>NC_133413.1:145474375-146850000 GCF_049350105.2 Macaca mulatta
GTATCATGTTAAATAAAAGTCAAAGATGTTAAAAGGGTTCTGTAAGATTTGACTTGACCCTTCCCTGTCACCTGTTTGACTTCATTTACTGCTCCCTCATGTTCTCTCACCTCCAGCCACACTGGAACCCGTGCCTCAGGACATTTGCACTCGCTGTTTCTGTGCCTGGAACATTTTTCCCCAGATATTTCCTTGTCTCCTTTCTCAGCTATCTCAGGTCTTTGCTCAAGAATCTTGGGCTTGATGTTTCGTTACCTCATTAGTTGTGGAAAATCTTCAGTCATGACCTCTTCAAATACTGACTTTAACTGATTGTTTTTCTCATCTTTCCCTGGAATTTTAATTACTCTTAAATCTTTGTTGATGTTGTTGTTAAATCTTTTGATCATGTGCCAAATGTATCTTATGCTTTCTTTCTTTTTTTTTTTTTAAATTTATTTATTATTATTATACTTTAAGTTGTAGGGTACATGTGCATAACGTGCAGGTTTGTTACATATGTATACTTGTGCCTTGTTGGTGTGCTGCACCCATCAACTCGTCATTTACATCAGGTATAACTCCCAATGCAATCCCTCCCCCCTCCCCCCTCCCCCCTCCCCATGATAGGCCCCAGTGTGTGATGTTCCCCTTCCCGAGTCCAAGTGATCTCATTGTTCAGTTCCCACCTATGAGTGAGAACATGCGGTGTTTGGTTTTCTGTTCTTGTGATAGTTTGCTAAGAATGATGGTTTCCAGCTGCATCCATGTCCCTACAAAGGACACAAACTCATCGTTTTTTATGGCTGCATAGTATTCCATGGTGTATATGTGCCACATTTTCTTAATCCAATCTGTCACTGATGGACATTTGGGTTGATTCCAAGTCTTTGCTATTGTGAATAGTGCCGCAATAAACATACGTGTGCATGTGTCTTTATAGCAGCATAATTTATAATCCTTTGGGTATATACCCAGTAATGGGATGGCTGGGTCATATGGTACATCTAGTTCTAGATCCTTGAGGAATCACCATACTGTTTTCCATAATGGTTGAACTAGTTTACAATCCCACCAACAGTGTAAAAGTGTTCCTATTTCTCCACATCCTCTCCAGCACCTGTTGTTTCCTGACTTTTTAATGATCGCCATTCTGGTTAGAATGGCGATCTTATGCTTTCTTTGTGCTTTCTGTCCTTTTGTTTCTCCATGATATAATCTGAGTATGTTCTACTGACCTGTCTTCCAGTTCACTAGTCCTTTCTCCCCTACTATATATGCTTATTATTTATGTGTTTATTTTCTGTTTCTTCCACAAAATTATAAACTCTAAGAAAGCAGGAACTTGTATATAGTTTTTCTTCCATGACTGTATTCCCAGCCTCTAGAGCAGGGCTTGGCATAGAGGGTCCTTGATAAATATTTGTTTAATGAATAAAAAAGTGAATGAATGAATGAGTAGTATTGAGTTACTTAAATAAATTTGGTTTAGATTTATTTATTTTTTTATTTTGGTGGTAGAGATGAAAGAGAAAATGTGGTGAATTGAAATGCTCTTATTATCTGATAAAAGAAAAGATACCAATTACTCAAGAAATACAATCTTATTTCGTGGAATGACATTCATAGGAGAATTTATTACTTGATACTACATATAAGAGCCATTTAGTGACTTAAACAATATATTAAATGATACTTTCATAGTAGATGTACAAGTGATTTTATATGATTTTCTTGGTGCAATTCTTAATATAGAGTGAGAAAATCTAATTTAAGCTAGGAGGTAAGGACTGAAAAAACCCAGAGTAACTAGAATGTGATATTTGTATTTCTACAGGTAATTCCTAGAAATGTAACCATTGAATCCAGTAACACTAGCAACAGAAACAACCCCCAAAATTAGCAGGATGACAAAATGCCAGCTAGTGATCTCTCTGAGCCTCAGTTTTCTTTTTTGTAAAAGGGGAAAAATGGGATCTTTACTCTTTCCAAACTGCTGTGGATATCAAAGATAAAATTTAAAAATCCTGGGTAATAAACAGCTGAATAGATTTTTTACCATTTACAAAATGTTTTTATATGCATTTTCATCAACCCTCACAATGGTTCTATAATGCGAGTATTATTATCACTCCATTTTCCAGATGAGGAAATCAATTCTGAGAGGTCTGGCAGCACAACCAACAAGCTGAGCTTGATACATACAACTTAGCCTTCTACCTCTTGATTCAGTCACTGCAAAGGAAGGATTCTCAAGTGGTAGAAACTCAGACATCAGGGCAGATAGATCTGTAATGTTCCGGAAGTCTCTCCTTCCTTCCTTCCTTCCTTCCTTCCTTCCTTCCTTCCTTCCTTCCTTCCTTCCTTCCTTCCCTCCCTCCCTCCCTCCCTCCCTCCCTCCCTCCCTCCCTCTTTCTTTCTTTCTTTCTTTCTTTCTTTCTTTCTTTCTTTCTTTCTTTCTTTCTTTCTTTCTTTCTTTCTTTCTCTTTCTTTCTTTCTCTTTATTTTCTTTCTCTCTCTCCCTCTCCCTCTCACTTTCTCTCTCTCTTCCTTCCTTCCTTTTTTTGAGTCTTGGTATGTTGCTGAGGTTGGCCTCAAGCTGAAGTGATCCTCCCACCTCAATCCTGAGGTGCCAGGACTCCAGGCATGAGCAACCACGCCTGGCTTTGGTGAACTTCTAATGCTCCTGTGGTCACTTCACATGGATCTAGCTCATCTACTGCTGCAGGTGTGGAAGTAGATAAAAATCCCAAGAACTGGTTCCCCCTCAATACCAACCCCAAGGTCTTGGGACCAGATAAACTCCCCCTAGTTATGAGACCTCTATACAAACTCCTATTTTTTTTTTTTTTTGGTAAAAGAAAAATACTTTTCATTTTTTTCCCTCAAGAATCAATATTTGATTTTTATTTAGAGCTGAGTATAAAGCCCCTCCTAATGTCTGACTCAATAAATTGACTTCATCCTTCGAACTTTGCACTGGCCTCAGGCTGCCAGAGTATGAGAAGTGCCTTCACAAATATGAAAGATATAGCAAGGGTATCTTTTAAAATGTTAAAGCTACAATAGCCAGGACTCCAGGGGAACAGCCCTCCTTGCCCTCCCAGCCTTCTTGCTGGAGGCTGCATTTCTACATAGGGCTCATAGAGTCCTCCTTTCCCTAGAGGGAGGAGTGAGGGTGTGTATGCCTAGAGCTTTCCAGGAGGCTTTTGAGCCCAGGACCTGGGATGGCACATCTTCAGGGTTTTCTGCAGCACTCAGGACCACAGGCAGTGGCATTTTATCTAAACTTCTAAGATCTAAGAAACTGGTAGCAGATGAAGCATTTGTTTCATGATCTAACAGATTGGTCACTATCTCAGACAAGCCAATTCTTTAGGAAAAAATATGCCAAGAAAATGCAATTACATGGAGCTGATGCTAAAAGCCTCACAAAATACAATAATGATGCCATCATTTATTTTTCATCTTTCTTTATGCCAAATGCCATATGTGCACTTTATATCCTTTATTTCACTTATGTCTCTGTTTCTGTGCAATATGCAGTATGATTCTCTGTTTACAAAGGAGGAACAAGCCTTTGAGAGGGGAAGTAGCTTGCCCTAAAGTCATGTGATAGGCAGGTGGCAGAGTTGGGATTTAAATCCACATTCTGTCTGATACCCAAAGTGGTACTCTTTCTCTTTGCCATTATTATTGTTATTATTAGCGGTAGTGGTAGTCACTGTTAGCATCTTATCATATGTGGTGGGCAGCTTCTAAGATGGCCCCAGTGATATCTGCCTCATGGCTGCAGTTAGTGACTGTCCTCTGACAAATGAGATTCTGTAAAATGGTGGGATGTCTCTTCTGAGATTATGTTACAAAGAGACTGTAGCTTCTGTCAGGGTTGCTTGCTTCCTTCCTGCATCCCCTCTAGGATCTTTGTTCTGGGAGAAGCAAGATGCCCATTGGAGAAGCCCATGTGAAAGTGATGGATACTTCATACAGCCAGTGAGGAACTGACCCGCCAACAGCCATGTGAGAGCCTGGAGAGTCTGCCCAGTCTTGAGATGACTGTAGCCATGGGTCACACCTCAAGTCCATTCTTGTGAAAGGCCCTGGGCCAGAACCACCTAGCTAAGCATCTCTTAGATTTTTGGCCCACAGAAACCAGGATATAATAAATGTATGCTGTTTTCGGTCACTAAGCTTTGGGATAATTTGTTAGACAGCAATAGATAACTACAGCATCTGTAAAATACTCCTTATACTAATACTATAACAATTTCTGTTACTTTTTAATATTTCACAAGGTGAAGAGTACACTCTAAGTGCTTTACATGTAGTAAGTCATATTATCCTTTTGACAACACTGTTCAATGTCTACATTTTACAGATAAGCAGCAGAAACAGAGAAGTCAGGGAGCTGGGTCTAGAGTCTCTTACATCTGAGCCCTATCTCTGAAAGTGAGGCCTTATATGGGGTCATTTGCCTTTAAAATGACACAATGAGAGGAATCCACTGCGTACTGAAAGTGACTTGGCCATAACATGGCTGTGCTGGATTCTAGGCACTGGGTTCTAGGCTTCAGGCTGCAGGTGTGTTCAGGTCTTCTCCATATGTCTCTCATCCTCCCAGGACCAGTAGATACCCACGGAAGATGGTTTTCTTTATGTGTCCCACTCTGGGGCCATGCTGAGTTAGTGGTGGCTATCTGGGCCATGTTCTTCCAAAGTGGAAGTGTGAAGTTCCCTCAAGGACAAAGGGAAACCCACTAGGAAATCCTGTAACAGCTCATCTTGGGACTGGCACACTACCATGTCTGCCTGCCTTCCAGTTACTATGTAGAACAGCCTCGCATCAACGGGGCAGGAAATACTGTCTTTCCATGAAGGCAGGTGGGAGAAGGGAGCTGCTGAACAATAATCTGAGCTTGCACACCCTGTTCTGCAGTTGAGGGAGCACAGAGTTCAGGGGTGGTACAACCAGTAATTAAGTGCTGTTCTCTGTGGCTTCAAATCCTATGGTTTTTCTTAAAGAAAACCTTCCTCAGTTCTAATATTGTAGGGTTCTTTGGTTCTCTATGCAAGGAAGATAGAGTAGAGCTAGCAACAAGGTGCTCCCAGAAAAGTCAGTAAAGGCTGAATTAGTTAGAAAAGGAATTTGACCTGGGAACACTCAAGGATCGATTTGATTTGAGTAACTGGAAGAGCAAGGAGGCTGAGCCAATAGTAGACAAGGGAAGTGAGAGGTGCTCAGGCCACCAGGGAAAGAAGACCTAGATAGACAATGTGGCATCACCCTGGCAGAGGGGAGAGGAATGAGCTGCCTAGGAAGAAGAGTCAGCAGGCGCGGAGGCAGGAATCTCCTGGGTTTTTCTGGGGCTGCATGGCAGATGGGAAATGTGAGTACGGCATGGTGGGAAGCTCTGCAAGGGAGGTAATAGCTTACCTGAATGATTAAACCAAACCTTCCATTCTCTCCCCTCCCCAACTTCTGTAATCTAGGAAGCCAGAGGGAAGAGTCTTGGAGGAATTATTCAAAAGAAAGATGACTTTGTTGAGTTTGATGGCCATGTTTGCTGAATTCATTTATTCTTTCACTCATGAAACATTTATTCTTTCGACATGCAGTTTTGAGTCTCTGTTATGTACTAGGTAATTGCATAACATGCTGAGAGAATATAAAACCAATGAATAGGATGTGGGTCTTTCCCCCAGGGAACCCACAGTCAAGTAGGGGAAATAAGCAGTCAAATATACTGCAGTAAGTCCTATAATAGAGGTGAGTACAAAGCGCTGTGGGAGAAGCTAAGGGCCTCGGGGAATTATTGAAGAACTAGATGAGGTGATAGAGGGTGCCTGAAAGATGGGGAAGACCATGCCCAGAAGAGACAGGGCAAAGAAAGGAGCACTGCAGACAGAGAGAGCTGCGTGTGCAAGGGTGTACACGCATGAAATGTCACTGCAAATTCTGACAATAGTAAGTTCAGCATGATGGGAATGTGGGATCCTGACAGGGGTAGATAGGGGTGAACTAATGAGTGGTAGGAATACACCAAGAACAGATAGGTAGGACAGTCTGTAGCATAATGTGACTTCCTACCCACTACCTCACAACTCCTGCACTCAATGTTCTTTTTCTTTTGTCTGCTTGAGGTTTCTTTCTTTTTCTTTTTTCTTTTACTTTGCTGTGATTGAGTGCGTGGATTTTTGATGCATATTACTGCTGCTGGTCATCTTTGATCTAATATTCCTTTCTATGCCTTAAGGCTGTTAGGAAACCCACCAAAGACCTCACTCTGTTGGGTTAAATAAAGTCAGTTTCTTTAACTTTTTCTTGGGGCTTTGGTTTTATTAGAAAAGCTAATGAAAAAAATATAGTTTTAAAAAAATGCAAATGTCCTCTCCCCTGGACCTTATGACCCTTTGGACTTTGAGGTTTTATTCTCATCTCCAATACGCAAGATATGCCTGAGGAGGTGTCAGGAGACTTCACTGAATGAATCAGGGAAAGGGACAGACATCTTCCAGTCTCTTGCCAGGTGCTTGGAATGTGGGATTTTCTGTAATCCTCCTAGTGTCTCTGAAAGGCAGATATTTCTTTTCCCAATTTGCAGGTAAGGAAGCCCAGGCCCGGAGAGGTTTATGTGATTTTTTGCAAGGTTACATGCCCAGGAATAGGCAAAGCTGGGGGTCTAGACCCATGCCTGTATGAATTCAGAGCTCAAATTCTCCTCATTAAATTCTGCTGATGTCCTCTCATTTGTCCAACAAAAGCTTATACACTTTCAAGTAACTTACTACCACCCAAAGCTCACCAGATCTGGATCAGAAAAATTGCTCAACAGCCACAATCACAACGAAAACAACAACAACAACAACAAGCCCATAGCCACTGTAACATATCATATCTTACTTTTACAAAGAGCCACCCCAAATCACTTTTATTTTGTGTCCTGCCAACCATGTGCAAGGATAGCAGAGCTATGATTAGTATCTTCCTTGTGCAGAGGAGAAAGCTATTGGAATATCAGGAAAATGAATTTTACATTTGGTGTTTTTTGAAGTAGTTTGATAATTTGGGGGTCACAGGATGCGAAAACGTAGCCTCTATAAAGCCTTGTGAACAATGAAGACCAGAAGTTTAGGGGTCAGGGAAACTTAAGAGCTGTGTGACCTTGGATAAGTCACAAACTTCTTTGATCCTGAAATTCCACATCTTGTAAAGTGAGTATAAAAATAATTACTACCTTGTGTTAGCCCACATTAAACAAACTGACTTGTAAGACTGTCAAAATACAGCAACCTTTGGACCAGGGAGGGAACAAAACCCCTGAGGCTTTCTTTCAATAGATTAAAATAGGCATCTACCTCCTCTCTTTACTCAAACCCTTAAAATGAAAGTAAAGAAGTAGAAAAATGCATGAATCCACAAAAAGGAAAAAACAAAAGGTGTAACATAAGGTGAGAGGTGACAACAAATGTCTGAACATTTAAAAATTGACGAAAGAGTTAGCAAAACAAAGTAAGTCAAATACTAAGAGCCTGTCAATAAAGGATAGTTGCATTGCCTGCAACGAAACTCAGGCATGCTCCAGGATTGGAGGAAAGAGGTACAGAGGAAAGTGAGACTGAAAATGGAGGACTCATAATTCTGTAGGAGAAGCAGCAAGCTTTTCCTCAGATGCCATCCCCTACCCCACACAATCAGGTAACTATTTTCCCCTCCCTTAGAAAAAGCTTTATTCTGCAGAAGTGGCTGTAGATGCTGGACACCAGGAAATGCAGAGAAGGGATTGAAAGAGCCAAACTCTCCCACCTCCTTTATTGTTGGACACTAAGAAGGGAGAAGAGGCTGAATAACCCCAGAGAAAATGCTTGCAGACCCTGGTATATTTCATTCCCCCAACAAACTGCTAAAACTCCATCCAATCATCCTACAATGAGTGAAACACAGCTGTAAACACGCCCCGCCTGTACCCCCAGAAACTTGAAAGTATTTTAGTGCCTTCCTCTTAAATATAAACAGACAAGATAGAATTCTCATGCATTTGAAGAAAACCTTCAATAAGAGAGACCAAAAATGAGGGGGGAAAAGTAACTCAGAGAAAGGGGAGATGATACAAGAAGCAGAAGAAAACTTCAAAATAACTATAATTAATTTCCCCAAAGAGCAAAAAAAGATAGTACATCCATAAAACAGGAATAGAAAGCTATACATTTTTAAAACTCTAAAAGCAAGGAAAAGAAATTTTAAATTAAAAACATTATTGTGGAAAGATGTTATTCAAAGGAAGAGCTGGAAGAGTAAGTGGAGATTTATAAAGTTCAACAGAAATGGAATAGAGATGGAAAAATGGAAGAAGAAACATGAGTAAATTGGAGAATTAGTCCGAGGAGCCCAGCATCTGATTTAGAGTCATGAAAAGAGGAAACAAAAGTATTTTTAAAAGAGGTAAAGATTTCTGCTTCCAGGAAGATGGAGTAGATATGCTTTTTCCCATTGCTCCCAGTGACAGCTAAAAACTCTAGATATTGTAAAACAAACATGAGAAGAATCTGCAAGGCAGAGAGAAAAGGACAGACAAGCTAGGGGAATTGTTGGGATTCAGGACCCAAGCAAAGACACTGTGGTGAGTTCTCAAGTTTTTTTCTGCTTCATATACCCCATACTTAGAGTTGGAAAGGCTGGTAATCCAGAAATGACAGTAGGCACAGACACACACACAAAATTCCAACAAAAGTCTTCTCTCTCTAGCCAAAGGATCAGAAAGAGTCTGCCTAGAAAGACAGAAAACCTTTAGCCAATGGATGCTTCACCCCAGTGAAACACCACAGAAAAAGCTATGGCCCTGCCACACAACTGATGCCAAAAAAGACTAAATTGGGAGCCTGAGCTTCCACTCTCATGGGGCTATAGTGGGACACCCCAGCATTCCAGCCAGGTGGTATCAGAGAAGGCCAAGTAAGGAGCCTGGACTTTCATCCTTTCTAGCTGGAAATTCACCCCTTCCTGCCCCCCATGATGTCAGTGGAGACCAGGTGGGGAGCCTAGATTCCCTAACCCAGACAGCTGTAATGAGACCCTCCTCTCTTTTTCTGCTGGGATGGTGCCGGAGGAAACCTACAGAAAGTTAAGACTTTCATCATTGCCCAGCAACGATGAAGCAACCCCCATTAGGAGGTTGGTTGAGATCACATGGCACTCTGGAACCCCATGCCCATTGAGCAGTAGCAAAGAGCCCTTAGCTTGGGTGTCAATGAGGGTGAATCAGGAATCTGGACTTTAAATTTCAGCCGGCAGTAATGGGGTGGCACTTCCCTCCTTCCCCTGCTGGAGCAGTGCCCAAAAAAGCCAGCTAAAACAGAAGGTTTAAATAAGATCCAAAGTCTCATATATAAGTGAAAATGTCCAGGGTTCAATAAAAAATCAGTCATCATATCAAGAACCAGAAAAATCTCAAACAGAATGAAAATAGAAAATATATGCTAGCAACATGATGAGATGACAGAGATGTTTAATTATCTGACAAAAATTTTAAAGGAGCTATGATAAAATATGCCACAATAAACAATTAGAAGGACTCTGGAAATGACTAAAAAGACAGAACCCCTCAGCAAACAAAAAAAGTTTCAGCAAATACGTAGAAGATATAAGAAGAACCAAATGGAAATTTGGAAATTTTAGAACTTAAAAGATATAATCAAGATGAAAAGCTCAGTGGACTGTCTCAGCAACAGAGTAAAAGGGACAGAGAAAAGACTCAGTGACCCGGAAGATGAAATAATGGAAATTACCTAATCTGAACAACAGAGATAAAATATAAAAAAAGAAACAGAGTCTCAGCAACCTATATAACCATAAAAAAGATATAACAATCGAGTTATCACAGTCTTACAGAAGGAGAGACTAAAGTCTCTAAAGGAGAGAGAAGGAGAATAAAAAGATAAAGGTATTGAAAAAGTACTTGAAGAAATAATTGCTAAAAACTCCCCAAATTTGGCAAGAGACATTAACTTCCAGGTTCAAGAAGGGGTGTGAACCCCAAATAGGATAAACTCAAAGAAATCTATACCAAGACACATCATAATTAAACTTCTAAACACTAAAGACATTCTGCTGATTGTTTCCTTTGCTCCGCAGAAAACTTTTAGTTTACTGTAATCTCTTTTATCTATTTTTGCTTTCATTACCTGTGCTTTAGAGGTCTTAGCCAAAAAAATATTTGCCCAGATCAATGTCATGAAACATTTTCCCTATGTTTTCTTCCAGTAGTTTCATTGTTTCAGGTCTTACATTTAAGTCTTTAATCCATTTTGGGTTGATATTTCTATATGGTAAGGAATAAGAGTCTAATGTCATTATTTTGCATGTGGATGTTTGGTTTTCCTAACACTATTTATAAAAAAGATCATTCTTCATTTATCATGTGTTTTTGGTACCTTTGCCAAAAATCAGTTGGCTGTAAATGTATGAATTTATTGCTGAGCTCTCTTTTCTGTTCCATTTGTCTATGTGTCTTTTTATGTTAATACCATGCTGTTTTGGTTACTATTGCTTTGTAGTACATTTTGAAGTCAGGTGGTGTGATGCCTCCAGCTTTGTTCTTTTTATTCAGGATTTTGTTGGCTATTCAAGGTCTTTTTGTGGTTCTACGGAAATTTTAGAGTTATTTTTCTATTTCTGGGAAAAATATCATTGGTATTTTTACAGAAATTGCATTGAATCTGTAGATCACTTTGGATAGTGTGGACATTTTAACAATATTAATTATTCTAAATCCATTAACATGGGATACCTTTCCATGTATTTGTGTCTTCTTCAATTTCTTTCATTCATGTTTCATAATATTTAATGTAGAGATCTTTCACCTTTTTGGTTAAATTTATTCCTATGTATTTTATTATTTTTTGGAGTTATTATAAATGGAATTGTTAAAGAATGAAAGAAAATATTTGAAACTATATATCACGCAAAGGGTTAATATCCAAACACTATAAGGAACTAAAACAACTCCAAAACAAGAACAAACAAAAGTCAAATAGCCCGACTGAAAAAAGGGCAAAAGACATGAATAGATGTTTTTCAAAAGAAGATATATAAATGCCCAAAAAGGTATATGAAAAATGCTCAACATCACTTATCATTAGGAAAATGCAAGTCAGAACCACCATAATATTTCACATCAACCCAGATTGAATGACTAATAAAGAAAAGATGAAAGATGATGTGGCAAGGATGTGAAGATAAGGAAATCCTTGCATGCTGTTGATGGGAATATAAATAGAGCCATTATAGAAAATATTATGGAAGTTTTTCAAAAAATTAAAAATATCACTAGCATATAATCCAGCAATATCACTACTGGGTATACATCCAAAGGAATTGAAATAAGCGTGTCAAAGAGACATCTGTACTCTCGTGTTCATTACAGCATTATTCATAAAAACCAAGACATGGAGGCAACCTAAATGCCCATCAGTGGTTGAGTAGATAAATAATACGTGGTATATACACACAATAAAATACTATTCAGCCATAAAAATGAATGGAACATTGTCGTTAGTGACAACACCGATTAACCTGGAGAACATTATGTTAAGTGAAATAAGCCAGGCACAGAAAGACAAATAGCACATGATCTCATTCATATGTGTAATCTAAAAAAGTTGATCTCTAGAAGTTGAGAGTATAATGGTGATTATCAGAGGCTGAACAAGAGGGGATAAGGAGATGTAATCAGAGCACACATAATTACAGTTAGAAAGTAAAAACAAATTTCAAGAGATCTGTTGTAAAGCAAGATAACTATAATTAATAACGATATGTTGTATTCTTGAAAAATATAAAGACAATAGATTTTATATGCTTTCACCACAAAAATGATCACTATGTCGGGTAATATATTTGTTAATTAGATAGATTTAACCATTTTACAATGCATGTATACTTCCAAACATCGTGTTGTACAGGATGAAAACATACAATGTTATCTGTCAATTTAAAAATAAGTAAAAATAAATAAATTAAAACTAAGGACAAAAAATATCTTGAACCCAGCCAAAGAAAATGACACCTTACCTATAGTGAAAAACAGTTCAAATGACAATGGATTTCTCATCAGAAATCATGGCAACCAGAAAAAAGCATGGCTTTTTTTTCAAGTGCCCAAAGAATCTTAGTAACCCAGAATTCTCCATCAAATAAACTGTGGCACATTTATACCAAGAATTACTTCTCAGCAAATTACTACTAAAAAGAAACAAATACTGATAAATGAAATAACCTGAGTGAATCTCCGGAAAATTATACTGAATGAAAAAGCCAATTCTAAAAGGTTACATATGATTTCATTTATTTAACATTCTTGAAAAAAAATTTTAGATATAGAGAACAGATTAGTGGTTACCAGGGGTTAAGGAGAAGATGGGGGCTGTAAAGGAGTGTGGTGTAAAGGGGCAACAGGAAGGATCTTCGTGGTGATCTTTACTGCATCATGTCAATGTTCTGGCTGTGACATTGTACTAGAGGTTTGCAAGGTTTTTCCATTGAAGGAAAATGATTAAAGGGTAAACACGATCTCTCCCTTTTGTCCTTTTTACAAATGTATGGGAATCCACAGTTGTCACAACATTTAATATTTAATTTAAAAATATTAGCATAAGAATTTTTCCAAGGCAGGAAAACGTGGGGTTTTACAACCTGCAGGTATCCACCAAGATCCATCAATTTTTCATGAAATCCAAGAATGAAGCAAAGAAAGAAAAGATCCTAAAAGTACACATGTGATACAGAAAAGGAGGAGAAAGAAATGTGCCAATCAACAATGAGAGTAGGATGAAAATATTTTCAGACATGTTAAGTCCTCAACATTTTTACTTTCCATTTAGCTTTTTGAAAATTATTTTTAACTGACAAATAAAAATTGTACACATTTATGGGACACAATGTGATATTTTGGTATTTGTTTAAATTGTAGGAAGAGTAAATAAAACGAATTAACATACCATCACTTCGCCTACTTATCTTTTTGTGTGTATATGGTGAGAACATTTAAAATCTCTTTTAGCAATTTTGAAATATATAATACATTATTGTTTGTTATGGTTACAATTATAATAATGTTTACTAAAACTTATTCCTCCTGTGTAACTGAAATTCTGTACTCTGACCAACATCTGCCTTTTCTCTATTCCCTTCACCTGCCTGTGAGTAACTACCATTATACTCACTACTTTTATGAGTTCACATTTTTTAGATTCCACATGTAAGTGAGATCATGTAATATTTGTCCTTCTGGGCCTGGCTTATTTCACTTAACATAATGTCTCCAGGTTCATCCATGCTGTCATAAATGACAAAATTTTCTTCTTTTTTATGGCTGAACAGTGTTTAATTGTATATATATGTATATATCACATTTTCTTTAGCCATTCATCCATTGATGAACATTTCGGTTGCTTTCATATCTTGGCTATTGTGAATAGTGCTGCAATGAACTAGGAGTGCAGATATCTCTTTCACATATGTATTTCAATTATTTTGGATGTATACCCAGAACAGGGATTTTAATTTGTTGAGGAACCTCTATAGTGTTTTCCAAAATGGCTATTCTAATTTACATTTCTGCCAACAGTGTGCAAGAGGTCCCTTTTCTCCACATCTTCACCAACACGAGCTATCTTTTCTTTTCTTTTCTTTTTCTTTTTTAAGGCGGTGTCTCACTCTCTCTCTCAGGCTGGAGTGCAGTGGCGCGATCTCGGCTCACTGCAAGCTCTGCCTCCTGGGTTCACGCCATTCTCCTGCCTCAGCCTCCCGAGTAGCTGGGACTACAGGCGCCCGCCACCTCGCCCGGCTAATTTTTTGTATTTTTAGTAGAGACGGGGTTTCACCGTGTTATCCAGGATGGTCTTGATCTCCTGACCTCATGATCCTCCCCCCGCCCCCCGTCCCCCGGCCTCGGCCTCCCAAAGTGTTGGAATTACAGGCGTGAGCCACCGTGCCCAGCCTCTTTTGTCTTTATAATGTTAGCCATTGTGACAGTGATACGGTAATATCTCACTGTGGTTTTGTTTGCATTTCCTTTTTTGTTTTTCTTTTTTGAGATGGAGTCTTGCTCTGTCGCCAGGCAATGGCGTGCAATGGCACGATATTGGCTCACTCCAACCTCCCCCTTCCGAGTTCAAGCAATTCTCTTTCCTCAGCCTCCTGAGTAGCTGAGACTACAGGCGCGTGCCACCACGCCCAACTAATTTTTTTTTTTTTTTGTATTTTTACTAGAGACAGGGTTTCACCCTGTTGACCAGGATGGTCTCGATCTCTTGACCTTGTGATCCACCCGCCTTGGCCTCCCAAAGTGCTGGTATTACAGATGAGAGTCATTGTGCCCAGCCCTGCATTTTCTTTTCTATTTAGCTTTTTAGAGGAAGCTACTGAAGGATGTCCTCAATCAGAATAATGTACCAAGAGAGAAGATACAGAACCCAGAGAGAGGGGAGCCAACACTGAAATGAACTGAAAGACAGTCCTCAGATGACAGCATGCTGAGGGCCTAGAGGTTAATAAGTTTAGGCCAAAGTAGGTAGGTGGGGACTTCAGGAGAGATGTCTTCCAGAAAGGAATTAATCAGTGAGATTCATGAAGTACCTATTTGTGAGAAAATATTATTAAAATTAGAGATATGATTTTTTAGAAAATTTGGGAATATAAGCAAATTCCCAACACCAACTAAAAATGAAGCAGTTACTAACTTCTTGAAAAAATTAGAAAGCTAGATAAGAAAAGAAACCCTGTTATAGGTTCATAACTTGACTCGGCTATGAACATATGTACTTATAGCAAATTAAAAAGCTAGATAATTAATTAAATTATCTAATTAAATAAAAAATTAAAAAGCTAGATAAAAAGAAACCCTGTTATTATTTTGTAACTTGACTCAGCTATGAACATATGTACTTACATCATCATTATAAGGTAAACATTGAATACTGACTCTACCAAAAATTGTGACAAGATTATAATCATAAAGAATAAAAGTGAAGGGTGTGTGTGGTGAGAGCTTTAAAGGGTTAACTCACATTTATGTAATATATTTAGATAATGTCTAAAACCAAGAAATCAAAAATGACTATAAATATTTTATGTAAAAATCTAACATGGGAAAAAATGCAGAGCATATTGCTAAAAGCTGAAATTGTTTGCTTCTGAGGATAGGAGAAGATAGGGAAGTCAAGTGATGACTTGATTGAAATCTAGTAATTTTGACTTAAATTTTTTTTAATATTATTAATATTATTTAATTATTTAATATTAAGTTAAATATTATCAGGGAGTACATGTGCAGGTTTGTCACATGGATATATTGCAAAATGCTGGTTTTTGTTTTGTGGTGTTTTCTGAGCTTCTAGTGAACCCTTCACCCAAAGAGTGAACATAGTGCCCAATATGTAGCTTTTCAACCCTTGTTCCTCTTCCACCCTCCCTGTTTTTGGGATACCTGGTGTCTATTATTTCCATCTTTATGGCCATGTGTACCCGTTACTTAACTTTCGCCTATAAGTGAGAACATGAGGTATTTGATTTTCTGTTTCTGAGTTATTTCACTTAGGAAAATGGCCTTCAGTTCCATCCACGTTGCTGTGAAGGATATAATTTCATTCTTTTTATGACTGCATAGCATTCCAGGGTGTAGATATATTACGTTTTCTTTGTTGACCAACTTAGGTTGATTCCATGACTTTGCTATTGTGAATAGTGCTGTGATAAACAGACAACTGCAGGTATCTTTTTGATAAATGGTTAATTTCCTTTGGATAGACAGTAGTTGGGTTTCTGGGTTGAATAGTACTTCTATTTTTAATTATTTGAGAAATCTCCATATTGTTTTCCATAGAGTTTGAACTGATTTACATTCCCACCAACAGTATATAAGCATGCTTTTTTCTCTGCATCTTTGCCAACATATGTTATTTACTGACTTTTTAATAATGCCAACTGGACTAGTGTGAGATGGTATCTCATTGTGGCTTTAATTTACATTTCTCTGACAATTAGTAATATTGAGCATTTTTCATGTTTGTTGCCATTTGTATGTCTTTTTGAGAAGTTTCCGCTTATGTCCTTTGCCCACTTATTAATGGGGCCATTTGTTTTTTTCCTTGTTAACTTAAGTTCTTTGTAGATTCTGAATATTAGTCCTTTCTTGGGTGCTTTGTTTACAAATATTTTCTTCCATTCTGTAGGTGGATTGTCTGTTTACTCTGTTGATTTTTATTTTGCTGTGCAGAAGATCTTTAATTAAGCCCGATTTGTCTATTTCTGGGGTTTTATTTGCAGTTACTTTTGAGGTCTTATTCATGAATTCTTTGCCTAGGCCAATGTCCAGAAAAGTTTCTTCTACATTTTCTTCTACAGTTTTTATGGTTTCAGATAAGTCTTTAATCCGTCTTGAGTTAATTTTTGTATATGGTGAGAGGTAGGGATCTACTTTTATTCCTCGGCATAAGGCTAGCTGGTTTTCCCAGAACCATTTATTGAATAGGGTGTCCTTTCCCCATTGTTAATTTTACTTGATTTTGTTAAAGATCAATTGGTTGTAGGTGTGTGGCTTTATTTCTGGATCCTCTGTTCTGTTTCATTGACTTATGGTTGATTTTTGTACCAGTACCATGCTGTTTTGGTTTGGCCTTGTAGTGTAGATTGAAGTGTGGTAATGTGACGTCTCTGGTTTTGTTCTTTTTGCTTAGGATTGCTTCATCTATTTGGGCTCTTCTTTGCTTCTATATAAGTTTTAGAATTGTTTTTTCTAATTCTGTGAAAAATGACATTGCAAATTAGATAGAAATTGCCTTGAATCTGTAGATTGTTTTGATCTGTACAGTCGTTTTTAACAATATTGATTCTGCCTATTCAATAACATGTAATGTTTTCCCATTTGTTTGTATCATCTATGATTTTTTTCATCAGTGTTTTGTAATTCTCCTTATAGATGTCTTTCACCTACTTTGTTAAATGTATTCATAGGTTTTTTTAATTAAAAATTATTATTATTTATTATTTTTAATTTTGTTGGGCACATAGTAGATGTATATATTTATGGGGTACATGAGATGTTTTGATACAGGCATACAACGTGAAATAAGCACATCATGGAGAATGGGGTATCCATCCCCCAAGTATTTATCCTTTGAGTTACAAACAATCCAGTTACACTCTTTAAGTTATTTAAAAATGTACAGTTAAGTTATTATTGACTATGTCACCCTATTGTGCTATCAAATAGTAAGTCTTATCAATTCTTTCCATTTTTGGGGGGACCCATTAACCATTCCCGCCATCCTCCTACCCCCTGACTACTCTACTCAGCTTCTAGTAACCATCCTTCTACTCTCTATGTCTAGGAGTTCAATTGTTTTGATTTTTAGATCCCACAAACAAGCGAGAACATGTGATATTTTTCTTTCTGTACCTGGCTTATTTCACTTAACATAATGACCTCCAGTTCTATCCATGTTGTTGCAAATGACAGGATTTCACTGTTTTTTTATGACTGAATAGTAGCCCATTGTGTATATGTACCACATTTTCTTTATCCATTTATCTGCTGATGGACCCTCAGGTTGCTTCCAAATCTTAGCTATTGTAAACAGTGTTGGAACAAATATAAGAGTGCAGATATCTCTTTGATATACTGATTTCTCTTCTCAGTGTGACTGCTAGATCATATGGTAGCTCAATTTTTAGTTTTTTGAGATACCTCTGAACTCTTCTCCATAGCAGTTGTATTAATTTACATTCCCACCATCAGTGTACAAAGAGTTCTTTTTTCTCCACATCATTGCCAGCATTTATTATTGCCTGTCTTTGGAAATACACCATATTAACTGGGGTGAGATGATAATTCATTGTAGTTTTTATTTGCATTCTTCTGATGATAAATGATGTTGAGCATCTTTTAATATGCGTGTTTGCCATTTGTATGTCTTCCTTTGATAAACATTTATTCAAATCTTTTGCCCAGTTTTTTACTGGATTATTAGATTTTTTTTTTTTTCTGTAGAGTTGTTTGAGTTCCTTATGTATTCTGCTTATTAATCCTTTGTCAGATGGGTAGTTTGCAAATGTATTCTCCCATTTTGTGGGTTGTCTGCTCACTTTGTTGATTGTATCCTTTGTTGTGTGGAAGCTTTTTAACTTGATGTGATCTTATTTGTCCATTTTTGCCTTGGTGCCTGTACTTGTGGGGTATTACTCAAAAAATTTTTGCCCAGATCAATGTCCTGGAGAGTGTCCCCAGTGTTTTCTTGTAGTTGTCTCACAGTTTGAGGTCTTAGATTTAAGTTTTTAATTCATTTTGATTTGAGTTTTGTCTTTCATGAGAGATAGTGGTCTAGTTTCATTCTTCTACATATGGATATCCAGTTTTCCCAGCACCATTTATTGAAGAGACTGTCTTTTCCCTAGTGTATGTTCTTGACACCCTTGTTGAAAATTGCGGTGGCTCACGCCTGTAATCTCAGCACTTTGGGAGGCTGAGGTGGGCATATCACCTGAGGTTGGGAGTTCCAGGCCAGCCTGACAAACATGGAGAAACCCTGTCTCTACTAAAAATACAAAATTAACTGGGCATGGTGGCAGATGCCTGTAATCACAGCTACTCAGTAGGCTGAGGCAGGAGAATCGCTTGAACTCAGGAGGCAGAGGTTGCGGTGAGCTGAGATTGCAGCATTGCACTCCAGCCTGGGCAACAAGAGCAAAACTCTGTCTCAAAAAAAAAAAAAAAAAAAAAAAAAAAAAAGAAAGAAAGGAAGAAAGAAAGAAAATAAGAAAATTAGTTCACTGTAGATGTACGGATTAGTTTCTGTGTTTTCAATTCTGTTCCATTAGTCTATGTGTCTGTTTTTATGAAAGTACCATGCTGTTTTGGTTACTATAGCTCTGTAGTGTAATTTGAAGTCAGATAATGTGATTTCTCTAGTTTTGTTCTTTTTGCTTAGGATGATTTTGGCTATTCTGAATATTCATAGGTTTTTAATTTTTGGTTTATTGTAGTTATACATGGGATCATGTGCTTTATTTGGTTCTCAGCTTAAACATTAAAAGGAGCTAATTTGTGCATTAATTTTGTATCCTGAAATTTCACTGAAGTCATTTATCATGTCTCAGAGTCTTTTGAGAAATATTTAGGGTTTTCTAAGTATAGGGTCATGTCATCACCAAACAGAGAGACTTTGAGTGCCTTTTTTTCCTATCTGGATGCCTTTTATTTCTTTCTCTTGCCTGATTGCTCTGGCTAGGACTTCCAGTACTATGTAGAATAGGAGTGGTGAAAGTGGGCATCTTTGTTTTGTTTCAATTCTTAGTGGTGAGAGTGGGCATCTTTGTTTTGTTTCAATTGTTAGGGAGAAGGCTTTCAACTTTTCCCCATTCTGTGTGATGTTGGCTGTGGGTTTGTTATATATGGCTCCTCTTATTTTGAGGTATGTTCCTTTGTTCTCTAGTTTGTTGAGAGTTTTCATCATAAAGGGATATTGGATTTTTCTCAAATGCTTTTTCTGCCTCTATTGAAGTGATTGTAAGGTTTTTGTTTTAAAATCTGTGTATCTGGTGAATCACATTTGATTTGTGTTTGTTCAATAATCCTTGTATTTCTAGAATAAAACCTACTTGATCACAATGAATATCTTTTTTGATGTGCTGTTGCATTCTATCAGCTAGTATTTTGTTGATAATCTTTGTGTCTATGTTCATCAAAGATATTGGCCTGTAGTCTTCTTTGTTTTGTTGTGTCCTTATCAAATTTTGGTTTGAAGATGATATTGGTTTTGTAGAATGAGTTGTGGAGGAATCTGTCCTCATCAATTTTTTGGAATAGCTTCAGAAAGATTAGTGCCAGCTCTTCTTTGTACATCATACAGAATTTGGCTGTGATTTTTTCTGGTCCTGGATTTTTTTGGTTGGTAGAATTTTTTTTACTGCTTCAATTTCCTAACTCATTATTGGTCTGTCCAGGATTCCAATTTCTTCCTGGTTAAATCTTTGGAGGTTGTATGTTTGCAGGAATTTATCAGTTTCTTCTAGGTTTTCCTGTTTGTGTGTATAGACATATTCAGAGTAGCCTCTGAAGAGCTTTTGTATTTCTGTAATATTTATTGTAATGCCACCTTTGTCATTTCTGATTGTGCTAATTTGAATTTTATTTTTTTCTTGTTTAGCTAGTGGTCTCTTAATTTTGTTTATCTTTTCGAAGAACTAACTTTTTGTTTCATTGATCCTTTGTATGTTTTTTGGTCTCAATTTCAGGTAGTTCTGATCTTTGTTACTTCTTTTCTCCTGCTAGCTTGGGGTTTGGTTTGTTCTTATTTTTTAAACTCCTTTAGGTGTAACATTTGGTTGTTAACTTGAGATCTTTCTATCTTTTTGATGTAGGTATTTAGTGCTATAAATTTTCTTATTAACATTGCTTTTGTTATGTCTCAGAGGTTTTGGTATGTTGTGTCTTTATTTTCATTTGTTAATTTTGTTGATTTCTGAATTAATTCTGTTGTTTACTTCAAAGTCATTCAGGAGAAAGTTGTTTAGTTTCCGTGTACTTGTGTGTTTTTGAGAATTCCTCTTGGATTGATTTCTAATTTTATTCCTCTGTGGGCCAAGAAGATGCTTGATGTAATTTTGATTTTTCTTGATTTTATTGAGACTTGCTTTATGACCAAGCATATAATCAGTTTTATTTATTTATTTTTTAATTTTTAATTTTTTGGGTACATAGTAGGTGTACCTATTTATAGGATACATGAGACATTTTGATACAGACATGCAATGTGTAATAATCACTTCTTGGATGAGGGAGTATTTATCCCCTCAAGCATTTATCCTTTGTGTTACAAACAATCCAGTTATACACTTTTACTTATTTTAAAAGGTATAATTAGATTATTATTGACTATAGTCACCCTGCTGTGCTATCAAATACTAGGCCTTATTCATTCATTCTAACTATTTTTTTGTACTTATTAATCATATCCACCTCCTCCCCAGCCCCCTACTACCCTTCCTAGCTTCTGGTAATCATCTTTCTACTCTCTATCTCCAGGGGATCATCTTATTATTATTATCCTTAGATCCTACAAATGAGTAAGAACATGCAATGTTTGTCTTTCTGTGCCTGGCTTATTTTACTTAGCATTGAGTGGACCTCCAGTTCCATTCATGTTGCTGCAAATGAATGACTCTCATTATTTTTTATGGCTGAATAGTAGTTCATTGTGTATAGGTACCATATTTTCTTTATCCATTCATCTGTTGATGGACACTCAGTTTCCTCCAAATCTTAGGTATTGTAAACAGTGTTGCAACAAATATGAGAACGCAGTTATTTCTTTAATACATTGAGTTCCTTTCTTTTGGTTATATACCCAGCAGTGCAATTGCTGGATCATATGAATAATTTCAGAGAATGTTCTATGTACAGATGGGAAAAAGATATATTCTGCAGTTTTGGCATAGAATGTTCTGTAGATGTCTATGAAGTACATTTGGTCAAAAGTACAGTTTAAGTCCAGAGTTTCTTTGTTAGTTTTCTGCTTTGTTGATCTGTCTAGTGCTGTCAGTGGAGTGTTGAAGTCCCCCACTATTATTGTATGGCTATTTTCTCAGGTCATGTAGTATTTATTTTATAAATTTGGGTACTCTGGTGTTGGGTACATATATATATATATATGTATATATGTTAAGTCTTGTTGTTGAGTTGAATACATTATTATTTGAACCACTCATCACAATGTTCTTTGTCTTATTTTACTGTTAGTGGTTTAGTCTATTTTATCTGATACACGAATAGCAACCTTTGCTCTTTTTTTCCATTTGCATGGAAAATCTTTCTCTATCCCTTTACTTTGAGTTTGTGGGTATCATTATACATAAGATGGGTCTCTTGAAGGCAGCACATGGTTGAGTCTTACTTGTTTGTTTAATCTAATTTGCCAGTCTTGTCTTTTAAGTGGAGCATTTAAGTCATTTACATTCAAGGTTAATATTGATATGTGAGGATTTTTTCCCATCATAGTGTTGTTAGGTAGTTGCTTTGTACAAGGTATAAGTTGCCTTGTAGTCCAATTGTGTGATTGCTTTATAGAATCTGTAAAAAATTTTTTGTACTCATTTGCGCTTTTATGGTAGTAAGTGTCATCCTTTTGTTTTCATGTTTAGAACTCCTTTGAGCATTTCTTCTAGTACTAGTCTGGTGGTGACAAATTCCCTTAGCATTTGCTTGTCTGTGAAAGCCTTTATTTCTCCTTCGTTTATGAAGCTAAGTTTGGCAAGATATAACATGCTTGACTGGCTTTTTTTTTTCCTTTAAAAAGGCTAAGAATATGCCTCAATCTCTTCTGGTTCATAAGGTTTCTGCAGATAAGTCCTCTGTTAGTCTGATGGGATTTCCTTTATAGGTAGTTTGGCCTTTTTCTCTAGCTGTTGTTAAGATTTTTTTTTCTTGTTGGCCTTGGATAGTCTGATGACTATATGCCACAGTGATAATCATCTTGTATAGTATCTCGAAGGTGTTCTCTGAATTTATTGTATTTGGATGTTGACCTCTCTAGCAAAATTAGGAAAATTTTTCAGGTTTATTCCTTCAAATATGTTTTCCAAGTTGCTTAATATTTCTTCTCCAAGGAATGCCACTAAGTTCATTTGGTTGCTTTACATAACCTCATATTTCTTTAAGGATTTTTTGTTTTGTTTTGTTTTAATTCTTCTTTATTTGTCTGACTTGGTTAATTGGAAAGATCAGTCTTCTAGCTCTGAAATTATTTCTTCTGTTTGGTCTAGTCTATTATTAAATCTTTAAAATGTATTTTGAAATTCATTTAGTACATTTTTCAATTTCACAAGTTCTGTTTTTCTTAAATACAGCTTGCTTGTCTTTCATACCCCAAATTGTTTTCCTAATTTCTTTGTGTTGATTTTCAACTTTTTATTGGATTTCAGTGAATTTTCTTACAATTCACATTTTGAATTCTTCATCTGTCATTTCATATTTTTTATTTTGGTTAGGATCCATTGCTAGAGAGCTAGTGCAATTGTTTGGAGCTGTCAAGACACTGTGTATGCTTTTACTGACAGAAGTCTTGCACTACTTCCTTCCTTCTCATTTGGAAACATCTCTGGGAAGAGTAGTAGCTTAAATCCTTGCAAGAAGGAGCTGTCATTTATGTTTGCTTTTGCTATCATTTGGGTGGGACTTTTAAATATTTTTAATTTTTTTTCTCAAGTATGTGACTGTGGTGTATGTTACATGATCATTTGGCTTCATTTCTGGGTGGTTTCAATGGGCCAAGTCTCTATGTGGGTTTTTATGGCTTTCTTATGGCACCCGACACTCCTGTTGTGGGGCTCATGACCTTAAGTTCAAACAGATTTTGACCTTTTGTTTCCCAGCTGCAGTACAGCTATAGACCACAGATATGTCCCCCTGGTGGCTACCACCAAAGTGGGCTCAGGGCATAGCCTCTTACCCCAGTTCAGAGCCAACAACTTTGCAGTTTATCTGTCCTTCATTGCCAGCACATTGTTGTTCTGTGTAGGGAGGGTGAGTTGGGCCCCACCCTTCGTGCAAACCTAAGAAGCACAGACTCACTTTCAGCTGGGGTACAGCCACTGCAAAAAGCACAAAAAGTACTTTCTCCAAGTGCACATGTACAGACTCCTGGGGGGAAAACCTCTGATGCCTTCACAACAGTGTAGAGAGGGTAGGAGATGACCCCATTCCACATCTGTTCCTGACCACTGATGTGAGGAGGACTTAAGCCGCTACTCTTCCCTGAGAAGTTTCCAAATGACCACCAATAGCGTTTCCTTGGGTCATGAGGGCAGAAAGGCTCCCGAACAGTTTTGTGGTCAGCAGAATGTCACAGGGGTAAGGGAGCAGAGAAGCACTCCCACCTGCCCTTGCCATAGGGCTCTGAGTTCCTCAGGGGTTTGTCTCTGCCAGACTCTTGCTGCTTTCCTTTTCTTTCTGTGGGCAGTCCAGCAGATCCTGACTCTCTTCCCTCAGTTCTCCATTTGGAACATGTCCATGCATGAGTAACTTTTATCTTTTTTTCTGAGGAGAACTGGAATCCAATGTAACTAGTCAGCCATCTTGAAAAAGAAGAGAAAAAATATTTGACTTTTTAAGCCATGCACATGTATTACATTGATTAGAAAGAAAAAAAAACTTAGGAAAATGAAAGGAAGAATGTGGATGTAGTTTTCTTCCACCCAGTTACTCTTTGGAGATACACTGGTTATGTCAGAGGCATTCACTCATCTGGGGATATTTTACAATATATAGACACACTTCCAGAGAATTCCTCAGTGCCCTTCATTCACATCAATGTTTGTAATAACCACTTGATATAGTTTGGATGTTTGTCCCCTCCAAATCTCATCCTGAAATGGAATTATCAGTGTTGGAGGTGGAGCCTGGTGGGAATTGTTTGGATCATGGAAGCAGATCCCTCATGAATAGCTTAGTACGATCCCATTGATGATAAGTGACTTCTTGCTCTGAGTTCATGAAACATCTTTTTTTTTTTTTTTGTAAAGGATCCTGACACCTCCTCTCTCTCTCTCTCTCTTGCTCCCATTCTCATCGTGTGATATGTTGGCTCCCCCATCACCTTCTGTCATGATTGTAAGCTTCCTGAGGCCCTCACCAGAAGCAGATGTTAGCACTGTTTCATGTACATCCTGTAGAACCACAAGCCAATTAAACCTATATGTTAAAATAAATTAACCAGCCTCAGGTATTTCTTTATAGTAACCCAGAAACGTATTGACATAGAAAATTGGTACCAAGCAGTGAGCATTGCTATAAAGATACCTGAAGATGTGGAAGCAGCTTGGGAACTGGGTAATGGGAAGAGGTTGAAAGAGTTTGGAGGGTTCAGAAAAAGATAAGAAGTCAAGGGAAAGTTTGGAACTTCTTAGAGACTTGTTAGGTGGTTGTGACCAAAATGCTAATAGAAATATAGTCAGCAAAGGCCAGGCTGACAAGGTCTAAGATGGAAATGAGAAAGTTACTGGGAACTGCAGTAAAGGTCAGCAGTGTCACACCTTATCAAAGAGCTTGGCTGTATTGTGTCCATGTCTTTGGGATCTATGGAAGTTTGAACTTAAGAGTTATGCCTTAGGGTGTCTGGTGGAAGACATTTCTAAGGAGCAAAGTATTCCAGAATCAGTATTGCTGCTTCTAACAGCCTACAATCAGATGTGGGAACAAAGGAATGACTTAAATTTGGAACTTATATTTAAAACTGAAGCAGAACATAAAAGTTTGGAAATTTGCAGCCTAGCCCTGTGGTAGAGAAAGAAACCAGGTAGGTTGTGAAGCACCTATTTGATAGAGAGATTAGCATGACTAAAAGGGAGCCAAGGTATAAAATCCAATGGGAAAAGGCCTCAAAGACATTTCAGAGATCTTGGAGACAGCCTCTTTTATCAGAGGGCCAGAGGGCCAGGACTAAATAATTTCAAGGGCAGGCCAAGGGCCCCATTGCCCTACCCAGCCTTGGGACACTGCTCCCCATATCCTGGCTACTCCAGCTCCAGATGTGGCTCAAAGGGCCCCATACAGCTGAGATCATTGCTCTGGAGGGCAAATAGACATAAGCCTTGGCTGTTTCCATTGGTGTTAAGTCTGCGGGTATGAAAAATGCAAGCATGAAGGAAGCTTGGAATCTTCCCCCTGGATTTCAGAAGATGTATCAGAAAGCCTGGATGCCCAGGTAGAAGACTTCCAAAGGAGTGGCGCCCTCACAGAGATATTCTACCAGGGCAGTGTGGAGGGGAAATATAGCGTCAGAGCTCCCTTACTAAGTCTCCAACAGGGCACTGCCTAGTGGAACTCTAGGAAGGGACAGCCACCCTCTAGACTCCAGAATGATAGATCCACTGGAAGCTTGAATCTTGAGCATGGAAAAGCCACAGGCACTCAACTCTAATCCATGAGAGTAGCCATGGGGGCTGCACCCTGCAAAGCCACAAGGGTGGAGCTGCCCAAGGCCTTGGGAGCCCACCCCTTGCACCACTGTGCCCTGGATACAGAACATTGAATCAAATAAGATTATTTTGAAACTTTACTAATTATTTCCCTGCTTGGTTTCAGACCTATTGGCTCTTTCTGTTTTCCAATTTCTCCCTTTGGGGATGGGAATGTCTACCTAATGCCTGCACACCATTGTATCTTGGGAATAAATAACTTGGTTTTGATCTCACAGGTTCATAGGTAGAAGGAATTCATCTCCAGGTGAGATGTTGGGCCTGGGATTTGGGACTTGAGACTTTTGAGTTAAGGCTGGAACAAGTTATGACTTTAGGGGACTAGTGCAAAGGCATGATTGTATTTTGAAATGTGAAAAAGACATGATTTGGAGGGCTAGGAGTGGAATGATACGGTTTGAATGTTTGTTTCCTCCAAATCTCATGTTAAAATGTGATTCTCAGTGTTGGAGGTGGGGCTGGGGGGAGGTGATTGGAGCATGGGGGCAGATCCCTCATGAATGGCTTAGCACCATTCTCTTGGTGATAAGTGAGTTCTTGCTCTGAGTTCATGTGAGATCTGGTTGTATAAAAAAAGGAGTATGGCTGTCTTTCTCTCGCTCCTGCTCTTGCCATGTGACGTGTTTGCTCCCTCATCACCTTTAGTCATGATTGTAAGCTTTCTGAAGCTCTAACCAGAAACAGATGCTGGTACTGTGCTTCATATACAGGCTGCAGAACCATGAACCAATTAAACTTTTTTCTTTATAAATTACCCAGCCTCATATATTTCTTTATAGCAATGCAAGAGTGGTCTGATACACCATGGTAACTGGACTAGATGCTGTGTACCTGAAGCAAATAAAGAGGGCAAGATAGAAAGATAGTGGACATGCTGATACATGTCTTTTTTGGCCCTTCTCTTTTGGTTCCTTGCCTTTATGAAGACTGGGTTGTGGTGATAGAGCAGATCCATGTACCACCTTAATGATCCTGTTTTTCTCCTTTATGACCTGCTGAGGGCTAAGTGATTGAAAAACAAGTGTTTTAAAATTTAGCTGCTAGCACAGCTATACCAATAAAGAAGAACAGGAGAAAAAAATTAGCCCCCACAAATGGTTTTTTACATCTGACCGAAGGAGGAATCATCTATTGCTGCCTCTGCTCTGGTACAGGCTATGATTTCTGATTTGCACCATGCTGCTTTCATAATTTGAAAGTTTCTGCCAACAGGTAGATAATCCTTTATGTGTCATGCAGCTGAAATTCACAAAGCACCAGCTGCCTTGTGAGCAGAGAAGCAAAGGACACCCCCATTTTATAGACAAAAAAGTGAGATTTAAAATTATTCATCCATCTAGTAAAAATTTTTTAATGGGCACCAAGTATGAAGGGGATACATTTCTAAGCATCCAGATATAGAGAAGAAAGTCAAGATTTTTGTTTTCCAGAGTTCAAGGTGTTATAGGTAGAGAGAGAAGTGAAAACTATTACACTGCTATAGGGTAAGTACAGTGATAGAGATGCCCGGGATGTTATGTGAGCACAGGGGAGGGGTGCTGATCCATCCATTAATTCATTTATTCAAAAATAATTATTTAGAACTCAGTGATAAGTGCTGGCTGGATGCTGGAGGTACATCTGAGAATAAACTATATTTCATCCTTGGATTCATGAAACTTAAAGTCCAGTGGTTTTTGGCTATGCATTGGAATCACCTGGGGAGGTTTAAATATCCTGATACCCAGACTCACTGCATATTGTGATGAGAGAGAATTGTGTTAGCTTGGTTAGTGTTGCTCTAAAGGAATGCCTGAGGCTGGGTAGTTTATAAAGAAGAGAGGCTATTTGGCTCACAATTCTGCTAGCTGAAATGTTCAAGATTGGGCATTTGGTGAGGGTCTCAGCTGCTTCCACCCTTGGTGGAGGGGAGAGGGAGCTGCCATATGCAGAGATCATATGGTAAGGGAGGAAGCAAGAGAGAGAGAGTGTGGAGGTGCCAGGCTCTTTTTGACAGCCTGCTCTTGAGGGAACTCCCCTCAACCAGGGAGGGCATTAATCTATTTTTGAGGGCTCTACCCCCAGGGCAAAAACAACTCCCATTAGATCCCACCTCCAACATTGGTGATCAAATTTCAACATGAGATTTGGAGAGAACAAACATCTAAGTTATTGTAAAGGTATCCAGGAATCTGTGCTGCCTAAAGCTCCCCAAGTGATACCAATGTGCAGGCAAGGCTGATATTCACTGGCTCAAAGGAGAAGACTGGTAAGAAATAAGTAAATGCGTAATATCAAACAGTGATGAGTATAATAAAGGAAACTCATAGAATGTGGTGATAAAGAATTAGAGGATGGAGGGATCCTCACTGGCCACCTTGGCCAGAGGAGGCATCTCTGAGGAGGTGATAGTTAATTTGATACCTGAAAGATAAGCATCTGCAGCAAGCATTAAAGGAGAAGAAATAAATAAACATCCATGAGGCCCCAAGAGGAGAGAACTTAGCCTCCATCAGTTCCTGGGAGGCTGGAGGCTATGTGGCTGTGAGCCTCTGCCTTAGGCATGCAAAGGGAGCCCAACCTGGGGGTTGCAGAGAAACAGGTTGCTTCACATGTGGAAATGGGAACAATTTGGTTTATGTTCTTGAAATTAGAAAGGAAGAAAGATGGAGGATGGTAAGGGAAGAAAGGACAAGGAGGAAAAGGAGCCACACTTCAGGAACCTGAAGTTAGAGTTGTGTGGAAGTCTTGGGGATTTCTCCCTCTCTCCCTGTCCTTCCCTTCCTCTTCTTTCTGAACTGACTCCTTTCTCTTCTCTTTTCTTCCTTCTCCTTCCTCCCTCCTCCATCCTCCCTCGTCCTCCTCTCCTCCTCTTTTTCTTCTTCTTGCTCTTCCTCTTCCTCTTTTTCTTCTTCTCTTCCTTTCTTTCTTTTTAAGAATTAAGCATGTAGAATGTTAACTTTTGAAGGATTTGGGCTGCTAAGATGCATATTCCTCTATCTCCATCAAACCTCTAGAATAGTCACACCTGGGTGTGGCTATTAGTACAACTGTGAGCACGTACACTGTAGAAATTCAGGACACAGATGAATGTCCCATTTGGGTCTATGCAGTTTAAAAGAGTCAAGCTCTAAAGTGAGCTCACTTTGAACCAGAGGCTTGTAGCAGAGGTGTCCAGGGGAGCATAAGCCTAGTAGAAATGTATAGCATTTGGGGTCAAACATTTACAAAAGGCCATACCATTCACTGGGGGGGCTTCTTCTCTCCCCCCTCTTACTCCCAGGGTTCTGGCTTCTTTCTCCCTAGCTCCTTGCTCCCATTCTTGCTCAGGCTCCAAACAGCAGCAGGAAGGAGCTTTTAAAAATATCAACATAATCATGTCTCTCTTCTGCTATTAAAAAAAAAAATCTGCAAACTCTCGTCCTGGCCAGCAAGCCCATGTTGTCAGGTGTGTCAGTCTCTTCAAATGTGTCTTCAGCCTCCCTTTGTCTCTCCTTCTCTCTGCTCTCTGTTCTTGTCCTGTAGATGGGAACTACAGGTGTGGGGTGAGCTCAATATACTCTCAAATTACTTACCCTGCTGGTGTTTCAGTTTCCTTGTTTTTGAAGTGGAGGTAGTAATAGTCCTTGCCTCATAACTGTTGTGAAGCTCTAATGAGACAATGCCTGAACACAGCTTAGTCCCCTGTAGGGATCAGAGTGATCTAGGAAGGGCAGGTGCCATGGAGGGTGGCGTTATTAATTATCTGGTGCTTCCCACAACTCTGGCATGAAATCCTAAAGCAAGATATTTGTCCAATCGGGAAGCTATATTGAGTTACATAGAAAAGTAAGGTCCTAGGCAAGCCCCCATCTCTGTAAGAGGGAGGAAAAAATAGCAATTCTTAAAATAAAATCAGTTTTATCTGTTATAAAAGCATCACTTAAGATGTTTGAAACTTAAAGGTGTCAAAGAAACACATAAAAAAGCCATCCGTGATTCTACCTACAAAAGACAACCATTGTTACTATGTAGGCTCTGTTATTGCCAGTTGCTTTATTAAAGCATAGACTTTTATTTTCCTGTTTTCTTTGCTAGTTTTCAATTGCAATAATCAAACTGTCTAAAATATGTTAATCTTTTTTTTTTTTTTTTTTTTTTTTTTTTGAGCCAGAGTCTTGCTTTGTCACCCAGGCTGGAGTGCAGTGATCTTGGCTCACTGCAACCTCTGCCTTCTGGGTTCAAGTGATTCTCATGCCTCAGCCTCCTGAATATCTGGGACTGTAGGCACATGTCACCACATCTGACTAATTTTTTGTATTTTTAGTAGAGACAGGGTTTCACCATGTTGGCCAGGCTGGTCTTGAACTCCTGACCTCAAGTGATTCATCTGACTCAGCCTCCGAAAGTGCTGGGATTACAGGTGTGAGCCACTATGCCCGGCCCAATCTTGATTTTTAAAATTTAACAATTACCATCTGTTTCTTTATATTTAACAGTGAAAGTAATAACTAATAAATTGCTTACCACTGTCCAGGAACTGACTTAAGAATATTACATAAATAATCTCATCCAATAAATTGGATGATATCTGCATTTTGAAGTGGTTGAGGTCAAGGCTTAGAGTTGACTAACATGCCCAAGGTTACATAACATGTAAGTGTCAGAGCTGGGTTTGGAGAAAGGTCTGTCTGACCCAGACCCTGGATGCTCAGTTTTCACCCTCCCTTCCCCGCTACTGGCCTTTGCTTAGGGGGTTTTATGGTATAGGTTGGGCAGTGCAGGTAGGAAGCCAGTTTTTGTAGGATTACAGAAATCTACCTCATCTGGGTGCCCTGGTCAGCAGCCCTTTGTTTTCTGCCACATTCCCCCCAGGGTGGGGGGTTCCAGAAAGAAGCATCACTTTCAGACTCACTTTTGTTCTGCCTGTATTGAAAATTGGAGCTTGATTAATACTAGTACTGCTGCTAATTCAACAGCATGATCCTTTTATGATTATTTCTTTTCTGAGATTTACTCCTGAAGGTTTAACTATAGAAATGCTTAAACATAGTTTTTGGATTTTTCATGGCCCAGGCAGTGTCTTTTATGTGCCTGTATCACCTGCTGCTGTCTGTTGTCCCTGGTCTTTAAATTATATCTGGCTCTTCCCCACTGCCATCCGTAGGAAAAAGTCACTTGCAAGAAAAATGCATGTCCCACATGTTCAGAATAGTCCCCAAAGTGGCTTGTACCTGCTGTCTAATGACCACCCCCTTAACTTGGCTTATTAATTTGGATGAGTTTTTGGTAAAAGTGACCAGAAAACCAACCCCATAAGCCAACAGAAAGTATATTAGCTCTCATAATAGTAAAGTACAAGAGCTGGCTTCAGACACGGCTGGATCCAGGATCTCCAGTCACGTTATCAGGGCCCATATTTCTCCATCTCTTTGTTCTGCCCTCTTCTCTGTGTTGGCTTCGATTCTAGATAGACTGCTGTGAAGAGCAAAGTGGCTAAAATCCTTCCACCTCTGAGTCTAGCAGAAAAGAGAGTAAAGGTGTTTTGGGACCTTACCAACTCAAGGTTAACTCTCTCTTTTTTTCTCCTTTTTAGTTAGACCTGCTTTTGGTGGTAGAAACTGTGTGTTATGAGAGCATAACTGTTTTCTGTCACTGCATCTATCTTTTAGGAAAAGTACTAGAATTTGCTGTAAGCTATGGCTAAGACTTCCTCTAAAATGTTCAGGGCTTTGCAGACATGACATCACTCAATTTGGTATCTCAAGGGGTTCTCCAGTTTATCTCCTTCCTCAGGAGTATTAGGAAGGAAGGAGAAAGTGGGGGAAAGAGAGTGGCTGAGCATTAATTTCTGTGACCAGGCACTGTACCGGCTGTCTGACTTGTGCCCTTTCATTTAAACTTGCTTGTGACTCTAGTGACTGTAAGAGGAAAAAGTGAATCATCATCTCCATTTTACAGTTGAGGGAACCTTGACTCAGTTGCTAAGTAGAAGAGCTGGGATCTAGATTCAGATCTATTGACAGCGGGCCTGTGCTCAGAACCATCGCTTTCCTGCCTACAGGGGGATGCTTAGCTAGAAGAAGAGAAGCCTCAGAAGAAAGGTGGTTACTAACTTTCAAAACCTGAAGATAGGATGCAGGGGAGGAGAGGGGGTCAAAGGTGGGCTGTCCATATCAATTTACTCTGCAAGTTGGGGTGCCTTTGAGGCTGAAAAATGGTGCTATTAATAATTTTGCCAGGATAACAGGCATCCCCTGGGACTCCCCTGAGCTAAACTGGGGTGCACAGCCATTCCAACCAAAGGCAAATGAATGAAGGGCACAGGAAAATCACCTTGAGCTCATTTTTATATATAAGGAAGTAGAGGCTCCAAATCACAGAGCTGGTTGGTAGAGCAGCTGGCATTCTCATCCAGGTCTGTATCATTCCAAAGTTCATGCCCTCTTTTTCCACTACAGCCTTCTGCCTTCTGACATCCTTGAATTCCACTTCTCCAAAGTACAGCTCCCCACTGGGCCTGGGAGTGGAGCTGGGCATTGCCAACAGCACCCCTCCTCTGCCAGCACACTGGGGACATCATCTTCTTCTTAAATCTGTTTATTCCCAGAGACATTCTGTCTTCACTTCCCCATATGGAGGCTTCCTCTGTGCCCAGCCCTGGGGACCGGGCAGGAAGAGAGGTGTTTCCTTTTGCCAAATGCAGGCAGCACTGAAGGTCTCAGGATCCCTGTTCCCATCTGGCTGCCCCATGTCTGTCTCTTCACCCAGATCCCTTCTCATGCACCTATGTGTTCATCTGTTCAGTTAATAGTTTATTAATCACAACTTTGATTCACTGAATATTTATTCAAAAATAAACTCTGAGTCAGGACCTCTGTTAAGTGTTAGGATTAGAAGAAAAACAAGGCACAAGTTCTCTGTCCTCAAGGAGCTCACAGACCACTGAAGGAAGCACAAAGCTCTCATGATCCAATCAAGGAGGTGTTGGGAGCATGAGGAAGGTCATTGAGGGTCAGTGTTGCCACCTGGGCATGGAGGGTCTGTGACAATTTCTAGGATGAAGAGGCAGAAGTACTGTGCAATTAGTTACATCCATTTATCCACCCACAACTCATCCATCTTTTCCTCCAACAATTGTGCTTAAATACATTTGTGCCTAATGAGCACTGACAGCTCAATGTAATAGCTTTTCAAATGTTCAAGGTCTTCTTCCCTAGCCTCTCTGCCAGACACTATGTATAAAAGTGAACATGTCCTCATGGAACTTAGAGTCTACTGAACTTAGGTCTATAATTGTGCTGTAATCACTGGGGCACACTGTGGATTCCCAAACCCCACTTCTGAAACTCTGGATCATGAAATCGGGACCAGGACATCAGAATCTTCACTGAAACAGAGTATTCCGAGTATTTAACTTGGGTTAAATTCAAGTATTTAACTTGAGTGAAGCATTGCTCTAACTGATGACCAGCAGGCCTTGAAAAGTGAGAAGGTAAAACTCAGACTAGACATTCCAGATAGAGACATAATGTTAAAAAATATCCTAGAAGTGTGAAAGTACAGGAGTGTGTGTAGGGAGAGAAAAAAATTCAATGATCAGGGAATGAGATATATAGGGTTGGGGCAAGCAGTGGGTGGTCGGAATTGAACATATTAGAAGGTAGACAGAAGTTAGATTTTGATTGCAGGGGCTGGGATTCATGCTGACAAGTTGTGACTGTATCTTAGAGGCAACTGGGAATATAGAAGGTATTATAAGGAGTCACTTAAAAAAAATCTCCATGAATCTGGAGGCCTCAGACATTTTCTAAATCTCTTCTCTTTTTTTTTTTTTTTTTTTTTTTGAGATTGAGTCTTACTCTGTCACCCAGGCTGGAGGACAGTGGCACGATCACACCTCACTGCCACCTCCGCCTCCTGGGCTCAAGTGATGCTCCTGCCTCAGCCTGCCGAGTAGCTGGGATTACACGTGCCCGCTACCATGCCTGGCTAATTTTTGTATTTTTAGTAGAGACAGGGTTTTGCCATGTTGGCCAGGCTGGTCTCGAATTCCTGACTTCAGGTGATCTTCCTGCCTAGGCCTCCCAAAGTGCTGGGGTTACAAGTGTGAGCCACTGTGCCCAGCCTGGCGATTTTCTTCATTTGAGAATAGTAATATCTACCTTCAGGGTGATTTTAGGAATTTGGTGAGATTCAGTGGCACATACCCTGCTCAGTAAATAGTAGTCTCCTTATTTATGTTATCATCTGGGTCTCACAGCATGCAGCATTCCTGAGAGGCAGGCAAAGAGGTGAGACCACTCTCATTGGCCGGGCGAGACCCCCCAGGATGGGACAGGGTGAGTAGCCAACTGGAGTCAATGCAGTCACGGGAGAAGAAAAGCTGGAGAAATGAATACCTTGCTCCCAAGGCTTGTTTGTGTAAAGAGAAGGAAATGAAGAAAAGAAGTAAAACCTTGGGAGGCATTTATTCCATACTTGGCTGTTTATAGGCTAGGCTCAGTCGTTAAAATGACCTCGGACTTAATAGTGACCAGTATTCATAATAATAGCAACCTCAGTAAAAACAAAAACAAAAGAGATTTGCTCACAGCCCTGGCCTCTTGGCCCTTACACTGCTTGCTCCGGGTTGTGCTATCTTTGTGCCTTCACTGTGTTCCTCCCCACTGCTTTCCAATCTGTATTCGTGACTGCCTCTCCTAGAAGCAAACCTCTTCCAGACAAGGTCCCTGAGGATCACCTGGCAGGAGCAATGCAGTCTCCTGGTTTTCTGAGCTCCTGGAGGGCAGGCGTCCTGTCCTGGGCATCTCCTCTGCCATTTGGCTTTCGAAGCCCTACCATTTCCAGCCTCTGCCACCTCTTCATGGCCAATGCCCCTGGCTCCTCTTTTTCCTTTTCAGCAGGGAGCTGGTTCTGGGAATAGTACCTTTGCTTACAGGGTCTGCTTCTCTTACTAATGAGTAAGTTGGGTGAGTGCCTAGAAGTCTATTAAAGTCGTTGATTCATTAATTGTTTTCTCTTTCTCTTGGCTTAAAGATTCCAACATAATCACATTGTAATTTGGTGGCTGCAACACATGACTCAGCAAAAGAGGGAATTCCTAGGAGGGGGAGCGCTGCAAGACCCTCAGTGCAATCACCCTTTTGTCCCTGTCCTTTGGGGTTCATGCAGCACCTGCAAAGCAGTCTCTGAGATGAGAGCGACATGGTGCTTGCTCCTATGGAATCCACTGTCAAGTGGAGAAGATTGATGAGTGAATGAATTAACACAGGAATGAATGAACACATGTGTCTTAATTCATGCATACTGTAGCAGTGACTGTTGGTCCCTCACCCAGATGCCCTGAGACCCTTCAAACCACACTGTGCACCCCTTTCTCAGCCAGAGCCTTACACTCTTCCTTGGAGAACAGCCCTTGGGCTACTGGAGCCACTTTGCCTCCCTAGACTCATGTGACTGGAAGGATTAGTGGTCCTTAGTCTGTGACCAATGGCTTTGGCAATAGAAAGGCCCATATCCCTCGTCTTAGGTTGGGACAATTCAGAATTTACCTTCCTTAGGGCTTTGCCTGAAATTTCTCCCTTTCCCTTCCCTTTCTTCTTCTCCTGGGATCATGTCCATAAATTATCACTTGCACACAAGTCCTCATCTCAGGGACTGCTTTAGTGAAACCCAACCTAAGATAGCCACACCCAAGCATACAGCCCCACATAAACAAGGACGAAGAAAGGAAAAATATCACAAGAGGTGGCATTTATAACCACGTCCTGGGGAATTACTCATGTCACCAGGAAGAAAGACTAGAGAGAGAGAGAGGGGTATAGTCAATGTGTATTTTTAGAATTCCTATACTTTGAGTTTCACCTTCTGACGGTCAAAACTAGAGGTCACCTTCCAAGACTCCTTTGAAGTCTAGCCCCAGGCATGTGACCTAGACGTGACCACTCTAACCCTTCCTTGCTAGACTTCCACTCCATGGCAGGAGACACAAGATGACAGGGTGGGAATCTCTTTCTATGGCCATGGTGGTGATGGAAGAGGTGATTGTGGAGGTAGAAGGAGTGGTCTCTTCTCAGACTAGTCCAGGGCTGCCATGGGGTTGCTTCTGGAAGTCAGGCCTGGAGCCTGTTTTCTCAATCATCCTACTGGCTCATCTGAATCAACACCTTTTCTGCCCTATCAGTTATTCAGCTCCCATTGCCTGTAGTCGAGTTTAGAGGGAAAGAAGGGAAGGAGGGAATTCCAGGCAGAGAAACAGTGTATGCAAAAGCTGGAAGTTGTGACAAAAGGAACTGGCAACAGGCAGGGCAGCCCAGCATGGACCAGAGATGGAATGGGTGCCCAAGGACCAGATTACTGTGCTCTATTCTAGACCAGTCCCCATGCAGCCATTTGCTTCCTCTGTGACCTCGGACAAGTCACTTCTTTATAGTTTCAAAGCAGAGGTAGCAGGATGCACCACGTGCTCCCTCTCCAGAGCAGTTTCCCCTCTGAGCTGTGAGTTGTGAATATCAACTCTCCCCTATGCCCTTAGTTCTGGAAGGTCAGGAAGGTTCACTCTGCAGCCAGACGAGCATCTCATCAGTTGGTGGTCAGTGGGTACTGATCGTCCAGGTCCACAGGGTGCTGCAGTGAGTCCCATGTCTCCCTTCATGTTGCCTCTCTGTCTGTGTCATGGAGGGTAGAAGGGACTCTTTGCTGGTAGTCATCTCCCTCTCCCTTCCTCTTTTCTCACTCAATTCCTCCATCCTACATCAGGATCCTGCTTCTGAATTCTCTCATTCAGCTTCTACCAACCAGTTTCCTCCAGTTTTCCAGTGGAGCTGATGAGTCAAGGAAGAGATTCAAGTCTTTTAGTTTCTTCCTAGGAAGAAGGTATGTTGGGCAGGACTAGCTTCAGTGGAACATGAGAAAGCCAAGGGCAATGAGACAGGAGCTCACTTCTTTCCCATGTGAGTGAGTCCCTCGGTGGACACTGGAGGCTCATGTGGAGTGTCCTGACCATCAGGGACCACGCTCCTTATCTGACCTCTGCTCTGCCGAGCCTGGCTTGTACCTGCATGGTTCAGAGAAGCTTCTTGGGCTCCAGCCATAATGTTTGCATTTCAGCCAGTGGGAAGGAGGAGGGGCCTAGAAGGATAACCCTCTTCCTTTGAAGACCTTTCTGGGAAGTTTCAGAGGACACCTCTGTGGCCAGAACTTTGTCATCTGGCCACATGGCAAGAGGGCCTGGGAAGTGTAATCTTAATATTGGGCAGCCTGTGCCCACCTAAAAATCAGAGATGAGCTCCTAAGGCAGGAATCAAGCAAGTCAGTAGGGACCAATTTAGTTTGTGCCACAGTGGCGAGAAAGGAAAATGGCCCGTGCTGGTCCAACCTCAGAGCAAACCATTGACCTGGCACGGAAACTGTCTTCTGATCGTACTGCTACTATCATGTAACTCTGGCAGTATGACAGTGACAGTTTGTCTCTTTTCTCCGACTTCCTAGAGAATCAATTCCGTTGGCCTAGCTTGGTGTTGACCGCGTTCCCTACTGGGATTTAGGGCAGGTGCTAAGTGTCCTGCCTCAAGAAGGATTTGAGGTAGGCGGTGGCAAGAAAACATCATCCATCATTTTGAAAGCACAGTAACCTCAGCCCTCCCACACACTTCACTGAGCCCAGGATACCCTCATTGGCCTTCTGTGGACTTTGACTCCACATACAAAATGCCAAGTGTCACTTTTCCTGCTCCAGAAGAAACCCCCAAAGGATTGTTTTCTTTTCTTTTTTTGGTAAATCTTAGTGAGTGAAATGACTCCACTATTGTCCAAGCCGGGAACCTAGGCATCCTCCCGCCTCCTCGTCCCTGAGTCCTCTCCCTGCACCCAACTCCCCTCCCACTGAGCCCCAGCTTGTGTTCATGAGCTGTCCATGTGTTCATTTCCTGTGGTTGCCAAAACAAACTTCCACAAACAGTGACTTAAAACAACAGCAGATTATTGTCTTATAGTTGTGGAAGTCCAAAATCAAGGTGTCAGCAAGGCTGGTTCCTTCTGGAGGGCTGTGAGCAAGAATCTGTCCCCTACCTCTTCCCAGCTTCTGGTGTTGCCAGTAGGCCTTGGCCTTCCTTAGCTTGTACAGGGATCATGCCGCTCCCTGCCTGTCTTCCCATGGTGTTCTTCCCTGTGGGTCTTCATATGGCCTTCTTAGGCCAAAATTTGGCTCTGCTTGATGTAATAAGACTGTCATTTTTCTTTCCTGTTAATTGGTATCATTTAGAGAATTTAAAAAAAAATTTTAAACAAAGATTTGAATGTTGCCAGATAACCTTATTTTATCTGAGAGAAAGTTGGTGCTTTTCCAAGATATAGTCCCAGTGAACTTCCCGTCTTCAATTCTGTTTCCTTCGAAGCATAACTGTCTGGCACTATAAAGAATTTTGATAAGATGATGAATGTTATTAATCCTAATTAAATAACCAATGATGCAGTGTGGTCTTCCTTCCCTTCCCCTCTACCTCTGATATGTTAAGTCTCTATTGCACCTGACCTAGACAGTTCTAAGAATCCTCTACCCAGATCTCAGTCTTCAGCCTCTCCTACATCTACTCTGTGCCCACACAGCCGCCTGTTCAAACTGTCAATGAGGCACATGAGACCACATCATCTCCTGTTTCAAACCCCCAGCTTTCAGAATGAAGTTCCGATGCTTCAGCCTGAAGTTGAAACTCCATTCCCTGGCAACTGGGCCTCAGTCTTGATCCCAGCCACACACCCTTTTCTATGTTCCCCGCTTGAAGTCAGGTTTGATTGCTTGGGATTAGATAGCTCATCATTCCCTACCAGCCCCATGCACAGAGGCATTTCCACAGCTTGTTGAGGGGGTCCTCTCCGTCTGAGGTGCCTTTCTACCCTTCTCCAACCAGCCAACTATTTTTGCAAACACTAGCACCCTGTTGTAGTGTCACTTGTCCTGTGATACTCCCCTTGCCTTCATCTCCTGCCCTGGCCTTAACTCCAAACAAGTCAAAGCAGAATTTGCACATTTCCTAAGCTTCCTGTGGCCCATGCACATGCTGGTGAAGCTCACACCACTTTGTTGTACGGGAGTGAATGCCTGTCTCTGGCAGAGCATGAGCTCCTTATCCCAGGGGCTGGATTCCATTCATTTCTGGAGCCTCAGTGTCTATCCCAACACATGACTCATCATAGACACTACAGATGTGTGGGGGATGGATAGATGGATGGATGCATGGATGGCTGAGGGAAGTTCTGACCTGTTTGCCTGAAAGTTTTGTTACTAACACAGCTCAGTTGTGAGTGTCAGGAACCTTAACTTATTGCAATCTTAAATTTATAGCATAGGTTCTGACTTGTGATATGTGATGTTTATATAATTTGCTATTGCTTTCATTATTTTATTCAACACACAATTATTATATACAGAGTCAGTAGACAGCTGAATTCATATCTTTAAAATTCACAAAGCAACATTCTTATGAAATTCAATGAGTAAAAGGACAGTCTGAAATTCCAGGTGACTTGTATTCACTGAGAACAATATGAACAGGCCCCAACAGCCAGGGCAATTCGGAAGCTCCTGGGATTCACTCCTGAGCTCTGCAAACCTCCCAGGGATGAGTGATGCAAAGTTTTCACTCTCACCACACCTCATGGAGTTAATTGACTCGAAGTCCTAGAAGCCTCAGGAGGCTAATGTTGGCAAGAACTATATTCACTTCTAGCCTTCAGAGGTCTGATAAGAAAGGAGAAATATGCATGAGTGAAAGTGTTCACAAGAGAACTAATGGATGGATTGAGGGGAAAGGAGGATAATTAAGGGGTTGGAACAGTCATCAGTAAAAGGCTTGGAATGCATCTCGGGGGAGATCAAGGAACCAAGAAGAATATCACTATACTTTACAAGCCCCACATGGCAACAGCAGAGGTCACTGGATGAAGTGAGGAAGGGGAAATTGGCTTGCTTGGAGAGAAAGGGCTTCTCAACTTCCCTAGCCCCAGGAGAGCACCCAGGAGAGGATATTTCAAACTGAAATTGTATTTTCCTCCATGACTCTTACTTCTACCTAATATTCCTCCTCTTCCTCCAATAACTACCTTTCATTTTGGCTTTTCCAAGGAACATTTACAGGCATCTTTAGATCTTGTTCCCATGAAGAAGCTGAGGCATAGAGGTGATATGAATGGGCTTGGGGCACACAGCAAGTTTGTGGCCAGATTGGGACAGGAATGAACCATTCTCTTGGCCAGTGAAGTCTCATTCAACTCACTATGAATGAGATAATCATTCTCAGAATGATTTTGTCCCAGGAATTTAAAAAAATGTTTTATTGAAATATAATACACACATAGAAAGATGCATATGTCATAAGTTTACAAGTTGAATGAATTTTTGCAACCTGAATATCCCTAGGTAACCAGGACCCAGATTGAGAAACTGAACATACCAGCACAAGGAAGTTATCTGGGGCCCCCTGCCAGGCATTGCCCCACCACTGCCCATTTCTAACAGCCTGAGTTAGCTTTTCCTGCGTCTGTGCATTACATAAACAGAATCAGGCAGAACCTTGGGGCTGGCTTCTTTTGTTCAATGCTATGTTTGTGAGATTCTTCAGTGTACTTGCATTTGGTTGTAGGTTGCTCCTTCTCATTGCTGGATAGTATTCTATTAAATAAAAATGCCACAATTTATTCTATATTGATGGGCATTTTGGTTGTTTCCCATTTGGGGCTATTACAAATAGTGCTACTATAAACACTTGAATGTTTGTTTGAGAGAAGATAAGTATGCCGTTCTGAGAGGTCCACATTCAGGAGTGAAATTGCTGGGTCATGGGGTGTGCATGTATTTGCCTCTACTAGATCCTGCCAAACAGATTTCCCAAGCAGTTGGACCAATGTATTCCCACCAGCAATGCTCGGCCACTCCTAGGGCTTGACTGTCTTCAGTACTTTCTACTTTTTGTTGTTTTTATTCTTGCCATTCTTGTGGGTTGTAATGGTGTTGTACTGCAAACTTCATTCGAATCTTCTGAGGACTAATAAAAACAAACATCTTTCATGTATTTATTAAGTCCAGGGTCAGTGTCTTAGCTCAGGCAGCTATAACAAACATTCATTATCTCTCACAGTTCTGAAGACTGGGAAGTCCAAGGTCAAGGTGCTGGCAGATTCGGAGTTTGGCGAAGTCCTGCTTCCTGGCTTTCAGACAGACAGGAATCTTCCTAGTGTATCCTCACATGATAGGGACACAGAGAGAGAGCTCTGATCTCTTCCTCTTCTTATAAAGACACTAATACCATCTTTGGGGTTTTATCCACATGACGTTAGCAAAACTTAATCACCTCCCAAGGGCCCACTTTCTTAACACCACCGCATTGGGGGCTGGGCTTCAACACAGGAATCTGGGAGGGTTGGGGGGCACAAACATTCAGTCCATAACAGTCAGGAAAGGGCCTAGACTGCCCTTTCTTGGCACCAGAATCTTGATTGCAATTGTCAGTAGGAATCTACTTGCTCTAGTCATCAATTTTTAAGAAAAATTGTAGAAATTTTTAAATATAGGAATATAAAAACACAAAATAATTCATCAAATCACCTTAGCCATCAAGCTCATCATATTCCCTCAACTTAATTTGCTAGCATTTATTTAGCTTTTACTCCACACCAAGCCCTGTGTGGGACTCTTTATTTTAAACCATTCCATTTAAAGGACTGGGAGCAGTTTGTTCAACTGTGGAGTTAAGCAGGTAGCCACGCATATGTCCACACACAGGTGTGTATGCACGTGCAACACACAGCCCTCATGATGAAGTCCTGGTGCTGGCTTCTGCTGTTCCCCACACTCCGTTCCCAACCCCAACCACAAGAAGAGCAGTGAAACTCACGGGTAGACATGACTGAGGAAAATACTTCCTTCCTGATCCCATTGAGCATCTCTCATTCATTCACTCGACATCTGTTTGTTGAGGATCCTCTGATGGCAGGCTCTGCCCCATGCATAGGATACAGCTGTGAAAAACCCAGGTGAAGTCCCATCTTCGCTGAGTTTATAGTCTACCTCTCTGTAAAGTGCAAGAGGAATAAAACTACACAAGAATGATCACAGAAACCAAGCCATAGCACGATGCATTAGAGTGTCCGTTAATTATTAAACCCATAAACTGACAACTCCCAAAAGAAGCCCGATTTATGCTTATTTGGCTTGGGAGGTGAGTCAGCCTGCCTTCCTCCTCCATCCTCTGTCCCACTAAACTAGAGCTCCACCACGCAGGAGAAATGGAGACAGCTTCTTCAGTGACTTTAAATACCTATTCTTTTAATCACAGAAATGAAGTAATTCTGGAGTGAAATGCTGTTTTAAAGTGAAGGTGTGGAAAGACCCACTTCAGGAAAAGGATGTGACTGATAGGGGAGTGGGAAAACTGAAAGATTTCTGGGAATATTATATGTAATTATTTAGGGAGTTCCTGAGAATTTGCTTCCCTAAAGGAAGATACAAAGAGGTAACACACATAGCTCATCTCCAACGCAAGATAACATCATATTTTCCTAGTCAAATTATTGGAGAAAATAGCTAAGCTTCATTTTTCAAGAGCTGCAGGACTCCAGAGAAAGGGAACTAAACCTAATCTTGGGGTAGGGGGGTGGTGTGGAGGCAAATCCCAACCTGAGGCCTATCTTTGTTATAAATCTACAAATAAGGGACCATTTTCACTCACAATTTCCTTTTAAATATTATGCAATTTGTAGTTGAAGAGGAAATAGATTCTTCACTGGTCAGTTTCTTCACTGACTTTGCTAATTGAAGCATTTCATTAAATGGGTCTCATCCCTAATTTCCAGGCTTCAACCTGTATCAGGATGATCTGAACACAACACGTCTTCTGACTTTTGTTAGCCTCAGTTCATTCAAAGACCATCCATGACTCCACATTGTCCAAAAGGATAAAGTCCTCACTCCTTGTGGTTTCATTTGAAGCCCCAAAGTCTGGTGTCCACCTACTTTTCTAGTGTAATCTGCTACCCCATACACACAAGTGTGGGCAGAAACAAACTCATCGTTTTGTTGGCTGGAAAACCCCTTCTGGCTTCCAGCCTCCATGCCTTTGTGTGGGGCCCTCTCCTCAGCTGAAGCATCCTCCCTAGTCAACTGCCACTTGCTTTTTCCCATTAGGCTTTATTTGGGGTCTTCGTGTGCTTTGTCCTTCTGCTCTCACGTGGATTGTAAAAGTTTTGAGGAAAGCCTCTCTTCTCCATAGGGCCCTGATGAAAATGTCTGCCCCCAACCTACACTAGGCCTTCGAGGTAGGAGTGCTGGAGAGCGCTATAAAGCCAGATCCACCAGGGCCCTTCCTTAAGAGTCAGAGAGCCTCACTGTTTTTATCTTTAACGTGAGCATAGTAAAGCCTGCAGCATTCTTGTGAGTGTTAGGCAAGAAATGCAAAGCATTTAGCATAGTGCTTGGCATGTTATGAGGGCTAACAAGTTCTCCTGGCCTTGTTGCCTTCTTCATTTGACCCTCATATGAAAAAGGACTACTTCTCTGGGATCTAGTAATTTACCAATGGCACAATATCCAGAATAAATATTACATTATTATTTACATCTGATTGCTGTTTGTAAAGAAGGAAAATATCACAGTGCAGAAAACGCAGTTGGGGTGAATGAGTGCCACGAAATTGTAAGCAAACATGGAGCCCAGGGCAGAAAGAAGAGGGAGCTACCTGGGGGAGCCGGCAACAGAGGACAGGAAATGCAGTTGAGCATTGGTGAAGCAGGAATCCACCCCTCCGCTCTTCTTCATGCTTGAATCTGTGGAAATGTCACCTTGCAGAAGAAACAGGCAGTGCTGGGGCTTTAAGGGCTTTCAGGTTGCTCTCACCTACTGTGAGGGTGGGAGATGAAGAAATGAGCCACAAAGCACATCGAAACCCACGGCTCTCTGCTATGACAGGCAGCCTAGCGTTTCGGTCTCAATGGACAAGTTTTGATCATCTGAAAGCAAGAACTCTGCCATTTTGCAAGCCCAGGAAAAGATGCTGAGGTTTTTGCCAAAGTCAAAGCAGAAATAAAGACTTTCTCTGCCTGACAAGGAAAAGAATGACCCACAAAGCTCGAGACTGAGGCTCTGATCTAGAGGAGTTTCCCAGGGACAAAATTGGGAAGCTAAGTTTAACAGCGGTTTCTTCCTTCCTCACTTAGAGGACAATTCAGAACTCATCTGGGTTTAAGTCCATAGTAAACCATGTGGCATTATTTGAGGGATCTGGGAAAGGACATTATATCTAAAAATACTACCCTCACTCTGGATTTCCATCATTACAAGTCATGCCCTTGAATACCCAATTGATTTATTAACTCACTTAATAAATGTGTTTATTTATACCAGGCTGCCGACCATAAAGAATTTTAAGTACCTTACCAGAACATATTTACTATAAGCTAAGGCATGAAGAAGGATTTTAAAAGACTAAGTGGAAATAAAAGTAGAAAATTTCAGGTAGGTAAAAATAATACAAATATGAAAGTCATTTCTCTGTAAGTGCTATAATTGAATCTAAAATTTTTCTCTAAGCTGAGAAAACAAAATAGAAGACATAGCAGGTTATACAAATTTTACTACCAGGGAAAAAATTGTATATGTTGGCAGAATAAAGGCTCTGAGAAGTCCTGCAGCAGGTAACAATACAACATAAACAGCATCCATTTATGATTCTCTTGACATTCCAGGTACTATTCTAAGTCCATTGCCTGCATCATCTCATTTAATATCATAACAGCCCATGGAGCAGAGTGCACCTGACCCCACCTTCCTTCTGTGTGCCTCCCTGAAATGCAGAGGTTGGGATTCTGCATATGGAGTTCTAGTTTAGCAAAACGTGTCCCACCAGTGAGCTGTGCTGAGGTGAGATGGGGAAGGAGGAAGTCAGGCTGTAGCTATGTTCCCTTGGTGCTGGCTATTTTTGCTCTCCAGTGAGCATAATTGTGGGGATGTCAAAGTCCAGATGCCTGCTTTGGGTGCAGCAGCAGTTGCAGTGGGGATAGCAGTGTGACTGACCTCAATGGCCAGGCCATTGCAGCAATGGCTTCCTTATCTCTGAATTGTAGCTACCATGGTGGGTCAAGTGATGGTCTTATGATTTCTCACTTTTCAGATCTTGTAGAGTCTGCGTCAAGTCAGTTCCACTTTCCTTTTTTGTTGTTGTTAATTTCTGGGAGTCACTCTTGTAGGCCCAGCCTAGAATTTTCTCCTCCAGGCTTTCCAGGGATTTTTGTAATCACTTAATTCCCTACATTGAATCCTTTTATGCTTAGAACACCTGGAATGTTTTGTTTTAGTTGTTTTGTTTCCAACATGGACTGACATAGGCAGGTACTAACCTCATTCCTATTTTATGGAGGAAGAAATCAAGTCACAAAGAGCTTAAAAAGTGCACAAAATCACATCACTCTGAATAGCCAAGCAAGGACTGAAACCAGGTGCAGTGTGATGCCAAAATCTCTTATCACTTAATTGTTTAACTCAGAATTTCTCAGACTAATTGATTCCAGAATTTGTTTCTGTCTAACACCTCTTAATATTCTATGGGACTAATTTTCAATGAGACCACGTTCAGACATTGTTTTTACCGGTACATTTGTTTTTAATACTGTGGGTTCTGACCAGGTGGGACCTGGCTAACTCAGTGGTAAGATAAGAAAGGAGGTGCATCCTTCATCTAGACTCTGGAAAAATACTTGGCTTAGAAGTTGGGAGAAAAAGCAGTCTAGCCAGCAATGCATAGGAGGTTTTTGAAGTAAAGAGGATGGGGTCAAAGCAGTTCTCTATTTGAGGTAGGACTTGCAGTACGTTTTGTGGGACAGTTCATTGCTTTCTGTACCTTAGTTTATTCATCCATGAAATAATTTATGATACCTTTCACTCCCTGGTATTTTTTCAAGAGAGATGATATTCATAATACTTTGGTCAGAATTCTTCCTGATGTGAGCCACAGAAGTCCAATTCAAACTAGCTTGAGCAAAAAGACAAATAGTTGGCTCCCAGTCTTCCCAGACTCCGGCTCACATCCCCATCGCTCGTGCTAATTTAGGGCCAGCAGCAGTGCATCCGTTCAGAAATCCCTCTTGCCTTATGGCAGTTTTATTTCAGGGGCTGTTTTGTATTTCCAAATACAAGCTCTGGGTCAGCAGTAACTGAGTTCACACAACCAGTTTATTTAACTCTGAATTTTGGAAAGAAGGGATAAGTGTCTTGAAACAAGCTCTCCCAGGAGGCATCCATATACATTGTGCAAATCGACTCACTTCTCCCCAGAGCTTTGCATGTAGAGAGGGGCAGGCCTTGTTGAACCACACATACAAACATGCTTGTAATTCATGTACAGTGGACATCTTGTGCTCTTCCTTGTTAAAGTTGGAGGTTGTTAAGGGAAAAATTTGGAGGAGTATGCTAAAAGAGGCAGATGTGTTAGAAAGCGGAGTAGAAAAATCCCCTGTCCAAACTTCACTTTGTGATTTTTAGTTGTAGGGATAAGTCTAATGTAGATCAATGCTCATGCTTTCCTTCTGGTCTCGCTGCCACCTTCTTTGCACTGGCTGTGGCTTGTTCTTGTATGAGCCGACCTCCTCCTTCTGCCCTCCCGCTCTGGGATTCGTGGTCATTATGTTTATGTTAATGGCTTCAGGAGGACTTGACCCTGGCTGGAGGGGCCATTAAGTCTGATGCTCTCTCTGGGAAATCCTCCCACTCTGCTGCCTGGCAGAGCTTCCTGGGCTTCTGTGACAGGCGGCTGGATGAAGCCGGGGTCCTCAGGGGATCCTCGGTAGACAGCAATGCCTGATTACCCGTTAAATTGAAACACGCACCAGGACATTTGAAACAAGGGAAAGAAAAATGTCAGAAATGTCAGTGTGGCAGAGCGGGAGGAGCATAGCCCTGGCAGGGAAGGAAACTGGAGCTGGCCTTGTCACCTCCTAGTGGTGTGACCTTGGCCAAGTCCTTTCGCTTCTCTGGGTCCTGATTTCATCTTCTGTAAAATGCAGAGGTTGGAACATGTGAGCTGTATAGTGCCCTTCAACTCTGGGGGAGAGCGGTGAAATAGTTGGTCTTTTCTGGATGCTTCATAAACATGGTTTCCTCTGGACTTTGAAGAGAACCCGTTTCATAATGAAGCACAGAGTGGTGCAGAGACTTGCAATAGAAAACTCAGCGAGAGCAGGCCATGCTGGGATTTCTAATCCAGAAGTCTGCACTGCCTCCTCTAGGCCATCCTGTCTCCTGTACCACTCCTGGAGCAAGTTCCCAAGTCACTATGCCAAAGACCAGCCTAGCTAGGTTAACTGGAATGTCAAAACGTCATGGTGAATTGTAGACTTTATTTCTTGGTTATCTAAGGATCATGCAGTAGGAGAACAAGAAGGTAGAGGGTGAGGAAGAGGAGGAAAAGGAAGAGGAGGGGAAGGAGAAGGAGAAGGGGAAGAAAACAATGACTTTTGGTGTTTCAATCTGTAACTGGAAAAAAAAAAAGACACATCTGAGCCCATTCCTCTACCTGAGGACACAGAGCCAGTGGACGAGATTCTCTTGCAGGGATCAGGGCCCTGCAGACTGTGGGGTCTTACCATTGTTAAGCAAAAGCTGTGCTCCCATTCAAAGTAGTCCTGAACTTATCCATATGCCTCAGGACAACTCTCAACGTTTTATATTGTTACTGCCTATTTCACTTGTGTCTCTTCATCCAAACCCTGAATGATGTGAGGGAGGAGGGTAGAAATGACACAGTCCTCGAATCTTAGAAAGTTGTCACTATCTGTGCTGCCTGGGGTTCTTGGGACCTCCTCTGACATGGTTCTGGACAGCTGCTTTCTTTATTTCTGAAGGTGGGGCTTACTACCTCCCCTGCTCTCTCCTTAATAGGCAGAAAAATAGTCCCCCAAAGATGTCCACATCTAAACCCCAGAACCTGTGAATATGAATATGTTAGGTTACACAGTAAAGGGGAATTAGCTTGCAGATGGAATTAAGTTTACTAATCCACTAGCCTTAGCATAAGGAGATTGTTCCGCATCATTATTTGTGTGTGCCCAGTGTCATCACAAGGCTCCTTAAAAGTGGAAAAAAATAGGCAAAAGATGGGGATCATAGTGATGCAATGTAAGGAGAACTCAACCCATCATTTGCTGGCTTCGAAGATTGGGGAAGATGTCAAGAGCCAAGGAACACCCCAGAGAAAGGCCTCTAGAAGCTGGAAAGGGCAAGGAAATAGATTTCCTCCTGCAGCCTCCAGAAAGGAGTGCAGCCCTGTCAACACCTTGATTTTAGCCCAATGGGTCTCCTTGTGAACTTCTAACCTACTGAACTGTAAGATAACTGTCTTGGTCCATTTTTGCTGCAATAACAAAGTACCTGGGCATGAGTAATGTATAAACAACTGAATTTTATTCCTCACAGTCCTGGGGATTAGGAAATCTGAGGTCAAGGTTCCAGCATTTGGTGAGGACCTTCCTGTTATGTCCTTACGTGGTGGAAGAAACAGAAGGGCAAAAGAGGCCTACCTAATTTTCTCCAGCCCTTTTAGAAGGAACTAATCCCATCCATAATCCCATCTATGAGGTTACAGCCCTTATGGCATCACCTCCTAGAGGTTCCGCCTCTTAATATGTTGCATTGGGAATTAGGCTTCAACATACATTTTGGAGAGGACACAAACATTCAAACCATAGCATTCTGCTCCTGTTGCCCCAAAATTTGTCTTTCTCACACAAAAATACATTCATTCTATGCCAATAACCCCAACAGTTTTAACTTATTCCAGCATCAACTCAAAAATTTAAAGTCCAACATCTCATCTAAATATCATATTAAAATAATTTTTAAAATAAAAATAAATATTATCTAAATTAGATATGCATGAGACTCAGCCAGGCGTGGTGGCTCATGCCTGTAATCCTAGCACTTTGGGAGGCCAAGGTGGGTGGATTGCCTGAGGTCAGGATTTCGAGACAGGCCCAGGCAACATGGTGAAACCCTGTCTCTACTAAAATACAAAAAATTAGCCAGGTATGGTGGTGCACATCTGCAGTACCAGCTAGTCGAGAGGCTGAGCCAAGAGAATCACTTGAACCTGGAAGGCAGAGGTTGCAGTGAGTCGAGACTGTGCCACTGCACTCCAAGCTGGGTGACCGAGCGAGACTCTATTCCCCCGTAGGAAAAAAAAAAAAAAAGATATGGATAAGATTCACGTCATGATTCGTCCTGAGGCAAACTCCCCTCTTGTTGTAAGCCTTTGAAATAAAATAAGTTATATGCTTCCAAAATACAATGGTGAAACAGACATAGGATAGACATTTCCAGTTTGAAAGGGAGAAATCAGAAAGAAGGGGTAACTGGTCCCAAGGAAATCCAAAACCCAACGAGGCAAACAACATTAACATTTAAGTATTGAGAATAAGTTTTTGACTCTGTGTCCACCCTTCTGAACACACTGGTGTGGTGGTTGGGTGTTCAAGGCCCCAGGCAGTCCCACACCCACTCCTTTCCTGGGTGCAGCCCATGCTGCAGCTTTCATGGGTTGAAGTCTCTGCCCTACAGCTCTCCTAGGCTGGAATTGCATGCTGATGGCTCTACAGTTCTGGGGTCTCAGGGACTGGCCGGCTGCCTCAGATTCACTAAGCATTTCCCTAATGGGCTCTCTGCCCCACCTTGTGGCAGTTCTCTGCCTGGGGGCAGTGGGTTCCTGAGGCCTCCTGTGAAAGATAAATGGAGGCAGTAAGACCCACAGTCCTGTGGATGCCCTAAGCCTCTCTCTTGGAACCATCTGCATTCAAGGCCTTGGCATTCTGGGACTGTGATGAGTGGGGCAGCCATGAAAATCTCCGAAATGCCTTTGAGGTAATTCTCCCATGGTCCTGATGAATAACATCTGGCTTCCTTCTATCCCTACTAATCTCCTTATCAAACAGTCACTTGGTCGTACCCTTGGTGTTTTCTTCCAAAGACCCCTTTTTATTCTTAAAAATGTCTCTGGCCAGGCCGAGACATTTTTAAGTTTTTCTTACCTTTTAATTATAAATTCCACCTTTAATTCATTTCTGTCTTCTTACATTTTACTGTTAGCCATCAAAAGAAGCCATAGACTATCAATGCTTTGCTTAGATAGTTCTTGTGCCCAATATCTTAGTTCATAACTCTTAAATTTTTCCCTCCACAAAGTCCTAGGACATGGACATAATTCAGCTAAGTTCCTTGCCACTTTGTAACAGGAATGACCTATTCTCTAGTTTCCAATAAGACGTTCCTTATTTCCATCTAAGTCCTTATCAGAATAGCCTTTACTATCCATGTTTCTACCCACTTTCTGATCATTACCACTTAAATAATCTCTAAGATGGAGGCTCTGTCTACAGCTCTCTTCTTCTGAGCCCTCACCAGAATCACCCTGTATGGTTCATTCATGGCACTCTAGGTTTTCTTCTAGTCTGTCCTTCCACATTCTTTCAGTCTCTACCCGTCACCTAGTTTCAAAGTCACATTTATATTTTTAGGTTTTGTTATGGTAACACCTCACTTCTCAATATGAATTTCCGTCTTAGTCCATTTGCATTTCTGTAACAGAATATGTGAGACTGAGAAACAACGGAAATTTATTTCCTCACAGTTCTGGGGGCTGGGAAGTCCAAGGTCAATGCACCTCCATTTAGTGTCTGGTGAGTGCCTTCTTGCTGCATCCTCACGTGATGAAAGAAACAGAAGGGCAAAAGGGGCCAATGTAGTTCTCCCTGGCCCTTTCATAAGGCGCTACTCCCATTCAGGAGGGCAGAACCCTCCTGGTCTAATCAACTCCTAAACCCACCTATTAATACTGTTGCATTGGGGATTAAGTTTCAACATGGATTTTGGAGAGGACACAAACATTCAAATCATAGCAATAATACATTTGTGTTGTTTTAAGGTACTGCATGTGTCATAATTTTCTGCAGCAGCCATAAGAAACCAATACAGTCTCTCAGCCCTGCTCTTAGAGATGGCCTTGCTGTTCCCTTCATCCCTATACCCCCCTCATGATGAAGATGTAACCTGGACAGAACTATCTCTGAATAGTTCCCTTTGGGCATGTGATATGGTTTGGCTGTGTCCCTACCTAAATCTCATCTTGAATTGGAATCCCCATAATCCCCAGGTGTCATAGCGGGGGACCCAGTGGGAGGTAATTGAATAATGGGGGTGGTTTCCCCCATTGCTGTTGTTGTGATAGTGAGTGAGTTATCACAGTTTTATAAGCGTCTGGCATTTCCCCTGCTGGCACTCATTCTGTCTCTTGCTGCCCTGTGAAGAGGTGCCTTCCACCATGATTGTAAGTTTCCTAAGGCCTCCCCAGCCATGTGGAACTGTAAGTCAATTAAACCTCTTTTCTTTATAAATTACCCAGTCTCAAATTGTTCTTTATAGCAGCATGAGAACAGACCAATATAGCACATCCTTTCAGTGCTGGCAGGGAAGAATGCCTTCCTTGCTCTGGTCCTCCAGCTCACTTTCCTTCCTATCTCACTTCCCCATCTCTAGCATCAGCACTATCACTGCAGGCTCATGAAGTCCCTCAGTCTCCCTGAATCCTGACTGTCCACTTTCTAACTGGATAAATCTGAATGAGCATCAGTTTAAACAGAGAAAAGTTATGGGTTTTGCTTTCCAGCCTCCATTTGCCTTCCTCTTGGTAACATTTCCCCAAATTCCTTCTGGAGCATCCTTCCTGTCCCAGGCTTAGTGCATGTACTTGGGATGAGTAAACTCTACATCTGGCTGCAAGTGTAGACATGGACCCAGCCAGGTCAATTTCAACTCTGCTTTCTACTGGCTAGAATTATTGGCTTATAAATGACAAGTGGCCAAGTCAGGGTTAATAGTCTACAAATGAACATTTATTATAACTGCCAAGAAGGAAGCATGCACCTTTCCCTATTTAGTTACCAAGAACTAAAGATGAGAGGAGATGGAGGCTGACCTGGACCACCATGTGGATTCTTGGGGCCAAACCTACACAAAGGAAACCTGACTTAAAAAACAGAAGGCAAGCAAGTCCTGGTGACATCACATGAGCTCCTGGACTCAATCATTCCTGAAGGCAAATTACCCCTGAAATTTTCAGTTCTCATGTGCATAAATTTTGTTTCATATTTGACTTAATTTGAGTGGGCTTTTTGTTGCTTACAATGAAAAATCCTTGCTAAGAATTTTATTTTCTATTAGATGTAATGTTAGTCACTACTTTACAAAGTTGATAGAAGTCAGTGTGATAATAGATATGTCAGTACTGTAGAAAGTGCAGTGCAGCACAGAGGGAGTCACTGTGGTGAGACCCCTGATCCTGGTGGATCCAGTTCCATGAGGCAGGTGACATTTACTGGCTCACGGGACACTAACAGACCCACTGGCTCTGGTGAGACCCCCTGCTCCTGTTGGATCCGGGGCCACAAGGTAGGTGACAATAACTGGCCCATAGGAGGGTCAGTTCCAGGGCCTTGATATTAGCACAGACCTCTCATCTGCGAAAGCATGAGAAATGCTCCCAAATTGAACACAGATATTCTGCAGACCCCAAGGGAGAACAGGCAGGTATTTTACCAGAAGAGCAAAGAATCAGAAGCTTCTTGTGGCAAGTATTAAGCAGCTAAATGAAGCGTCAGGAGGACCATGAAGCTCAGTGATGCTGACCTGCATTTCTGATGCCAATGAACCATGGGAAACAGACCGCTCTGGAGTAAAAGGCACTTTGTCATTCTTCCGTCATGTCTCTCTCTGGCTGTTAACACTCTCAGCTGAGACAGACAGCCTGCCTTATGGCCACATAGGAACAGGAAGACAGATGGACTTTATTCTCTCTCAGTTTTCAAAGGGAAAACAGGGTGGTGATATTAAAATGGTACCTTTGCTCCTGAGGACAAGTAGCTAGGACTATGCATCTTGTTTCAGTAGGGGCAGTGGTGGAGGAGTAGGGAAAGGGAGAGGGAAGGAGGCCAGCATGGGTGAGGAAGATGGATGTAAGCAAGAAAAGCAAGGCAGCAAGGAAGCAAGAAAGGGTGCAAGAAAGCACAGGGGAAAGATAAGAAAAAAAAAAGTGAAGCCCAAGGGAAAAAGGAAGGGGGGAAGGAGTAGAGAGGAAAGGAAGAGGAGAAGGAGTAGGAGAGGAATAGAAGGAAGGGTGGGAGAAAGGACGGGCCTAGCCTCTTAAAGAAAGGAAAGGAAAGGAAAGGCTTCTGCAATGAGGACAGGAGAGTGGCAGGCAGCAACCTCCTGGCCACTCCCGCGAGAGCCAGTCTCGCCCATGCCCTGTGAGCTGCACATGCAGAGCAGGCCAGCCACACTCTAACTCCTCCCCGAGAGTCACTTCATTACTGCTGAGGAGGAGAGAAAGAAAATCACTCCAGTCACGGAACTACAGTGCAGGGATTCTAGAAGAACAAACTGAAATCCCACAGAGACTTGGGAAGAATGAGGCGACCTCCTTGGGTCACTTATTTTGGGTTTCCTGAGCTCAGCTTCTGCGTGTGTGAAAAGGAACAAAATAGGAAGTAAGTGCTTCATAAGTACAATTCCCTTCTTTTTCAAGGCCACCTCAGTTCAGGATCACACTTTCCCATCTTATCTCAATATCTCTCCCATATAAAAAGTTGTGCTGATGACCATTAGTTAAGGAATAAATCCAGGAAGAAACAGAAACAACAGCTCTTCATAGCACAGAGCAATCCCCCCTCCCCAAAAGTGCCCTCTGTGTGATGAATATGACAGCAAATCTCCTATGATGAATGAATAGGTAGCTATAAAGAGAAAAATACTAAATGTATAGGGGTGTTAATTGCTTTAACACCTTACTCTCTGGGCTTAGCTACTTTCAAATGTAAGTATCATTCTAGCTATTTTCATAAGCCCTTTTGTTTGAAAGAGGAAGATGAGGAGACCTCCTCTGAGTATGATTCAGGCAGATACTCATTTTCCATGGCTTGTGCCCTTTGCTGGGCCATAAAGAAAGCAGGCTTGGCTGGGCGTGGTGGCTCACGCCTGTAATCCCAGCACTTTGGGAGGCCGAGGTGAGTGGGTCACCTGAGGTCAGGAATTTGAGACCAGCCTGACCAACATGGAGAATCCCCATCTCTACTAAAAATACCAAAAAATTAGCTAGGCTTGGTGGCACATGCCTGTAATCCCAGCTACTTGGGAGACTGGAGCAGGAGAATCTCTTGAACCCAGAAGGTGGAGGCTGCAGCGAGCCGAGATCATGCCATTGCACTCCAGCCTGGGCAACCAGAGTAAAACTCTGTCTCAAAAACAAAAAAAAACAAAAAACCAAAACAAAACAAAACAAAAAAAAACAAAAAAAAAAAGAGAAAGCAAGTTTAGCTCAGGAGTAGTGACCAAACCAAGAGGAGAAACTCAGTGAAAAAGTCTCCTAACTCTAGGACTCGGAAGGTGTCAGCATAGAACATAATGAGAACAACCGTTTCTTTTCTCTTCCATCCCATCTCATCCACAAAGGAATGAATTTCAGTTTTCCTTAGTATTTCCATGCCATTTTCAACATACTTTTCTAGAATGATATACCAATTCTAGGTTAAATTGTAGCTTCTTCACTGTAAGCTGTGGTGAAATTGTTTTACTGTTATGAATTTCAGTTTCCCCCTCTACACAACAGAAATAATTCCTATTGGCAAAGACTCTGTCCTTGTCCAAACTTGAGACAGGCTCCTTGGACACTACAAAGTCAGTTTACTGAGAATCCTCACTCTTAAAATCTGATCACCCTTCATATCTGATCAAGATATCTCATATCCTGTCTGCCACGTTTGATGTCTAAACCCTTGACCTGCCTTTAGCAAGAACCGTGTTAGGCCAGTTGAGCAAGAATTTCCCTGCCCTGAAAGTCTCCTCTTAGCAATTTTCCATCTACTGTCCCTGCTCATGTTGCTTGTTGGCTATAAATCTCCACCTGTCTTTGTCATATTCAGATTTGAGTTCAGTTTTACTGAAAACTCTCTCCCTTACTGCAATAGTACTATTATCTGTCTTTACTACCTTTAACTAGTGTCTGGCTCTGTTTCCATTTGGCATTAACTCATAAGGTGATTATAGGATTAAATGATATGACTCATTTGTAGCCTGAAGATTTTTTCACCAACTTAAGAAATGACAACTACATTTAAAGTCCATGGATATCTGACCCACTAGGGGACCGTATTAGTAAAACAGACCCTGATGTAACCAGCATCGTACCTTTTGTTCTGAAAACGGCAGTGGCAGAGTTATTCCTTGAGACTACTTTTGGGAGTTGGATAATCAATTTTGGCCATTGAAACTTGGACTGTGTGTGGTGTTTTGAGGATTGTTATTCTGTACCCTTCTACTGTGCCTATCTGGATGCTTTGGCCCAATACCCAATATCTACAGGCCAACTGGGGCTCTTCCTCCACTGCCACCCTCTCCATCCCATTTGCCTCTCTTGTTCCGTTTTCCATAATCCATGTCTTTTCTTTCTTGATCCACTCTCTTATTTTAGTCAATCATCACATCTTCCAGTAGCTTCCTGAAAAGAATACAGGAAAGATAATTTTTTGAGAACTTAAATGTCTACAAATATCTTTATTCTATCTTCACCCTATATTGAAAATATATAATTCTAAGTTGGACACAATTTAATTTGAAAATTTTAAAAGCATTCCACCATCATTTTCTAGGTTCCAGTATTGCCATAGAAAAACATAAACTAATCCTGATTACTCATTTTTTTGTATATGAACTACCTTGTTTTTCCTATTGGAAGCTTGTATGATTGTGCCTTATTCCCTTATTCCTATTTCTTGGAACTTTTTTGATAACACAACTTGGTTGGATTTCTTTTTACCCATGGGTGGGATTCCTGGTACATCCTTTGAAGCCAGAGACCAAGACATTGAGTTCTAGAAAATTAAAAAATAAATTTCTTATATGATTTTCTCCCCTATAGTCTCTCTAATCTCTCTTTCTGGAATGCCTACTATTTGAATATTGAACTGCCTGGGCTATCTATAATATAAATAACATATATATATGTATATATATTTGTGTAATATATATAACACTTGTAATATATTAACTATAACTATATATAACGATTGAACTGTAGCAATGGAGACTGTCTCAATTTCTGAGACTATTGGATTTTTACTTTCTTCTATCATGTTCTTAATTTATATTAGTTCTTTTGTATTTTCTGAATGTTCCTTTCTAAAAATGGCATTTTGCAATTGTTTTGTGAAAACATTGTTTTTCCTTATGTCTCTAGAGATATTTGTGAACATTTCATTTGTTTTTTCTCCTTGCATAGTTTCTGTTTCATGTTTTCTCTAAGTTGTTTAGTTCTGATTATTGTCTTCTGTGTTAGAATATTTCCTCATATAAGTATCTGGTGACCTCCTAGCCATTCACTCATTGATAAGAAAGGGAACTAAGGAACCGAGAGAAAGTTTGGAGCCCATGGGTGGGGCTTGTGGACATTGGGGCCTACCATGGGTTATATGACTAAGACTACTTCTTCAGGGAAAACTGTAATATCAATATTTAGTCTTTCTGCTTGAGCTGGTTACATTACCCAGATATTTCTGACCTTGGTACTGAGCCTTCACGCCTGGATGCTTCAATCTAGGAGCATTCAGTATCCCCACATCTCCTGAACCTCTCTTTTCTCAGTAAGTTACCCCTGCCCTCAACTGTCTCCCGGTCCAGACTGTATAAACCTCCGGTCTTCTGTCAGGATGGATGAGGGACAGTCATTATGGGGATCTAAAACCTAAACAAATGCTAAAGCAGAATTCCAGGAGCCTTCCAATTTTACTTTCAATTCCAGAGATGTTCATGGATTCTGGGTTCTGGGGTATTAGTAAGGATGCTGTACGACTTTAACCATTGCTAGGTTAGAATTCAGCTTTGTGGAGGTTTCTAGTTTAATAACCATTCACCCATCTGCTTCACAACTCCCATTTTTTTTCCTTCTGTCTCTTCTCCCATTCTCTTTCTGCATATGGATTTACATCTTTGCTGTCCCCTTAGTGGTGTGAACCCCAAATATCTGAGACAGGTCTTAGTTAATTTAGAAAGCTTATTTTGCCAAGGTTGAGGATGTGCACCTAGGACACAGCCTCAGGAGGGCCTGACGACACGTGCCAAGGTGGTCGGGGCACAGGTTGGTTTTATTCATTTTAGGGAGACATGAGACATCAATCAACACACGTGAAATGAATGCTGGTTCACTCCAGAAAGCCGGAACAACTCAAAGCGGGGAGGGGGCTTCTGGGTCATGGGTAGATAAGAGATAAGTGGTTGCATTCTTCTGAGTTTCTGATTAGCCCCTCCAAAAGAGGCAATCAGATATGCATTTATCTCAGTGAACAGAGGAGTGACTTTGAATAGACTGGGAGACAGGTTTGCCCTAAGCAGTTCACAGCTTGACTTTTCCCGTTAGCTTGGTGATTTGGGGGCCCCAAGATTTATTTTCCTTTCATAGTGGGGTTTTATTTTTGGAGAAGGAAACAGAAATAAATGTGTGTTCAGCAGTTACCTTTACTTGTCAGTGCATTCTTTTTAAAAGAGATAAACAATACTTCAGTGGAATTTCTCTTTCACCGTCCAGAACCTCTGGGGATGTATGCGCCTGATGTGAGCAATACTTTGGTGGCAAAGTTGAGAAACAATGAGGAGATTCTGCACAGATGCTAGTCTACTTCCCCCCTTTTGTTCTTCCCCCCTTTTTTTCTGTCAAAGATAAGTATTTGGGTTATATGAGTGACAGATTGAGTTGTTTCTCTATTTCTTCATCTTCACCTTCTGAAGAAAAGAATCCTTAGAAAGATGATCACATCTTGGCCAGCTAGACTTTTTAAGGGTAAAAGTCAATTAATTTAAATGTCAATGTCAACTTAATATCAGGCTGTAGAGTTAGGATTCTGCTCCATTCAAAACGTCAACCACTCCCTGTCTATGATTGGTAGGAAATTGGAAATGGGTTATCTAGATAAACATACATCCAAGGTATACTCCTAGAGAATTTAAGAGTGGTGGGAGAAAGACATTCAGTTGGAACTAGGACAGCTAATAATGTAAAAGTACATGTATGAAAATCACAGTAATTTTGTCTATTTAACTTGCAAAGCACAATACCCGTTGTTATAGGATGTAAACAATCAAATTGATGGTGTTAGATCAGGAGGTATCTGGGTCCTTTTACTAGGCTTGGAAGTGAGTCAGGGCTAGTGAGCTATTTTGGTGGGTGACGGGGTACTGAATTGCAGAAGCAGCCTGAAGGAGTCCATCCAGAGTGGACTCATGGATAGAAGCAGAGTTTGTAGTGAGAGAGAGAATGTAGGCAAAGGGTGAGGTTCAGCCATGGCCAGGAGCAGCCCATATGCAGGGGATTCCTGGAATGGCTGCGCCCAGGACAGATGGAAGAGGCCCCAGAAATTGACTAGAGTCAATTCAGGACTAAGGACATGTAAAGCCAGTAAGCACTGAAACCTCTTTTGTGAACTGCTGGCTACTTCGCTGGGGCCAATTCAGTCACTTAATGAAGCAGCCCTAGCCTGGATGACCAGAACCAAAGTTCAAGGAAGGAGTAAGCTGTTTATGAAAGAGATGTCAGAGTGCATGGATTTTCATGGGATCACAGTCATGTAATAGATATATCTGTTTAATGTCTTGAAGATATTGATGCCAAGAATACAACACCCTGGTCTTGCAGATATCCATTGATGAAGCAGTTTATCAGGTAATCAATATTACCATACCTAATATTGCAGTCTTACTCCATCTCTCATTCTCTCTCCTTTCTTTCTCTCTGTCTCTGACCTCTTTCTCCCTCGCATATCCTCTGTCTCTCTTCTCCCCGTTCCTCTCTGTGTCTGATGTTTGTCTTTATGTCTGCTTAGCTCTCTCTGTGTCTCCTCTTCTCTTCTCTTCTCTTCTCTTCTCTTCTCTTCTCTTCCCTTCTCTTCTCTTCTCTTCTCTTCTTTCTCTTCTTTTCTCTCTCTCTCTCTCTCTCTCTCTGTGTGTGTGTGTGTGTGTGGTGTGTATGTTTATTTCTCTTTCCCTTGCTCTGCTTCCTCATGCCAGGATTTATAAAAGTGCAAACAACTCTGCATGCAACCTCAAATTCTGTGCTGCTCTGTTAATTACTACATAGTGAACCACTGTTTTCAAATAATAATGGAAGTGCCCCTCAGTATTTCCATGACCTCTTTGGAAGGATAACACCAAGAAATAGGAGTCCTTTCCTGTATTTTCAGTTGTAAAAAAGTAGGTCTTTTCAGAAATAGGGGGAAAAAAAACCTGGGTAAAAATAATAAATCAGAGAAATAGATGAAGATCCAAGCCATTTACTCCCTTCATAAGCCCAAGTTAGAACTTTCTGGTTTGGAAGAAGAAAGCAATAAGGAAAAAACATTTTGGACTCTGGTGGGTTGGGTGTCTAATATGTGACACTACAGTTTGTCCCTAGTACTTCTGGATCTCAGTCTTATTGACTTGGAAGGGATATGGACGGTTACTGTGTATCTCCCAATATCCATTTTCCCTTTTCTTCAGGGATAGCATTTTAAATGATCTGTGAATGTTTTTCTTTTGTCTATACTCTCAAAGAATATTTTTGTTGGGCAAAGAATTCTGAGTTTAAAGTTCATGCCACTACCCCTCTACTTCACCTTTAAAGACATTATTCCACTGTCTTCTCGACTTCCTCTTTCCGTCCCTCTCTCCCTCCCCTCCCTCCTTCCTTCCTTTTTTCTTTCAGCAGCAAATTCACTTGGCTCAGCTCAAAGTACAAAGTCTGTTTCCCTTGTGGTAGGCAGCAGCTATTATAACTGTTCCATTCTTTTAACCTTATCTGTGCTGTTTGAAGTCTGTTCCAACTAAGTGTAGTTGAGGCACCAGCCAAAGATTAGGGAAGAGTTTGTGTGCAGAATTTAGGATTCTCCCTTTCTGAAAATCTCCTTCATGTAATTTCTCCTCTCTCACTTCCCAGCTGCTGTGGTTGTCTTGAACTTTGTCTTCTGCCTCTTCAACAGGACTCCAGGTTTCGTCTTCAATTCTAGACTCAACTGGAAGAACCGACTGGGTTCACCCTCAGGCAAAAGTTTATAAAATGGAAAATCTAGTGTCATTTTTCTCCCACATCTAGAGTCCAGTTTCTGCCTGCTCTTGGTCACTCTCCAATACCTTCAGGTAGTTGTTTTATAAATGTTTTGCTGATGTGTATGCGTATACCAATCTGTCTTTCTCCAACACACACACACACACATACACTCTCTCTCGCTCTCTCTCTCTCTCTCACACACACACACACACACGGACAGAGGTTGTAGTTATCTGTGGGAGGATTGGTCTAATAAAAGATACTTCACCATTACTATAAGCGGAACTGTAAAACTGAATGTTACTAGGCAGTAAATGTTATGTCTAAGCCAGGGAAAGATAAACTATGGCTACATACTTTTTTTTAACTTATCATATATGGCTGCTTTCAAGGCACAATAACAGAGTTGAGTATTTGCAATGGAGAAGTGCTAAACCAAATGGTCCTTAAAATCTGAAATATTTACTATCTGGTCCTTTACGAAAACAGCCTGCCAATCCCTAATCTGCAGGAATGGATAAACTGTATGTCTTAGGCAATTCTATATCAATATTACCTTTTGTTACTAGGATTTTGAAGATAATTAGATCATAGAAATTTTAGTGTTACATTTTCTGGCAAGAATTTGGGCTAGAAACTATGTGTGTTGTTGATTAAATAGAGATCTATATGCCTTGGTATGTGGAATGTGAATTGGGGCTTGTAGTTATTAATCGAGTGCATATAGGTAGTGAGGCCAGGACATAAGTCTGACCTAGGTCATGTTTCACCAAGATTTGTATACATTCCACGATACCTGCAGTACTTCCTCACTCTTACGGAAAAAATTCTACTAATTTAGGCTTTTGTGAAACTCTGTAGAGAAAGCAATTACAGCTCTGACTTGAACTACTAGACACTCTTTTTAATCCTCTTTGGGCTAAGAACCTCTTAAGGTCAGAGGCCAATGGCTGGTCTCCTCCCTTCCCTCCTTCTTTGCCTGCTTTCTTTCCAGCTCTCTTTTAAGATAGACACATTGGCTCTTATGCTTCAGTATATCAATTCCACTCCAACCAGGGGCGCTGTGAAAGATCCGTGCTATTATTCATGCATTTCCATAGGATATATGTCAATTCCTAACTCTGCTTGTGTTTCACCTCCAAAAACATTTTGTTTGTTGGTTAAATTGGATAAATGACTGCCACTTTTCAAGATGAGGAATTTTATCCAAATTTCTTTGTTCTTAAAGAGCACAGAAATGTTTTGTAGACCAATGTGGCTGAAATTACCATTTTATTTATTGACACTCTTAACTCTCCAGAAATGTGTTTCTTGATACAAAAATATTATTCATAATTTATTTATGATGTTGTTACTTGGTGAGAGGCAATGGGAATCAGTGAGGAAGGATGAGAGTGGATCAGGCAATTGTAATTGTGAGTTCATCTATAGTTATTGATAAAGCCAGAGGAATTGCAAACAATTGAATCAAATCAGTGAATAGGACACTGAAATTGGGGGGGTTCTGCATTTTTATATAAAAAAGTATTAGCATCTGTTAAACGTGGATGGAGGATACATAATAGTTATACTTTTTTTCTGTTCTTTTGGGTATGTTCCAGATTTACATACATACCTGGAACATACCAGGAACTCTGCTGTGAATTTCAGCCTTGTGCATATAGCTGCCCATCCACCATTTCCACTTACAGGTTCCATATACATCTCAAACTAAAAATGTTTAGAAGAAAAAAGAAAATTAGAGGAAGAGATAAGGAAAGGAAAAGAAAGAGAGAGAGGAAGAAAAAAAGAAAAAGAAAGAGGGAAGGAAGGAAAGAAAGAAAGAAAGGAAAGAGAAGGAGGGAGGGAAACACTCATTTACATCCCACCCTTTAAAACCTATTCCCTTCGTTCTTCGAGATCCTCCTTTTGGAACAGAAGTGCCTGTTCCCCAGCTGCTGGGAATATTGCTGCTTATTATTATCTTCTTAAATTATACTTTAAGTTCTAGGGTACATGTGCACAAAGTGTAGGTTTGTTACATAGGTATACATGTGCCATGTTGGTTTGTTGCACCCATTAACTCGTCATTTACATTGGGTATTTCTCCTAATGCTATCCCTCCCCGCCAACCCCCTAATCCACAACAGGCCCTGGTGTCTGATGTTCCCCTCCCTGTGTCCAGGGTGTTCTCATTGTTCAATTCCCACCTCTGAGTGAGAACACGTGGTGTTTGGTTTTCTGTCTTTTTGACAGTTTGCTCAGAATGATGGTTTCCAGCTTCATACATGTCCCTGCAAAGGACAGGAACTTATCCTTTTTTATGGCTGCACAGTATTCCATGGTATATATGTGCCACATTTTCTTAATCCAGTCTATCATTGATGGACATTTGGGTTGGTTCCAAGCCTTTGCTATTGTGAATAATGCCACAATAAACATGCCTGTGCATGTGTCTTTATGGTAGCATGATTTATAATCCTTTGGGTATATACCCAGTAATGGGATTGCTGGGTCAAATGGTATTTCTAGTTCTAGATCCTTGAGGAATCATCACACTGTCTTCCACAATAGTTGAACTAATTTACACTCCTACCAACAGTGTAAAAGTGTTCCTATTTTTCCACATCCTCTCCAGCATCTGTTGTTTCCTGACATTTTAATGATCACTATTCTAACTGGTATAAGATGGTATCTCATTGTGGTTTTGATTTGTAGTTCTCTGATGACCAGTGATGATGAGCATTTTTTCATGTGTCTGTTGGCTGCATAAATGTCTTCTTTTGAGAAGTGTCTGTTCATATCCTTTGCCCACTGTTTGATGGGGTTTTTTTTTTTTTCCTTGAAAATTTGTTTAAGCTCTTTGTAGATTCTGGATATTAGTCCTTTGTCAGATGGGTAGATTGCAAAAATTTTCTCCCATTCTGTAGGTTGCCTGTTCACTCTGATGGTAGTTTATTTTACTATGAAGAAGCTCTTTAGTTTAATTGGGTCCCATTTGTCAATTTTGGCTTTTGTCGCCATTACTTTTGGTGTTTTAGTCATGAAGTCCTTGCCCATGCCTATGTCCTGAATGGTATTGCCTAGATTTTCTTCTAGGGTTTTTATGATTTCAGGTCTAACATTTAAGTCTTTAATCCATCTTGAATTAATTTTTGTACAAGGTGTAAGGAAGGAATGCAGCTTCAGCTTTCTACATGTGGGTAGCCAGTTTTCCCTGCACCATTTATTAAATAGGGAATCCTTCCCCCATTTCTTGCTTTTGTCAGGTTTGTCAAATATCAGATGGTTGTAGATGTGCAGTGGTATTTCTGAGGGCTCTGTTCTGTTTCATTTGTCTATATATCTGTTTTGGTACCAGTACCATGCTGTTTTGGTTACTGTAGCATTGTAGTATAGTTTGAAGTCAGGTAGTGTGATGCCTCCAGCTTTGTTCTTTTTGCTTAGGATTGTCTTGGTTATGTGGGCTCTTTTTTGGTTCCATATGAACTTTGGTTTTTCCAATTCTGTGAAGAAAGTCATTGGTAGCTTGATGGGGATGGCATTTAATCTATAAATTACCTTGGGCATTATGGCCATTTTCACGATATTTATTCTTCCTATCCATGAGCATGGAATGTTCTTCCATTTGTTTGTGTCCTGTTTTATTTTGTTGAGCAGTGGCTTGTAGTTCTCTTTGAAGACGTCCTTTACATCCCTTGTAAGTTGGACTCCTAGGTATTTTATTCTCTTTATAGCAATTGTGAATGGGAGTTCACTCATGATTTGGCTCTCTGTTTGTCTGTTATTGGTGTATAGGAATGCTTGTGATTTTTGCACATTGATTTTGTATCCTGAGACTTTGCTGAATGTTCTTATCAGCTTAAGGAGATTTTGGGCTGAGATAATGGAGTTTTCTAAATATACAATCATGTCATTTGCAAACAGGGACAATTTGATTTCCTCTTTTCCTAACTGAATACCCTTTATTTCTTTCTCTTGCCTGATTGCCCTGGCCAGAACTTCCAACACTGTTGAATAGGAGTGGTGAGAGAGGGCAACCCCGTTACAGTTTTCAAAGGGAATGCTTCCAGTTTTTGCCCATTCAGTATGATATTGGCTGTGGATTTGTCATAATTCTAGCTCTTATTATTTTGAGATATGTTCCATCAATACCTAGTTTATTGAGAGTTTTTAGCATGAAGGGCTGTTGAATTTTGTTGAAGGCCTTTTCTGCATCTTTTGAGATGATCATGTGATTTTTGTCATTGGTTCTGTTTATGTGATGGATTAAATTTATTGATTTGCGTATGTTGAACCAGCCTTGCATCCCAGAGATGAAGCCAACTTGATAGTGGTGGATAAGCTTTTTCATGTGCTGCTGGATTTGGTTTGCCAGTATTTTACTGAAGATTTTTGCATCAATGTTCATCAGGGATATTGGTCTAAAATTCTCTCTCTTTTTTTGTTGTGTCTCTGCCAGACTTTGGTATCAGGATGATGCTGGCCTCATAAAATGAGTTACGGAGGAGTCCCTCTTTTTCTATTGCTTGAAATAGTTTCAGAAGGAATGGTACCAGCTCCTCTTTGTATCTCTGGTAGAATTCGGCTGTGAATCCTGCTGGTCCTGGACTTTTTTTGGTTGGCAGGCTGTTAATTATTGCCTCAATTTCAGAGTCTGTTGTTGGTCTATTCAGAGATTCCACTTCTTCCTGGTTTAGTCTTGGGAGAGTATATGTGTCCAGGAATTCATCCATTTCTCCTAGATGTTCTAGTTTATTTGTGTACAGGTGTTTATAGTATTCTCTGATGGTAGTTTGTATCTGTGGGATCAGTGGTGATATCCCCTTTATCATTTTTTATTGCGTCTATTTGATTCTTCTCTCTTTTCTTCTTTATTAGTCTTGCTACTGGTCTATCAATTTTATTGATCTTTTCAAAAAACCAGCTCCTGGATTCATCGATTTTAAAAAGGGTTTTTTGTGTCTCTGTCTCCTGCAGTTCTGCTCTGATCGTAGTTATTTCTTGCCTTCCGCTAACTTTTGAACTTGTTTGCTCTTGCTTCTCTAGTCCTTTTAATTGTGATGTTAGGGTGTCGATTTTAGATCTTTCCTGCTTTCTCTTGTGGTCATTTAGTGCTAAAATTTTCCCTCTACACACTGCTTTAAATGTGTCCCAGAGATTCTGGTACATTGTGTCTTTGTTCTCATTGGTTTCAAAGAACATCTTTATTTCTGTCTTCATTCCGTTATTTACCCAGTAGTCATTCAGGAGCAGGTTGTTCAGTTTCCATGTAATTGTGTGGTTTTGAGTGAGCATTTTAATCCTGAGTTCTAATTTGATTGCACTGTGGTCTGAGAGACAGTTTGTTGTGATTTCTGTTTTTCACATTTGCTGAGGAGTACTTTACTTCCAGCTACGTGGTCAGTTTTGGAATAAGTGTGATGTAGTGCTGAGAATAATGTATGTTCTGTTGATTTGGGGTGGAGAGTTCTGTTGATGTCTAATTGATTCACTTGATGCAGAGCTGAGTTCAAGTCCTGAATATCCTTGTTAATCTTTTGTCTTGTTGATCTGTCTAATATTGAGAGTGGGGTATTAAAGTATCCCATTATTATTGTGTGGGAGTCTAAGTCTCTTTGTAGGTCTCTAAGGACTTGCTTTATGAATCTGGGTGCTCTTGTATTGGGCGCATATATATTTAGGACGATAAGCTCTTCTTGTTGAATTGATCCCTTTACCATTATGTAATTCTTTGTCTCTTTTGATCTTTGTTGGTTTAAAGTCTGTTTTATCAGAGACTAGAATTGCAACCCCTGCTTTTTTTTGCTTTCCATTTGCTTGGTAGATCTTCCTTCATCCCTTTATTTTGAGCCTATGTGTGTCTTTGCGTGTAAGATGTGTCTCCTGTGTATAGCACACTGATGGGTCTTGACTCTTTATCCAGTTTGCCAGTCTGTGTCTTTTAATTGGGGCATTTAGCTCATTTACATTTAAGGTTAATATTGTTATGTGTGAATTTGATCCTGTCATTTTGATGTTAGCTGGTTATTTTGCCCATTAATTGATGTAGTTCCTTCCTAGCATTGACGGTCTTTATAATTTGGCATGTTTTTGCAGTGGCTGGTACCAGTTGTTCCTTTCCATGTTTAGTGTTTCCTTTAGGAGCTCTTTTAAGGCAGGCCTGGTGGTGACAAAATCTCTCAGCATTTGCTTGTCTGTAAAGGATTTTATTTCTCCTTTACTTGTGAAACTTAGTTTGGCTGGATATGAAATTCTGGGCTGAAAATTCTTTTCTTTAAGAATGTTAAATATTGGCCCCTACTCTCTTCTGGCTTGTAGAGTTTCTGCTGAGAGATCCGCTGTTAGTCTGATGGGCTTCCCTTTGTGGGTAACCCAATCTTTCTCTCTGGCTGCCCTTAACATTTTTTCCTTCATTTCAACCTTGGTGAATCTGACAATTATGTGTCCTGGAGTTGCTCTTCTTGAGGAGTATCTTGATGGCATTCTCTGTGTTTCCTGAATTTGAATGTTGGCCTGCCTTGCTATGTTGGGGAAGTTCTCCTGGATGATATCTTGAAGAGTGTTTTCCACCTTGGATCCATTCTCCCCGTCACTTTCAGGTACATCAATTAAATGTAGATTTGGTCTTTTCACATTTCTTTCTAGTGTTTTTTCTCTAAACTCCTCTTCTCACTTTGTTTCATTAATTTGATCTTCAATTACTGATACCCTTTCTTCCACTTGATCAAATCGGCTACTGAAGCTTGTGCATGTGTCATGTAGTTCTAGTGCCATGGTTTTCAGCTCCATTAGGTCATTTAAGGTCTTCTCTACACTGTTTATTCGAGTTAGCCATTCGTCTATTCTTTTTTCAAGGTTTTTAGCTTCCTTGTGTTGGGTTCGAACATCTTCCTTTTGCTTGGAGAAGTTTGTTATTACTGACCTTCTGAAGCCTACTTCTGTCAGCTCATCAAAGTCATTCTCTGTCCAGCTTTGTTCTGTTGCCAGTGAGGAGCTGTGATCCTTCGAATGAGAAGAGGCATTCTGGTTTTTAGAATTTTCAACTTTTCTGCTCTGGTTTCTCCCCATCTTTGTGAGTTTATCTACCTTTGGTCTTTGATGTTGGTGACCTACAGATGGGGTTTTGGTGTGGATGTCCTTTTTGTTGATGTTGATGCTATTCCTTTCTGTTTTTTAGTTTTCCTTCTAACAGTCAGGTCCCTCAGTTGTAGGTATGTTGGAGTTTGCTGGAGGTCCACTCCAGATCCTGTTTGCCTGGGTATTACCAGTGGAGGCTGCAGAACAGCAAATATTGCAGAACAGCAAATATAACTGCGTGATCCTTCCTCTGGAAGCTTTGTCCCAGAGGGGCATCTGCCTGTATGAGGTGTCAGTTGCCCCCTACTGGTAGGTGGGGGTACACAGGGGTCTACCAGTTAGGCTACACAGGGGTCAGGAACCAACTTGAGGAGGCAGTCTGTCCGTTCTCAGAGCTCAAACACTCTGTTGGGAGAACCACTGCTCTCTTCAGAGCTGTCAGACAGGGATGTTTAAGTCTGCAGAGGTTTCTGCTGCCTTTTGTTCAGCTATGCCCTGCCCCCAGAGGTGCAGTTTATAGAGGCAGCAAGCCTTGCTGCACTGCAGTGGGCTCTGCCCAGTTTGAGCTTCCTGGTGCTTTGTTTACCTACTCCAGCCTCAGCAGTGGTGGACGCCCCTCCCCCTGCCAGGCTGCTCCCTCGCAGGTTGATCTCAGACAGCTACACTAGCAGTGAGCAAGGGTCCTTGGGTGTGAGATCCACCGAGCCAGGCGCAGGATATAATTTCCTGGGTGCCATTTGCTAAGACCATTTGCAAAGTGCAGCATTTGAGTGGGAATGTCCCGATTTTCCAGGTACAGTCTGTCACAGCTTCCCTTGGCTAGGAAAGGGAAATCCCCTGATCCTTTGCACTTCCTGGGTGAGGCAATGCCCTGCCCTGCTTTGGCTTGCCCTTCATGGGCTGTACCCACTGTCCAACCAGTCCAAATGAGATGAACCAGTACCTCAGTTGGAAATGAAGATATCCCTGTCTTCTGCATCAGTCACGCTGGGAGCTGCAGACCAAAGCTCTTCCATCAGCCATCTTGGAACAGACCACCTGACATCTTATTAAGTTGTGGGGGATAAACAGTGCTGGGGGCTAATTCTTCAGCCTTGCTCACCACATTTTTTCCTTGGCACATGGAAGAGGAATCTCTTACCAGCATGACCAGTCACTCTCTTCTCTCTCCGATGTTACCCTTGCAAGGGAGTGAGAGTAACTAATATGAGCATTCAGAGACAGGGCTATCTGCCTGTATTAGTCTGTTTTCATGCTGCTGATAAAGACATACCTGAGACTGGGCAATTTACAAAAGAAGTTTAATTGGACTTACAGTTCCACATGGTTGAGGAAGACTCACAATCGTAGCAGAAGGCAAAGAGGAATAAGTAACATCTTACATGGATGGCAACAGGCAAAGAGAGCTTGGGCAGGGAAACTCCTCCTTTTTAAAACCTTCAGATCTCTTGAGACTTATTCACCATCATGAGAACAGTACAGGAAAGACCATCTTCCATGATTCAGTTACTACCACATTTCACTGGTAGACCTGGCCACTGCATTGAAAGGTGCTGTGAGCTTGTCTCTCACTCTTGTCTCTTGTCAGTTGGTAACTTGGGTGTAAGGCCCTCCTACAGTTATCCCCGTATGGCTGCGTCGGGGAGAGAGTTACAGCCTGCTCTGGAGAAGCAGTGCCTGAGTCCCACAGGTGCTTCCCAAAGTCAACATTTGGAATATGACGGGGAGGCTCCACCTTGACCCTGCTCTCCAGATTAGCTTTGGATACACAGCTATTGTTTGTCATTGTTGCTTTTGCTGCTGTTATTTTTTCTCGAAGTATTATGCATCTTCAGAACACTCAAAGAGAAGTAATAACGGCTTTATTTGGGCACAGAACACCACTGTCAAATTTCTAACAAATAACAGGTGAAATGTCTGAAGGGTAGAAGAAAGTTCACATTTACTGAGAACCTACTATGTGCCAGCACTTCACACACATTATTTCATTTAATTCTTATTTAGTGCATAGATCATCTGAATGTATAGTTTTCTCCCCATGTAATTAAAAAAACCTGGCTCTGTCTCTTTTTAAGAACTATCATTCTCTTATAGATTTGGATAAAAGTGGTGGTGGCCACTCTCTGCCCACTCTGCTCTGACTACACTTACTTCCTTGTGTTCATCAAACACAGGAGCACATCCCCAGCTTCAGACCTCTGATCTGCTCTCTATCTCTGGCTGGCCCCAAAAAGGACCTCCAGGTGGGCCCCTCACCTCCATCCAATCTTTTTCTCAGACCTCGCCAAGTCTTCAAGTCCTGCCTGGTGGCCCTATTTAAAATTGCACCTGCCTGCCACTCTGCCCATCATGGCATGATTAATCCCACCTCACCTAGTCTGCTTTTACTGTTTTCCCATAGCACTATCAGTTTCTCACCTACCATAAAGTATACTTATTTTCAGTTTATTATTTATGGATAGTCTGCTCCTTCTGGCATGTAAACTCTGTAAGAGTAAGGATCTTTATTCTATGTCTAGCACAGTGTCTGTCTAGCCCATCAGAAGTGGTCCAAAGGCTTTGTTGAGTGAGTGAATGAGTGGGCTTCCTCCTCTCCTTGGCCAATTGGTGCTACAGTCCTCTTCTCTGCTGTACTTGCTCCTCTCCTCATCTCCATTTCCACCCTGGGCCTCCACTCACTTTGAGGTTGGCCACCTCGTGGAATACGAGAGCCACCTTCTTTCCCCGATGCTTTGCTGCTACCTCCCCATTGGCTTCAGAAAAGGGAATTACAGACATCTATCTCTTCACCTCCTCACCCTAGGCACTTATTGCTGTAACCTTTAATTCCTCCAAGTCACCAATGCTCCAAGTTTGCGGCATATAAGACTTTAAGTGACAGTTTGGAGGAAAATGGGGTGAATGGCAATAACACACTGTTCAGGGGTCAACTTTAAATAAAATATCCAATGTCACTTACTGATGCTAAACTTTCACCAATCATTCCCGATTCGCAGCAAACTTTTTGCTGGATCCCCTAAGGTGTCAACCTTCCACCATCTCCCTGCATCCCCTCTTCCAATGGTTACTATTCTCTTCTGTCCCCATTTTCCTGGGTTTTCTGCATCTGATAAATTCTATCCTCTGCATCAAGAGTGTAGCTCTCAAGTTCTTCTTGCTTTATTGCACAGAGTCATTTTATTTTCCTTTTTTGTCATCATCACCATTCAAACCATTATGGTGCTTCACTGTTTATAAGAAGGAGGCTACTGTATTTTGCTCAATCCAGTACCCATCTTACTCAGATCTCCACCCAATAACCCGAGGAGCAGTGGGAACTTTGCAGTTCCAATTCTATTTTCTGATTATGGGTTTTTGTAAGAGCCAGGCTGAATGTTTAGTCAGGTCTCATGACCATCCACCATGTCTCTAAGTGGAAAACATTGATGGGAATCTGGCTAGATGAAGCCCCCGGGCATGAAGGCTGACGTTCTTCTCTTGACCCTGGTGATTCTTAACCCTTGCTAAATGCATGACTCATCTGAGGGAGTTATTAAAACTCCAGATGCCCAGGCACACCCCAGACCAATTAACTCAGAATCTCAAGAGTGGGACCCAGACTCCATCTCCTGTGCTGGATGCAATATTGCCTACTCTGCAGTGGATTAAGAATCTGTGTGTGACAATTCCAGCAATTGTAAAGTGGGAGTTACCTGTTTTAGGGATGTGAAGCTGAAGATTAGACAGATGAAATAGGTTACACAGCCTGCACAGCCAGCTCCTTGTGGAGGATATCAATCATTATGGTACACATTTCATACCCCAGAGTTCATGTTCTTCCCATTAGAAGTAACTAACATTTCATCTCATAAGGGAGCTACACATGGAAGCAAGCAATTTCAGTATAATGTTACAGGAGAAGTGTTGTAAATGCTTAACAACCACAGAAAGGAGACGACCTAACTTCATGTGAGAGGTCAAGAAGGGGGCTTTTGTCAACTTTTTCTTCTACTGGGCAGCCGTTGACATTTTGTTTTAGCCTGTTTTGACGTGGATAAGCAGGTTGAGAGTCAAAGAGAATGAAATACCTAAGTGTGATGGTTAATATCGAGTGCTGACTTGATTGGATTGAAGAATACGAAGTATTGTTCCTGGTGTGTCTGTGAGGGTGTTACCAAAGGAGATTAATGTTTGAGTCAGTAGACTAGGGGAGGCAGACCTGCCCTCAATCTAGATGGGCACCATCTAAGTAGCTGCCAGCATGGTTAGGATAAAAGCAGGCAGAAGAACATGGAAGGACTAGATTGGCTGAGTCTTCTGGCCTTCATCTTTCTCCTGTGCTGGATGCTTCCTGCCCTCGAACATCAGACTCCAGTTTCTTTAGCTTTTGGATCCTTGGACTTACACCAGTGGTTTGCCAGGGCCTCTTGGGCCTTTGGCCACAGACTGAAGGCTGTACTGTTGCCTTCCCTACTTTTGAAGTTTTGGGACTCGAACTGGCTTCCTTGCTCCTCAGCTTGCAGATGGCTTATTGTGGAACTTTACCTTGTGATTGTATGAGTCAATATTCCTTAATAAACTCCCTTTCATATATACATCTATCCCATCAGTCCTGTCCCTCTAGACAACCCTGACTAATACAATGAGGGATGAATTAGTGCAACCCTTCAACCTCCAAGGGACAAATCCTCATCAAACTCCCAATGAGCTTGCAGATGTCTCTCCTCTCATTAGCCAGGGAGAGGGTTTTCCCTCCTCCTGTTTCTGCCCTTCTAGGATGGTTCATTAGTTACTGAGCAGTTCTTCCCCTGGGGTCTGCCTTGAGATGACTCCATCAGGATTTCTGACTGTAGTTAGGCTGGAGTCTGATTCCTATAAATGGTCACCGGGGAATATTGGCCATCAGTATGACCAGGGACTTCTTATACCTAGGATGTTGCTAAGTTCTGTGGAAGATTATGCTTTCCTGGCTGGCTTTTGTGTGCGTATGGTGGGATGGGATGGTGCAAAGGGAGTAAACATAGTGTGGCGGAGACAATACTAGGTGTTCTCCAAATTCTGTTTTATTTTCCTATACCTTGGCACACTGAGTACTACATTTCTCTGTTTCCACTGAAGTTAAATGGAAATCATGTGATTGTATTTTGCCTAATGGGATGTATAGAAATGACATAAGCTACCTCTAGGCCTGACCATTAAAAATCTCTGAGCTTCAGTGTCCTCTATAAAAGCAGGATGATGTGATCTCTACTTCACATCCCTATGAGGATACACTGAGGCCATTTGTATGAAAGGATATACTGTTACTACTTCACTACAAAAAGCGTGGTTTGAGTGTCATGGTTTGATGTGCCATGCTCTATGCTAGATGCTAGAATTATGGTGGCAAATAGACTGGGTCCTTGAGCTCATGGGGCTTTTAGTTTAGTGGAGACAACCTATGCATAGCTCAGATCCCCACTGGAGGCATTTACAAGGTCCAAAGGAGGCTTTAGAGAAGCTAAAGTGGGAGAGTGAAGGAAGGCTTCACAGGGAGGTGATGGTTGGGCTGCCTCTTGAGGGATGAGTAGGAATTTGCCAAATAGATGAAAAAGGAAGAAACTGTAAGTAGAGGAGCAGCACTCATAAAGGCCTGGAGCATAACATCATGGCTTGCTCTGCAGGTCTTGGTAGATAACTGGTTTTATATCTTTCATTTCACATGTATATTTTTCATATTTTAATAGTTTTGAATGCCATATGGGTGTTGAAACTAAGGAAATATAATAGAATATGTAGGTCTTTCAAAGACCTACACTTCCAAACATAAATATAAGATTTTAAAATGCAGCTTACAAAACAAACAAACAAAAAAAATGAGGATTACTGAGCCATGGAGAGAAATCCCCATTTTGGGAGGTAACCCATTTTTATGTTTTTGGGGCTAAATTTGCAGAGTTGGATGCATCTAATTTATGCTTTTATATTATGCTATTGAATGCAGGAATTATTCCTGAACTACTCTATCATTTACCTTAAAAATTCAAGTTTACTCCTTCTATGAACTCAAGGATTTAAGCTTCAATAACTCTGATTTGTGAGTCCCTCCTATTGATGACAATTATTGAAAAAGGATATTAGGGAGTTTGCAAAATAGCAGCTCAATCATGGCAATTTAGGAAATAAAGGGATGGTTTCACTTTGGTTTTGGCATGGAAAGTTATTTCCTCAGACAGAAATAAACACCATTATTTCCCATGGATTTTGACAGCTCCAAATTTCTCAGTTCACTTTCCATATCCAAGTTCTTCTCTGCATAACTGGAACTTGGTGGAACCTGAGTGGCAGTGGCAGAAAGTTCCAGGTACAAATTAAGAAATGCATTATGCATTAACATAGGGGAGCTGGGACAGGGTAGTGAGGATAGTAAAGAGAAGCTGTTCTTCATATGAGTTACCCGCAAGGAAGCCAGAAGTGTTTTGAACATCTTATTGAAATTTATGAGTATGCAATGGTTGAAGCATTTTTAGCAAATAAAGATTATGGATAGTATAGATACATTAGAACAAATAAATGAATGTCATTGTTGTGTATTTTTGTGATGGTCAAAATATGTTAGGGTTTTTATAGGCTTGCTGAGTGCTGTTCCTTCCAGCACTCCTTTCCCATTAGGAATTACGTTTCTAGGCTGAAAAGAATCCCATATTGTGATTCCAGATTTTGTTTTTGTGGTTGAAAAGAGATGATTTCATCTCAAATTCTTGTTCTGTAGCTGAGAAAATTCTTTTCTTACATCTTCTACCTGCCACAATTTTGTTGTGTGTCTGTTCTCCTCTATCCCCAAGAGCTTGGGCATGGTCACGTTTTGTTTAAGAGCCTTTATAAAACCTAGGTCTGCTTTCTAACAGTGCCAAAATCAGTTTGTCTGCACTCCTCTTCCCATTCACATGATTCTGTTTTGCTTTTGGCAATGGAACATCATCTCCTCAAACAGGAATTGTCATCATTTCCTCTTATTCTTGACATCTTCACATTGTTTGGCAACCTGCTTGGATTTTCTTACAAGCAATGCCATGAGCCTGAACACACCTCCTTTGTGTTTTGACATGCATCTTCTCTGGGGAACTTTGCTTTGTGACAGTTATCATAAGAGAATCGATTTAAAAGAAGAGGTGCTTGACGTTGCTGCAGAAACTTCCTGAAGGCTGGTGAAGTGTGGGCAACGACAATCATCTTTTCATTCTGACTCAGATAACTTGATTATATTTATTGTTGTGGGTTTTCTTTTTTCCTTTGAAACTGCAAAGTAGTGGGTGAGGTTGAAAATCTTCTATGTACCAGAGAATTTGCAAACATATATCAGATATTTTTCACAACAATAATCTTGTGATGTTAATATAATTATAGTAACTTTATTTTATGAATGAGAAAAATAAGAGTTTGAGAGGTTGGGAATCTTGTCCAACTCTATTCAGATCTTCTGATTAAAAAGCACCAGCAACTGAAGGAAGGAAATCAGCTCTATAGTTTTAGAAAAAGTTCTGCAAGTCAATAAATTACAGTGATCATTTTCATTTTTACATCTTAATGATTCTTGCTTCATGTTTCTCTTTGTTAGTTACAGTAAAAAGTTCTGCTAAAGTAACAAGAAGAACAATAATAACATGGCTTAAAGGACAAAGATGTTTATTTCTTTCTCATGTAACAATCTGAGGAAAGCATTCTATTCAATGGCACCTTTGCTCCACAGAGTCATTCAGGAATCCAGGTTCCTTCCATCTTCTGGCTCCTTCACTTCCTACAGCATATCCTCTGCAGAGTCAAAGGTGTCACTGCCATGTCTTATGTCCACCCAGTGGGGAAGAAGAACAGAAAAGGTAAACAAGGCTGTCTTAAGGCAATAGGTTGAAAATGACACATATCATCTCTACCGTACTCTAACTAGCCAGTCATGTGCTTGAATGTACTTCTGTTAATAGCGAAGAAGAGATCATTGATTTGGGGGTCCATATAACAATCTGCACAAAAATATGATTATCTTAAAACTTGTATGTTCCAGCAATATCTGACTGCCCTGTTTATTTCCCCAGAGTCGGCTAGCTGTAGAATTAATTTTCTTTATATGTTTTTCTTCTGTAAGTTTAGTGAAGCAGACACTGTGTACTCTGCATCTAGGACCCAGCAAGAAGTCCTGCATGTCTGCTTGTAGTGGGTGGATATTCGGTAATTATTTGTGATGATCCCTAAGCCCAAAGAAGAGGAAAAATCAGGAAAATTCAGCATAGCCTTTTTTTTTTTTTTTTTTTTTTTTTTGTAGATAAAGTCTTGCTGTCACCCAGGCTGGAGTGCAGTGGTGCGATCTTGACTGCACTGTGCAACCTCTGCCTCCCGGGTTCAAATGATTCTTATGCCTCAGCCTTCCCAGTAGCTGGGATTACAGGCGTGCACCAACACTCCCTGCTAATTTTGTGTATTTGTGGTAGAGACCAGGTTTCACCATGTTGTCCAGGCTATTCTCGAACTCCTGGCCTCAACTGATCCACCCACCTTGGCCTCCCAAAGTGCTGGGATTAGAGGCGTGAGCCACTGTGCCCGGCCAGCAATGACTTTTAAGGGAAAAATTAAGGTGATTTTTTTTTTTTTCCTTTTCAGTTCTTGGGAGAATCAGGACAGGTATGGTTGCAAAGTGGTTCATATCAGCTGCTCCTACATGCTGAACTTGAAAGAAGACCCTAGGACCAGCAGGCCTAGGGATATTCAGCTAATTGAAGAGAAAATGTGATGAAAGGGTTTTCCTTTAAATTCAAAATAAAAGTGAACAAGTTGAAGGTCACCAACACCCAAAAATGTGTATTAATTCTAAGTGCCTAAGAATTCTGCCCCAAAGACATCTCAGCTGTCCTGGTTTTACAGCCCATTGATCCCCTTAGAAAATCTGTCCTCATTCAGTAGCCAAAGATGCCCGCCTCTAATCCTGCAGGTGAGAGCTCCACAGGTGACCCAAGTCAGAAAGATGAAATTGGAGTGGACTTGGCAATGATGTCTCTAGGGATCATTAGTTTGATCTTAAACTCAGAGGTCTTAAATTCTTTCACATTCCATTCAAAAGAGATGACATCTCTAAATTGCAGCCCATATTTGTTGTAAAAGTCTCTGGATGCTCGGGAGAACCAGCTTGTTTCTCACTGTGCTCTCCGTGCATTTCTGTGTTCAAGTGTGGAGCCTGAATCACAGCAAGTCCTCAATAAATATTTATTAAATTAATTGATTGATTAGTTACTATGAGGATGTGGTAAGTATGGGAGGATGAAGCATTGAGGAGTGTCTACTGCAATCCTTTTATTTTACAGATGATCCAAAAGATGCCCAAAGAGGTCAGGGGGCCTTAGTCAAAGCCCCACAGTGAGTCAGCTTCAGAATTGGGCCTGGGAGGCAGCTTCTTTGGACTTCCAGCCTCAAACTCAATCCATTCTACATTAGCAACAATTAATTGTGATTTGTTAAGGTTTTACTCTACAGAAACCACGTTCACACCTGCCTCTGTGAATACATTGCTCATAACATTCTTTCTTCCAGAAACACTCCTCCTTGTCCTTATCTGTTGAGTTCAGGGGACCTTTACCCCCTCCATGTGGCATTTGACCCTGCTCACTGCCCCATTCCTCTTGATTCTCTCTTTTCCTTGAATTCAGAGGTCTAGTTCTCTCTAGGCTTCCTCCTCTCTCTCTTCTGGCTGGTCCTCAGAGTCATATGCCTGTTTGCCTTTCTCTCTTTCTCTCTTATCACCCTTGATCCCTCAACTGGGGGGCTTTGGCTAAGGTCCCTGACTTCTTTTTTTTTGAGCAGAGGAATTATTGAAATGAATGAATGATAAATTTTAAAATGAACTTGATCAAGTAATTTATATTTGCATATGTTTTAGTATCTGCTTTTAGAACCTGAATTTAAGCAACTCAAGTATAGTGAGCACTGGACTGAGGTCATAGTAACACTCTATGATGACTTGTTGAAAACATGACAAAGTGAATGAAATTTAGAATTCTTCAGGTGATTCCTCTTACCAGGGCCTGTAGATTTTTTCTGTCCTTTCACTTACCCAGTTTAACACAAAGGAGACCAAGACTAATCTGTGCATAGCGATGTCTGCTTGAGTTTAAAACCCCTTCTCCTGTCATCAATAAGACTGAACAGAGGAGAATTAAAAAAACAGGGGCCACCTCTTACCTCTTCTTAACAAGCAGACCAAGATTCATGATCTGGGGCGAAAGAGTAAGCGTAGAGTCATGACCATTTCTGAATCTGAAATGGGGGGTCTCAGGACCCCCATTTCTGCCTCTTAGAGATATGGTCTTTCACCATCTTTGATGGATTCCTTCAAGGGTAGGGCAGAAGTATGCTGAAAGGGGAAAAAGGATCTCTTTGTGTTCAGCCTCCTCATTGCAGAAAACAGAGATGTCCTGGTAAGAGAGATGGAGTAGAGAATTGACAGTCCGGATACGCCACCTTGGGTAAGTGAATTATTATCACCAAGCCTTTGCTTCTATTTTCAAAAATGGGGATTATCATATCTACCTTTCAGGGTTGTAAGGAAAGGAGATTAAGAACATAAAATTCTTGGCAAGGTAGCTAGCTCATAGTAAGCAATAAGTTGTAGCTGTTACTCTTTTTACTATTCTATCTTTTCTCAAACTTTTTTCAATGAATATGAATTAGCCTATTCAACGAATATGTTCAATACTACAAAAAGTGGGCATGTATCAGAATCAAGCTAAGTATTGCTATGCTCACTACCTACTCTGGTTCCTATAGAGGCACTTCTCTTAAAGAATTGGCTCCTGAACTTGGGTTTCCCTCCCTCTGTCTCAGCCACCCTCCCTTTCTCCCTCCCTGCCTCTCTCCCTGCCTCCCTCCATTCCTTCCTTCCTTTCATTTTTCTCATCTATTCATTTACAACTTATAATCACCTATTTAAAAAAAAATGAGGTAGCTTGCACCATAAAAACAAGCAAGTGGTGACATGGTTTACCTAAACCAGAAGACTTAAACTATTTTAAGAGAAGAGACAGAACCGGACCAAGAGCATAGGTTGATATTCATTCCTCATCAAAACTTTCAACATTCATTGATCATCTTATTCATATCAAAAAAGTAGGGAAAGGAGTCAGACAGTCTCTGCCTCCCAAGAAGCTATTGTCTAAGTAAAGACAGAAAGTCATTAAAAACACTTATTTCCATTTTAATATATGTACAGTGCAATTTCAAGATTTCAATACAGCTGTAAATTTAGCTGCATTTCTTGGTAGCCAAGGCAAAAATGTGTATAGAACACAGGGAGTTCAGTCTTTCCCTTTAGTAAAAAGGACACATGCAAATTATTCTGACAAGAAAGCTAAACCTGGATTCACACTGTTACTGAGTTAGCTGTGACCCCTGGCTACTGTGTTCATGCCATTCATAAACAATCCCTAATTCAAAAACAGTAGCTACGGCATGTTCTATCATCATAGGTTATGCAAACATTGTGTGTGTATGGGAGGGTGTGGGAGTTTCAGCATTTAATAGAAATAATTATTTCATTCTAAACAGTGTGATTTTGCCTTTGGAGTATCTTGGTCTTCCTTTTCTGGCCTCTCTTTGCCCCTAATTTGTTTCCCATCTCCCTTCAAGCTCCTTTCCACTTGGGATGCCCTCTGATTTTCCAGGGCTGAGCACTCTGCTGCACCTGTGGGCTGCCTGCCTCTTAATTACCCTGATGTTCTCAGCCTCATTAATTACTCTCTAGTCCACCTAGGTAACCCACCCCTGCTGGCATCCTCTAGATTCTGCTCTTTGCTGAGCTTCCTCTGACAACTGTGCCAACCCCTGAAGAAGCTGGGTGAGTGGGCACACATGGGTGTGCAGGTCTCTGCCGCACTCTGTGGCTTTCTTTTCATGACCACCTATGCGTCTCAGGCATCGGCTCAGCTCTGACCATCATATCACAGTCAGAATGATTCTCGACATGTGCAAGAGGCTTTGCAATGGACAGAGCACTTCCGCACATCCTATTCATACGACTTCAGTGAGGCTATGTATATTTTTTAATCCTGCCATTTCACTTTATATGGTAACCGTTTTTTTTATTTTTATTTTTTTCAAATATCATTTTGGAAGGGAGCATGACATTCTGTCTTATACATACCGCCAAAAAAAGGAAAAATGCTCTATTGTTGGACAATTAGGGCATTTCCAGTCTTTTAAAAGCTACATTACATTATAAATTGTTGTATAGAGATCTGGACTCCACATCTCAGATTATTTTCTGAAGCTGATTCCTATAAGGGAGATTCTGAGTCAAAAGTTACAAAGCATATAAGATTCTTAGGAAGTATTTGATCTTTGCCTTATTGGTTTTATTTTCAAGTGGGTCCCCTTGTGGATACTTTAAAAAAATAGTAGGAGGTGTTCTTCTAACTGGAAGGTATGAAATAATTCATTTAGAAAGATATAGTTCGATCTATAGACACACACACACACACCCACCCACACACACACATACTGCTAACTGTAATTCTTTTTCATTGAGCAAATGGTAAAATTTCTAGTCAAATGTGAACAAAAAACCTATCTCTAATTCTGCCAGAACCTCTTCTTTCATTGTTATTCCTCTTCCTTGAATATGAATGTCCTTGATCCAGTTTGCCTCACGTTCCAGGACAGCCAGTGTGTGTTTAGAAGGTCTTGCCTTGCTGGGTTTTATACTGTTTGCAGAGAATTGTTTCTATCTGCAGAGAGGCAGACTTCCCAGCCACTATCCCTAGCTATTTCCATTCTTAACTTGCTACTGCACCCATATGTGCAGTGATGGAGCATAAGGAGGCCTGCTACCTTCAGGAAGGGCTCTGCGGAATATTTAATTCTATTGACGGTGTCTGTGATTACTCTTCTTGTAGCCCGTGACTCCATGTGTATTTTGTGACACTTCCCGTTGATCCAAATAGTTCATAGACCTGTCCCTAGGGCTTGTTTCCCATAAGTCTCCACTCCTCCCAAATGTGCCTTCTTATCAAGTCACCCAGTTGTGACTGGTTTGCTGTTTAACCATTCACACACTCATCCGGGCTTTGCTGCTCTTTGAGCAGGATTATTTGTCCAGCTTTGGCATACAGGCAACTTCTTCACTTTCAAAGTGACATTGTATCATAGCAGTTTTGTGATGCTGAGAAAGGGCTGGATTTTCTTCTCATGTTTTGGCATTTCTTAGTCCTGAAAGTGCCTGGGACTGCAAAGTCACGAGCAGAGTAGGAGAGGGGAGCACCAAGAAGCAGAGAAACATTTTATAGGTAATAAAGATATCAGCACCGGTACCTCATATTTCACAGGGAGAAAAATGCAGTATGTTAGAAACCGAGAGTAGAATTTAGCACATATGTTTGGAATCTATAACAAGCTAATTTGCTCCCCACAGACAGTTCTGTAAGAAGGAAAGTCGGTTTGGGCAGACGAAGCCTATTTTAAGGAGTTAGAGCTCTTAGCTCAAGTGAAATTGTTTGGGGAGAAACCCCCGGTGGAAACCGGTAAATACTTGCTTTGCAAACACCATCACCAGTCAGCTGTTTGCTTGAAGCTGACAGGGACGTGCTTAGGGGGCAGCCCCCCAGCTGCCAAGTGAGTGTCCCACTTGGAGCTGGGAGGAAAGGGTTAAAGTAATTGAGAATTTGTTGGCTTCTGCGGGGAAGCTGAAGGGAAAGCCGCACAGAGGAACTCATGAGCCCTCATGAAAGTTTAATTCGATTTCGTGAAAGGAGAACAACTTGTATCTGAGCTTGCTGTGTTTAATATTAAAGCAAGAATGAGCTTCTAAGACAGGAATGGAGCCGGGTAAAACCATAATCCCACAGATGGATCGCGTGTGTGTGTGTGTGTGTGTGTCTTGCAGAGGTAGAGAGACAGAGCTCCAGTCAAAGTGTCGGAGAGAGGATCAGCCTCAGGGTCTGGGGCGTGGGGGGATCTGGCTCAAGCCTCCTAGTCACAAAAGGCCTCAAATGTATCCTTTTCCCCAAATGGCGCTTAATGAACATTCACAGGGACAGCTTGACAGAACAGATAAAAGTCGATTTCCTTACATGAACTTTAAAACTTGCCATCAGGCTTCAGGGCCTGGCGTGCACTCAGAATTTATATTTTAAAATAGATTATATAATTATACTATATAAAGCAGTTATGTGTCTTTGCATTTGTTTTTGATGCTAGCAGTGTTGATTTATTGAAAGTAAACGCTTAAAACAGACCACAACTTTGGTAAACCTGTCGTGATGTTTTTTCATCTTTTTATTATAATAAGAAACCCAAATGGGAGAAAGCCAGGGCTGCTAAGAGGCCTTGTTTGAACCAGAACACAAATAACAACCACAATAATAATAAAGGTAATTAGTATTAATAATGATGATTATTATTACTACTAGTTAGAGGGTCCTATGAGCCAGTTAAGAGCGGGTTCTATTGTGGGTGCTATAATACATCAGCCCCATATGTAAAGCCTACTTTCTGAAGCCCGCCACATACTGAACAGTAGGTAGGGGGTATGGGCCACTTTCAAATATGCACAGTCACTTTTTTATCCTACCAGGTGTGTTTTTTGCTTATTAGGAATCAGCTGTGTTTGTTCCCAAACCAGTTTATGCCAGTTGTCCTTACGATCAAATGTTTAATTAACTAGGAGAGAACATGATCAAATATGATGGCAAGAAAAAAGTGGCTATTGCTATGAATACCAAGCTGGAAGCTTTGGAAAGAATTTATTGGGCTCTTACTATGACCTGAACTCTCTTCTGGGAACTCGTGTGCATGATCTCCTTTCTCCTTACCATCATAACCATTCCAGAAGTCAGACAGTAGCTTACTTACTGCAATGATGATCACAGTGAAGCTCAGAGAGCTTAGGTAACTTACTCAAGGTTACACACCTCATCAATAGTGGAACCACAATATGAACCCAGGCTGTCAGACTCCAAAGCCTGTGTGCTTCACCCCAGACTGCAGCGCTCAGCCCCATCTATGTTTAACACTGCATTAGGTATGCCAGATAGTGGTGAAAAAGACACAAGTCTTTGCCCTTGGGCAGCTCAGAGTCCTATGGGGCAGGCGGGCAAGTAAACAGACCATGACAATAACGTTCAGGTCGATGCTGTGAGAAGGAGAGACCTGGGACTCAATGGGAAGGCAGACTTGCAGCATCTGACCCAAGCTTGGGAGTGGGAACCAGGAAAGCTTCTGGAAGCAGGGGTCCTGGGCTGAGTCTTAAAGATTAAGCAAGCAGATAGCAGGCCGTGTGCTTCAGATTTTACCCTGGATCACAGCAGCCTGTTTGGTTACAGCTTTTCCCTTGTGCAACTCCGTCCTCACAGCCCAGCCTGGCCAGTTACCCTGATCGCCTAATGCAATGATGAAGAAAGCAGATGGGACCCCAGCCCCCCGACACGCCCACACCTGTGGGTCTGGATGACATTGCTGCCCCAAGGCCTCCCCAGGTTTCATTCTGATTTTCTGCAATGTAAATAGGGCCCTGTCAAAAACCTAAAAATTGCTGACCTTGCCTCTTTCATCAGTTTAAAGGTGACAAGTGAAGGCAGGTAGGAGGGGGCTGGGTGGAGGCCCAGGACTCTTCTGGGCTCATTTGAAGTGGGAAATGCTAAGTCTGCCATATTTAATGGCAGGCCTGGGAGTGTAGCTGAAAGCACAGAAGCAGCACTTCCCCTTGACTTTTGCGTGCCCTATAACACTGCCTCTGGGCCTTGTTAAGTGGTGGCTCCCTCCTCACCATGGACAGGGGTCAAGGGACTAGCAAAGATTCTCAGACAGCTCCTTGCCTGCCATGCCTCTCTTTTTCCTCCCTCTCTTTTCCTCTTTTTCCTCTCTCTTACTTTGAAAGCAATTGGCTTTCTCTCTTTTTCTTTCTCTCAATTTACTTTCTCTCTTTTTCCTCCCTCTTACTTTAAAAGCAATTGGTTTTTCTTTCAAAGAATCTCTAAAGGTTCTTTGGGGGCTGTGAAAAACCCGTTCAAAAGGGAGCACTGGTGAGAGGACAGGAGGAACAGCCTCTAACGGAACCCGAAGTCTCAGTAAATGCCTGGGGGCCCCCAGACCTCATTCCCCTATTGTCAGCTGCCTTTTAAGAGACAAAATCTTGATGACTGGTCAAGATGGCTAATTGGAAGTTGTCCCCCTATACGACATTTTTGGATTAAAAGTTTCTCAGTTCTTTGAGATTGTGGCTTTCACAGATGTCAATTTGATCCTTTGATTACGTTTGAGCTCAGCACCAGTTCTCTTGGGAATTGCTGTGTACCTTGCCCATTTCTCTGGGGCCTGGCAACAGCTGGGATCTAAATCTGCCAGTGAAGATGTTTTCTTCTCCACCTACTAACATCTGATCAAAGTCTTGGTCCATCAATTACTAAAAATAATAAATAAATAAATAAATAATAATAATAATAAAATAAAAGCTGCAGAATCAACACTTAAAAAATCTCTTCTCCTTGCCATTTCAGGATGTCTAATTAATGATGTGAGTGGGCAATTTGCTGCAGTGCTCACTGATTAATTTGTCAAATGCCAAAGCCTTTCCCGTGTGCTTCTCAGTCCAATTAGTTAAGCGTTAGATGTGACAGGCAAGGCAGTGTCTCTAGGAACCACCCTGCCTCTCCCAATCATGGTCTGTCTTCTCTGAACATCCTCTGTGGCTCCATTTCTCTCCCTACTACTCCTGAGTGAATAGCCCACAGTTGGTTCCTAAGTATCCAGCCCATCCCCCCCTCTCTGACATGAGTGGTTCAAAGCAGGGTGTAGCTCAGGACAAAGCCACAAACTCAGGAGATGTCTCAGAAGGGCCACAGCCACTGATTCCCTGATGCTACTCCCCAGCCCACAACTTGATTAGACTCAGTGTAGCTCTTTACAACAGACCACTTATGTTGTTCTCTAATTAATTACAAGGAAGGCCTCCCCTGTGCCTGGTGTATTGTCTTTTGCAGAGTGGCTTTCACACCTGTTGTGATGAAGAATCAAGGATAGTAATTATTATCATCTCCATTTATCAGAGAAGAAAACTGATGCTTAGACAGGAGGATGCCAGTTGTCCAAGTTCACTGCATCATGGATCTGATTTGACAATTTTGATGTGTAACATGCCAACCTAAATCTCTGTGGGAAGTCAATAAGGAGCATTTATTCAGCTCACTTTTCTATGTATTAGCTGTGAGCTGGCTGATTTTGACTGGATCTTGCTGGGGTAGTTTTGTTCTGCTCTGTGAGTTTCTCATTCTCCTGGGACAGAGGGTTGGCCTAGGTGTGTTCTTTTCATGGTGATGGTAGAGACACAGAACCTAGACTTCCTAACACAGATTCTTATTTCTCATTCTATTGGCCAAAAACATCATCTAACTGAACCAAATCAAGGATTGGGGAAATATACTCTGCTCCCATTAGTGGGAGGAACTGCTAAGTCAAAGGACAAGAGACATTCATCAAGGAGGGTTAAAGAATCATGGCCAACAGTGCAGTCTACCACAGTCAGATGGGGAGAAGAAACAGCCAAAGCTCTAACCATGGTTTTGCTCCACGTCTTTTAGCTTTTCACTGCACAAATATTTGGAGGATGCCTACAGTATACCAGGCACTTTAAAGAATAAAGGATAGAGCAGTGAACAAGCAAGACAGTTTCTGGTGTTATAAAGGTTAATTTCTAATAAAAAGAGGCAAAAAGTAATTTTTTAAAAATCAGCTAGTGATATAGACAATGTAGAGCAGGAAACAAATCCTCTATGAAAGGCCAGATAGTAAATATTTTAGGTTCTGGGGGCCACAGGGTCTATGTTGCAACTACTTTTCTCACAGCTGCAGCATGAAAGGAGCCAAAGACTGAAAAGATGAGGCTGTGTTATAAAACTTTATTTACGAAGACAGGTGGGGATAATATTTGGCCTGGGGGCTGAAGTATACCAACCCCCGATGCACAGAATTTAAAACAGTGATGGAATAGAATGAGCAGAAGCAGTGACTTCAGTGTGGGTAATAGAATGGATTCATTTGGGGCTATGATGTTTAGATCAAAAATTAAATAACAAGAGGGAATCAGTTAGGTGAAAATCATGTGTAAGAGGGTCCAGGCTATGGGAAGAGCTAGCACAAAGGCTTCAGGGTGAGAAGAATCTGATGTGTGCATGTATGAAGCAAAAGAAGACCAGTGTGGCTGGAGCATATGGGAGAGAGGGAGAGAGGAAGAGGAGCTGATATCTAAGTTAATACATGTGGGCTTTATTCTAAGTGTTATAAGAAGTGTAAAGGAAAAATATTTCACTGGACACTTGTCAAAAATGACAAGATAGGTTTTACTCGAGCTACTACAGTAGGAAAAGGAGGGACCTGAGACTCAATGTGTAGATGTACAGTATTCAGCTCTACATTGTATAATATTGAACTGAAATCAACTCCAAATAGAACAAAGATTACTGAGAAATTTATAGCCAAGGAGAAAAGTGAGGTGGTCATCAGATGGAAAATTACTAACAGGAGCTTGATCAGACATCAAGGGCAGGGGACTTCTTGCTAAACTATCTTAAGAAGATTCTTGCTAAAGGCAGGTCAAGGACTTACATATCAAGGGTAGAGAATGAGGAACTTCATCAGATATGAGGGTTGAGGATTTTCACTAAACTGGGCTTAGCAGACCAAGGTCAGGGTGGGCAAGCCAATGGCCTAGTCAAGAAGAGGGCTCAGAGGAGCCGGACTAAAGCTTGGTTGAGGCTGAGGTCTTTATTAGAAGTCCCTGTAGGATATTGAGCAGAGAAGTGACATGATCTCATTTATAATTGATCAGATTGGCTGCTATTTCCAGATTTATTACAAGGAGACAAGAGTAGAAACAGGGGAGCTTGTTAGGAGAGAGGTATTGGTGACTTAGACAAGCGGTATATCAGTGAAAATGGACAAAAGTATATGGGTTAGGAGGTTTTTAGAAAGGTGGTTAACGGAAACTTTCAACTGGTTGGACATAGGAGTTGAAGAAAAAGGACAAATCCAAGATTAGCCGTAGAATTTGGATTGAGCACATGGAAGGAGTGCTGTGATCTTAGTGAAATGGAGCAGCCTTGGGGAGGAACAGCTTGTGGGGCAGGAAGGAATAGAATTCTATTTGGTTCAGGTAAAGTTAGAGATGTTATTAGACATCTATGAAGAGATGTAAAGTAGAAAATGGATCTATGAGCCTAGAGTTCTGCGGAGAAGTTCTTTCTGAAGATACAAGTTTGAGAAGATATCTGTATATAGATAGCATTTAAAGTCATAGGGATTGCTGAGATTACTTAGGAATAGTGTTCAGATAAAGAAGAGAAGTTCTCCAAAGATTGAAGGCTAGGCCATCCTAATATTAGAGATTGGGTAAAGAAGAGGAAACCAGCTAAGAAGTCTAAGAGGGAGTAACCAGTGATGTCAAAGGAAAACCAAGAGAATGGGGTGCCACTATATTTAAGAAAAAGGGTGACTAGTTGATGGTGTTTGCTGTTCTTGAGAAATACAAAATGACACAGCTGAAGTTCTTTCAGCCTCTGATCACCACTGTGCTAAAAGTATAAATTATTTAATAAAAGATACTGGAAATATTGACTCATGATATATTTTCAAATTAAATTAGAACCCTGCTTCACACAATACAGAAAATCTTTGTTTTCATAGAAACCTAAATATGATGGACAAAACTATAAATATATTGGAAAATGTAGGAACTTATCCTCCAGATTTTGAGGTGGAGAATAATTTGTTTGAAAATCCTTGAAAGGAACTATAAGAAAAAGAAATGGATTTGACTACATCAAGTATTAATATAAGGTTGCTGTTCAGGGAATGAAACCATAGACAAAGTTGAAAAATAACCTGCTAAGACTGAGATAATATATTTTCAAAACATATAACTGACAAACTATTTTGAGTATCTAAAATTTGAATATCAGCAAGAAAAAATTAGGCATCTTAAGACTTTTTCTCTAAATAATGGAAAAAGGATATGAATAGGCAATTCAAGAAATAGCAACCTAAAAGCCAGCAAGTGTATGATGGGTTAAGTTAATCAAAACAATGCAAATTAAAATGCTAAGGAGCCATCACTGTAAATGATAACTGCTCAGCAAAATAGGCACCACAATAGAACCTGCAGAGCATTGAACACTAGTCCTAAGGAAGGAATGATTGGTTTCATGTGATAAGAGCAAGCAGAGCCTACCTGGAGGCAATGCTTTGAGCTGCGTTTTGCTGGATGCATGGAAATCCAACAGGCAGAGAGGGTTGAATGGAATCAGGAGACGCAGTAGCCTCCTCTTATCCACAGTTTAGCTCTCTGTAGTTTCAATTATCTGTGATCAACTGTGGTCCAAAAATAAATGGAAAATTCCAGAAATGAACAGTTCATGAGTTTTAAATTGCTCACTGTTCTGAGTAGCACAATGAAATCTCTTGCCATTCTGCCCTATCCACCTGTGATTTAAATCATCCCTGTTCAGTACATCCACGCAGTATATGCTATCTGCCTGTTAGTCACTTAGTGGCCATTTTAGTTATCAGATGGAAAAAAGCTAGTATATAGAGTTCAGTGCTGTGCACTGTTTTGGGTATCCACTGGGGACCTTGGAACATATCTCCCAAGGATAAAGGGAGACGACTGTAATTGATCAGAAGAACGGAGTTGCAAATATACCAATAGAAATGATTTTTGATTATGCCTTTGGCAATGAAACGTCAGTTACCAATAACCCCACCCAGTGCCCTAGGGACAAGTTGGGAGGCCACGTGTCCAAGAATGACTCCTGGAAATGGCTAATGTGCAGAAGAAAATCCCAAGAGCAATGCACCCATTGCTAAAATGTGGTGTTCTGAGCCATACAATTAGAGATTTTGCAACCACTGAGTCAGTGTAGGACAGCAGGCGAGCAGATGCTCCACAGTATGCTTTGAGAGATGCTTAAAAAGCACCCAACTTCTCCAAAATCCTGAAGGTATCTAAAACTTCTGTGTTAAGTGTTAAGGCCCTGGCACTCTCAGTTAAATACGAGCAATGTCTAGGAAGAGTAAGGCATGGATCGGATTTGAATTTTGATGAAAGGGGAAAGTCTGAATTTGATGGGATCTGAGGCTGAGGAAAATTTTACAGAGCAAGATTCACAGCTACTGGGGACACTGGGAGCTTGGTAGGGAAGTCCTGATATGGGGAGTTAGAGGCTTCAGAAACACGTTCTGACAGAATGGCTTTTAGTAACAAAACTTGATGAGCTGTAGTTATTCATTCATTCCTCTCTCAATCCATTTATTCATTTGTCAATTAGTTATTGAACACATTCTGTATTCTAGGCAGTTCACAGGGCACCTCGACCCTGACTACATAGAACTTGGAGGCTAATGGGGGAGGTAGATAAAAATTGTGCCAATAATAAAATGACGCTTGCAGCTGTGATTAGGTTGGGAGGTCATTGTTCTTCAAGAGTGTGTAATGGGGAGTTTTGACCTACTTAAGGGTATTTGGGAAGGCTTCCATGAGAAAGTGACAATTGAGCTCTACAGCATGGGGAAGGACTTGACTAAGTGAAAACACCAGGAAAGAACCTACATGCAGAGAGACCATCCTGTGCAAAGGTGCTGTGGCTGGAGGGAGCCTGGAGAAATGAGATAAGGATGCCTTGAGCAAGACAGTAAAGAAAAGGATTGAGATGTACAGAAGAAAAGGGAGCTACATCTCCTGGGGCATTTTAGGCCATACTAAGCACATTTGCATTTATCCCAGGCATAATGAGAAGTCAATTAAGTGTTTTAAGCCAAGAGGTGACACAGTTTTGCATTTCAAAATTAGCATTTTGACTGCTTTGTGGAAAATCACTTTAAGGGGGCCAAGCTGAGAGCCAGGTGAAGGGAGTAGTACAATGCTGAGATAAGAGACAATGATGGTTTAAGGTAGAATGGTGGCTAAAGAAATAGAGTGAAGTGGATAAATGTAAAACATACTTCAAAGATAACATGGTCAAGGCTTGGATATGGGTTGATGAGAGGGAGAGAGGTATTAAGGAGGACACTTAGATTCTGGCTTGCTCAACCAGATGACAGGGTTGTTCACTGAGCCCGGGGTCCTGGAAAAGATCTAGTTGTCCATAAAATGGGGATAACCTTGCCAATCCTGCTTTTCTCAAAAATTTGCTGCCAAGCTTCAATGAGATAAAGTGTGTGACAATGCTTTGTAAATGATGTGGTGTTGTAGACATATAAACTATTATTATTCTCCCACTTGCTGGCCTTAATGGCTCAGCAGTACCCTGCAAATCAAATTTTCTAAGTAAATCTAAGTTCTCACTGGGGAGCAAACAAAATAAGTTCAATACATCTTGGCAACAATCAGAAAAATCAGGCATAATAAAATCCTTAGGGCAGAAAAATGTCTTTTGCCAAAACTACAGCCCACTCAGAAATGTCAAGTTCCAAGTTTCCAACTCAGATGAAATCTTTTACAGTTCTACTTCTTCTCATAGTTGGCAAGTGACAATATAGCGATTGGAGGAAGCTTTCCTGATTATTAGACTTTCTGGACCTCTTTTGTCTTGCAAAACAATATTTTGAATGACACCCAAGTGATTCAGAAGTAAAGACTCAACTGACTTAGCAATACTGACAATGTGGCATGCATCATGTGCTATGAATTTTTCCTCTTTTCTAAGAAGACATCTTTTAGTCTTTGCTGACTTGGAATATAATGCAGCTAATGGGTTTTGTTTTCATGGGGTCCCTATTATTTCTACGGATAATGGCAGCTCTGAGGAAACTCAAGGGCATGGAGCCATCACCAAGTATGTACATCAAATTTCCTGCCAGATTTATTACTTGCATGAAAAAGCCCCTTAGTTTTTAACAACACTGTGGATCTCCCTGTGCTGAGTGCATCTGAGAACAAAATTCATGCTCACAGTAATGGGCCGTCAGGATCCAACCATGCTTCTTCCATTTGGTGTTCTCTCTCACCATTTCCCACAGTGTCCTCTGACCCTACAGAATATTCCTTACCATGACCCATGCTGGCCTTGGCTTCTGGCTAACTTTTCACTCTTCCAAATTCACCAAAGGCATTTTCTCTTCCATGAAGTCATCCTCAGCTCCTCACCTGAGCTTTCTTAGGAACCTGGTTTTACCTCTAGCAGAGCATACACCAAATGGGTTGGGGTTTGTAGGAAGGTAAGCCCTAGTATGGAACTCTAATTTTGCTTCACTCACTCTGTCTGCAACCTTGGCTCAGTTACTGTTGTTGACTGTTGTATTGATGGTCCCCCAACAAATCACACCTGCCAATACCCACACCCTTGCATGGTTACCCTCCTACACTAATTCTGGGCTTGGCTGTGTGAACTTGCTTTGACCAATGGGACATCAGTAAACTCTGCCCAAGAAGAGGCTTGGGAAGCACTGGTGCATAAGATCTTGTGATCTCGGAATGCTGCTGTGACCTAAGAAACTTGCTCGAGAGACCACATAGAGTAGACCTTAGGTGACAGTCTTCATTGACTGCCAGATGTGAGTGAATCCTTTTTCAACATCTCTCCCCAGTTGAGTCTTCAGAATAATGCACCCATTTGAGTGTCTCTGGGGAGACTAGCCTGCCCACCTGAGCCCAGTCCAAACTGCAGAGTTGTAGACAAATAAATCATAGTTGTTTTAAACCAATGATTTTGGGGAGTATTGGTACACAGCAATAGAGAATTGAAATACCCAGTTACCTGGGTTCACCTCTACCAGAACACTGACCACAGAAGTTGAGTTTCTAGTAACACCTGACTTTGAATCCCTAATTTTGCCATTCTCAGTGGCTGTATGACCTTTGATCAGTTACTCTTTTTTTTTTTGAGACAGAGTTTCACTCTTGTCACCCAGGCTGGGGTGCAATGGCAGGATCTCAGCTCACTGCAACCTCCGCCTCCTGGGTTCAAGCGATTCTCCTACCTCAGTCTCCTGAGTAGCTGGGATTACAGGTATGCGCCACCACACCTGGCTAATTTTGTATTTTTAGTAGAGATGAGGTTTCTACATGTTGGTCAGGCTGGTCTCGAACTCTCAACCTCAGGTGATCCGTCTGCCTTGGCCTCCAAAAGTGCTGGGATTACAGGCGTGAACTGCTGTGCTGGCCCGATCAGTTACTCTTGAAGCCTTAGGTTCATCATCTGTAAAGCGGGCACAATGCTGCTTACATCAGAAGGCTTTATGAAGATAAAAAGATAAGAAGAAATAATGCAGATGAATTGCTAAGTGCAGTTTCTAGCATAGAATACTCAGTAAAAGTAAAGTGGAGTAATTATTATTACATTTAAATCCATTCCTCTTATTAGTCTGAAGCGACTTTTTTTTTTTTTCTTGAGACGGAGTCTGGCTCTGTTGCCCAGGCTGGAGTGCAGTGGCGCCATCTCAGCTCACTGCAAGCTCCGCCTCCCGAGTTCACACCATTCTCCTGCCTCAGCCTCCCCAGTAGCTGGGGCTACAGGCACCCGCCACCACGCCCGGCTAATTTTTTGTATTAATAGTAGAGACGGGGTTTCACCACATTAGCCAGGATGGTCTCCATCTTCTGACCTCGTGATCCGCCTGCCTCAGCCTCCCAAAGTGCTGGGATTACAGGCGTGAGCCACCGTGCCCCGTCGGTCTGGACCTTCTTGATCACTAGAAATAATGCATTAATCAACTCAGTATTCCCGGGCATATCACAGTGACTGGGGCAGATGAAGGTCTAAGTCAGTGTTTATCAAATGAATAAATGAATTAATGATGTCCTTTCTGGTTTAGTTGGGAGTTTTTACACTAATACTCAAAAGATTGGGTTTCTATGACCTCAGTAGAAACCCATTACTGAGTGGCCTATTGGCTGAATAAACAAATGACCTCAGGGAGCCAGAGGCATGGAGCAGCTACGTTTGGTGTTAAGACTCTTACCCCTCCTGAATGAGTTGGACCTATTGCATGGATATCAAACTTGCACAGTGGAACCACCTAATACCTGGTTCCCGAAGACTGATGTGATTGGTCTGGGATTTGACCTGGATATCAGGAGTTTTGAAAGCTCTCCAGGTGATTCCACTATGCAGTCAAGTTTGAGAAGCACTGCTTGGGAACAGAGGGTCCCAAATTATGGATTTGGGATCCACTGGCCAAATCCAGTCCACAACCTACATTTGTAAATAAAATTTTATTGGAATGCTGCCATATTTATTTGTTTATTGTCTATGGCTGCTTTTGTGCTATAATGACAGAGGTGAGTGGTTGTAACAGAGACCATGTGACCAACAGAGTCTAAAATGTTAACCATTTGGCTGTTTACAGAATGTGTACATACCCCTGCTTTGGGCCATTGGAAGATCATACCCCTCTATCTTCAGCTTTCACCATCACAGCTCCCAGCACCTCTTACTCAGTCATGCATGGTATCACCAGGTCTCTTTCCAACTCCATGACATTGTTATGGGAAATTTCACAGCTGAGTTAGGTAGTGTGTTATGACTACATTTCTACATTTTCTATCTTGACCAAAATTTTCTTTTTCTTCTAATATTTGTCTTAATTGCCTTGTTTGCTTTGGTTTCTATGTACATCTCACAGGTTGTCTGACATAGCTGTACAATTCCTCTGGGCACAGCCAAATGCTTCAGATAGTCCCACCTATATCTTGAAACACTCCTTTTGCTATCTTCCACCCCCTTGCTCTTCTTTGCTGGATTTACTTTTCTGGACCTTCATGTCTTCCTTTTTTTTTTTGGTTTACTCACAATTTTTTCTTAATGGTATTCCTATTTATGAAATGTCACACTTCTTCATTGCTCTTCTAGTTTTCTTTTCCATTCATTTCTTCATCTTTATTTTTCTACTTATTTCCTACATTTCCTTTGTCTTCTCTTCATATATTGAATTTTTATTCTACTGCCAAATGTTTAATTTCCAAGAGATCTTTCCTCTTTTCTGAATGTGTTTCAAATATGTTCTTATTTCTTAGATGCACATCTCATGTCTCTGAGTATGTTAATGGAGGATAGGAAAAGATACAGGGAATTAGTTGGGTGTTTTACTGAATTTTTGTAAAAGGTAACTTAGGACGCTTTAGATTCTTTTCTAAACTTTGAAACACTTCAGACAACTTGGGTGGCATCTATTCACTGAAGGTTTGAAAGAATTCTCATGAAAAACCATCAGAAACTAGGGTCCTCTTCTTAATTTTTGTTTTACATCTTCCTCAGTTTTAGCTCTGGTTGTTGGTACATTGGGGTATTTTTTCCTTCCATGATCAGTATGAATAATTTACAGTTTTTCAGGAAATAATGCATTTTATCTAGAGTTTCAAACATTCAAACACGTTATTCTCACTTAGCTCTTTAGAACTTCTCTGTATCTGGATACCTAGTCCTAATGTAGAGTGCAGGCTCAGGAGTGAGATGAATTTGCTTCCAAATCTCAGATATTTCACTTATTGGCTCTGTGATTTTGAGCAAGTCACTCAACCACTATAAGTTTCATCATTCTGCTGTATTGTGACAATTAAGCACACAACCATTTTGAAGTATTTAGCAAATCTTAGTAAATCTTCATTGAATATTATCTCTCTAGTAAATTAGAGGCTCAAGATTTTCCTACGTACAACCACAAACAATCTTAGGAGGAAGAGCAACGCAGCTTAACTGTACCAGACAAAATGATTCCCAACTTTGGACCATTACACCATCTGTTTCCACTGTTGGGAATGATCGTCTCCCATGTTTCCACATGGCTGACTCCTTCTTGTTATCCAGATGTTATCACAAATATTCCTTTCTCAGAGAGTCCTTCTCCAGGGCTGTTGTCTACAGTTGTCCATGTTATGCACTGCACAACTCCAGTGGGCACCATTCCCATCAAAATGTATGCTAATGGTGTCTGCTAAAGTTGTACAGGGGCAATCAGCCCAGTCATGCTGGGTGGCCGTTGTCATCTCTGACCATGCAATCTAATAACCCACAACCCTGTCCCAGTCATTTTTTATTTCTCATCCTTTTTAACATTTGTTCACAGTACCTATCACTATCCAAAATAATAATCTCATTTAATTATGTGTTTACTTGTTTGTTGTCTACCTGCCCACGCTAGAATGTAAGCTTCACAAGAGCAGGGGTTGTCACTTTATTGTCCACACTGTAGTCCCAATGCCTAGAAGAGTGCCTGGGACATCACAAATGTTCAGTACATGTATGTTAACTCTAAGGGCCAAATTGGAAAGAGGCACCAAAAAGGGACAGCAATGACGAAGTGAAAAGTCACAAGAAACGAGGGAATCAACTTTCTGTCTCTCTGCTCTTTGTCTCTGCTTCTCCTATCTTTGTCCGCTTCATCTTGTTCTCTGCAGGTCAGCTCTCCAGCTTTGTGGTCTACGTGCTAGGTGGATGATGGCTGCTCCTACATTTCTGAGTTACAGTTCCATCCACAAGGAGGACATATTCAAATCTCTCTTAGATCTAGTCTCACACTTCAGAATAAGAAATACATTTCAGTTTAAGCCATCACCAGTCTAATCGGCTATGTTCAGGAGATTGAGGCCATACGATAAAGCATAGCTAACAGTAAGAGGTAGCCTAGGGAATTTCTTGGAGGGCAATGGTCTAGATGGACTCCAACATTGCTCATACAGGAGGGAGTGGAGCCGCAGGTTCAGGTAAGAGCTGATAAGTCCAAATGCTCAGAAGTGGTTGTGTGATGAGGATCCAGAGTTAGGTAGCTTTTGGTATTCAGCTGTGTGATGTGGAGCACACATTTAGCTTTGTTTTTCTTATTTGAGAAATGAAGGCACTGGAATCAATTATTTTTGTGGTTATTCCTGACCCTGGCATTTCCTGAGTCTTGTAATGTGCTAACTCCCAGGTTAATCAGCTCTCCCACTTGCCTTCAACTCATTCTTGAATCCCCATCTACTAGTTCCAGTGGCACTGGAAAGGCATAATGGAAAACTTCAACCTCCATACTGTCCACCAGAGGCCAGAAAATGCTAAGAAATATCAGAACTTGGGGCAAAAAAAAGGTTAATATTCATAAAAAAAAGAGATTATTGTATTCTGAAACATAATGAAGATCACAAAAGAAGACAAACCAAAGATCTGTGTCCCCACCAAATTCTTATGTGAAATTGTAATCCCTCATGTTGGAGGTGGGGCCTGGTAGGAAGTGATTAAATCACAGGGTTGGTTTCTCCTGAATGGTTTAGCACCATCCCCCTTGGTACTGTCCTCATGATAGCGAGTGAGTCCTTGTGAGATCTGATCATTTAAAAGTGTGTGGCACTTGCCCCTCTCTCTTGCTCCTGCTCTGGCCATGTGATGTATGTGCTTCCCCTTTGCCTTCCATCATGTTTGTAAGATTCCTGAGGCCTCCCCAGGAGGCGAGCAGGTGCCAGAATCACCTTTCCTGTATAGCCTGCAGAACCATGAGCTAATTAAACCTTTTTTCTTTGCAAATTACCCAGTATCGGGTAATTTTTTTAGCGATGTGAGAATGGACTAATACAGACCTCTAGATCAAAATAAAGTGAACAAGCTTGAGGGAAAAGAGAAAACAACTGTAAGGAAAGGTGAACTCAGCTGAAAAAATGATCCAGATGCTAAAATGGAGATTGTCGTGTTCCCAGGTGGAGACACTCTGCAAATGGATTGGTGCAATCCTTTCCTCCATGTTATGAAGCTCCTAGCCTTCAGAGAATGTGCTCTAAATCCTCCCAACATCCCCAACTATTACCCCATTAGTACCTTTGTGTGTGTGAGTGTGCTTTGAGACATCTTTTCAGATGAAAGATCATTAAAAACAGAGAGCTCTGTGAAGGCTGAATATCTGAGAAGGCTCAAGGGCTTAAGTGATTCTGGCTATGATCAGCAACTGCTAAGATGCCTGGAATCAGACACAAAACTAATTGAATGGTGGAGAGTTGACAGATAATTGAAAGAGGTACAAGACTGGTCATCTGGAGAAATACTGATGCTTTGATAAAACTTTCCACTTGTTTGTTCTCTACAGGCATGGACTATATTACATGTGTTGCATTTTTCACCCCCAAAAGCAGCTGGCAGGATGTCAGGTGCAAAGGAGGCATGATTGTATTTTTGTGGAAGGAATGTCCATGTTCGATCAGTGATGCTTATCATGCCTACACAAGACTTTAACTCTGCAGAGTCTTTTTTTGTAACTTTTTGGTCTGATGTTCCCCTTTAGCCAACCTGGGATTCTTCTCTCACACTGTGCAAAATTCTTGGGTGCTATTAAAGTCTTGATATCTGGGATAACACACTGCCAATGAAGCTTGTTTTAACAACACTGACCTTAGAAACTCTCTCTATTCTCCTTTGAAATGCTTTACTAGATCCTGATCATCTTCAAGAAAAAGTTCAAATATCTTATCATCACACTCTTGTCTTTGACAAACTCCTTCAGTTCATCTCTTACCACTTTTCTATATCAAACCTTGAAGTTCCCTGAATCTGCTATATTTCTGCTAGCTTCTGAACCTTGCACATTCTATTCCTCCCTTTCCAGAAATGCTCTTTCTCCTCCTCTTCCACCAAACTCATGCTTTGCTATTTTGTTTTTTTTTTTACAATTGAGCTCAGATGCACGTCCCCCTCTGTCCTCTCGTAAACAACCACAGCAGTCATCATGGAATCATAGAATCAAGAATCAAGATTCATTCCTTCCTTTTCTTCCATTCTAGATTAAAAGCTGCTTGAGAGTTAGAATTCTAACTTCTTCATCACTATACCCCAAGTTCAAATGGGCACACCTTGTTTATTCTAGGTGTTCAATAAATTGTTGAATGAATGAATGAATGAATGAATGAATGAGGTGATAGCCTAAAGAGCAATCCAATAAGATGGCAGAAAAGCATTTCTATGTTAAAAACCCCATTCTTTTCATTTCTTCATTGAGGAACTCCACTCAATCACTGTGACTGGAGCCACACTCTGGATCTCTGAAAGCTATAGCCATTATCAGAGCTTATGTAGGGAAGCCTCATGAGGAAGTGGAAATTCTTAACCCTGCACTCAGGCTATGATATTGACAGCATGGATAAAAAATTCAAAATAAATGAAAGAAGTAGCTGATCTTGTCTCACCTGTCAATGCTTACCATTAATAATATATAAGTAAAAATCCTAACATGTTGCATCTTTTCTCATATGGGGGAAAGAAGGTGGAGTTGGGGCGAGACCTAGCCTAGCCCATATGGAAGTTATTTTTCCTATGGTTTGAAGTTCAGGTCAAACATTGGATATCCAGGGTCCTATAGCTAATAATGGAAGAGGTGATAAAGGGTGAGTGTCTGGATGAATAGATGAATAAGCAGGTGGATGGTTTGGATGGATGGATGGTTGGTTGGTTGGATGGATGGATGAATGGATGGATAAATGGGAGAATGGAGGGAGAAAAGAAGGCACATTGAGCAAGAAAAATTTATTAAACTTGGTAATTCATCATATAATGGAGACAGAGGAGGCTGAAAAATTAAATATAATTAACAGTTACCAGCCTGGAATACTAGGAGAATTGTGATAAAAACTAGAAAGGAGAGAAGGGTAAAAGTGCTTTAAGAGCACTTCTGTGCTTAGGCACAGATGAGAAGTGATTTTGTCTTCCCAAAGATGAAGAATGTATTCTGATTGTACAGATAAGAGGAGATTTTATTGGAGAAGATTTCCAAATGTTGCATTGTTCCAATAGAATCTTCAAGTTTGCTTTCCACATTATTTTACTCTATTCAAAGGGTGACAGAACTGAGTTAGTAGTGTATGTGCACATGGATGTATGAGTATAACCTGAAAATGTCTCAGGTGTTCAGGAAATCAGAGGTTCTGGTACTTAAAGCTTTCTGGTTACTAAACTGTAGCCACAGAGAGTTGTAGACATGAGTGTGAATAGTGGATACAATCAAAAAGGAAAATGCTTTTATATTCAATAATTAATAGATTTTGCTATAGATGAAAACAGGCAATACAAATGCAATATGTGAAGGGAACAGTGAAAGCACATACTAAGTCTGACCATGGAGACAGAGGTAAGTTGGGGAGGGACACCAGGGGTGAGCCTGTGTCATTCTGCCAGCCCTCCCTCAACCACATACAGCATTTGGCAGGACTCCAACTCTGACTCAAGAGTGCCATGGAGTAGGGTTTTGAGTGTGAAAATGATGAAGTCATATAGCATTTGCATTAATCAGAATTCACAATCATACCCACGGGGAATGAATTCACCCCTGCCAACCTCCGAAGAGAATAGCTTAAGGGCATGTTAACATTAAGCCTAAATTGGGGACTGAAACATCGCCAAGAGGAAAATGATCTGTAATAAATACCATTTGTCAAGAAAAATGGCCAGAGTGCAGAGAAGCAGGTAGACCCTGTGGCCAATGGGGGAACCCTGACAGGAGGATCCAGCAGGTGGTCCAAGAGGCAAATGGTCACTTCCTGAATCACCACCACGTGTACTATGGGGAGACTTTACAGGTCGCTTGAGAGCATTCTTTTCAGCAGCTCACCTGCCTGCGAGCCCAAGAAGTCACTCAAGTTTATAGATCAAGGAGGAGGGGAGACATTTTTTGTCCTTCTTCTCTCCATTTTTTTTTTTTTCTGGAGAAGGGGAGACAAAAAGAGAGCAACAAGAAGCCCCTTTTACAAAAACCAAGGACATTAGCTTTTATTCTTGGACTGACATAAATAGGTTTGGAAAAACATTTTCTGCAATCCACGAAAATAAGGGAATCTTAATTAGCATTTTGAAATTCAAACTCAAGACCTAGGGGGAAGGTTTGAAATCAGGAGTAAGATTTTCCTAGACAGAGAACAAAAGCTGGAGAATTTCAGAGGAAGGAGCTAAGATAGCTCCCGGGGATTGGAAACAGCACCTTTCTGTGTGCTTGAGAAAGGGCACTAGGAGAAAACGCTGCTACCTGGATAGGGAAGTCCGAGGAAATACACGGAAGGGACTGGAAACTTGGATTTGAACACAGAGTCGCTCTGGCTTCAAACTCCAACAGGACAGTGTGGGAGTGATTTCTTTAACCTCTGGGCTTTGATTTCTTGCTCTGCAATATATTTGCCCTTCGTGGTGTCTGAATACAACATTAAATCCATATGAGGCACCCACTTAACCAATCAGCACAGAAAGGGAGCCGGGGAGGCTTCCTGCAGAAGCTTGGTGAAGACTTTGAGCTAAATTTTAGAGAAAAAGTGGTGGCAGCCGTGGAGTTCTGGAGAAGGATTGCAGATTGCAATTGTCTACATTTTTCCAGTGTGCTCTTCACCGAGCCTGTCTGGAGCCTCTGTGAGCTGACTCACCCCTCACCTCCCTAGAGCCTCAGAGACTGAATTTTCAAGGGTAAAAGGCAGCCCTTCTGTCTCAAAGTAGTTTTTTTTTTTTTTCTTTCCCAATAGATTAGGCAAGCTCATTGCCTGGGGTCTTTAAAGAACAAGTTGTCAGCTGTTAGGCATTTTTCACACTGCCTTTTATTTTTTTTCATCTCTGGTAGGTAACCTTGGACCCTCTAAGTGTCAGCTCAGGAATCTCACAGTGACAAGCCCCTCAGTAGCCTGTCTAAACTCACACTGGGAATAATAAGAGGCAATGGCTAGACTAAGAGGCCCTGGAAGTTGAGGAAGACCCGCTGGCGAGCAAGAACTCTTTGGGTTTTCCATCCCTGGGACTTCACCCTGACAAAGGGTAAACTTGCAGGTGAGGACGAACATCCAGAGTAGAAGTTCTCCTGGCAGAGGAGGGGCAGCGTATTGACTGTACTGGCCACCATGACCTTTCTTTACATACCTGAGCATCTTGCTAGGACATCTGATGTGTGCCAGGCATGGGGCTGGGCTCCAGAGCCATGAAGGTGAATAAGTTGTCTCTCCATCTCTAGGGGTTAGACCTCTATTGAAGACACACATATACATATACACATACATACACACACACACACACCAGTGCAGCATGACATTTTTCAGTGAATGGCAAGACCATCCACTAGAGGCTCAAATCCGAAATTCGGTTGTCATCTTTGATACCTTCCCATGTAGAAAAAACAATCCACGATGTATCTTCTGAGAAGGGGAAGTCCACATGGAAGATATGGGATGTACACTCCCTTTGTTGACAATGCCCTCAAGTGTTTAATGCCCTCAAGGAGAGCTTCCTTATGCATGAAAGGTCACTCACAAATTACCTTGGTTTGAAAAGTTAATATCGAATTTAGAAAGTTTGAAGATAAAGTTGTGTGGTTTCTCAAGCTTTTACTTTCAGCTTATAAATATTATTCTGTTTGTAAAAGTCTAGCAAAAATTAACAATCACTTATAAGGAGACCTTGATTAATACATATGTCCCATTTATAAACTTTAAGGTTTTCAATTGTCTTTATAATTTTGATACATTCTATTTTTAGTACTTTAACAAAATTTCTCATGTGCTCAAATCTTATCACTCTAATAGATTACATTAAACTGATAAACATAGTAATTCTCAGAGTATTGAAAATATTCAAGTACTGTATATAAATCTAGTAAAAATTCAACTTAAAACAAGTCTAAATCAATTACTAAATTACTCGTTTTAATTGTGATCACAAAGTTTAATTGCTATTCCAATAAACCAAACTCTCTTAAATACAATAATTTCTCTATGAATCATACATTGCTCTTAGAATAATGAATTAATAAAAACTATATATTATTTTCTGGTAAAAGTGTGTCCACAAATATATATATATAAATATATACACTAGAATATTAGCAATTGTTAATTCTGGCTGGTGGACTTTTGACTGATTTTTATTTTTTTATTCAAACCTTTCTTCTTTTTTCCAATGAATATATATCACTTTTTAATCCAGGGAAAGACATAATTTTGAAAACCTTTTTAGGTGCCTGTTCTAGGATGGATCCTAGGCTTTGTCCCATGGGGTGGCCCCCGGATGTCTAGACCCTCTGTGTAACCTCCTTCATGGGTCAATTGGAACCTCAACCCACCTGCTGCTCAGGCCTCATGGTACATGAATTTGATGACTCGCTTTGTGCACAGATACCTTTTGTATCAGGCGCTAAGGTTTATTATTACTATGGTTTAACAAAGAGACGAAACAGAGCCATACTTCATAGTCTGAGCCTTATGGGCTATAAGCAAATTCAAGTTAAATTTAAGAAAAGCATTGATTAGAAGCTGTTCCCTCGAGGTCTGGTGGACAAGTTCACTGCTTAACTGGGTAACTGATTGCCTGACTGTCAGAGTGACTGAAAGACCAATGAATAAATGAATAAAAACATGAATAAAAAAATGAGTTAGCGACTAGCCTTAAATGTTTGAATATATGTGCAAATGAATGGGTAAAATGACTAATTATGTAATCACCAATTGACTGACAGAAGCAAGGACTAGCTTGATAAATGAATGAGTCAAAGAGTCAAACGACTGCCTGGGGCTAAATGCGTGTGAATAATTAATTGGCTGAATAACAATCACAATTGAATGGATGAAAGATTACATGATGGACAATGTATGAGTGGCTGAGCTGTTGACCGATAGACTGAGTAAATGAATAGGTGAATGAAAGAGTGAGTGACGGAGTGAGTGAACTAAAGGATTGTCCAACTTCCTAACTGTGTGTATGTGGATTAGTTGACTGACTGAATAATGGTGCTTCAAAACAACAAAACAATGAAGCACTACAGTAAATGAGAACCTGACTAAAGGAAGGAAGGGCATTTGAAGGAGAGAGGCTCTCACTAGAACTGTTTACCTTGAGGTTGTCATACCTTCATCTCAGCACTGCAGCTTCAGCCCAGTCCTGTGCAGCCCCCTCCCTCAGCATTCCCGTGTACCTGAGTCCCACTGGGCAATGACTAAGGGCCCTCCATGTTGCCTGGCCCAGGTCCCCTTTTTTCATTTCATTTTGTGGTTGGAAACTGACCCAGATTAGGGCATATTCTTGCCCTTAGGATTTTTCAACCAGTCTTGACTTCTTGGGATTGTCCCATGATATCTAAGAACACTGAGTCAAACTTGAATCTCAGATCATTCCACTCCTGGGCACATTAGAAAGGATCTGGAATTCAAATCTTTGCTGGGGTCCTTCCCAGCCTCTGGTGGAAGACATTGAGACTTTAGATTCTAAGGACATTCTCTGTTGTGTGAGAGGTTCTATGGCACCAGGAGCTCTGTCTGGAGGCCCAGACCTCATCCATCTCAGTACATGGGGGGCTGATAATCTGTGCATGTTTATTCTCAGGCCTCTGGGTGGTGGGATGATGAGGACTGGCATGCACTTGTATGACTTCCTGGCACACATCCACTGAGGAATGCCAATGTTTGCCCGTTAGTTTTTTTACTGTCAACTCACTTGGCTTTGCTCTTATTCCTCTAGCTTACCTGAAGCAGATTAATCCTTAAAAGAGTTTTTGTTTAAATAAACTCTTCCCTAGTGATCCATTCAGACTCAGCATCTGGGGACACAGCCTCCCACCCCTTCTCTCCTGCCGGCTTGAAGCTGCCTCCACAAAGAGAAAGATTTTGCTAAAGGAGGCTCTGTGTATTATCAAAAGATTAGTTAATTGGGAGCTCACTGGATGCCTCTTGTTTATCAGTTTCAAATCACACCGTGGATCTGTTTTCTATTTATATTTGTTAAAGGAGCATTTCAGTAGGATTTTTATTCTTGAAGGAAAGCTCGGAGGTAAGTTACCCCCAAATCTCAGAGTGAAGACCTGCCAAAATCTATGGCAAAGAGGCTGAAAATAGACATAATGTTTATTCATCAGAAGCCTCTCTGGGCCAGTGTTATCAGTTGTTGGCATGGAATTGGAACATCACCTGTGAATGCCAGGCTGGAGTGAAGGTGAGGCTGACATGACCATGGAGACAGGGCTTGACGACTGTGTGAAAAATCATCCTACTTGATTTAAACCTATTAAACAAGAAATCCTAATTAGATGTCGACATCCCCCTCAGGATTTGTAGAATGGGCTTAACTTCTCCCAGGATCCTTGCAAGTGTGAATAGTCACTCTAAACCTGGGAATAGGACAGATAATTAAACCAAGTTTATCCCTCTCTCTGTCCAGGGTACCCTTCTGCTTCTCATTCTTGCAGTTCCCACAAACTGCTGGATTGCAGCTTCACATCCACTTTACTTCCCCTGTGCAGTGTCTGGCACATGCCTAGTGTTTGATAAATGCTTGTTGATGATGTCTATAAATTGATAAATGCTTGTTGATGATGTCTATAAATAAAAAGAAAGTCAAACCCAATTCACCCTGCAAAGCTTGGATCAAATTTCCATCATCATTTAATCTTTCCTGACCCTGCTTGCAACATGGCACAAAAGAAGCATCTAAGTTGGCCTTAGAGTCAGACCAACTTAGTTTCATACTCCAGTTCCTTCACTAATTAGTTGTGTGTTTAACTTCTCTCAGCCTATTTCTTCTTCCTCATTATCACTATAATCACCATCATCACAGTAATGACTCCTGTTGAGGGTTTACCATGTGCTAGTTTTGCACATGGCATGGGTCATCTTTTCATCTTCACAAAACTCTATTACATAAGTTCTAGTATCTTCAAAGTACACATGAAGAAATTGAGGCACATGGAGAACCAGCAATGGTAGTAGCTACCTCTTTATAAAACTTACTGTTTGCCAGCCACTGCTCTTAGCATTTTTAAAGCCACTCAATCATAAAACGCCCAGTGTGGGCCAGTTTGTCTACAGATATCCTGAATTTAGCACTGAAATGTCTACATCCTGAGAAAACCCTCAGTCCTGGGCAAGTAGGACAGTTGGTTTGCTCTACTCAGTTCTCATAACCAAATGTGAGAAAGGTATTATTCTTCCAACTTACAGATGAAGAAACTGAGGCACAAGAGGTTAAGTAACTTTCCCAAGTCCATACATACAGGTAATAAATGGCACAACAAGGCTGTCAGTCCCAGAGTTTAACCACTACACTCTGCTTTCTCCCAGGAAGAAAAAGGGAAATAATTTCTCTTTCATTGGATTGTTAGAGGCAATACATACCCTCTAACATGTAGTAAGGGTATAGTATATAGCTTACTTTTCTACTCCTTCACTTCAAAACTCCTGCTTTATCTTCCTCTTTACTTTAAAGGGCCTCAAAGTATCACACTAGCTATTCTCCACCTTCTAACCTTCCATTTACTTCCAACCTGTCCCATTCTTACATCTGCCCCCATCACTTGTCTGAGAAAGAACTCCATATGAAGGTAATCAAATGGCCCATAGATTGTTCTATCCATTGGTCTCTCCAAAGCCCCCTTTCTACTTCCCTGAACTATAAGAGATGGTATGTGTGTTTGTTAAATTAAAGCAAATAGAAATGAATTGAATTGGAATAAATCCCAAGGCATTTTGCAACTCTGACCTCTCCTTATTTTTTCAAAAAAAAATTTTGCCTTGGTTCCCATGACTGAGTTCTTTCACATGTCTGAATGCTCTCTGTCAGACTTCATTGATCCCCTGTACCTTTCGTCTTAAACGTTGCTGTTCAGGGTCTTCCTCTGGCCTCCTTTGTTCTCGCTATGTAGTCTCTCACTAAGTTATCTCATTCATTTCCTGGACTTAACTGCCATATTTATACTGGTAAAGTTCCCATTCCTTTCTCCTGAATTTCAGACACATATGCAAATGCATTAGTAAGAATAGCATAGGTTATGCTGCAGTAATAAACCCCCAAATCTCAACAATGTTATGTATCAAATCCATATTTCTTGCTCATGATGCATGTCCAACACAAGTCAGTCAGAGACCCAGGCTGGTGGATGCTCTGCCACCTCCAAACATATGTCCTCCTTAGTCCCTGTGGCAGCAAAATTGTGAGCTGGAGAGTTGTGTGATAGCCCTCAAATGCTTTGGCCTGGAAGGGACACAGATCACTTCTGCCCCCCAGTCCATTAGCAAAAACTAGTCATGCGACCCTGCTTAATTGCAAGGATGCTGGGAAATGTAAGAAAGCTCATGGACATAGAGTGGGCAGTAAATGCCTCTGCCAGCTCAACTGGCTTCTGGACATTCCCACATAGCCTTTACCAAGGTAGTTCAGATTTAGCAATTTTCCCACAGAAGTCAATACCTTCTACCAAACTGTTCCATCTTCTGTATTTCTAATCTTTTAAAAGAAAAGGGCCAATCTCAGCACTGTATCTGGCTGTAACTTGCCTCTGCTCCCCTACTGAAGGCCGCCAGTGAAACCTGACAGATTTTATCTCCTTGACTTTCCTTGTCCTGGACTTATTTGAATCTAAGCCTACTTGCCTGTTCTCAACCCATTAGTCTAAATTTGCTTCTCAGCAGCTCTTTTGTGGATTTCTGAAGTGTCTCCTATTATTCCTGCTATTCACACTCCTTCTCTAATTCATCCTTCCTAAGGCTGCCAAGGTAGGCTTTGTTTTTCCTAGAGTGCTAATCCAAGCACACAATGTCCCTGCTTAAATACCTTTAATGTCTATAACCTTTTGAAACTCAGCTGGTTCAAAACCTAATTTCTTATCTTCTCCCTCAAATCTGCTCCCCTAGAAAGTTCCCCCATCTCAGGTAAAGGGCTCCATTCTTTTAGTTGCTCAGCCAAAATCCTTGAAGTTATCTTTGGTTTTTATCTTTTTCTCACATTGCACATCCTATCAATTAGAAAATCCTATTTGCTTTACTTTTATAAGATATCCAGAATCCAATCAATTTTCACTAACTCTCTCACTCTGGTCCAAGCCACCAATATATTTCACTTGGATCAATGCAAGAGACTTAGTCCGTTGCTTCTATTTTTGTCCCTTTCCATCTATCTCACACAGATCAGCAAGAGAGACCCTTTCATAAATAAGTCAAGCAATCACTTCAGTGCTCAGAACCCTCCCATGGCTCCAGATCTCATTCAGGGCAAAAGCCAAAGACCTCAGGATCTCACAGTTTGGATACCAGATGATCCCATCTTGGACAGACCTTCTCTTCCAGGACTCTCCCTGTGGATCACTCCATGTGGTCACACTGATCTCCTTTTTCTTCCTTGAATTCACCGAAGTCCTCAGCTTCCAGGCCTTTCCTATTCTCTAGGCCTGGAGAATAACCCCAGATCCTCAGGACTGGATCCCACCCTTTGGGTCTTTGGTCACATGCCATCTTCTCTATAAAAGCCTTCCTTCAAGGCTGACGTAAAATTCATCCTCTCCCATTGGCCACTCCCTGCCTTACTTTTTATCTGTGCACTTAACACCATCTAACATACCACATTGTTGTTGTTCTTTATATTGCTTATCATCTGTGTCTCTCAGGAGAAGGTAAACTACATAGAGACAGGACTTTGCTGTCTACCCCATCACTGATAGATCTTTAGTGCCTTGAAGACTGCGTGGGACATAATAGGTGTTCAATATATATATTTTAAATTGTCCTGAAGGTAATGACTAATCTTCTTAGTACAGCCTTCACCTATTTGTGCAATTTCTTTGCTGGCCATCCTACCTTCTTCTTCCTGCTTTTAACCCAACATCTCCAAATTACAATCTGGACAATGCCCATCCTGCCAGCATAGATAATTTTTTAAAATGTTTGAGAAATACTTCATATTCTTCACCCTCCCACCACCCCACCAAATTGGCTAAGATTCATAATACATAATGGCATAATGGAAAATTCAAGAAGTACTGCAAAATGTTTACTTTTGTTTCTAAGCTTACTTGTTAAAGAAATCCTTTTAGATGATTTATATCCTGTGCAATTATAGTTCCAGTCTGTGGCTTTTTTGCTGTATTGGATCTTTTAGTTGTCAGAATGTATTGTATTATTTATTTTGTCTCATTGTGTTTTCTCATTCTTGAATTTTCAAATGCCTCTATGCTATACGTGTATGCACACACATGCATGCACATATACAAGCACACACACTCACTGTCCAGAGCAAACAACTACTTCTTTCTTCTTTTATCCAAGCAGTCACTTCCTCTGTGAAGCCCACTTTGACTCCCTCCTCCTCTAAACTACTTTTTTTCTCTCATACCCGCATCGTGGCCTGGACAGTTGCTGATCAAAGCATCCCACTTAGTTAATTCCAGGTATGTAATCACTTGTCTGCCTTTCTGATTAGCTGTAGCTTCCCAAAGGCATGTGCGGTATCATTTCATCCTTATATGCATGGTATGCAACCTGCTACCTCACACATAGAAGGCTGGCCTTCATCAATAGAAACAACAACTTTATGGGTCTTCTGGAGTGAGGCTGTAAGAATCCTTGAAAGCTTCTGCCTGGTTCTCTTGCATCTCTTGCTCTCAATACTTGCCCTTTCCAAATCCATCCACATCCACCATCTGCGAGAAGCCCAAGGCATGTAAGAAAGCCTTTTGTAGGTATTCTGATAAAGAATCCCAGCTGAACTCCCAGTTGACAGTAAGCAGTACTTGGCAGCCAGGGAATGAGCCTCGTTGGGCATCCAGATGTGTTGGGCCTTCAAATGGCTACGGCCCCAGCCACTCTCTGCCTGTCACACATGGAGCCCCCAAGTGAGAACCATTCAGCTGAGTCCAGTCAACCCACAAAATCAAGAAAGATAAAATAAAATTGTTATATTAACCCATTGATTTTGGTAGTAATTTATTAGACAGCAGTAGATAAATGGAAGAGTTGTCCCATCCCACCTTGCCATGCAACATGTAAACAAGCTTGGTTTAAACTTCCCCTTTGTGGGCAACCCTGCTTTTTCTAATGAAGTAACTTTGGAATGTGAAGCACATCATTTCCTATTCAAAAAGTCTTGTAAGCTCTTAGATCTGCTAATTAGGAGTAATCCCCTTTAGTCCAATTACAATGTGGTCATGGTGTACCTCCTGCTAGAGTCTGCACTAAATTACCAGATCCCTCCTTTTTTTTTCTTTTTTCTTTTTCTTGAGACACGGTCTCGTTCTGTTACCCAGTCTATAGTGCAGTGGTATGATCGCAACTCACTGCAACCTCCACCTCTGGGGCTCAAGTGATTCTCCTGCCTCTGCCTCCCCAGTAGCTGGGATTACAGGCATGGGCCACCATGCCTGGCTAATTTTTGTATTTTTGGTAGAGACGGGGTTTCGCCATGTTGGCCAGGCTAGTCTCGGATTCCTGACCTCAGGTGATCTGCCCGCCTCAGCCTCCCAAAGTGCTGGGATTACAGGTCTGAGCCACCAAACATGGCCAATCCCTCCTTTTTCTGTCTGTGCAAATTTCATCCTACTGTAAGAGCAGGATGTCTTTTTAGAAACCTTATTCTGTAAATACCATCTACTTCTGTTTGATATTGAGAAGTGCTCTATGAGCCAGTGCCTTAGTGTGCATAAGTTGATGCGACATATTATCCTTTGGTTATCACCCACAAAATGCAGTAATTGACTTTCAACATCTCGTTTTAAGACTTCTATATGGCACATTCTCACTTAGGTGTCTCCCCAAATTCTCCCACATTGTGCTCTCCTATTTGCAGAGCGTTTTCATCCCATGATGGCATTTCGTTTTCATGGTGGCTTGGTTTGCAATGGTTTCACAGTTCAATCCCCAGAGGTCAGCCTTATTTCCTTAAATTAAAATGTATCGGTGTGTTACTTACAGCCCTTCACTCAGGACCACCTACAGCAAAGCTGAGATCTGGGGTAGGAAGAGAATTTAGGACCTGGAGACCAGCTCTGGGGCTTCTTTGATGGATGACTCTGTTCAGCTGATAAGACCCCACAGAACATTAATGCCCTCATCTGAAAATAGACATCCTGCCTCCTTATATCCTCAGGATCATCAAACGAGATAAGATGAATTAAGCTTCGGCAAGCTCACTAGATGACCTCTAAGTTACTGTTCGCTGAGGTTCTAGCACAGGGGTTCCTTCTTAATGAAAATTAGGAAGTAGAATTAGAAGTTAAAGATCCTCAAATTCATCCTTGTGCTCTTTTGCCTGTAGACTAAATTCTGCTTCACTAAATTTGCAGCCCCTGGAGGGCAGGGACCTCTGATAGATGTCAAGCCTCCTCTCCTCCACGGTGCCCCAGGCCATGCTAAGCATTTAGAAAACCTGAGAGGGATAGAAGCTTTTCATGGAAATAGAGTAAGACACAGGGCAACTGGTTACATTGAAAAGGAAATATTAGAAATAAAAGAGTAACCTTAATATAATTGGGTACTTTGGATTCACCACGTTCCCTGATTTGTCCCCTGTGTCCACCAGAGACAACCACCACTGGCTTGGGAACTCCATCATTAGGTTTAAAACACATTCTGAAAATGACGAATCATTAAAGAATGATTATTAATATGGCCATTAAAAGTGTGTGACTCATGTATAATAGCAAAACAAACTCTGTTGCTTTTGCCCACCGGTCCTGTTGCTGCCCACTGGAGACATTCAGTTAAGCTCTCACCTTCCCAGATACCACGCCTCTGGGGTTTTGAAGTCAGTGACCGTGTCTCCTCGTCATTTCTCTCCAGTCCAAACACCCCCATTCCTTCATTTGATCCTCGGGTAGTTTTTTTCTAGTCCTGGCACTATCCTGGACTCCCTTCCAGGGCGCAGTCATGTTTCTCTCTGTCTATCTAAGCACATCTTCTCTAACAGCTTGTATCTAAGGAAAAAAAATTCTGTTGCATAAATACATTCAGGGATTCTTGGTAGCCATGGCTTGCTCAGAACAATGGGACAGCCGTATCTGAGCCGTGGTGAGATTTTCTTAGTGTTCCTAAACCCCAAGACAGACACGGTGTTTCACCTCTGATCTGACCCAAAGGTCCCTGTGAGACAGTCTACTTACAACTAGAATGATCCCTGGCTTATACAGGGCTTGCACGAGCTCTGCAGAGACAAAGACCCAGAGGTCTTGCTTACGTTGCAGCACTGAATGCAAAATCAGAGGGACGGAGGGCATGATTGGAGGGAAAAGAAAAGAAGGAAGGAAGGAAGGAAGGAAGGAAGGAAGGAAGGAAGGAAGGAAGGAAGGGAGGAAGGAAGGAGGGAAGGAAAGAAGGAAGGAAGCAAGGAAGGAAGGAACAAAGAAGGGAGGGAAGGAAAGATGGAGAAAGGGAGGAAAGAAATCCTATTTTTTCTCGAGAGTCTTCCACATTTTAAAGGCTCACAGGATGATTCTGAAGATGAAAAACCGTAAGTCATTACAATATTCATTGTAGAGGATTTTACTGAGGGCCTACACTGTGCCAAGCACTGTGCTAGTCATCATGCACATCAACATTTCAGTCATCTATAGACGTAAAAAAATGAAGTCCCCACCCTAGGATCCAATGTAGTACAGAAAATAGACAGGAAATAAAATTATGATAAAGGAAACAGTAACACACACTAGCAGCAATGAAGCAATTATATGATACCAAACTGTGCTGCTGTTGCTTTACAGAGGACTTAATGGTCTTACCAGGAAATGAGTTTCCTCCATTCTCCCCACCCTCAGTCAGCCATGGTCTCCCAGGTATTGACAGTGAAGCCAAGGACCAGTCTGGTTTGTAGTTATTAGGAAATGTCTCAAAGCTCGTGGTACTTTCAGCCATATCAGGCATAGGTGATGGATACAAGATGACCATACATTCTGGTTTACCCAGGACAGACATGGTTTACACCTGCTTTCCCAGTGTAATTCTTAATAGTACACTCTGTCACTCTCGAATGAGTCCCAACATGGATGGTAAATTATATTGTCACCCCAGTGATAAAACATAATCTCCATCCCAGCTTCCCTTCAAGGAGAAAACTTTCCCAAATTTTATACAGCCTAAATCACAATTTATATCCAACACTTTTCCTAATTTCCTACTTGCTCTGACCCTTTCCATCATTATTGCAAATGGCATCTTATCATCAACAATGGGGGTAGTTGCTGATAGTGATTAGAAGGCAGGAGTGTTTAATTTTATTTTTTCATAGATTGTCTGCATAATTTCCCTTCTGTGGACACTTACCACCCTGCAATTCGGAGCCCCCAACAATCAGTGTCAGGTGTGTGTGCACCGTATTTTGAAGCACCAAGGTCCTGCTTAGATTTATCCTTGTCTTCTAGAGTGAGTTCTCGCCCAGATTTAAAAAAAAAAAAAATGCCAGTATTAAATAATGCCCAGTGAGAAAATATGAGGAAACTCAGACTCTCTCAAGGGCCATAATCACAAAGGGAGTCAGCAAAACATCCTAAGACAAAGAAACATTCCAAATTAATAAGACACAAAATCCTCAGACTATGTCAGAAAATGTCACCACAATATAAAGGTGACAAAGGGAACTGCAAGGTAAATTGGTGAAGTGGGTTTGAGACAACCAATTTCCTAAAGAAGAGCAGGATGGTATAGAGGTTTTAATCATTATAAAGGTATTATCCAAAGGGATGAAAAAGAAAAGGAATTGCAGCAGCAAAGCCAACTATTTCTTCCCCATGTGTCCCCATCTTGGATCATCTACTTCCCACAGTTCTGGGTCCCCTGTTTGTGGAGGCACTGGAAGCCACTCCTAACTGGTCATACCTGGTTGGACGAAAGGTGGACAAATGACCCCAGACAAAGCAGGCCACCGACCACTGACTGGGTTGAGCATTCTCTTTTGTACATGCATTCTCTCTCTCTCTCTCTCTCGCACCGTAATTTGAGCTATGCGATACATCCACAAAGTTAGGCAGTATTAGATGCTTGCATTGTGAGATCATGAGGAATCAGGGTGACAATTTCAACCTTCTGCTTCCTCAACCAAGAAAGTTAGAGACAAGACACTATAATGACCCCCAGTAATAGAAAGTTGCTCCTAGTTCCTTATGAAGCTTTCAGCCTGAGTATGTGAGCTGAACATTTTTTAATTTGGGAGGGGGGGTTGTTATTTATAAGTTTCTGTTGCTTACAACCAAGAAATCTCTAACAAAAAGAGGTAAGGCAGATCAAAGTAGGTTTGAAATGTCAAAAAACTACAGTAAAGCTGCCCCATGCATTACTTTACTGCAATTCCAAGGCGTTTTTCCTTTTTAAACTTCCCCAACAGACTCCAGAAAAGTACTGACTTCTCCTGCTAGGGAGAAGATAGGACATTAACCAGTGAAAGGGAACCTATCTTGGCAAAATGGTCCTTCTTGCCAGTTCTTGAATCCAGGACAGCTTTTGAGGGCTGATCTCACTCAAGAAAGCATTCTGCTCCGTGCTGTAGTGATGAAGGGGAGCAGGCATGTGAAGATTTTAATTTTGGCCAGTGTGGGAGCAAACACAAAGACTGGGAACCTAGTATCACCAGACTTAAGTTCCTGCATGCCAGAAGCAGAAGACTTGTATGAAGCACACAGAAATGAGGAGCTAGATTCAAGCATTGTTTTGAAGACTTTTATGTTTGCTGGCCGATAATCATTATCAGTTACTTTTTGAGGAAGGTAGAGAGCAGAACTCGTTATCTGTCCCATATATGAAGAAAAGAAACTGTGTATAGTTCTATTCCACAATGCAGGTTCAGTCTGTCTCCATACATTATTTATTTTCCCAAATTCCTGAGTTAAGAAGTCCTCCAAGCTGTGACTAAGTGCAGGTATTGCTCTGTCTAGGTAACTGGGTACAACCACTGCAGTCGTTATTGTGGGACCCACAGGGAGAAGGCTGAGCTCCTTACCGTGCACAGCCTTGGTTGAGCAATTTATGTGGTTGACCACCCAGAAGGGAGGTAGAAACCAAACACGGAGTTCCTTTCCTTTTACGAAACCACAATGGCAAACGTGTAGATGGAAATTCATAACTCAATCTGCTCTCCATTTTTCCACAGAATACATCAGATATACATGGCTATCTTGTTTTTTGTTGTCCTTTAAGCAAAATTACATTGAATGACTGATCGGGTTTCTGGTTGGTTGTCTTGGTGTTGGCCTGCAAATCCCTTGTGGCAGGTGGCACACCACACGCATGAGAACATGGGCTCTGGAGCCAGAACATCTGGGTTAAATCTAAGCTCTAGTGCTTACTAACCACCTTTCCTGGAGTCACTTGAGTTCTCTGGGCCTGTCCCCACATCTGTGAAATGGGACGTTATAACTACCTCATGTAGCTTGTCATGAGGGTTCAATGAGTTAAATATGCAAAGCTTTTAGAACAAATCATAGCGAATCTGTCCGGATGTGGAATGCTGACCTCCTTGATTTCCATAGAATGCAGAAGACCTCATATGCCCAAAGCATTTATGTGTCTGTGAGTTTTACCAAAGATCTAGGGACTTAGAGCAAATACAGGTGCAGTGTTACTTCAGAGCCCAGTGATCCTAGGAGTCCTTTGTGCTGTTCACTGGTTTCCTGAGGGCCCCAGCTTTATTTCACCTCAGTACTCTTTCTCTTCCCACCTTTTTATGTGTAAGACTGACACCAAGGCTAAAGGGACATGCCCCTGGCCAGGGGACATCTTTCTGTTTTCAGAGGAAGCCATGCATATTTCTGTGATCCTGGGGAGACACAGGATGGACTTTCCTCTGTCCTTCCTCAGGATGATTGCCAGAAAAAATACAGGATTCCCAGTGTATTAGTCTGTTCTCACACTGCTAATAAAGACATACCCAAGTCTGGGTAACTTATAAAGGAAAGAGATTTAATGGACTCACAGTTCCACATGGTGGGGGAGGCCTCACAATCATGGTGGAAGACAAATGAGGAGCAAAGTCACGTCTTACATGGCAGCAGGCAAGAGAGTGTGTGCAGGGGAATTGCCCTTTTATAAAACCATCAGATCTTGTGAGACTTATTCACTATTACTAGAACAGCACAGGAAAGACCCACCCCCATGATTCGATTACATCACACCGGGTCTCTCCCACAATATGTGGGCATTATGGGAGCTACAATTCAAGATGAGATTTAGGTGAGGACCCAGCCAAGCCATATCACCCAGTTAATTTGAATTTCTTTATATTTTAGTATAAGCATGTCCCGAATATTACATGGGGCATACTTACACTAACATTTTTTTTTACTTCATTAAAATTAAAATTTAATGAAAGCTCCTGTCTTTTTATTTGACAAATCTGGCAACCTTATCTCCCAGGTCCTTCTATTTTGCTCTTATCATGTCATTTGTTTATTGCCTCTTTATGTCTCTGTCTTCCCAGACTCAGGAGGGGGTGATGGCATCTTATTCATTTTCACATTCTCAGCATCTATACAGTCTTCATCACTTAGTAGGTTCTGAGTATGTGTTTGCTGGAGAAATGATACAAGAAGCATCATTTATTGTTCTCTGCTTCCCACTCCACCTCAGTTACCCACATTCACAGACACATCAACAGCTTTCCAAGCTCATGCGTTTTATTTCATTTGTTGAGGAACCGCACAGTGTTTCAATGCGAAGAACTCTCTGTACCTCCCCTCCATGGTCTCATGTCATCTCAACATTTCAGCAAGGTCTTGAAATCGTGAAAGGTCAGAGCTCTCCAATCTGTAGTGATTTGGGTCACCATTTCCTTGAGACTTCCTTTGCCTCTTCTTTGATTAAAGCTGTGTTTGCCTCGCCTCCTGCTTTTTTAGCAATTACACTAATTAAGCTAATTTTTCTTTGTTCTCTCTTGCAATTTGCATAAATGGCAAATTTATATATAGTGCCCCTAACTCTTCTATAACTGCTCTGTAATTAACAGGATGCTCAGGCTAAATATAAATAAGTGCAGAAGGAAAAACAGCCTTCTGCTAAAATACCGATAAAGGCTGGGAGAAAAGAAAGGCAGAAGAAAGAAAACAATTTTAAGTCCTATTCCAAACCCGTTATGCCTGATTGGGTCACAGTTGGAGGACGCTAGCTAAAGGTCAGCCACTGCATAAGTATCTCCAAGTGCCCTGTCTCTGGAGCAATTTCAGGACAGAATTTGGTCCATTTGCTTGCAATTATAATAACATGCAATTTCTCATGGGGGTGGAGCAGTGTGGTATGGCAGTCAGTGGGGTTGGGTGTAATGCCTAGTTCTACTTCTTACCAGCTGGGTCACCTTGAGCTGAGGAATCACAAAGCCAAACACCTGAAATCCAGGTGCTTTCCTGTCACCACATAGTACAACACTCAGTAGCCCTATCATCCCATTATTTCTCAGAGGTGAAAATAGACAGTGATGGATATGTGCTTCAAAGACAGTACTAAATCAAGGCATTCTTCTACAAATGTGAATTAAAGTAATGACATATAGCTATACATTAGTCCTTCATGAATTCGTTTAGAGTAGTGATTACAAAAGTGGCCTTTGCCCCAAACTATAAGAATCCTGGAAGAGAACTTAGGAAATGCCACTCTGGACATGGGCTTTGGGAAAAAACTTATGGCTAAATTCTCAAAACGAATTGCAACAAAAACAAAAATTTGACAAGTGGGACCTCATTAAACTAATTAAACAAGAGTTTAATATTCTAATATTCAGAATCTATAAGGGACTTAAACAATTGAACAAGCAAAAACTAAATAATTCCATTTAAAAAATGGGCAAAAGACATGAACAGACACTTCTCAAAAGAAGACATACAAGCAGCCAACGAACATGAAAAAATGCTCATCACTAATCATCAGAGAAATGCAAATCAAAACCACAATGATGTTGTCAAGGCTGAGGAGAAAAAGGAATGCTTATACAGCGTTGGTAGGAATGTAAATTAGTTCAGCCACTGTGGAAAGCAGTTTGGAGATTTTTCAAAGCATTTAAAATAGAACTGCCATTCGACCCAGAAATCCCATTACTGGATATATATCCAAAAGAAAACAAATAATTCTACCAAAAAGACTTGCATATTCATTGCAGTACTATTCACAATAGCAAAGTCATGGAATCAGCCTAAGTGCTCATTAATGATGAATTGGATAAAGAAAATGTGGTACATATATGCCGCAGAATACATACTATGCAACCATAACAAAGAATGAAATCATATCCTTTGCAGCAACATGATGCAGCTGGAGGTCATTATCCTAAATGAACTAATGCAGGAACAGAAAACCAAATACCACCTGTTCTTACTTACAAGTGGAAGCTAAACATCAGGTACTCATGGACATAAAAATGGCAACAATAGACACTGGGGACTACTGGAGTGGGGAGGGCAGGAGAGGGGCAAGAATGGAAAGACTAACTGTTGGGTATAATAGGGTTTGGTTTTGAGTTATCACTCAAATCTCATGTCAAATTGTAGGAGGGGCCTGGCAGGAGGTAATTGGATCATGGGGATGGATTTCCCCTTTGTCATTCTCATGGTAGTGAGTGAGTTATCATGCCATGTGATGGTATAAAAGTGTGTGGAACTTCCTCCTTTGCTCTCTCTCTCTCTTCTGCCACCATGTGAAAAAGGTCCTTGCTTCCTCTTTACCTTCCACCATGATTGTAAGTTTCCTGAGGCTTCCCAGTCATGTTTCCTGTTAAGTATGTGGAACTGTGAGTCAATTAAATCTCTTTTCCTCATAAATTACTCAGTATCAGGTAGTTTTTTTATAGCTGTGTGAAAATGGGCTAATACAGAAAATTGGTACTTCAAGTGGGGCACTGCTATAAAGACACCTGAAAATGTAGAAGTGAATTAGGAACTGGGTAGTGAGCAGAGGTTAGAACAGTTGGAAGGGCTCAGAAGAAGACAGGAAGATGAGGGGGAAGTTTGGAACTCCCTAGAGACTTGTTGGGTGGTTTTGACCAAAATGCTGATAGTGACATGGACAATGAAGTTCAGGCTGAGGTGGTCTTAGATGGAGATGAGGAACTTATTGGGAACTGGAGCAAAGGTCACTCTTGCTATGCTTTCACAAAGAGTGTGGCTGCATTGTGTGCCCCTGGTCTAGGGATCTGTGGAACTATGACATTGAGAAAGATAATTTAAGGTATCTAGCAGAAAAAAATTTATAAGTAGTAAAGCATTCATAATGTGGCCTGCCTGCTCCCAACAGCATATAGTCATGTGTGTTCACAAAGAAAAGGTCTAAAATAGGAACCTATGTTTAAAAGGGAAGCAGAGCATAGAAGTTTGGAAAATTTGCAGCCTGACCACATGGAAGAAAAGAAAAATCCATTTTCAGGGAAGAAATTCCAACTGGCTGCAGAAGTTTACATCAGTAAAGAGTTGCTGAATGTTAATAGCCGAGACAATGGGGAAAATGTCTCCAGGGTATGTGAGAGACCTTTGTGACAGCCCCTCCTATCACAGGACTGGAGGTCTGGGAGGGAATAATGGTTTTATTGGCCAGGCCCAGAGCCCAGCTGCTCTGTGCAGCCTCAGTACATGGAGCTTCTCCACCTCCAGCTGTGGCTAAAGGGGGCCAAGGTACAGCTCAGGCCATTGCTTCAGAGGGTGCAAGCCCTAAGCCTTGCCAGTTTCCACATGGTGTTGGGCCTGAGGGTGCACAGAAGGTAAGAGATAAAGTTTGGGAGCCTCTGCCTAAATTTCAGAGGATGTATGAAAATGCCTGGATGTCCAGGCAGAAGTCTGCTGCAGAGGCAGAGTCCTTATGGAGAATCTCTACTAGGGCAGTGCAGAGGGGAAGTAGAGTTGGAGATCCCACAGAGTCCCCACTGGGACACTGCCTAGTGGAGCTTTAAAAAGAGGGCCACCGTCCTCCAGACCCAGAATGACAGATCCCCTGATTGCTGGCACCTTGCACCATGCACCTGGAAAAGCTGCAGGCACTCAACGCCAGCCCGTGAAAGCAGCCATAGGAGCTGTACCCTGCAGGAGGGCCACACGGGCTGAGCTGCCCAAGGTCTTGGGAGTCCATCTCTTCTATTAGCGTGCCTTGGATGTGAGACATGGAGTCAAAGGAGATTAGTTTGGAGCTTTAAGATTTAATGACTACCCTGCTGAGTTTCAGACTTGCATGGAGCCTGTAGCCCCTTTGTTTTGGCTAATTTTTCCCATTTGGATTGGGAGCATTTACCCAAAGCTTATACCCTCATGGTATCTTGGAACTAACCAACTTGTTTTTGATTTCACAGACTAATAGGTGGAAGGGACTTACTTTGTCTCATATGAAACTTTGGATTGTGGACTTTTGAGTTAATGCTGAAATGAGTTCAGATTGAGGAACTGTTGAGAAGGAATACTTGAATTTTGCAATGTGAGAAGGGCATGATATTTGGGAGTGGCTGGGGTGGAATGATATAGTTTAGATTTGAGTGTCCCAAATCTCATGTCAAATTGTAGGAGGGGCCTGGCAGGAGGTGATTGGATATTAGGGGTGGATTTCCCCCTTGCTGTTCTCGTGCTAATAAGTTCTCATGAGATATGATGGTTTATAAGTGTGTGGCACTTCCCCCTTCACTCTCTCTTTTCTGCCACCATGTGAGGAATGTACTTGCTTCCCCTTTGCCTTCTGCCATGATTGTAAGTTTCCTGAGGCCTCCCAGCCATGCTTCCTGTTAAGCCTGTGGAACTGAGTCAATTAAACCTCTTTTCTTCAAAATTACACAGTCTTAGGTAGTTCTTTACAGTAATTTAAGTACTATGCTCAGTACCTGGGTGAAGGAATCATTTATACCCCAAACCTCAGCATCATGCAATATATTCAGGTAACAAACTTGCATACATACTCCCTTAGTCTGGAATAAAAGTTGAAAAAAATGGTCTTTAGATCTTGGTCTTCATTCTACCTCTGGCTCTGTGACCTTGGGAAAATTGCTTAATTTGTCAAAACTCAAGTTCCCTTTTCTGTAGAGTGGGACACAACAGCCTCATGAGGTTGTTTGTAAGATTAAAGAAATAGCATGAAAACACTTAGCATGGTGCCTGACAACTAGGAAGTTCTCAACACAATTTAACTTTCATGCTTGTGAAGTCACATAATTCAGTCCTCACTGATTTTAGGTGAACTGATTACATTAAGTTTCATATAAGTATATGGGATCCAGACCTAGAACCTTGGGTGGTTCAACCAACAAACTCCAGAAAGACGTGTCCAATGAGAGACTCATATTTCCCCCAATCTTGTAGTTGCGATCATAATCATTGTTAACAACAACATCTATGCTTCATTTGTCTTTATTCCCAGAAAAGTCTATGGAGAGTCAACTCTGTGCCAGGTACTGTCCCAAGCACTGGGCACACAGAGATGAATGAGACCCGTAATCCTAGTACTTGGGGAGACCGAGGCAGGTGGATCACTTGAGGCCAGGAGTTTGAAACCAGCTTGGCTAACATGGTGAAACCTTGTTTCTACTACGAATACAAAAGAATTAGCCAGGCATGGTGATGCATACCTGTAATCCCAGCTACTCGGGAGGCTGAGGCAGGAGAATCACTTGAACCTGGGAGGTGGAGCTTGCAGTGAGCCGAGATCATGCCAATGCACTCCAGCCTGGGTGAGAGAGCAAGACTCCATCTCAGAAAAGAAAAAAAATGAGACCCTGTTCTCCAGGTGGGGAGATGTACAGGTGAAGAGATAATTCCAAAGTGTGAGTCAGAGCAATGCTAGGCTCAGGTGCTCAGGAAAGGTGGGGCCTCTCCACATGGATCAGTGGCCTCCAAAGAAGATGGTATTTGTACCATGCACAGGTGGTTCCTTTCAGTGTGGGAAGATCACTTACGGTTTCTGTTCTCCCATTTTTTTATATGTGCCATTTAAAACTTATATTTTGATGTATATTTTATATTACACATTATGTAATGCATATATACAGGAGTGCATGTTCACAAAATTTTTACTGAGAGTGGACTGGTATCAAAGGATACAAAGAAGGATTGGCAAAAGGAAGATCAAAGAAAGGGGAGTTAAATGAGGAAGGTTCCTCTGAAGAAAACTTGAAAGCTGTAAGCTCCATGAAGGCAGGGACTATTTCTCTTGTTCTTTCAAGTCCCCAGGGTGTAGAAGGATATCTGGTACGTAGGAAACACTCAGTATCTACTTAAAGAGTGACCGAGATGTGTTGAAAGTGCAGGAGGGGAGATGGGATGCCTCCTGAAATGTTCATGTGTTATGGGCTGAATTTGTCCACCCAAAATTCCTGAGTTAAAGCCCTAAACCCCTAGTATGATAGTGTTTGCAGATGGGGCCTTTGGGTGCTAATTAGGTTTACATAGGGTCATGAAGGTGGGCCCCCATGATGGGATTAGTGTCTTTATAAGAAGAGGAAGGGACAGCTCTCTCTCTGCCCCAAGTCTTGAAACAAGGATAGGCCATGTGGGCATATTACAGTAAGACCACCATCTGCAAGCCAGGAAGAGAGGCCTCACTGGCGCCCGACCATGCTGCACCCTGATCTTATACTTCTTTCCTCCAAAACTGGGAGAACTAAATGCCTATTGTTTAAGTCACCCAGTCTATGGTATTCTGCTATGGCAGCATGGGCTAAGTAAAACACCACAGTTACATGACTTTGAAATGGCTGTGAACCGAGTGAATTCTTAAATCAGGGAAGGAGGAAGCATGTTTCAGAATCAGGGAAGGGCAGGGGTGAAAGCATGTAGGGTGGAGATAGCTATGTGCTCAGTGGACCACAGCAGCTTGCTGTTAAGTGGGAGGTGCCTGTGAGGCTGACGGACAGACAAGAAGACAGAGTCAGGTGACGGAGGACCCCTGGGCAGGTTGTGGAGCTTGGACTTCACACTGCAGGAAATGAAGTCAATGCAAGACACATACAGGGAGCAGCATGTATGCCTTTTTGGCTGACCACCGTCTAGCAGAAGTGGAGAATGGAGCACGTTCACACTAGCAAATGGCTTTTGGATCCAGAATCTCACTGAAACCAGTTTAATTTCCTCCAAATATATGATTGGTGGTTGACTGAGGCATCCAGTTGTCCAATATGCAGTAAGGTAACTGTTGGGGGTCCCCAAGACCACGCCCAGGTTTAATGATTCTCGAGGAGAACTCAATCACAGGACTTAGCATATAGTGCAACTCAGAGCTATGGTTTATTACAATGAAAGGATGTAGAGCAGAATCAGCAAAATGAGAAGGTGGAGGGGTGAAGTCCAGAGGAATCCAGAAGCAAGGTTCCAAGGCTCCTCTTCCAGTGGAGTCACACAGAACATGCACAATACTTCCAGCAATGAATGTGACAACATGTGCCAGATGTCTACTATAATATATTTATAACTATAGAATATAATGATATTATAATATCAGGGAAGCTTGTTAGAGGCTCAGTGTCCAAGGTCTTTAATGGGGGCTGATCATGTGAGATACCTATATGTGCCAAATTCCAGTCTCCCAGAAAGTAAGCAGATGTTCAGCGTAAACCACAATGCTTGGACAAATAGTTGAGGCACTGTGAGTCAACCTCATTGGTTAGGAAAGAGTGGGAACATTCCCAACTTCTAGCTTCCCAGACACCAGCCAAGGACCGCTTTGACAGCAGGACTTTCTACGGATGAGCAGTTTCAGGCCTGCTGTGTTAACTCTTCTCTGTAGAGTGGCCTTGAACATTATTATAAAGATGCACCCACACACATGAGAAGATACAAAACGGAATGTACAAACGGGGCGACTAGAGCCTCTCTGACTTGAATTAGAATCCCAAATCAGCTTCCATCAAGTAACTCAAACTCCCCAAAAGCCATATAATAATGTTCAGCTCCTTAGTGAAATAAGGTAGCACTAATGTCACAGTGTATTTATGAGAGTTAAAAGGGATGATGTATTAAAGTGGCTGGCACCATGAGTGCTGGTTTGTTTTACCTTCCTACCCAGCATGGTGTTCGGCACAGGAAAGGCTTCCAATAAACTTTTATTGATTGACAAGATCTCTTTAAGTAGATGGTCAGCAGGGTGTCTTTTAAAAGACCAGAATCAAAGTTGGCATTGGTCAGCAAAAATTGGTCTCCATGAGTAGACGTTTTCAAGGATTATTGAGTGTCTCCGAGATACTTCCTTATTTTTCTTGTCTGATGGAATTCAAAGACCCATTCTTTCAACATTACATCACTGGGGAAGGACCCAATTTTTTTTTTTTTAATTTGAAAATAGTTTTAAAATTTTGGTTGGGAGAAATATTTTTAATGATTTTAGGTGTAGGCGAACTCTTTTTTACTAAATTATTTTGTGAGAAATATTTAACGGTGTCAGTGGAGATGTGCCTTTTGTACCAAATGTAGCTCATTGCTGTCCTCACAAAGGCAATCTTTGTTAGCTTCTGCATTCTTGGGTGATTGCCACTTTAGCATGATGGAAGGGAAAGAATACAGATTTTGTCTGAATTCTAGAACTGCTTCAACTCCTTGTCATCCTTCATGTGATGTTAGACCAGCTGGTTAAACTCTGTCTGAGTCTGTTTCTTCTATAAATGAGAATTAAAATTATTCCAAAATGGTTTTGTTATGCAGGTAAGACAGAATGATGCAAAGCTTCTACATAGTAAGTGGTCACTCAATATTATTTCTCTCACTGCAGGTAAACGTTTGATTGTTTAGGATCTAAACTTAAGTAGCAGTTTTACCCCCAAACCAGCTACTTGGGAGGCTGAGGCAAGAGAATCACTTGAACCTGGGAGACAGAGGTTGTGGTGAGCTGAGATAGCACCATTGCACTCCAGCCTGAGAAACAAGAGTGAAACTCTGTCTCAAAAGAAAAAAAAGCATTTTTACACATGGTTCAAAATAATAATCACTGTTTTTTCACTGGAGAAGATGAGGTACTCACACGGTGTTAGAAAGCTTTGCTGAGGTACAACTCCGGATCTCAGCTGCTTACAGCAAACATTGATTTCTGGATCACATCACATGCTAGAAGTTGTGGTTGGACCGTGGCTGCTGAGGTTCTGATGGGCTCTGCTCCACAAGTCTTGTTCCTGGATCCAGGCTGAAGGAGAAGCCCCTATGTGGGACACACCTATCCCTGAGACTGGAGCAGAAGAGCAAAACCAAGAAACTACGTGAAAAGCTCCTGCTCAGAAGTGGCAAAGTCCCTTCTGCATACATCCTGTTGATCAAAGCCCAACACTAGCAGAGCAGGAAGCACACTCACCCCATGTGAAAGGGGAAAGTGAGTATTTGTGAACATTAATATGACCTTCTACACATCCATGTTCTCCCATGCGTCTGCTCTCTATAAATGATGTTTGTACACTTCTTTTAAATGAATGATGCTTGACCATTTTTCTTGTCTGAATTTGGAGTAGCATTTCTCAAAGTATTCAGTGGACATCATCAGTGTTTCCCAGGCTTATTGGATCATAAGCTACCCTCTCTCTCTTTTTTCCTGTGCATGCGATCATTATTTGGAACATGCTTTAGGAAACACTAGTTTAGAGAACACACGTTAGGTTTTAAAAGAACTTGTGAGGTTCTGAGTCCTGCATTAAATAAGTACCAGAGACAAATGGCTGGGGTCAAGGGGAGATTCCCAATGCCAGAGATGAACATGAGAAATTCTTTCACAACCTGGTAGGATGGGCCCTGGAGCAACTGTAGAGAAGGGAGGTGGGAAAAGGTAAAACCTGAATAGAAGAGAGAGCAGGTCAGGTATCAACTCCATGCCTGGCTCAAAGTATGCAGTCAACACACCCTTGTTGAGTGACTGAATAAATGAATAAAGCCCATGGGGGCTCAACTGAGTAGGGTAGGCTTGGCAGTGCCAAATGCCAGTTGGAAAATAGGATCGGGGGACTGAGTTAGTTACAAGGGTGCCGTGGACCCTTTATACATCTCTTCAGCCTCACCTCCTCCTCCAGCCGTGGCTTCAGCCAGCTTCACACAGGTGTGAGCTGGCAGTGCCTCACCAGGGAATCTGTCACGTGTCTCCTGTCTCTTCTCCTGGACTTCTCTAACCACCTGTTGGAACCTTGGGCACTTATGCGTATACAACCCAGAACTGAGAGAGAGTTAACACTCCATGGAGTAATTTTGACCAATGGGGAATGGGAGCTGATGAATAAATGTCTTACCTGTCGACCTCCCCTAGCTACTTCTAAGATACTTTCTATAAGTTTCTTGGATGCTCTACGATGGAGCAACCAGTTACTGTTCGTGCCTGTATTGCTAATGCATCTGATTTTGTCTTTACATAGTATATTACATAATATAATGATATTATAATACCAGGGAAGCTTGTTAGAGGCTCAGTGTCCAAGGTCTTCAATGGGATCTGATCATGTGAGAAACCTACATGTGCCAAATTCCAGTCTCCCAGAAAGTAAGCAGATGTTCAGCGTAAACCACAATGCTTGGACAAATAGTTGAGGCACTGTGAGTCAACCTCATCAGTTAGGAGAGAGTGGGAACATTCCCAACTTCCAGCTTCCCAGACGCCAGCCAAGGACTGCTTTGACAGCAGGGCTTTCTACGGATGAGCAGTTTCAGGCCTGCTGTGTTAACTCTTCTCTGTAGAGTGGCCTTGAACATTGTTATAAAGATGTACCCACACACATGAGAAGATACAAAATGGAATGTACAAACGGGGTGACTAGAGCCACTCTGAGTTGAATTAGAATCCCAAATCGGCTTTCGTCAAACAACTCAAACTCTCCAAAAGCCATATAATAATGTTCAGCTCCTTCGTGAAATGGGGTAGCTCTATGCCACAGTGTATTTATGAGAGTTAAAAGGGATGATGTATTAAAGTGGCAGGTGGCTGGCTGAGACATTCATTTGTCTGAGATGAAGGAAGGTAACTTTCACACAGCACTGTGCGGACTCTCCCTCCTCCCTGTTCCCTCTGTCTTTAGCCCAGTGGGGCAAGAACGGTGTGGAAAGAAGCTTCAGGAATTATAGGGACACAGAAAAGCAGGCAGCCCAGTGTGGGTTGTGAGGGTGGCATGAGGGAAGACTTCTTGCAGAATGTGATATCTAAGTCCAGCTTCTTTCGGAGAGAAGCTGTGTTTCTCAATACTGAAAATTTTGTGGAGTCTGAAGGTGAGAATCCCTTCCCCCATCTCCTCTCTGCGGGAGAGGAGCTGATTGGAAGCCCAGTTGCAATTCCTCACTTCTCCTGCTGTTTTGAAAGGTTCCGATAAGAGGGAAAATAGCCTCTCTGGGGAGCCCTTGCCCTTTCATGATTTGCCGAACACCTCCTCAGCAAGGTAGCCAAGAGCCTGCTGCAGCCAATTGAGATTCAAAGAGAAAGCTGATCTAAATGAAGGGTTGGAGTGAAAAGACTGTGTTTATTGTTGCTCCCTGGCATCCTAGGCGATCTTCACCAGAGGAATTTCAGCAACGTGCTCACTGCCTGCAGGTAGCCAGGGAAGGAAGGACTTCTCAGGAGCAGCAGATACATCTGTTTAAAAGGGAGAAAGGCCCCAGTGGTGAATTGGAAGCTGTTAGGTGCACTGCAGGGCTACTGCCCTGAGTATTTCTTTGGTGCTTATCTCTTAGTAATGTTAGTTATGACTAAGTATGATGCCTGTGATTTTAAAGATAAGCGAGCTTAGGAAATAAGGAAAGATTAAAACTGTAGTCTAAACCCTTCATTTATAGTTGGAATCTGAGGTGAGAACAGGGAAATGACCAGCCCCAGGTCACAGAGTGCACAAGCAACACAACAGAGCCCAGTTACCCATTTCCAGCCTCGAAGGCAAAGGATGGTTGCTAAGCTTTAAAGCTCTGGCCTGATTTATTTCCTCCAGAGGTCTCCAGACATTCTCCCAGGCTCAAATATATGCCAGTGTAGAGATCCAAATGACCAGTGTTGGAAAAATTATTGCTGTGAATCAATTAAATTTCACATTCACTTACTACACGCCAGTCAGAAACTTGGGTTTGTGCTACATCCTGGATAATGAAAAGTGTGAAGACGAAAGCAGAACCGAAACAAAAACACACTCCACTCAAATTGGTCCTGCCCTGAAGATCTCACAACTTGGTAGCAGACATAGACTTGTAAATAATCAATTATCACACACTGTGAAAAAGCCAAAGGTTTAAGGAAAGGATCCAATTTCAGCTTTCTACTTATGGCTAGCCAATTTTCCCAGCACCATTTATTAAATAGGGAATCCTTTCCCCATTTCTTGTTTTTCTGAGGTTTGTCAAACATCAGATGGCTGTAGATGTGTGGTATTATTTCTGATGCCTCTGTTCTGTTCCATTGGTCTATATCTCTGTTTTGGTACCAGTACCATGCTGTTTTGGTTACCATAGCCTTGTAGTATAGTTTGAAGTCAGGTAGCGTGATGCCTCCAGCTTTGTTCTTTTGACTTAGGATTGTCTTGGCAATGCGGGCTCTTTTTTGGTTCCATATGAACTTTAAAGCAGTTTTTTCCAATTCTGTGAAGAAACTCATTGGTAGCTTGATGGGGATGGCATTGAATCTATAAATTACCTTGGGCAGTATGGCCATTTTCACGATATTGATTCTTCCTATCCATGAGCATGGTATGTTCTTCCATTTGTTTGTGTCCTCTTTTATTTCACTGAGCAGTGGCTTGTAGTTCTCCTTGAAGAGGTCCTTTACATCCCTAGTAAGTTGGATTCCTAGGTATTTTATTCTCTTTGAAGCAATTGTGAATGGAAGTTCATTCATGATTTGGCTCTCTGTTTGTCTGTTACTGGTGTATAAGAATGCTTGTGATTTTTGCACATTAATTTTGTATCCCGAGACTTTGCTGAAGTTTCTTATCAGCTTAAGGAGATTTTGGGCTGAGACAATGGGGTTTTCTAAATATACAATCATGTCATCTGCAAACAGGGACGATTTGACTTTTTCTTTTCCTAACTGAATACCCTTTATTTCTTTCTCTTGCCTGAATGCCCTAGCCAGAACTTCCAACACTATGTTGAATAGGAGTGGTGAGAGAGGGCATCCCTGTCTTGTGCCAGTTTTCAAAGGGAATGTTTCCAGTTTTTGCCCATTCAGTATGATATTGGCTGTGGGTTTGTCATAAATAGCTCTTATTATTTTGAGATATGTTCCATCAATACCGAATTTATTGAGTGTTTTTAGCATGAAGGGCTGTTGAATTTTGTCAAAGGCCTTTTCTGCATCTATTGAGATAATCATGTGGTTTTTGACTTTGGTTCTGTTTATATGCTGGATTACGTTTATTGACTTGCGTATGTTGAACCAGTCTTGCATCCCAGGGATGAAGCGCACTTGATCATGGTGGATAAGCTTTTTGATGTGCTGCTGGATCCGGTTTGCCAGTATTTTATTGAGGATATTTGCATCGATGTTCATCAGGGATATTGGTCTAAAATTCTCTTTTTTTGTTGTGTCTCTGCCAGGCTTTGGTATCAGGATGATGTTGGCCTCATAAAATGAGTTAAGGAGGATTCCCTCTTTTTCTATTGATTGGAATAGTTTCAGAAGGAATGGTACCAGCTCCTCCTTGTACCTCTGGTAGAATTCAGCTGTGAATCCATCTGGTCCTGGACTTTTTTTCGTTGGTAGGCTATTAATTATTGCCTCAATTTCAGAGCCTATTATTGGTCTATTCAGGAATTCAGCTTCTTCCTGGTTTAGTCTTGGCAGAGTGTAAGTGTCCAGGAAATTATCCATTTCTTCTAGATTTTCTAGTTTATTTGCGTAGAGGTGTTTATAGTATTCTCTGATGGTAGTTTGTATTTCTGTGGGGTCGGTGGTGATAACCCCTTTATCATTTTTTATTGTGTCTATTTGATTCTTCTCTCTTTTCTTCTTTATTAGTCTTGCTAGTGGTCTATCAATTTTGTTGATCTTTTCAAAAAACCAACTCCTGGATTCATTGATTTTTTGGAGGGTTTTTTGTGTCTCTATCTCCTTCAGTTCTGCTCTGATCTTAGTTACATATACACCATGGAATACTATGCAGCCATAAAAAAGGATGAGTTTGTGTCCTTTGTAGGGACATGGATGCAGCTGGAAACCATCATTCTCAGCAAACTATCGCAAGAACAGAAAAGCAAACACCACATGTTCTCACTCATAGGTGGGAACTGAACAATGAGATCACTTGGACTCGGGAAAGGGAACATCACACACTGGGGCCTATCACGGGGAGGGGGGAGGGGGGAGGGATTGCATTGGGAGTTATACCTGATGTAAATGATGAGTTGATGGGTGCTGATGAGTTGATGGGTGCAGCACGCCAACATGGCACAAGTATACATATGTAACAAACCTGCACGTTATCCACATGTACCCTAGAACTTAAAGTATAATAAAAAAAAAAAAGAAAAGAAAAAAGGAAAAGGCGGCAAACAGAAAAAAAAAACTTTAAAAGTGCATAAAACTCTTCCATATGAGTGTAATAACATCATAAATTAAAATGTCATCAAAAGCTATATATATATATATATATAAAAAAAAGAAAAGCCAAAGGTTAATATTTCAGTACAGATATATAGGAGAACAAAATACCACGAGGGTCTCCATGGTCATTCGTCATTGCGCCAGATTGAATAGTATTCCACAAAATTTCATGTGCACCCAGAACCTCAGGAGGTGGCCTTAGTTGGCAAATGGGTCTTGGCAGATGTAATCAGTTAAGATGAGGTGGTATTGGATTAGGACAGGCCCTAATGCAATGACTGGTGTCCTAATGAGAATAACCTGTGAAGACATGAACACAGAGGGACACCATGTGAAGACAGGCAACAATCAGAGGGATGCATCTCCCAGGAACACCAAGAACTGCCGACAGTCACCAGAAGTCAGGAGCGGGCCATGGACTGTATTTTCTCCCTGGGCCTTCAGAGGTGCATGACCCCACTAACACTTTGATTTTGGACTTCTGGCCTCCAGGACTGTAAGAAAACACATTTCTATTTTTTTAAGACACCCAGTTTGTGGTATTTTGTTGTGTCAACTCTAAGACACTCATCAAGTTAAGGGGCTTGGTTTTAATGCTGCAGGGGGTGGCAGGTGCTGTTTTAAATATAAGGCTGCCTCATATTTCTATGCTTGTTTTTGCCCTTTTCTCCACCACTCAGGCTCTACGGCATCATGGTTACCCGCTCCCCAGCATACCTACCCCAAGAACTTTCTGGGCACAGCTCCCACCTATGCAGAGAATTGGCCAGGCCCCATCCACAATCTAGATGGGTGTGCTGCCTGGTCTCTCTTCCCAGCCCTCCCGACATCCATATCTCACTCAGCCATCCTCTGACAGGAGAACTCACATATTTGAACAACTGTATCTCACTGAACTCAGTCTATGAACAAGTCTGTGAAATATGGTCACTTTAATCATCCCTTCCTTTAGATGAGGATGTGTGCCAGTTTCCACATTCCCTCTACCACACCTCAGGAATCTCCTCTTAGTTTCTTTGGCTGATATCTGATAATCTCATCAATGAATTCATTCCAGATGTGAAAGGCTGGCTATGCCTTAATATTTACTTGTCCCAGATACTTACCTTTCAACAGGGAAACCTAGAAAAGCAATGTCTTATTCCAGTGGTTCCCAGGCCTGATTCTCATCCTTGGCTATGTATTAATTAGCATTGACTCTGTTATAAGATTAGAAAAAGAAAATAGGTTCTACTCCGGAGACTCTGGCTCGGTGGGTCTGTGTGGGCTCTATCAGCTGAACTGTTTAAAAGTGCCATAAGAATTCAAATGCATATTAAATGTTGTGAAGTGTCTCAGCTTCAAAGAATTCCAGTGCTGGCATAGACTAAGTTCGGGGTTGAAAATTTTTAAAGTAGATGGGACTCAGGTATGTGGAAACCACACCATGCTGTCAAACCAAACCATGGCAGTAGTAGTAATGATCTCAATATACCAGTTATTAAACTCTTACCAGGGCCAGGCAATGTATTTAGTTACTTAAACTAAATCACAAACCTCCCCAACAATGACATGAGACAGTTTATTTCCATTTCATGAAAAAGGAACTGAGATTTGGAGATAAAACTCTCTTGCTACATGCCAAACCTGTGTCATTACGCTGTTACCTCTGTATCATCTCCTACATGTCTCATGCCGGCTTCGGCATGTGGCTTCCCACCACCTGTAGAATTCAGCATAGACTTCACAGCCACTCATTGGCTCCTGCCCTCTCTTGGGACAAAGCTGCTTAGAAATGTGCTCAGAACTGGAGAACAGACAATTAAATCTGTGTAAATTCCTTGGCTCCTACCAAGAAGACTTATATAAATGCCTCCTTTCTTGGTCTGTAAATCCTTCTGGGTTTTTTTTTTTTTCCCAGTATGACCATCTTTCTTTCTACAAAATTACTCAAAATCCACCTCTTTAATTGGTTCTCTGCAGACCCCTTGAATCCTTGTCATGAAGACTTCATCTCCATTCATCAGCCTGTATTGAACATCGGCTAGGTGTAGTTTGATGATTTATAACACATTTACCAGGTGCAACAAGCTTGCACAGATTTTAGTTCCTAGAACCCTCATAATAACTCTCAAAGGTGGTATTACTACTCCCATCCTTGTGAGGTCCAAAAAAGCTCATTCTGAGTTGGCAAAACTCTTTGTATTAGTCTGTTTTTACACTGCTGTGAAAAACTGTCCAAGACTGGGTAATTCATAAAGAAAAGACGTTTAATTGACTCACAGTTCTGCATGGCTGGAGGGGCCTCAGGAAACTTACAATCATGGTGGAAGGGCAAGCAGGCATGTCTTACACAGCAGCAGGTGAGAGAGAGAGTGAAGAAAGTGAAGGGGGAAGAGCCCCTGAGAAACCATCAGATTTCATGGGAATCACTCCCTATCACAAGAACAGCATGGGGGAAACTGCCCCCATGATCCAGTGACCTCCCATCAGGTCCCTCCCTTGACATGTGGGAATTACAATTTGAGATGAGATTGGGGTAGGGACACAAAGCCAAACCATATTTCTCCTATAGTCAGTAATGGGGACAAGGCGGGTTGGAACCCAGTCTCTCCACGAATCCAATACTCTGTCCATGAACTGCAGGAAAGAATTGTCCAAATGCAAGTATAAAAGTAAGACCTCTGTCATGTACTTCAGGAAAAATGTACATCTTGGGGCATTTATGTACTGAGTAAACTTTTCCTGGCTGTCTACGTGTAGTAGGTCCACTCTTCAATCAAGGATACCTAATGGATGCCCATTGTATTCTGTTCTCACGCTGCTAATAAAGACATACCTGAGACTGGGTAATTTATAAAGGAAAGAGATTTAATTGACTCAGTTCCACATGGCTGGGGAGGCCTCACAATCGTGGCAGAAGGTGAATGAGGAACATCTTACAAGGTGGCAGGCAAGAGAGAGCATGTACAGGGGAACTCCCATTTATAAAAACCATTAAATCTTATGAAACGTATTCACTACCATGAGAACAATATGGGGGAAAGCACCCCCATGATTCAATTATCTCCAGCTGGCCCCACCCTTGACATGTGTGGATTTTTACAATTCAAGGTGAGATTTGGGTGGGGACACAGACGAATCATATCACTCATTAAGTGCCCAGCACTATTCCAGGTGCTGAAAACAATAAAAGTCAGATAAGACTCATCCACTACACTTAAGGGGTTAGCAGTCTACTGGGCGACAGAGACTGGCAACATAGTAGCAGGACAATGCCTCAGTGCAGCCATAGAGACAGGCACGCATTATTATGGGAGCAAAGAGGAACCTGCTCCAGGAGCCAAGAAAGGCTTCCAGGTACAGTGGCCACCGAGAGTGTTTGTAGAAGATGACTAGGAATTAACTGACAGATAGTGACAGAAGAATAATTTGTACAGAAGAAACAACATGGACAAAGTCTTGGAAGTCAAGAAGTAGGACTGCATGTTTGAGTGGATGTGTTTGTGTGTATATGTGTACATGCATAATGTGGGTATGAACATGTGTGTGTACATATGAGATAGCAATAAAGAGCTCCCTGTGGCCTGAGGATTAAGCGTGAGGCAAGGAGAAGGAGACAGGGTTCAGTAGGTAGAGTCTTCTTGCCTTTTTCCAACCTTTCATTATGATGTGTGGACTTCATCCAGGTTGTCATGGGGAGATATAGAAAATGAGAAATAAGCATTTTATTATATTATTTCTCTTTTAGGAAATTTCCGATATTCAGTACATTATAGAATGTATTTATTACTGAGCAATGGGCTCGCTGTCTGATGATATGCATAGAAGTGAATACTATGGCACCAGCTTTTGAGAAAAGAAAGGCTTGACTGCAAGCAGACTGGCCAAGAAACAGGAGGCAGCACTCAAATCTATCTCCTGGAGCTGGGGTCTGGGGGCAGATTTTATAGGCAGAGAGTAACAGTGAGTGATAGGAAAATGCAACGAGGTGTGCTCTGATTGGGTCATGCAGAGGTAGTGCTAGGTCCTTGGCTTTTAAGTTAGTACTACAACAAAGCAGAGTACCCCTCATTTCTTGACTTGGTCTCTGATCCTTGATCCAAGTACTTAGGCTCTGCACGTGGTTGACTTTGTCATTGTGGCTGGCTTGGTGGGGGTCAGGGAGTGCACTGGCTTCCTCTGGACATGCTCAGGTCACTGACTTGCAACCTGGGGATCCATTGCAACTGAAAAACAACTCACCATTTTGTTACTGACAAAATTGAACTGGTTCTGCAGTTAAATATTGATGTGACAGTCATATACTCATCACTCAGAATTAACACAGGTTAATATTTTGTCCTCTTTGGCTTAGAACTTTTTAAAAATGTGAAACATCAAAGATAGGGTTGAAGTTCTCTTCTTAAGGCTTCTAATTCCATTCTTGCTCCTTGGGGACAGATACTACTATCAGTGTGCAATTAAGGATGAAGTTTCCTGGGCATACTTTGAACATTGCACTCCATGTGCACATTTCCACCTAGATTGCCTTATGAGTTTTTGAGATTTACTTAAATGATAATATTCTGTATGTTGCATTTTGTCACAAAGTATTTTTCAAATGACATCACGTTTTCCACATCTGTCAATACTGATACCTGTAACCCTAGTTTCCTCATTTTAACTAATAAGTAGTATTTCATGAGCATAAATAGAACACAGCTTAAATATTCTTTTATTGGTAAGAATTTTGGTTGTAATTTTTGTTACAAAGTTTACAATAAGTATTTGGACCTGTGTCCCTGTGGTCATGTGTAAGAGTTTCTTTGTGGTATATTTCTAGGTATAGAGACTTGGCAACTAATTATGTGGATTTTCAACTTTACTACATATTGCAAAGTACTTATACCAGTTTACCACTTATTGCAAAGGATTATACCAATACATACTCTCACCTACTGTAAAATGAAATGGTATCTCATTGTGGGATTTATTTGTATTTTCTATAGAACTGGTGACATTGAGCATCTTTTCAGGTTTTTCTTTTTAGTATTTATTGGCCATTGTACCTATTTTTCAAAGATTGGCCTATTCTTTCCTTTTTTATACTTTTTTCTCTTAGTTATTTTTTTCTTTGTGATTTGTAAATTACTCATTTATTCTGGACATTAACCTTTTGCCCATTACATTGGTTAAATTTTCTCTTTTGGTATGTGCCTTAACAATTTTTTTTTTTTCCTGAGACGGAGCCTTTCTCTGTCACCCAGGCTGGAATGCAGAGGCGTGAGCTCTGCTCACTGCAACCTCCGTCTCCTCAGTTCAAGTGAGTCTCCTTCCTCAGCCTCCCATGTAGCTGGGACTACAGGCACATGCCACCATGCCCGGGTAATTTTTGTATTTTTAGTATAGACAGGGTTTTGCCATGTTGGCCAGGCTGGTCTCGAACTCCTGACCTCAGGTGATCAGCCTGCCTTGGCCTCCCAAAGTGCTAGGATTACAGGCGTGAGCCACTGTGCTCGGCCTTAACTTTTGTTTATGGAGTTTTTGTTGAACAAAAATTTTTACCTGGGATACAAATATGTTCATTAGTATTTTCTATAAACTGGGCTTTTTTGGCTCCTTAAAGAAATCCTACCCAATCCAGATATCACAATATTTTTCTATTATTTTTGCAAGTTATAAGCTTCGCTTTAAACTTGCTTGTGTGTAAGAAGGGATGTAATAATGTGAGGTAGTGATCTAATTTTATTAATTTACACGTAGTTACTCGATTGCTCAACACCATTAATTGCATAATCCTTTCTTGCCCACCGATTAGTAATTTCACTTTATTTTTCAAGTTGATATACATGGGTGGATTTCTTTTTAGGATCTCCTTTCTCTTTCATTGATGTATATGGCAACTTGTTTGGAAAAATGGTCAGAACTTAGTGTGAAAAGAGTGGTAATGGTGGGTTAACAGCATTTGTCATATGATTTTACTCTTGAATCCATCAGTGTGGTAATTTAATTAATGGATTTCTCTAATCGAAGCATTCTTCTATTGTGTGTGTGTGTGTGTGTGTGTGTGCGCATGTGTGTTTAAATACCTTGCTGGAATGCATTGGTTAATATTAGGATATTTATGTCTTTGTTCAAATGATAGTGCCAATACTTTTTCCTACTATTAGTCTCATTTGTTTGATATTGTTTACACTAGCCTCATAACTTAGATCTTACAATACCCACAGCAACGGTCTTAGTTTCAACCAGACGTTTAGATTCTAGATCTGAGTAGGTCACACCTGGCACCAGGATAAACAGAAGGATGCAGGCATCCCTTTTTGGTGATAGTCTTTGTAACAGCTCACACAGCAGTCTATTGTCTAGTCTCAGATCACACAAATGACAGCTCAGGTGCAAGGGAAAAAGACCACACAAGTGGATTTCAGAGCCATCATGTCTTAAATCTCCCACCTAAAATAAGATCCAGTATAGCTGTAACCGCTCCATGAACATAGTCTCTAGATCCCCACGAGGGATGTACCAAATTACCACGTGGCTGCACACAGGAAGGTCAAAGCTCTAGCTTCCTGCCAGGTATGTGTGGTCTGTCCACAATCCTCCTGGGAATGATGCAACTTACCCACCATAGAGCTTTCTAGTTTTTTCCTAACCATACGTTATGTTGCCTGGAACAGGGCTGACATTCCACTTTTATCGGGTGCCCAGGATTAATACTCAGCCAAATTTGTCCATCTGGAAAGAGAGGATTTTTTGGCTTTTGACCCTTACCCACAGCTAGTGTACCTTTTTCTAGTTTCTAGAAAAGCTTGCATAAGACAGGAATTGTCTATTCCAAGAAGGTTTGGTAAAATCTGCCTGTGAAATTATCTTATGCTGTTGCTTTTCGGGAGTGAGCAGATTGTTGACTACCAACTTAATTTACTGAATGGTCAATTCAGCCTTTCTATTTTTGTTGATTTTAATTTTTCCAAACATATGAATTCCCTTCAAGTTATCAAAATTATTGTCATAATACCGTTTGCAGCATTGTTTAATGATTGTTACAATTTTTCCTGAACTTCAGTTATATTTTCTTTGTTGGTCTTAGTATTGTTTGATTCGTCTCTTTTTTCTTGAGCCATGTTATCAGAGAGCTGTTTTATCAGTGAACTACTTTTTTAAAAATAAACATCTTTATGATGTCCTTGTTTTCTATTTAACTGCTTTTTGATTTTAACTTTAAGTTTCATTCAGTTAATTCTATTTTTTCCCCAGCTTTTGAGTTAAATATGTAACTTTTAATGGTTTAATTTTTTTTCCAATATATACATTTAAGATAACATATTTCCATCTAAGTATCCTTTAAGTTGCATTACTCAAGTTTTAATGCATAACGCCTGCCTTTATCATTCACTTCTAAATTCCCATTATGCTTTCTACTTTAACTCATGAATTATTAATAGTGCTTTTTCAATTTCTAAACATATGTTTTGTTTCTTTGCATAACTCCACTCAAGTAAGGTGTTAGCAGCCTATTCTCTTTTACAGCAATAAAATAAAAGGTTTCCAGAAAAAAAAAGTATGGTGGAGGCCACAAATACATTGGGTTTATCTTACAGAACAAAAAGAAATAACTTTATTTCATAGATCAAGCATACAACTGCATAGAACAATGTTTGTTTACTAAGTTTATTCTACTTTTTTATGGATATGTTATCATTCAGCCAAGGTTTAGTTATTACACAAAATATGTAAGGAATACAGTTGGTTCTGAGGATGCACTTTATTGGAGAAACAAAACAAATATGTGAACAACTCTGTGATGGGTCCAACAGAGTCTGTGGAATAGAAAAGGAATGCCCAGCCCAGAGATGAGTGGGAAATGAGGAGGGTCCACAGCGGCTTCTAGGAGAGGATGGCCAGGCTGCACCTTGAGGAGGAAGCAGGAGTCTACCCAGAGAGTGGAAAATGGTTATCCAGGCACGAGGATTAGCTGGGACAAATGTGTGGAGGAGGACAGAGTGGGTGGACTTGGCCATGATACAATAATGGCTTGAGTTCTGAGTCATTTCTTAGTGTCCAGGAATCATACCAGGAAAACAAGAGGATTAGAGGATTTGGATTAGGGTAGGCTCTTCCAGTGGTGGTTTGTATGTCGCATTTCACTTCTATCGGTAATCCTCCAGCCTGTCTAAGGAGGCACACTGCTCCCTTGCTGGTGGGCCCAGGTGGGTCTTCCTTACCGTCCTCGAAGGGATAACAAGAGCTGGTCAGTTGCAAAGCAGCTAAAATCGTTCAGCCGCCTCACATCTCCACAGGTGGAGAACAGAAACCATAGTGCACAGTGACCGGGCTCTCACAATGTACCAGGCCCCGTGCTTGGTGCCCTACATGTGTTATCTCATTCAATTTTGTAGCGAGCTGGGGGCAAGTCCTGCTACCATGCTTCACATTACAGATGAGGAGATTGAGGGTTCGGGCTGTTAAATATTTGCCCAAGGCCACTGCCATGAGCTGAATCATCCATGGAAAATAATTTCCCAATTTGAGGTGAGAATTGTCCCCCTAGATTCTTGTGTTGAAGCCCTATTACTTCATATGTTGATGGTTTCTGGAGGTGAGTTCTTTGGGAGATTAATAGGCTTAGATGAAGTGGTAAGGGTGGGGCCCTCACGATTGGATTAGGGCCTTTATGAGAAGAGAAACTAGATGGCTTGCTTCCCCTCTTTCTACTTTGTGAGGACATAGTAAGAAGGCAGCCATCTGTCTGCATGCCAGAAAGAGAGCCCTCACTGGGGAAGTGAGTTGGCTGGCAGCTTGATCTTAACTCTCAGGATTGTGAGAAATACATCTCTGTTGTTTCAGTCACACAGTCTAGGTGTTTTGTTGTGGCAGCCTGAGCTGACTAATACATTTTTACAGCTATTAGGTTGGGGCAAAAGTAGTTGCCATCTTTGCCATTGAAAGCAATGGCAAAACCCGTGATTATTTTTTCACTAACCTAATAGAAAGTAGCCGAGATAGGATTCAGTCTCTTCAGGCCCAATACAAGGGCCCATGTCTCCCTCTTTGTCTCACTGGAAAATAAGAGCATGGGCTTGATTTGTGGGCCTCGCACAGGTAATAATGCATGCTCATGAGCAATTCTGAACATTGCCCGAAGCTCTGCAGCAGGTGTGTGTATACAGCATGGTCTCACAGGTGAGCAAAAGCCACAGCCAGCTCACTATGCAATTTGTCAGGTAGGACGCTCTCAGTTAACAGTAACAGAAAAGCCAAAAAAACATGACTTAAACAATAGTGTTTTATTTGCTTTCTTTTTTTTTTTTTTTTTTCAACAATAAGCTGCCCAGAAGCAGGTGGTCCCAGTACTGACTCAGCCAGTATTGACTGAGCAGCTTGACAATGTCATCAAGGACTCAAGTATTCTCCTGTCTCAGAGCCATCTTTCCTGGTGTATAAATCATATCACCATGCATGGTCCCAAGATAGCAGCGACAAAAGCAAAAGGGAGGCACAAGTGCTTTGGCTTTTTGTGTGTGTGTGTTTTTAAAATGTATTTTTATCATGGAGTGAAGAGGAATATTTTCTAGAAGTCTCCTCTAAACACAGGAAACTTCTCTTTATGTCTCATTGGCTCAAACAGATTCACATAGGCAAGCTGTAGAGTAAGGGCCCAGTATTTTCATTTCCATCATTGGAAGAAGGGGGGTCTGCTAGGGACAAAGAAGAAGGAGGAGAATTGTTGTTGGCAACCAACTGCGTCTGCCACAGAAGCTCAATTTAATAGACTGTTTTATTGCTGTTTTCTGCTTTCCACTTATTGTCTGTTGATTTATACACATCTGTGATTAATTTAGGAAGCGAAAAAATTACTTACTACTCTTTAAGAAACAAAATTTGTTTGACAGAAACACTCTCAAAGCTGAGAGTCAATCATTTATTTGAAATGCAAAAAAACCATTTACTAAGAACCTACTTTATACCATGCTAGATACTGTAGACAGAGAGATGAAAATAATTTTTCATATAGATAATAATAATAATAATGGGTTCCTTTGTGGTAGAAGAATTACAACAACCTCTTACTTTATTAGTGCTCTTCACCTCTAGGGATGACAGGTCAGTACTTATTCTAAACCATTGCATTCTCCCCACTCTGCCTCAGACAAGACATGAGCTGGAAAGACTAAAATGTGGGGCAATGCATACATGCAGGATTTATCTCCAGGGAATTTATGAGCCAAAGCAGACAAACACCGTGAGGTTGTAATTCTAGGAAACATCACATTTGCTGGTTTATTTCATAGCAAGTCCCAAATTTCATAGGTCATAGCATCCTGGGTTTCCCATGGGAGGATCTACATAATTTTAAGACTTCTCCTTGTCTTCCCAGAGTTTACACTCCGTGCAGGAAGTGGAGTCCCACACCTGTGATCCCCTGACAACAGTCCAGGTCCTAGGTATCACGAGCGATTCAAGCAGAAGGAGTGGTTCCTAGAGGAGCAAGCTGGCCTTGCAAGGCCTGGGAAGGGTGTGGGCAGAGCAGGGGGTCAGGCCCTTTCACCTGAGAGCTGGCTGCAAACAAGGCTTAGAGGGGAGAATGAACAACAGCAACAACAGTAACAGTAAAAACTGCTCTGTAAGAGCACTCAGTATGAGTTCCACACTAAATTATTTAACCCTTACTTCAACCTTGTAAGGCAACTAAGGTACAGAAAGATTTAGAAGCTTACTAGAAAGCAAGAGAAATGGGTTTTAAGCCATCATTTACCTGCCTCCAGAACTTTAACCAACACATTGGGATAACATGAGTGCACCTGTTGGCCCAGAATGGAGTGTTCACATACATGTGGTGGAAGTTATGCCAGGAAAAGAATTTGGGCCAGATTGTCATTTATTTGAGGGATGGTCATGAACTTCTTGAGAGCAGATATTGTGTTTCATTCAATGTTTATTTCTAATGCCTGGTATATAACAGGTGACTGATAGGTGTTTATGAATGAATGAATGGACGGAAAGATGTATACGATTCAGATCAATAGAAAGTCAAATTATGGAGTTTGGACTTCAACCTTTGGTTAATAGGGAGTCAGGAAAGTTTCTTGAGCAAGAGACAGGAGAATAGCACTGTTTCAGGATTGAGTTGGCAGTAATGTGTAAAATTTTCATTCCCATGTCCTATAAGGCACAGCTGATTTGATTGCATTCCACGTGGGGAGTCCTGGGTCATCCCAGCCAGCTCTGCCTACGTTGATGATCTGGGCCTGCAGGTCCAAAGAGGTAAGAGGAATCTGGAATAGGCAATAGGGAAATTTGGGAGGCAAAGAGTGTAGCCAAACTCATCCTCCTCTGATATCTTTCCTGCCTGCCGTACACGAGTCCACACAGACCCCCCTGATGGCATTTACTTGGGGATGCTCTCCTGGTCCCAACTCCCATTTACCACCTGAGTCTCCCATTTGCCACCACTCTCATGCATTTCCTGCCTGCCACGCGTGGGTCCATCCATACCCCTCTAATGGTATTGCCTTGGGGACTCTCTCTTGGTCCCAACTCCCATTTGCCATCTGGGTCTAGTGGCTTCACTGTAAATTCCCTTCAGATCTAGCTCTTGCACCCCTGCCTGTTCCCTGGGCTTAGCCCTTTAAACTCCTCCCTATTCCTCACACAATCTTAGCCTCTTCTTCTGAAAGGTTGTCTTTGTTTTGTTCGAAGCATTCCCACAGTTGTGAAATGTGTACCTTCTCCTTTGCCCTGGCCTGGTTGTCAGAAACAATGATAGGACTCTTAATGTCTTGGTGCTTTAAAATGGATATGGATATTTTATTTGCTTGCTTTTTTATATTACCTTGGAAGTCTTGAAAGACGGGTGCCCTCTTCTCACATTTTATTCAGATTGCCATTAGTAATAAAATACAACTTAATTTTATATCTTTGAATGTAATCTATTTTATTCTAATTTTTTGCTTTCTTAAGAGTTTATAGACATTTCTATCACTGGCTTCCATAATAAAGACCCAAATTAGGATGCACTCGTGGAATGGAAACACACACACACACACACGCTTTAATTTATCATTTAGTCCTGATTCTGCAGTTGAGGGCAAAGGAGCATGACTTTTGAGAGTGCCAAGGTGTATGTAATTTTTGAAGGCAATGTACAAATTAAAAATAAGTTGCCAGCCTTCATGAGTTTTCACATGTTCAGACACTTTTGATTGTGGGTAGTCAGGTGTATTCGATGTTTCAGTGAGGCATGGAAGATGGATGGAAGAGAAAACATGGGGTTGTTAGCAAGGCCAGTGTTTTAGGAGCTAAGAAAATTCTCATTTTCTTAAATTGGTAAAGTTATTGGCAACATTTTGCTTCCAGAAAAGGAAGATGAGGAAGCTAACATTTCTTGAGCGGGTACTGTGACAAACTAATTTGCCTGCAAATTCAAAGTTCCAGGGAATCTGTCCTATTCATTCTTTTCCTCTCAGAGCCTCCACCCATGTGAAGGCCTCCTTCACAGGGAGCTGGAAGTTATCCTTCTGTAGTATCAGCCCCCTGGCCAGTACCAGAATAGGGTTGCAGGGGCAAAGACAAGCCAGTGTCCTAGAAAGAGGCAGACATCAAAAGCAACTAAGTCAGGTTGGTCCTCATGATCACCCCACCTTCCACCCCACCCACCATCCAGATGTACCTGGCCTTGCCTGAGAGATTTCAGTGCGCCAGGGTCCGAGCAGGGGCAGCTGCTCAGAATCTGATTAAAGACTGGGCTTTGTTCAGCTAATCGAGGTACAGGGTATGTAAATGGTTGAGATATGGAGTAGAGGCGAGGGTTTCAGACAATAGGGTAAGGAGAGAGAGAGAGAGGACAGCTGCTTTAGGAAAGGGAAATTTGAGGAAAAAAATGCTTAAGGAAGAAATTCAGACATTTGGGCATTGATGTATGTGATTTATTGCTATTCTTTGTAACATTAAATAACCTTCAGGAAGAATATTTTTGAAGAAATTTACCTCTCTCTTCCAGGATTTAGGAGTTGATGTATGATGTGGCAGAAAGGGGGTAGTTTGGAGGATGTGTATGTGTGTGCTTGTGAGTGTGCTGGTTTGTGTTTTGATGCTTATGTATTGAGAACAGACTTAAGTATACACTGGGACAACCCAAGAGGTTTTAGCTAATCCAGGTTACAGCATTTTACAGAGCTCAGAGTCCTTTAAAACGGCACAGGATGAAGGTGGTCAATGGAAAGCCATAACTTCCTCATCCTACTGTACCCAATTCTGAGGACTCTGTTCCTAAACACCTTCTTGGATGGGAATCCCAGGGCAACAGTGAAAGTTCCTGACAGGAGGGTATGAGGGTGCTGATAACAAGGTGACCGTAAAGATTCTGACAAATATCTGTCACATGCCTTTAAAAAATGGGGGACAGGACACTCACTAAATAAAGAAAATGCAAGGGATGTTTCTCACATTCTAAGTGAATGATAAGGGATATTGTACAACTGATAACCATTTACCATTTCTTATTCCTAAGTAATTTTTGTTCCCTGGAGCTTGAAAGAGATGCTTGACAAGGTTTTATAAAATGCAGGTTGAAAAAGCACAGCTTGCAGAGTGATTAAAATGCATCTTTATTGTGTTCTCCTGCCATCTCTTTAATATGTATTCAACCTTCTCCTGCCCCTGGATGAAAATAAGGCAAGTCCATGACTTGTCTGGTGACTCAGGTAACTGGTGGTTCTACAGTCATTTTAAGTCTCCACCACTGCCTTGATTCAGTAATTGAGTGCTCAAAGATATTAGCCCAATATCTCAACCAGATTTGATAGTGAGTCTTCCTCCTTTCCCCACATCAGATGTCTTTAGGCTAAAAGCCTGTGGAGGGAATGGTGGAGATTTGGGGATTCACTTCTCTGTTTCTCAATTTTTGCTTCCATAGTCCCCTGAACCCAAGCTTTTCAGCACCTTCTGACTCCTTGAGGATTGGAGGGGAGGGAGAAGAAGTAAGAGAACAGGACAAGTCCCTTGCAGATACCACCATCATCAGTGATCCTAGCACCCGAGGACCTGGTGGAGGCCAGGGCATTCTCGAGCGCTTCATGAATCCTACCATGGGACTCCCCTGACTTTCCCCCAACCCAGATAGAAGCAGCTTGACTTGAGTGGATGCTTCACCTCCTTCTCAGATTCTAGGAATCCAGGTTTTTCATGATGGATCCTACCCCTACTTGGGGCAGCCCTATTAATTGGAATGTCCCCATCCTGGCTTTCTCTCAACCCGTCTCCGTCCCATACTGACTCATTGAAAACATTCCCATGTTCTTTGCTCCAAAAAACAGTGGATCCCCAAGCAGCAGGTGCCCTGGGTTTTACCCCCAAAATGGCACATCAGCCCTCCTCCACCCACTGCATTTCCTGGTTAGGAGTTAGATCTCAATTGCAGGGAACACATTCCAAAGCTATTGGGGTGACCCCACGGAAGACTCACCACACTTGAGGTGACACCCATAAATATAATTGCATCTCTGAGGAAATCTCCTCAGCAATTTTCCTTCTTTCATTCACTTAACAGTCTTTACAACCACAACAAGGCCCGGGTACGATGGCTCACAGCTGTAGTCCCGGCACTTTGGGAGGCCAAGGTGGGCAGATCACTTGAGGTCAGGAGTTTGAGACCAGCCTGGCCAACATGGTGAAATCCCGTCTCTACTAAAAATTCAAAAATTAGCTGGGTGTGGTGGTGCTTGCCTGTAATCCCAGCTACTTGGGATGCTGAGGCAGGAGAATTGCTTGAACCCGGGAGATGAAGGTTGCAGTGAGTCCAGGTCGCACCACTGCACTCCAGCCTGGGTGACAGAGCGAGACTGCCTAAAAAAAAAAAAAAAAAAAAAAAAAACCACAATGAGGAAGAGGAGCCTACTGCTTGGGCAGGTCCTGTGACATTTCCTTCGTAAATTCCACATGTGGAGACCTGGATTTGAACCTCTCATCTGTTACCTCCTGGTGCTTATCATGAGGCTTACCATGAGCCTTCAGTTTCAACATTCTGTTACAAATTTGATTCAAGATTATTTGTGTGCCAAGAGAAACTTTAATTTTTTCTCTCTTTGGTTTCCCATCCAAATGTTCTGTGCCTTTGTGATTTTATGACTCAGACTCTAAGACACACTAAGTCACAAGATGGAATGACTCACACCTGGTCTGTACTCTCTCTAAAGCTCTAAAAACAGGATGGCTATATTGAACTAAGTCTGAGAATTCTAGAATTCTAGGTAAAAAAGATTTAGAATGGAGGTGGTTTTTTATACTAAGAATTAAAGGAAGAGACCTCTGCATTATTCTGGGAATATGGTAGCTATAACCAGGTAAAAGTACCTAAAAAGTGAAGGTGAGATAGGGTAACATCTATTTGGGCACCTACTATATCCTAAAGTGAATTGCTGTGTGCCTCATATACTTAATTATCATTTAATTATTAAGATTATCATTTAATCTTTAAAACAAACATGCTTGTCCCCTAGCTAGCCTTCATTAAACACCCCCATCCCCAACCTTATTGCTGAGGATATTTTAAAGAATTAAGGTTAAGTTGTAAATGTTTGCTTTACTTCCTGTGCTTCCTCTTCATCAACCCTCTCCTGATGACCCAGATTTGGGCACCAGAAGAATGGAAGAGCTGTTGGGGTAATGTGGATGTAAGCAATCTCGGAGGAGTCCCCTTTCAAATCACAGCATTTGCTCAGCCTGGATCATGGCAGAGACCATTAATTACGTCCCTCTTACCTTTTCCAAATAAAGCATATTTTAAGTTAGTCAAGTGGACAATCTGGAAATCAAGTTACTTTTAACATATTTAATTCTGGCAGCTCTATTGAGTGCCTGCAGTGCTGGCCAGGAGCTGAGTGTCAGGAGGGATTATGGATAGGAGTCTCTTATCTGTAGTCCTGCCCTCCAGGCATTCATCTGAAGGGGAGCAAACAATGTTCACATGGGTCCCTGAGATCCAGGTATGACAAAGGCCCTTGTGAGGGTAGGTGCCTAGAGCAACATGGGCCCAGAGGAGGAAGCTGCTGGGGAGAGGTTGGAAGAGAGATTCACCAAGGGGAGCTTGCAGTTGGAGAAGAGGTGGGGATTCAGAATCCAGGATTGTACATGAGGGTTTGTGTATGAGGGTTCTGTGCTCACTTTCCAATTATTCCTGAACTAGCCAAAGGCACAAAAGGGAAAGGCAGAGAGTTGCCACCAGGGAAACACATCCCCTTGTGTCTCAGGGACTTGGGCATTAATTATCATGGCACAATGGAGAGGGTATGGAGTGTTTAAACACCTTGATCTTAGCTTTTACTCTGATGCCAGTCTGTCTTGTGACCTCACACAAACACATTTTTTACTCTAAGCCTCCATTGTCCCCTGAGCTCTCAGCAACCTGCAAGGCAGGCAAGTCAGGATTTATCCTTCTCATCTTGTGCAGAAAACAAAACTCCGTGTCAGGGAATTGAGGAAGGAATGCTCTGATCTGAGCTTTGCAGTTGCCCTGCAAGGTGAGCTATCATCATCAGCCTCATTTCACAGGTAAAGCAACATACTAAAAAGACTAAGTTATTTTCCCCAAACTTGTGCAGCTGGCTTAGGCGAAAGCAGGTGTTTCCAGCCATGCTGGCCTGCCTCCAGACAGTGTGTTCTTCCACTTCTGCTCACACATTTGGAGCACAAAACCTGGGGTGTGATTTTCAGAAAACGTGAAACATCACCTGTTCTAGAACAAAGACTTGTCATGCTTTAAAAAAATCTGTAAGGCATTCTGCCTCCTGTAGCTAATCGCCAGCTCTGAGGCCATGTCAAGAATGGAGTATCATGGAAAAGACCATTGAACTTTGTGTCCCCATGCCTTTAAGAAACCATTTTTTCCCTTTCTAAAGCAAATTAAATATGCCATCAGTGAAGCCTAATTTAATAACCCTTTGAAAATGAAGCTCTGGCCCTCATTAAAGTGAAAGCCACTCATTACCTTGTCTGTCATCATCTGGGGAAGTGTCCTGTGACCTACCATATCCTGATTCACCCCAAAGCCTACAATCAAAGCCATCTTGTGCTATTATTCTTCCAAACTCTTTCTTCTTCAAATACTATTGCATTTATAAAATCTTGAGTAAAATGACTTTGATCTAGTATCCCAATATAGAAAAACATCATTAATTTAGGTGTCATTAATTCATACAATGTGGAAATCTGAGCTTTAAAGTGAACTGCATTTGCTTTTCTACTTTGTAGTTTTCTAAAAGCCTAATGCTTGCAGTTACATGAACTCGTTTCTTTTCTATCAAGTTCTGCTGGCACTTATTCCCAACTTTCCTTCAGATTGGCCCCTCTTATCTCCCTCTTTATAGTTTCCTCAATAGTTCTGGCCACAATTGTGGTTCAGTTGCCCCAGGCTCTAATTTTTCCAGGCCTGAATCAAGTCTACATAGAACAGTTGGGTGATTTGCAGAAAGACCACATTTGCTCCTCACGCATCTCTGGGACCCTCCACTCTCTGGTATCTACAGGTTGAAGTCTAATCCATCCCCTTTTCCAGGTTTTCAAGACCCTTTATATTTCATACATGCTCCTCTTCTCTATACCCCTAACTCTTCACTATTATCCTTACTTGAACTCTACTCAAAACATATTCACCATCATACTTTCCCAAGATGACTTACTTTTTCTCATCCTGCATATCTGCTCATGTTGTTCCTTTTGACTAAAATTTTTCTTCTCTCCCACCTCTGGGAGACTGCTATTCGTGTTCTGGCTGGCCTCTGTTCATATTCAGGGCAAACTCAGAACTGAACCATAAAATCCTCTAGGAAGATTTGCCTGACCTCTTAGTCCTGAAGAGGAAAGGTTCCTTTGTGTTCTCATGGTGTCTCATACTTCCCTGTTGTTGACCAATCACTCTGAACTATTACTGCCTATTAATTTGTCTATATCCCTTATGAGACCATGAGCCTACGAGATTGGAATCACCCAGGTATCCTCAGAAAAATATCTGGTGCATGCAGGTTCTCAGTCAACATTATATGAATAAACAAACAAACAATTGAAGATAAGCATGTTGATGATGAACACTGCATGCAAGGAAACCACAGCTCAGTTTTAGTGATTTAACCCAACCAATTTATATTTTCCCTTCACACCATACTTGATCCATCTCGGTGTCTCCAACTGCACCAGAATAGTGCCTTGGGCACACTAGGTGCTCAATGTGTTTGGATGAATAATAGTGTGGGCCATGCTGGCTCTGGCTATGACCAGGTGGTTTTCTAGGGAACGGAACCCAGTGTGGCCAGGAAGCCGGCAGAGGGAGAGCTCAGTAGTCCCAGTGATCTAAACGTGAGTCCCACCACGTCCGTTTTTGTCCTCTCCTCTGTAGTCACCTCGAGAAGGATTGGGAGGAAGTAAAAACAGCTGGGTGATCCCATTAACAACCAATAACCTGGGAATGCTGCTGAATTCGTTTGAAACTGAACTAGCAGTAACTCCCTAAGGGTCCATTAACCTGCAGCCGAAATTAGATTATGTAGAAATAACATTAAATAAAGAGCCACAGTGCTCAGTTAATTGAGGGGCAAACTTGTAAATTATAAGATCATTCTCTTTGAAAGGCAGACTATTCCATCACCTCAAGACCCTTGGGAGCACTCACAAGTGTCCAGTTTGGGGTTCATTTTAGAGAAAACACATTTTCTGTAGAGGCACTTTAGAAATCTATTTGTTGTAGAAACAGTTTGAAATGAACAAAAAACATTACAAGCTTTGGAGTGAAACCGAGGTGAGGTAGATTTAAATCTTAGCTCTATTACACATTAGCTCTGTGACCTTAGGGAAGAGACTTAATTTCCCTGAGCCCCAACAGCCTTGCCTCTTAACTGGGGGCGATGGTGGTAATAATACGTATCTCCCAGTCTTGTGACGGAGGCAGGCACATCTAAATATCATTGCAATACAAGGAGAGAACACATTGAGGGATGGTGTTATGGAAGCAACAAGGAGAACCTCACCTGACCGAGAGAGCGAAGAATGGTGCCTCAAAGAGATGCCAGCCGAGCTGAATCCTAGAGCATGAGCAGGTGCAACTGGATTAAGGGTGGGCCACTAGTACTTGCCTTGGAGACCGTCTAGGTTTTGATCACTAAGAATACAAAGAGATGGAGGTCAATTTACGAATCAGAACTCCTTGAGGGTGGGGAGTTTATCCTGTGTGACTGAAGAAAGAGCGTTAATAATGTGCTCACACTGAGGGACAAGTGTGAATAACTATGGCTGGTTTCCAGACTGCCTTGACTTAGTTTTGCACACATTTGAGTCCAGAAGAGACTCACTAGGTCTCGGCATAGTGGAACCAGGGTCTCCTGGTTATTGAATGCCCCTCAGAGATCTGTCTCTCTAAACAAACACTGTACAAATTTGTAAAGAATAACACTGAAAAAGTGCAGTAGCAGTCCTGTGGCCAGGTGCGGTGGCTCACTCCTGTAATCCCAGTACTTTGGGAGGCCGAGGCGGGCAGATCACCTGAGGTCAGGAGTTCGATACCAGCCTGGCCAACATGGTGAAACACTGTCTCTAATAAAAATACAAAACTTAGCCAGGTGTGGTGACAGGTGCCTGTAATTCCAGCTACTTGGGAGGCTGAGGCTCGATAGTTGCTTGAACCCAGGAGGCGGAGGCTGCAGTGAGCCAAGATCATGCCATTGTACTCCAGCCTGGGTGACAAGATCAAAACTCTATCTCAAAAAAAAAAAAAAAAAAAAAAAGAGGAAATGAGCCAAACTATTGGTCTGGAGGAAGGTTGCCCAGCTACATGAGAAACAAAAGTTGCAGCTCTCTGGGCTCCGGCCTCTGGAACTGCGATCATGTCCATCGCCACTTCAGGACAGCAACTGGCTCAAGACAGCTGCCTGTCCTTACTGGTGGTCACTTCTACAGCCAAGTGCTCCCAGTCTCTTCAATCATAGGACTTGATTTGGAAACCCGTCACCTCCCTGCCTGCCCTGCTCTGGCTGTCAGGTTATCAGGGCTCCTCTCTCCTCTCTGGCATAGCCCAGAACTGAGTACAGCGGACCAACAGGTGAGACTGGCCCAGAAGAGCATGGGGTATCCCGTGTTTCCAATGGGATGCCGTGCCCCTCTTCATGGTGTCTAACTTTGTAGTTCCCCCAGGACTTCACTCACACTCTGAGTACATAGAGGACCAGAAGGGGAAGTGGCATGTTTTAGTGGAAAAGACAGCTGTGGCTCAGAAAATCCATTTAACCTTGGGTAAGGCACTTGACCGTTCTCAGCCTCAGCCTCCTAACTTTTACTTACCTGTGAAATAAGAGTTGTTGTGGGAATTAAATGACAGAGAGCATGAAAAAACTTGACCTTACCTAATGCACTGGATCAGCTCAAGAAATGGTAGGCTTCTTTCCCTCTTCTCCTTCCTTTCCTGCCTCCCTTCCTCCCACTCCTTCCTTCCTTCCTGTCTTCCTCCAGCCATGTCTCCCTCCCTCCCTCCCTTCCTTCTCTCCCCCAAGCCTCCATATTTATTTCCTTCCTACTAAAATTTTCTTCCACCTTCCCTCTCATCCAGGCCTCAATGAGGCCTGAGGACAGCTCTCAGTGGTCGCTCTCTTGGGCTTGAAATGGAACAGATCTTCTTGTTGCATCTCTTTTGGATAGCGCCAGTTCCTGCTGGGGACAGAACATTGTCTTCTTTTCTCCCTGCCTCAGGCAGATGGCAGGGAGTGTTGTGTGTTCCCACAAAGGAGCATGCTGTCCCCGCTCCCGAGTCTCTCAGCGAGCCCTGTCATGGAAGGCGTCCAGGAGAAAGAATGTGGAACTCTGCACCTGCTTTCTCAGGAGCATCCATGACCCTCCGAATCACACCGTTGAGAGGTGCCACAGGAAGGGCCCCATGTTTGAATGGTCTGTGCACTGGGGACCGAAACCCTGACCCAGAGGACAAGCCCGTGGTGGGTGAGAAGTCCTGGATGTTGCACGCTGTGTTTCAGCTGACAGGGGTGGCAGGACTGATTGTCATTATCCCTACTTTACAGGCAAAAGCTGAAGCTCACACGGGCTTAGCAATTTTCCCCAAATTACACAGTAGTTAGGAGATAGACACAGGTTGCATGCCTGGTCTTGGGAATCCAAGTTCAATGCTCTTTCATTATGATGTTTTGCCTCTGTATATTAAAAAAAATACATGAATTTTCAACTGAATGTAGGTAAATAACCCAAGAATTTAATTATATTTTTCCTTCTGGTTCTGGCTTTGGCTTAGCTTCTACCTGAGAATCAACCTCTACCTACAACAACTGTTTCTTCTTTTCTGACATTCTACATTCTTTTTTTTTTTTTTTTTTTGAGACTGGGTCTCACCGTGTCACCCAGGCTGGAGTGCAATGGTTCACTGCAACCTCTGCCTGCTGGGCTCAAGTGATCCTCCCACCTCAGTGTCCCAAGTAACTGGGACTACAGGCATGCACCACCATGTCTGGCTAATTTTTTCTTTTTGGGTAGAGATGGGGTTTCACTATGTTTCCCAGGCTGGTCTTAAAGTCCTAGGATGAAGCAGTCCTCCTGCCTCAGCCTCCCAAAATGCTGAGATTATAGGCACAAGCCATCATACCCAGTCATATTCTACATCTTTGCTGGGACTGCACTATGGACCCATTATTTATGCAAAATCTGGCAGTCATCCTGAACTCTTGCTACTCCTAACCCGCACCCCACTACCCAACCAACGCTCTCCTTGCCACATACAATCAATGCCAGGACCCGTACCTTTGACTTAACAAATACCTCTTGCATCTGCCCCTCCTTCCTGTACCAACTGCGCCCCCATCCACTGCTCTGCCCCAGGCTCTTCCTCAGCCAGTAAAGTGCAATGACCTCGAACTGTTTGCCTTTTTGAGGTGTTTTCCGTAAATCTATGCTCCATGCATTGGTGGGAAGACCTTTCAACACCACAATGGATATGTTCAATGGCCACTCAGTTCCTCAAGGAAGCAACTGTTTATGAGAAAAATGTTTCTGAGCCAGGCATGGTGCCACAATCTTTGCACACAATAACTCTAAGTCACAAAGTAACTCTACAAAGGAAGCTTTGTTATCCCATTTTCACAGCTGGAAAGTAGCAGAGCTAGACCTCCAACACAGATCTGTCTGACTGCACAACAGTGCTCTCTTCATACCCCACACAGCCTCCCAGATAAAATCTTGTCTCCTTAGTATCAGTTGCAGCCCCAGCCTCCTGCCTCCAGACACCCCTCATGCCCTGCTCTCCAGACACATTCCCCCTTCCTGAAGTTCACTCATCTCCCCACAGGGTTTTGTGTTCCATGGCTCCATTTGTGTTCTTCCCTCTGCCTGGGATGCCTTCCTCTGTCCAACTGTCCCTCCAAGCACCACTCAGCCGCAAGGCTAAGGTTAGAACCCAAGATTATGTCACTCCAATCTCTTCTCCTTTCCACTGTGGAGCCCTGCGTCCCACATGGACAATTTTCACTTCATTCTAGATTACGATGCTGTAATTGGCATGGACCAGGATGGAGAAATGCCGCCGGGGAATGCTTCAGTTGGTAGTTAATATAAAGGGATAGGTCTCTGTTGGCTTCTTGTGGAAAATTATTTCAAGAGTTGATTTTTAAATGTAAAGGAAACAGGACTTTATTCCCTGGTCAGACTAATTACTGCACTCCTGAGTCATACTGATGAGATGGCTTCAGAAAACCAACAGTTCTCTCACTGAGCCACAGGTCAAGGGGTTCTGGATGTTTTCACAGAAGGTTATTGCTTTCAAGGGGGTTATTGATGGGCTAGAGTGTGCGGTTTCTTGAGGAATAAAACTATCACAATTAATCTGTTTAGAACTTCTATGTGGGGAGGGGTGTTATTTCTCAGCGGTGAATGACTCAAAGTAAAACAGAGTATTTGTGGTACATGTGCTCTGTGCTGTCAGGCTCATCAATACCAAGTTTGAAGACAAAAAATAAAAGAAAATAGACAGGAGAAAAGAAGGATTTTTTAAAAAGTTATTAAGGATGAAAGTGCTGGCTGCTGACCTAGGCCTCTGTGAATTTAGAACCCAAGATGATCCCAGCTGTGTGATGGGGCAGGACCCTGAGTGTGGGAGCTGGGCTCTGTCCCTCACTCGTGGGTAGATTATGAGATCTATATGGAGTCAGGGGACTTGAAGCTGGGTAGGGTCTGCAGCTGAGCTACTGGGAACTTTCTGGTGTCTGTTAGCCTCCCTGGGACCCACATTCATTTTCTGTAAAATGAGGGAATTGAGCCAATTCACTGTCTTCCTAACAATCACTGTTTTTTTGTAATCACACACCACAGTTCTCTTAAAGCTTTTCTTTCCAGTTTATTTAAATCAACCCTGTTTTAAGACTTTGTCATTTATGAAAGAATAATATCCATAAAATCATGGCTTTGATTTGCTAATTACATATTTCCTAACTCACACTGTGTCAGTCAGAGGGTCCTTGGTTGAAAACAATTGAAAATCTTCCAGCCATCTTAAGCAGAGGGAGATCTTATTGGAGAGATTCTCAGGGCTCAGGTAACTTTAGGAGGCTAGAAGATCAGGCTTGAAGACAGTAGGGATTGAAGTTGTCCTGGTTGACCAGACAGCAAAATCACTGCAGTGGTCCCGTAGCATGAGCACTCTGGTCTTTGCAAAGCACCACTGCCACACCACTGTCACCGCAATGAATGTGGCTGTCAGACACCCATGTCACCATGTCATCTATCTGCTCAGAATTCAAAATCATGGGGACAGTGTCTGGTTGGCCAACCTCAAGTCACTCTTGCACCCTGCCTATCTTGTGATAGGTGTGAGGAGGATGAAAATCTGGTCCATTTGACTTCCATAGATGGCCAACAATCCTCAGGAGGACACAAAATGGGAGATTCTCCAATAGGGAGAACAAGGTGATAATGGGAGACAGATTGAATGGTGGCTAGAAAAAAAGTGAAAATAAAGAAAAAACTCCCCAAAACAAAAAATAGGTATTTATTGCACTCATTAAAATAAACACACAATTATGAAAATAAAAAGTTTATCTGTGTACCATAACATCATAAACTTATGTATCAACCCCATATACCACTGTGTAGGAAGCACTGACCCATTGATCTCAAAGGATCCTACAGCTTTGGCCTTTATTGTACACTAGTGAATACTTCCATTTTGGAAAGTATAGACTCATTTGTATCTTTCTGTAAAACACTGACTTTGGCTCTTTTTGTTTGATTTGCTTGGTAGCTATTCTTTACCTGATGCTTCAGAACCTGTATAGAGTCATTCTTTTACTGTTTTAGGTTGACCATCCACTTCCACTTTATTTTTGATGTGTTCAGAATATCATGCACCCACACATCTTTGCATTTTACTAGGATAAGTAGCAAGCAGTTGAAAAAAAGAAGAACCTGAACCTTTCAAATGACCTTGATATCCTGCCATCTTTGGATCACAGTGTAGCTTTCTAGAATTCTCCAGGCCAAGTGAGGGAGTGTAAGTTCCCAATGTTCAAGATATAATCTTACACAAGAGTTCTAGAGACAACATATTCTGCATAGGGCATCAGAAACATCCAACTAAGTCAAAGTTCATTCCACTCTTCCTAAATATGTATTTGGCACTTCCTATTAAACTTCCCTAAACCTCATCAAATAAATGTTAGTTTTGGAAGAAATATTAGCAATAATCCTGTTCATTTGTATTGATAATGCAAGTGAGACTTCCAAGAGAAGGGTACACTGGACCTAGAATATTTTGGAATCCCTTCTGAAACCCATTATGGAAGTTCTAGTTCAAATAACAAATTACCTTCTTCTCTAACAGATCCCATTTCTCCTGCCAGGGAAAACCATTCCACAGTTACCTGATACTTTATACAGAAACATGAAATAAGATTCTTTCTGTAGATGGAATTCTGGCTCCACAGAAATTAAAGGCATCTAAATGTATAGTTCCTTATCCATAAATGATAAGTAATCCCCATGCTTGTGTATAAGCATAGCATAAACACATACACATGGTGAAGGGAGAAAATAAATGGCTCCAAATATTTGGATGTTTTGTTACAGAAGTTCATATTAAAGGTGAAAATCCAAAGTATGGTTGGGAAGAGAAAGATTAGCAGCTGATCTGTTAACTATCCTTTTTAAGCTGGATAATTTCAAGGAGAGATGATGAAGAAGAATGAGAAGGAGAGTAGGAAGAAGGAGGAGGAAGAAGAAAAAGAAGAAGAAAAAAGGAAAGAAAGAAAGAAGAAAGCAAAAGAGAGACAGAAAGAAAGAAGAAAGAAAAAGAGAGACAGAAAGAAAGAAGAAAGAAAAAGAGAGAAAGAAAGAAGAAAGAAAAAGAGAGACAGAAAGAAAGAAAAAAGAGAGAAAGAAGACAGAAAAAGAGAGGAAGAGAAAGAAGAAAGAAAGAAAAAGAAGAAAGAAGGAAAGAAAGAAAAAGAAAGAAGAAAGAAAGAGGAAGAGGAAGCAAAAGAGGAGGAGGAATAAGAAGAGAAAGAAGAGAAGCAGGAGGAAGAGGAGAAGGAGAAATTAGGGGAAAAAAAGGAGTTATCCTGGTCAAATATGGAAATATTCTATTCAAATTTCTGATGGTTTTTACTGATAGAATGATAATAAGAGAGTCCTTATTAATAGAATTCTTTCAGCAGGATATACTTAATCAATTGGTGTGGTAAACAAACCTGAAATTTATAGATTTCTGGGGCATGGCCTGCTAGAAAGTGTCAGTTTGGGGTATTTAATTATCAGAGTATAAAATGGATTTATTTCAGGCTTAAAAGTTCCCCTTGGGTCAGTGATGAACAATATGCATCACTTGGAAGCCCCATGTGTTGTACATCAGGGCACATTCTGATGTGATGCAAAAGGGCCCAAGATGCAGCACTGGTGGTCCAAGACTTCTCGTGCTTGATCTGCATGTTGCATAAAAGCAGAATAGCTTTTTTGTACTATTAGTAAAGTTTGATACTGAATAAGATTTCTAATTCTTATGAGTCTGATTTGATAATTCAACACTTTGTGCAATCCTTTTTTTTTTTTTTTTTTTTTTTTTTTGAGACAGAATTTCACTCTTGTTGCCCAGGCTGGAGTGCAATGGTGTGATCTCGGCTCACTGCGACTTCTGCCTCCCAGGTTCAAGCGATTCTCCTACCTCAGCCTCCTGAGTAGCTGGGATTACAGGTGCTCGCTACCACGCCCAGTTAATTTTGTATTTTTAGTACAGCTGGGGTTTCACGATGTTGGTCAGGCTGGGCTCGAACTCCTGACCTCAGGTGATCCGCCCGCCTCGGCCTCCTAAAGTGCTGGGATTACAGGTGTTAGCCACCGCGCCCAACCTCTTTGTGCAATCTTAATAGCAAATGTGGTAGAAGGCAAACATGGTCACAAACTCTTGCCCTTCATTGATTTCTTTGTCCCTTTTCCCCCACCATATCTTCTCTTCTACCTCTGGGCTCAGCCACATGGCTTGCCTGGGATGTTAGCCATTGTGACACAAGAGAGAACTGAAAAGCACTGTGCAATAGCGATTATTTTCTCTTGCTGCTGTTGGAACCCTGTAACATGTTAACGAAGCTTGACTAACTGGTTGGAGGATGAGAGACCATATGGACAAGAGACAAGTACCTTAACTGAGGCCCCTCTAGACCACCAGCCCTGACAGCTGGTGGAGTCCCAAGAAAAAGGGACTCACTGGTCAATGTGCTAGAAGCCAATACTATGACACCAGATTCTGAGAAAAGAAAAGCTTTTTATTGCAAGTTGACTAACAAGGAGATAGGAATCCAGTTCTAATTGGTCTTCTTGTGCTGGCTTAAAGTCTGTAATTTGATGAGGAAAGGTTTAGGAGGTGGATTCTGAGATTAGTAGGTGATTGGTGGAAGGAAAGAGGAGGTATGGAAAGTCCTTGGGCATGAGCAGATTCTCATGGGTTATGTGCAGATTCGGGGGGAGTTAGTATGAAACATGTGGTGGAATTTCAGGTTGGGATGTCAGCAAGCTTGTTCTGTGCAGACTTCAGCTGGCTACATTGGTTCTAACTGAATTCAGCTAATTTTGTTATCTTACAGGAGGAGGGAGTTTCAGCATTTCGGCAAGTTGTTTCTTTTTCTTTATTTCTTTCTTTTCTTTTTTTTTTTTTGTTTAATCTGCCATCCTCTAAACTCAAGAATTTTTGTTACTTACTGGTTTCTTTAACTCTTTGGGGCATGGTTTAAATGGGACATGACAGATGTATGAGTGAGTCAGCCCAGCCCAACTGCTGCCCTACAGAATCATGAGCTAAATAAATGGTTGCTTTAAGCTATTACATTTTGGGAGTGTTTTGTTACAAAGAAAAAGCCAACTGATATAGTATATTTAAAATCCACTGTGGCCAGATTCTATCCTTCTCACAACCCTCCCACTCCTCCTGCTTGTTCCTCCTCTTTCTATTTGGGTTCAGGGCTCACAAACTGGTGTCTAAGTGTCGGCCACTGTGTCCCATCAAAAAATAATGTTTGAGCCAAGATTCACTGCAAAGACCATACTTGTTGATTATGCTCAGTGTACATCTGATTTTTCAGAGCTCCTGCCATACTAACTGCTGAATATTTTCAGCATCAGCTCTGGTCCTGTGAACAAGTTTTGTTTTATTCACAAAGTATAAATCAGAAGATTTTCCATGGAAATCTGGATTTATGGCTTCTCTAAAAAAGGGAATAGGGAAGGTCTGGGAATGTTGGACTAGGATTGGGCAGGAATGAACTGGAGCTGAGAATAGACTACTCATCATCCAGACAGCACTCGCGCTGCCAGTTCATCACTGTCCCATCATCCCTGGGTGTAGTATGCTTGTCTTGTTTCACCTATGCACGTTACCTGCCTGACCTTAGAGGAAGTTGGTTGTGTGCATGACACATTGGCTAGCATTGCTTTGAGGGTGTAACCATGTACTGTCATGTTTTTACACATTTTGGTCTCATTGTGTGGAATGTGCATCTCCTTCTTGGACACTTTACTGAACCTCTGCAAATTCTTCAAAATTTAACTTAAATGCCTCCTGTTTTATGACATCTGCTATATTTCTCTCAATAAGGCTGGTTCACCTTCCTCTGTGTTCCATATGACTTTGCACATAATCTCTCCTAGAGCATTAACATTTTATCCATCAGCATTGTTTAAAAACTGCTTGAACAACTATCATGTGATCTCCTTGAACACAGGACTACCCTCTTCCCCTACTTACCCCTTGGGTAGGGCATATGGCAGGGCCCCTAATACCTGTGACGGATTAAGGAATCAATAAACTAGACATTCTGGCTGAACTTCAGAGAGTAAATTTAATGCCATTTGCATTTTGTGTAAAACCAAATTTATGATTCTCTATGATACATTCTCTGACGACTTCTTTATAATCAACAATGTTCTGCTTTGATTTTAAAGAGCTTCTTTTTGGCTCCAGGACAAGCAATGTATAAAGGAAATAAAAATTGTTTAAAGTATAAGAAATTCTGAGTCAAGTTTTAAAGAGGTGTGTTTAAAGGAACCAAGAGGCTGTTGGCACCAGAATGATCCTTAATGCTCCTCAGCTTCCTAATAAAAGAGACTCCACATTGACCAATTGGATTACCCAGTTTCTGTCGGGACAGGCTAAACTACACTTTGGTAGCAATCCCCAAGTGGCTTGACAGCAAACACACTGCTTTGCTTATGCTATAGGAACACCATGGTGGGCAGAGTGATCTATTCATCCTGGTCACTCAGGGAACTGTGCCAATTGAGGCTCCATCTCAACTTGTGCTTCCATGATCACTTGGGCAGAGCAAAGAGAAACTGTGGCCCATACACTGGCCTTTAAAAGTGTCACATGGAAGGGACACATACCATTTTTGCTCCTATTTAGTTGGTTAAAGCAGAGCATATTGCCAGGTCTAACTTCAACAGGGCAAGGAACAGCAATTCTTCCACAGGCCAGGAAAGAGAAAGTTGGAATATTTGTGAACAAAAAAGTATGTACCAAAATTCGTGATTTTACAAAGGACCTTCAGTTTTCAAAATGTATCATCATTATCTACCTGCCAATGACTCCCACAGATGGATTTAAAGTAGAATTTGACCTCCATCAGCTAGGCTCAGCTGCTTCTCCACAGTTGTTTCAGAATGCAAGACTCCTTTGTTTGAAACTGCTACGAGTAAACAGAAGATGAGAAGAGACCAGACCCCACCTCCAGATTATACCCACTCTTGCAGACGCATCAGCAGGCCATGGCAGTATGGGGTGGAAAAGGTGGTGGTTGGGTGGATGTTGGGTCTGTGGAGGCACAGAAGAGGGACACCAAACTGGACTGGGGGCAGATGTGCTGCATGAGTGGAATCAAGGAGGAAGCGGGGCTTGGGCAAGGTCTTGAAGGGCACATTGCTGTTTGCACATTGGACAGGGGTAGAGAAGATACGAGGTCCCAGAGGAGAGGGATATAGATGAGGTCCTTAGGGTCATGACTGGTCAACAGGATGCCTGCCCTAGAAGGAAATTATTTACACACATGACCTTGAGCAAGCGCCTTCCTCTTTCTGATCTGTCTCCTGCTCTACAAAACAGAGGTTATAATCAAAATCCCATTTTTAAAAATAGAACTTGACAACCTGATTCTAAAATTTGCCAAGAGTATAAATTAGTAGAAATAGCTAAGAGTATTTCAAATAATAAATACAATAAGATCAACTTGTCTTATCACCAGTAAAATCATTATATTCTAGAGATACAGGAATTAATTTTGCTCAAAACCTGGCATTATCTAAAGACTGGCCAAATCAATTAAAAGAACAAAAAAGAGAGTCCAGAATTCAATCTGTGGTTTTGAGAATTTGTGATAAGAGTTTCACTTCAAATCAATTAGAAAAGAAGTAACAGTTTAAGAAATAGTTTTGACAATTTAATAACCATTGAAAAAGTTATCTTTTAAATTCACATTATATATAAGAATAATACACAGATTTATTAAATGTTTTAAAAACAAAATTTAGAAAGCATTATAATAAGTATAAAAAATAGTTTTCTTACCTTAAGTTGGAAACATTGTCCTATAGAAGGTTTAAAATTCTTGATACCATAAACAAAAGACTTGCATATTTGATTATAAAATTTTTAATATCCTTTTTGTGGAAGAAAACATAACAAATTAAAAGAAAAGTGACAGAGTAATAAAAATATAGAAATATATATAATAAATGATCAACAATCAGAATATACAAAAACTACTTGTGATCAATTATTAAAAACATTCATGGAAAAAATAGGCATAGAATATAAGAGGACAATTAATATGACTTATGAAAAAGGCTAATAAACATGAAAAAATTCTCAATCCCAATCGAGGGCAAATACGTGGAAATAAAAAGATACAAGTTGTATTAAATTGGCAAAAAATAAATAAAATTCTAGCTATTTAAATCCAGTGGTGCCTACATTGCTTGAAAATGGATATTCTCATTAAGTGACAAGAAATTCAAACTGGTAGAAACATGGACTATGAAGCCACACCACCTGGGATTGCATCCTGTACTGTGTGACTTTAGGCAAGTTACTAAACCTCTCTTTGCTCTATTTTTTTCTCATCAATAACAGTGCCTATATTATAGAGCTATTGTGAAATTAAATATGATAATCCATGGGAAATGCTGAGAATAGCACCTGGCCCATCGTGAGTGCTCAGTGATAATTAGCTTTTATTTTCCTACTGTCAGTGAGAGTATCAAAATTAGAAATGCATATGCAACTTTATTTATAGGAATCTGTCCTATAGAAATAACCAGGCATAAGCATAAATTTAGATCTATAATAGTAACCATTTCAATATTTGTAATGGTAAAATTTTGAAAACAACATAGATATGAATTAAAAGGAAAGGAGTCACATAAATTTTGCCTACCTCCTTTTTATAGTAAGTTGCATTTATTTTATGTAACAGTTTACAAAGAATGAGACAGACTCCTTTTTATTAAGATAGAAGAACCACTAAACATATATTCTTACATAAAAAACAAAATAGACCGGGCATGGTGGCTCATACTTATAATTACAGCACTTTGGGAGGCCAAGGTCTGAGGATTGCTCAAGTCCAGGAGTTCGAGACCAACCTGGGCAACATAGTGAGACTCTCTCTGTACAAAATAAGTAAATAAATAAGTAAATAATTACTTGGGAATGGTAGCAAATGCCTGTTGTCCCACCTACTTGGGAGGCTAAGATGAGAGGACCACTTGATTCCAGGAGGATGAGGCTGCAGTGAGCCCTGATTGAATCACTGCACTACAGCCTGGGCAACAGAGCAAGATCCTGCCTCAAACAGTAAAATAAAATAAATACATAAATCAGAGATAAATTTGAATAATACAATCTTTGGAAATCATTTCAAATATATTTGTGAATACATTGAATTTTTTAAAGAAAGAGTCACATCAGACTCTTAATACTAGCTACTTTTGGGGAAGAGGATGTATTGGATGACGGTGAAGGCAGATTTGAATTTTACCTTCACTAGTATGTGTTTTTTAAATTTTTTTTTTTAATTTCAATAGGTTTTGGGGAAAAGGTGGTGTTTGGTTACATGAATAAGTTCTTTAGTGGTGATTTCTGAGATTTTGGTGCACCCATCACCTGAGCAGTGTACATTGTACCCAATGTGTAGTCTTTTATCCTTCGCCACTCCCCACCCTTTCCCCTGAGTCCCCGAAGTCCAATGTATCATTCTTATGCCTTGGTGTCTCATAGCTTAACTCCCACATATGAGTGAGAACATTTGATGTTTGATTTTCCATTCCTGACTTATTTAGAATAAGAGTCCCCAATTCCATCCAGGTTGCTGTGAATGCTATTGTTTTGTTCCTTTTTATGGCTGAGTAGTATTTCATAGTAGCTATACACACACACACACACACACACACACACACACACACACACACACAATGTGATGCATATACATCACTCATTGATTAATGGGCATTTGGGCTGGTTCCATATTTTTGCAATTGCAAATTGTGCTGTTATAAACTTATGTGTGCCAGTATCTTTTTTGTATAACGACTTCTTTTCCTTTGGGTAGGTGATACCTAGTAGTGGTATTGCTGGCTCAAATGGTAGATCTACTTTCAGTTCTTTAAGGAATCTCCACACTGTTTTCCATAGAGGTTGTATTAGTTTTCATTCCCATCAGCAGTGTAAAAGTGTTCTCTTTTCACCACATCCATGCCAACATCTATTATTTTTTGATTTTTTTGATGACGGCCATTCTTGCAGGAGTGAGGTGGTATTGCATTGTGGATTTGATTTCCATTTCCCTGATAATTAGTGATGTTGAGCATTTTTCCATATGCTGTTGGCCTTTTGATTATCTTCTTTTGAGAATTGTCTGTTTATGTTCTTCACCACTTTTTGATTTTTTTCTTGATGATTTGTTTGAGTTCTTTATAGATTCTGAATATTAGTCCTTTGTTGGATGTATAGATTGTGAAGATTTTCTCTCACTGTGTGGATTGTCTGCTAACTCTGCTGATTATTTCTTTTACTGTGCAGAAGCTTTTCAGTTTAATTAAATGGTTTACATTTGTTTTTGTTGCATTTGCTTTTGGGTTCTTGGTCATGAAGTCTTTACCTAAGCCAAAGTCTAGAAGGGTTTTTCAGATGATATCTTCTATAATCTTTATGTTTTCAGGTCTTAGATCTAAGTCTTTGATCCATCTTGAGTTGATTTTTGTACAAGGTGAGAGATGAGGATGAGGATTCAATTTCATTCTTCTACATGTGGCTTGCCAATTATGGGTATCCTTTCCCCACTTTATGTTTTGTTTTCTTTGTTGAAAATCAATTGGCTGTAAGTATTTGGCTTTTTTCCTGGGTTCTCTGTTCTGTTTCATTGATCTATGTACCTATTTTATACTAGTACCATGCTGTTTCAGTGACTATGGCCTTATGGTATGGTTTGAAGTCGGGTAATGTGATGCCTCCAGATTTATTCTTTTTGCTTAGTCTTGCTTTGGCTATGTGGGATCTTTTTTCATTCCATATGAATTTTAGGATTGTTTTTTCTAGTTCCATGAAGAATGATGGTGGTATTTTGATGGGAATTGCATTGGATATGTAGATTGCTTTTGGCAGTATGGTCATTTTCACAATATTGATTCTACCTATCCATGAGCCTGGGATGTGTTTCCATTTGTTTGTGTCGTCTATGATTTCTTTCAGCAGTGTTTTGTAGTTTTCCTTATAGAGGTCTATTAGGTTAGGTTTGGTTAGGTTTATTCTCAAGTATTTTCTTTCTTTTTTTGTTATTGTTGAAGCTATTGTGAAAGGGGTTGAGTTCTTGATTTGATTCTTAGCTTGGTTGCTGCTGGTGTATAACAGAACTACTGATTTGTGTATATTAATTTTGTATCCTGAAACGTTGTTGAATTCATTTACCGGTTCTCAGAGCCTTTTGGATGAGTCTTTAGGGGTTTCTAGGTACATGATCATATCATTAGCAAACAGTGACAGTTTCACTTCCTCTTTATTTATTTGGTTGCCCTTTATTTCTCTCTTTTGTCTGATTGCTTTGACTAGGACTTCCCATACTTTGTTGAATAGAAGTGTTGAAAGTGGGTATCCTTGTTTTGTTTCAGTTTTCACAGGGAATTTTTTCAACTTTTCCCCATTCGGTATAATGTTGGCTGTGTGTTTGTCATAGATGGCTTTCATTACCTTAAGGTATGTCCCTTCAGTGCTGATTTTGCTGAGAGTTTTAATCATAAAGGGACGCTGGATTTTGTCAAACACTGTTTCATCATCTATTGAGATGATCATGGGATTTCTGTTTTTAATTCTGTTTATGTGGTTTATCGTATGTTTTATTGACTTACGTATGTTAAACTGTCCCTTCATTCCTGGTATTAAACCCACTTGATCATGGTGGATTATCTTTTTGATATGCTGTTGGATTCAATTCACTAGTAATTTTGTCTCTATTTTCATCAGGGATATTGGTCTATAGTTTTCTATTTTTGTTGTGTCCTTCCCTGGTTTTGGTGTTAGGGTGATACTGGCTTCATAGAGTGATTTAGGGAGGATTTCCTCTTTATCTTTTGGAATAGTGTCAATAGGATTGGTACCAGTTCTTCTTTTACTGTCTGATAGAATTCAACTGTGAATCCATCTGGTCCTGGACTTTTTTTGTTGGCAATTTTTATATTACTATTTCAATCCTGCTGCTTGTTATTGGTCTGTTCAGAGATTCTATATCCTCCTGGTTTAATCTAGGAAGGTTGTGTATTTCCAGGAATTTATCCATCTCCCCTAGGTTTTCTAGTTTATGCACGCAATGGTGTTTATAGTAGCCTTGAATACTCTTTTGTATTTCTGTGGTATCAGTTTCATATCTCCCTTTTCATTTCTAATTGAGCTTATTTGGATCTCCTCTCTTCTTTTCTTGGTTAATCTTACTAATGATCTATCAATTTTATTAATCTTTTTCAAGAACCATTTTTTGGTTTATCTTTTGTATTGCTTTTATTGTTTCAATTTCATTTAGTTCTGCTCTGACCTTTGTTATTTCTTCTGCTGGGTTTGGGTTTGGATTGTCCTTGTTTTTCCAGTTTCATGAGGTGTGACCTTACATTGTCTATTTGTGCTCTTTCAGACTTTTTGATGTAGGCATTTAATGCTATGAACTTTCCTCTTAGCACCACTTTTGCTGTATCCCAGAAGTTTTGATAGGTTGTGTCACTATTATCTTTCAGTTCAAATAATTTTTTAATTTCCATCTTGATTTCATTGTTGACCCAATGATTATTCAGGAGCAGGTTATTTAATTTCTAAATATGCATGGTTTTGAGGGTTCTTTTTGGAGTTGATTTCCAATTTGATTCTGCTATGGTCTGAGAGAGTACTTGATATAATTTCAGTTTTCTTAAGTTTACTGAGACTTGTTTTGTGGCCTATCATATGGTCCATCTTGGAGAATGTTCCATGTGCTGATGAGTATGTACATTCTGCAGTTGTTGGGTAGAATGTTCTGTAAGTATCTGTTAAGTCCATTTGTTGTAGGGTATGATTTAAGTCCTTTTTTTGTTGTTGACTTTCTATCTGGATGACCTGTCTAGTGCTGTCGGTGAAGTATTGAAGTCCCCTGCTGTTATTGTGTTGCCATCTACCGAATTTTTTAGGTCTAGTAGCAATTGCTTTATAAATTTGGGAGCTCAGTGTTAGTTGCATATATATTTAGAATTGTGATATTTTCCTGTTGGATTAGTCTTTTTATCATTATATAATGTCTCTCTGTTTCTTTTATAACTGCTGTTGCTTTAAAGTTTGTTTTGCCTTATATAAGAATAGCTACTCCTGCTCACTTTTAGTGTCCATTTGCATTAAATATCTTTTTTTACCCCCTTACCTCAAATTTATGTGAATCCTTTTGTGTTAGGTAAGTCTCCTGAAGACAGCAGAAACTTGGTTGGTGAATTCTTATCCATTCTGCCATATCCATTTAAGTGGAGCATTTAGGCCATATACATTCAATGTTAATTTTGAAATGTGGGGTACTATTCTATTCATCTTGTATTTCTTGTATATCTGAATACCTTGTTAATTGTCCATTGGGTTATTGTTATATAGAGATTTATGCTTTAAGGAGGTTCTAGGATTTAAAGGATTTGTTTCAAGATTTAGAACTCCTTTTAGCAGTTCTCGTAGTGCTGACTTGGTAGTGGCAAATTCTCTCAGCATTTGTTTGTCTGGAAAAGACTATCTCTTCTTCATTTATGAAGCTTAGTTTTGCTGGATACAGAATTCTTGACTGATCATTGTTTTGCTTAAGGAGGTTAAAAATAGCACTCCAGTCCCTTCTAGCTTGTAGGGTTTTTTCTGAGAAATTGGCTTTAATCTGATAGGTTTTCCTTTAGAGGTTACCTGATGCTTTTGCTTCATACCTCTTAAGATTCTTTCCTTTTTCTTGACTTTAGATAACTTGATGACTGTGTGCCTCAGTGATTATCTTTTTGTGGTGAATTTCACAGGTGTTCTTTGAGCTTCTTGTATTTGTATGTCTAGATCTCTAGCATGGCCGGGGAAGTTTTCCTTGATTATTCCCTCAAGTCTGTTTTCCAAACTTTTAGATTTCTCTTCTTCCTCAGGAACACATTTAATATAGTCCCAGACTTCTTGGAGGTATTGTTTATTTTTTAAATTTATTTATTTGTCTTTGATGGATTGGGCTAATTAGAAAGCCTTGTCTTTGAGCTCTGTGTTTTTATTTTTTTCTACTTGTTTGATTTTATTGCTGAGACTTTCCAGTGCATTTTGCATTTCTCTAAGTGTGTCCTTGATTTCCAGAAGTTGTGATTTATGCTATCTATTTCACTGAAGAATTTTCCTTTTATATCCTGTGTTATGTTTTTTATTTCTTTAAACTGAACTTCACCTTTCTCTGGTCTTTGATTAGCTTAATAACTGATCTTCTACATGGATGAAGCTGGAAGCCATTATCCTCAGCAAACTAACACAGGAACAGAAAACCAAACACTGTATGTTCTCATTTATAAGTGGAAGCTGAACAATGAGAACACATGGACACAGAGAGGGAAACAACACACATTGGGGCTTGTCCGGGGGGTAGGGAGTGGGAGAGCATCAGGATAAATAGCTAATGCATGAAGGGCTTAATACCTAGGTGAAGGGTTGATAGGTACAGCGAACCACCATGGCACACATTTACCTATGTAACAAACCTGCATGTCCTGCACATGTATCCTGGAACTTAAAATAAAATAAAAATTTTTAAAAATCGACCTTCTGAATTATCTTTCTGGCAATTCAGAGAATTCGTCTTGACTTGGATCCATTGCTGATGAGCTGGTGTGAGCTTTTTAGGGTGTTAAAGAATCTTGTTTTGTCATATTACCAGATTTTTTTTTTAGTTCCTTCTCATTTAGGTAGACTATGTCAGAGGTAAGACCTAGAATTCAAAGGTTGCTGTTCAGATTCTGTGGAGTGCTCCCTTGATGTGGTGTTCTCCCTCTTACCCTAGGAATGAGGCTTCCTGAGAGCCAAACTGTAGTGATTGTTTTTGCTCTTCTGGGTCTAGCCACTCAGTGGAGCTACTGGGCTCCAGGCTGGTATTGGGAAGTGTCTGCAAAGAGTCCCGTGATGTGATCCATCTTCAGGTCTTGCAGCCATGGTCCAGTGGAGGTAGGAGGGGAGTAAAGTGGACTCTGTGAGGGTCCTTGGTTATATTTTTGTTGAGTGTGCTGCTTTTGTGTTGGCCTCCAGCCAGGAGGTGGCGCTTTCAAAGACACATCAGTTGGAGTCCTATAGGGAGGATGCAAACTTGCCTCCATTGCCTAGTTAAGTATTCAGGTTTCTCAGTCAGTGGGCAGGGCCATAGAGCTCCCAGGAGAGTATGACCTTTGTCTTTGGCTACCAGGGCAGGTAGAGATGCAGAGAAGCATGTCTGAGCTCAGCCTCTCCTTGGACAGGGTTTGCTGCAGCTGCTTTGGGGGATGGGGATGTGGTTCCAAGTCCAGTGGACTTATATTCCCAGGGGAATTATGGCTGTGTCTGCTGACTTATACAGGTTGCCAGGAGATGGGGGGAAAGCTGGCAGTCACAGGTCTCATCCCTCTTCCATGCAGCCTACAATCCCAGAGACTGGTCTCACTCCCACTGTGCCCCACTAACAGCACCGAGTCTATTTCTGGACAGCCGGTGACCATGAGTTTCTCCACTGAGAAAGCAAGCAGACTCACTGGTTTTTTGCATCTTAGGGAGACTGCAGCAGTGATCCAGTTCCTTCAAAGTTTCTGTGGATTCTCTCAGCTTTCCTGGTTTGTCCCTGTGGTAGTTCTTGGAGCAAAAGTTCATGATGTGAGTCTCTACATGCTGCTCTGTGCATCTGAGCGGGAACTGCAAGCTAGTCCTACCTCCTATTCACCATCTTAATCCTAGTATTTATATTTTTGTACAATACGTAGTTCTTTGGGCACTCAAAAAAATATTTTTGGCTGGGCATGGTGGCTCACACCTGTAATCTCAGCTCTTTGGGAGGCCACGGCAGGCGAATCACCTGAGGTCGGGAGTTTGAGACCAGACTGGGTGAAACCCAGTCTCTAACATGGTGAAAACCCTGTCTCTACTAAAAATATAAAATTAGCTGGGCATGGTGGTATGCACCTGTAATCCCAGCTACTCTGGAGGCTGAAGTAGGAGAATCACTTGAACCCAGGAGGCAGAGGTTGCAATGAGCTGAGATCGCACCATTGCACTCCAGCCTAGGCAACAGAGTGAGACTCTGTCTCCCTGCCCCCACCAAAAATAAATTTTAAAAACCCTATATTTTAAAATTAAACAATGTGGATTGAGTCATATATGCACCAGCTAGACATGCTCCTAACTCAAAGATTCCAAGTCTCTGCTTCTGTCCTCCAGCCAGTGGGGAGCTATGGATGGTTTTTGAGGGCATGATTGACCTGGTCACAGTCACAGGAATTCTTAAATAAATAGCTCTTTATTTTGTTGTTTCATTTTCCTCACCTACTCTTTCCAGTGTTTACATGCTTTCTTCATTTTTGTTGCTGGCAATTGGCAGTTTTTCTTTAATTTTTTTTTCTTCACCAAGCCTCTAAGTTTATTTCTCTCTTAAGGTCTTTATTATTTTCCTCTTTTCAGACAAAAATTAGTTGCTGAAGCCATTTCTTCTCTGGTGCTTGATGAGTCTCCAGAGACGTTGCATACAGCCAAAGAGCTTTGTATATGACTCCCCTAAGACAGTAAGAGGTGGTGGGAAACAAGCCACAGGGATCAGGAGACAAGGCTTCTGGCCCTATCTCAGCACTGGCCTGGGGGCTCTCCCTCCCCATGCCTCAGATTCCATGCTAACAACAGGGAGAGGTCAGTGCAGAGATCCCTGGAGACCCCATCCTGTCATGACCATCTACAATCCCAAGGCAATGAGTGAACACTGAAGTTCAAAAACATTGGCCGTCGAGAAAGCAGAGAGCCCTGCAGAACAGCTTGAGTCTCTCATATCAAGAGCTCAAAACTTCCAGCCCCCTGCTGCCCACACAGAGAGCTTCTCAGTCACTGGGCAATGACTGGGCAGTGGTTTGTTCTATGGCAGACACCACGAGGGAACTAACACTGCTGCACTCACCCCAGCATGCAGCCACATCAGCATCACAGAGATCAAATGCCTCCTTTCCTTGATGGGAAAAAGGTTCTTACAGAGATGAAGGTCATGTGCCTTGCCCAATGTCATGTGGCTGGGTTGGGGGTGGGATGACAGTGATACAAACAGGAGACAGGGAAATACTGTGTAGAAGAGGGCATTTCCCCAACAAAGGCCCTGCTCTCAAGCCTGAAGACCTGCTGCCCTAAATGAGGACAGGCATTTTCTGTTTTTGTGCCCAGAAAGTTGCTTTTGGCCTGCCATTCTCCCCATGTTGCCCCCATATGAACCTGAGACCTTAGTGAGCACACACACAAATGACTGAACATTGAGACCAGCAAATCAGCAGACGAGCGGACCAGCAGACCAGCAATGGTGGAAAGATGCAGCAGGGAAAGAAAGAAGAGGAGGGATGACTGGACACCAAGGGGAGTTTGGCTGGGGGCAGTCAGAGAACAGTCTGGCTGCTGGGTGACCCGACTCCAGGAGAAGACGAACTTCCCACTCCATCCCCACTTCCAGCTCCCCATCCATCTCGCTGAGAGCCACCTCCACCACTCAATAAAACTTTGCACTCATCCCTCAAGCTCATGTATGATCCAATTCTTTTAGGACACTGGGCAAGAGTTTGGGATATGGAAGGTTGTCACACTGGCTCTCTGCCCTTGGGATAAGGCAGAGGGTTCATTGAGCTGATTAACACACAAGCTGTCTGCAGATGGCAAATCTGAAAGAGCTTGTAGCACACACCCACTTGGACTTCAGGAGTCGCAGGCACCGACCTCTTGACGTTGCGGTGGGGCAGGAGCCCAAAAGTGCTCACCTCAGCCTCTGCACCTGCCTGTCAGCATGCTTCTCCTAGTTTGAGAAGGTTTGAGCTGCAGGGCAAACAAGCAGGCAAGCCACACCCCTGTTGCACATCCTGCGAGGGAAATCAGGGAACTCTCCCTTTTCATCAGTTCATTCAATAACAAGCTCTAAGAAATACCACTCCAGTTCTCACCATCTCCCTACTTCTACCTCTCCAGGGAGAGTGGTCTCCACTGAATTGGCATTGGGGTTAAACAGATCTGAGTTTGTCACTGACTAGCTTTGTGATCTGATTTTTAAAAGGCTCATATCTTCACATGGGTTGTTCTCAATTTCAGATGTTCTACTCCTTCTTTTTTGCCTACATCCATTTTATTCTTGTTCTTTAAAATCTCTATCAGGGGACTTCTCCCTGAAGCCCTCCTGCCTCCTCCAGTCAGGTTCACTCACCCCTCCTACCCTCTTGGTATGCCCTGGATTTAATTTGTCTCTCCCACTGGATGATGATGCTTTTTCCTTCAGTCTCTCCCATGCGAGATTGTGAGCTCCAGGTAGAAGAGGGCCACACCTATGTATCTCCCAGAAATGGGCACAGAGTACTGTAAAATGTGAGACTTTCACAGCTCAATGCAAAGGGCTGTGAGAGAATAGGGACTAGAATGTAACCATCTCAGGCTCCCTGTAGCTATAAATTCCTTGTGGATGGCAGGTGCTCAGCACAGTGCTCTGTACAGGTTGTTGCTCTCAAAATATAAAACAAAAAGCTTCAGAGATAAGTTGTTTCTATTAGTCACTTACACCATAGTATGAAGTTGACGGTGCATTGCCTGCCTCTTAGGGATGCTGACTTTTAAGTTTCTCTCCTTGAATAATTAAAAACTCAGGATCATACATCAAGAAGCAGCAGAGAAGAGAATGGAGGGGGAAAGAGAGGAGAGAATAAAGCTAAAGGGATGTCAGCTTCTCTGAAAAGACAATTAGCCCTCGTGCCCATGCCTCAGGCTGGCTTCTCTTAGTAACTCAGAAATTTTATTTCCATGAATTCTACCCCTCTTGTGACCCTCCAGGAGAATAAGATCTCAGCAAGTCCCTCTTCTGAGCTGATATCTCCATCCTGGACCTGCCAGAGGCAGTTTGTTTCCTTGTTTACGTGCTGAGAGACACAGCCTCTATTTGGCAGGAAGTGTGAACAAACAGACCTGAGGCGATTTCTTTTCATCACCACCTACCTCCTAGAACAACTGTCACTTCCTCCTTCCTTCCTTCCTTCTCTCTCAGAGAGCTTTAATGCCGAGAATACCAAATGGAGATCACAGTTCTGGGTGTGAGTCATGATTTCACTACCGGCTAGCACTGTGACATTCTGCCTTGGTTTCTTCATCTGTGAAATGGGACAAAGTCCTTGTCATCTCTTCCACTATGCAGTCAGTTCAGGTAAATGCATCAATGTCATGAATTCAGCAAAATGCATCACGTCTTTTTTGATGGTAGGTGCAGCAGCTGCAGAAATGCCTAAGACAAAGTTTGTGGGAAGGATTAAATGGGGCAGTGTGGAATAACAACCAAGGTGTCAAATTATTTTCCAGAGGATGCTTTGTCCATGTTCATGACCTATGCTTTCCTGATCCGTGGGGTCAGGTTCACTTCCTGGAGAGCACTGTGGTGCAGGGACGGTTGTGGCATGCGTGCCTCTTTGTCCACCAACCCATGGCAGAAATCACTGATCAACCCAATATCATCTCAGGATTCTCCTCAACACAGGTATCTGGGAGTCACTGACCATCAGCCAGTAGCCAAAACCTACATGCTATTACAGGAAAAAGCAGCACGGCTTTGGAGTAAAACTAATGTGATTTGAATCTGGTTCCTCTGAAGCATTGAGCAAGTTTGACAATCTCCTTAAATGAAAGTACTCATCCATATCTGTATAAAGAATATATTTCTGCCTAACTCCCAGGTTTCCTGTGATAATTAAACAAGACTAAATATCATGGAAGTACATATACATAGTAGTACTCCCTTCCTTCCTTCCTTCCTTCCTTCCTTCCTTCCTTCCTTCTCCTTCCTTCCTTCCTTCCTTCCTTCCTTCCTTCCTTCCTTCCTTCCTTCCTTCCTTCCTTCCTTCCTTTCTTTCTTTCTTTCTTTCTTTCTTTCTTTCTTTCTTTCTTTCTTTCTTTCTTTCTTTCTTTCTTTCTCTCTCTCTCTCTCTCTCTCTCTCTCTTTCTTTCTTTCTTTCTTTCTTTCTTTCTTTCTTTCTTTCTTTCTCTCTTTCTTTCCTTCCCTCCCTCCCTCCCTCCCTCCCTCCCTCCCTCCTCCTCCTCCTCCTCCTCCTCCTCCTTCTTCTTCTTCTCTTTCTTTCTTTCTTTCTTTCTTTCTTTCTTTCTTTCTTTCTTTCTTTCTTCCTTTCTTTGCACTATGGAGTCTTGCTCTGTTGCCCAGGCTGGAGTGCAATGGCATGACCTTGGCTCACTGCAACCTCTGCCTCACAGTTTCAAGCAATTCTCCTGCCTCAGTCTCCCGAGTAGCTGGGATTACAGGCATGCACCACCACCCCTGGCTAATTTTTGTGTTTTTAGTAGGGACAGGGTTTCACCATGTGGCCAGGCTGGTCTCAAACTCCTGACCTCATGATCTGCCCGCCTTGGCCTCCCAAAGTGCTGGGTTACAGGCGTGAGCCACCGCACCTGGCTGGTAGTACTCTTTTTCTACCCTGACCTTCCAATTCTAAACAGGTCTTTCCTCTGATTCTCAGTTTTTACCATCTGTAAAATATTAATAGAGCTGTTCTCGCAAGGTTGTTCTGGAGTTTCAAAGTGCTGCCCCTTGCTTTTGACAACTCTCGGTCATATTGAGGTAAGAAGTTAAAAGTCTTGGCTCGGTGTCGTGGCTCACATCTATAATCCCAGCATTTTGGGAGGTGGGCAGATCACTTGACGTCGGGAGTTTGAGGTATTTTGTACTCAAAATACAAAAATTAGCTGGGCATGGTGGCGTTCACCTGCAATTCCTGGTACTTGGGAGGCTGAGGCAGGAGATTTGCTTGAACCTGGGAGGCAGAGGTTACAGAGAGCTGAGATCACACCATTGCACTCCAACCTGGGTGACAGAGTGAGACTGTGTATCAAAAAATGAATAAACGAATACAAGTCCTGACTCTCACCCTCATCACTGTCTTCTGTGCACAACTAAACCAATGTGTCCCTAGCCGAAGTTCTATCTTGCCTCAGTTTCCCTTCTATCCTCTCCCTAGTTTTGAGAATCAGTCAGCGTAAGTTGGGGAAGGGCCATTATTTCCAAGCAAATAAAAGAGTTAGATCTTGGTCCAGCATGTGTGTGTGTGTGTGTGTGTGTGTGTGTGTGTGTGTGTGTGTGTTGCGGTAGGGGAGGGTGGAGAGGGGAAAGGTGAGTTAATTCATTCAGTAGCAGCCCTGACTACCTCCTCCTCCCAGTTTGCTTCATCCTGGGGGGTTGGGAAGTGGAGGCCAAAACCTGGATGTTCCTTAGAACTCTTAGGGGTTTGATTTTCCCTCAGCCCCTTCAGGACCTTTAGTACCCCAGTATGCACGCTCTTCAGAAGAAAGACAGCTGGTGTGTCTCAAAGATTTCCCCAGCTATTTCCTCTTGCCCAGTGGATTCCACCAGGGCCTGATCAGGGCTCCTAGGACACAAAATTTAAGGGGGACCTCACTTCCAGCATCCTGCAAGTGCCCATCCTGCAACTGAGAGTGAAGGCCTCCTTAAATGTGGTACTCAATTCCTTGCCTGCCTCATCCAGCCGGGTCCTGAAAGTATAGAAACAATTGAATAAAAGCCTGAAATGTTAGATGGGAATGTTTGAAGGACTGGACTTTAGAGTCGGGCCCTCCAGTTTCAAATTCCAACACTACTACCACTTGAGTTGTGGCACTTCCTGTAATTTAACTATATATATTTTTTCATCTGTAAATTGGAGATAATAATAGTACTTACCTTTGTACTCATGCTGTGAGGATTCCATTAGGGACTGCATTAGCGTAACCAAGGAAGCATTAGTAAGAATAAAAGAACAATTTTTATTAGACTGTATAATACTGAAAATAATAGGGATCCTGGGGAAGTTAAAGAGAACATATACCTACCAGGTGGCTGGTCCTATGCTAGGTGCCTTATATATGTTTTTTCATATTAAGCCTCAAAAATCTTCTCTATATCATGATGTTAAGAAATTAAGGCCACAAAGGATAAGGAACTTGGCCCAAGATGTTCAATTGACATGAAGAGGTTGGAGTCGTTGAGCTCACGTCCCTGAAATTCCAAATTCTCTGCTGTTTCCTTTTGCCCTAAAGCCATCTTAGCGTGGAAATCCACGCACTGGGTACATGGTTCCTCAGCTGGCTCTTCATTAGGATCTTCTGTGTGGCTTTATAAACACACACTTGCCAGAGTTCCAGGCTTGGCTTAGAATCAACTACAAATCTGTGTTTTGAACAGGAAGCCCTGGGATGGGCATGAACTGTCAGGCTCGGCACCATTGCAGGCTGGGTGACCTCTAAACTCTCTCTCCCTCCACTTTTCTATGTTCAGCCTCTTGAGAAAATGAGAGTGAAAGTGATGATTAAACTGTAAGAATAAAGCGTCTTCCTAAGGAAAGGCTGGCACCTTCTAAGGACATATAATTAAAGCCCAATAGATTAAAATTCCTTTAAGAAATGAGTAATACAAAGATTAAGGCACATCTGATATAGCTTCTTGAATGGCTGCTCAAAGATTTACAGGCAAAGGATAAATCAGCTCTTCTGAGAGAGAAGATACATCTTATTGCTCACATCTGGCAGTGGAAGGTAAAGTGTGCAGAAAAGGAGACGTGCCTGGCAATCTTCAAGCAAGGCGCCAGAAGTGCTTTTGCAAATATATTCTGGATGAAGAAAAAGAAAATCCCCTTCAAGTGAATGGTTTGGTTGTCAGTCATGAGTCAAGTGACTTGGCATGTCAAATTTCTTTCTTGGGCAGGTTTTTTATCACACACAGAAGATGAGCAAAGGAACTTAGAGTAATTAGGAGGTAATGAAGTTGTCAGAATAAGCTATTGACCAAAGAGCAGACAAGGGAATAGATGAAAAATTTAAACGTTTCTAATTTAGCTGATCTGGAAGCTGCACATCTTTTGGCCGTAGGGGAATTATCCTCGGTGCCTAATGAATGAGTTTTTCTGGGCAAAGCAGGGAGCATCCCAGAAGACAAAGGAAGAAGGAATTGGAATCAAAGTCCAAAATGGTAATGGTGATTGTAATATAAATTATAATTAGCCCCTTACGTTTTTATCTGTCTTTGCAAAGCACTTGAACATCTATTACCTCATTCAATTTGCACAGAAACCTAAGAGGGAAGAGACATCCAAGGATGTAAGTATGGAAACTTGAGGTCAGAAAGTGTGATCACTTGCTTAAGGGCCGCACATTACCCTTACTAGTGCAGGATTGAGACTTGAATTCTGGTCCTTCCAGCCCACAGCAAAGCCCTCTTCATTATACATTGACATGGGGGAGCATTGAGGGTAATTAAAGAAATTGACAGACTGGTTAAATTAGATCCATGCAATGAAAATTGCCAGACCCTGTGTCCTTTCTTCTTGCATCCTTTCCTTCCTGCTTCCCTGGTCCCTTCTGCCCTGTCTTCATTATTCATTATTCATTATTTTAATCTGATGAGGTGGGTTCCCTGAAAAGAATCTGGGCTTCCTCTGTTTATTCTGGCTGGTGCTGCTAGTGGGGAAAAAGACCAAAGGATAATTATTTACTTAGCACAGTTTCTGTGTTTTTTCCCATGATATGGTTAGGCTTTGTGTTTCCAGTCAAATCTCATCTTGAATTGTAATCCCCATAGTCCCCATGTGTCAAGACCAGGTAGAGATAATTGAATCATGGGGGCAGTTTCCCCCATGCTGTTCCCCGTGATAGTGAGTTCTCACAAGATCTGGTGGTTTTATAAGGGGCTCTTCCCCCTTCACTCGGCACTCTTCCTTCCTGCCACCTTGTGAAGAAGGTGCCTTACTTCCCCTTCACCTTCTGCCATAATTGCAAGCTTCCTGAGGCCTCCCCAGACGTGCTGAACTGTAAGTCAATTAAACCTCTTTCCTTTATAAATTACCTAATCTTGGGCAGTTCTTTCTAGCACTATGAAAATGGAGTAATGCAACCCACAAGGTCTGTCTTATTCAGTGCTCGAAATCACTCTGCAAGGTAGGTGTAATTACCCGCTCTGTGGCGCATGCAAAAACTAGGACCCAGAAAGACTAGACAACTCACCCTAAAACTCTACTAAATAAGTTGTGCAGCTCCACCCAGTGTCTCCGTCATCAGTATTTATATTCTTGTTACTATTATTTCCACCTGCCAGGTCATGTTAGCTGGAGAATAACAGGCCACAGAGATGACAATTTAGCCATGAAGCTAAAGGCTGAGAGTGAATATGGCTCAACCTGCAAGTCTGCAAAGATCCTTCCAGTCATTGGTACATTGTCTGCCCAGGCTCAGCCTGCCCCATAAATGTGCCTCTCCAGAAATCTATGCCCAACTCTGATCTGCTTGACCCACAGGCCTCCCCATTGATCTCTTCCATGTCGTGGCTACAACTGCCCCCTTCTTATCGATAACTTCTCAACATGTGTCTTTCTCCAGACTTCTTTCCTGACCTAGAAATTTCCATATGCAACTGTCTGAGCAGCCCACCTGTCTGCTTCACATCCATGTCCTACTCAGCATATGTGAGGCAACAAGATTACACCCCCTCTTTAGAGCTAAGTCGAGTCCTAAGTCTTGAAATCCTCCCTCTCCTTTGCACTCCACACTGAATTACTCATCAAGGTTGGGGTAATTCTATTTCCCAAAGTTCTCTTGAATCCATGCTTCTCCTTCTGGTCCTAATGCCAGCCTCATGTCAGCCCCCCATCCTCTCCCACCTATACAGTTACAATAGATTGATAGGTGGTCTTTTAACATCTACTCTTTCTCATCTCCAACCAACATTCCACTGTAATGCTGGAATGACCTTTCTAAGAGGAATGAATATCCGGCTGTACCACGCCCCTTCTTGTGGTTCTCTTCAACTTCACATTAAAGTCCAAACTATGCAGCATGTGATTAAAGGATGTTTGTCACTTGTTTCTGATTTCCTTCCCTTTCTCACCTTCTACGTTTGCTATCTTCGAACTTCAGGCTCCAGAAAGCCCGAACTGTCTGCACCACCCAAGAATTCTAGCCTCTCTCATCTCTTGATGCCTGTGTGTGCTATTTCTTCTGCCTATAGCACCCATCTATTTCTTGTCCTTCAGAAAAATTTCTGTTTATTCATCAAGTCTCGTCTCAAGTTCTAGCTCTTCTGTGAAACATTTTCTTACTCATCCGGGAAAACTTAAGAACCTTGTTACACACCTATGTCCTGGCTGTTGACATGCCGGGTAGCAACATTTGTAGGAATGACTGCCTTCTCCATTTGACTGGGAACTCTTCAGGGAAAACACCAAATATCTACTTATTTTGGTATCTCTATAAGGGTCAGGAAAAAAAGTTTCTTAAATAGATTTAAGTAATCATCCAATCTGTAAACCTCTGTCTGACCCAAGCATACTACAAAATATATAGGCATAATAAGTCTTTATTAGGCAATTACTAAAGTGTTTTTCCATTTGTTCAGAGGGAAAAAGCTTTATTTCTGATTTTCCTCTAAATTATTGCCAAATGAAATTCTACTTTTTCCTTCTTTTCTCTGTTCTTAAAATTGCTGCCCTTATAAATAAACTTTGCACAGATATTTTGTGTATGGAAATGAAATTGATAGTATACACACCTATTGGAATGGCTCAAAATGATCATATCAAGGACTAGCAAGGATACAAAGCAACTGAAAATTGTATGCCTTGCTTGTGGGATGCAAAATAATAAGCATTTTGGAAAATAGTGTGGCAATTTTTTATAAATTAAACTTCACTTACAATATGACCCAGCAATCCTACTCCTATTTACCCAAGAAAAAGAAAGACGCGTGTTTACAGAAAAGCTGTACACAAATATTTATGGCAGTTTTATCCATAATTACCAAAAACTAAAAATAAGTCAAATGTACTTCAACTAGTGAATGAGTAAACAAACTATGGTGCATAGTTTGTGCACCATATGCATAAGTTCATAAGCAATGCAGTCATTCTCAGCAATAAAGAGAAACAAACTGCCTAACACATTGTATACACATGCAGCTCAGGGTAGACCATACATGTGGACATACTTCATGAGCGGTGAAGCACGTGAAGGTGATGTCATTATCATTTTCAGTCTGATGAATATTCTAACCTAGACAAATAACTAAAACAGACTTATTTTTCTCCAGTCACTGCCTAGACTTGTGCTTTGCTGAATTTCCCCATCTTGTCCCTTGGTGGCATCCTAGGAAGATTCCATCACTCTCCTGCCACATCAGGAGTGAAGTCCAGGCTGGCTAGTCCAATTGAAGCTGACAGTCTCCTTCCAAATGCTACCCTTGCTTCTTCCCTGACCTGCAGCTCCAAGCTTATGTGTACCTTGAGGCCTTGATGTGGGGAGGCTGGAAGGTGTACGCTTTTATTCCTCTTCTCTTTTCTCTTCTTTGTCCCCTCATAGAAAAGGGATGGAGGAGAGGAAAACACCTGTGTAATGGGCCAATTTTTGGTGTACTCCTTGAAGCCCTAACCCCCACGGAGATGGTTTGTGGGGGTGGAGCCTTCAGAGGATGATAGGATTAGCGTTCTTATAAAAAAGGAAGAGAGACCAAAGTGCTCTCTCTGTCTCTATCTCTGTCTGGTCTCTCTCTCCCCCCACACACATACACATGCTAAGAAAAAGCTATGTGAGGACACAATAAGAAAACAGCCGTCTACAATCCAGGAAGAGAGCCTGCACTTGGAACTGAATGCCGCTGAACTCTGGTCTTGGGCATTCCAGCCTTCAGAGCTGTGAGAAAAGAAGTGTCTGCTGTTGAAACCACCTAGTCTGTGGTATTTTGTTACGGCAGCCTGAGCTGACTAAGACAGCCTCTAACCAGTGCTGCCAAGCCCCTTGCTTGGCTTCCAGTGGCCTCTGTTCTTCCAAAAAGGAGCTTCAGAGATGTATTTTCAACAACTCTCTCTGCTTCCCTCTCATGAGGAATTGCATGTAAGGAGTGGGGAGCTGCATCTGCAAGCTTCTGGTAGGAGGAGCCATGTGAAGTAGAGCTACTGTTGATGTGCATTAGATCAAAGCCACTGCCAACCAGCAGCCAACTGTAGTGCAAGCTAGAAATTATCTATTGTTGGGAGCTGCGGAGATGTAGGAGTCATTTGGTACCTCAGCAAACTAATCCCCTACTTGCCTAAGCAAATCAGCAGGTCCCTACAAAAGCTGAGATCCATCCTTGGAATGTGATGCCTAGCATGCACTATTTTGATTGGCCAGGACTGGGTCACCCCTCTTACAGTCACCTGTAACTCCTATGAGAGATTCTCATGGAGTTGCTTTCTTCTAGCTTTGGGACTCAGAGACTCACCTCTTGCTATGTACACTGAATTCCAACCATGTTTCCCTGGGAAAATTCCCCTGATGTGCTAGTCTTCTACTTCTATCGGCTGGAGAGGGGATGGGAGGACAGGGGATGCAGCACAGCCAGCTCAGCTGTGTCTCAATAATTGTTGGAGGCATTGTCTCCTCATTGACCTTGCCATTATTTTTGGTTTTCTATAGATAGACTGTTCTCTCTCTCTCTCTTTTTCTCTCTCTCTCTGTCTCTCTCTCTCTCTCTCTTTCCCCACTCCCTGCCTCAGCATTGAGTTCTAGTACCCAGTTCCAGGATAACAGAAAACTTCCACTCAGTAGTGAGATATTACTTCTATTAGCACACACCCCAAGTGATAGTTGGGCAAGACAATCAAGCCATCTCTCCTGAGGTAGAGGGCTGCTAAGGCAGTCCTACATTCTGAAAATATCACTCACTCACAAGATCATTTGCTCGTGCATTCATAACTTTAACAAATACATATAAAATGCCTACTGAACTTACATAGGTGATGCTTGAGAGGCACCTGAGAATAAGCTCTGTAAGGCTTTATTTGTGCAGGAAATGGGCATGACAAAGGCATGGATGAGCACAAAGCCCACAGGGGGTTGCCAGAACTCAGTAGCACTGAAGCATGAGAAGAGAGTTATGACTCATTCTGGTGCCAGTGAGAAACCCAGCTCCAACGGCACTGAGAGCAGAGGGAAATAATGTTTTGGCCCATGTAGTTGACAAGCATGGGGATAAGTTGGGTCCGGGTTCACAAGCAGAGCTGCAAGAATCTGCCTCTCTCAGTCTGTGGCTCTCCTTTCTTTCCTGCTGGCCTCTCAAGCACTGTCTCTCCATGTTGTGGCCTCCAGCTGCACTCATTTCCCATTTTCTCAGGTTCAAGGTAAGACTCAATTTCACTGGCAGAGTTTGTAGGATTATATCTAATTGGCTCTTGTTTGTGCACTTTGACATTTCTGAACCAATCTCTGCAGCCAGAGGGATGCACTATTTTGATTGGCTAGGACTGGGTCATGTGACTGCTCTGAAGGCACAGATGGAGTTGGTATCACCTAAATCACAGTGACTGAGAGTGGGGGAGAGTGGTCCTCTGAAAAGAATTTGGATATTTTTCAGAAGAAGGGAGAAAGACAACTAGACAAACAGACCACAATATCTACTTTAGAGAGCACCAGGAACTGGGAAAAGAGAAGGTTGGAGGGGTGGACAGGGGCCCATCATGACAGAGGGTGAACTCTATCTTGAGGGTAGGCAGGAGCCAGGAGCAGCCAATTTATGTTTTTGAAAAATCCCTTTGATGGCAACAAAAGGATGACTTAGTTGGGTGATGGTGAGGGGTAAGGAGAAATCAGGAAATCAGGTGCTCTTGGGATGCTCCTCTTTAGTTATGAGGCAAAGTCCCAGAGCTGGGAGGGACAGAAGGGATGTAAAATCCTTTTACGTGTAGAATATAATTGATGTGGAGTCCAGTCGGTCGTAGTGGATGAGGGCATGGGTTCATGTTTGCAGGCTCAGGGTCCCTGGGCTCTGTAGGCTGAGGGGACTCTGTGAGATCCCAGGGAAGCACTGATTTCTCCGGTGCTGGGCCTGCTGAGCTGCTAACAAACAACACTGAAGTAACACACAATCTACCTGCTCAGAGTCATGGTCATGTCAAATTCTGGGCAGTACATTCTGGGTGGAAGTCCCAGGGGAGCTTGTCAGCTTGTCATTTCAAAGCTCTAGAGAGGTTTGGTCACCCAGCCCCAGGAAAATGCAAGCAATTTTGATGTAAGCAAAGATCTGCTAAACAGAGACCAGTTTTCAGAGCAAGAAAAGGCAAAGCAAACCAAAGGCAATTAGTTTCACGTATTGCAAATGTTACCCTGCTCCTTGGAATTGCAAATCTCCTTCAAATTCTGTCCAAATTATGAAGTTTGACTTAGAAAATTGGAGGAAACGGCAAACACGTAATCCATTTATATTTTTTATTATTGAAAAAACAAAATGTCAGAATTAATAAACATGTACTATAATCACACACTAGTGATACCAAGGTTAGGATTCAGAGAATACTTCAATTTTAAGAGTTTTTTGAGTCAACAAATATTTGTTTTGTTCCTTCTGTATACCAGATACTATATAGATAATTTTGCAACTGGGCTATAATTTTCAAATTACAGTTGATGGAATGGAAGCCCAGAGAACACCCATGACTTATTCAAGGTCAAAGAGGAATAAAATGCATGTTCACCCCACTCAGAGGGATCACATAAAGGTCAGGTGCAGGAATTAATGATAAAATATTTTGTGAACTGCACAGGTTTGTAAAAATAGAGTTGGAGATTTTTATTATTTTTATGGAAGTACTTGCCAACAGACCACTTTACCATGCACATCCCCTGTGCAGGGAAATGCAGTGGAATGCTGGTTTGTCCCCACAGCCCCCTGAGCCCTGAGCTCACCTCTTGGAGATTCAAAACTCAAAGTGCAGTAATTAATTGGTGGAGAAGCTGATTCATTCTCTGGTGTTACTTAGCAAGACGGAAAGTAAAGAAATGAGACTCGGAATCTGGAAGACCCAAGGAAATGAGCCTGAGTACCCTCATGCCTCTTCCTGCACCCCTGGTTAGCCCTAAACTCCGCTGCTGACCAAATGAAGCATAAACCCTCACTTTGTCTGACAAGGTCTTGCATGGCCTGGCCAACTTCCTCCAGAGCTCAACTCATCACTTGCTCACTCCGCAACAGTCACTTGCCTGGCTTTCTCTTCCTGGGACGTGCCATGTTTATTGCCTTCTGGGGGTTTTTGACTTTGTTGCTCCTTTTGCCTGCAATGCAGTTCCCCTCAGTCTTCACCTGGCTTTTTCTTCTCTTTAGGTCTCAGATGGGGTGTTTAGAGAGGCTTTCTCAGCCTGGGTGGTAACACCAGGCCCAGACTTAGCCGTCTCTAATCTATTGCTGTCTAATTGTATTCATAGCACTTACTAAACTTTTCTTGTATATTTATTTGCATACTTGTTTATTGTATTTCATTCTCATCCCCTCCTACCCACATCTGAGTTTAAAAGTCCTGAGAGCAGGGCAGAAGTTGGCCTCATTCAGGGTCACAGTGTACAGAACAGTACCTGCTATGCAGAAGACACCTGATTTTTGTTTATTACAAAACTGCTCCTTTCTCACCAGAAAAAGATCCTGTAAAGTATTGCTGACTTTAAAAGCAAGGTGAGAGGAGACACTAGATGTGCTTGCATTGCAATAGAAACCCAATATCCAATAACTACAGAATTCAAGAACCATGTCTTTGTGGAAACCTAAGGTCTAGAAATTTTCATGTTACCTTTTTCTTTCCTATTCCTTGACATCCATCAAGGAAAGCCCAGGTCTTGTTGATATCACAGGCACCATCCAGCCTCAGCAGGGCCCCTTCAAGATGTGTACCCTCCCTTCACCATGCACAGGGCCAGAAGCTGCCTGTGGTCCCACCTGTGGACCTGCCTGTGGATGGCTACTTGCTCCCAGGAGAAGCTCCAATGGGGTGCTGCCTTCCTAGAGGATGGGGGTGCAGGAGGGCACCTTGTGAGAAGTGCTGAGTGCCTCGAAGGACCCGAGCAGGACTCAGCTTGAACATGAAAGGCCCTGAGGAAGCGGAGGGTTCAGAGAGGCTGGGGGAAAGCCAGGCATGCAACGTGGCCCAAATCTTCTGTTGCCTGAGTCTGGCATCAGCTGCACCCGAGCCCTGTGCCCTGAGAGCACAGTTAGGCTCATTCCAACAAGCAAAACCCAGGGTGTAGTGACTGAAATGGGGGACAGAAACAAAAGACATCTAACAGAGGTGGTTTTGGAAACTGCCTTTGAGCCCCAAAGCCTCTCCTCCCAATGCTGTTCCTCTGATCTTGTCCTATACCTGACCTCAGCCTCTCGCACCCCCGGTCATACCATAGAATTTCGCTCCCCCATGTTCTTAATGTTGTGTCTTCCGGCCTCTGACCACCATCCAGCTCATTCTCACCTGTGCCCCAGCTGCAGCGGTGCTTTGGCAGTAGGAACTCTTGTGTTTAAAGCCATTCCCTACCCCATTAATGTCCTCTCCTCCCTCCTTTCCCCAGGGAAATTCCACAATCACTGTATTGTCTTTTGCATGATTTTAGGTCTCTTTTCTCTCTCTCTCCCTCCCTCCCTCCCTCCCTCCCTCTCTCTCTCTCCATTGTATTCATTTGGAAAAACTCTAACTCTAGTAAAATTCAGCTGCCCTTCTATTCATCCCCAGCACCCGGTAGGGTCTGGTAGGAGACAAACCCACAGCCACACTGACTGGTCTCATTTAAATCTATGACCTTAAGCCTTGCACCTCAGATGGCTTTTCACTGCTGCTAGGTAACTGCCCTAAACTTCTGGCCTTTTCATTTCCCCTCTCCTAGACAACTAGCCTCGCCTTTTTACCCCACAAGCCCCAGCACTTTCACCCCACTCTTAGTTCCCAGTGGACAGCATTGCTCCCTGCTTCACTCAGAACAGTGAGGTTAGCGGAAAAAAGAAAAAAAAAAAAAGCTTCCATGGATCTCCTACCCTGCATCCTAGCTGCCTCAACTGTCACTGCAACCATACCCACCCACACATGAGCACCTGCACCCACCAGTCTGCCTTCCCATCTGAGCTGCTCCTGGACCCGTCAGTTCTCACATTCTTTTTTTTTTTTTTTTTTGCCATTCTGCTGTGATGTTCTCTACACAGAGGGGGCCATCCCTGGAGACTGCTTTTCAGGGTCCCACCATGGCTGGTTTCCTGGTACATCTAGCCAAAGAGAAGGACAACAAGAGGTGGAAGGACAGGGGAAGCGAGAAGCCAGGTGGATTCAGCTTTTTCCTGAACTTCCTGTGCTCCAGCCCACACTGCTCTGTCTCCCAGTGGCTCTAATGGCTGCTGAGTGACCCTAGCCTAGGGCATCCAGCATTTCTGCCCTCAGTCCGCAAGCCTGGGGGTAGCAATGGCTTCTTCTTGATCGCTTGCTTATCTTCTCATCTCACCCATCACCTATGTAAATAGTTCTCTGCATCAGCCATGCTAGATACATAAGTTCTAGAGATCTACTGCACAACATAGATCATATGATTGACAGCACTGTATTGTACAGTTAGAAATTTGCTGAGAGGGTGGATCTTATATTGTGTTCTTACCACAAAAGGGAAGAACAAACAAAACAAAGAGGTGTGGAGGAAACGTCTGAAGGTGATGGATAAGTTTATGGTGTTGTGGTGGTGATAGCTTCATGGTTTCATACTCGTCTCCAAGCACATCAAGTTGCATACATTAAATATCTATAGTTTTGTGTGTCAACCATACCTTCCAAAAGTGGTTTAAACATTCCTACTGTTGCAAATATATAAACTCACCTCCTTTCTTGCCTACTCCCTGAATAATTCGATTCTTGGAAATAGAAGTGAGGTTTATCCTCTGAAGGTCTCACAAAAGTGTCTTACTAAGGCATATGATTAAGTTTATGATAACCTGAAGTTATTCTTGAGGAAGATCCTGCTTCTTAAATCAGGTAAGCATATGAGGAATGTGATATAAATTACCCCTTCCTCCCCATTTTTTCAAGTCATCATCGATGGCATTAATCTTTCTCGCAGAGATGAGGTATTTGCTTCCATCCAGTGACCAATAATTGATCCTATTTTGACTATACAGAAAACATCAGTCTAAGAATCATGGGATGGAGGTGGGAATGGGCCCTCTCACTAGTAATTATATGACCTACTTACAGGGTCTTTTTGTCATGTCCCCTCAACCTTGGTCTCTGCTGGTCTAAAAGTCTTTATTCCCAGGAGAGGACACTTCTCCCAGGGGACACAACACTGGTTAGTTTAACCTGGAAGTTGACAGTACTCCAGGTTAGTTGGGTCTCCTCTTTCCACTAAGCCAACAGGCCAAGAAGGGGCTCACTATACTGGATGGATATCGTGAGGCCCTTGTTGATCCTGATTACCAAGGGGACATTGGGTGTTTGGTACAAAATTGGAGAGGGGAGGGTTATGTCTTTTACCAGGGTATTCACTGGGGCATCTCTTAGAACTTTCATGTCTAACAGTAAACATCAGTGCAAAACTATAGCAACCCAATAAAGGAAGGCTTGCTGAAGACTCTGACATCATCCCCTACTCCCAGAAAACGAAAGACCAGAACAAATAAAAACCAAAATGCTGACTGAGGGCAAGAATGTTTGAGCTGAAAGAAGAAATTACAAGTATCAACCATAACCTCACGACTAGTTATAGAAACGGAGACCTGAGTAGCTGTGCATATCTTTGTTAGGTGTATAACAAGCAATGGGTATGCTTTTCTTTTTAATTCGCCTACTATTTTGTTGAAGACAGTGGTTGTTGCCTAACTTTACAACTTAGTTCCTAGGTCCCAGACCAGAAAGAGTCTGATCTAGACCTGGGGGAGATCCTGGTCTTGAGAAGGATGTGGTGACAATGGAAATTTGTGTCTCCCCTTGCTAGGGAGAAGGGGAGAATATTCTCTTTTTAATAACAGATCATGCTTCCGCCTAGCATGAGAGAACAAAGTTATCATCTCATGGCTGCAAGCAGATAGAAATGAATGTAAAGGAGTGAAATGAATAGATTGTCCCGGCCCTAAAACTGTTTGACATCAAATTCCTTCCTTGCCCCTCCCTTGTGTGGTAAATGTTACTTTGGTGGCTTCCTAGTGAATCATACTCTCCCTCTGAATCTGGGCTGGCTCTTGACTCGCTTTAGCCTGTAGACCACAGTGGATGATATACCATGCAAATTATAGAAATGAGCCTTAAGAAGACCTGGCATTTCTGTCTTCACAATGCTGGAATCCAACTGCCCTGTGAGAAGTCTATCTACCCTGAGACCTCCATGCTGTGAGAAAATCCAAGCTAGCCACTGGGAGGGGCCTCATGGAGGAAAGTCCAGGAACCCAGTGAGGAGGAGAACCAAGGGCCCCAGGCCAACAGTGTTAGCTGAGCTCCCAGCCAACATTCAGCAGCAATCCACCAACCACAGGAGTGAGCTCCCTTAGAGGTGGCTCCTCCAGGGGGCCCTGTGAGCCATCCTAGCTGAGGCCTGCTGGGGCACCAACAAGCAGTGGCAATTAAGCCCTACCCTTGTAGTAGAATAATGAGCAGATACAGCAGGGTTTTTTTTGTTTGTTTGTTTTTGTTTTTAAAGTTTTTTCTTTAACGTTTAGTTTCAGGGGTACATGGGCAGGTTGGTTCTATAGATAAACCGCACATCATGGGGATTTGTGGTACATATTATTTCATCACCCAAGTAATAAGGATAATATCCGGTAGGTAGTTTTTTGATCCTCACCTTCATCCTCCCCTTTTTGATCCTCACCTTCATCCTCCCCTTTACCTTCAAATAGGCCCTGGTGTTTATTGTTTCCTTTTGTGTGTCCATCTGTACTTAATGTTTAGCTCCCACTTTAAGTGAAAACATGCAGTATTTGCTTTTCTGTTCTTGCATTAGTTCACTTAGAATAATGGCTTCCAGCTCCAACTACATTGCTCCAAAGACCATGATCTCATCTTTTTAATGGCTGTATAGTATCCTACAGTGTATGTGGACCACATTTCCTTTATTCAGTCCACCACTGATGGGCATCTATGTTGATTCCATGTCTTTGCTATTGTGAACAGTGCTGAGATGAACACATGTGTGCATATATCTTTATATTAGAATGATTTTTATTTTGGTAGTATATCCCCAACAATGGGATTGCTGTGTCAAATGGCAGTTCTGTTTTAAGTTCTTTGAGATATCACAGGCTACTTTCCACAGTGGCTGAACTAATTTACATTCCACCAGCAGTGTGTGAGCATTCCCCTTTATCCACAGCCTCACTGGCAACAGGTTTTAAGCCACAGGATTGTGGGGTAGTTTGTTACACAGCCAGAGATAACTGGAATAACCATTATGCACCATAGGAGAAGGGCTTACCCCTGCAGGTATTGTATCACCAGGCAGAGTTTGGCCAGTGGGAGCCACTGGAAGGAGACTGAAAGGCTAGAGGGAGAGAGGAGCCTCAAGGTGGGGGTCTCTGGCAGAAGCTGCTGCTCTTCTGGTTCAAGCTGTTTCCAGAAAGACCCTCTGTGAGTCTGATTTTGCAAGGCAATCCCAGCCCATGCCCCATTGCACTGCCTGTCCCCTTCATCCCTCCAGCCTGGGGTTGGGAGTGGCTTCTGCTGTTGTTCATCGCAGTCCCGTTTTCCTCAATTCTTCCATCAGCTGTGTAATTAAATGCCCACATTAAATTCCCTCTATGAAAAATAAATAATTTCTGTTTTGCTGGTTAGATTCTGACAGACACATCTCCTGTTGCAATAAATAATCCATCCCTGTTGTCTTCTACATCCTCATTCTTTTTCGATGCTCTCGATCTCCCATCAAAATATAAACATGCTCTTACCCTGAAAGCTGGCTCCTTTGGCCTCTCTGCTACATCTCTCCTCAGTACTCTGCCTTGCCTTATGGCCTTTGCACTGGCTGCTCTGTCCGCCAAGGAAGCTCTTCTCTCAGATGTGAGTAGGGCTAATTCTCTCACCTCCTCCAATCCTCTGTGCAGGCATCACCTTCTAATAAGATTTCCTCAATCCCTACTTACATGGCAGCCTCTCTGCACCTCCCCTGACCCTCCTAGTCCCCCTTATTATGTTTCTTTTTCTCTCCTTTTTTGCAGCACTTGTCATCTGTGAACATACAATGCAGTTTTCTTATTTATCCTGTTTATTTTCTATTGCTTCTCTTCCCCCATCTACATAAAGCTGATTTATCCTACGTGCCTTGAACAGGGCTGGCACATGGCGGACGTTTAGTAAACATTTGCTGAAGACATAGATGAATGTCCGAAGCAGAGAAAAGCTGCACCTTTGTGGATGACGCAGATGAAAGGGCTAACAGCCCAGGCTGCTCACTCTTCCCCTCTCCCTCAGTGATGTTCTTTTTAGGACCTCAACAATGTAGTTTTAAACCCACAGCTACGGAGTCCCTGAAAGCCCTGGATTATTTTGGCATGTATATTTAGTATGGGCTCACAACTTGTTGTCTATTATTTATTACAAAGTTTGTTTTACAAACACATTCACTGAATTTTGACAAGTGATACACCCCAAGATGGTTTGGGAGGGGATTATCTATATAAAAATATAGAAAAGATAGATTGTTTGCTGCAGAATTTCTCACAGCCTTTAATAAGTTCATGATTGTTGTGAATTCCCAAGGGGGACTTAGACTATTTCCCAAATGTATTTGACCACAGAATCCCTTTACTGTGAAAGGTCTGATGGGACACTTCAGGGAATGCAGTTCTGTCTGCTGATATCAATCATCCACTCATTACTATAATCATTTTTCATCACCATAAATATTTAACTCATACTCTTAATCACTAATACAGTTATTAATTCTACATTAACATCAACCCTTCTGTTGTATGATCTTAATGATTAACAATTCATTTTAAATGATCAACTGTGGTTCACTTCTCAGTGCACAGTAATGAAATTCCAGTCCTAAGAAGGGGTCAAGATGGTGGACGGGTAGAATGAGCTCTCTAGCAGAGAGTCAGACAAACTGGATCTGGTCCTGGGTTTATCACATGTGTGTGATGTGGGGCAGGTAACAGAACACCTGTGCCTCAGTTTCTTGTTAACAGAGCTGTCTTGAGTCAATCTAGATGTTGATTCTAAGATTCCTCCCATATGTAGCAACGAGGAAAGTAAGCATATGTTTCTCTGTCCCTACCCAGAGGAACTTTGCTGGCTTTACTTGGTGTAGACCTGCTGCTGTGTATTATTCACTCTCTGTAGCAGGCACTGTCTTAAGAGTCTCTGTCACAATGCCTACAAAAAACAGTGCTACAAATGCTTCAAATAAGAGTAATGAAGGAGAGAATGACTGAGGATACTTTACTCCATGAAGTTTATAGCTCCAATGCTCTGTATAGAGCTACACCCCTACACACTCTTCTCTCTTTATCTATCTATCTATCTATCTATCTATCTATCTATCTATCTATCCATCTATCTATCTCTAATGTGTGCATTAGAACTGGAAAACATTATGTTGCAAGAGTTTAAATGAGTCTGAGACCAGGCAAGCTGGAGGAGTTTAGAGAAAGGAGAGATTATCTTTTCCCAAGGAAGGTTGTGGGGTCAGAGCTTGAGGGTGTTCTCTACTCAGAAAGAGTATTTCCATCTGTAATGAGAAGCAGGTCCCCAAAGGTTGAATGTGAGTCAACAGCCCAGAGGTAGAATGTCAATTGGATCTGCTTGGTTGTTTAGAGGTTAGACTAGGAAAATGGTAAGAACATTTCCTTCTCCAAACACTGCCTGGAGTCCCTGAGAAATCAGATACTAACAAATCAGACACTTACTTTTTCAGTCCGATCCCTCCATGTGGGACAATCAGTAGTTGAGCCCATCTTTCGAAGGAAAAGAAACAGAGCACTTGAAATAAAGCAGTTCTACCTGCAATATTTCTAAGTCTTTGAGCCTGTTTGAATCCTATAGGTGACATATTAAATTCATGTACAGATGAATCTGACCATAGGCACGTATGCACTTGTACTCATCTGGAAATTATAAAGATTGGCTCCAAAATTAATTAAGTCTGAAGGTGAAGGAAAAAAGTCTCAGATAGAGAATTCGCTTTTCAAAAACCTGAGAGAAGTTCTGACAAAGAAAGATGTTACCCAAGATTGGAGACAGAATAGGCTGTCTTCTCTGAGTTCCAGGACTTGAGCAATCTGAACCCAGGTCCTTAAAACATGCTGCAAATCAAAGCCAAGGAAATCAATCTCAGAGTAATGGGCATCTGCAAGGTCCCAAATCTGAACCCCATGCCAAACATGGATGGGAAAAATAGTGCAAAACAAATCAAGGAGGGTTCTTTAGGCAAGACCTGGCCCTCCCACTAATTCTCCAAGTGACATTCGGCAAGTCTTTCCCACACACTAAGCTTCAGTTTCCCCACTTGTAAAATTAAAGGATTGGTACAAGATCGAATATGGTAGATGCATAGAATAGATTCCAACATTTGTGCTTTTGTAGTGAAGATGGTCATTGTCATTGAGTCAAAGCATTCTCATCCACTAAGCACAGACACTGCCTCAGAACCCTTCTCAACATTGTGTTTGAAAACCTACCAGAGATCGCCTGGGCATTTTTGAATCAATAATGTCAAAAATTCTTTCTGTAGTAAACATGCTTTTTAATTCTATGAAAAGCAGGTTTTTTTACGTCAAAGAATTTTGGCCAGTCTAACTTCTTCTCACTACATTAGTACCACCTCTACAGGTTGCCTTCAAATGTGTAAATAGTTTAAATAATGATTTAAAATTTCTACCCAGAATGTGCATGAGCCATCATTTCAAAGTATTTGCACCTGAAAGCCATACATAACCTGAAGTCCTTGATGCTGTGGGCAATCTTCCTGATAAAAAATCCATTAGAAAGACAAAGTCATAGGTGCTGGCAGGCATCTTAATGACTAAATCCTGACTGCTTTTACAACCAAACATGTTTTTCATTGGACTTCCTTGGAGACCACCTCCTCTGTGGTGTCTTGAGGAATGTTCTTGCATGGTAACCTTGTGTGAAGGACACTTCATAAGTTTGAGAGCTAATTATCCTCTGGAGGAAAGAGAAGAGGGACCCTAACCAGAAGCTGATTCCATAATCTAGGTCAACTCTCTGGAGCTGGTCTTTTGTTATTTCAATTTCCTCAAGCTCATTATTAGGAGGAACCTATGAACTCTTGATTAACTGTGCCCCAGTTGAACAGAATGCTCAATTTTCAGTAAGCTTTTCAGAGCTCTCCTATCAAAGAGCAAGAGGCAAATGATGGCACAACAAGTTCATGTGAAGGAACTCAGAACAGCAAAAGATGCTTAGGGAAAAAAACATGCATGGCCTTACAATATTTGTTGTATTATTATGTAATTTTGTTTGTTTGTTTTAGTTGCTTAAAACAGCAACTTGTTTTTGCTCATGCTTCTTCCATGGGTCAGGAGTTCAGGCTGGGCTCAGCAGGGATGGTTCTTTTGTGTTTCACATGGTATCAGCTCAGTCAGCTCTACTGGGTTACAGGATCTAAGGTGGCCTCACTCACATGCAGTTGAAAGCCTTGCTTCATCTCTACCAAATATCTTTCTCTCCAGATGTTCTTTCATCGGCCAGGAATCTAGACTAAGCCTTTTACATGGCAACTGGATTCTAAGAATACATATTATTTTCAAAGCTTAATTTTTTACTTTCCCTGAAATATTAGTATTTTGGGGAATATCAAGAAGTTGTGGGCACCCATAACTGTGGTAAGGAAAAGGAGTTCTTGGTTCTTACTCCTGCCTTTGGGATCTGCTTACTGTCACATCCTAGGCTACTTCTGATTTGGAGATACAAAGCAACTAAGATGCTTAGACTGGGAAAACATTAGGAAACCTTCAAAACTTGGCTTTCTTTGGTATAAGTTAGAGTAGAAGTCTCTGTGTCTCAGTGTGAGATTTCTCCAAACTTCTCCCTAGTACATAGCATTATGGAGTATAAGCCATTTGTCATCCTTCAAATCCACTGCCCACATGTACTGTCTCTGAGTTTATCTCATTACCCACCTGGCTGCAGACTTCAACAGCTGTTCCATTGCCCCTAAAGAATCCACTTGTACCAAAGCATTAGTGAGCAATGTGGATTAATTGACAATTACAAAATGGAAAAAAATTTACATAGCACAACCCTCAGCAAAATTAAGAAGAAATATATATCCACTGTTAGACATTTCTCTTTTCTAATTCCCATCTCCTTCACAGAATCTCTGGGATTTTTTTTCCCTCTCCAATTTCCTCCAATGACACCCAATCTCCCTGGATCCTTTCTCACCTCTAACAGATGTTACTAGGTCCTTCAAATTCATCTTGCCTCTATCATCCGGAGTGATTCAGCTTCTTCCTCTTAAATCCTTGACCTTTATATTAAAACTTTTTTCTGTTTTAACAGCTGAGCCTACAAAACCTCCAAAGTAGAACAGAGAGGAGCATTCTGAGCCAATTCTACCCAACTGTTCCATCATCAGTATCACCTCCATCCTCACAATCAAGACAAGAGCAATAAGACATGACTCTAGAGGCTTGTTCAGTGGCCTGGGTCTACTCATTTATTCATTTACTCAATGAACATTTACTGAGAAACCTAATCTATGTCAGATGCTGTGCTATTCAGTAGCACAAGGCTGAACAACACATGTCTACATGAATCTCATCATTCTATTTATGGCACACATAAATAGAATGATGTATAGATGGACTTCAGTGTAGGAGAGAAATATTGTTTTGATAGGAAATAGGACACACTTTTTTAGACAGGGTGGTTAAGAAAGACCTCCATGAGGATGGGGCAGTTAGGCTGAAATCTGAAGGATGAAGTGAAGCATTAAACCCTTTTATTCATCCTGCCATTTTTTTGCTCTGCAGGAACAATCCCAAAGAATGTTCAGAAAAAGAGAACATCAGCATGAATGACTAAATTGGCAAAGAACTTGGCATGTTCCAGGGAGTGTGGAATATTGTAAGCAAGGGGAAAATGGCTCAGAGTGAGGCTGGAGAGGCAGGTTGAGTCCTGCTTGTGTGGGACTTAGAGGGCCAGGTATTCCTCCCAGGGTTTGGTTGGGAAGTAGAGCCACTGCAAGTATTAGGAAATAAGGGATTTAGTATAGGTGTTGTTCCTCACACACATGTGGGAGGCACTAGGAAGTGGATGTATGGAAGCAGGGAGTTGAAGAATGAGAGCAACAGTCACTAAAACTCTAGCAAGGCGGACAGGTTAGAGCTGGTAGGAACACCCAAATTCACAAGCATGTCAGATGCCTAAAGTAAAACCCTGAAGGGGTGCTCATGATGGGTCTCTGGGAGCTACTGTCTCTGGGTAGCAGTAGAATTTGTGTAAGTGCTACCTATGGAGTTGCAGCCAAGTGTCTGAGTTGTGGTCAGAAGGTAGGAAGTTGAGCTGGATGCAGTGGATTATGAACAAATGGTGCCTAATGGCCTTCTCTGTGCCCGTTCATGACCTTCTATAACCACAGCTACCTTCTGAGAGTTGGAACTCTGCTTTCCTTCCAACCAGCAAGTCCCCTTCTTAGTTAACTCTAAACCAGAACCACACAGGAAATGGGATTTTGGGAAACAGAGCATCCAACTCCCCAGGTGAGGGTTTAGCTTTTATACTCATAGAAAGGAAAGCTCACTCACCTTTACCACTCCAGAGCCTATAATAGAAAATATCAGTTCCTCACTATCTGCCTTAGCTTTCTTTTACTCCTCCAGCCACCATCATTTTCCTATATTGGATTATCACTAACAGAGTTATTAAGTACCAAATTCTTGAAGTCTCCCCTTTTCTGATAGACAACTGAGAGTATCACATATTCTTTTCTTGGACATTTAAGTTCCTCCCTGAGTTTACAGATTTCAGTGCATGCCCCACCCCTTCACAGGCTTAAAGGTCTTGGGGCTGGAGGGAGGACAGGTTTTATAGACTTGACTCAGGATGCCCACGTGGGTACTATCCACTAGATGGTAATCAGGGGCAAGTTACCTATATGTGCTCGTAACTCACCCACCTATAAAAGGGTATGGCAAACCCTACCTCATCGAATTGTTAAGGAAATTAAATTAAATAATGCATTATAAGTGGACAGCTTGTATGCAACATGTTTTATTCACAGAAAGTGCTCAGTTAAGGTTAATTCACTTTTCTTTTCCTCCGCTATGCTGCCTGGACTAACACACAACTTTGGGGTTAGTCGTTGCCCCTTGACATTATTGATTTCTATTTCTCTTCATTGCACACCACCAACGTTGCAGACATTATTAAGCTACAAAGGCTAAACCAATTCTTTCATTTATCACCATTTCTAATACTTCAACACTATATTTAGCTTTCTTAACTGTAAACAGGCATGGTAATAATGGTCCCTAACTCAGATTCCTTATGAGGAGTGAACGAGATAACATGTGGAAAGGGGTTAGAACACAGCTTGACACATAGGAAAGACTGAATGAATGTGAGCTATTCTTGTTACCCCAATCATCATTACTACGTACATTCCTTTTCCAAAGAAGCTGGTCAAGTCCTCTGTGGTGTGGGTGGGAGGAGCCAACAGGGCACTGGACCCTAAAGTTTCCATATCCTCATAAAATGAGTGAGATCCTGGCCAGGCATGGTGGCTCACACCTGTAATCCCAGCACTTTGGGAGGTTGAGGTGGGCAGATCACCTGAGGTCAGGAGTTCGAGAGCAGCCTGGCCAACATGGTGAAACCCCATCTCTACTAAAAATACAAAATTAGCCGGGTGTGGTGGCGTGTGCCTGTAATTCCAGTTACTTGGGAAGCTGAGGCAGGAGAATCACTTGAACCCAGAAGGTGGAGGTTGCAGTGAGTCAAGATCATGCCATTGTACTCCAGCCTGGGCAAAAAGAGCGAAACTCCATTTCAAAGAAGAAAAAAAAAAAAAAAGTGAGATCCTGAGACACAGGTCAAGGAAAGGCCTTGGTTGTCTGCCTTAGGAGAGCTCTAAGCCCATGGGCATCACAAGAGGTCATGAAGTGAACTTTGTTCTACTTCCCTCTGATGTGAAACTCTGGAGCCTTGTTGCCCAGGACAAATGGGCATGTTAAGCTCCTTGAATGACTTTTTCCAGGAGGTCACTGTCCTTATGTAAAAAGTCCAGAATTGTTATCTGAAGGGAAAGACCCATTTTGTCCCTTTCTAGGATCTTCAACATATTTATAATTACTGTTCTAAATGCTTATATATATTATTTCAATAAAAACAATAATGTCCAACATTTATTGACCACTTAATATATACTTGCCCTTATGTTGAATGCATAAGATCCATTATCTCCACATTGACCACTGAAGTAGAAGCTATTATATCAATTTTATAGAGGATAAGACAGATATACATATATACATACATATATATACATATATATGCACAAACACATACATATAAACACATATATAATATATACTTGTATATACACACACATATATAGACATATACATATATATAAACATATATTGTGTACAAACATTGTTCTAGTGGTGGTTACTTGGCAGTCTGAAATAACCCAGAACTCTTCCTGCAAACTACATACAACATACAAATAGAAATGGTGGATAAAATGTCATAATTTAAAAGACAAAAAATGCATACACATAGCTTTGTTTTCAAGTAAAGAAAATCAGCAAATACCAGAAACAAAGAAGGAATCAAAAGCTCAAGTGTTAAATATAAAATCTTACAGTGGGGCCACTGAAGGGTAGGGAATAGTATTGGACTCAGAAAAATGCCCAAATGTTTATGGGCCTAGATTTCAATCTCATGTAGACATAGGAGATATTGTCTGAAGTCTGTGATAGGAGGAAAGTTGGAACGTAGGCTGCAGAAAGCTGGAACTGTAAAAAACAAAACAAACATAAAACAACAACAAAAAAACCAAGCCTGAATTCTTGGTGATCATTGAATTAGAATTAGAAGCTCGGTGTGGTGGCTCATGCCTATAATCCCAGCACTTTGGGAGGCTGAGGTGGAAGGATCACTTGAGCTCAGGAGTTCGAGACCAGCTTAAGCAACATAGTGAGACCCCTTTTCTACAAAAAATTTAAAAAATTAACCAGGCATGGTGGTACACACCTGTAGTCTCAGCTACTCGGACAGCGGAGTCAGGGGGATCACTTGAGCCTGGGAGTTTGAGACTGCAGTGAGCTATGATTGAGCCACTGCACTCCAGCCTGGGGAACAGGGTGTGACTTTGTCTTAATAATAATAATAATAATAATAAAATCAGTTTTAGAAAAGAAAAATAAACAATTTTAAAGAAAGTAGACTTAGAAAAACTCTAACTGCCAACCTTGGAAATTTACAAAAACAAAAACAAAAACAAAAAAGCCTCTCTCCGTCCAGGATTCTGTGGGAAATAAAAACCCTAACCCTTCATTGCAATTGGGTTTGGAAACTGAACTACACAGTGTGAATAGTTCAGTAATCTCAACCTAACAAATTAATATGAAAAACAATTTGTGCTTTATGGTAACTTTGGAGCCAAAACAAAGTGCTCAAAAACACAAATTTACTCCCCAAAATGCATGAATGTCCCACAAGGCAGAAAAATTAGCTCCTACTAAATATGTATTAACAATAAAAATGTACAAAACATATGAGGAAGTGACTCACCACAGGGAGCGTTAAAGATCACAATCATTAGGTGAACCAATGCTCCCAAGAAGTTGGGACAATAGAACACTCCAAAAGGGATGATAAAATAATAACTTTTAAAAATTATTAAACAAGTAAACTGTAGAGGACAATTAGATATTTTTAAAAGGCCAGATTACTTTGAAAGATTGGGAAGTTAAATGACTAGATATTAAAAATTGTTCCTGAAATTCCATATCCAATGGATCAATTGGCTGTCAGACTAGACACAGCTGAAGAGGTAATACCTGAATTTGAAGGTCAGTTTGAAGAATGTCACACAGAGAATCAAGACATGAAACATACAAAGGAACCATAAGGAAATCTAGTGGGTAGGATAAGAAAATCCATTGTTTCACTAGTAGGATTTGTAGAAGTAGAAAATAAAGAGATCAAGTAAAGGTGATATTTACTGATAGGACTATAAACTTACCAGAGTGAATAAGATGAAAGTTCTTAGAATATAAGCCCTGAGCAAGAAGGGTTAGATGAATTTTCTCAAGGCAAAATAACCAATAAGCAGTGGAGTCTGATTCAGATAGAATCAATCTGAATGTAAAGTTTTGCATTTTAACCAGCATTCCTATACTGCAAGCAAATCTTTGGTATCTTCCTTGAGAGCTCAAATTGTGACTAACTCATGGAACCCTTAGTTTTGTAACAAGGGTCAATTTCTATCTGGCTCAAATCCAATTACAATCATGAAGCTGTTGAGCCAACATTTTCTAAATGTGTGGTTTTGTAGTTGCTGTTGTTAAATTTGTCCCATCAGAAGACGTTCTTTTGAGGGTGGTGAAAAGTAGCAGTGGGGAGAACTCTCTGATCAAATAAATTTGGAAAACAACTACATATGGCATATCTTTTTGTAGAGGCATAGGAAATATTAGTATATTAAACTTTCTGATATGTCGGGAACAAAGACATCTGTTTGACTCCAGAACCCATTTCTCCCCAAATACCAACAACAATTGACTTTTGGAAAACTGTGTGTCACAGCCCTGAACAATATCACAACAATTTTTCAACTTTGTTTGAATATTTTAATTTTTAGGTAATTCACTACTGGCCAAGGTAGACCTCTCTGTTTTTAGATGACTTTTATTGAAAGTATTTTTTTTTTAATATTGAAGGAAAGTGTTTCATCTTCTACCCATTGGTATTAATCATACCTTGTAAGGTTACAAAGAAAATGTCTTAACCTGGTTAATTTATGTGCAGAGACAAATGACCACTAAATTTCAGTGATTTACAACAAACTTTTTTTTTTTTTTTTTTTTTTTTTGCTCAGGTATGTATCAACTCCAGGTGGGTAGAAGCTCTGCTCTTTGATCTTCTTTATTTCAGGACACACACTGAAGAACTAGCCTCTATCTTGGTTTTGTGGCCAAGGAAAAAATGGATAGAGGAACCACACATGGTTATTAAAGCTTAATTGTGGCAATCACTATGTTCTCTCACATTTCCTTGGTCAAAGCAAGTCATAGGGCCCAGGTGATTATCACAGGATGGGAAGGCATGGTCCTTCCGAGGACAGGACAGCTGATATTTAAGAACTACCGCACAGTCAATCACATAGTCAAATCTCTGTGTCAGAAATATTAGAAGACAGCTGCCATGTGCTCCACAGCCTTGTTTTCCCCAGCTTCTCCCATTTTCAATTCTTCTTCTATTCTTTTATGACGTGATATTGAGCCTCTTGGGATCTTTCTTCCTTGGATATGCTCCTGTTAATATGAATGTTAATAACCAAAATGACTTCTGGTGAATATGCCTGTGGCTATGCTTTGTCCTTTTCTGGCATCATCTCTTATAACCCTCACAACAGTCCTGGGGATAGGTGTTACTATTCCCATTGTACAAATGTTCAGATGGGTACACAGAGGCTCAGTGAACTATATTAATTTAACCAAAGTCACACAGCTGGTACATAGCAGAGGCTTTCTGAAAGTTCAGATTTATAGGCTGTCTATAGAGCTTAGCTCCTAACCTCCAAAGCAGGCACCGTCTCCTTGTGTAGCTCTGTTCCCCAGATATGTAGGAGAAGCCTGAGATGAGTTGCCGCCTTTCTCCTTCTAAGAGCATATGCTGTGGGACATAAATGTCCAAAAGTGAGATAGAAATTCTGTGATACAACAATTGAATCAAGAATAAGAATATGTTGACACATCTTTCAGAAATGCAGTGTCCTCCAAGCACCTGGAGGCCCTCTATGCATTTAGTGTACACTAAAACTGTCTGTACAGTCATCTGTCAACTGTCTGTACAGTTGATGACTGAGTGCAGTCATCAACAGAACAATTTATGGACATGATCTGGATCACAGATGTAAAAAACATTTTGTTCTATATATAAACTGATTTTTTTTTTTTTTTTTTTTTTTTTTGAGACGGAGTCTCACGCTGTTGCCCAGGCTGGAGTGCAGTGGCGCGATCTCGGCTCACTGCAAGCTCCGCCTCCCGGGTTCCCGCCATTCTCCTGCCTCAGCCTCCTGAGTAGCTGGGACTACAGGCGCCCGCCACCGCGCCCGGCTAATTTTTTGTATTTTTAGTAGAGACGGGGTTTCACTGTGGTCTCGATCTCCTGACCTTGTGATCCGCCCGCCTCGGCCTCCCAAAGTGCTGGGATTACAGGCTTGAGCCACCGCGCCCGGCCTGTTTTATATATAAACTGGTATTTTGTAAGTGACCAACTTGAGCCCTGTGTTAAGGAGGATCTGGAGGGATAATCCAGCGGCATAACCCAGAAGCAATGTCTGATAAAAAGAAGGAAGAAGGAAGGTATGCTTTTATATACCAAGCATTTGTCATCCCTGTCCTAGGGAAAGCCACCCCTATGATTTAGAGAATAGATCTTCTTGGAGAAACACTGGACTGATATTTAATTTTATAAAAGGAAGGAGAAAACTAACATTATTTTAGCACCTACCACTGAGCATACACTTCATTTCACTTACTCCTCACAACACAGTGCAAATGGGTACAGTGTTCCCATTTCCCAGTCAAGAAGACCAAGGCTCAGAGCTGCCAGCTAACTCTTTCTGAGACCCACAGTGAGTAAATGGCAGACACAGGACTCAGTCTTAGGTCTGATGGACTCTTGATGCTACACTACGGCACGCCACCTTCTAAAATCCTCAGAGCCCAATAAAAAGTCCCACTGTTCTATGAATTTGCTTTGCCATGATACGGCCCAATTTCAAGATATTTAACACTGCTCTGTTCTTGCTTTTCCTCCTTCTCGCTGGCTGAAGTCTCACTCTTCTCAAAACACAAATGGCTATGAGGCAAGGCACTTTGTTGGACCAGATCGTGCCTCTTAAAGGTGGCAAGTTTGCATCACGACTTTACATAAATGCTCTTGGCACTGACAGCGGGAGGCAGGCAGGAGTGCGGCTCTGCCATGTGACAAATATAGAGCTGCTGTCCTTAAAGCTCTAACAAGAGACTAACCCTCAAGGGAGACGCCATGCAATAAATAATTTTTGCCATAACACATTTCTTCCCTTTGCATAAATTTAACACCCTGCTCTCTGTACAATATGTGATCTTCCTGCTAACTCCCCATAGACAGAAATAGCTCTGGTTAGATGTGATAAAAGACAAGTGGCAGAAAGGAAGGGAGACACGACACATTGGAGAACTTGACTTTAGTGTCGGCTTCTCTACAATGAATATTATCTTTTGCATTCTTCATGATTAACAATATACAAAGAAGGACAGCAGTGGGGCAGGTCATTAGTCCGATGGGGTCCCCAGTGCATCAGATGAACTGTTTTTGGACTGTAAGATGCTGATTCCCTGTTTGCTCTGCCAGGTGTTACCTGGCTTCCAGCCTGTCTTCCTTCTCTTCCCCATAGCAGCGGTCACCAGACAACTTCCCTCACCCTAAACATGAAGGTAGCCCAGGTGCCAGCCTCCAGAGTCAATCCTGCCTCCGATCAAAGGGTTCTGAGAAGGTCTAGCAAAACTCAGATATTTATCTAGCAGATCTGTGGTTTTGTGGCTCAGCTCAGGTTGTTGTGGAACTTTGAATGGGGATATGCAAATATACTTGGGGTCCTTCTTTCCAGAAATCAGAGCACTGACACAAAAGTCTGCCTTAGATGTTTCCAATCTACCTACATAATTTGTCTCATATTTTACATCCCCCAAACAGGGCCTTTTGGCACCTGGAAAATCTTTAATTTGGGAGTAGTATCCTGTGTTCCCTTTGATCTAGAAAGCCTGCAGAATCATGGTGCTCCAATCTCAAGGGAGGAAGCGCACTGTTTAGGAAGTCCTCATTCCTGCAGATAGAGGATACCCTGATTAGGTAAGGGTGCCTGGTCAATACTCCTTTATTGCCAGAACTCTGAGAGCAGCACCTTTTCTCTCACGTTGTCTTTCTCCTATCTCATGTCATTCTGCTGGGAATGCCAATCATAGTCACACATCCTCTGCACCTCCAGGCGTCAGTGTGACCATGTGCTCACAACCCCACCTCTGGAATCAGACAAGCATTTCACAGAACTAAAGTGAGGATAATCAAATCACATGTTCAGAACTGGCCAGAGTTTTTCAGTTTCAAGTGACAAAATCTCCAGCCCCCAAAATAGAACACATGGGCCTATATAAACTGAAAATCGAGAGTAGATTTACTTCCGAAAGAGTCAAATCAAGGACTTTGAGGATGTGGTCAGGTATGCGTCTCTCTCCATGGACTCCTTGTCCTTTCCTTCACCCCCATATCCAGGTCTCTGCATTTGTCCGCATTCTTCACTGTCATGTGGCTCCTCCCGATGTGATAGCAAAGGTGCCCGTGGACAGCACCAGGTTGGGTCCATCATGTTGGCAATCTGAAGGAAGCCAAGCACTTTTTTCCAACTGATTCAGTCCCAGGACTGACTCTCACTTGCCAAGCTTGTGCAGGTGAGCCTATGACTAATCCCAAATGTGATGGGTAACATTAGGTGTCAGCTTCACAGGAGCGAGGGATGCCTCAGTGGCTGGTGGAGCGTTGTTCTGGGTATGTCTGTGAGGGTGGTTCCAAAGGAGATTGACGTGTGAGTCAGTGGACTGAAAGAGGAAATCCTGCCCTTAGTGTGGGTGGGCACCATCTAATCAGCTGCCTGCATGGAGCATGGCTGGAACAAAGCAGCCAGCAAAAAGGGAACATTCAGCTTGCAGAGTCTCCTCTCTGTCCCCAGTGGGAGGCTTTTTCTCCTCCTGCCTGTGGACATCAGACTCCAGATTGTTTGGCCTTTGGATTAAGGGACTTGCTCCAGAAGCCTTTTGGGAGCTCTCTTGTCTTCACCCTCAGATTGGTGGCTGCACTATTGGCCTCCCTTGTTTTGAGGCATTCGGACTGGGACTAAGCCACGTTACTGGATTTTTTCGTTTCCCAGCTTGCAGATGGCCTGTTGTGGGGCTTCACCTGTGTAATAATGTGAGCCAGTTCTCCCCAATAAACTCCATTTTATATGTACATATATCCTATTGGTTCTGTCTCTCTGGAGAATCCTCATACACCAACAAATAGCTTAAGCCACCTTTAGATAGAATTCTGTCGTATGCAACTGTGAGAGATGGACTAATATGTTCCTTTCTGAGGGGTCTTTGACTTAGACCCTGGCATATCAAGAACCCATAGGAAGGAGATTAAGGCTAACGGAAGACATACCAGGGCATAAACACATGTGAATTTGGGGAGATGTTAAAAAGACAGAACTCAACCCCAGTTCACCTCTCTCATCTTCTCAGAAACAGTCACTAGCTGCCTAATATTGCATTAGTGGGAAGTTCTGTCAACTGCTGCACTGGCCTGGTATGGTGCATTCCTCCTTGTGTTGGTCAAATGGGCTTGGGGTTTAAACATTCTGTAGAAGTTTACACATGAGCACTGAGATTGATACTACATTGCTTTCTACCACAATTCTAGTTGGCATCAAAAGTCAAAAGAGCCTCCTGATGGCTGGGCATGGTGGCTCACACCTGTAATCCTAGAACTTTGGGAGGTCAAGGCAGGGTGATCACTTGAGTCCAGGAGTTTGAGACAAGCCTGGGCAAGATAGCAAGACCCAGTTTCTACAAAAAGGTAAAAAATAACAATTAGTTGGGCGTGATGACACATGCCTGGAGTGCCTGGGCAGTAAGGCCCCATCTCTAAAAAAAAGTCTCCTGGTTACTCTCAATGATTCAAGAAACATCAAAGATATGGCATGAGAACAGTAAAAACTAGGCTTCTGCTGCATTCCTATGACCCAGGCTTCCATTCTTATCACTCAGTCCCACTCTAGGTCATTTGGCCCAGTGTTTTCAGTTACAGTTTCGGTTCCTGGCCTGACACATAAGTCAGGACTTTGTTCCCCTAGAAATTGAAGCTGTATCCTTGAACCCCCAGCCAGTGCTGGAGAGCTACTGTGTGCTGCCATTCTTGCAGGATGACCATAGTCTGCTGTATCAGTGAAAGTCATCGAGTCCCAAGCTCAGTTACTAAACATATCCATCGATACCACCCCTGGATCAACATGCCCAGAATTAATTGCATGCACCAAATCTTCTTCCCAATCTGCTCTTTCTCCAGTGCTCTCAGTTTTAGTAGATAGCATCAAGATGTCTCCATTTTCCCAATCCAGAAATTCAGAGGCCATGCCTGTCTGTTTTTCCTTACCCCCACCCCTATATCTAATCACCCAGTCCTATTGATTCTACTTCTGATAATTGTTTGTGATCTGATTCTCTCCATCTCCACTGCTAGCTCCTTGGCCCAAGCCACCAGCATCTTTTATCCCAACTGCAGAGTTACCAGTTTCCATTCTTGCCTTGCTCTTGCCAATTTTTCTGATAGCAGGCAAAGTGATCTTTTCAAAATACAAGGTGAATTGTGTCAATCTGACACACGCTGTCCTCCAATCGCTCCTCTTTGTCTCAGTCCCTATTCATCCTGTAGATCTTAGATTAAATACAACTGCAACAGGTCAATTTTCCATGACAACTTTTATAGCATCCTACATCTAGTCTTCATAATGTTTATCACAACTTGAATGTACCAATTATTTGTGTTACCATTTTATGTTTCTTCTCCTAGGTAGATTAAATTCTATAAAAGGTAAACACTGTGTTTAGTTTTCTCCCCATTTCTCCAGAACCAAGTTCCCCATATAGTTAATGCTCAGTGAATATTTAATGAATAAGTTTATAAATGAATGTCACAGCACATTCAAGCAGTGTCTAAGCAGAGCCCGAATAGTCATCATTCTGAAATGCTGCAAAGAGAAACCTCTGCTGTGAAGTTTGGACTAGATAATTCTTAAAGCTCTAAGTATTACTTTGATTCCATTTTAGAATCTCATTGTCCCAATGTTAAATACATGTCATCAGTGCTCAGTGTTACAGCTTCAAACGTAGAAGATACAAGAAGTAAATGCTGAGATTTCGCTATTTGTTAACCTATAATGGGAGGTACCGTTTGTTGTTACAGTGTGTTCATTGTCTCATCTCATTTCCATTTTTAAGCCCTTTCTCCCAAATATGGGAGAGAGGGACAAAATTCTATTGACCTGATTTATCATCATCATAAAGATTTAAGCCAACCAATCCAATAAATTAGGGGATGGTTTTAGACCTTATGAAGGGATTCACCAAAGGGGTTCCTTGAAACAGTAAGCTCTCTGATGGCACTTAAAATGGATTTGATTTACAAAAATTTGATTTGCGCATAACTATTCAGGAACATATTGATTGCTTTAAGTGAGGTACACTGGGACATAACTACCTTTAATCTTTTACAACAAAGGCAGCAATTGAAATTGCTTTTGCTAAGCAATTTTTGAAATTGAGGGTTCGATCTCTCTGCCGGCTTTTCCTCACTCAGAAGATTCCCTGTCTCCCCACACACTTTCCTTCTCCTAATTAAATGAGGTAACCATTTTGTATTATTTGTAGACTGCAGTAGCTGACAGAATCGTACTCTCGTCTTAGGGCTACTGAAAAAGCGGCGCTAGGGGCTTAATTTCATTTGCCTCCTTCTTTGTTAATACAGACAGTTCTTATTGTCATTTCTCGGAAGCATTTTAGAGAGCAATCGATTTGTTGGTTATTAAAAAAATGGTCAATTACCACGGCATTAGATGGACCCATATTCCCCAACCACAATGTCATTTTCAGTCCATGAAAAAGTTTGCCCTTTGTGTGTGTGTCTGTTTTTTTGCTTTATTTAGCTTGTGGTGTGGAGTGCCTAATAAGGAATCCTGACACTAGTTTGCACCATCTCCAGATTGAATTTCTTTATAGATCACCCTCAGTAATTCATTTCCCAACTGGTTCTGATCAATACAGCTTGACTTGACTTAAGGTTAGAGAAACCAGCACAACTGTGGTGCTCATAGGGTGTCTAAAAGCACCTCCTTCATAAAGGGTCTCTTTGATGGTGACCTGTCAAACTGATCCACGGCCTCTTAGTGGAGTCAGGACCTGAGCTCTACTCAAACCCCAAAGCTTCATTGTCTTGTTCTCTTTGATTCTGTGAATCCAGAGGCCACAGAGGCTTCTACGAAAACAGCATGGTGTGAGGGCAAAATCAGTAATGGCACATCAGGGTATGTGAGCCCCTGGACCAGTTGTACTAAGAACTGACTGATGAGCTTCAGTGAGTGGCTCACATCCTGAGATTCTGTTTCAGCATCCACAGACTAAGGCAGCCAGACCTGTTGATATCTAAGGCTCCACTGAGCTCTGAAGTACTAAGATTCTGTGTAGAGGCAGAAAGTCCTGCTGTATTTTTAAGTATTTTCCTCAATTTTCAACAGTGTACTCTGAAATGACCACCTTTTGGGTAAAGGGAGGGAAAATCATTGTTTCTAGATCATGGAAAACTGCTTTCCCTCTGCCACAAGGATCCCAAACCAGGCTTTCGTTCTTCCCAGCTGTGTGGCCTTGGCCAAGTCAAGTGATCTCCTCTGGGTTCTGTTTCTTATTTGTAAAATGGTGACACATAGTTCTTCCTTTTACCCATTGAGGGGTGAGGATCAAATGAGGTCACAGATGATGTGAGAAGCACTTTGGAAGCAAAGCAGAATGCATAAAACAGACTGTTTAATCAGGTGGCCATTGCATTTCCAGAGAACAGAGGCATGAATACCCCCCTGGAGCTTCATAAATCTGGCTTCCTCCTGCTCCATGCCCTCCCACCCTCCCCATTGTGGCTGTAGTTCTTCCTGGGCCAGAAATCATGGCTTGTTTACAAGCTATTTGAATGCAGAGACTCATTAATGCAGGCAATGACACCCATCCTTGGGGACTACTGCAGAGATTCAGCCAAATAAACTCAGCCATCCTGTTCACCCCACCTGGACAAAAGCCCTAATACCCACTTGGTCAACCAACCAGCCAGCCAGTCAATGCTCTGTCTTACACACTGCAAGCACAGGACTCACAAATGCTCCAGGGCAGGATCAACCTTGAGGATGAGCTGACCTCATATCCTTTTAAGTCAAGAGTGACATTCATAGACTATTCAGTGATGTTCTAACAGGAGGCATGTCTATATATTTTTTTCCTAAAATATTACTGATTTTTTTCTTAAATGGCACATCTGTAGACCCTAGGATCTGGAAATATAACTATATTCAGCAAAAATATCTATAATGTCCCACATCCTTACTACAAGTTTCTTATTAGACATGTTACACAAACGTTCTCACTTAATATGTTCTTTGCAACATCTCTGTAAAATAGATATTCACTTAGCAACATTACTTGAGTGAATGAACAAATTAAAAAATTAATATAGTTAAATAATGAACACTTGTTGAATGCTTTCTACATGCTAGGCATTTTGTTAAGCAGTGGAAATACAGAAATGAGCAACATAGGCAAGGCAGCCATTATCACAGAGCTTATGGTCTAAGTATTATAATCTCCATTTGTATACAAACAAGTTGAGAACACAGACGATGAATTAACTTGCCCAAGGTACACAGTAAGACAATGTTAGGTCAAGGGATCAAAAGTTAGCCCGGCTCTGGTCACCATGAAATGAGTGATACAAATTTCCCTTCCTGACCCAAACAGTGATGAACCTATACAAATTGTGTGAAGCAAATGTTTTCAGGCATTGGACGTCAAGCAGCTCAGGACTATCATCCTGAAGGAGAGAATCACACAAGATGAGCCTCATATTTATCCTGGTTTTCTGCTTCAGAGCACTTTCTCAACTTCAACACAGAGAAGTGGGGCCCAAGTGAAAGAGTATTGCTAATCCAAGGAAGCAGAGATCATGTTTGCTCAAAAGAGTACCCAAGAGGTAGGAGCTGTAAGAGGCACACAGGTGAGACATATGTTTGGGGGTTCCCACTGCATGGGCACCAGGGCAAGACTACACAAAGCCTAACAGAGAGCAGCTGCTGAGAGCAGAAAACCCAAGGGAAGTTGCTGAGGTCATGGGGAGTTGAGATACATTGGAGTTTCAGCCCAGCCAGAGTAGAGACCTCATTGAGCACCTCGAGTATCCAGTTGAGACCTCAAGGACCAACTTCAGAAGGGCCAAACTATAGGAGTAAGGACCCAGCTCTCGATTCAGGATCAGTCCTTAGGATAAGGGCAAAATGAAGACAAACCAGGCTTCAACAAAGTAGAAAACCAATTTTACAAAGGAAGGATTTGAAAAATTCTAAAACTGCAAATTCTAATAATTAAATGTGTATAATGACTTAACAGCATATTAGAGATGACAGAAGAAACGATCAATAAACTTGAGATAAAATCAATGGAAATCATCTAAATTGAAGAATAGATGGGAGGAAAGCTTGAAAACAGGAAAAGCACTTCATTGGCACGTGGGATAATATCAAGTGCCTAGCTGATGCATAGCTGAAGCCTCCAAAGGAGAGAATATGCAGGAAAAATATTTCAAGACAATTTCCAGACTGTCCCAAATTTTATAAAAACATCAGCTTATAGATCTAAGAATTTCAGCAAACATAAAGCAAGGTAAATAAAAAGAAACCCTGTAGTAGAAGATGGTATGACAGTACTGATCTTAAAGACACCAAAGAGCGGACAAAAAATATTATAATCACAGTTTTACTAATAAACTCAACAACTTAGATAAAATTGAGATACAGACCAATTCTTTGAAAAGCATAATGTAACAAAAGTCACACAAGCCCTTTAAAAATTGAAAATTTATTCTAAAATGTATATGGAAAAGCAAAGGACCTGAAAAACAAAATGGTCTTGGAAAAGGAAAATTTGGAAAACTCATACTGTCTGATTTCTAGATTTACTGTAAAGCTACAACAACATATACAGCGTAGTATTGGCATAAGGATAGACAATTAAATTAATAGAACAGAATGAGGGAATCTACAAATAAATCTAGACATTTGGATCAATTGATTTTTTAAAAAATCACGCTAGCAATTTAACAGGGTAAGAAAGTTCCTTTCAAGAAATAGAAGGAAAATAGAAATTCTAACACTTTCCTAATCAAACATGAAAATTAATTTAAGATGGATCATGGACGTACATGGAAAAACCAGACTTATTAATCTTCTTTAAGATAAGAAAGAATATTTTCAAGCTCTAGATAGAAAGATTTCTTAGAAACTCTAAAAAAAAACCCAAAAGAAAAAAACTGATAAACTGTACTTTATCGAAATTGAAGACTCTTAGACACACACACACACACACACTCCTGTTAATAAGATGAAAGGGCAAATCATAGACTTGGAGAAATTATTCACAGGACCTATATCTTACAAAAGACTCATATTAATAATAATAAAATAATCTCTGCAAATTAATGATTTAAAAAATGATGTCAGCTGGGCATGGTGGCTCATGCCTGTAATCCTAGCACTTTAGGAGGCCAAGGTGAACAGATTACCTGAGGTCAGGAGTTTGAGACCAGGCTTACCAACATGGAGAAACCCCATCTTTACTAAAAATACAAAATTAGCCGGGCATGGTGATTCATGCTTGTAATCCCAGCTACTCAGGAGGCTGAGGCAGGAGAATCACTTGAACCCAGGAGGCAGAGGTTGCAGTGAGCCGAGATCGCACCATTGCACTCCAGCTTGGGCGATAAGGGTGAGATTCTGTCTCAAAAAAAAAAAAAAAAAAAGATGTCATAAAAATAGGCCAATGACTTCAGTAGACACTTCATAAAAGATACATGAATGGTCAATGAGGTTGTAGAAAAAGCTCACTATTTTTAGTCATTAGGAAAATGCAAATTAAAATCACAATAAAATACCACTACATACCTACTAGAATGGCTAAAATTAAAAAAAAAAAAGAAAGAAAATGCGGGTTAGAATGAGAAACAACGGAAACCTTCATACATGCCATGGAAATGTAATGACAGACTTTGGAAAACTCTTTGGAATTTCTCACAAAGTTAAATGTACATCAGTCCTAGACATTTCTACAAAAAGACTTGTCTAAGAATGGTTATAAAGCTAAATTTAATATCCCTAATCTAGAAACAGCCCAAATGTCTACCAATAGAAGAATGTATAAGCATGTAATATATTAATTCAATGAAATGCTAATTAGCAATAAATGCTATGAAGTACTGATATCCACAGCAACATGAATGAATCTTAAGAACATTGTACTGAATGAAGTAGCTAGACAGAGCACAAACTCCATGATTCATTTATATGAAGTTCCAGGACAGGCAAAACTAATCTACAGTGATTGAAATCAGAACACTGGTTGCCTTTAGGGCAGCGAGGATTACCTGAGAAGAACCATGAGATAACTTTCTAGGATGATTAAAACATCCTTTATTTTTATTGGTATTTTTTAAAGGGGGGTATGTATTTGACACAACTCATTAAACAATACCTTTTAAAATCTGTTTCCCTATGTATAAATTTATCTCAGTTAAGATAATCCAGTCTGTTTGACTCCAAGGGCCACATTTGTTCTACCATGCTATGCTGAATATCAGGCAAAAGTTAACACCTGGAAATTTTGCTATCCTGAAATGAGGCAGTGCATCGTGGAGAAAAAAAGAATGGACTCTTCTATTAAATGAACATAAGTGAGCAAGCTGTTTATAAACTATAAAAGTGACAAATATGTATAATTATATTTAAATGCTATTATTACAAATTGTTAAGGCAGTATTGCACCCTACGGGCTTTGGAAACCATGACCATTTGTATTCATTATCGATTTCTGCATAAAAGTAATCACAAAACTAAGTGCCTTGAAACACCAAATTTTATTCTTTCATTTTCTGTGATCAGGAGTTTGGGAGTGTAAACAGTCGGGCTGTCTGCCAGGGTTGCAGTCATCTGAAGGCAGGAGGGTCTTCTTCCAAGTTTGCCCCATGGTTATTGACCTGTCTCAGTCCTTCACTGGATGTCTACAGGAGGCTTTAGCCCTCTCCACAGACTGCCACGAGTCCATGCGACATGGCAGCTGGCTTTCCCCAGAGCAAGTAGCCCAAGAGAAAACACGAAACCACAATGGAAGCTGCAGTGTCTTTTACATACTAATCTTGGCAGTGACATGCCATTACTTCTGCAGTATTGTGCTGGCCACACAGCCCTCCCCTGGTGCAAGTGGCAGGAGAGTGTTCCAGCATCACTATTTCAAGAGAAGCAGGGACCAGCACCATCTTGGGAGATTGGCTGCCACAATAATTTTTTAACCTTGAACCACAGCTCATTAGATGTGTGATCTGGGACAAGTTACTTATTCTCTTGAAGCCTCAATTTCTTAATCTATTAAATGAAATGTAACTATATTTACCCTGAAGGGACTAAGCTGCTAATGTTAGAAAGTTCTTAGAAGAGGATCTAGAATAGTTTTCGTTTTCATTAATGTTATACTGAACCGCATATAAATTAGTATAGTTCTAGAGAATGTCTAGTATGACTCTCCTGGCCAGGTAGTCTGCCTAAACACTCTTACAGTCTGCCTGTAAATCTGGCTTTTGAAAATGGCGCCTTCTAATTTAGGCACCTGAATCTAGTAAGTTCAATAATCAACCTACATTTCATAGCTTTTCCCATCACTGCTATATGTACCTCGTGTGTTTATTATCTTTTTCCTTTTCTTTTCCCATTAGACTGTGAGCTCTGTTAAAGAAACTCTGTGCTTTAATCTTCTTTGAAATTTTCATGGGCACTGTTTGAAGTTCACATTGATTTTCACGTAGGCAGGCCTCAAGCAGTGCTCGCTGGTTACAAACATTTTACAAAGCAGAACACCCAGAAAGTAAAGGTAACTGTCATAAGGTATATCAATCAGTTATTGACCCAAGATTAGTGTATAAGAAACCACCTCCAAACTTAAGTCCATGTAGCAACCACTTATTCTCTTGCTCATGGGTCTGTAGGTCAATTGAGAATGGGTTGATCTTGGCTGGACAGCTCCACTTCAGGGTCAGGGTCAGCTGGGCTGGGTTTCTTGCTGCAAGTTAGACTCAGGTCTATGCCACCTGGGCTTATTCTGGAACCCAGGCTGAGGGGCAGTGTCCGCTCTGAGGAAGCTCCTCTCAGGTAATAGCAAAAATGCAAGAGGGGCAATATAACCACGCAGTGCATGTCAAGTCTTCTTGCTTTGTGAAGGCTACCACCCCATTGGCCAAAGCAGATAACATAGATGAGCCTAAAGTCAGGAGTAGGGAAATGCACACTGTTTCCAGCAGAGGGATCTTTAAAGTTACGTAAGAAAGGGCATGAGCAAAGGATTAAAAATTGCGGCCAACAAATCTACTATGTACTGGCACAAAGTTATTAGAGCTATCTAAGAACTAAGTGTTGCTGAGAATATTTGACTTTCTGGAAATAGTTGAGTATTCTTTTCCTTTTAGGACTGAGAAACACTTGAGAAGTGAGTTAAACCTGAAAATCAACATGAGAGTGCTATGATACAAAGCATAGATTTTAGCAATCCTACTTTCCCCCACATACTGGTTGGGGACCCTGTCACAGGTCTTTTAACTTCTGAGTGTTTTTTTGTCCGAAGTAAAGGCAAGATAAAATCTATGCAGGTTGTGAAAATTAACATAAATTAACATATTACATATTTGTACTAGATGTTCTCAATGTCTGTTTCCCCATCTATCTTGCTGGAGAGGCATGGAGGGTGGAGGGAGCTTTAATTTTCCAGCAAACTTGGGAGCCCTGGACTCAGTCAGGAAAGGACTCAGCTTTCCTGAAATGAAAAGGAGGTAATGACAGAGACTCTATACCACATTCACCCTCGTGTTGCTTAAAGACAAATGCATAATCAACTGTTATTTATCTCAGGTACTGAAACACTAAGTTATTGCCATAGAGACATAATTATGAGTAATTAAATGGAAGTGTTTTCTAAAATCTTTTTGAATTAAAGTCTAAATATCTACCTTTCCACTCAATTCATATAAGCATAAGTTAAACACTGCAGCACATATCTTGTTTTCCTCCAAATCAAATCAGTGAGCTATTTGTGGCAATCTTATCAGACGCAAGTGAATGAAATCCTCTCTGGCCTTATTCTGAAGGTATAGCTTCCATTCTTCCTTAGGAGTAGAATCTGGCTTACCAAAGCAATCTGCAGTATAACGTTTTGTTTCTACATCTCTATAAAGGTCTGCAAGCAGGTCTGTAGCTTTCAAAAAAGCTTTTCCAACAACATTGGAATAAATCGGGGCTCTCTTTGATAGAGAATCCCAGAGAGGAATCCTTCAAGATTTGAAAGAGACCTGTGAGTTCTCATCACCTCTGTCTCTCTTCCTCACATGCTAGAATCAGTCCCCACCAAGCCAAAGTACATTCTGCACCCAAATCACATTTCAAATCCATCCACACAACCCCATCAGCAGCAACCTGGGTTACAACCATAGCCTCTTTTTTTTTTTTTTTTTGGAAGCCAGAGTCCTACTCTGTCACCAGACTGGAGTGCAGTGGCATGATCTTGGCTCACTGCAACCTCTGCCTCCCAGATTCACCAGGTTCACCAGGTTCAAGCAATTCTCATGGCTCAGCCTCTCAAGTAGCTGTGATTACAGACATGCACCACAATGCCCAGTTAACTTTTTTGTATTTTTAGTAGAGACAGGGTTTCACCGTGTTGCCCAGGATGGTCTTGAACTCCTGACCTCAAGTGATCTGCCTGCCTCAGCCTCCCAAGGTGCTGGGATTACAGGCATGAGCCACCATGCCCAGCCTATAGCCTCTTAAATGCTCTCCCTGCATCTACTCTCATCCACCAACCCAATTCATTTTCACATTGCAACTACAGTGGTGTTTTACAAACCCAGAACCATATCACATGTCTCTCTGAAAAGAAGGCTGAAAAGCTTCCAATGATTTCTCATTGTAGTTAAGACAAAAACTCAAAATTGTTAAGGGGTCATCAGGCATTCACTTGGGCCTGCTTGCACTCCTGCTGGTCTGTATATACCTCAACCTCATCTCTAGTTACTTAACCCCACTGTACTGAACTTTCTCCCAGCTCTTTAATATTCTACTTCTTTTCTTCTAGGGATCTTTGCATAGTTGTTCCCTTATCCTGAAACACCCTTTCCCCTACTCTTTACATGTCTGTTTCCCTCTTATCATGCATCTCGATTTAAAATTCACCTCCACAAAGTGGTCTTCCTTGATTCCAATAGATCTCATCATTCACTGCTACCACTCCATTCATTTCCTTTAGTATTTACCCTAATTTATTATTGTGAATAGATTTGTGATTTGACTTGTTTGGTGTCTGACTCATTCATTGGATGTGTGCTCTACAATGACAGGAGTAAAATCTGTTTGTTCACCATATCATAACAGTGCACAGTCCAGTGCTTGGCCCTGGAAGATGTCCAATAATTACTTCTTAAATACATGGATGGATGAATAAATAAATGCATGAGTAAATGAAGGAGGCTAAGTCATCAATATTTACATAGATATCCAAAATATCTTCAAAATCCCATCAGATGGCTCTTCCTGGGGCATTGCCTGTAGGACTAGGAATCTGCTCTGAAGTCAGGCAGTGTCTCCAGGAGGACAAAGCAAAGCTTGGAAGTAAGAGAGCTTGTGTTCTGGACTTTGATCTGTTTCCAATTTCCCACATGACCCTCAGCAAATTTCAGAATCCTTCTGAACCTTAGCTTCCTTGTAGTTAAAATGAGGGTTTGCAACCAACTCAGGGATGCTTAACTACAAGGGCCATGACCCCTATGGATGTCCATCTTATCTTATTGTAGGATAGTTAGCTTTCAAATTTTAAAATGTTTTTTTTTACTCCAAAAAAGGTTAAGAAGCATTGCATTAGGCTAACTTTAAAGTCTCATATGCCTCTGACAATCTGTGTTTCTATAAAAGGAAGGCCTATGTACTGGTCAAGGTTAGATATGGTTGCATGTAACAGAGACCCCAAACAACAATGTCTTAAACAAGATTGAGAACCATTTCTGTTTCTGTTCCCTATAGGTCTGGAGGTGAGCATTTCAAGGCTGGTAGGAATTCCAAGCTGCCAGAGACTCCAGCTGCTTCTGTCTCATTCCTCCACCGTCCCTTGGGCAGGGCTCTTATCTGAGTAGATATTTCACCACATGGATCAACGGATATTCCAGCCAACAGAACAGGGATGGGGAGGGTAAGTAAGGGGAATGGCCTCCATCTTTAAAGACAGAAGTGGAAATATCACATAGCACAGCTGCTAACTTCCTATTGACTACACCTGGGTGAAAGAGTGGAAAATGCAGACACTCTTTTGAGTGGCCATGAGCTCAGCTAAAAATCAGAGATTCTAACATTTTGGAAGACCAGGGTAACAAAGAGTCTTAGCCAAAATCAGGGATTCTATGCAAGTCTTGAGAGGTGTCAGAGCTGCCCACTGTCACAGGAGGTGTGCTAAGTAAAGGGGAGTTTGGCTTATAGGCTGCCTTCTGTAACTACAGAATTTACAGAGCTTGGAACATCTAATAGAATGTATGGTTGCAAGGAAACTTAAGAGTTGTATAATTGAGTCTTTTTGGTCTCCATCAATCTTTCTATAGTATCCATTGTGGGTTTCTTCCTGAATTTATTTATATATAGAATTAATTATTTATTGAGCACCTACATCTAGTATGTACACAGACAGTGTTTTAAACTCTATATAAAGTGTCAGGGGAACCAGCGCCCAATATTTCAACATAGGTTCTTTTCTATTTTCCCTAAGTGTCGGCTCGTCTGAGAAATAAAGAGAAAGAGTACAAAGAGAGAAATTTTACATCTGGGTCTCTGGGAGTGACATCACATATTGGTAGGACCATGATGATGACCCTGAGACACAAAATCAGCAAGTTTCTATTAGGGATTTTAAAAGGGGAGGGGGTGTACGAACAGGGAGTAGGTCACAAGGATCACATGCTTCAAAGTGCGATAAGATTACAAGGCAAAGGCAAAATTAGAATTACTAATGAAGGTCTATGTCCCACTGTGCATGTATTGTCTTGATAAACATCTTAACAGGTAACAGGGTTCAAGAGCAGAGAACCAGTCTGACTAGAATCTACCAGGCTGGAATTTCCCAATCCTAGTAAGCCTGAGGGTACTGCAGGAGACCAGGGCGTATTTCAGTCCTTATCTCAACTGCGTAAGACAGACACTCCCAGAGTGGCCGTCTATAGACCTCCCCACAGGAATGCATTCCTTCCCCAGGGTTATTCCTTGCTGGGAAAAGAATTCAGTGATATCTCTCCTACTTGCATATCCATTTATAGGCTTTCTGCAAGAAGAAAAATATGGCTCTATTCTGCCTGACCCCAAAGGCAGTGAGACCTTATGGTTTTCTTCCCTTGTTCCCTGAAAATCGCTGTTATTCTGTTCTTTTTTAAGGTGCACTGATTTCATATTGTTCAAACACACATGTTTTACAATCAATTTGTGCAATAGTGGTCCTGAGGTAATGTACATTCTCAGCTTATGAAGATAACATGATTAAGAGATTAAAGTAAAGACAGGCATAAAAAATTATAAGAGTGTTATTAGGGAAGTGATAAATGTCCATGAAATCTTCACAATTTATGTTTAGAGATTGCAGTGAGACCACTGTTGGAGGCCAGTGTGCATACTGGGGCAGAGGAAATGAAGGTGGCTGGTCATGAAGACCACCACTCAAATATACTTCCTCAAATGCCACAGTCCCTTCTCAGCCCCCCATTAGGTATAATGCTAATAGCTCATGCCTTTCTTATATGGTGCCTATTACCATTTCTAACCACACAATTGAGAAGTAGTGCATGGAGATTAAGAGTGCAGGCCCACTTTCCGGGCACAGATTTGGCCCTGACACTTCTAGCTGTGTGACCTTGGGCAAGTCACTTAAACTCTCTATAAGGTAGTTTTCTCATGTGGAACATGAAAATAAAAGTGTCTATTTCATAGACTTGTTGGAAGGCCTAAATGAAAAATATCACTTAAAGTGATTAGAATAGTGTCTTGATCATTAGTGCTTAGTAAATGTTAGATATTATTAGGTAGATCGATAGAAAATAGACAGATAGATTATATTTAGATATAAAGAGACAGATGATAGATGACTAATCTGTGAGATTCGTTGATTAAGGTATATCTACCATACTACAATGTAAGAAAGGGCAAGAACACATCTTACTATTATGGAGGCAGCCTAGCAAAGTGTCTGGAATGGAGAAGGTGCTTAATAAATGTAGACTGAAAGCTACATTTACTGAATGCAAAGATGTGGCTGCAGAGGTAGGAGGAGCCAGATGACATGGGATCTTGTAAGCTGTCCTAAGAAGCCTGAACTTTTCCCTGAGAGTTGGTCCAGGTTCCTGAAGGAACATGAAATGATCTGATTTGCAGTAGCACAGATACTGGACTGGAGAGTCACAGGTGGGGAGGCCCAGAGACCAGCCACTCCAGTTGAGTGAATAATCCAGGCCCTAGCCGATGAGAGTCTGGATTGAGGAAGAGGCAGCACGGAAGGAAAGAAAAGAGTTTTATATTCTCTGACTTTATACAAGTTGTCTCACTCAATCTTAGTTTCCTTGTTGGGAGAGCAGAGCTGAGAACACTATACTCACAGGGTTTCTGTGGGGAATATATAAAATATAGGAAGAGGGATTCACATACACTTGGTGCAGTAGATAATCAGCATGTTACTCCACTTCCCTTACCATTCTCAATCAATAAACACATCCCTCCCCCCAAACACACAGGGTTAACTTTCTTTTCATTGGTCAATAATCAAGAAAATAGAACTTAATCTTCTAATCAGATACTCTTAAGAATGAAACAAACCTTTAAGGTCAATTAGTCCTACTTGGAGATGTTTAGAAATGGAAGAGATCCTAGATCATAATTTCTCCACATACAGATAGACACAAAGGATCAGAAAAGAAAGGTGACTTTCCCAACATTGCACTACTTATAGGCATTAGAACTGGTTGGATTTATACCCAACTGTTGATTCCACAACCACCATTTCTTCCAGCTTGTCTGAAAGGTTGACCAATGTGTGATGTGATGTGATTGTTAACATCCAGAAGTATTTATTAACTATGTTCACAAACACCAATGTCAGTTAGCTTAAGGTAAAAAAGAAGCCCTGGAACAATAATATCTATGATTAATAACACAAAAAGTGTGTTCCAGGGATCCAGATACTTTCTTTGTTTACATCTTTCATTTCATCTTCATTACTATTCCTATTTTACAGATTTAAAAAAACAAGTCTCAGAGAAGTATATAATTGCTCCTAAGTGATATAATTAGGACTCAAACACGTTAATACATTAAACAGGCTGCATTAAGTAGCTTGTATGGGAGCATTTATTGTTTGCTAAATACTCTGCTAGATATTAGATCAGTCCAACTCCAAACCGAGCTCTGTCTTTATTCCAAATCAGTGCTCACTCAAGCAAAGGCCCAGTGGAAAACACCATGTATTACACTCCTGGGCTAATTTTTTCTCTAGGATTCTGATTTTTCTGTATTATTATTTTCAACTACATTTTCATTGTTTTCAACTATATTTTAAGTATGTTTATTTCCTTCCTCTAACATGTCAAATTAAGTCTGTTTAATCCAATGGATGCTTAATTGAGTCATAACTATGTAAACACAATATAATAGAATAGATTATATGTAAATGTCAAATAAAACAGAATCTTTGCCCAGAAGGAGCTGACAGTTTCACAGTTTTATACTAAGCAGTATAAGGATCCAAAAGAGGTACTAGATTGCAGGGTGGAGGGAGGAGAACAAGATATTTAATGAAGGCCTATCTTGTACCAGATACTGTTGATTGGTGCTTCCCATACATTTTCATGTAAACCCTCATAAGAGTTACTTCTGGTGGAAAACAGAAGAACATTGAGGACTCAGAGAGGCTGACTAACCTACCCAAGTTCACACTGCAAGTGCTAGTGAGTGGCAGAGGAGGGGTTCTGCCCCCAGCCTGACCCCCAAACCTATACCCTATTCATTAGGTCACACTATCCCCAGGAAGCAACCAAATAGTGGAAGAGGAGGAAACCATAATTCTGAGTGGGAAGCCGTATCTCCTTTAACTGGTTTTTTACTCCCCTGTTTAAAATCTAGGCATAAAATGTTAACATGGGAAGGGGATTTTGAGATTATTTGGTTCTAAGAAGGTAAGTAGGTATGTGTGCATGGCCAGTGGAGAAAGGTAATTCCAACCTAACAACTAACTAATCTTACCTTCCAATTTATGAGATGAGCAGTCCAGAGCTCAGAGAGGTAATGTTTTTGCATATGTTGAAGACCATGAATTAATCCCAGGCACATCGATTTCTGTCCCATCCCCACAGCTGTTGATGCAGTGTGACTTGCTGGCATAAGGATGACCCTGTTTAAGTTCAGGTGGCTAGAAACGAGGAAGGATAGGAATGGCTGAAGTATAAAAAAAGCCTTGGAGAAAATAGTTGAGATGGATCTGCACTTCCAGAACCAGATGAAATATTCAGAATGGAGACATATCCAGAGGTTAGAAGAGGATGGTCAAAAAATAGACAGACAAGAAGACCCAGGTACTGGCAACAAAGAGGGCAGTCCTAAGACCTTGGAAACAGCCAAAAGTAGTGAGACAAAACCAGGAGAAGAAGTGGGGCTTGAAATCAATAATGAGGCCATCTCACAGGAGGCAGATCAGTCCCAGAGCTAAGAGGAAAACAAACATTAACTGGACACCATACTGGTTATTTTTGGATGCACTAATTTATTTAATTTTCACAAATGCATTGTGGGCTAGGTATTCTAACCACTGATACATATATGGAGAAACTGAGGCTCAGAAATGTAAATAACTCATCACACAAGTGAAACAGAAACCCTGATCTTTTATTTCTAGCAAATTGATCTTTTCTCTAGCCTAAAAATTCTCAATTCTGGGTGATGTTTTCCCTCCCAGGTGTGTTTAGCAATCTTTGGAGATATTTTGCAACTGATGTTTCTACTGGCATATTGTAGGTAGAAGCCAGGGATGCTGCTAAACATCCTGCAAAGCACAGGGCATCCCCCACTAACAGAGAATCAGCCAGCCCCAAATGCCAACCATGTTGTGGTTGAGAAGCCTTGGTCTACACTGCTAGTGTCAAAAACAATATATTTTGAAGCAAGTGCTTTGCATTTGACAGTATGCATTCACTCTCTAGTCACACATGTATTGAGTGCTACTACTTCTAGGCACTGTTTTAGACTCTGGTAATACAGAATTGAACCATTCAAATTTTATCACCTTGGAATTGATATTCTAATGAATATACCATCAATAAATACATCAGCCAATAATAATGTCAGCAGGTAGGTAGGCAGTATACAATCATAGAACTGAGGGAGCTTATCTAAGGACAGTGGCAAGCACATCCTAATGGAGGAAGAGAAAGAACGGAGTTCTGAGCCCTTAACATTCAGAGATTAGAAAAAGGAATAGCATCCAGCTATGGGGCTGGAGAGGAGCAGCCACGGAATAAGAGGAGAACCAAGAGGCGAGTTTCCAAAAAACCCAGTGAAACGAGTGTTTCCAAATGAAGAGAGCAATCCTCTGAGTCAGGAGATGTGGATGCAAATTCTGGCCTCACCACTCCCCTCCAGGGAAATGGATCACTAGCTTCCAGGAACTCAGTTTATTTCCCCGTGGCTTAATTTGTTCTTGTAAAAATAGGACTCCTGAAGTTTGCTGTGAGAATAAAATCAGTCAATGAGTATGGAATATCTTTGTAAATTGTTTTATGAATAAAAGAGATCATCATTATACCCTTCAGAAAGCCTGTGTGTCCAGACTTTGGTTTCATGGTTTGTTTGTTTTACTGAAACCATAACGAAGTGAAGCTATTGATGGGAACAAAGGGGGACGTTTTCTGATATGGCATAGCTTACAATGCGCATCGGAAAAAACCTGATAAAGGAGTGCAGGGGCGAATTTTTTTCAAATTTGTTAAGAATGCGTTGGCTAAACATTTTTGTGTAATTTATTTTTAATAAGTTTGCTTCATAAGCCATTTGCTTGGCATTAGAGTAGAGCCAGTGCAATCTATAATCACACTCCATTGTTATACAGTGAGAGTATTCGAAGGTATTTCCCCAAAGAATATTTTGGGCTTTGGAAAAAGGGAAAATAAAGAAATAAGTGCTGGGTGCGCAGCCAAAAATACTTGCTAAGGTGATAACTTGGCCTTTAAATCTGGAGCAACCTTAAATAGAGATCCTCAGTTTTTAAAAATAACAAATGTTTACATTGCATTACCATGCACCAGATGCTGTTGTAAGTACTTTACACAAAAAAATGCATTTAATCTTCACAACAGCTTTATGAGGTAGGTACCACTGTGATCATTTTACAGATCAGAAAACTGAAACTAACAGAGGTCACTTTGCTACTAAAGGGCAGAGCTGGGCATGCACCCAGAGCATCCAGAGTCTGTGCTTGTAACCACACTTCCACATCCCTTCTGTGGAGATGAGCTAACAAACACAGAGATGCATAGGGACTTAGCCAGGCTTTCTCACTAGTTAGTGATGGAGCAAGGGCAAGTTTGCAGTTTCTTTGTCTCATTAGTCAAGATGATCAAATAGTCACTTTCTTGGCAAATGAAGATTCTAGGATTTTTAAGGAGATGTATGAAGACAAGAGTGAATAGTGAGAAAGAGGAGGAGGGCAACTGAACAGCCACTACTCATAACTACTGGAAGTTGCAAAATACTGTCCCAACAAGGCCTGACTGATGCTCTTCTGCCTGCTTCATCCCAAGGCCACCAGCTCTGGTGGGCAAAACAGCCTGGATGGCCTATGCCTTGGGGATATCGTCAGTATGGTTTTGATGTTTTCAAAGTCTAAGCACCCACGAGAAGCAAAAGTCTCTGCCTGTGGCAATTCTGCAGCATTAGAATTCCTCAAGTACAGCTTCTCTGGCCATCCTGGGGACATCAGTGACCAAATCAAACAGCCAGATAAGTGTAACTCCCTCTGGAATCCATACAGGCTACAAAAGAATTAACAAGGCCGAATTAAGGGTTGTCAGAACTTGGGAAAGTCAAGCTATTTTCTACCCAGGAGCAATCACTTAAGATCATAGAAATCTGGACAAATAACTAGAAAGCACATCTCAGGGAGCAATTTCAGACCAGGGAGAAATACAGAATGATTGTCCGGCTAAGCTGTGTCCATCCCGATTACCTCCAATCCTATTGTTGGCAGGTCTCTGTGGAACCGTCTACTCAATATCATCTCACCACAAGGCACTACCCTGGATCTGCCTGAGGAGTTAATCCTCTTTCCTTTCTCTGCTTCCTCACTCCTCCCATTCTGTCCAGAACTTCCAGACAAATTCTTCCAAGAGCCACATACTTCATTTCTGATCAATTCTGGTTTATTATAAACAAAGAGGGATATATATATATATATTTATATTATGTATATTATTATATGTATTATATAATGTATTATATATTATAAACAAAGAGGAAGATATATGTATTATTCATGCACATATATATTTATTTATCCTTAGCATATATGTATGCTAAGGCTGACGGGAAAACACAGAAAAGGATAGAATTGTATCTGTATCTTTGACATTGAAAACCTGTTTTTCCTGATTGATCTTGGAGCTTACATTTTTCACTAATCAAGGAGAGAGGGCTTTTTAATACATGTCTCTTTGTGTTTAACAATAGAACAAAGAACATCAGCAGACTCATTTGCTTAATAAAACAAAACAATTTTTTTCCCTATCATTGAACATTTATCAAAATACACAGATGGATGGATGGTGAGTGTAGGGATATACGCAATGGAGCTTGAGGTCTACAGAGGCATTGAAGTCTGTTACTGAGTCAGAGAAAACAGTATTAGAATATCACTAAACTACAGTTATTTTTAGATATCTTGAGTATCTGCTATGTGCCAGGGATGGTGTCTGAGGCTTTACAGGACTCTTAATAACCCCTAGAAGCTGGTACTATTATTGTACTCTCTTATCAATAAGAAAATATAAACTCAAAGATTGAGTAACACCAAAATTACAAAGCAAGTAAGTGGCAGAGCCAGAATTTAATCTTAGTTTATACCCACCCCACCTCTCCCAGCACAGGCTCTTATCCATAGTCCTACTGTCTTCTACTAAATGATAATAGGTATTTATTTTGCTGAAATACAATAGATCTCATCCATTATGTAATCAGAGCCCTTGGTTTAATGGGGAAAAAAACCATGAAACTCACACTCACGAAACCTTATATTCATATCCCAGCTGTGACATTGATAAGGTTCAGGACCATGGACAAGCCATACCTTTTTGAGATTTGATTCTTCATGAAGTGAAGAAATGGAACTGCAGGTGCTGGGAAAATTGACTAGCCATAAGTAGAAAGCAGAAACTGGATCCTTTCCTTACTCCTTACATGAAAATTAATTCAAGATGGATTAGAGACTTAAATGTTAGACCTAATACCATAAAAACCCTAGAAGAAAACCCAGGTAATACCATTCAGGACATAGGCATGGGCAAGGACTTCATGTCTAAAACGCTAAAAGCAACGGCAACAAAAGCCAAAATTGACAAATGGGATTTAATTAAACTAAAGAGCTTCTGCACAGCAAAAGAAACTACCATCAGAGTGAACAGGCAACCTACAGAATGGGAGAAAATTTTTGCAATCTGCTCATCTGACAAAGGGCTAATATCCAGAACCTACAAAAACTTAAACAAATTTACAAGAAAAAAAACAAACAACCCCATGAAAAAGTAGGCAAAGGATATGAACAGACATTTCTCAAAAGAAGACATGCATACAGCCAACAGATATATGAAAAAATGCTCGACATCACTGGCCATCAGAGAAATGCAAATCAAAACCACAATGAGATACCATCTCACACCAGTTAGAATGGCGATCATTAAAAAGTCAGGAAACAACAGGTGCTGGAGAGGATGTGGAGAAATAGGAGCACTTTTACACTGTTGGTGGGATTGTAAACTAGTTCAACCATTACGGAAAACAGTATGGTGATTCCTCAAGGATCTAGAACTAGAAGTATCATATGACCCAGCCATCCCATTACTGGGTATATACCCAAAGGATTATAAATCATGCTGCTATAAAGACACATGCACACGTATGTTCATTGCGGCACTATTCACAATAGCAAAGACTTGGAATCGACCCAAATGTCCATCAATGACAGACTGGATTAAGAAAATGTGGCACATATCCACCATGGAATACTATGCAGCCATAAAAAGGATGAGTTTGTGTCCTTTGTAGGGACATGGATGCAGCTGGAAACCATCATTCTCAGCAAACTATCGCAAGAACAGAAAACCAAACACTGCATATTCTCACTCATAGGTGGGAACTGAACAATGAGATCACTTGGACTCGGGAAGGGGAACATCACACACTGGGGCCTATTATGGGGAGGGGGGAGGGGAGAGGGATTGCATTAGGAGTTATACCTGATGTAAATGACAAGTTGATGGGTGCTAACGAGTTGATGGGTGCAGCACACCAACAAGGCACAAGTATACATATGTAACAAACCTGCACGTTATGCACATGTACCTTAGAACTTAAAGTATAATAATAAAAATAAAAATAATAATAAAAAAATGGAACTGCAATCTCTCTAAGATTTATAAACATCTGTACTGAATCAGATCTCATGCACCACTTCCACTGTCCTTGGCTACATGCCTCTTGGGCTATACTGTAGTTCCCAGGGTCAACTGGTTACTGAGAGCACAGACCCCTACCTCTGCTTTGGCCATTCCCACACAGCCAGTCGGATCAGTTGCACTCATGGGGTTCTGGTTCTGGTTCCTTCCATCATTTCTACACTGGATGAAATGACACCATCCCTTAGGATGAGGGATCTGTCATTTTGAACAGCCGCTAAAGAAGTCAGGCCCTACAACTCAGAAGGGTGGGTTAGTTAGCTTCTAGGGCTTTCGTCCAGTAATGGGGTCGGGAGGCATATTTGTGAGTTATACAGTCATCCAGAGAATGAGAAATCCTCGCTTCTTTGCATCTAGGAGCTTTCAGTCTAGTAAGACATTATTAAAGTAGAACTTACCAAAAGCCATGATGAATATAGCCTTATATTAAACTTGAATAAGTTGTGCTAATATGTTTTATATTTTCTGGGACAGTTTTTTAAATTATCCATTCACTGGTACTGTGGGAATTCTAACCCAGTAGGAGGTTGTTGAATTGGACCCTATTAACTCCAATAGGGATGGCACCAGGTTCAGGAGGGTGAAGAAGAGACCTAGAGTTAGCATATAGACAGGGTTTTACTAGTAGGAAACAGACATGCAAAGAAGTCCAGCTGTGGTCAGCTGGGCAGGAGAACCACACCTGCCTACAAAAAACATGCAGTTTATATAGCATTTTCACTTAGCAACTTTCCCTAACGACCTCCACCTGGCAACCTTCATTTAACCCAAAACAAAGGGACTCAATCCCCTGTACTGCCCAGGTTCCATGGGAGGGGCCAGGGGTTCAGATGTTCCTCATAGATAAACATTGGGTATATGAGTTGGCCACTCCTGGATTGCCTAGCTCAGAACTCCAAACACACATTCAGTTGCATCTGCCATACAGGGTCGTTCTCATGGTTTGTTTGTTTGTTTGCTCAAGTAAAGTTATTGCTGTCAAGTCCATCTACCATACAGAGGTAAAAGACAGGGGAAGTATAGCTAATAAACTATCCGTGTATCCTCCTTGCAATAAGCTGCTCCACAGTGGGACTTCTACAAAGCCCATTGTATTAGTTCACTTTACACTGCTATAAAGAAATACTTGAGACTGGATATTTTATAAGAGAAAGAGGCTTAATTGACTCACAGTTATGCATGGCTGAGGAGGCCTCATGAAACTTACAATCATGGCAGAAGCAAAGGAGAAGCAAGCATGTCTTATATGGTGGCAGGCAAGAGGAAGAACGAAGGAGGAACTTCCAGACTCTTATAAAACCATCAGTCTCATGAGAACTCACTGACTACCATGAGAACAGCCTGAGGGAAACCACCCCCATGATCCAATTACCTCCCTCCCTCGACACATGGGAATTACAGTCCAAGATGAGATTTGGGTGGAAAAACAGAGCCAAACCATATCATTTCAAAACTAATCATGCATTCTCAACAGTCCCACAAAGTCTAAACTCATTTGAGCATTAACTCAAAAGTCCACAGTCCAAAGTCTCATCTGAGACAAGGCAAGTCCCTTCCACCTAGGAGCCTGTAAAATTAAAAGCAAGTTGGTTACTTCCAAGATACAATGGGGGTACAGGCATTGGATAAATGCTCCTATTCAAAACAGGATAAATTAGTTCAAAACAAAGGGTCCCATGCAAGCCCAAAATCCAGCAGGGCCGTCATTAAATATTAAAGCTCTGAAATGATCTTCTTTGACTCCATGTCTCACATCCAGGGCATGCTGATGCAAGCGGTGGGCTCCCACAACCCTGGGCAGCTCTTTCTCAGGCTGACATTGAGTGCCTGTGACTTTTCCAGGCACACAGTGTAAACCGTCAGTGGATCTACCATTCTGGGTTCTGGAAGACAGTGACCCTCTTCTCACAGCTCCACTAGGCAGTGTCCCAGTGGGGACTCTATGTGGGGGTTACAACCCCACATTTCCTGTCGGCATTGCCCTAGTAGAGATTCACCATGTGAGCTCTGCCCCTGCAGCAGACTTCTGCCTGGACAACTAGGCATTTCCATACGTGTTCTGAAATCTAGGCAGAGGCTCCCAAAGCTCAGCTCTTGTCTCCTGTGCATCCACAGGCCCAACATCACTTGCAGGCTGCTAAGACTTGGAGCTTACACCCTCTGAAGCAATGGCCTGTGCTGTACCGTGGCCCCTTTAAGCCATGGCTGGAGGTGGAGCATATGGGATGCAGGGCAACAAGTTCTGAGACTGCACAGAGCAGAGGGGCCCTGGGCCTGGCCCACAAAATCATTTGTCTCTCCTAGGCCTCCAGACCTGTGATGAGAGGGGCTGCTGTGAAGATCTCTGATGTGCCCTGGGGATACTTTCCCCATTTTCCCCACTGTCTTGGTGGCTACCATTAGGCTCCTCATTACTTATGCAAATTTCTGCAGTCAGCCTGAATTTCTTTTTGGAAAACGGTTTTTTCTTTTGTACCACATGGTCAGGCTGTAATTTTTCCAAACTTTTATGCTCTGCTTCAACTTTAAACAAAAGTTCCGATTTCAGATAATCTCTATCATGCTCAAAGTTCCACAGATCTCCAGGGCAGGGGCAAAATGCCACTAGTCTCTTTACTAGATCATAGCAAAAGTTACCTTTAATCTAGTTCCCAAAAGGTTCTTTGTCTCCATCTGAGGCCACCTCAGCCTGGACTTCATTGTCCTTGTCCCCATCAGCATTTCGGTCAAAACCATTGAACAAGTCTCTAGGAAGTTCCAAACTTTCCCACATTTTCCTTTATTCTTCTGAGCCCTCCAAATGGTTCCAACCTCTGCCATTACCCAGTTCTAAACTCACTTCCACATTTTTATATTTTTTATAGCAACATCCCACTCTCAATACCAATTTAATGTATTAGTTTGTTTTCACGTTGCAGTAAAGAAATACATGAGACTGAGTAATTTATAAAGAAAAAAGGTTTAATTGACTCACAGTTCTGCAAGGCTGAGGAGGCCTCAGGAAACTTACAATTATGGTGGAAGGTTTATGGTGGAAGGTGAAGGAGAAGCAAGCACATCTTACGTGGCAGCAGGTGAGAGAGAAGAATGAAGGAGGAACTTCCAAACACTTATAAAACCATCAGATTTCACAAGAACTCACTCACCATCATGAGAACAGCATGGGGAAAAATATGCCCATGATCCAATCACCCCTCCTCCTTCAATAAGTGGGGATTCCAATTCAAGTTGAGATTTGTGTGGGGGCACAGAGATAAACCATATCACCCATCATCCCAAGATAACCAACAGGTGGAGCAGATACCCTGCTAAGCAACCTGCTGCACCTCCATACAGAACATTAAATGCAATGGTCCTTATGCTACTGCATGTTTTGCATTGCTTCTATTCTTCCTTCTACCTTTCTGTCCTTGTCCTCAGTGTTACTGCCCTGAATTTACAACTTCCGAATAAAGCATTAATACTTAATCCTTGTCTGTGGCTCTTTTTTCTAGGGAACTCAAGAGTAGATAACAGTCATTGATACTATGTTTATATTTGAATACAGTGTCCATCTGGTTATAACAACCCTACTTCACACTCCCAGTCTGACAGAAATCTTCGGTAAATTCATCCTTCCTTCCACAGTGTGGCTCCATGGGAAGAATAAAGCTCAGTAGTTGGAACATTTTGGTGATACCCCTCATAACTATCAGGGCTTCTTTGAAATATCCTAGTACCAGTGAATTGGAAAATGGCCCTAGAATACACAAAACAGGTCAGTGCAAATTATATAAGTTTAATATAAGGCTATAAATATGTTTTGTTTTGTTTTGCTTTATTTGAGACAGGGTATCTCTCTGTTGTTCAGGCTGGAGTACAGTGGTACAATTATGGCTCACTGCAGCCTCGACCTCCTGGGCTCAAATGATCCTCCCACCTCAGCCTCCTGAGTAGCTGGGACCTCAGGTATGTACCACCATGCCCAGCTAATTTTTGTATTTTTTGTAGAGATGGGGTTTCTTCATGTTGCTCAGGCTGGCACATCATGGTTTATTGTAAGTTCTACTTTATTAATTTCCCACCAGGCTCAAAGCTCCTTGAGAGAATGGACTGAGAATTTCCCATGCTGTGATTGACTATGTATCTCACAAATATTCTCCTCCACTACTGCATACTAGATGGAAGCCCAGTGGCCATGTCTATATCATATAACCTTAAGTCCCAGCCACAGCTTGTTGATCCCAGAGAGATCTAACCCTCTCTCCTGTGAATTTTGAGATTGGAATAGAAAGAATGAAACTAAAGGGACATTCAAAAATTCTCTCTTTATGAATAACTAAGGCAAAGTGTGATTATATAAAACCACTACAACAGCCATGTGGCAAGACAAGGCCAACGATGTAGAACAGTCAGGTGTTCTCCTAGCAGCTGAATGTCTGCAGGCAAGACACAGTCTTGTTCAGTGAGATCAACAAATATTAATGGAAAGGATAAAGAAGTGAATGAATGAACTAGTGATGGCTTCTATGACATTGTGTTAGAGGCAACTTGCCACTTCCCCTCTGCTTCACACTCAAAGTCTTTACTTGAGGAATCTGAACTGTTCCTCAGACCCTGAGGATGAAGGTCTCCCTCTAGCCAGTCCTTGACCTGGGTGTTAGACCCTAACTGGCCCTAAAACATGTGAACAGCTCTCAAAATGCACAAGTGAGCTTAGACTTCTTAATGTTGCCTGGCAGCTTCCTATAGATTTGTCTCCCCTCTCTCTTGCACCTGCCTCCCACCTAATTTTCCACTCCCATTACACTTGCCATCTTCGCCAGCCCAATAAACGACAAGTGCCTGATCATCTGTGGTTAGATATTACATTAAATTGGATTCAGTGCCTGTCTAATGCTCATTCATTCATTCAATAAATATTTATTGAACATCTACTATGTTCCAGGCCACTGCAGATAGAACAGGGAACAAAAAAATAAAAATTATTTTCCTTTTGGGACTTGCATTCTAGTGTGGGAAGACAGGCAATAAACAAAAAACCATAACAGTTATGAAGAGAAATGAGGCTGGGTAGGTAGAGTAGGTGAGTCATACCCATTCATTCGATAGAGTTGTGAGCATTGACTGCAAAGGGACTCAGAAGGAATCTGGAACACATCTGAACTTCAAGAGGCTCAGAGTCTGGGAGGAGCAGAGACTAAGGGCTGCAGGAGATATTTGTGCCAGTTCAAGCAAAGGCAAATGAAGGGAGTGGTCACTTCTACTGAGGGGAAGGGGATGGCAAAAGAAGCTAAGGAGGTCTTTGAGAAGCAAAGGGTACTTAAGCTGAGCCTTGAATTCATTCTCTGAGCAAACAAGGAGGAGGCCTATATTCCAGTTTGAAGGATATTCTACTTAATAGCCTTGCCAAACAAAGTGTGGTCTGTGGACCAACTATATCAGCATCACCTGGGAGCTTATTAGAAATTAAGACTCTCAGGCTGACCCCAGGCCCACTGAGTCAGAATCTTTATTTAAATCAGACGCCCAGGTGACGCTGATGCAAACTAAAGTTTGAGAAGCCCTTTCTCAATGAGTGGCTTTCTAATTTTCTGGTACATTAGAATTGCCTGAGTTGGGGAAGGGGCAGAATTTAAAAAATCCTGATGCCTAGGCCACAGCCCCTACCAATTACACCAGAATATCTGAGAGTGGAACCAGACACAATTAAATTTAAAACTCCTCCTGGTTTTTAAAAAAACTCCTACCTGATAAAATTTCTTTCTCACCTCAACCTATGTGCATTGTCCTCAGTAAATACTCAAGGGTCACACAAAGGGACTACTTTGTGAAACATGAGATCTTAACTCTCACTTGAAAAATAGGGCTGCATTGGTCATAAACCCCCAGAACGCTTAATCAGAGAAAGAACTTCCAACTGGTAAGTGGGGGAGGATGCAAAAATTTTCACCAAGTGTGAAATGGATTTCCCTGCCTGGTGACAAGCTGGCAGATCCGGCCTCCTGCAGATGGCTGGGCTGCTGCAGACACAGTGCCGCATATCTGACACATACGTGTTGGGCTTAGTGTTCCTTCCTGTGCCAGAGCAGACGGATTTGGGAAGACAGGACAGCGGTCTTTGGCGGGAAGGAGAGCACGCTGTCCCAAGTCCTCATCAACAACAGGCTTTGTTCTTGAGGAGCAGCCAAAACACGCATTTCTCACCAAAATTGAGTCATACTGAAAAAGCAAGAAGTGGAGCCAAGATGTAAACTTTTCTCAGAAACTTTCTTCCCAGACCTGCATTGGGTACTACTTGCCTATGTGTATCTTTTGAGCCATTCCTCCTCAAACTCTTCTCTCCCAACCCTAAATCTCTAGGAAGTGACCAGAGCTAAAAACATATGGGAGTGGAGTGCTCTGGACTGGAGCATCTGAGACTTTGATGTGAACCTTGGATCTGGCAGTACTTGCCATTACACCTTTAAAAAGTGATGCAAATCTCAAATCTCTTTCCTTGGAAAGCTGTAAAATATAATTTTCCTCACCATTTATACCCCCTGTTCTTTCTCCTGTCCCTTTTACCTCACTGTTTTCAAGGTTGGGGGCCAGAGATCTACTGGCTCTTTCAAGAATACAACGATTTAAAGGCAAAGTCAGAGGCCAGGAATTCCAGAATGCTGGATGGGTTCAGCCCTGAGTCAGTCCATCTCCAACTCTCTAGTTGCTGGTTTCTGCATTCTTACTCTATGCTAGTTGGCTTCATCCACTCTCACGGGTCCATCTATGTCATTATCCCAGTGGCTCACAAATCTGTGTCTCTTGTCCCAGGCTTAAGCTCCTGATTCAGGCTATCTAATTGCCTCATTCAAATGTGCCAAACTAAACACTGTGGTGTCTCTGTTATATATATATATATATACACACACACACACACACACAAGCATATTCACACTCAGCAGAACCTGGGCTTCCTCCAGCATGCCCTTTCAGAGAAAGTCACCACTATTCATCCAGTGACTTGTCAAAACTTGGCTCTCACCCTTGATTCCCTTCCCTTTCTCCCTATAACAAATGGATTACTAGCCCCTATGGATGCCACAGCAGAAATGTCCCTCCATTCCTGTGCATTCTGTTGTCATGATCCTAACCCAGATCAGTGTCCTCTGCCACCTGGAGCACTACCCCAGTCTCCCAGGGATGTCCCAGGCTTGAGTCCCTTCCATCCACTGTTCTCACGGGAGTAGAGTGGTAGCTCTGGAATGCAAATCTGATTACTACCTTCCTTTCTTAGAGACATTCCTATGGCTTCCCACTGTTCCTAGGATCAAGCCCAAGCTTCTTAGCCTGCCTTCAAAGAAGACCCTTCAGGAACAACCACAGGTGCCTCTGAAAGGCTCAGCTCTCACTAGCCCCTCCTCACACCGGCTGCTCTCAGCATAGTAAACGTCCTTCTGTTTCTCAAATGCTCTGCATACCCTTTCTCATCTCTAAATGTGGGTACATTTTCCTTTCTCTTAATGCTTTTTCTCCCGGCTAATTTTTCCTATCTTTCAGGCCTCGCGTTTAGTTCTGCTTTGTATAGGAAGTCTATCCACACAGAAACTGGACTGGGTGCCCTGCTAATTGTTCTCATATGTTTCTGTGTCTTCCATGTCACAGAGCTTAACGGACTACTACCATTTACTGACCAGAGCCTGGATGAGATAGTAATCTCCATGAGAAGAGGAGACTTGTCTGTAGGGTGATAGCTCTGTTCTCAGCACCAGAACAGACACTTACCAAATATTTACTAAATGACTGAAAGTCCCCTCCTGATCTCTCAATACCACATGAGGACAAAGTCTCGTCAATCCTTAACAGTCCGCAAATCCCACTGCAGCTCAGCTAAGACTCTCGTCTTTTAATCAAGCTCCTATCACAAGACCCTCCCCAAATATTTTTTCTGTCTTGCGTTTGGCCTGTTTTCTACCCAAGAAACATCTTTCTGCTTCCATATCTCTTTGATCATTTCTCTTTCTTGGTTAAAATCTCTCTGTAGATAACCATTGTCTTCAGGATAAAATAGAACCACTTTAACATAGCAAACAGACCCCTCTGAGACCAGACCCACAGAGTCATCACCTCAGCTTCATTGTTCATCAGTTTCTACCTTCTTCACATCTCATTTTTAGGTTTCCAAATACTTCAGGGCTGCAGGGCTTTCTTATGCTTTTTTTTTTTTTTTTTTTTTTTTTTTTGAGACGGAGTCTCGCTCTGTCACCCAGGCTGGAGTGCGGTGGCCAGATCTCAGCTCACTGCAAGCTCCGCCTCCCGGGTTCATGCCATTCTCCTGCCTCAGCCTCCCGAGTAGCTGGGACTACAGGCGCCCGCCACCTTGCCCGGCTAGTTTTTTGTATTTTTTAGTAGAGACGGGGTTTCACCGTGTTAGCCAGGATGGTCTCGATCTCCTGACCTCGTGATCCGCCCGTCTCGGCCTCCCAAAGTTTTCTTATGCTTTTAAAAGTATGGTTCTTTCTGCCTGCAGTGGCCTCTGCCTTTCCTTGTTTTCTCTGTCCTGGCTTGTAAATATCACATCGTCTTCAAAGATTTACCTCACCTATTTATTAATCAAGTATTTACTGGCCATCTACTAAATGCCACGGCCTGTACCCAGCACCAGGAGCACATTGTTGAACAAGACTAACATGGGCATTACCCCCGATTATTTGGAATCTCCTGGGGAAAAACCAGAGGCTTGTGGTTGCCTTCCTAAATATCACCTTTTCTGCTATCTCTTCCCTTACTTTATGCCCTGCTGTGCTTGTTCACACTTCTATTCTTGTCTCTATTTACTTGGCTTATGTAAACAAAACCACACAGATCATGCAGGAAAGGGACCATGCCTGATTCATCTTATAGCCCCCACACTGAGCTCAACATGGTTGATATTGAATAAATGTTTGTGAGACGAATAAATAAGAAGTTAATAATTTCTTAGTTTTTACCAGTAATTGAGGCTCTGATGAGACACAAAACTGGTAAATGTGATGAATGAGATGGCATAAAAATGTCGTTCCTCAGAAGAGGGATGGTTCAAGTTGGGCATTCCAGTGGCAATAGCTCTATAGCCAAGGGATAGCAGAAAGGCATTACACAGTGAAAATGAAGGTTGTGACTATGGCAGAATGGAGGCCCCTCCATCGAAATCTGTATTTTCCTACTGGACTGTCAATCCACATTCCATCCCCATCTCTTGCATATATTAAGATGGGCTTGGATGTTGCGAGTTCAGAGCAACACTTTCAGTTGTCATGACCTAATAATGACTTAGCAACCTTGAAATATTAAGATTTGACATGCATTTGTCACATGACCTATCAATATTTTGGCAGTGTTGTGCTAATGGGAAGCTGAATCTAACTTAAGTGTGTATTACTAAGGACATGGACTAATATAGTGGATACATCCTTCAAAATTATAATCAGTAGTAAGCATGAACTTGATGGGCTTACAATAACATGGATGGTCTTAAGAACACAGTAGAGAAGTAGTCAGTTTAATAAAAGGAAAAACAAGATTTATAACACAATACAATTTATACACTTAAAATATGTACACTCAAAATGCTATACATTTTTCACAATGATAGAAGCATAATTAAGGAATAAGTATCACACATTAAGGTGGGTAACTATAACTGTTCAAGAGGAATGAGGAGATTGAGGAACAAGAGGAAAAATAAACTGGAATGGAATCTTAAACTGAATGATGATGTCAATGTAATATGAACTAATATGTTACCTGTCTCTAAGGCTTAATTTAAAACATTATTGCAAATGTAAGGGATTTTGACCTACTATCAATGTGATATAAAGTAGCCTCACACTCTAGGTGTTTGTTGAGCTGATCCCTCTGCCCTTCCCTCTATGCCAGCCACAGTCCCAGATTGTTGAAGGGGACAATTATTCTTGGCTTAGACACAACCTGGCAAAGAAGGTGAATTAAATGTAAAATCTTGCAAGACTCTATCATAAGATATAGCATAGATTCTAAAAAGAATAAAATCCCCCAGTCGTACAGGACCAAAGCTTTTAAGCCTGAAATGAGTTACTGTCTCCTCAGGAGCATCTAACCAGATCCTCACAATAAAACCTTCTGAGGCACCATGGAGCTCTCCTCGGTGCTGGAAAAAAAAAAAAAAAAAAAAAGCCCCTCTGGTGTCTTTCCTGCCATAGATCCTGATTTTGCGGGCAGAGACCCTCCTGTCTGACCCTACTCTGAGATGGCTCTTAACCACAAGGGTTTATTAAAGGCAGAGGTTGTATCTTAGAAATAAATAGGTGGTCAATCTAGTTTTTATGTATGACTAAAATTGAAAAAAATATGCTAATGATTCTCTGTCTCAGCCTACTGCCTATCTCTGTTGTCTAAGTCTTTGTCTCTGAGTCAAGTCATGTGTAACTTGGGTATGTAACAATGTAATGATATCTTGTACATACGTGTTTCCCATGTTAGACTACCTGTGTCTCTTGGGAAAACAGAAGTGAGAAAATTACAAAAATTGGGCTGAATGAAAAAGGTTTAGGGAGTACATAATTTACCTCATTTCAGCTTTACCTAATCAATGTCCTGAATGAGTTTCTAAATAAATAAATTATTAATCTTCTATCTAGACTATCTGTCTCTTTCCTACCCTAAAGGAAATTCACCTAAATGCTCCTACTATACTCTATCTTGGAACTTTGTTCCAAACAATAAAAACAAGTATAGGCAGGCACTCTTAAAAACAGAATTCTGGGTCAATAAAATGCGGTCTAATTTAAACCAAGGGCACCCTAGAAAAGCAAAGGGTTCTGGTCTGAGAGCAGATTTCACATAGGATAGCACAGAACCTGAATTCTCATTAGAATAACACAGAAAGGCAGATAATAAATATATACTGAATATGTACCACAGTTTATCCTTCGAAGAACTACAAAAAAATAGGTATTTTACTCACATTTTCTAGGTTACAAAACCAAAGTTCAAGAGATCCAGTAGGTTGCACACACTGAAACAAAACTAATTAACAGAATAAGGATTTGAACCCAAGCCTAGTTGATTCTAAAGGTCCTTTAATTTCCTTTATAACAATAAAATGTTTCCTAGTTATTAAGCACTGGCAAGGTTGGCCATGACACTAATCATTTATATGTATGACTTCATTTGTTTCTGCCAAAAGCACTAGAAGGTAGACACTGTCATTATTTACATGACACTAAAATCTTTAAGGAAGAGGCCAATCAAGCTCTTGTCTAAGGTTACACAGTTGATGAGTGGTAGAGATTGGATTCAAATAAGTTCTAGTTTTATCCAAAACCTCTGCTCTCACCATTCCTCAATAGTTCTTTAACCAACCTCAAAACAGATAACTCTAAAGTTCTCTCTTTTATCGTGAAATTGTCTTGATTTTTTTTTTCACTGTCAGCATGATCCTAGGACTGAATGCATGTCTTTATAGACTCTGCTCCAGGAATTCATTGGTGTTTTGTCATTAGTGGATCAATGCCTTCTTTAATAACATATATCTAGGTGTCATGGAATTGAATCAGAGGACACTATTGGAGTTTTTCATCTTAAACTCCTTTCCCATAAGTAGGCCTGCAGGTGAGCACAGAAGAGAGCAGGAGGAAAAAGTGGAAGCTGTGGTTTGCGCTGGTATTGGTGGGGGTTGGAGAGACAGTGACAGGTATACCATTTGATTGATGCAAACTGTAAGCTGCGAATAATAATATCTGGCAAACTACTAGCTTTTAAAGTAATTTCCATACTGTGGAAAATTGAGGAATAAATATTAAAGATGATGTATCTGAGCATCTTTCCCCCCGGAGGTCACCGACCACAGAAATGATATGGTTGGCTGAATGTTTAGATGAGACGGGGTACCCTACTCAGGTGGCTGAGGCTTGATCCAAGACTCCGTTTATTCCCACATGCCTTTCCTCGTCCTAACTTCCTTCAGGGACACAAGGAGAGTTTAGGGAATGATCTCACACAGAAGTAAAGAAAGTGATTTCCTGACCGATGTGATTTACCACCTAACTTTCCCCACAGTTGCTCCATGAAGTCTAAAATATTGCCATTAGAGGCACAACTTTAGTTGGAAAGATAGCATTGTAAAGTGAAAAGATCATGTTATGTCATTAAATGTTCTTTGTAAATATGACATTTGATAAATGCACAATATTCCATTGAATATTTGTATTAGTGAAAATTAAAGTTATTTCCATTTTCTACTACTTCAATGCTGCATTAATTTAATACTTTTATATATACATCTCTAAAAAAACCTATGATTTACTTAGAAGTGTATTCTAAGAGTAGATTGCTAAGTCAGAAGTTCTGAAGCTGGTGGAGATGTACATTGGTAAAAATTTTCGAATAACTTTTTTCCAAACTCTACAATTTTGAAACTTTTCAAATACTTTGCATATGGATTGCTGTTAAACCAAGTTCTCCCTACCCCCTACTTGCGTCATTGGTTTTTTGTGCCTGTGTTCATTAGCACATTGGGTTACCCTTATTACCCTTGTTAAATGCACTCTTACCAGTGTGAGCCAATCACCATAGTTCCCTTTAGAGTTTTGCTACAGTCTCAAACATATCATTGCCCCCTCCCAACTTTGGGTCAAAACTAAATACGTCTTCTAAGCCTCTAGCTGGATCACAGTTGGGGCACACCACACGAAGCCTCTTTCTAGGTGGAAATGAATCCATTAATAGTCAGAGCACAAACGTTCATCCAGCTCCATATCTATGTCGGTACATTGTGAGTAACAGACTGTTCATAAGGGTGCCCTTGAAAATCATTTCTGACAGCCCCTTGCACACCATTTCAGTGACGGCGTCAGTAATGGAAAATTACCTGACACAGAGGGTTGCACTGGCTCCTGGGAATTACTATTTCTTTTGTGTACATTACCACCACCCCCTCCCCCATGTACACACACAAATCTGCAGAATACTATGACATAGCATGTTTCTGGGCAGGAAGTGATGTCCACTCCGAGGGTATGCTAGTTAAACTTAAGACATGAATAATTAGCAGGGTCAGTCACAGGAACATCATGGGGAGAGCATCGTCGAGGTTGAAAACTCGCAGTCTCCCAGGACCAGGGCAGAGGACACTGCAGGACACTAAGTGGTGGGTTTGACAGAGAATGGAAAACAAGGCCTGAAAGCTGTGGCAAGAGGAGCCGAGAGAGATACCATCTGGCCAGAGCTGACAAGGAGGGAGAGTGGAAGCAGCAAGCTGTGGGTGGATGCTGTTTTTGTGACATTTTCTTCAAGAGGTTTTGAGTTCTGTTCTAAGATTTTGTTCTCCTTCAATCCAGAAACAAATCAGAATTTGTTTTTCTATTACTGATGATGTTACACGTCATATATTTGTTTATTCCTTTTTAGTTTATGCCAGAAGGGTTCTTTCCAACTCCAAACATGGGGGAGTATTTGTGTGCACATGCATGTGTTCTTTAAGAACATGTGTATGCCACCCAAGGTCTGGCGGAAGAAGATTTGTAAGTCAATGATGAAGCATTACAGGAGACCAGGGCTGTCCCTGGCACCTCTCTGTGCAAAAGAAGGGTCAAGTGGGGCTTTGCCAGATTTGGCCAAAAGTGCCTCCTACTACTAATGAACAAGAGTTTTGGAGTCAGGAGACAAGTGTTCAAATCCTAGCTCAGCCACTGTGACCTTGACCAGCTTACTCCAGCTCTGCCTCATCTATCAAACAAACATTCTCTGGAAGAGTCTAATAAACCCATGCCTATGCCATCCTAGTCAATGAAAGTATATTCTCTGCTATAGCAGAAATTTGAGTCATTGTTCTAAAACTCTTCTCCCACTCATATCCCACCCCTATTTTCATCCTGATGAGACCCTACTTGAGTCCTTCCACCTATTTCTGAGCTCTGGATTTCTTACCCTGTACTGGATGATGCTTCACCATCTTCTTGGTTCTTCCAGGCAGATGCACCAATTTTTCAGAGCTAGGGTGTAGGCACCCCTCTGGCAGAATGCAGCGGGATAAAGGAGCCCTGCCTGTGTGCTAGCTATCACTTGAGCAGAAGTCCAGACTGTGTATGGCAGAAAGTTTTTATATGTTTCCTGGACGGTTTCTGTGTCTTTATCTCTTGCTCAACTTACTATTTATTGGAGGTTTGGAAGATTCCACTGTGGCTCAGCTGTGCTCTGAGCACAGAAGTGGAGTTCTAGCCAGGCATAAACTAGAGCATTGAAGACAGGACAGCAGTGCCTTGGGACTGGTGGCGGAGGAACATTTACTCCCATTCTTTGAGTTCTACTTTAGGCATTTCTCTGACCCACCCTAAACCTCAACCTCCACCTCTACTTTGAGGAAACTCAGGAGAGAAAGTCAAGGATCCAATGAGTGAGATGGGTCAAGTCCACTGAGTTTCTTGGCAGCCTCAGGACACCCATATTTTCTGCAAATCTATGTGATTAATTAAGAAGAGTACCTGACTCTCTGACCCTGCAGTGGGAAGGCCTGAAGGCTGGGCTGGCCAAGTTAAATTTGGTGGGAGTGGAAAGAGAGGAAACTCAGTTTGTCCCAGCCACAGATTCCAAACCAACCTGTTCATTTACACACCCGATATTTTTATTTTCATTTCACTGACTCTTGCATGTCATCTCCTGATCTACTCCAAATTTGAAGGATATACAGGTATTACCTGTCATCCTTCTTAGAGTTTCACATGTTAAAGATTTGTGTGGAAGCTTCAGAGATAGTCATTGGAATTATCATTTGAAACCCCAAAGAGTGCAGAGAGACACCATTTCTAGCACAGCCGAGGTGGAAGGCTTTGGTGCTTCAGAAAACCTTGATCTTACACAATTTTCACCTGTGGTTTGCAGCATTGTCTACTATGGTTTTGTGTGTGACTGTTAAATGACACCAGCCATAGACTATTGGTGAACCTTGATCCTGGAGTCTTGCCAGCTGATTCTGACTAGAGTGAGTACCACTGAGGCAAACATCAACTTACAGGAAGAAGAGTCTTTTAGGCTCAGGGAAGGTCTAGCTCAGTGCAGGCAGAGCTTCAGTTTATGGGCTTTTTAGTCAGCAGTGGGAGGAAATATATATATATATATATATATATATATATATATATATATATATATATATATATATATATATATGGTTCTTTTACCATGTTTCTCAGCAAGAACTCTAAGCCAGGACTTAAAATTGGAAAAGCTGCAAAATTCCACGTGGACAACAGAGGCACTAATAGATGAGGATTAGACCTTAAAATGGAAATGCCGAGGCTAAGTGAATCAGCTGCCCCACGCGTGTTCTGCAAATCAGTTGCACCCTCACACGGATACATCAGCCCAGGCTGTGATTTGGATTTCAGAGTCCTGGATTGTTGCTCCACCCACTAACCAGTGTTGGATTTATCCTTGACGAAAGGAGGAGCAGAGCCCCGTAAGGCATAGGGTTAATGTTAATGTCTCAGGTTGAGTTAGAAGACAATGTAATAACAGTTTCACAAATCTGATAGACAATAAAGATACTAAAAAGTTCTGTGTAGGACCCTTTCCTTCTAAAATCATAGAATAATTCAACTGTTTGATAATAAACACCAGATTTATTGTCAAGCAGGAAAGAAAAATGAGGATGATTGTTTTTCTTTATTGTCAAGCAGGAAAGAAAAATGAGGGTGATGAAAACCCTGGGAAAATGCAGGGGATTTTTGTAGTGTTTGAGATCCGGGTCAAGTCTAGATAGCCAAGAAGGTTAAGTCCCAGAGGACAAGCTGGACAGGTGTGAAAGGAGGCAAAGATGTACCTGGGCCCAGCATTCTTAAAGATGGAGCCAGTGGGAAATAAATGGTTTTGTTGTTACTAGGTCATAGAAAGCAGTAAGGACCAAATAAATCTAATAAAAAGAGAAAGTGTCAAGAACTGAGAGAGAAAACCAGAGTGACTCTCAGGAAAGGACTCTAAGTTCAATAAAATGTTTAGAATATAATTCCCAAAGCTCCAGGTACAGATCACAATTGGGGAAATTTCTTGGACTCCAGGATAGCCATGCCAAGTGGTTACACAGGTCCGAGAGAGGTAAACTGAGGCAGCTGGCAGTATTAAGTAAGCTCAGGGGGAAATGGTGTTGATAAATGTGCCCTGAGGGTGAAAATCAAAATAATTTATGGAATTGGGGTGTAGGGAAGAGGTGATCATTATAGGAATACTGGAAAGTGATCAAAAATTACATCAAGACTTAGGCCACCTGTTGGCCTGATGGAGGAATCTTTTCTAAATTAAATATGTTAAAAGTTCAGCCAATCAATTTTGAAATGAGTTTAGAAACAAGGAGAAAGTGGACCATCAGAGGCACATGCCATAGCTGCAGGGAATGCATGAGAGAGGGCATATTTAGCTGCAACCCTGTCTGATCATCTTAATGGACCTGGAGGGCAAGGAGTCTTCAGTAACTGTTCGAGGGAAAAGCATTCCCCTTTTGGATCAAACATGCACTTCCAGCTGTTCTCCAAGTACTCAGTTTTCTGCCCAAGACAGAAGAGAGATTTATCTAATTGGGGAGACTGGGTGGAGGCAGTGGGCATCTTGTTCCTCTGTTGGGGAACCCTGCCAGGTCAAATGCTGCTCTTGCAACTTGGAATTTTCATGTTCAGTTCAAAGGGAGCTAGATTAAGAAGCCCAGGTATGTTCACACAGCTAGTGCCCATTCTTCAATCCTGCTTTTCCATAATAAAACTTTATTTTTAAATCTCCCAATTTACCAGCTGTTGTGAACTGAAGTGATGTTATGGATTCTGCTGTCTCAGACCTCAACAGTAACTTAGTGAGTATCAGGGATAATATCAGAGATTGTGGAGGAACCTCGGGAAAAGTGGAACTCTGGGGATGAGCTAGTGCTGCTTGCCTCACGTGCTTCCACACCCCAAGACTACTTTCCTCCTTCCAGCACTCCAGACGTTCTGTGATCTGATATGCTGAGAGGCATTCCCCTCACACAGAAAGATATCCCGTGATAATTTATCAATACGTCAGGTACAAGACTACATGTTTTGTTTGTGCCGTGCCACATGAATCCTATGAGGAGGTTCTATTTTTATCCCCATTTTATAGACAAAGAAACTGGCTCAGAAGAGTCACGTGACCTGTCCATGGTTACAATAATAGCAGGTAGCAGAGTTGAAGATTCAGCCCTGGCACTGTCTGACACAGGGCTTGTGCTACTCCATTCCAGGGCCTTTCTTGATGCTTCATAGAGGCAAGGATGAGGTCTATACTCTAACCTCCAAAGTAACTTCCACAGGACTTTCAACCAATATTGAAAAGATGGTAGTGAAATTAAAAACAATGAAGAAACTCCCATGTTGTCCAGGGCGTGGGCAAACAGGAGCTCATATATACTACTGTAGGCATTTAAGCACAATCTTTACAGAACTCAATTTATTGATGTGTAGGAATTTGTTCTAGGAAAATAATTATAGCAGTACACAAAGATATATGTGCAAAGCAGTTCTCTGAAACATTATTTGTAACAGTTAAAAAATGCTTTAAACAACCTAGATATCCATCTCCAGGAGGACTGGTTAAATGCATTAGAGTAAAACCATCTGATGCACTGCACTGTGACCATTTACAACGATAATATAGATCTATATGTATTGACTCGGAAATATGTTAACTGAAAATGGCAAGTTACACGACAGTATGCATAATAGCATCCCGTTTCTCTGAAAAAATAAAAAAGTGTAAGTAGGCCCACATAAAAAAGACTAAGAGGACCCAGAAATCAAACCTCAGCAATGAGGCAGTCTGCTCAGTGGTAAGGAAGGAGGGCTGTAGCCAGGGGACCTAGATCCCACTCAGTTCTTGCTCATGACCATGGACAAGTTCCTGAACCCTCTCAGCCTCCGTCTCCTCATCTGAAAAGTGGAGATTGTTCTTGCTGTTCTCATCTTTTGCTGTTGACTTGAGGATTAGATGAGGTGGTACATGTCAAGTCTCAGCATAGACTATGGCACATGCTAGATACTTAGCACATGGCAGCTGTCTTGATATTTATGGGGTATCCATTCCAGTTATCTAGTGTGGTATAAGGAACTCCCCCAAAACTTAGTGGCTTCAAGCAATAACCACTTTGTTACGTCTCACAAAGTCAATGGGTCCCAAATTTGGGCCAGTACTTGTCTGATTCTTTGCTCTCTGTAGCATTGCTGGGGTTACTCAGAAGTGCTTGGCTGATGGATGTGCTGGTTGGAGCATCCAATGTCATTTCACTACCGACTCAGACACCTTGGCATGGATGGCTGGAAGCCTGGGCTCAGCTGAGACTCTTGATTGGAGTACCATCTTTGGCCTCTCTAGTATGATGGCCTCAGGGCAAAAGGACGTTTTACATGGGGGCTGGCTTCTCTTAAAAATACTGTTGTTGTCATCTTTGGAAAATATAATCTGCCACAGAACCTGTATCTTACATCTCAGTGTTTTGCAGATATAAAATATACACATCAATAACATAAAGCATATCTCTATAGACAGAGCTTTAGGAACACTTTATATAACTGAACACAAATAGAGACACGTATAAAGATAGGTATACATTCTGTAGCAGAATTGCCTTGGCTGAGGAGGCAGGCCTGTTGCATCTGAAGTCTGAAATGTTTGTGCAGAAAAGCGATGGAAAGAAGAAGGAGACGCTCGCTTGTATATATAGCGTAGGTTTTGCCCTTTACAATAAAATGATGTATTTCACTTTGCTTCCCCTGTTGCTATGGTATCTGTCACTTTATTTATAACTGTGTCTGTTCAGTTGCATCCATATACTTGAGAAGCTTTTCTGCTCTAAGAAAGAATCATAGCAAGTATGGGGGTGCACTGGGGTGGCGTGGGGGGTGTGGTCTGGGTGTTCTTGCCCATGCTGTTTCTCTGCTCTCCCTGAGTTGCCTCTCCAGTTCCCCACAACCCTTAGGCAGAGGGTCTTGCATGCATCTTGCATTCCCCACAACTGGTCATGCATGTCAGAATTGAGGTCTGCCCTGAGCTCTCTGTTACATCGCTAGCTGTGTGACATCGGGCAAGTTACTCGGTCTCTCTGAGCCTCCCTCTTCTCTTCTGTTTTCCCTTGGTAAAACAAGAAACCTTGAGCAAAACTTACTAAGGCCTCTTTCCAATCTACCACCCTCCATGGTTCTCTCAGTTTCTGGAGAAACCTGATCCCTTTCCACTTGATGGCCTTCACCTACCTGCCTTCCTCTGCCTGTTAGACTCTTCCTCTGCTCCTCATTGTCCTTAATGTCACTTCTGAAGAGCCTTCCCTGATCTGCCCATCTGTTGCAGACGCACTCAGCATTCCACCCTTAGGCTCCCATTTCCTTAGATCAGATTCTTGGCAATCTTTGGCACACTGGCTTCCTGGGTGTATTCACTTTCATCAGCCGGCACCTGAACCTCTTCAGCCTGTCTGTTCTCTGGTTCCCAGAAGTCAACTTGTCTGAATGCAAGGATGCAAGGGCTTGGGGATGTATGTTCCCAGGGCTGAAGGGCGCTGAAGTGTACCTGCTTCAGCACCCTCATCCGATTGGAAAAACTCTGTCCTATGCTATGTCCAGAGCTCCCGTGTTGATTGACAAGGATTTGGCTCAAATTCACTCACTTGTTTGTTTCCTTCCCCTCTCCATTCTACCCACCATCCCACTTCCCCACTCACCGGGTTGTCCTGAGAAGACTTCATAACACATGGCTCTCACTCACAAGCTCTTCTCCGTGTCGACTTCTGGGAAACCCAGCGTGAATCACTCTCTGAACTAGCTGAACTAGGTCCCTCTGCAGTGCTGCCTAACTCTGCATCCTTTTTGTTTCCAGGACGTCAGGCACATAGACCAATCCATAAGTATTTTTTTAACTTTATAAATCTCTCTCAGCCCCTCTAGGCTGTGTGATTTGTGAAGACAGAGGCTATTTTTATCATGCGCACTATTTTGTGACATGATGTAGTTTTTGGAACAGGAAATATATGCAACAAAAGTGTTAAATGAAAAAAATTAAAGAATCATAGGACAATTATCTTTTTATGATATCCACCTGGGCACGTTCATCTTTGTTCTCGTTGCTGCCTAAGATATCCTCCCTACCATGCTTCCATCTAAATTCCTTTACTAATTACAACCAGTAAATAGATGCTTGGAAAATGTCCAATGTCACTATTAATTTACAGAAGCAAATTAACATTAAACCAAACATATAAAGAGCTCTTACAGCTCAATATGAAAAGGACAAGCCAATTAAAAACGGGTAAAGGACATAAGTCGACATTTCTCCAAAGATATACAAATGGCCCATAAGTCTATGAGAAGATGCTCAGCATCACAGTCGTCAGGAACATGCAAACAATACCAGGCCTGTAAAGAAGAATATTGGGATGTGGGCGCATAGGATGTTCTACTCTATGCTTCCAAATTTTTTTTGTAATGTTGATATGTTCATTTTATACTTTTAAAAATATCCTGTAACTTCTCAAAGCTCAATGCCAGTCCCAACTTCCATTTGACACCCATCCAGAATAATCCCCCACGCTACATCGTTCTCTCACTTTTCCAAATTTTTAGGTGATTTATGGCTTATATGACATGATCTGGCTTGTGATTAAGAATAACGATATTGATAGCTATCATTTATTAAGTGCTTTCCAGAAGTCAGACACTTGATATAGAGTATCTTACTCAATCTTCTCAATACCCTAAGTATGTAGGTACTTTTATACTCCATTTCTGGATGAAGCAATTAAAGATGAGACAAGTAAAGTAACTCATCCAAGGTCACACATCTCTTAACAGTGGAACTCTGATACGACCCAGGGCTCCCTGGACCCTTCTTCTCTGCAGCCCATCATGGCAGCTCCAACATTTCTACAGAAGAGACAGTAATAGACACCTTTGGGGCTGTCCACATACTATTAGCACTTGTCTTCCCCATTGGAAACTTTTTGTTCCAAGGGGGTGGGATTCTCTGCCTGAGGGATTCCTCTGGCCTCAGAGCATGGTCCGCCTATGCAGAGGGCAGGCTAGAAGTATGGAGGGTGAAGAATTCCAGGAGAGGCCCTCGACCCGTGTGAATCGGTGTTGGTGGATAAGTACCCCAGCTTCCTCGCCCCTTGGGTAGAACACCTGAGACATGTTCTGCCCAGTCTCCCAGAAGTCCCCGTGGGATTGGGCTTCGGTTGCCCACAGCAGTGCCCTGCTCGCGGATGTACCATGACAGCTTTCTTTGGTCCCCTCCCCATGACCGCTTCCTTGGATTCACTTCCAAAAAGAAAAAAAACCTACTTGCATCATATCATTGTGTCAAGGTCTGTCTAGGGGAACTCAACTTAGACAAGGGCCATGAGGAGGGACTTACATCTGAAAGGAAAGTGGGTCTAAGAGCCTTGCCCTCATGCAATTTTTTTTTTTTGAGATGGAGTCTCGCTCTGTTGCCCAGGCTGGAGTGCAGTGGCACGATCTCAGCTCACTGCAACCTCCGCCTCCCGGGTTCAAGCGATTCTCCTGCCTCAGCCTCCTGAGTTACAGGCGTGTGCCACCACACCCAACTAATTTTTGTATTTTTAGTAGAGACAGGGTTTCACCCTGTTGGCCAGGATGGTCTCGATCTCTTGACCCTGTGATCCACCTGTCTCAGCCTCCCAAAGTGTTGGGATTATAGGCATGAGCCACCACTCCCAGCCGCAACTTTTATTTAGTTTTAAATGTTATTATTGGTGGTGGCCCCAGGGGAAGGCTAGCAAAGATTGTGGGTGAGGGGCAAGGCAGCCATAAATCTCTCCTGATTATTTGCTGCAAACCAGCCTCAGATACTCACACCATGAGCACCTGGATAAGTCTCTGTTGTTGCCTGACCCTCAGCACCTGGCACAGTTCTGACCACCCAGGAGTTATTAAGCTCATGGTTTTGGGTTTCACATGCTGACCTCATTTTGCTGAACTGCTGGCTACTTTTAGGATAAGAAAGAAGACTGCAAGTTGAGAAATCATATCTCCAAGCCTCAAGGGATCCTGTCATGTGGAAATACTGATCTGCTCTCCCAGCAAGCCTGGGTGGGCATCCTCAATCTTCTGCTTCCAATCTGTGTGACCTGGGATAAGTCACTTGGCATCTCTGAGCCTCAAGTCCCCAATTGCATGCTGGGAACATATCAGTGCCTCACTGAGGGGGTGAGTCTGGGGCTGAAGGGGAAATTGACATGAAGGGAGTGCTCAGGATTGGTGTTCGCAGGTAAAGATTAAGTAAACTCCGCTGCTGTGGGTTGCTGGAGTATTCTGCGGCTCTGCCCGCTCTTCCCTGGAGCAGACTCTTGACCTTGAACCCCAGACTTGTGATGGGGGCCTGTACTACAACTAACTTCTCACATTGGCTTCTGCCCAGCTGAGCTCCCCTGGAGCCCACTGGTGTCCGATGCCTCCTCGGGGCCTCTTCCCCGAGGGATGCACCTGTCTCCTCTCAGGAGCTGTCCTCCTACGGTGTGTGCTAGATCTCGGCTGATAATTGGGCCACTACAAGATGAAATAATAGTAATAATAATTACTATTATTATTTATAAGCAACTCTGTATTGGGTATTGTACATCTATTCTCTCTGATTCCCTAATTATTATCACTATTTTACAGATGCATACAAAGGCAACGAGTGAGCAAGGGGCTGACCGAGGTCTTCCCAGACCCAGAACTTCACTGCCTCATGGACTCATCAAGCACGTCATCAAGTAAGAAGTAGCTCCAAGAAGTCTTTTTGTCAGCAAATGTCAGTTCATCGCGGGTCCACCCCGCATGCTTTCTGTGTTGTGACCCCAGGTATGCACACAGGCTTAGGAGAGGTGAGTGAGGCCCTTTGTGCTTTGGAGAAGCCCAGGACCAGAGTGGGTGTGCAGCTCCACAAACATGGAAATGCTTCCCAGTACCAATTGCTCACATTGGACAAATGAGGTCTGAAAACAAATACAAAGCAGTCTACCCATGTCGTGAATTGCAGCCTTGTCTAGGCACTGCCTCCTGGCTAATTGCTTTTCTTAATAGTAGACAATAACTCTGTAAAATCCATTAACAGTTCAGGGTCCTGCTGGGCTCCCCATGCCCTGCAGCCTCTTAGCCAAGCCCCAGCACCTTGTGCAGATAGATAATAGAAGGTGTGGGATGCTATGGACCAGTTTGGGGAAGGTGTCCCCAAACGCTACCCTTCAGAGGTGGGGGGTCCCCTCATTGGAAAGCTCCAGATATGGGATAAGAGGGGATTGGATGGATACTTGGAAAGAGGCTGAGTCCCAGGTAGACTGGGACTGGAACACTGATCATCGTCATTCATGAGCTGTGACACCTGGTTTGCCTTACCTCTTCTTCCGTCCCCATCATAGAATGGGCATGGTACAAGGGCTATTGTGCATCTTTCTGAGGATCCTATCTGAAAATCTGAGAATCTCAGGTACAGGACCCAGCACAGTACCTGGTGCATTGACAAGCTTGGAGCTCCCTGTCCTTCCCTAGCAGTAAACCCTAATTTTGCCTTCAGGCGTAGAATGAGGACTTTTAAAAGGATGGAAAGAGGGAACTAGAGTTGATAGGGGAGAGCATCACAAAGCAGAACCACAGGCGGGTTCTTCTGGAGCGCTTTTCCTTCCCCTTCATCAGTTTCTCCATCAGGAAATGAGACCCCTGGGACCAGGAGGGCCCGTAGTCCTGCCATTGAATGTAGCAGGGATAGGACAGTGATGGAGGCCAATGCTCTGTGTCACCTTGAGAGAGAGCAGGACTAAGGAGGGTAGGTGCTGGGAGGGGACAGAGGAAGCAGAACGGGACCGAGCTGCAGTGCCACAGAAGGAAACCAGGAGCCTAGGGGCCAGGAATCTTGGGGAATCTAGGTACTTGATGGTGCCAGGTTCCCCAAAACAGAGACCCTTCCAGACAGGACCACCAGACTCTGGTGCCTCCCACCCAAGGGGATTGGGACTCCTTCTCCTGCAGCTAGGAAGCATTTTTTCACAAGTACGAACAACAGAAGGACAAACAGCCTCACTGGCTCAGAATTCCTTGGGGGCTGTCAGGGAGGGGATGCACCCAGGAACCCCCTACTCTCAGGACTATCTCCACCCATTCTCTCCTTCTTTGCCTGCGACTTTCCCTGCCTTTCCCGGTCTGTTTGTGACTGGCTGATGCCAGCTTCATCATTTATCGATACACTCAGAACAGTTCCTGGAGCCCTTGGGAGGCAAAGTACTCCAGAGCCTTGTCAGATCAATACACAAGGGCGAGAAATTGTTAGAGGATTGTAAGTAGTGGTTTACGCTGAACTCTGCCTACTGCAAAAGGAAAGGCCAAAAGGGAAATAGTTTACTTTCACTCCTATGTGGCTTTGCCATTTCAAAAGACAACATGAGTTGCTTCTAGCCCATGAGTGGCCCTTGCCTTTCCAACTGCAGACACCTCTTCTAATGGAAAAATTGCACAGGTATGGGGTTCCCACCCCTGCTAACTAAAGAGTAGCTGTTGATCCTGGAAGAGTCACTTATCCTCTCCAAAGATCAGGTGCTGCTTCCATAAGACTTTGATTGTATTAATAACTAAATTACATGGAGGATACCATTTAATTTATTTATTTTTATTTTACTTTAAGTTCTGAGATACATGTGCAGAACATGCAGGTTTGTTACGTAGGTATACATGTGCCATGGTGGTTTGCTGTACCTATCAACCCATCATCTAGATTTTAAGCCCCCCATGCATTAGGTATTTGTCCTAATAATCTCCCTTCCCTTGTCCCTACCACCCGACAGGCCCTGGTGTATGATGTTCCCCTCCCTGCGTCCATGTGTTCTCATGGTTCAACTCTCACTTATGAGTGAGAACATGCGGTGTTTGGTTGTCTGTTCCTGTGTTAGTTTGCTGAGAATGATGGCTTCCAGCTTCATCCATGTCCTTGCAAAGGACATGATCTCATTCTTTTTAGTATTTCATAGTATTCCACGATGTGTATGTGCCACATTTTCTTTATCTAGTCGATGATAGTATTTTAGAACTATTTAGATATTAGTTCCTCCTCTGATTTTTCTGTTATGCTCACTGAACTTTCTGCTTGTCCAGAGACTTTAATCCCCTGATTATTAGTAATACCTTTGTTTTCTAAGCTTCCATCTGGAGAAGAACCAACAATATCATTGAGAAATATTTGATGACTAAATATATAGATGAAAGCTTCACCAGTTAATCATAACCTATAACATTGATGACGGGAATCCAGAAGTGTACTACCACAAAGCTTCCTTAAAGTTTCAGGACTGCTATGTGCCTGGAGAAACCTCAGCCTTAAATGGAGAGGAGGATGGACATGAAGCCCAGAAGGACAATTTTTAATCTGAAGGTAAGCTAAACAGAGAGAGACCTTTCAGAACACAGACAGAGATGGTGGATGAGAAAAGGGGTGGGACTAGAGAAAAGGAGTTGGGGGATAAAACGGAAAGGAGGTGTAAAAGGAAACCAAAGAGCTCAAAGCCAAGGTCCCACACTCAGAGGGGCTGGAGGCAGATACCAGGGATGGCTTAGGCCATGAGGGTGAATTGCAGGGAGGATAATATAGCATCAACCATCTGCATCCGTAATGGTGGTCCAAACTTTGATCCCATCATCTGACCTGCTGAGGTGGGATCCTAGGGGGAAAGCGTTGATGTCTCAAGTCCTTTTTAGAATAAGCTGGGATGGACAATATTAAAATAAAAGTAATAAACAACAAAGGAGATAGAAGCTCTGATTCTGTAAGGTTGAAATCCATCGTCTGAACCATGGTAGGCTGTCCCCGGCAGTCCCTGCCTGCCCCCTTTACTAGATGACAGTAAAGCCTTAGGCAGAGCTAGGACCTTCTGTCTGTCAGCAGGTGTCAGGCACCAGCAGTGTGAGCACTAGTCCATCCCAGTGAGGGAAACAGGAATAGAAAGCCTGGCCCAGCCCTCACAGGACTTCTGGCCTAACATGGCATCAAACACAGCAGGTACAGAACAATCCAGAGAGTGTGGGCACCAGGAAATGCTGTAGGAGTCTCACTCAACAAACATACCAACTGCTTGAGGATTCCATGCATGTGCAGAGAATCTCTGCTGCTGTGCTCTCCTTCCTCTACCAGTGGACAGAGGCTACTCACCCTTCATGTTCAGATGGCAGAGCCGGCCTCCAGGAACCGCTATACCCACTCCCTCTGATGGAGTGATGTAGTTGTGGTCTCAACTGTCGAGCATGGGGGCTTCCTGAGGACAGAAACTTGAGCATACGTGGCTAAATAGTTGTTGGATGAATAAATAAGCAATGGGTTTTGGAGCCAGCAGTTACTAGCCATGAAATGCTCAATGTGGTTGCCTCTCCTAGTCTGAGTATCCTCATCTATAAAGTAAGAAAGTGGATAGAATTTATGATTTTTTAACCCTTGCCCCACCAGTCACAAAACTTTATCCAGATTTGCTTTTGCTGTGGCTTGTACTATCCTCCCAAATTATGTTAACTTCATAAAGTTATATGATAATATTTAGTATGATTTTATAAACTATATATTCTGCTCCCCACCCCACCATCCTTCCCCTCTTGAGAATTGCAGGTCACTCGTGGCTTCATCCTCTCAATCTCAGGGTGTCTCCAGTTCTCAGGGGCTATTTTCACCAGTTTCCTTATTCAACACAAGTTCATTAAGCGTCTATTATGTGCTCTGTATTGGGACAGTCTGTGAGCAGAGTGTCTCTGCTTTCATGGAGCTTATCAGCCAGCAAAGAAAGTAAGCAATGAGCAGGCAGTGAGGAAAGGGTTCCACAGCTGTGGCTGTGATGGAACCAACATAGATTGAAAGCTTATGCGAAGCTAGGTGCTGTGCCAAGGGCCCTACGTGGAGCATTTCATTGCAACCTCACAAGGGCTGTGCAAAAACAAATACTACCATCCTTTCTTGTCTTATTATTGTTCAAATTGAGACTCAGAAGGGTCAGGTCATCAGTGTAAGGCAACAGCTAATCAGTGGTGGTCTTGCCATTGCACCTGGGATTGAACCTGTGTGGTCTCTCTTCTGTCTACGTTCTTAAAACCTAGGCTAGATTGAGTCCTATGTTGGAGAAGTCCAAGAAGCTATGGGAGCCAGAGCAAAAGCAAAAGCCTTGCAACAGCATGTACAATGTCCCAAGGCACAAGACCAAAGTCTATCTGAGGAAGTTCACTACACTACAGTGGCAGGGAAGTCAAGTGCAAGGAGAAGAAAGGCCAGATACTGGACAGTCAGCTCTTCTCTGCTCCTCCTCCTGGGTTTGGGGATCCTCAAGCCCCAGGTAGAGATAAACCTTTTCTGGTCAGGCACAGTGAGTTGGGCCCAGAGCCATCCTAACTAATTGCCTAGAAGTGCTGTTTTATTTTTACCTCCTGCCTTCTGATCCCAAGACCACTCTTAGCTGAGTAATTTTCCTCTTTTTTTTTTTTTTCATTTTTTATTAACCAGACCTGACAGGCACAAGGATGGAGCCACTACTTGTTTCCATAATCATTTGACGAGCACATAATGAGAATTGCTTATCAGATAAATATGCTGCAATTAGCTTGGAACCACAATGCCATCTGTGTTTTTTTAACACCCAAATGTGGTTGAAGTTGATGGCAGGAGCTCTTCTGATGATGCAGAGACAGGCAGGATGACACCTGAGGGGGATCCCAGGAAATGACATGGCCAGGTGTTGGAGATAGAAGGCTGAAGAGTCTGGGACCTTTCCTGGTGACTCAGGGCTATAGGGTCAACTCTGGCTGGGGATCTGAAAAGAAACTGTCACTTCTTAAGGTTCTGAGCTCTGGAGGAGAGAGAGGTGGGCCAAACACATCTGTTCCTTTCTTTCATCACTTTGCTAATTGGCTCGTGAAGGGAATGAGTCTTTCCTGACGGAGAACACAGTGTATTATTCATAGCAGGCAACGAATACATCTCTACAGGATTGAACTGCATAAAGGTTTCTGTTAAGTCCAGACTGACTCTCTAGAAGTCTTGGGCAAGATGCTCGAGCTCAGAGAGTTCCTCCAAGTTTATCACCTGGAGGTGAGTGGTGGGAAGGATCCACATGTCACAAGTAAAACAGATCCAGACTTGGAGAGCATAGTTTTGTTAGGTTTGCTTTTGAACAATTAACTATGACATGGGATTGTAAGATTTCTTAGCATCCCTGGGCAAAACTGTGGAGCTGATTAAGTTTGTCCTTCAAGGCACCCACTCCTTTTATCTTCATCTCCACTTTCTCTCTTTTTGAGCCGACAAGGCAATTCCTGGAAAGCTAGTTAACACTGGTCCAAAATGCTAGCCTCTGTTAGGGCTGATGTTTGGCTGCATGAAATAAGAACCCAGCCAGGGTGACATAAACAAATGAGCATCTGAAAAGAAGTACACCCTACTAGACATGAGAGAAATAATATTAAAGCAACAAGAATCTACTTTTCTCACTTAGCAGACTAGTAAAGAGCTAATATTTGTGAGAATGTGGAGAAAAAATAACTTTTATACATCACTGGCAGTGACACAAACTAGGAAACCACCTAGGAAAGCAGAAAGATGATATCTGGTGATGCTGAAATAAGCCTGCTCCACTGTCCTGAAACTCCAGTGCTAACAGTGCCCTGGGGGAACACCACAGGTGTGTCCAAGCTCATGCCCAGGGTGGCCAAGCCAGCATTGTCTGCAACAAGTGAAAAAGAAGAAAAGTTGGGGGAGAGAGGGAAGAAAAGGGAGGGGAGAGGAGGGAAGAGGAAGGGAGGGGATGGGAGGGAAGACTAAGAAAGGAAAATAAATCTATTTATTTATCAATAGAGAAATGAATAAATTGACACAGTTGTGAAATGCAATACCTAGCCATTAATGAACTAGACATATATTTATCAACATGATATTGAATGAGAAAAGCAAATTGCAAGATCCATAAGGATAAAACTATAAAAATATATGTGCAAATATTTTAACATACACAAAACTATGTATTGCTTCCAGAACCACACATGTATAGTAAAAACATGAAGCCACGGTTCAATAGGAGGGGCACAAGTTTTAGAACCTGATTACCGCCAAAGATAAGAGCTGAATGGAGGGGCTTCCGTTTTATTTATATTTATTTATTTTACCTTTTAGTAGTATATGAAGAAAATATCTGATTGGAGAATCTTTGTTTATCATTTACTTTACTTTTTAGTGTAATTTTATAATTTAGGCAATTAAAGATGACCAGATGCTTGCATATGTGGCTGTCAGAGCCTGGGTAGTGGGAGGAGTGGTCCTCAGCTGGCTAAGACAGGAGGTAGTGAAGCCACTGGTCCTCAGCTGGCTAAGACAGGAGGTCTCCACCCTTTTCTAAGGAGTGAGGTTTGGCCTCTCCTCCTGGTTCACCATGTCTCACTTTCTTGGGTTTCATCTTTGAGATTTAAAACATAATCAGCACCTCCACTTCAAACTCCAGATATTTCTGGCCATCTCTTACTTAATAGATCCAAGATTGCCTCTGGCTTTTAAGGATATTATTTTATTTACTTTTATATACCAGGTAGACTGGATTTTTAGCCAGGACCTTAAAAGGCTATTTACAAACAAAATGAGGAAGTGCAACAGAGGTGTTCTATAGCAATTTTGTGGAAGATAAAAGAGAAAACAAAGGAACGTTCTTATGCAAGTGTCTGGTCCCCTAAACCTATTCTGCCTTTAAATGAAGTCAGATAGGGACAAGGAGGAAGAGAGTCCTAAATACTTCCTGCCTATCTGCATAGCTTAATTTATTCTGTTTGAATACTAAACTTTCATAAGCCTAATATCCTCAGGACAGCTGATCTCATTTTGCAGATAAACTGATTCGCATTAATATTGATAATAACAACAATGAATAGAGTCCTTTCCACTTGCCAGGCACTGTGCTAGGCATTACTGTCCTGTTTAATTATGTATCATCCCATTTAATCTCCACAACTGCCGTAGGGGAGGGGATGCATGTGCTTGTTTTTATGGTATGTCTGCAAAGAGGTGAAGAAATGTGTCCAAGGGCACATGACTGGTAAGTGGCAGAGCTGGAACTCAACACAGCAGCGTAGCTTTGTGTGTGTGTGTGTTTATACATTCCTTACTGAATAGTGCCTGTTTATGCCACTCATACACTGTAACAAATTGTACCTCTGGTCCTTCCCACCCGCTCTGCTCCGCACTGCCTACCTACCATCCTCACTGGGATGTCTAATACACATGTTGAATTTAATATGGATTCCAGCAGTGTTTTCCTTCACAAACTGTTTCTCCCCAAGTCTTTCCAGTTTCAGTAAATGGCATCAGCATCCACCCAACAACCCAGACCAAAAGCTTAGAAGATGCCTTAGGTTTTCTCTGTTCCTCAAGCTCCTTCCCATCCATCAGCAAGTCCTGATGTCTTTACCTCCAAATAATGATATGGATCTGGCCACTCACTGCCCCACTACTACATCCCATTCCAAGCCACCATTGCCTCTTCCTCAGAGGACAGCAACACCCTCCAAGCTGGTCTCCGTGCTTCCATCCCTCCCTACCACAGCCCCTACAACTCACTCCTCCAGAGCAGTCAGTGATTTAAGTGAAATTACTCATTGTATCCCCTGATTTCTACCCCACAGTGGCTTCTTACCAAGGAGACTACATGGTAAGTACTGGCTTACCCAGCCCTATACACAGTCAGCTTTGCAGGGTGCGATCTGTATAGCTATGCTCACAAGGCCCCTTGGTTTAATGCTGTGCTGTCACTGTCCTGAAGTTCTTAGTAATATTTGAACAAAGGGCCCTGCATTTTCATTTTGCATTGGGCACTATGAGTCATGTAGCTGGGTCTGTCTACACACTAGTGTGAAAGTTGACATTTTTTTCATTCTCTCTCTGTCTCCATCTGCTCCAGTGACACTGGTCTCCTTGCTGTTCTTCAAACACACCAGGCTTATGCCCTCAGCTATTGGTTCATCCCAAAATGCTATTCCTCAAGGTGTGTGTATAGTTCCCTTCTTCCCATCATTCAAGCATTGGCCCAAAGGCCACTGCCTCAGAGAGGACTTCTCTGATCACCCCAGTGAGGAAAGCCTATTTGTATGCCCAGTTACTCTCTATCTACTAGAAGCAAGTAGGCTCAAGGGCTTGGTATTTTTTAACCAGCACTGAGTAGGCACTTGGTGAACATTGGGGGAGTGACGAGGGAGGAGAATGGACCAGCCCAGGCCATGCTGACTCCAGAACCCTCACTCTTGTCCCTTTAGGAGATATAGAATCTCCTAAACAACCCTGCTTGCTCCCCACAATCTGGCCCCAGCTTCTGGAGATAAAGCATCAGAGTAACAGTTTCCACATTTTGCAGGTCTTCACCAGCACACAAATTAAAAAATCTGCCCTTTCAATGATCCTACTGAGAATTGGACTGTCTTCAGCCCACCTGACTATGAAATTCTACCCGTAGTCATTCTTGCAGCCATAGCTCATTCCTTACGTAACGATGTGCTGGGATGGGTAACATTTCCCACAGATGCTACAATCCATACGGGTCCCATCAAAAGTTATTAAACCACTAGGAGAACTCCCATTACACAACACTTTCCCCATTGAATGTGTGTTCCCATTCCTCCCACAAAACTGGCAGATGATGAGGCTTACTGATATCATCCCGGGCAATTCAGCTTGCTTTTCAACAACTATTTAGAGCATAGCCAAGGCGTAGAACACAGAGTCCAGTAAATGTTTGCTTTGTAAATAAATGACCACCCACTATATGTCAGGCACTATGTTACGTATGGGAAGCATATATTAATGGAACATGGAAAGAGCCAGAATCAAAGTGAGAATTACATTCAGCAGGACACAGGAAAGGACTGATGCATTCTTGCTATGAGGAATGTGAATTGGGCCTAAAGGATGTCTAGTTTCTACCAAGCAGAAGGGCAGACATCCCTGGTAGAGGGAAGGTGCATGTAAAAATCTGAGAGCTCAAACTGCCCAAGAATCTCTGCAAGCATTTTCATAAGCCCCTGCAGTTGGTAGCAATTAGAATCATCCCCAGTGTACACATGAGAATACTGAGACTCAAAGAAGCCAAATAACCTCCTGAAGGCCATGGAACAGAGCCTAGTTTGCCATCTTTTCATCAAGGTTTTCTCGGGTCTCTTCCATCCTCTGGAATAGGTCTGCACATGTTCCTTAACCTTCCAGGTCTCTGTTTGGACGTCCAGAGCTTATAGTGAAATGAGCTGAGTTACAGTGGTGCTACAGCAGAGAGACTTGACAGCTAGAGTTGTGGAATTGATTCATCTAAATAGTCCGCATCTTGAATTGAAATTTATTGAGGAGTTTAAAATCCTGGTTTGAGCCCTGGTTCTGGCACTAGTTTGCAGAGTAATCTTACACATACTAATTGCCTAGTGAGCTCATTTTCTCATATGAAAAATGGTTTGCTCCCATGAGAGAGTTAATCCAATAATAAATAGGATACTCCATGTGGTGGTATTCTGTGTGCTCTAAAGAGCCGTCTACATGTTGAATTTATTATTGTATTTTATTATTATATATCATAGTATATATTATGTTATAATATGCTAACGTCATATTATTATATGTATCATTAATAAAATATTTTCACGAGGAAAATATGTTTTAATAGGGGATTGCTTGGGACAAAATACCGTAGCTTAGGGGAGTTGTTCAAACTTCACGTAACAATCCTATCACAGGTCCTGAAAACAAGTTGGCCTTTTTTTTTAATGTAAGAGAATACAGTTCCTGATACATAATGAATTGTGACATAAAATGTAGTACTGCTGAAGGATCTTGATCATAAAACTCTTAAAAAACTCTACAATCAGAAGAAAAACCTAGCAATGTTAGAGATCAGTAATTAAAACGGATCTTGGAGATGGTCGAGTCCCACCACCTCAGTGACTAGATAGAAATCTGAAACCCAAAGAGAGAGGGTATGATTTGATCAAGGTCTTACAGCTGCCAAATGGCAGAGGCAGCTCTCAAAGCCTGGCCTCTGGATGAGGCACTAACCCAGAAAAAGACGAGCTTAGAAATGAGAGCTCTTGCCTTCTAGGAAATGTATTCAAGTATTTAATATTTATTGAGCAGCTACTCTGTGCCTAGACCCATGCCTAATTTCAAGGATTTGCTAATTTTTTAATGAAAGTTACAAAAATATTAACAAAAATAGTACACTGAAAAGTAAAAACTATTGCTGGTTGAAATAAATTCAATGAAGGAAGTAAACAAAGGAAGAGATAAAGAAAAGCAGGGTAGAGTCTACTTGAAGGTGGTCAGGGAAACCCTTATCAACAAGTGACACCGAATTCGAAAGCTGACGGATGATGGTGTCTCTGAGCTTGTCTTGGTCTTTTCTTCATGATCGCAGGATGGCTGCTGCATGTGGGGTGACGTGCTCTGTTCAAGTCAGGAAGAAGGGGTAGGAGAGGGAAAAAGATGATGCCATGTGCTTATTTATTTTTAATGAGAAAACAATTATTACCAGAGGAGAAACTTCTGATTAATTTTTTAGATCAATACCTGTGACCTGGCTGTGCCCAGCTGCAATGGATGCTGAGAAAGCAAGGATCTCATTTCAGCTGATCATGTTGCTTCCAAATGACAGTGGGCTTTGATCATCAAAGAAGAAAAAGAAGATGTATATTGGGTAGGTGGCTAACAGTAATTGCTACACATATCATTCTATTACCCATTCCTGTGCATTTGTTCATGGAATTCCTTCTACTCAGCACATGCCTTTTTTTAATCTAATGAAAGAAATTAGCCTGTGGCAACCCTGTTTTCCCTTTCCTCCCCCTTCTTCCTGACTCACACAGAGCACAGCGCCTCACATTATGGCAGCCATCCTGTGATCGTGAAGGAAAGACCAAAATATGATCAGAGACTTTCATTCTGATATTGACAAGCAGTTGAACCAATATGAGCAATAGGCAACTTCCAGATTTCTCTTTATACAACAGAAACAAGGTATATACTTGTGTAAGCCACTGTGTCCAGCTTTCTCTTACTTTCAGCCAAACAGAATCCCAACTGACCTGTGGCAGAGTGAGAAGCAATTTTGTACACCACCCAGGATATCCATGCGTTGCCTTCCTTATGTGATGTGCCTTCACTTACCTGTGCACCCTTGGGGAAGGAGGGCTCCACATCTCCCTGGAATTCATTTCTGCACTGACACTCAGTAAGGTGTCCAATGTGCAATCAGAGCCACCATAGAACCACGGTCTCCAAGACTAATGCCATGCCTGCTGCCCTGCCCACCTGCCTGGCTGAGAGCCACTGACCTGTGATCTTAATCATCCTGCCCCGTGTGATGCTGGGCCACTCTATAGCTTTTAATCTCAAACCCTTAAGTCTGGAACCACCCGCCACCTGCCCAGAGTCTGTTGTCTCCCATGTCTCATTCCTCATCTACTTTAACTGCCCCGGTCTTGGTTTCCAGCTGCCTTAAGAAGGACCCTGGAATGACATGACCATGTCTGATCGTATTTTAATCTATACCCTGTAAGGTAGTGAACTTTGTTTTTCTAATAAGCAGCACATTTCTTGATTCATAATTGATTATACATTATTAGTCCTAGCTTTTCCTTGGCCTGATTGTTTCACAAATTGCAGGCTCCCACTTTTAAATTAATGCTGATTAGGACTTTTCCACCTGCATTATCTTACACTTATCTATATTAAATCTCATCTCATTTGCTTCCAAAAGCTCCCATTCTTCTCTGTTCTCTTAGTCTCTCCGATACTCATTATTGTTTGGAATTTGGTAGCATCTGAAATGTAATCAACTTTTCTTTCTTTCTAAATCATAAATGAGCTTAGAATAAATGTCTCTAACATGTATAAGAGAAGAACTAGGATTTATTGCCTAGTGACTAGGTATCTCAGCTGGGATTTCCCCAAAAGTGCACCCTAAGGTGAGGATTTGATACATGACATTTATGTGGAAGGACAGTGAGGGGATGGAGGAAAGGAAGCAAAGGGTGTGTAATTGAGGGTGTTATTGAGGTTAGCTTCTGGGGCTCAGCCTACTGAAGACCCTCTGGGAGACTTCACAAAGTACTCCTCACTGACTCCTGTTCACCATAACTTGATGGTTACTTGTCATGGGGTGTAGCATGGTTACCTCCTGGCATTTACAACTGAGCTTCAGCCTAGCAAGCTCCTGTAACCAGAAAATGCTTTCAGGCAGAGATGGACACGGATGTTAGAGTAGGAAGGTTCGTCCGCAGGGCTGTGGTGACCTCTATGCTAAGGATATATGAGCGGCTGCTACAGTTCACCCTTTGTACCACTCAGATCCACTCTTGCCACCCTTTAAGAACACTTTTTCTTCTCACTGGGTCTGCAAGGAATACTGAATATTCCTTATCTCCCTCCTCTACCATTCATTCAGGATTGTCCTCTGCCTTAGCAGGTACTTCTGCTGGTGTAAGTTGTTTTTCCAGTGGGGGACTGAGAGCTTCATCATTGAGGATTAGGAGGTCCTGACAGTATGACAATGTGGCAATGTCCTTGTTACATCATGGCTGATGCACTGCCCATTTACAGTTATGACCACCGGGCATGGAAGCACCAAGAAGCAGCCCAGTGAATCTGTTGAACTCCACACTTACTCCTCTATGCCCCTATTGTAACCAGCAGCCCCAGCTCTTCCTGATAATCAGTGATTTACCTTTGCAAGTACAGGACCTCTCTGTTTTTGTTTTTATTTTTTGTATTTCTGGTCCACCAGCATGAAGAGTCCAACATAACCAGGAAGCAACAATAACCTTAGGCTTAGTAGGATCCTTAATGTGTTACTTGGAAAAAACACCCTTGTCCTAGGAAATATGACCTTTAGTCCATCAGGGCCAACAGTTGTAGGTTTTGGAGGTAAAAAAATTTCCCAAGAGATTTACAGGGAGTGATGGTGACAGGCCAACATGACTGAGGCTCTTCATGTCCACTCCGTGGGTCTATCTACATGCTTCTTCCCTGGACTTCTTGGTCTTCAATCCTCCAATCATATGTCTTTAGATTTCATCCAACCAGTGATGCCATTCACCCCTGCGTGTAGCCTTTCCTCAGACCAGTTCTACCTCCACACAAAGTGGAGGCATGCTGAGATGTCCCCTCCCCACCTTCACGGACACTCCTGAGTGGGACTGAGTGTGGCAGCAGACTGTGGTCAGCACAGTAGCAGATCTAGGTGGCCCACCGAATAATTAGGACTGGGATTTTCCTACTCCTTTACTGGTCATAGGAAACCCTATAGCACAGCACAGGTGTGAGTGGTGGGAGAGATTCTGTTGCAACAGAGGATCTGGGTCAGCTGTCTGTGCAATTTATCTGTGCCCTCCAGACTTGCCTGAGCTTGACCAGCATGAGCCATTTTCATCATAGAATGATTGTTGCGCACCTGCCCACCTTCATGACCTGGTAGATCTAACAATACCCAGCTCCTGCTGAGCAGCTCCAACTGCAGGGTTATTTGATGTCCCATGATCAGATATTCATCCTTTATTGAGATCCAGTAACATAGCAGGATCTGCTTTTTGAAGAGTGTATAATTCTCTATGATAGAAACACATCTTTGATCCAGAAACCTAGATGTCTACTCTGAGATTACCCTGTTGAGTTTGTCAGGCTCCCCTTACAGTGTCCTTATTTACCTTGGATGGGTCTGATATCATATGATCTGCCATATTATGTGGCTTCATGGCAGAGAAACTTGCTGTAGCCTGAACCTATTGCAGAGCCCTCTCTTTCTTTTGGCTCCAGTCAAAACTGGCAGACTTCCAAGGCATCCAATAAACTGTTGGAGCAATGCTCCCAAACATGGTCCATGCTGCCTTCCAAATCCAAAGAGGCCCACTAAACACTGTGCCCATCTTTTATCTGTAAGAAGCTCAAAGTGCAATAACGTGACCTGTAGTTTGGAGGGCATGTCCAGACATGCCCCAGATGATTAGACACCTGATTTCACACAATTTCACCAATGTGGCAGTCACCAGACTCCCCATTAGTTTATCTTCCATCCTTTAGCCGTGTCAGGGGTGCAGAAAATGATACCCCAAAGTATGGCACTGTGACATGCTAAATACTTTGAACTGAAGGCTATTGGGAGGGCCTCAGGTACAAGGTCTCTCTGATCTTCCCACCCTCCTTTCTTTCTTCCACACCCCTGTTTTCCCCAAGGAGAATCAGAAACCAGAATTCCTCCTGTCCCCCAGCGCAAGCCTAGAAGCTCACCCTCTGAGCTACCTCCCCTGAAAATGGGTCATATGATCCTCATTATAGGGGGTCCTGCCCCATACCCAGGGTGATATGGTTTGGCTGTGTCCCCACCCAAATCTCATCTTTAATTGTAGCTCCCATAATTCCCATGTGTTTTCAGGGGGACGTGGTGGGAGGTAATGGAATCATGGGGACAGTTTCTCCCATACTATTCTCATCACAGTGAATAAGTCTCATGAGATCTGATGGTTTTATAAAGGGGAGTTTCCCTGCAGAAGCTCTGTTATTCTCTCTTGTCTGCTGCCATGTAAGATGTGCCTTTCACCTTCCACCATGATTGTGAGGCCTCCCCAGCAACGTGGAACTGTGAGTCCATTAAACCTCTTTTTCTTTATAAATTACACAGTCTCAAGTATGTCTTTATCAGCAGCAAGAAAACAGACTAATACACAGGAGGAAGGAATGCTACACAAAGAGGCCAAAAAGAATCTAAACAAGCAGACCTTGCTAGGCTCTCCTCCCAAGTGTATTAACATTAGATCAGACCCTTCTTATCCAATCATGTTTCTCCACAACTGTCCACTTCTTTCTTAAGATTTAGCATAAAAATACATCATTTTTCCCTGGCTCTTTGAATCTTCACTTCTGGAGGCTCCTGCATCACACAAAACGTTGTTAAATAAATTTGTGATGCTTTTCTGTTGCTACACTGTCTTTTGTTATAGGATTGTCAGGCATGACCCTTATGAGGAAAAGGTATTATATCTTTGCCCCTACAACAGGCATGTGAGTTTTGGTGAACACACAGCAATCTCTGCATGTACATGGATATGCATATTTGTGTGTGTGTATATATATATATATATGTTTAGATTTGTCAAACAGTTCATCCCAAGCTCTGACACAGGGAAGCATGAGCAGAAAAGGGAAGAATGAAGATTATCCTTCTCTTCTGTACAAGCACATTTCACTTCAATTTACCCAGAATTACAGTAACATCTGAGTGTTCAATATTATGGATTCACTGAGGTAAGAATCCATTCACTGAAATTCAGAAATTATGTAGAACTGTACAGACTAAGCAGACTTCAGCACAATTAATGCAGTTAGTAGAGTCACCAACATTCTAGTCATTTGCCAATTCCATATAGGCGTAATAGTATAAAGAATTAAAGGCAACAACAAAAATTAGAAATTGAGGATGACATATGTATTCATATCATAAAGGAGTCAGAGAGAATTTTCTAAGAAAGTTTTAAGCCACCTAGTTTGTGGTGCTTCGTTACAGCAGCCCCAGAAGTTATAAGGAAGGAAAAGAATGTGCATAGACCACAGAATAATTAAATTCTTTTGCATGTCAAGACAGTATAAATCAAAGTCAAAAGACAAAAGATAGATTGGGGAAAATATTTACAACTCTTATGATAGATAAAGGTTAATAGAAAGAGCTCTTACAAATTAACAAGAAAAATACCAAAAACTCAAAAGGAAAAAAATAAATGGATCAAGGATAGGAATGATTGATTCAAAGCAGAGATTATCCAAAATGCCAATAGACATAACACCTCCTAGATAGAAACTTATTCATTTCAGTATAAAGCCTCCTATTCTGCACATTGGAGAATAATTTCATGCCAAATAGAATGAAAATAAACTGGCTAAACCACTTGGAATAGGGACAAAAGGGTTGCACATGTGAGCTCCCTCTGATTTGAGCTCAGTGGAGCAAAACAGAGCTCCCAAGTGAAGGTACCTGGGAGACTTCCAGGCACCAAGAAGTTGCTGGAAGGACTTAGGAAGGCATAGAAAAGCTGTGATCCGTGATTCCCATTTTGGTAAGTAAGTACCCCCTTACTCACACGCAGACTCCATCAAGTTTAGAGAATGGAAAAGAGCCAGATCTATATTTGAGCCCATCACTGACATTTACTAGCTAAATGGCCTTGGCAAGTGTTAGGGATTGAATTGAGTCCCCAAAAAAGATACAGTGAAGTCTGAACTCCCAGTACTTTAGAGTGCCACTTTATTTGGAAATAGGGTCATTGCAGATGTAATTAGTTAAATTAGAATGAGGTAAAAATGGAGTAGGGTGGGGCTTTAACCTATGCGACTAGTGGCCTTATAAGAAATGAAGAAGAAACATGGAGACATATAGGAAAAAGTTGGCCATAGACAGCAGAGGTGGAAGTTGGAGGGATGCATCTAAAATCCAAGGAATCGCAGGGATTGCTGGCAAGCACTGGAAACAGGAAGAGGCAGGGAGGGATTCTTTTCCCTTATAGGTTTCAGAGGGAGCACAGCCCTCCTAACCCCTTGATTTCAGACTTCTCACCTTCAGAACTGTGAGCCAATAAATTCCCGGGTTTTTGTTGTTGTTTGTTTTGTTTTACAATTCCAATTCTTATTTATCAGAAAATAAAAACTCTCTCAAGGGTACAAAATAAAATGCAGCTGAGCATGATATACAGACAACATTTTCCATTATTATATACAGCAGTTTTCCTTGGGACCAGAGCTTTTTTTTTTTTTTTTTTTTTGAGACGGAGTCTCGCTCTGTCGCCCGGACTGGAGTGCAGTGGCCGGATCTCAGCTCACTGCAAGCTCCGCCTCCCGGGTTTACACCCTTCTCCTGCCTCAGCCTCCCGAGTAGCTGGGACTACAGGCGCCCGCTACCACGCCGGGCTAGTTTTTTGTATTTTTTTAGTAGAGACGTGGTTTCACAGTGTTAGCCAGGATGGTCTGCATCTCCTGACCTCGTGATCCGCCCGACTCGGCCTCCCAAAGTGCTGGGATTACAGGTTTGAGCACAGCGCCCGGCCAAAGCATTTCAGAGAGATGTGTTTCTCATTGTGGTCTCTAAGGTATATTTGCATAACCAAAGATCTGGCCAAGGGTGCATCTTTCTGGTCCCTCAAAGGCAGAGTCTTTCTGTTGTTTTAAGCCACACAGTTTGTAGTGCTTTGTTACCGCAGCCCCTGGAAACTAATACAACAAGTGCTGTGAAGGTAGACGCTGTGTTAGGTACAAGTGCCTCCCACAGAGTAGCCTCCCCAAAATCTCTGTCTTCTTGAAGTGTTCATGTGTTCAAAAGGAAGATACAATGCTGACCTTATATTTTCTATTAACGGTATATAGAATACATTTTAGAAATTAAAAGTGCTAGAGTGCAGTTGGGCGCGGTGGCTCATGCCTGTAATCCCAGCACTTTGGGACGCCAAAGTGGGCAGATCACCTGAGGTCAGGAGTTCCAGACCAGCCTGGACAACATGGTGAAACACTATCTCTACTAAAAATACAAAATTAGCAGGGTGTGGTGACACATGTCTGTAATGCCAGCTACTTAGGAGGCTGAGGCGGGAGAATCACTTGAAACCGAGAGGCGGAGGTTGCAGTGAGCTGAGATCACACCACTGCACTCCAGCCTGGGTGACGAGCAAAACTCCATCTTGAAAATAAACAAATCAAAACAAACAAACAAAAAAATCAAAGTGCTGGAATGATGATTCCCAAATTGGATTTTAAAATAAGAAATTTTAGGGCCCTTCTTTCTTCTTTAGGATCCAGGACTCCACATCTTATTTCAAAGGGCCCAGAAGATCTGACATACAGCCACATTTTGGGAATCACTGTGACGTGGTAGAGGCTACATAGACATCTGAGGAGTACCAGTAACAGTGGGATAGACCACACAGCAAGAAGTAGCAGGTTACCGTAGAAATAATACTAGATTTGGAGTCAAAAGACCTGGGTTCAAGTTCCAGTTCTTCCATTTCCTGGCTGTGTTTCACTGAGTAAGACATTTTCAGTAGTTTCCAAAGTCTGTTGTAAAAAATTAGCACAAATTTGGTGGCTTAAGAGAACACACATTTTATTTCTTGTATTTCTAGAGGTCAGAAATGTGAAACCATTTACTGGGCTGAGATCAAGGTGTCAGCAGGGTTGCTCACCTTCTGAAGGCCAGGGAAGAATCTGTTCATTTGCTTTTTCCAGCTCTAGAACTTAATTCCTTACATTCCTTGGCTCTTGGCCCCTTCTGCTACCTTCTAAGTTGGCAGTGTACCATCTTGCTTCAGTTGTTCCATTGGCTTCTTCTTCTTCTGTGGTCACACTTTCTTCTGATTCTGTCTTATAAGAACACTTATGATTACATTTGGGACCCACCCAAATAATCCAGGATAATCTCCCCATCTCAAAATCTGTAATTACATTTTCAAAGTCCCAATTGCCGTGTATGGTAACAATCACAGGCTCCAGGGATTACACCTGGATTTCACTGGGCCTACTACAACCTGAACCTCTATGAGCTTCAGTTTCCTTAAAACTGGGAAAATGATGCTTACCTGTTAGGATTGCTGATATGAATACATCGAGCGATGCATTTGAAAGCATCTAGCACAGCGTATGGAAAATAGAAGCTGAACAGTATATGCTAGTTAGCCTCTGGGGATCTTCTTGCATGGCCTGTAGGTCGGGGTTGTGTGAACACACACCCTTGGTGAATCCCCTTCCCATGCTGCTCCTTTTATAGCTGGTACGTCCCCACCTGCTTCAGCCAGGGAAAGATGCTCTTAGGTTAAGAATAGCATTCCATTTCCAACACACACCTAACAGGACTATGTGACAAACTAGATTCTTCTTTCTCTGAGTCTTGTGTGAAATGGATCTTGCAGTTTTATTTTATCAAATAGAAATTGCTTTATCTTTTATTGCTCTTTCAACCTTTAGGGAAACATAGTGCTATTTTTTTTTTTTTTTAATTCTCGAAACCTTTTAAGATGAATCTGCCAGCAGACACCCATGGCTTCAAATAACGCTCCAACACCAGGCCTCTTTCTTTTAACAGTTTCTATTTTTCCCTTTCTCTCTCTGTCATAAATCTTCATTCCCTTGGTTTATTCTTGATTCATTCAGGTAGACGCACTTTTCATATTGCATTCTTGAGCCAGAGTTGTGTTGTTAACCTGTTTTAATTAGATCCCTGCTTAGAAATTTTAGAAGGCACATAAAATACCAATTTTTTTTTCCTTTTTAAATTTTATTTTTCTTGCTTTCAGCTGGGATTGTAGCAAATACTCTCTATCTATCAAGGTTGACAGGTCAATTGTGAGAACCTTTCCACCAAGTCTCTGTAAAAATACCACGTGTGAAGACTTTCAAAGAGAATTCCTCAAAATTCAAATCAGCTTGATGCACTGGCTAATGCAGCTGAGTAGTGCAGAAGGGGAAAAGGAAGATGCAGCCACAGGGGCCTATGCTTGATTGTTCAATGAAGCTGTGTTCCATGGTTGTTCTGCAGTTTCCTAACTAGCCGTGTGACCTTGGGCAAGTGACTTAGCCTTTCATTTTCTCAAGTTCCACCTCAATAAATGCAGGTAAATTCACTTTCCACCATGCTGTTGTGAAAATTAAATTAAGTAATAGATATAGAGTACCTGGCACAATTCCAGGGATGCACATGTGTGCACATCTCTCTCTCTGTGTCATCTGTCCATCTCTTCGTCCATCTATCTGCGTATCTATCCATCCAACCATTTACCCATCTATCTACCCACCTGCCCATCCATCCATCTATCCATCCATCCATCCACCTACCTGCCTACCCATTCATCTATCCATCTACCTACCTGCCCATCCATCCATCCATCCATCCATCCATCCAGCCAGCCAGCCAGCCAGCCATCTTGGCCCCTTCTGCTACCTTCTAAGTTGGCAGTGTACCATCTTGCTTCAGTTGTTCCATTGGCTTCTTCTTCTTCTGTGATCACACTTTCTTCTGATTCTGTCTTATAAGAACACTTATGATTACATTTGGGACCCACCCAAATAATCCAGGATAATCTCCCCATCTCAAAATCTGTAATTACATCTATTCATCTACCTATTTATTCAGATAGATACATGTAGATATAATATAAATAGCTATGGCTATAGCTATAGACATAAATGTAGGTAAATGTTTTCTTCCACCATAGAAATAGGTAAATCATTACAGGACATATTAATGTACTCATCGATCACTCATTTACTCATTCATTCTCTAAACATTTATTGAGCCTTCATTTTGATCTAGGCTTATGCTCAGGGGTGTAAACATGGGCAACAGTTTTGGCTTTTCTTTTCTGGCAAGCATTGCTAGTTGCCCACTCTAGCAGACATTGTTAGTGCCACACCCATATCTCATCCCCCTTATCTTTTCTGTTCATGTCAGCCTCCCTTCCAACTGCCAGCATCTGCATCTCTTTTCCAGAGGGATCTTCCTTGCTCCCAGAGCCCTTTTTTCTGCTGGCATGGCAGGAAAAGCACCAGGGAATTGACATGCCTCTGGGAGTCATTCTCAACAAATTACTGACAGGAGCTGGTGTATCAATGCCCCAGCTCCGTCGGCACTTGTGTGAGATAACTCTGAGGTGTGTATGTTTAACATGACTTCCAGAGTTTCCCAGAGGGATAACTGCGTTATGCATAGTGGTAGATGAATAGATAACACAGCCTGTATTGCCTGTCTTTCCTTCCCTGTCTCTTTTCCCTACATCCCTACTATTGATTTCTTAGCAATCAAATTCTGCCCCAAGGTCAGTGCCTGGCTACTTCCCACTAGTTGACCCCTGGTAATTCAGCTTCAGTCATTCAGATGATACCAATGTGCTAGGAGAAAAAGAGTCACAGAATGAAAGGAATCTGGGTGCCTGAACGACCTGGGGACAAGGGCTGCCTGTATGCATGGGCTGCTCATCTCAGAACTGCTATGTGAGAGAGAAACAGAGGTATGGTTCTTTAAAACATATGACATCAGGTCTGTTTGTTATAGCAGCTGATGCTTTTATCCTAATTAGTACATCCTCTAGGAGATTTCAGTCTAGAGAAAAAAAATGATGATAAAAATTGTGCTGAATAAATGCTAAAATAATAGTGTGTATAGGTTGTCAGAAAAGCTTGTGTTTCTTTCTTTCACACATTATCTCAGATAATCATCCTTTAGCTCCATGGGGAGGGTGATTAGCTCCATTTCACAAATATATACTTTCTAAGCCCCTGAGAAACGGAACTTCTTTCTGTCCTTCAATGCACCATTTCCTTTTGTTTCTAGGCCTTCTATCTGCCCTGATCTTCTGTGGCTACTGCTAACTCCACCCCCCATGCAGCCTCTAGCTGACCCCATGGATCCTCAGGTCTCAGTATATTTGAACATCTTAAAGAGTCTTTGCTGATCCCAGGCGAGGTCAGCTTTCCTGATTCAGGATTCACAGAGCAGTTTGGTGACATTCATCATGCTTGTCTTACCTGTTTGACAAATTGTGTCTGTCTTGCTCACTGTTTCTTATACAATTAATATTCAAATTTTTTTTTTTATTAATTGAGTTCAGAGAGGCAAAGAGATTTAATGAAGTTACAAGAGGACTTAGAACACTGCCTGGCACACAGGGAGATTGTTAGCTACTATGATATTTTTTGGTATCATCAAAGCTACACCGCCAGAACAGAGCTGGGCCAGAACTCAAATTTCATTTCTCTCCTCCTATTGATTCCAAAACCGAACAGGAGGAAGCTCTCCATTCTGCTTCTCCCATCTCCTCACCTGGCAGTGGTCATATCTGCCTCTCAAGGATGCTGTATGTGTCTGTGTCTTAATTCCTCTGCTAAATGTGAGCTCGGAACAGGGGCTGTGTCTTATTTGTCTTTCTATCCCAGGACAGGTGTTTAGTAAATGTATGTGGAAGGATGAGACAGGGGGAAATAAATTCGTGGGAATTGGAGGAAAAGAAGGAGAAGGAGGTGTTAATGATGGGACATTGGTTCCCTAGGTGCCATTTCTCCAAGTTAATGAAACATTCTCCTTATAGGATTTTCAAATCCTTTCCCACTTTAATTCGACAAACTGCAGTGTTGCTGACAGCATGGCAGAGTGAAAAGGGGAAGGCTTTGGAGCTAGCAGGCCTGGGTTCAAATCTTAGCTATGCTACTTCCAGCTGTGTGACCTCAACCTCTCTATGCCTCAATCCTCACATAGTGAAATGAATAGCCATAGTGTGATTATGGTAGTTAGATGAAATATTTTTGTAAAACACGTAGCTTGGAGCCTGGAACACAGGATGTACTCAATAAATGGCCATAATTAGTACTCTAGTACTTTTTTGAGCCCCCACTATGTGAGTGGCACCATGGGAGCTGTAGCATGAACAGGGCTGAGACCCTGGGACAGCAGGCAAGTGGCAAGTGTGTGCCACACTGCAGTCATATCCATTTCCTGTTGCTGCTGTAACAAGTGACCACACACTCAGAGACTTAAAAACCACTCAAACTTGGCTGGACGCGGTGGCTCATGCCTGCAATCCCAGCACTTTGGGAGGCCGAGGCAGGCGGATCACAAGGTCAGGAGTTCAAGACCAGCCTGGCCAACATGGTGAAACCCCGTCTCTACTAAAAATACAAAAACTAGCCAGGCGTGGTGGCACATACCTGTAATCCCAGCTACTCGGGAGGCTGAGGCAGGAGAATTGCTTGAGCCCGGGAGATGGAGGTTGCAGTGAGCCAAGATCGTGCCACCACACTCCAGCCTGGCCGACAGAGCAAGACTCTGTCTCAAAAACAAAACAAAACAAAACAAAACAAAAACACTCAAACGTGGAGGTTAGAAGTCTGATGTGAGCCTAACTGGGCTAAAATCAGGGTGTCAGCAGAGTTGAGTTCCTTTCCAGAAGCTCTAGGGGACAGTCTTGTTTCCCTGCCTTTTCCAGCTTCTAGAGGGAACCCAAATCCCACAGTCAAGCCCAGCAACCCTGCTGCAGCTCTCTATGCCCTCCTAGTGCAGCCGCACCCGCTCTGATCCTCCTATCCTGCCTTTTTCTGCCACTTGTCAGAACTCTCATGGCTACATCGAACCTGCTCTGATAATCTAGGATAATTTCCCTATTGAAAGGCAGGCTGATTAGTAACCTTACTTCTATCTAGAACCTTAATTCCCTGTTGCCATGTAAGGTATAATAACATACTCACATGTTCTAGAGATTAGGATGTGGACATCTTTGGAAGCCTTTTTTTTGTTTTGTTTTGTTTTGTTTTGTTGTTGTTGTTGTTTTTCGTATTAGCAGATTGCAGTGGTTAAAAGTACTAGCTCTGGAGTAACATGGACGTGGGTTCTGATTCCAGCACTGTCACTTGCCAGCTCTGTGACATACTGCATCAGTAGTCACTTTAACACTAATAAGTTTAGAGGCTTCATTTATCAAACGAGTCTAATAACAACCAGCACCGAGTTATTATTAGATACAAATGAGATAATGCCCAGTATCAGGTTTTGCTGTATGACAAACCACACACAATTGAATTGTTTAAAACAACATTCATTTATTTATTTCTCAATCATGCCAGATAGTTCTTTAACCTCAAGGTTGTTAATAGGATTACATGAAATAATGTAAGTCATATAATATAAGACTTTGCAAAAAGTAAATTCTGCATTGGATAGACTGTAGCTATTGAGATGATAACAGAACGAGCCCTAGACTAAGAGTCCAGTCTCTGACACTTATAAGCAGTGTGACCTCGGGCAAATTATCTCAGCTCTCCATGTCTTGGTTGCCTCATGAGTTGAGTGTGAATGAGAAAGCAGTACGTGTCTCACAGGGGTGGGGGACCTAAAGAGGCCATATAAGCAAATGACAACATGATACCAAAGCTTCTATGGTTACAAGGAGAGGCCCAGAGTGGGTCTCAGGAGCCCTGTGTTGGATGCTCTGTCTGCCATCATAAGCTGGTTCACCCTGGGGAAAGCCCTATCTTTTAGAGTCTCAGGGGCCTCTAACAAAATAAGAGGGTTGGACTCAGTGGTCTCTAACTGAACTCCAGATACTCCTCCTATGGAGTTGGCCACACTGTAACCTGCAATGAGAGTGCCCTTGGTCCCATCCCATCTCCATCCTCTCTTCCCACTTCTCAAGGATGAGATGCTATAGTCCTTCTTTGGCAGGGTGACCAACTTGTCTCTCTCTGCCCAGGGCTTTACTGGTTTTAGTAGTGAAAAGTCCTGTATCCTGGGAAACCCCTAGTTCCCAGGCTCCTGGAGTCTGAGGGCATGGAGCACAAGCAATCCCCTTGGAGATGCCCATCCAATTCCGAATCAATGAGGGAAGGCTGAGGGAGACATGAGGCCAAAGCCTGTTCAATGGAGTATGACCCAAGCTGATTCTAAACTTCGTATGGAACACAGTGGAGAATACTGGGCTGAGTCAGCCAGTACCATCCTACTTAGAAGCGACTTCCTGAGACATAGTGCTGTGTTCTGTAAAGAGCCCAAAGTTGGAGTCAGCCAGACCCATGCCCAGGTTAAAGGGGTATTTGTGTGACCCCAGAAGAGCCACAAAACCCCTCTATAAATCAGGAATAATGACTTGCCTCTGCCTGCCTTTCTTGGAGGTTGATATATGAGGATCAAATGCACAGGAAAATGCTTTGCAAACTGCAAAGAATGCAGAAATGATAATATTGACTTATTTTTTAGATAACTCAGGAAACATGTTTAAGTGGGAGTTGGGTGAGAGGTTTCAGAGCTGTTTTTTTGTTACACTATCGACTTTAGTTTAGAAAACATCAACTAAGCCGCATAAGATCAATCAGGAGACAGTAGAAACCTGGTGACAAGAGAGATCCTAATCCCAGAGAGAGGAAAAATCTAAATCCAAATGAGAAACAAATTCTAGTTAATAAAAAGGCTGCCAGTTATTTACTCAGGCTGTCAATGTAGCTTATCCAAGAACCAGGACCAGACACACCTTAGAACAAGGGTACAGGCATTGCTGTGAAACACACTTAAAAACACCTTTGCTATTTATTTACATGGCCAATAAGCAGCGGAGAAATCAATTTTACTCCAACCTGCAAGGACTCACCAATGTTATCCTGAAGTCTTCTCAGAGTGAAATCCGAACAGGCCCTTGGAGATCACCCAGGGCAGGTGTGTGCTGCCATTACCCTGTCATGTGCCACACACAGGACATTTCTGGCCTGCATTGTCCAGACAAGGCCTCAGAATCCTTCTTAACACACCAAGGCTTTCATTTTTTCACATAAGCAAACAGGCCCAGCAAGCTTGTGTGACTTAATCAAGCATTGTTTTCTCTCATGTAAGCTACGAGAAGAAAAGGATCAAAGGAAAACATTAAAAATAACATAATATAGATTTATTTACTTATACTATACAGTTAGTCTAATTAAAACAATTCTGTCAGAAAAGAGTTAACTTTCCATCACTCTTTATAAACATACAAATTTACATTTATGTGACCTAGTTGTAATCAGACTACATTCTATTTAACCTTCTGCTCACTTTACTCGCCATCATTCAATGCATGCAATTGTGTGGTTACTCTAGAGAATTTGTATTTTGACAGCTGTCTATGAGTTCATTACCTTGAGATATCAGACTTGGCTCTATGGTCATCCTCTTCAAAGTCGGCAACTGTAAACTGCATGGCTTGTGAGCAACTTTGTACAAATGGCCCTATATTAGTTTGCTCAGGCTGCCAAAACAAAGTCCTACAGACAGAGGTGACCTAAACAACAGAAATTTTTTTCCTCACCATCTTGGAGGCCAGAAGTCTGTGACCCACATGTCAGGAGGGTAGGTTTTCTCAGAAGCGTTTCTGCTTAGCTTGTAGGTGGCCATCAGTTCCCTGTGTCTTCAGGCGGTCTTTCCCCTATACTCACCTGTGTCCAAGTCTCCTCTTCTTATAAGGACACCAGTCATATCGGGTTAGCACCTACCCATATAACCTCACTTTGCCTTAATTGCCTTTTTAGAGACTCTATCTCCAGATAAGGTCACATTCTGAGGTACTGGAGGTCAGGACCTCAATGCACGAATTAGGGATGAGGACAGAATTCCACCTGGAGCAGCTTCTTTTCCATCTGGGCTTCATCCCTGGGTTTCTAGACCTGGAGCAGCCTCTTCTGCTTCCTGCCTGCAGTCTCTTGCTCTCTGCCTGTCGGCGCCTCTGTGATGTGACCTAGAGATACGTACACCCAGTGGTCAAACCCTGCCCAGGGAGCTATAGGAAACAATGGGAACGTGCCTGTAGAGAAATCTCTTCCTTCCCACCACAGTAGACCATTCTAAGACACAGTGTCCAGGCCGCCTCTCCGGAGGCAGGACTTCTCAATTCTTAGAGGAAGCAAGTGACTTACCTGCAAGGGGGCCTTTCCCATGCAAACCATCCAATCCAGAGCCCACACCCACCACTCCTTCTAATGAGTTCTTACCATTCAGGCTGTTATTCATTCACCTTGCCCTAATTACCCTAGGACCCGGTATCAGACTACTAGAGAGTCCGTATACTCCAGAGCCTGCTGAAATTATTCAACTCAGCCCATCCTAAACCTGTTTACCTTGCTTCACCCATTCCATTCCTTCCCACAGAATCCACAGTGAAGGTGTTTGTCCCCCAACCTTCCCCCACCACCAACTTCATGACCACCCCTGCTGCTTCCCTGTGTGGCCCTACGCAGCATGGCCTGTGCCCTCCTCTTGGGACCTGTAACAGTCTTTTTAACGACAGTCATCTTCTGATCTGTTGGCTTCACTATACCTGAATAATAATCAAACCTACATTGTAAAACAACTACCCCTTACCATCCTAGTATTTTATATCCAAGTAAATGTTAACATACCAGATGTGCCTCAGGCTCCATTTTTCTAGAATGACTGGTCTAAGGTATTACCCAAAGCAAAAAAAGACATAGCTTCCTTGCTGGCCTGCGAAGTTCCAGCCAATGTACTCAGACCATCATTTATTTAATTTCATTTGAAGTAATCCAAAGTAATTTACAAGTCAAAAAAAATCATTTTATAGGTGTCGTTGCCTAGTGCCTTTCTCCAGAAAGATCAAGCAATGTAAAATTCACGTTTCTCTCTATCCCTGATAACATTTGTTTGCTGTTGTTTATTCAATAGAAGTTCAGAAAATTAGAAGTGGTTTTTATTTAATGTTACTTTAATTGCTAATGAAACTATGCATTTTACATAAGCGTTTTTCATCGTTGTTGTTTTACTACAAAGAAATACATTGGGTATAAACTTCCAACCTCGGGCCTGGTGGCACAGAAGACTTACAGGGACTTACCTAGCTGTTTTAGTGGACTCAGTACTGAGAACTTACTGACCCCGCAGAGACTGCCCCTCCCAGGACTTCTCAATTTCTGGAGGCAGCAAGTGACTTACCTGCAAGGGGGCCTTTCCCATACAAACCATCCAATCCAGAGACCACATCCACCACCCCTTCTAATGAGTTCTTACAATGTGACTGAGAACTAGTCTCAGTCAGAAAAGAGTTAACTTTCCATCACTCTTTAGAAGCATACTATCTCCACTAGAGATAGTGGAGGCCCAAATTCCCAACCTTCTTGGAAGGGGATATATCAAGCTGTGAGACCCTCTGATTTGGAGGCTGTACAATCAGCTACCAGGCCCTTTGGTGTGGCAAAGCTGCTGCAATCTTACCACTTCTCCTCCTGAGCTGCATCTCTGGACCAGGGTATCCTTTAACCATGCTGACTTTATGCACAACCTGGGACGTGAATCCAGCTGGGGGCCTTTGAATCTCCCCTTTAGAAAAATAACGCTTGTTGGTAAAGCACTTTGAGATTCTTCTAAGAAACCCACATTCTTGGGACAAGGTGTTATTATTTAGTTGATGAGAAACAAATACCCACCTAATAACCATAATTATGTTGTCAAAACTGTTTAAAATATCCACCCTGCTGAGATGACAGTAATGTCAGGGAGTTTTGCGACTAGTAAATTGGAACATTATCATGAAATTAAAAAAGAAAAGTTACATTACCAAGTAATTCATTGGAATGATTTGATATTTCAAGGATAACCACCAAGCAATTTCAGGAACATGTAATTATTTTTTCACTTGCTATTTTATGATGCATTACACAGTAGCTGTGTGGTTAACTGTGCCTTATAAAATAGAAGAATAAGAAACAAGTCATTAACAGATCAAAGTCTAGGTGGGAATACAGCTTGGATTTTCTTGAGCTTCTCCTCCTTTTGGAACTGGGAAACACATGTGGTGACAGCATTCTTTAATCTCTCATACTAGAAGCACATGGCACATAGCCAGGCTCAGTAGACACTGACGTGCTAGTGGTGTCCTCATTATTTGGTGTATTCACTAGCCTCTGTGCTGTTGCACATGCTACTTTTGTTGCTGAAATCCCACTTTTCCCTCTGACAAACACTTAATTACTTGATACTCTTCCAAGCTTTATGTCATCTGCAAATTTGATTTCTATCATCTATGTCTTCATGAAAGTCAGCCCTGGTACAGTCGCTTGTATTATCTATCTGTCTATACTGTCAACACCTCCTTGTTGTCCAAGGACTAATAATCCAAGGAAAATCTCCTCTGTAAAGCCTTCTTCTCTGACTTTCCTGGGTTGATTTAGGTATTATTTCCATGGTATATCACTGTCCCATATACACACTCCTTTTTTAGATTTACCACATTGAATAGAGATGGTCTATTCCACTAACGTATAGCAAGTTCCTTGAGGGAAGTGGTTGCCTGCCTTCCTGCCTGACTACCATGAACAGAAATTGACTTAGCCCCCATATGGGTTGGGCACTGTGTTAGGCACTGGGGATACAGTGGAGATAAAGCTAGATATGGCTCCTGCCCTCATGGAGCTTCTGATTTCATGACATTTTATTCGACATTGCAGTCTGAGCTTCTGGACAAAGCCTTTTTAATAAATGTTCAAGGAACAAATGGCAAAAAGATGAAAGAAAGGAAGATGGAGGGAGGAGAGGAAGGGGTAAGAGCTTAAAAGGATCTTCACAGGAAGGATATCAGTAGAATATGAAATGTGACTTCACATTCTGAAGAGGAATGGCCATATAGAAGAACATCTCTATTCAATTGCCCAGGTGGCAGAATGTAGAAGCCTCTTTCTACTCCAGTTGCTCAGGTGGCAGAACTAGGGCCAAGAGCTGGAAGTTACAAGGGAACAAAATAACCCTGTCTACTACCAAGGGACATAGAAAGAAGAAGCTAAAGTGTGTCCTCTCAGAGATGTTGTAAATGCCAGAAGATTGCCTAGCCCAATGCCCCTACATAGTAGATTTTGGTAGAAAGGAAAATATGGATAAAAGAAAAGAACAGGTGTCCTACCTAAATGATCCCACTCTTGTGAAACTGCTCAGGGCTGACTGGAAAAACTTAGCTCTGCTAGGGTGAGCAAAAGTGGTTCTATGGCCATGGATCCAAGGTCAATGAAGAATATGATCACCCACAGTCATTGTCATCCTTTGTTCCAGTCCACTGCTGCATCCACAGAGCTGTGTGAGAGTCATATCTTCTGGTGGGAGAGTTCCATTGTGGCAGGCTCACTTTAGGCGATGTAATGGAGTAAGTGACCCAACATGGTCACTAAACTACATTGGAGGGTGAATGCACAGATGGATAGATTCTTATGGACAATATAGGCATTCATTGACATTGAGGGTAAGCCTTAAAGACACATCTCAGCCACCTCTGTGAAGCCCACCCTCGTATCCCACACACAAAATCTTCATTGTGTTTCCTTTACCTCACTTTGATTATAACCAGTGTTATATTTTTAAATGTAGAATAATACAACTCTAGTTCTGATACCTTAAAATGTAGAATACGTTTTGATATTATTATTTTCCCCATAATTCACACAAAATCATGAATCTCATCTTTTTGTTTTGTTTTGTTTTGTTTTTGTTTTGTTTTTTTTTTGTTTTTTTCCCCTGGAATGTCTCTGCAAAGCCAGACAAAGCTATGCAAACAACCCCAAATTACAACTGCCTACATATGGTCAGACAACTTGACCCTGTGCACACAACATTTGTCCCCAACTCCAAACCCAAAACCTCAGACTTCCCAAGGAGAGACCTGGTAGCCATTGGAACAGACCGAAGGCAGATATGGAGGAGGAATTAGGGGTTAGTGAAAACCCAGGGATTAGTGACAGTATAGTTAGAAAGAGAATAAAAGTTACTGTACCCGGGCTGACTTTCACGAAAACATAGATGATAGAAATTAAATTTGCAGATGACATAAAGCTTGGAAGAGTATCAAGTAATTTGAGTGACAAAATTGACATTCTAGGAGAGTAGGTGGCCTGGCATGCAATCAAGATATAACAGAGTAATGGATAAAGGAAGGAGAGAAGATTCAATTCAAGCAAGGATAAGAGAGGCTAAGCCCAGCTAGCTGTGATAGGTTTAGACAAGAGTGCAGATCACTTCGAAGTCCAGGCAGGGTGCACAGTAAGTCTCTAGAGATTGCATGTCTAGTACTAGAACAGGGCCCTTTGTAAATCTGTTCTCCACTTCTAGGTCTCCTCCTTCCTGACTGTTCATCTGAACTTGAGACCCTCAGTTACCTTATTGCATTATGACATTGACAATATACAATAATAACAGTCATTGTCATTTACATAATCTCATTTAATCCCCTCTACAACATTGAGAAGAAAGTCTTTTAACCTTACTGTTCATGTTAGAAAGCCAAATTCTAGAATATTTAAATGACTTTGGCAAGGTCATACAGCTTGGAATTGATGAAGAACATCATTTTCAAGTCATGGTCCAAATATAACAATATGAACTCAATTGAGGCAAATGTAAGGTCTTGATTGGGAGCCCCACAATTAAGTAAGCCCAGGAGAGATATGACTTAGCAAAAGTACACGGGGAGACAACTCTAGGTTTTAGTTTACTGCATGTTTAATCAGGAGGGAAAACAACTCAACTGGCAAAGGCATGTGTGTGATCTCAGGCTGCGTTGATAGATATTCTCTTTGTTGTCAAGGTGGATGACATGACTGACTCTATTGAAATCACGAGTGTCTTACAACAGTTGACTAAAAAGTAAAAAGACTAAAAGAGATTGTCAAGTCAATGTTGGGAACTTGCTGGCTTTGAGGCTGAACTTCCTTCCACAACCGGTGCCCTGGTTCCCAGACTGTGGGAGAACACTGCAGGGTGCCACAGCATTAAACAAGCCCACTGTCCAGATACCTGTCTGTTGATTAAGACACCCTGAGTTGTTCCTTTTATAGTTAGATTTATATTATCATGTAAACTTGTCTTTTCAGAAACATCCTGATTCTAGTTCAGACGGAGCAGTAATCCTGTTACACATTTTGCCCACCTCAATTTCAACAAACATGCCATATGGCTCTGCAGTGGACTATATTGTGTCTCTCCAAAATTCCTGTGTTGAAGTCCTAACCCCCAGTGCCTCAGATTGTAATTGTATTTGGAGATAAGGTCTTTAAAGAGGTAATTAAGGTTAAATGAGGGCATATGTATGAACCCTAAGCCAATATGACTGGTGTCCTTATAAGAAGAGGAACTTTGGACACAGTGACATACAGAGGAAAGGTCATGTGAGGACACAGGGAGAAGATGGTCAGCCCCAAGCCCAGGAGAGATGACCCTGAAGAAACCAAGCAAACTAATACTTTGATCTTAGAATTCTAGCCCCCAGAACTGTAATAACATAAATTTCTATGGTTTAAACCACCGAGTCTGTTGTTTTCTGTTATGGTAGCCCTGGGAGACTATTATAGGCCCCCCACACTACAGAACATGCTTAGTCATCTAGCATAAGTAGTTCTCCTGTTATCGACTTCATCGGAAATCCCTCAGTAATTGATTTTTATTAATGACTTCATTTGAAAATACCACGACTTCCTGCCAAGGGCTGTACCGGGAATCAGATATGACCAACTCCAAAAGAAAGGCAATTCCTAGAAAATGAAAGGAGGTATTGTGTTCTGCTTTGGTCTGCTCAGATCCTGCTTGTCTCATAATATTTCTTTCTTATGCTCAAAAATTTATATGAATGTTTCTATTCATCTGCCCCATTAGACCATAAGCAGCTTCAGGGCAGCTGTGCTCTTAGCCATTGTTGTAAGGTAAGTGCTATTCTCCTTACCTATGCGGGCACACACACACACATACATACCCCACATCATACAGAGTGTCTAGTTCAATGAACATTAGTTGGGAAGATGAATAAAGCCCAACAAGGAAATTCCTGAGAATAATTCTATTTCCTGTGATCTTCCTCATGTAGAGAAAATACAAAGGCCAAGATCCACAAATCTCCTTGTAATTTAGGTTTCCAAACAGGAAGCATGCTTTCTCATTATAACTTAATCAATTGGTCTCTATTTATCTATCACTATGATTGGTTCAGAAAGCATCAGTCCCCCTAAAAATGCCTGAGCTCTGTGTAAACCTTTAGGATGGAGTTCCTGAAAAGCTAAAGAATGGAGTTGAGCTTAGGTCAGACTTTAATGGGTGGTGGCATCTGCTCAGGTATCATCTCTGCCTCAGGCCTCACCAGACCAGCCTCTCCCTTTTCTGTTTCTTTTGTGGCCATAATTACTATGATCTTCCTGGGCTGGACACCAAAAGCAAGCACTTCCTTCTGCTCAGTTCAGAGAGCTCCTGTGTGCACATCTGCACCAGCTTAAAACCCTCAAAGGTTCTCCGTGGCCTCTAACAAGTAGGTTTTTTGACATGTCTGAGAACACAAAACCATGCTTCACACTATTGTTTTACTATTTTGGTAACAATTCAGAACTTATCTTGCAATTTTCAACAGTGTTAAAGGAAGATATGTTATTCTGTGGAATAAGGAAGGTAAAACTTTTTTAAAAGTCCACATTCCTTCTGATGTCTCACAAGCATGACCTGGCTCCTACTTTCTGTCTCTTAGTCTCACTGGCCCCCTTTCCTGCTAGTCTCAAAACCCCGAAAGCGGCTAGACACTTGTGTATCCCATGCCATTGCACACTGTCCCTTCCGCCTGGAACTCTCTTCCTTGGTCAATCCTGCTTATTTCCCGAGGCACAGTCCTCATCACCCAAGAGAAGCTACCCTAGTTTCCCTGCCAGCATCTTAATTGTGCCCCTATCATGGAATTTGGGCTAGTCTGTGCTTTGGGGCCTTTCTCCCATTAGAGACAGACCGTGGGTGTCCCAAACCTGCATCTCCATGCTCAGGACAGTATCAGAGACAAGGTGAATGTTCATGGATGTTTGGTGTAGGAAGGAATGAGAGCTGGAGAGAATAGGAAACACATTGGAGAGGGAACTCCCAACTCACACTCCTTGAACTGTGCAGCTCCACCTGCCTCTTAATTCTTCTGAGGCCTCTGAGGGGTCCCTAATCCACGTTACATCTTATAATTGTGATGGGTCCATGAGAGAGTCTTGAGACATCTGCCTAATTCACTTATGTTAACTCAATTTGCTTCCCTGGGCTCGCTCCCCTCACCAGGCTGTTGTGCTTGGTGTTTGTTCACCAAGTCTATCAGCAATGTTAGAAATTTAATCAAGATGTATGAACTAAAAGAGAATTTATAGTATTAGCACATGTGTATGTTGGGGTCAGAGCTAGAGCCATCAATCATGCTTGAAAACTTGTCAACAAGGTGAAATAACCAGATGCCTGATTCTCACAATTTTGTAATTCTCTTTGAACAATAACAACAAATGCGCCATCCAGAAAATAGTTTTTTGTTCTAGTAGATGTTACCTCCAACTACAACTGTCTACATTAAAAGAAAATGTTCTAGGTACCCTCTAACTCTTCTTGCTCAGACCTGATTTAGACTCAAACAATGGGACTTGGGAAAATAGAAAGAGGGAGATGAAAGCAAAGTTCTTAATAGAATCAAGAATGACAAAATAGTGAAATAGAAAGCACCATTTGTCATATGAAAACAGGATACATTATAGCCGCATACTTCACGTACTCAGTAAAGCTACATGTGTTCTTATCTTTAGCTCTTATTCCCAGAGACTCCACTTCTGGACTCCTTTCAACATGAACAGCTTCTAAAGGGGACAGTAAACATAGCAGATAAAGAGACATGGTTTAGAGTCAGAAACGACTTTAGATGAGTGACTTAAACACACTGAACTTCAGTTTTCTCTTCTGCTAATTTTGGTCAATAATAGTATTTATATCTTTCATGGAAATCAAAAAGGACCATTCAGGAAAAAACACTAATCAAAGTATCTGATACCCAGTAAGCACATTATGATAAAAATATACAAGTCTGAAATACAAAATATGCAATGTAACAATGGAACTTAGTAGGAGAAAAATCAACAGTGCCATATGGTTCTCAGTAATGATGAAACGCTGTCTAGTAAAATTTTTGAAAATAGACTTTCTGGATTAAAAGCAGAAAATGCAGGATTCTGCGGACACACAGACCTGGGTTTGAGTCCCAGACACTCTACATTTTATTTTGTAAACTTTTTCCTATCTTTATACTCAGTTTTTAAAATGGGTTTAATAAAACCCTCCTTATGGAGTTCATGTGAGAATTAAAGTATAACACGTAGCAAGTGTCAGGGTTAGAAACTGGCATGTGTTCAGTAAAGGACAGTCATGATTATTAACATCAATACTGTTGGGTTTCCACCAAAGATACAATAAGAAGAGCACACTGTACAAAAAGAGGAATCCTGAGTTGAGCCCTGGTTGTTTTACCAGGAGGGGTTGGATATATATTCTTTTAGAAGTCTCAGTTTCCTCATCTGAAAAATGAAGTCAACTATATCATTTTTACCCCCAAATTTAGTGGCTTAACACAACAGTTATTCATGTAGCATATGTTGCTGTGGATCAGCAATTTAGGCTGGGCTAAGTTGGGTGGTTCTTCTGATCTGGGCCAGGCTCCTTCATGTGTCTGTGGTCAGCTTCAGGCTGGTGAAGCAGCTCTGTCTTTCTTCCAGCTAGAACTCTCCCCCTGTGTCTTCTACCATCCAGCAGGCTAGCCTGGGCTGGTTCACAGGGCAGTGATAGTTCCAAGAAAGCAAGAAACAGCACATGTGGCCTCTTGAGGTTTAGATTTGGAATGGTCAAAGATCACATCATATTAGCCACAGTAAGTCATGAAAGCAACCAGATACAAGGAGTGAGAAAAGAAACTCCAGGCCGGGCGTGGTGGCTCAAGCCTGTAATCCCAGCACTTTGGGAGGCCGAGGCGGGCGGATCACAAGGTCAGGAGATCGAGACCACAGTGAAACCCCGTCTCTACTAAAAATACAAAAAATTAGCCGGGCGTGGTGGCGGGCGCCGGTAGTCCCAGCTACTCAGGAGGCTGAGGCAGGAGAATGGCGGGAACCCGGGAGGCGGAGCTTGCAGTGAGCCGAGACTGCGCCACTGCACTCCAGCCTGGGCAACAGCGTGAGACTCCGTCTCAAAAAAAAAAAAAAAAAAAAAAAAAAAAAAAGAAACTCCATTTCTGATTATTGGAAGAGCTATATAAAGTCACATTGCAAACAAAGTGTGTGGATACAGGAATGTCATTAATTCGGGTAATCAGTGTAACCCGCCACATCTCCCCTCACTCCTGTGACTCAGAAATATCTCCTTCTTTCAGTTCCCTGAACATTTACCTTAATTCAAACCCTTACCACTTTTAATGTGGACAATAATAGTAACCACCTATGTGGTCTCCCTCTCTCATAAAATGTACCCGTTTGGTCTACACTTTTACAATATATAGCAAATCATGACACAGTCCTACATCAAAATTTTAATGACTTAGAGATGGAACCCACATTGCTTCCTGTGGCATTCAGAGTCCTTCACTGTCTTCTTTTCCATTCATGTTTCCAATCAATTTCACCCCCTCATATCTTGCACTGCAGCTCACTTGTAACCTCTAATCACCCCTCAGGTAAGCTGAGATGACCTTCAGATCATCTGCCCAGGTAACCTTCAGATCATCTGCCCAGAACCCCTTTCCTAGGAAGTGGCTCACTTATTCCAGCAGGGATTATAAGATTATAATTATAAGATTATAAGAACTGTGTTGATGCAACTTGGACCAAGTCCTCTGGCCACAGCTGATGTGTTCAAAGATAAACATATATATCAAGACAGCCCAATGAGAGTCAGAGTCCCTTCCTTGAAATTTTTGGAATTTGGCCCGTAGGAAGAATTAAGTGAATCTGTAGTTTAGGCTGTAAATTGAGGGGCACTCTTACCATTGGAGTCTTTTGTTCAACTTATCCTGGAGCAGTTTCCCTGGCTTGGTTAGTAAACCATATATTTTGGATTTTATGAGACAATTTTTTTCCTCTTTATCTAACTTTATTTTTTCTTTTTTGGTCACTTGTAATAAGAAGAGTACTGAGTGGTACTAAGATCCTATATTTTTGCCCTCTATTCTATGCCTTTGTTTTGTGTTTTTGTTGTTGTTGTTGTTTGTTTGTTTGTTTTTGAGACAGGGTCTCACACACTGTCACCCAGGCTAGAGTGCAATGATGCAATCTCGGTTCACTGTAATCTCCGCCTCCTGGTTGCAAGTGATTCTCCTCCCTCAGCCTCCCGAGTAGCTGGGATTACAGGCATGCACCACCATGCCCCACTAAATTTTGTATTTTTAGTAGAGATGAGGTTTTGCCATGTTGGCCAGGTTGGTCTTGAACTCCTGGCCTCATGTGATCTTCCCGCCTGGGCCTCCTGAGTGCTGTTTAATAAAATCCTCCTTGTGGAGTTCATGTGAGAATTAAAGAAATAACATGCAGAAAGTGTTACAGGCGTGAGCTACTGCTCCCGACCCCTCTATGCCTTTATTCAACTCAAAGAGGCTCCCTTCTCCCACCCTGCTGGTCTCACTCACTCTTCAGGGTCCGGTGCAGATGGCGGCTCCTCCATGACAACTCCCTGCTTTCCTAGCACAGCTGCACCATCGCTCCCTCTGCAAGACTCCAGAACTCTGCTGCTTCTGTTAGCGAGCTTCCCACTGTCTAGGTATAGAGTGTTAGCTGTATCTTTCTCCTCATCAATTATGTCATCCATTTATTACTTATTATACATCTTAGCTTAAGTTCCCACAGAAGGGAGAACCAAGACAAGGACCCTGTTGACGTAAATTTTTGGAAGGCAATCAGGTGGGAGGAAACACAAGAGTGAGAAAGGAGGAAAACCTGACAAGGACGTGTGGATGCGGGCACCACGGTGGGAAACAGATCGGATTTGTGTGCGGCCCGGGAGGAGCATTCAGACTACCTCCAGGAATTGTACCCCTGAGGCGGAGTGGGAGAAAAGCTTACGTAGGTGCATCTATATCCTGTTTGTGCCATCGTGCCTGTCAGTGAGTTTTTTCCAATATGCGCAGCACCAGAGAGATCCTGAAGTAGCAAATGGAAGAAATACTGTGCGTTCTTGGGATATGAGTTATCAGTCTGAAGTAAGTAGAAGCTTGCAGGAAACTGTACACTACCATCAAAGCCAAAAGGAGAGGCCGAGAGAATGTGGGTCAAGACCTGAGCACTGTCTGGTACAGTCCACCTCATACAGCACTCAGATCTGTTTACTATGTTAAATCCAGTGCAGGACTGAGCCTGCAAGGTGATAGTCAGCTACGATCTTAGGAAAAGTCTTTGTACACCAACCTTAGTTGAACAAGCTAAAGGCCCCACTGCTAATGCTGGGTCTGAAGCCATAATTGATTTCTATTTTCTCCCCCATCTGCCACACATTACAGGCGCACTTTCAAATTCACCATTTCTGTTGCATGATGAAGGGGTGCTACTACTCCTGCTTACCTTAAGGCTTTCTGAATTTGACAATCCTGCTTCCTGATGGGCAGCTCCACTCACATGGTCATTTAAGTCCTGTGGTTAGTTTCTCAACCTCTAGTAGGTCCTAGTAGCACATCAGGAACTGCTTTTTCAAATGGCAAACAGTTCCTGACACAGGAGGCATGGTCTTGCTCAAGAACCTTAGTGGTCTGAGCTATGATTCTTGAACTGGAGCTTCCGAGAGACTTCAAATTATATGCCCTGGAAATGTCTAGTACCATTGAGTCTGCTGGATCACATGGCCTAATAAGAAATCTTACTCAATAATCTGGAACTGTTACACCACTTGAAACTAGGAGTTTCTGAGCCAGGCAATAAACAAGGCATTGCAGTCCTCACAAGTGTGGTCACTGCTGACTCCCAGTTTCAATGAGGGCTCCATAGGCTGGCGTACAATCCATATGCTTTCTTTCCAGAGACCTTACTAGTGGATTGAATGTGAGATAGATGGTAGGGAAGATTATCTCTGCATCCTTTATATTTTGATGGTAATATTAACACTGTAATTCGCCCAGAATTTGACATTGTTTCTGATTTATTCTTGTAGATACATAAAGGTTATGATTTCATGAACTTCCTCTTGGAGAGAAGTTTCAGGGGGTTCCAGTTCTGGGGGAAAATCTTAAGAGCATTCACTTCTCCATACAAAGAGAGAGAGGAAGCCATAGCCTCTGAGCTTCATAAACAAAGGGGGAAGTGCAGCCTCCTCCTGATCTCATCCTACTTCTCATCTTGAACTCAGACCTATAGGCCAGTGCTTGGGAGGAGGTTCCATTTTGCAGAGACTATGATATGGGGGTAGGGACAAGAGGTATCTATATATTGAGCTTTGACTAAATCATTATCCTAAGCAATTCTCTCATTTCAAAGCTTCGGTAAATTATTTTTTACAAGAAGTGAACAATTGAATTCACCTTTGGAGCAGACCATTCTTTGTTGTAGGAAAACTACCTTGCAGATGGGAAAAGAGAAGCATCGTCCTTCAGACTTGCCCTTCCTTGCTGCTCATAGCTATGCGTGCATAGAACAAAGGTCCCCTCTCAAGTGAAGAGTTTAAGATGCTCTGGATCCTAACAGCTAACCGAATTTGTATGAAAAGCCACTTGTATTGAGGGCAGAACTGAAAGTCTACAATGTGTGTTTCCTAGAGAGAATGTTCTTCTCTATATGGCTTTTAGAATTGAATTTTCTAATTTGTTCCTAGTGAGGTGTGTGTGTCTGTGTGTAATCTTTTCTTCATGTACATAAGGAACTGAGCCCCTGAAGATGCAGGAATGGCACGAGTGCCTGGCCAGCAGCTCCAGGTATAATAGAATCTGCAATTTACCCATATTAGGTTGCTGATGCCCTATATATGGTAAAATAGAGTCAAGCAATTCCAAGATGAAGATCACCAGCTAGGAGCCTTGTACTGCTTTGGGACAACTAGATTCTGATGGGACTATCCTGCTGGAAGATGCAGTACAAAGCCAACCCACACGAGGAGGGGGATGCGGGGTTTCCAAGTGGCAGTGGGCTTTCTCTAGAAAGAGCAAATCTGAGAACAGGGGAGATATGTCTGCAGGCAGATCTTATAGCAGGACAAAAGAACTTGACCCCATGGAGGGACAGAGATGTTCTCAATGTCTCTCTGAGATAATGTGCGAAAAAGCCTGACTTCTGCTTAGTGGCATGGGCCAGGAGTGGTCATAAGGCACTAAATACAGGACCAGTCCCTGGGGAGAGGCTCTGACAGCAGAATATGAAAGTGGCTTTATCCGGTGTAAATGCCTCTGAATTGCCATTCCTTTGTGTTATGCGCAAGCCTGCAGGCAGGTTCTGCTAAACCTCTCAGAATCACAGACTTGGGATGGTGGCAGAAAGAAGAACATCCTCCCTTCTCCCCAAGAGGCACTGACTAAGCAATGAGGGTGCATCTGGGACTGCAGTGTCCTATATTCACAAGCGATGAGGATGTGTCCGGAACTGCAATGTCCTATAGAGATGAGCAATGAGGGTGCCTCCGAAACTGCAGTGTCCTACAGGGACAAGCCATGAGGGTGTGTCTGGAACTGCAGTGTCCTATAGAGACGAGCAATAAGGGTGTGTCTGGACCTGCAGTGTCCTGTGGAGACAGGCAATGAGGGTGTTTCTGGAACTGCAGTGTCCTATAGAGACAAGCAATGAGGGTGCTTCTGAAAGTGCAGTGTCCTATAGAGACGCCATCACAACACCAGTGAGTGGGAGATGCTTACCCCAGTTGGGAATGAGATAGAGCTACAGTGGGAAAACACCCAGGGACTCTCCAACATACAGGAGGAAAGGACTCTGCAAAGAAGGGATGGGGCAGGAAGCAACTCCTCCATCCCTCCAGTGGGGCCACAGGAGCTGCAGGGATTGGATTTTCTTCTTTTCCCTTCGAAGTATTTAACAGTCCAACTCAACTCATTACCAGGCTGATCTCTCCTTTTAAGTCACCTGAAACACAGGAAGCCAGAAAATTCCTCCAGAGCTACCTGATGTGTGCTGTTACCATCTTTTAGTTGAAAAAGGAATAATGAAACCCACATCTTCATAAACTTAAGTCGTATTTTTCACCCTTTCCATCTCCCTTTACCCTGTTTACTAGAGAAATTGAATCTGAGCTGAGATTTTAATTAAAAATCTCATAATAACATACAAAATCCAGAAGATAAGGAAATTGAATTTTAAATATGGATTCTTTTTCTTTCTCTTCCTTTCCACATTTCCTGTTTGGCATGTACAAAGTTTATTAGAACAAAAGGAGACAGAAAAACTTTTGGCATAAAAATGAACGATGCTGCAGAAGGTTTATTTTGGTGTTGGGAATCTCATTGCCTTTAATTCAGCAACCGAGACCCAGACCAGGGGCTGGGCACCCCCTCCTAAACCTGGGAGTTTGGAGACCCCCAGGCCACTCACAGCTTGCTAAATAAATGACAGTCCATGCCAGAAGCTGAATACCTCAGAGGGTCGGGGAGGGTAGGGGTGTGACACGGGGATTAAATGGACTAAAGTCTTTAATAGAGAGGGAAAGAAAGAGATTCCAGGGAGGAGAAGCTCTTCTGACAAGTAAAAATTTTCCTCCATTCACCTTAAATCTGACAGACTAACAGTAACGTTGTTTGATTATGGGATGTACAATCCCTTTATTCCATGATAGGGAGTGTAAGACTGCAGTTGCAGAAGAAAGAATAAAAATAAATCTCCCATAATCCCAGCACTTTGGGAGACCAAGGTAGGAAGATTGCTTGGAGCCAGGACTTTGAGACCAGCTGGGGCAATAAATGGAGACCCTCTCTCTCTCTCTCAAAAAAATTAATAATAATTAAAATTGGCCAAGCATGGTAGCATGTGCCTATAGCTCCAGCTACTTGGGAGGCTAAGGATAGAGGATCACTTGAGCCCAGGAGTTTGAGACTGCAGTGAGCTATGATCATGCCACTCTGCTTGCTCCAGCCTTGGTGACAGAGCAAGATACCATCTCTTAAAAAATTTAAATTTTTAACGTTTATAAATGATGCTTATTACTTTGGTTACACAAAAATTTTTAAAAAGCAAAAATGATACTATATTTCAGTTTCATAGAAAATTCCAGTATATTATCAAATTATTGAGAATAAAAGACTCTTAATCCCTCATTTTACATCCATAGCTCAATAATTCCTTCAGGTATCTGGAACGAGAAGCCTTAGAAGTTGGGAACACTGACCTCCTGTTGACATTTTCTGGTGTTGTCATAAGCCAATTCATGGAGGGTATCGTCAGAAGATTTTAAAATCTCCAGTGGCAATCCCTGATATAAAGAACCATAAGAGTAGTACAGAAAACATTATTCAATAACATGTGTTAAAGCATGGTAAGGTAGACTTTATTCAGGACCTTCGCCATCGATATAGGGGCCACCTCAGTAGAATCTTGCAGTGAGGGATCTTGCAGTGGCTCAACTCTGAATACAGCGTAAGCAAGTGGGAATTTATAGAAAGGAACACTGTAGGGGCCAGTGGATAAAAAATTACTAAAAGGAAACATTGGGGTACAGGGATTCTGGCTAAACTGGATTCTTACTGAAGACAGGTCAGAGTTTTCAGGTATCACCTGGGGGTTGGAGGAGGATGAGGAACCTGATCAGATATTGAGGATGATCACATATCAAGGACTGGGGTTGGGGTGGTATATTCTTGCTTAATTAAACAGGGTTCTCTGCTAAAATTGGATTTTACAAGGAAGTGAACAGATAGGCCTAGGAGAAGATTCAAAAGCCTGACTAATGTTTGGCCAAAGAATCTTTATCATTAGGTTAGCATTTCCATGGGGTATTGAGAGGAAACAATAAGAAAAGCTGACAACATTTTAAAGCTTGATATTGTGAATTCAGAAGGACATGTTGGTGTGTGTTTGCTTAAACCCAACCTTGTTAGAAAAATAATTTGAGGAAGTTCTTACACAAAACACAGCAAGACAAAAAATAAAAATACATTTTAAAAACTGAGGCAAAGAGAAAATAGGCTGGAAGAAGAAGATGAAAACAAAATTTTAAAAAGTCATCAAGCAGAAAAGCATGCTGTGAAATTCTACATGATTATTCCAGTTGGGCCACAAACTTGCTTCTTAGCAGAATGCACTAATTTTGGGAAGGCATATAGGCCAGGCTTAAAATTAGCTTTTGGGTTCATTTCCATGCAATGGGTAAAGCTAGATGAAAACTTTATTCATTTGAGAAGCGATCTGTCCCTGGGAGAAAGAGCCACATATGTTTTTCCTCAAAAAAATTTTTTTTTAACTTTAGTTTTTATTTGATCTGGGGGGTATCCATGAAAAAAACTTCTAAGCCAGTTTGATGTATTGTAGATGGAGCATTCATCATTCACTCAACAATGATGTGCTGAGCACCTATTATTTCCCAAGATCCAGGTCAGGTGCTGGGGGATAAACGCACAAATAGCCAAGCTCACTACCCACATGAAGCTAGGGGAGCCAGACAAGCCAAAGGCTGATGACTCAGCAGGGGTATTTCCCTACAGTCTGGTATGGGTGTGTGGAGTCAGGGCACCCTATAACGTGGGGAGGGGGATGTCTCCCTGCAGTGTGGTGTAAGTGTGCAGAGTTGGGGTACCCTGTAATGAGGGGAAGGGTGGCGGGGGAAAGGACAGTCCCAAAGAGGTAGAAACTGATATTCCTTTGGCCTCTGTGGATTTCATTCATTCATTCATTCTTTATTCATTCATTCAACAACACCAGAAAGTGACAGAGCCACAATTCCCTGAATCTCACAGTCAACTGACACATCTTGGCACTTCGTGCCTTTCTAACTCTTTCATGTCCTCATTCCCACTACACCTGCAATCACAGAGAAGTTGGCAATCTTACATATTTCCATTCTAAGAGTGATTTTTATTAGATAATTTTTACTCCTCCAACAAAAGCAATTTTGCATCTGTCCCACTATCTGCTATTGTGGTATTACCATATACCATAAAGGGAAAAATGTCAGATTAGAAAGCGTCCTGGAACCTGCGAGCAGAGAATGTTCATTCAGGTCTTCCCTGAGACATTTTTGCTTGTGTGACCTTGAACAAGTCAGCTGGCCAGCCTCTCTGAGCCTCAACATATCACCTGTCAAATGGGAATTAAATAGTACCTGCCTCACAGAATGAGAATTAAATGAAATAATGGATATAGAATGCTTAGTATCCAGGGAGTGTTTGAGAAATGTGTTTCTTCTTAGGCTAGAAAGTGACTTGGAGAAATGTTCCTGTAATCAATTCCGTTTCTCAACAAACATTCATTTTCACTGTATGTCAAGCAGAGCAAAAAGAATAAGAAGAAATATATAATCCTGCCTATTGGAGACATGTCTAAATGTCCACTGGTTCAATTGTACCCGCCTTCATGCTCATAGGATTTCACGGCCTCATTCCCAACTCCTACATGAAAATTGTTTCCCATGTAAAAGATATATTTTTTCCCAAACTAGTCTGCTAGACACATTCATTACCCAGTATAATAGTAAGTCTCCAAATAGGGCCCACAGTGATCACCGCCTCTTAATAATTTTGCCCTTGTGTAAATCCCCTCCAAAATTAAATCTGAGCTTGCAGTGTGACTTGGTTTGACCATTAGAATGTGGTGGAAGTGATGCTGTCTTACTTCCCATGCTGGGCATTACAATACTCCCGTTTCCCTCTTATCTCCTGGAACATTCTCTCTTGGAACCCAGCCACTATGTTGTGAGAAGCCCAAGCCACATGCAAGGCCACATGGAAGGGAACCTAGGCCCTCCAACCATCAGCCCCCACTGAGTTCCTGGCTGACAGCCACACCCTCTGCTAAACATGTGAGTTGGCTGTCTTGGATATTCTAGCCTGGTTGAGCCCTCTTGTGACGGCAGCCCCAGCTGGCACCATGGAGAAGGACCATCCTGTTGAGTTCAGTCATACCATGGAATGTAGAGAGGGAATGAAATGGTTGTTTTAAGCCTCTGTGTTTTGGGGTGGTTACATCACACTAGATCATTGAAATAACTAGAGTTTGCCATGTTCTTTGTCTCCCACTTGTCCTTGTATAATGCTGGCAAAGACATTCAGAGAATTCCCATTGACCCTCCTAAGGACTTGAATGTCCATAGCAAGGGTTGGGTGCTGAGGATCCCAACCCTTCCAATGCTCTGCCTTCTGTGCAGAAGTAGAGGAAATACTACTGCCTTTGACATTGGGGCTCCATGGTAATTCTGCATCAACCCAGAGTCTCACCAAGTCAGTCTTACTCAGAGACTGCTTTCAACTCTCTCTCCAACAGGACTCAAAATTAGTCCAACGGGATTGTAGTGGTTGCTGTCTGTGCCCTGCTGAATGTCTTGTGGCACATATGGCAAATTCCAACTGCCAATATGTGGGCAGATGGATTTTTCTAGGACTTCAGAAGGCTGTTCTGCCCAGTGCTTATTGGGGTTTGGTGCATAAATATCCCAGGTCCCTCTCCCCTAGAGTAAAATAATGCAGAAGCATATGTTCTGTATCATTTTCCAGAGCTTGCCCATGAGATTTAGCTCCAGTGCCTGCTATGGTATTTGGCTTTAAAATTCAGCCTTTAGTGGCTTGCTTCTCTGTGGAAACCCAAAGAAAGTCCCTCATGTGAGACAGATGCCATTCTGTTTCTGTCTAAAGCTTCTCCACACCTTAGCACACATAAATTGATTTAACTTTGAATAAACTAATAGGTACTTACCTACACATAAGATACTTACCAGCTCAGTAAATTCAGCGACTGAATTCCAATTTCTTCATTTGTATAATGGATGCCTAAAGATATTTACCAGCTTGATAAAGCCTCTGTGTTTTGGGGTGGTTACATAGCAATAGATCATTGAAATAACTAGAGTTTATTAATAGCTATTATGCAAGCTATTCTGAGGTTACTTGTAAGCCTCCAGTAAAGTCCCTAACACTCTCTCCACCATGTAGCAGGTGTTCAAAGAGAGGACTGTATATAGATTAAGTATTTACTATAGTACTAATGCATTGTGAGCATTATACATATATTAAGTCATTATCTTTATAACAGCCCTCCCAGGTAGAATTTTTTTTTTTTTTTTTTTTTTTTTTTGGAGACAGGGTCTTGCTTTGGCACACAGGCTGGGGTGCAGTGGTACAATCATGGCTCACTGCTCCCTCAACCTCCCAGGCTCAAACAATTCTCCCAATTATCCTCCCAAGTAGCTGGAACTACAGTCACGTGCCACTATGCCCAGCTAAATATTGAATTTTTTTTGTAGAGATGGGTTTTTGCCATGTTGCACAGGCTGATCTTGAACACCTGGGCTCGAGTGGTCTGGTTACTTTGGCCTCCAAAGTGCTAGGATTACAGGTGTAAGCCATTGCACCTGGATTAAGGTAGCTATTATTATCATCTCCGTTCCATAGATGAATAAGAGGAGGCTAAGAGAGATGATGTATCACCCCATGGCCACACAGCCAGTGGTAGAGCTGGGATATGAACCCAGGTTATATGACTCCAGAGCCCATTCAGGTAAGCACGGTGCCAAGCTACTGCTTACCACAGTGTAACTATTAGCTATTAAAAGAAATAAATGGACTCTAGGCTTTAAATGCACTTTAGATGCAGTCAAAATATTAAAATTCAAAAGTAAAAGGACAAACTACTGTTTTGTTAAATTGATCTATTATTTAGCTATCTAGCTATGTAAACTCATCCCAAAAATGACTTAGAGTCTTTTCTGAGTAAGCCCAAAAGCCAAGGATAGAAAGTGTGGAATGACAAACCTTGGGTCATTATATAGAAAAGCTTTCTAATGGTCAAAAATGTTCAACAACAAGACAAACTGCTTGAGCAATTTCTGGATCCCTAAGAGCATTCAAGCTGATGTTACAATCACTTCTCCTGATGTCGTGGAGGGGTTTTGTGCATCCAATCATGGTTAAACTAGGAGACATTTAAGGCCATTCCCCGAGATTCGGCAAGTCAAATTAGTTGGTACTTATTACTTTAGAGTAGGAAACTGTTTATTGTGTATTTTCATGAGATACTACCACCTCTAATGTGGATCTTATCTTTCTGCACATCTTCCTTCCACCCTCCCTTTCTTGCATGATTGTTATGAATAAGAAAAGATGCCTGTGACAGGCAAGTGTGGTGGGGCTAGCAGAGGGCAGCTGTTAGGACAAAACATGGATGCTCATTTCTATGTATTGACCACATAGTGGCCGATGGTGTGCTAAACCTTTGATGAATGATCCCTTTTGCTTTCTCCCAAGAGCCCTCTGAGGTAGGATTCTTATCCCGATGAGGTAAGAGCATTGAGGCCAAGAGAGGTGCCCAAAGTCATGTCAATGGTGGTGCCACATCTGCCCGATTTCAGAGCCCTTTCTCCTCCCTCTAGGAAGCCTCTCTCAACAGAGAACTGTTAGGCAGCATGAATTGATTGTTATCCACTGCTCACCACAACGCTGCACCTATTCTAAAATAATCTCTCCTGAGTTTTGCTAAGAACAACAGGAGTGACTTAATTGAAAGGAAGGGCATTTAGAGGTTAGAGAAGGTTGTCATTTTGTTCTTTGATTGTCAGCTCCTAAAACACACACACAATTAGTGAACTCACTAAAAGCATTGCTTCTTGGATTGTTTTTTTCCTGGATCCCACTGAAATTATGATTGTTTTACAATAACTGCTACTGTGACACAAATTGCCTTTAGCAAACATCACACATGCTTAATACTTTAACCACGTGGAGGGGCTGCCTGTAGAACACCCCAACCAGGGGGAGGTTGCCAATCACAGCATGGGCTTCAAAAGTGAAGCAAACTCTTTCCCTTTGAGCATCAAGTACAGACTTACCCAGGTGAACTTCTCTTGAAATCAAACTATAGATTGACATGCAACTTAAAAATATTAGCTAGACAGGTTTTTTAAATATTTCATTTTTGTGAGGGTTGTTTTTGGTTTTGTTTTGTTTTGTTTGTGTTTTGCCAAAGAGGTCTTTGCTTTGTAAATGATTTTGCTTGATGTTCTTCAAATTGCAGCTCTGCAAAACAGTGCAAAAAATCTAGACTGAGATGTAGCAACACTAGTTGCCAAAGCTAACCTTATGCAAGGCATTTAACTTATTTGGACCTCATTTCTGAAGGAAAAAAGGGAGGAGGGGGAGAAGAGGAAGACAAGTGAAGAAGAGAGAGGAGTAAAGGAAGATGGAGACAAGGATATAAGAGGGGAGGAAGACGAAAAAGAAAGAGAAGGACAAGAAAAAGGAGAGAAAGAAGTGGAAGGTAAAAGGAAGAAAACATCAAGGAATTGACTATACACTATACACCTCAGGCCCTCCTACATCCAGAGGTCTGTGATTCTCTAATAGCATACAAGATGTATTTCCTGTATCCGATTGACACACACAGTTTTAGGTGCCACATCTGTCATTGAACACAGGGTCATGCAAATGAGTCACATGGTAATACGGCTATCAACCTCAAAACTTGCTCCCATGTGGACCACAGCAGATCTATAATATCTGACCTAGAATTGTGGTAGCTGGAAGCAGTTGCATAGTATGTAAAACCAATGTAAAAACCTCCTGTTGCAAGGGCATCAGGCTTGGCCATGAGCTTGGCTGTGGGCAGTAGGACAAGGATGCAAGTGATGTCCACCACTGCTTTCCGAACCTCCTGGGCCTTGGCACCTGCTCCTTTCCTGCTGCCCAGGAATGACTGTCCCTTCATCCTGGTCCCAGAGCAAAGATGAAAGTAAGAGAGCAGCAGCCAGAACACGGTCTGAACTGACCCAGGAGGGACAGACTTCAAGAGTGAGAAACAAACCTTGTTGTTGTAAGCCACTCTGAGTGGGGCTTGTTTGTTTCTACAGACTTACGGTGTTATTCCAGGAACTACTAGTCACAGGGAACCTCAGGGCTGGGGGCAAGTGAGGAGAAATCACATGCTGTAAGAAGTGGCGGGATCCAATACTCCTCCAATCTCACTTCAATTGATGCCCAGCTTAGAGCTTCCAGCTCCCACTGAGCTGGTTCCTGCCTGCATACTCTTACTCTAGGTCTCTCTCTCTCTCTCTAAATAAGCTTGCCCAGCCTCCTCTTAGTTTCTGATCCTGCCAGCAGGGAGAAGCCAAACCGCACTTTCTCCCAGTGGCTCTGTTCTCAGTTCTAGACCTCTAAAGAATATAGAGGAGAACTTTCAGGTTGAACTGTGAACTCCTCTGTGGCACAAAGGACTTGCTTGAGCATTGTGCTGAGAGACTCAACTAAATTCCAGGCTGGCTTCCACATGCACTAAACCTAAACCATGTCTTAAAGGTTTCAATTGAAACCAAGGTTTCTTGGCCATGCTGAGTCTTTACTCAAGAAAATGCAAGGCAGCCAAACCACAAGATGTACGTACGTTGTCCCAAAGCACATTGCCATACCATTTCCAGTATTTTTCCCACTAACCCTCCTTCTACAATCCTCTATTTACCCCCCACCCTTTTTTTTTTTTTTTTTTTTTTTTTGAGACAGAGTCTTACTCTGTCGCCCATGCTGAATTGCAGTGGCATGATCTCGGCTCACTGCAACCTCCAGTTCTGGGTTTCAGGTGATTGTCCTGCCTCAGCCTCCTGAGTAGCTGGAATTACAGGCACCCACCACCACGCCCAGCTAATTTTTGTATTTTTAGTAGAGATGGGGTTTCACTATTTTGGCCAGACTGGTCTCGAACTCCTGACCCCAGGTGATCCACCTCCTCAGCCTCCCAAAGTACTGGGATTGCAGGCATGAGCCACCATACCCAGCCGATTCCTCCTTTTTTTTTTTTTTTTTTTTTACTTTCCATAGCTGCTTTTTGTTCTCTTTTGTTCTCCCTTTACAAAGCTCAGTCACCTTTGTCTTAGTTGGACTTGAGCTCAGTTTATAGTAGAGTCTGTCTCTCCTACTGCAGTTATTTAAATAAAACCCATCTTTCCACCTTTAACAGCTGTCCAGTATGTTTCTCTTTGACATCAAAGACCCCTGATGGGCACCCCCATCGAGTATCTTCCATTTCTAGGAACTCACACTAGAAGTTTCCATTTTGTCCCTGAAAGTGTCTTCTTTCCATCAGTGTACAACACCGCCTGGCATGTGAACTCCTTCCTAAACTGGCCCCTCTGCTGACCTTCCTGACTCATTCCAACTGCCTGCCTTTGCATCTGACATGTTCTCTGCCTATGGCGCCCCTGTAGATGTGTAGCATCTAACCTGGTCTTGGAATCAAGGGTGTTAACCTGGGGAAGGAAACAACCAAGCTGAGCCTTAACACCTGACAAGGAACTAACTGTGGAATAGGTCAATGGAAGGAGATGCACGTATCCCAGGCAGAAGCAACAGCTGGAGGAAGGTCAGGAGGCAAGAAAACAATGCATGCAGGCAGGAAAATGTTAAGACATTCTAAGAGAGGCCAGGGAGGAAATGAGACTGTAGGGTTGAGCTAGGCCAGAGCCACAGGAGGTCTTTAAGCAGGGAAAAGTCAGATGAGAGGTTTGGAAAGCTCAAAGGGCAGTGCGGAGGGAAACATTCATCTTATTTACTTCTCACTACCCAACACTTAGCGGAGTTCTTTTCCAGTTATTCCTTAGCTTGTTAGCAAATGTCTAAACACTAACATTTGACCAAGGGCTTAGTCCATGCCTCATACTTTGCTAGGTGCTCCATTAACACCTTATTTTATGTTCAAAATGAGCCTAAGGGAGAGTTATTGTACTTATCTTCATTCCACAGAGGAAAAGCTGATGCATAACTTGGTCCCCTAATCTACACAAGGTTGAAGAGTAAGAAAGTAGTAAAGCTGGGGTCAGACCAGCTGGGGTCCAGTTTAAAGCACGCACAGTCCCAAACACTGTTAAGAGCCTAGTGTTCTTCACACTCCCTGAATAAAAGTCACCTGGGGGCTTTGTTTAATTTACAGATTACCAGGAGGTCTCACCTGGGGTCCCAGCAGTCTGCCACTTTGTACTAGTCTGTTAGTTAGTGCAAGAGCTCCAGGTGATTCTTGTTAACAGGGAAGTTTGGAAAACATCGGGTAATAATATCTGTTGAAGTGAACCACCTGGGTGAGAAATGACAGTGCAGAAAAGGATTGAGGAGATGTGTGCGTCCTGGCAGAGGACAAGAGGAGAGCAGAGGGAAATTAGGACCTCTCTGAGTGTCGATGCAACCTCCCAGGCCCCTCCAGGATCTAAGAGGCAGGTAAGAGCTATCACGCCCAAGTCATTACCACAAACATCCAGAACCTCAGACAGAAAGATGCGGTAAGACCTGGGTACCCCTCAGCAGCAAGGAGCCTTCTGAGACCCTTCCCTGGTGTACAGACCTCATGTAAGCTGAGCCATTTCTGCTGAGGCCATGCACTCTTAAGTTCTTCCTGGCATAATCAAGCTCACCACCCACAGCTATCGGGGGTGTTTCTCACATCTGGCCTGACCTTCTCCTGAAGGTAGCCCCAATCTTCCCCCACTGCATCATCCCTGGACATCAAAAAGCATCCTGAGATTGCTGGGAATTGACTGATTTCCAACCCAACCTCCAGCCCCCACCCCACCTGGGCTAGCAGCCCATTCTGCTTATTATTTCCATAGTAACTACCACCTACATAGCAATCATCTGCATCTCCTCACTGGATACAGAGCTCTCTGATGGCAGGAGCTGGATCTTCTAGCTTTCTCTTCCCAGCCACTGGTACATTTCGTACTAAGCTTTCAATTGGCATGTGTGGCATGAATTCAAGTAATGAATGAACGCAACCTACCTAGGTAGATAAAATTAAGTGTATCAAAGACCTAGAGCAGGTGTTGGCAAACTTGTACTGCGAGCAGCCAAATAGCAAACATTTTAGGCTTTGCCAGCCATATGGTCTCTGTCACAACTATTCAATTCTTCTGTTGTAATATGAAAGCAGCCGTAAATGATACACAGATGAATGGGTGTGTCAGGGTTCCAACAAAATTTACAAAACAGGCTGTGGGTTGGATCTGGTCCAAGGGCCATAGTTTGCCAACCCCCTGGCCTAACAATTGTCTCGTTAATTTGAACAAATTACCAACTTGTATGTTTTTGTGCAGTGTCCATCAGTTATGTTACTGAATTTATTAGACCTATAAGAATTACTGGATAGAGGATTAAATTAATTATCTCTAAAACAGGGACAAGGCCCATCCACTTCTACCTCTTAATTCAGCTTATGATACTTCTGCCTGAAAGAAAATGGTGTCACTCTATGCTTAACCAACATTGAGACTTCAGCCTTTCTCACAGACTTGGCCTTGGTTCACAGTTGCAGCTCTTAGCTTTCATCTCGACTCAGAAAAAAACCTTAGCCCAAGGCCTCAGCTCCAAGAAACCAAATCCCCTTTTCAACTCTAGCCCAGGCGCAGCCTACTCTCCATTACCATCAAAGGGGAGCTCAGGTGAATGTTGTCAAGAGGGGCAGACAGCAAATCTAAAGCACGAGCAGGGTGCCTGACACTGAAGGCTCTCCATTAATTTTCCCTTCCCTCCTTCTTTCTCCCACTGTCAGCTGGAGGAACATGTCACCTGCCGAGAAGATGGGCTGACTGGAGAGCAGCGGCGGCTGTTAGGCAAGGGCTCTTGGCATCCCTGGGAGAGTGACAAGGAATGTAACAAGCTCCAGATCGCACCTCCTTGTCCAACTGTTCCCACCAGATTGGCTTCTCTGAAAGATTCCCCAGGTAGGCAGCACAGGACAAAGACATACCTCTGCGTTTTATTGCAATCATCCTCGGTCCTTGTCCTGCATTCTCCTCCTCCTGCATTCTCCTCATCCTGCATTCTCATCTAACACTTGGCACTTCACACATTTTTCCTGGAGCCCTTTGACCTATTCCAGTGTTTCCAGATCCAGACCAATGCAGATCTGTGATGTTTCCACCAGTCCGAGGTGAAATGAAGGAATAAGAAAAGTGCCTGAGAGCCCTTTCCTATCGCCTCCTCCATTTAGTATATTCAATTCCAATTCTTGTCTTTCTGAGGACTTGTCAGAACCTTTAATTATATATTTATATTAATAGCTGTCTCCCTAGCAGTCTGTATTTTTCATGAAGAAAAGACCCCGTTTGTTTTCATTTCTGAATGTCCAGTGTTAAGTGTGATTTTCACAATATATCCCAGCAGGCATGGCATGGCAGGTCCCAATGATGGGGCATCACCATCGTGGTCAGCACACTGCACTGGTGGGTTCCAGCTGACTGTCAGCCTTGCCCAAAGCCAGGCATTGTGCTTGCTGTATACTAAGTGTAAAGTTTTTATGTATACTAAATATCAGCATCTTGGGGATGAATAAATGAATGTAGAAAGTTTTTCATAAAGCTTAGTCAATTTAAATAACTTTAAGACCATGTCCTTTCCACTTTCTGATGTGAAAATACTTTTCCTTTTAAAAATGACAGTAGTAATAGTTATTCTTTTAATATCCTATTTAGTAGAATAAAATTATTGGCAAATCATGTTGGTCCTAAAATCATTTTGATTCATCGCAAGTTCATCAAATCAAGGAGTCAGGAGCTTCTGCCTGACAATAGCTTTCATTATCATTATTATTAAGATACAATTCACATACCATGTATTCAAGGGGCTGCACAACCATCACCATTATTTAAATCTGGAACATTTACATCACCCCAGAAGAAACCTGGTACTATTAGTGATCAGTCTTGATTTCTACCCCTAACCCCTTCCTCTGACAACCACTAGTCTGTTTTCTGTCTCTTTAGATTTGTTTATTCTGGATATTTTATATAAATTGAATTATGTGCTACATGGCCTTTGTGTCTGGACTCTTTCAATTAGCAATATAAGTTTAAGGATCGTTCATGTTGTATCATGTACCAGTACTTTATTCCTTTTTACGGCTGGAAAATATTGCTTTTTATGGATATACCACATTTGTTTATCAATTGGGTTGTTTCAACCTTTCGGCTATTATGAACAATATTCTTGTGAACATTTATGCACAAGTTTTTATTAGAAGACTTATTCTAAATTCTTTTGAGTATATACCTAGAAATAGAATTGTTAGGTTATATGGTAATTGTATACTTAACAATTTGAAGAACTACCAAACTGTTTTCCAAAGTGGGTGCCCCACTTCACATTCCCACTAGCAATTAGGGAGTTCCAATTTCCCTACATTCTCGCTAGTACCTGTTATTGTCTGCCTATTTAGCCATCCTAGTGGGTGTGGGGTGCTATCACTGTGGTTTTGATTTACATTTCCCTAGTGGATACTGATGTTAAGTATCTTTTCACATGCTTGTTGACCATCAGTATATTTTCTTCAGGAAAAAATGTCTACTTAAATCATTTGCCCATTTTTTAACTGGCTATTTGTCTCTCAGTTGTTGAGTTGTAAGAGTACGTTATGTATTCTGGATATTAGTCCCTTACCAAACCTGTGACTTGCAAATATCTTATTCCTTCCTATGGGTTATTTTTTAACCTTCTTGACAGTGTCCTTTGCACAAAAGTTTTTATGAAATATAATTTACTGAGTTTTTTCTTTCTTCACTGTGTTTTTGGTACCATATCCAAAAATCGTTGCCTAATCCAAGATCACAAAGATTCGCACTTATGTCTTCATCTAAAAGTTTTATAGTTTTACATTTTGATCTGTGATTCATATTCAGTCTATGATGCATTTTGAGTTAATTTTTATATATGATGTGAGGTAGGAATTAAAATTTATTATTTTGTGTATAGATATTTAGTTATCCCTGCATCATTCATTTTTTGAAAAGACTATTATTTCCCCTATTGAATTATCTTGGCATTCTTGTCAAAAATTAATTGACCACAGATATGTAGGCTTATTGACATATTCTCAATTCTATTCCATTGATCTGTCTCTATCCTCATGCTAGGAAGGACCACATGGTCTTAACTACTATAGATTCATGGTAAGTTTTAAAGTCAAAATGTAAGTCCTTCAACTTTGTTTCTTTTCAAGATTGTTTTGGCTATTCTGGGAACATTGCATATCTTTGTGAATTTTAGGGTCAGCTCATCAATTTCTGAGACAACGATTCAGTCCATGATCTGTAGCAGTGTGTGAGGTAGCCTGACCAGAAGCCTGAGCTTGTCCCAAAGTCAGCTCATCTCTAGGAAAACTACAGGAAGGCTGGGGAAGCCTTAGCAAATGAAACCCCACACGGATAACATGGGGCTCCTAATCTTGAATTCCACTTTTTACAGAGCTTCTGATCCTTACATTTCCAGGGTTTCTACCCTTCCTGTGTCTTTGACCAAGGAAAAAATACCAGTGATTGTTAAAGAACCTTGCTACTATGGATACTCAGAGCATACCACGGTTGCCTATCCTGGCCCTCATTGTGCTATTATCATTGGTTAGTCTTTTTCTCATTTGGGAAACATGGCAGAGATAGAAACAAAGTTCTTTGTGGTGGTCATGACTGTTCTTCCCAAACAATGTTCTTCTCTGGGCTCTTGTAAATAGAAGTCACTCTGAATGTATGGTTGCATCCTCCCAAGGTCCCTGAATGCTTGTCTTCCTTCCAGGAGAATGAAAGACAGTTATGGCAAGGGTGGGGGTAGGGATGGGGGGAATCATGAATTCACCGAACATCAGCATTCAAAGATATTTTAAAAACTGGCCAGCTTGGGACTATAAATTGGGACAACTTAGACAGCCATTAACAATCTCTAATAAAGCATATGCATAAGCAATTCCTGGCCATCCACTTGTTAGTATACTTCCTGGAAAAAATGTTCCAATATAGACATAGAAGACACACACATAGAAGTTTATGGCTACAGGTTTTGTGAGAACACACGCATGAGAAGCTCTCTAACTGTCCTTCTATGAGGAAATATATCAGTGCCTTGTGGTCTTGTGGTGCAATGAAATACTACAAAGAAGGTAAAACAAATGCACTGATACGCAAGACAAGGCACAGGTATATTGAAGATGCACTGTTTAGAGAAAAACAGCAGATTACAGAAAAACACAAAAGAGGCTGTGCTGCTGACTTAGTTAGCTCAGCCTGCCCTAACAAAATACCATAGACTGGGTGACTTACACGGTAGAGATTTACTTTTTTCATGATTCAGGAAGCTGGAAGCACAAGTTCAGGGTGCCAGCACGGTCAGGTTCTGGTGAGGGCTGCCTTCCAGGCTTGCAGACAGCTGCCTTCTCACTGTGGGCTTACTTGGTCTTTCCTCAGTGTGTGTATGCAGAAAGAGAGAGAGAGAGAGCTATCAAAGTCTCTGGTGTCTCTTCTTATCAAGGCACTGATCCCATTCATGAGGGTTCCACCCTCATAACCCAATCACTTCACAAAGGCCCCACCTCCTAATACCATCACAATGGGAATTTAGGCTTCAACATATGAATTTGGGGGGAAAACATGAAATCCATAACAATTGCCAATTCTGGCCTCCCACTAGGCAGAATGGAACCACGTGGGACTAAGGCACAGAGAAGGTCATTAGCTTGCCTATAGGCCCCAGTCAGCCTTCTCAACCCAGTCCAATGCCTTCTCTGCCATGCCATGTTGGTCTTCGCAGCCACATCCATTCCTGTCTGCCTCCATGATTATACTTATAAGAATCTGTGCTATTATAATTACTTTCTTCCATAGTGCCGCCCTCTACTCTCCCCACCCCAATTCTACTTGCTTTGGATTCCACCAGGATTTCTTTTACTCTGTATCTCCTATCTTATCCTCAGCAAGGAGACTTTCTTGGCCCTTGGATTGTTTTTGAGTCCTTGTGTCTTCTCCAAAGAGCTGTTTACCCACATGTATTTATTTAGTCCACCAATGTGTGTTCAACATCTACTACATGCCAGATCCTCTGCCAGCTCTGGCCATTCATAAATAAGATGTGGTCTCAGCTCTAACAGTGTTTGAGGTTTAGTGGCAAGTAGATGTAAAACCCTTCCTATGTGCCAGACATTGCTATAAGTGCTTTCCAGAAACAAATTCAATTAATACATTATCAGTCCCATTTTATAGATAAGGCAACCAAGGCAACGAAGTTTAGGTAAACTCCTTGAGGTCACACAGCTATAAGTGGTACAGTCAGGATTTGAACACATGGAAGGTAGTGCCAGGGTCTAGACATGAAGAAAATAGGCATGTAAGCAAACAAAGACAGGTCAGTGTGATGAAGACTGTGAGACCCACAGCTCAGTGGGCTATGGGAACCCAGAGAGGGAGAATGTTCAGGGAAGACCGCCTGGAGGAAGGGACCTTTGAGCTGAGTCATGAGGATGGTTAGAACTTAGCCAAGTGAATTAGACCATGTGTTTTCCAGACAAAAGAAAAACCACATGAAAACGTCACGGGATCCCTGTGGTGTTGCTCTTCCAGCTGGAAGCCTCTGTGGCCAGTGGTGTCTTTGCCCAAGTTTTGCTCAGGCCCACTGGGCTCAAGCCTGGCAGGCCCTGCTCAGCTTGTGCTACCACCCCAGATCCCACACATGCTAAGGACACAGAGCAGCAAGGGTTGCAGGAGCAAGCGAGTGCAGGGTCCAGCTACTGCGCACAGCCAGATGCACTGGCTGCTGTGGTGGGGCGGGCAGCTCCAGGTACCAGCACAGGCGCTGGCTCCATGCAAGGATGCGGCTGGACCAGGGATACCAAAAATGGCTTACACTTCAGGTTCCAGGGAATGTGGTGGCACCCAAAAGTTTGAAGACATCAGGAACTGCAGAGCCCCAAAGTGGGTGTCACAGCTCTGGCTTGGGGAGACCCTAGGTCTGGGTTCCCAAAAGGGCCACAGCTCTTCTCTCCTTCTTGTTGCCTGTAACGTGGTGAGCAGGGAGGCATGTTTCAGCCCTATTTGTATTATAGCTCTTTCAGTCCTGCCATTTGAAAGGTCCTAAGTTCTTGTCCCACATCTAGGAAGAATGAGGTATATGGACAATTGGAGGGTGAGCAAGGTGCAGAGATGCTTAGCTCTTTTCCACAGGCAGGTCATCCAGTGGAGTCTGCAGCCCTCAACAGAGACGATACCTGGAGTGGGTAGCGTCTATCCACAGGCAGGTCATCTTGACTTCTCTGCAGCTCTCAGCAGAGAGGAGACCTGAAGTGGGTAGCTCCTCTCTGCTGGCAGGTTGTCCTGGTAAGTGTATAGTTCTAAGCAGGGAGGAGACCCACCATGGGCAGCTCCTCTTTACAGGTTGTCCTATCATCTGTCCAAGGCTGGCTGAGTCCAGGGTTTTTGTGGGCTTCAGAAGAGAGGAAGTGCATGTTGATTGGCCCATGAGCAGCCATGGGCAGGCCAGAAAATAGCACCATAAGTTCTCACTCCAGTCTGTGGAACTGACAACCCAGCCCACAGGCGTCAGGCTGTCCCTGGCTTGAAAGTGGGGCTTCACTGGGGACCCACTCCTTTCTGCCTAGAAGGCTGTCTGCTTCCCGCCACCATCAACCTGCTGCCCATGGAGCCCAGGCTGTTCATACAGAGAGGCACCTGCAGGCCTGCACCAAACCGCCCTCAGCCCCACTCAGACCCCTCTCATGCTGGTCGGTGCCAAAGTCCAGAGAGAGCTGAGACAGCAGGGGACTGGCGTGTCTGCACTGCCCTGAGCGCACACACACCCAACTGGGTCATGACAGTGCTTGGGCTCAGCCTCAGCTTTGCTCCAAAATTAGAACAAGCACCAGAGCGGAAAGAGTTCAGGCAGTGAGAGCAGGCACTTACAAGCTTGCTGGGGGAGGTGAGGTTCCCGGGCCCCTGGGAGCACAGGGATGCCTGGGTCTGCAGCTGCGCCTGGGTGCCTGCAGCTGTGACTGGGAGGGTGGGACTCTTGACCCTTCAACTTGGAAGAGGGTGTGGCTCTCACCTGTTCCAGGCTTCCACCAGCTCCATGGAGTGTGCAGCCCTGGCTGTGCCTTCCCTACTACAACTGGAGTCTTCACAGAGGTCACTCCAGACAGGCTGCCACTGCCATCACAAAGAACCAGAGTGCCAAGGAGTAAGCTTGTTGGCGTCCTGTGAGATGTTTGGTGAGGCAAGACCAGAAGGATTGAGAGAAGAAACTGGTGGAGGGCAGACAGAAACCCAACATGTGATTGGTCCATTTCGTATCCTTGCCCTTCCTTTTTAAGGCAACATAATGTAGCTTAATGGCTAAGTGCCTGGGTTTTGAATCCAGAGATTGCTTGGGTTAAGATGTCAGCTCTAAAGCTTCTTTTTTTTTTTTTTTTTTGCTGTTTTATTTTGCTTATTGATTTGTGGGAATCTTTGATATATTTTGGAATCCCATTATTTTTCCTTTTTTTAATTTATTTTTTATTATTATTATACTTTAAGTTCTAGGGTACATGTGCATAACGTGCAGGTTTGTTACATATGTATACTTGTGCCATGTTGCTGTGCTGCACCCATCAACTCGTCAGCACCCATCAACTCGTCATTTACATCAGGTATAACTCCCAATGCAATCCCTCCCCCCTCCCCCCTCCCCATGATAGGCCCCGGTGTGTGATGTTCCCCTTCCCGAGTCCAAGTGATCTCATTGTTCAGTTCCTACCTATGAGTGAGAACATGAGGTGTTTAATTCGGATCTCATCATGTCTCGTTTCCTCATCTGTAAAATGAGAATAATGTTGTGCCTGCCTCACAGAATTGAGTTAAGAATTGAATAAGTTTGTACATATAAGTTAGTACACTGTCTTACAGCAGTGCTTTGGACCTGGTATGTGTTCTTTATCATCATCTTCATCGTCATTATTTGTTCATTTATTTGTGGAGCACACTTACTGTGTTACAGGACCATGCAATTGGAGGATGGAGCTGTGGGGGGTAAGTCTTTAAGCTCATGCTTTCAGCTATTCTTGCCAGAAAGTGAACTCAAGGCTAGTGAGGGGGGACATGCTTCCAGCTTGTCACTTGGAGAAATGCGAAATGTCCCTACATGTCCCTTCCTGATGACAGCAGGCAAGGCCACTGCTGAAAGACAAGGACTTCTATTAACAAGAAGCACAAAGGAGCTCAGCATATTAACATTTGACTTTGCAGAAGGAAAGACAAGGGCATTGAGTGGGTCTCAGAGGCAGATACGACCTCAGAGGACCCTAGTGGGATCACAGCCAGTAGAGAGATGCTCTCCAGGGACCTCTGGCAGCAGGCGACCCTGGGGCCCACAGAAAGGACCCCAGTGGTAATGATCAGAACATTATTATTATTGCTATTTTTGACAATTCGGTCCTAACTTACATACCTAGGATGTTTTACATTCAATGAGCACTTACATCTATTAGTTTATTTGAACATCACCATACCCATGCAAGTGAGCAGAAGCTGGTCTTATTTTTCCTATTTTATTGATTTGTAAACAGAGGGCCAGTTAAGTGAGGTGCTTAGTGGCAAACCTGGAATCCTAATCAAGACTCTCCACCTCTCAGGTCAAAGACCATTTTACCATAAATATATTCCTCCTCCTCACTGATTGTTACCGAAGAACCAGGCTAGTTTGGGGCCAACTTAAAGAGCAGAATGCACCATCCATGCCATTGACAGGTGCTGGCAGTGGCATGGCTGCTGCAGCCTGAGCACCCTCCCCTTGAGAGGCTGAAGGGAACAAGAAGTCCTACACACCACCACAGGAGGCGGCACTAGGTCGGGGGTTCCCAGACTTTGGAATCTGACGGATCAGTCCAATTTCAAAGAATATTCATAAGGTTCCCAAGTTTGTGTTTTGTAAGGTGAGAACACACACAAAGAAACAAATACTAAGAAAATCTCAACCATATAATATCCCAAAGAAAGAATATGTCAGCATTTCCTCCAAACCCCCCATAAAGGAGAAAGAATTCAATATGAGTTAAAGGATATTCCCTGCAAGATAGCAAAGTGAGGACCTTACCCGGATGTACATCCCATTCATAGCTGCTATGTATGTTTGTACAGGTTGTGCACTGCACAACTCCAGTATTGGGGGTGCCATTCACTAGAATTCTCCCTATTTTGCCCTTTTTTTCCTCGTTTTCCCATAGACCAGCAGAAATTCTTTTTTTTTTTTTGAGAGATGGAGTCTTGCTCTGTCGCCCAGGTGAGAGTGCAGTGGTGTGATCTCAGCTCACTGCAACCTCCGCCTCCCAAGTTCGAGCAATTCTCCTTCCTCAGCCTCCCGAGTAGCTGGGACTACAGGAGCATGCCACCATGTCCGACTAATTTCTTTTGTATTTTAGTAGAGATGGGATTTCACTGTGTTGCCCAGGCTGGTCTCAAATTCCTGAGCTCAGGCAATCTGCCCAGCTTGGCCTCCCACAGTGCTAGGATTACAGATGTGAGCCACCAAGCCCAGCCTGGAAATTCTTTTTAAGAGGTAAACTGGCAGGTTGGAATACCTTCTACCATGACAATTCTGTAATCTGCTATGCTCCAAGGGAATATAGAAACCATTTGGTCCAGAAACTTCAAGTTGTACTTCAAAAATCACAAGAGAATCCACCAGGTCTTTTCAGGGGCCACTTACTCTAAGTAGAGCACTAGTCCTTTTTGCCCGATAGCCTTGCACGCAAGCATTTGTTGAAGAAAGTATTTTGCAATAACACATTATTATTAACTGAAGTCCATATTTCACTCGATTTCCTTAGTTTTTACTTAATGACCTTTTTATCTTCCAGCATCCCCTTCACATCCTACCCTAGCCACATTTTAGTTGTCATGTCTCTTTATGCCCCGCTTGGCAGGACAGATTCTTAGACTTTCCCTGTTTGTAATGACCATGACAGTTTTGAAGAGTACTGGTCAGGCATTTTGTCCTTCAACTGGGACTTGTCTGATATTTTCCTCATGATTAGGCTGGTATTACGGGTTTTGAGGAGGAAGACTACAGAGGTAAACTGCCGTTTTCATCATGTGTCAGGGGTATATACTTTGAACATGACTTATCGCTGTCAATGCTGACCTTGATCACCTTGCTAAGGTAGTATTTGCCAGCTTTTTCCACTCTGGTCACTGTTTTTCCATACTTTCTTATTATACTCTTTGAAAGAAAGTCACTATGTGTAGTCTACACTTTAGAAGTGGGGTGTTACGCTCCATTTCCTTGAGGGCAGAATATCAATATAGATTACTTAGAATTCTCCTGCACTGAAAGTTTTTCTGTTCTCCCCCTATTTATTTGTTTATTTATTTAATCATTTATTTTTGTCAGTATGGACTCATTAATATTTACTTTATACTTTGGGTTATAATCCAGTAGTTTCTTCCTCCCTCCTTCTCTCTTTTCCTCCCTCGCTTCCTCCCCTCCTTCCTTTGCTTAAATTCTTCCAGCTTTGGTCACTGGGAACTCTTTCCGTGGGTTCCTGTGTCCCTTTGATAGATCCTCATCATTATGAACTCTTTTTTAACACTTTCTTGCTTTTTGTCATTGCAAAGTTTATATTGTATATTCACTGCCCAGTTGTGAATCAGCTGTTTCTCCAAGGAGCTCTGATTCCTTTTATTGGAGAATGGTGTTAGCAACCAAGATCTGGGCACTAGGTATGCTGTTGCAACCAGAGTGTTATTGCTTCTAGACCCTCTCAACTGACAAAAGGAATATATGTGTATATACATATATATATAATATATATGTGTATGTGTATGTATACTGACCAATCTATATACACATATCCATAAATATTTCTAATATAGCCACCTGTATCTATATTAAACTAGACATGAGTTCATATGGATGTGTCCAACTTTATTCATCACTGTGTCATTCTAGCCTCCAGTTATATTAATCTGTAACCTCCTACATCAACAGGGAAAAACTTGACTCCCTCTGCTCACCAGTCATTTACTTAATTGTTACATTCCAGTATTCATAATGGTGGTATCGGAATTGTGGACCTGTAACCTCATACGAAGTAACTTTACAACTAGAATTACAAACTACAAAATTACAACTAGAATATGATGTTTATGTGTAGTTGTTTTGCCTTTGGTCTTAACAGATTCCACTCATTTTTAAAGCATATTAGGTCACTAACTTTTTTCCCTGTCTCCTTCAGTGAGGTTGTCTCATATATTTGTGATACAGTTAGACTGTTTTGTCACATTCTTCCTTCCATCCTGTCATCTACTGACCTCCTGTTACTTGCATATATTAACGTTCACTTTTTGTGTGTTAAGTTCTGTGTGTTTTGACGAAAGCATAGTGTCATATACTCATCATTAAGATATCATACAGAATAGTTACACCACCCTTAAAAAAAACTCTCTGCTTTACCTATGCAACCCTCCCTTTTCCCTACCTTCCAAAACCCCAGGCAATCACTGATTCTTTAGCCTTCTCTGTAGATTTTCCTTTCCCAGAATGTCGTGTAATTGGAATCATAGAGTATATAGCCTTTCGGGCTGGCTTCATTCACAATATACATTTAAGCTTCCTCCATGTCATTCATGCCTTGATGGTCTATTTCTTTTTATCACTAAATGATATTCCATTGTATGGCTCTATCACAGTTTGCTTATTCATCAACAAATGTCGTTCTATTGAAGAACAAGTTGACTGTTTCTAGCTTTTGTCAATCATGAATAAAGCTGCTACAAAGTTTCATGTGCAGGTTTTTAATGTGGATATATGTTTCCAGACAAATTGGGTTATTTTCCTAGGAGCACAGTTGCTAGATCAAATGGTAAGGTGAGATTGATCTTCACTTTATAAGAAACTGCCACAGTGGCCATATCATTTTGTATTCTCACTGGCAATGAGTGAGCCTTCTTGTTGCTCCACACCTTTGCCAGCCATTGGTATTGCCAACGTTTTTGGATTTTAAATAGACATGTAGAGCTCTCCATTGTTTGAATGTGTAATTCTCCAATGGTCAATGATGTTAAGCATCTTATCTTATGCTTCATTGCCATTTGTGTATCTTTTTTGATGAGGTGTATGTTTAGATCTTTTGCTTACTTTTTATTGTGGCAAAATATATGTAACATAAAATTACAATTCAATTATTTTAAGCGGACAGTTCACTGGCATTAAGTACATTCATAAAATTGTGCAACCATCACCAACATCCATCTCTAGTACATTTTTAATCTTCTAAAACTAAAACTGTGTCCAAGTGATCTCATTGTTCAGTTCCCACCTATGAGTGAGAACATGCGGTGTTTGGTTTTCTGTTCTTGTGATAGATTGCTAAGAATGATGGTTTCCAGCTGCATCCATGTCCCTACAAAGGACACAAACTCATCCTTTTTGATGGCTGCATAGTATTCCATGGTGTATATGTGCCACATTTTCTTAATCCAATCTGTCACTGATGGACTGAACAATGAGATCACTTGGACTCAGGAAGGGGAACATCACACACAGGGGCCTGTCATGGGGAGGGGGGAGGGGGGAGGGATTGCACTGGGAGTTATACCTGATGTAAATGACAAGTTGATGGGTGCAGCACACCAACATGGCACAAGTATACATATGTAACAAACCTGCACGTTATGCACATGTACCCTACAACTTAAAGTATAATAATAATAAATAAATTAAAAAAAAAAAAAAACTAAAACTGTGTACTCATTTCACAATAACTCCCCACGTTCTCCTCACCATAGCATCTAGTAACCATGATTCTACTTTCTCTATGAATTTGACTACTCTATGAACTTCATATAAGTGGAATAATAAAATAATCTGTCACTCTGTGTCTGGCTCATTTCACTTAGCATATTGTCTTCAAAGTTCATGTTGTAGCACATGTCAGGATTTTCTTCCTTTTAAAGGCTTAATAATATTTTGTTAGATGTACAGAGCACATTTCGCTTTTTCACTCATTGTTCATGAACGCTTGGGTTGCTTCTACATATTTGCTGTTGCAAATAATGCTACTGTGAACGTGGGTAGACAAATACCTCTCTGAGTGCCTGCCTTTTTTTTTTTTTTTTTTTTTTTTTTTTTTTTTTGAGACGGAGTCTCACTCTGTCGCCCAGGCTGGAGTGCAGTGGCCGGATCTCGGCTCACTGCAAGCTCCACCTCCCGGGTTCACGCCATTCTCCTGCCTCAGCCTCCCGAGTAGCTGGGACGACAGGCGCCAGCCACCTCGCCCGGCTAATTTTTTGTATTTTTTAGTAGAGACGGGGTTTCACCGTGTTAGCCAGGATGGTCTCGATCTCCTGACCTCGTGATCCACCCGTCTCGGCCTCCCAAAGTGCAGGGATTACAGGCTTGAGTCACCGCGCCCAGCCTGAGTGCCTGCTTTTAATTTTGAGTATATACCCAGAAGTGGAATTGCTGGATGATGTGGTAATTCTATATTTAATATTTGTGAGGAAGCATTATCCTGATTTCTGTAGTGGCTGTACCATTTTACATTCTCACCAATAGTATACAAGGTTTTTAATTTCTTCACATCCTTGCCAACACTTGTTATTTTCTGGTTTTATGGTTAGTAACCATCCCAATGGATGTGAGATAGTATCTCATTGTGGTTTTGATTTGAGTTTTTCTAATGATTAATGATGCTGAGCATCTTTTCTTGTGCTTGTTAGCCAATTGCATGCTTTCTTTGAAGAAATATCTGTTTAAGTTCCTTACCCATGTTTTAACTGGGTTGGTTGGTTGTTGATGAATTGATTGCATATTTGTTTAAAAGTGCGTTGTTTTTATAATGGTGGCTTATAGAGTTCTTTGCATATTTTGGATATAAGTCGTTTATTAGATAGTGAGTTGTAAGTATTTTCTCCCATTCTATGACTCGACTTTGGAATCTCTTAATAACTAACACAGAGCAGAATTATTTAATATTAATAAAGTCCAGCTTATCAATTTATGTTCATGTATTATTCTTTTTGTATTGTATCTAAGAACACATCAACAAGCCCAAGTAAATGTAGATTTTCTCCAATGTTTTCTTCTAGAAATTTTATAGTTTTGCATTTATACTTCATTTTATTCTCCGTTTTGAATTTATTTTAGTGAAAGGTGTAACATATGTCTAGGCTTATTTATTTTTTTATTTACTGGATATGAATACTCAATTCTTCCAGCACCATTGTTTGAAAAGACTGTCTTCTCTTCGTTGAATTGTCTCTACTCCTTTGTTGAAGATCAGTTGACTATATTTGTGTGATGCATTTCTGGACTCTATTCCTCTCTGTTGACTGATGTATCTCTTTCACCATTACCATGTTGTTTGATTAGTGTCACGCTATAGTATGTCTTGAAATTGGATTTTATTAGTCTTCCAACATTTTTTTCTTCTTTGTTATTTTGTTGACTATACTTGGTCAATGGCTTTCCATACATACTTTAGAATACTTTTATTGGTGTCTACAAAATACTTTGTTGGATTCTGATTAGACTCGAAATTATAGAACAAGTTGAGAAGAACTGACAGCTTAACAATATTGAATATTCCAATCTGGGAACACAAAATATCTCTCCATTTATGTAGACTTTTTTATTTCTTTCATAAATGTTTTGTCATGTTCCACATAGAGGTCTGGTACATTATACCTAAATATTTTAGTTTTGGGATGCTACTACAAATCATACTAATTTTAAATTTCAAAGTTCAATTGTTCAATATTGGTATATAAAAAAGCAGTTGACTTCTTGTGTTCATCTGTTTTCCAACAAACACAAACATGTTGTCTATGAATGAAAACAGTTTTGTTTATTTCTGCCCAAACTGCTATGTATTTTTTATTTATTTTCTTTTTTCTTTGGTTTTCCTTTCTTTGTTTGTTTTTCTTTGTCTTATTGCACTAGCTAGGATTTTTTGGTGTGATGTTGAGTAGAAGTGGTGAGAGAGGACGTCTTTGCCTGGTTTCTGATCTTAGGAGAAAACATCATTTCACTTCATTAAGTATGACGTTAGTTGTAGGCGTTTTGTGTGTTTCTTATTAAGTTGAATACATTTCCCTTTATTTCCAGTTTGCTGAGAGTATTATCATGAATGTGTATTGTCAAAAGGCTCTTCTGCATCAATTAATGTGATCATATTTTTCTTCTTTCACCTGTTGATATAGTGATTATATTGATTATTTTCAAATGTAGAGCCAGCTTTGCATATCTGGAATAAATCTCAGTTGGTCATGGCGTATAATTCTGTTTATCCATTGTTGCATTTTATTTGCTAATATTTTGTTGAGAATTTTGTCATCTATGTTCATGAGAGATGTTAGTCTGTACTTCTCTTTTGTTGTACTTTCTTATTCTGGTTTTGGTATTAGGGCAATACCAACCTTATGGAATGAATTAGAAAATTTCTTTCTGTTTCTATTTTCTAGAAAATATCGTGAATAATTGGTATCATTTTTTCCTTAAACATTTATAGAAGTAACTGGTGAAATCATCCAATCCTGGTGCTTTCTTTTTTGAAAGTATATTAATTATTGACTCAAATTATCTAATAGATAAATATAGGCCTAGCCAGACTATCTATTTCTCTTTTGGTAGTTTCTGTCTTTTCAAGAAATTGGTCTATTTCACCTAAATCATCAAGAAAAGATTCATAATATTTGTCATCCTTTAGCATCAAATTAGTAGTGATGACTTTCCTTTCTTTCTGATATTGGTGATTTTTGTCTTCTCTCTTTTTCTAAAAACTTGGTTAACCTGGATAGAGGTTTATTGATTTTATTGATATTTTGAAATAACCAGCATTTTTTCTATTGTTTTCCTGCTTTCAATTTTATTGATTTTTGTTCTAATTTTTATTATTTACTTTATTCTGCTTTAAGCTTAAATTGCTCTTCTTTCTCTAGTTTCTTATGGTGGAGAACTTAGATTTTTTTAAATCTTAAATTTCTCTTTTTTTCTAATATATGCATATAATGTTATAAATTTCTCTTGCAGCACTGCTTTTACTGCACCAATTTCTGATAAGTTGTATTTTCATTTTTATTTAGTTCAACATATTCCTTTAAAATTTTTCTTCAGATTAGGAGAGCTCTCAAGGTGAGGGCATTCTAGGTTATGGGCACAGCCTGGCAAGGAGAAGTGAGAGAATGTGCCATGTTTATAAAACACAAATTTACTTTGTATGACAGCAATAAAATATGGGAGAGGTGCCCAACAAGGAGAAAGACTTCAGAAGTGAGAGGACAGATCATGAACACCCTCATGTATCATGATATAAAGTTCAGATTTTATCTCAGAAGTAATGGAGAACCAAACATTTACTTATTAGTTTTGAATGTAGATGCTACACTTTTATCAGAGCTCTATGTTGTCACGTATAATTTTTATCATCCAGCATCTAATCAGTGTAGCTTATGAAGGACAATGGTCACAGTACCCTGGTATCAGGGAAATGTGGAATGTTAGTCCCTCATATACTACAGAATCCTAAGCAAAGGAAACAGAATATGTTCCTCCTCCCCTAGACTATACCAGGTTGTCCAGCTATACACAGTCTACTCCAGAATTTCCCCTTACATAATGTGCATCAGCATTTTTTACATCTGTCTTCCCTCACTGAGAATTTGAATGAGAGTGCAGTGGATTCTGACTTTTCTTCTTTAGCATTTCCAATGACAGAGCAAAATTCTAATTGCCTGTATTAAATCCCTTCCTGCTCAGAATACCTGTAGGCATTTATCTTTTCCTGAAACACTTCTGGTTTCAGCATTTGATACAGCATTTGGCTCCAAGAAACAGGACATCTGATGTGAGTTAGATTTGAAGGTGGTAATGGCCCCATCTCCAGTGGAGAATCAAATGTTGGGAGTGTTTGGCTAATATTGGCTGTTTGACAAAGCATTACAAAAACAAATTGTGCTCAGGGGACCATTAGCTGGTTCATAAGCAAAAATAAAAGGGATAGGATACAGAAATATGGGACCTTGAAGGATCAGAAAACTTGATTTATTCTAAACAGGAATCAAATGGCAGAAAATATGATTGAGAAAATCTTTGATCTAAATAGGCAAACAAGAAAAGAAACCAAACTTTGCAACAAAGATCAGATTAAGAATGTGGCTTGTTCACATAACTCTTGATAGTCTCAGTGAACTATGAAGTTGAGAGAGAAAGGCACAGGGAGGAGGAAGCAAAGAAATAAGGTAAGCTTGAAAAATACATCCAGGAAAGATCTTTGGGTGTGGTGATTGGCACGTGGAACTGATTGGAAGCAGAAAGTTTAGAAGCTGACTAAGATTTGGGGAGGATTGTATTATCAAAGAAAACACAAATCTAGACAAAATAATCCTTAACAATGTGATAATTTAAAAACCATTAAAGCAAACCATTGAACCTCCAACCTTCCTTAAGCAAAGAGCAAGCTCCAAACATTATACAGCCCCCAAGAAGAGCTTCTTCTCAATAGCTGCTTCACATGTACTCCTGGAAGATAACAAGCAAGGAAAAAGCTCCTGGAGAGTTAAGTCAGGGCCATTGAGGAGAACGAACATGGTAGTTCTACTGAAAGAGCAGAATAAAAGTCTAGGCAATCCACAATCTGCTAGGGCAAGAAAGCTTCACAATGTCTGCACTGCATTGCAGGATTTCCACCCTGCTATGGTCCAACGACTGATATAAGCCTTCTTTTCTCTCCTTTTATGAATGGAAGACTTCACTGTGTAATATCTATCTCTGTGGCATCATTGTACATGAGGAGAAAGAAATAATTAGTAATTTTAGTTTATAAGTCCCCAGATCTTTAAGATCTTCTGTGTGGTCTTCCATGCTGTCTTTCTCTTTCCTACCTGCAGGCTGGAAGTTAACACCCGGGATGCCCTTGAGAATCTCGCACTGCATGTGGCAGTACCCATTAACCTGGGTCCCTGAATGACCATGTGGAACAAAGCCTTCTGCTGATCTACACTACAGGTGATATGAGAGATAAATATTTATTGTTTTAGGATATAAAAATTATGAAGTTGTTTCTTACAGCAACTGGGGGTAATTACCCTGATTAATAAATACATTGAGCAACTATCTAAAGTCATGCAACAACTCAGAAAAACATAAGCCCTGAGCCCAGGTCTCTTGATCCTAGACCACTAAGTTTTCTACTCTTGGACTGTGTCTTGTGCTGAATCTAAAGTGACAGGGAGCTCACTCCCTCAAGGCCCATCTTTATTCACTAGAATAATGGCATGGTCCTGTTGTTTTTCAGCTGGCCAATCTTGTCTAGGTTAGTGAGCATGATGGAGGCATCGTCTGCTGACCCAATTTCTTTCCCTCTCCTGTGTTGGAAGATTTTATGAAGGACTGTAACTACACAATCACCCTCCTCCTTTATGAGCTTAGACAACATTTCCCCCTTTTTTTATTACATTGACAGTCCTTGCTTGCCAAGGCACTTTTATGACTGTGGGAGCGATTGCCTCACTCTTGAGAAACTCGGGAATATCCCTCAGTGCTTCATATACCTTGTCACAATATTTTTAACAGCAATTCTTCTTGTGTTTCTCTGTGAGAACCTCTCACCAGCATCTCCCCTGACAACACTGTAAGGAGCTGGAGGGCTCTGGCAGCCAGCATTGCCGTTCTTGCAGCAGCAGCAGCAGCAATAGCTATTTCCCAGGGCTGCATCCATACCCAGCCTCTCTGCTGTCTTAAACTTGCCACCCATGGTCTCCTCTTGAATGTAAAGGCTTGAGGTTGGAGTTTGGGGCTTTCTTTGCATGGGAAGGGAAAAGAAATGCATCATCCTGAAATAGAATGTGAGGTTCAGAGAAACAAGTACAAATGCACATCCTTCTATGGAGGTTACTAGCAGCCATTAAATTAATAGCAAGCATTTGTTTCCAAAGTACTTTCATATGTAACCAATTTCTACCTGGTACAACAGTGTGGGGATGGGGACATTATAATTTGGTGCGTGATCTTCAAGACTCAGACCTTATTGGTCACCTGGGGAAGACTCTGCCACCTCCACCATCACCCCCACTTTATTTAGATGCCTTTTTCTCCCATAGTACCCAATGCTTATCTCTCTTACAATATGTATCTGTTTTGAGAACAAAGAAGCCATTCATCTCTAAATCTCAAACACCTTAACTAGTGTCCGACTCATAGAGAGCAATCAATATTCATTAATCCAACATTGATTGAGCACCTACTATATGCCAGGTTCTGAACCAGGCATGAATGATACAGGGTGAATAACACACACAAAGCACCTGATCTCAAGGAGGTTTAATTCATGGGGGAAGATATATAAGAAAGATGTTTTAAAAAGTAAACAAGAAGGAGCATGTCTAGGAGTGACAACTGTCATGGAGACAATATGATGGCAATGGTCAATGGTGAATGGGCAAGGAGGGGAAACTTGGTGGGTAAAGAGCCTCTTTAAGGGAAGATATGCGAACTGGACACAGAATGAAGGGAAAGAGGGAGCAGGAAAGATGTAGGTAAAGAAAAGTCCAGACAGAGGGAACAGCCAAAATCCTTGCTGCATTAGAGGAACAGCATGGACAATGTTGCCAGGTTGGAATGAGCCTCAGTAGATGAAGCTAGACAAGCAGCTGGGGACCAGGCCATGCCAGGAGCCATGAGCTATCATTCCGAGAACAAAAAGAAGCCATTGCAGGGTTCAAGCAGGGGAGCATCATGATTTGGCTCGTGTTTTTAGAATGATCCCTCTAGACTGCTGGATGGGGAGTGGAGGGCAGTGTTAAGAGTGGCCACAGGAACACCAGAGAGGAGTCTGTGGCTCCCAGCAGGTGCTGAGGGTTTGGATGAAGGTATGGGGTGGGACTGAGATGTGTTTTCAAGGCAGAGCTTCCCAGAGCACAGTATCCTGCTGAGATGGAGATAATCCAACCCCAAGCACTCGATGACATTTGTAAAGCATCTGCTACACGGCAAATGCTTTATATTCGTTATTTCATCCTTGCGTTTATATAACATTTATGGATCATCCTAGAGGTCAGGCACTGGGAAGTAGAAATTATTATCTCTATTTCAATACTTGGGAAACTCCATGTCAGGCAGAGATGTAGCCAAAGCCCCTGAACTGGAAACAGGATACAGGTCTAGCTCCAGTGTCCATGCCATTTCAATTACACGAAACTATATTCCCTCCTACAGTTCTCAGTGAGGTAGAAACTCCCGGGGCCTTATCTCCTTCCTAAAATCACTATAACTATGAAGAGTAATCCTACCTGACATTCCCTGAACACTTACTATGTAGTGGGCTGTGCGCCCGGAGAATGATGTACATCATCTCATTTAACTCTTGACAAGCCTGTGCCGAGAGGATGGAACTGAGGATCAGAGAGCTAATTAATTTGTCCAAGGTCACTCAGAAGTGACCTTGCAGAATAGTAACAATGCAGAATATTGGCTAGTAACACAGAAAATTACTTAGTAGTAGAAACAGATTTTAAAACCCAGCTCTGTTGGGCTCTTTGCCATCATGATTTTCTGTCTCCAGTGATACACAAATAGCATTTGTATTGCTCCCTGCTCTGTGGTGCTTTCTCAGAAATCACAGCAACTCCTGTAGGAGTTATTAAGGTTGATGCAAAAGTCATTGCGGTTTTTGCCATGACTTTTAATAGACTGTGGGCCAGCTCAGGCTCAGGCAACCAAAGGACCTAGAGACATGGGGAGGCAGGGCTGACACAGATGCCCGCCCAGGCTCCCGCTTGTCCCTCTGTCTTGTTTTTCAGAAGTAAAGCAGAAACACGGCCCAGGGTTTATCCATGTGGGTCAACTTTCAACAAGCACATCAAAGCACCTGAAAATATATCCCAGACAGATCTTTTCAGGCTTACGTAGGAGAACCACCCCTGAAAATATTGACAACATTGCCAATGAAAGTGTCGAGCCACTTTTGCTAGTGACCCAGGACTAAAACTTTTTTTCTTCTTTGCCTAGAACGGCATCCCCTTCATCTGTCTTACATTGTAATCAGATACAACCTTGATAGAATGAAAGCAGAGGTCACACTGAACAAACTGCTACTTTACGTGCTCGGAAAAAGGCTCTTTTGTAACAGGGAAATTACAACATTTCTATAGAGGGATTTTTCTTAAAAGGACAGGCTGCTTTGTTCAAATGGTGCTGATTTCAGCACTCTGAAGAGATGGCCCTTCCAGACTGTCGACCTGCTGAAATTTGTGGGGCTCCTTTTGTTTGAAGAAACTTGCATATATTACAGGCAGTGTATTGAAACAGAAATTGTAAACCATTGTTAGGCAATGTTTTGATTGTCCAAAAAGTCAGATGAAATATAAACTGGTTCCCACTTTACAGTTTGCTTAGTGTCAGACATCATATGGGCATGTATAAAATAGAGATCAACAGATCTCTGTTGGTTCTGAGTTACACTTTTTGTCTGCAATCATGTTGATCCTCTTAAAAAGAGAGTCAATATTTTTAAGCAATAGTGTTTTAGATCATAGTATTAGACTTGCATTTAAAAGGAAAACAACAGGGTATATACCCAAAAGAAAGGAAATCAGTATATCAGAGAAATAGCTACACGCGTGTGTTTGTTGCTGCACTGTTTACAATAGCTAAGATTTGGAAGCAGCATAAGTATCCATTAAGAGATGATAGGACAAAAGAAATGTGGTACGCATACACAGTGGAGAGCTATCCAGTCATAAAAAGAATGAGATCCAGCTATTTGCAACAACATATATGGAACTGGAGATCATTATGTTAAGCATAATAAGCTAGGCACAGAAAGACAAGCATCACGTGCTCTCACTTATCTGTGGGATCTAAAAATCAAAACAATTAGAGTTCATGAACATAGACAGTAGAAGGATGGTTTCCAGAGGCTGAGAAGGGTAGTGGGAGGCTGCAGAGGAGGTGGGGATGGTTAATGGGCACCAAAAAAAAAAAAAAAAAAAAAAAAAAAAAAAAAAAAAAAAAAAAAACTAAATAAGACCTACTATTTAATAGAACAATAGGATGACTAAAGTCAATAATAACTTAATTGCACATTTTAAAATAACTTAAAGAGTGTAATTGGATTGTTTGTAACTCAAAGGATAAATGCTTGAGGAGATGGACACCCCATTCTCCATGAAGGGCCTATGTCACATTGCGTACCTGTATCAAAACTTCTCAGGTACCCCATAAATATATACACCTGCTAGGTGCCCAGGACAATTAAAAATTAAAAACATAAATTAACACATGGTAAATAGGAACATTTAAAAATGTTTACAAAAGAAAAACAATAACAATAACAGCATAACCAAACTCCTGAGTAATGTGACGCTTCCTATTCTGTACAGGAGGAAGGGAAATGTAACTTAGAACTTTGCAATCAGCTGGAGCCAGGCCAACATTTGTGAAATCATATTGCAAATCCAAGTGTGAAAATGCGAGATGTGTTTGAGCTAAAAAACAAGGCTTTGTGTCAATCGAAATGCCACACATGTCATGTCTCAACATGTAACGCTATCAAAAATTAAGCAAAGTGTTTCATTTTCCCGGTGTCAATTTTAACACCTAAAAATATTTTTGGCATTGTAATTACTGTTTTCTTTCCATTAGGCCTTCTGTGAGTAGGAATGTTTTGTCTACAATTCTAATAATCACTTATACTTTTCGTGAGCAGATTTATTGCTTCATTAAACCTAATTATTTATAGCTAATAATAAAAGTTTTACCAAACCTAGTAAACCTCACAATTTGTGCTTCGAAAGTGTTTGTTTCTCAGCCCCTTAATATGTTATGAATGAAATCAGTATTGTCATTTTTCACAGATTGACTATACGTGTGTTTAGGTAAAATGAGACTTCTAATCTCCTCTTGCAGGTATTAAAAAAGAGGGAATTCAACTATAATATTCTTTAATTTGATTTACGGTGCAGAATGTTTTGTAATGTAAGTCTAGGTGAGGAGGAGCTGCACTCTCTTTAGTTTCATTAGTCCATTGTATTACTTGCTAAGAAACAGGGTAAAAGTTTCATTAATAGAAAACTTATGAATGTCTTCTGTGCACCAGACCATAGTAAAGAGGACAGATTCAATCCTGGAGGTAGCAAGATGAGTTTGATCTCAGATCTGCCAGGAAAGACCTACCTATAGCCAAGAGAAAGAGCACCCCTACTACATCCACATTGCAATGCAGCCTGGATTTGCATGACGAATAAATGTGCATCATGTTAAGCCACTGAACTTTCTGGGTTTATGCATGACTGCAGCAGAGCCTAGCCTGTTCTAAGAGATACTTACTTCTCCAGGTTGTCATGTGTATCAAATGAGATACACACATAGAATGTCTAGGGCACTGCCCAACATCTTGTATGTGCTCCTCAAATGATTCTCCCCTTCATCTAACCCATACCTGAGTTGGGTCATAAGAATCGATGAAGATAGAAAGGCTCACCCGTGGCCCAAGTGGCATGTGCTTTTTGCCTTGCCTCTCTGAATGTCATGATAGCCCAGAAAATGTTACAGAGCCTACGTGGCCATATGCAAATGACATGAGACTGCCAGGTTTACAGCAAATTATAATAGAGCTCTTGGGTTAACTAAGGTAGCCCTGGTCTGAAAGGTTGGAGAGCATTTTGATGAATATATATGAAGAGATGTTTTTTTTCTCTCCCTGTCAGGCCTTCTGTAGCTGAGATAATAAACATTTGAAGCTGCCTGGGCCATTAATCAGATATGACATTTAATGGAGTTGGGATCACAGGTCAGCCTGGTGCTGGCCGTGGGCAGAGACAGTCTGTGAGTTCCTACGAGACCACTTGTTCAGAGTCAGGAGCTAATTCCAATTACCCCAGGAGGAAATCGATTGTTTATTTCTGGACACTAAGGGTAGAGTGCTGGATTCAAGTTCCTTTTCTGCCTTAACCAGCTGTGTCCTTTGGGAGGATCTCCTCTCTCTAGGACTCCCTTTCCTCCCTGGTACATAGGTGGATGGGAACAGAGAGCACTTTGTACGATTCATGCAGCAACAGCAGAATCCACTTTTCAAGCAAAATCATTATGCATAAATTTAACATAAAAAATGTAAAAGTAGAAATGTTTAGATTGAAATAGGAACAAGGATGGGGAGATACTCCCAACAGCCACCTCAACAGCCCCCAGGCAGCTCCACAGCAGCCCTTCCTCTGCAGGATTAGGTTTAAAAATTTCAGGCATGGATCATCTCTCGGGTTTTTTTGAGCTCTACTGCTCTGTGACTTTCGCTGTTTTTTTTCCACACCGTTTACTGCGAGGTTTCTGCCCACAGTGGGGGCCTTTCACAGTCTGCTCTCATGCTTCTCGCTTTGCAACAGTCTGTCTTGGGTTTTCCTCAAACCAAGTGGGGTTCCTTTTCTTTATGTTTTTGTTTTGTTTTGTTTTGTTTTTGTTTTTGTTTTTGTTTGTGTTTTTTTGTTTGTTTTTTTGACAGAGTCTTGCTCTGTCACCCAGGCTGGAGTGCAGAAGCACGATCCTGGCTCACTGCAACCTCCACCTCCCAGTTCAGGCAATTCTCCTGCCTCAACCTCCGGAGTAGCTGGGAGTACAGGCGACCGCTACCATGGCCAGCTCATTTTTGTATTTTTAGTAGAGACAGGGTTTCATCATGTTGGCCAGGCTGGTCTCAAACTCCTGATCTCAGGTGATTCACCCGCCCAACTCAACCTCCCAAGGGTTCCTTTTCTTTTAAGGAACTGGAAAGAGGTCGTTCAACAACTCTAAAGCTGCATGTATCCCTGAGGCTCTCCCCTTCTCTCTTTCCCTACCTTGGAGAAACAAAGAAGATAATAATATGAACCATTTCCTATGTGTTTACAGGACTGTGTTTTACGTAAATAATTTAAAAGTCTTTATTCAGCTTAAGAATATGGAAAATAACGAAGGCAGGTGAGCCCACCCCTCTTCACCTGCAAGAGGGTCCCCAGAAAACCCCCAGAGTGAACCCCCTCCAGGTGTCATCGCCAGCCTTTCTCTCTGAGCCCTCTCGCCTGCAGCCCGCCTGCATCCCCTCTCTCTCCTGCTGCTCCAAATCTGACTGCCTCCCTCTGGATGTTGCTTTAGCTGCGGTCGGCTTCGCTCTCACTTTCCACTTTGCTCTTCCAGCACTGGCTCTGCTCTGTATGGGGTGATTGCACCCCATGCCTGCAGAAAGCAGGAACCTGGTGTCCCGCTCCTCCTTGACACAGTAGGAGACTCTGACCCCACTCCAAACTCAGCCTGGGCACCACATCAGTTGAGTATTCTTGTAGCACAGCCTCCAGGCCCCAAAACTCCATCCTGCTCTGAGCTCTCCCAGTTACAGAGCTGCCCCATCCTTCCTGTCTGGTAGGACATACATGCAGTCTCCACCTCCCCGACTTTGAACTCTGCATACAGTCAGTCTTTCTCATCCTCCACCTCTGATGATAAGCCTTTGAAAGTGTTCGATAACCCCCTTCCTCCAACTTCAACTGTAATACCTGAGGGGAAGCCCTTGCCTGGCTCTCCCTGATTCTGTCTAGAAGAAAGTGGGAGAATAGAAGGAAGAAGAGAACGTGGAAAAGGTGGCTTTAAAGTGTCTTGTAGCCCTTGAGATGTGAATCTTACACCCTCCTATTCCCCTAAAGGGAAATGGGAACAAAGAAGAGGACAAGTTAGTGGGTAAATAAAACAACAACAGTAATTCTAATAATTGCTAAAACATATAGTGTTTATTTTGTGCCAAGCATTCTAGTCTCACTTGTTTGCCATTGGATCCTTACGACATTGCAGAAAGCACTGCTGTGATTCCCAAAGACGTTATTTTTTTCAGTGTGATGTAGTGAGGTCTAGTGTGAGCAACACATAGATTCAAATTCAGCTCTGTCGTATTTTAGTCTTTTCACTGAAATAAGTCATTTCATTTCTCTAAGCCTCAGTTCTCTCACATGTACAATGGGAATAAGAATGGTGTGTGTCTCACAGGATAGCATGAGGGTCAAAGAAGATTTGCCCATAAATGCTTAGCACAGAACAGGACATAATCCCACCACACTGGCTTTTTTCTTTGTTCAGAAGGTATTCAAAGTGAGCATTACAGCAATTAACACACCTAAGTGACAAGGTTAAAAGATAGGGGTTAAATGAAAAGCTCAATATTTTCTCCAAACCATATGGATCCCAATTCATTCATTCATTCATTCATTCATTCATTCATTCATTCATGCATTCATTCATTCATTCATTCATTCATGCATTAATTCATTCATTAAATAGATACTTTTTGAGCACCATCTGTGCTTTAAGCACTGTTTTAGGTAGGTTCTAGAAATACAACAATGAACAAGACAGTCAAGCCCCTACTTTTATGGTGCTTATATCTAATAAGGTAAACTGATAATAAACAAGTAAAAAGAATATGTTAAGCATTTTGAAGTAGGTTCAGCAGGGACTATTTAATGTATCTCCATATGCCAATACACACATGAGCACACATATACATGCACACACATGCACATAGCACATGTGCATTCCCAGTCACAGGCACACTTGGATGCAAACTCACACCCACACATCTTTGCCTGTGTGCTCTTTCAGTGCCTCCTTTTACATTATCTTTACTCTACTAGGCCGGAGAAATCCATTGCCTTAGGGAGGATTAGGAGACTTATAGCAGTAATACTGAGAAAGCATCTATATGGAACTTTTGATTTCCAAAATAGTCACCCAGAGTATGCAGAGACTGGAGATGTCAGGCAAGACTTCTCCCACCAGAGAAGAAGTGGGATACTTTCTATAGCGGAAGAAGGCAGAGAGCTCTGTGGGTCTTCATCCAGGAAGGAGATGCTACCTGGGTCTCTGAAAATCAGCCCCAACACTCAGTGCTGGAGCCTCAGCCATAAGATGGGGTGATGCTGCATAATCCCTGTGTCGGTGAGGGCTCCTCTTCTCTACCATGCTCACGTTAAAGCTGGATTGGTAAGCAGCAGGAAAAGAGTGAAGCGTGTGGAGGGGTGGCCCTGAGATGCAGCTCCAATCTTCCCATTTCTAGGAGATGCAGAAGCTTCCATGTACCCTGGTGGAGGGACTGGACAGTGAGGTCCTGAGGGTACAGTGGACAGTCAGAGGCCTGAAGCTGGAAGGGGAGCCACTGAGAGCTGGGATATCATGGCTAGAGTAAAGGGTGGTCTCTACCTAGAGTGGAAAGTCACTGAAAGGTTCCAGTAAGGAAATTATATGATCCAACGCATATTTTTAAAAAGTTGCCTCTGGTGATGTGTAAATAATACTGTAGGGGAACAAGAGTGCAGTGGGGATTTGTCAGAAGGCACGCCTCATGCAAGGGGCGTGGCCATAGCCACACAGTTAACAGCTGAGGCTGGAGCAGCTGGAGGCCTTCGGGTGTCTCTGGCGCTGTGGAGTCTCTCCATATGTCTTTTCCAGCATGACAGCTTCAGGGTCACCAGGAATGTGTGTATCAGTCCAGTACTCCAGGTTGTGCCATAGGCGAGTAAGTCAGGTGGGAGTTGCATCACTTTTCTATCCTAGCCCTGGAAGCATCACTTCTGTTCTTCAGAAGCAAAGTATTAAGGCCAGCCCATATTCAAAGGGAGTGTCTTCATCCATTTGTGCTGCTATAACAAAACAGCTTAGACTGGGTAATTTATAAGCAATATAAATGTATTTCTTCCAGTTCTGGAAGCTGGGAAGTCCAAGATCAAGGCGCTGGCAGTGTCGGTGTCTGGTGAGGGCTTGTTCTCTACTTCCAAGATGGTGCCTCTTGCGGCATCCTCACATGGCCGAAGGGGCAACGCTGTGTCTCCTGTGGCAGAAGGGCAGAAGGACAAAAGGAGGCCTCGCTAGGTCTCTCCAGCCCTTTCATAATGTCCCTAGCTCTGTCCATGAGGACTGAGCCCTCACAGTTTCATCCCCTCCCAAAGGCTTCACCTCTTAATACTGCTGCATCGGGGATTAGGCTTCAACATGAACTTAGTAACAGGGAGATGCCACCTCTTGTGAAGTCTATAGAAGCAGCACATAGATATGGCCATGTGAGAACTTGGCTACCTTAAGACTGCCACGCTGGAGAGGCCAAGTATCGACATTCCAGTGAAGACGCTAGGTGAGCCCGGCTTCCAGCTATCCCACTGAGGCACCAGATGTGTGAACCCCCAGCCATCCTGGACCCTCTAGAACAGCCCGTCTACCAATGGAATGTACCAAAGTCATGTGGAAGACATATCAGCTGAGTCCTGCTCAAATTTCTGGGCCACAAAATTATAAAATTAAATGATGGTTGTTTTAAGTCATTAAGGTTTTGAATAGTCTGTTACATAAGAGATAACTGTAGTGCTGGGGAAAATCCATTATTTGGAGGCAAAGAATGGTTGGGAAGAGAGAATCAAGCGTTCATTTGTAGTTCATTTGTAGTTCATTTGAAGTTAATGATGTTGTCAACAAGGCAGTTGAAGAGGTGAGGCTGGAGCTGTAGGGAAAGGCTGTATAAGTGTCGGGGGCGGCTATGATTCAGTGGGGAAGCACTGACTTGCACACTTGATAGAAACTCTTGGATCCAGTTCAGTCACTCATTCGTACATTCATTTATGGTGTAGACCTGGATGAGGTATTTCACCTTCTCATTCTCACTTTCCTCATTTGGAAAATGAAGAGTTCTTCTGCACATGTGAACCAATACTACCTGTATAAAAGCACTCAATAGACTGGGTACAGTGACTCATGGCTGGAATCCCAGCATTTCAGAGACCAAGGAAGGAGGATTGTTTGAGGTCAGGAGTTCAAGACCAGCCTTGGCAACATCATGAGACCACCTCCCCCACCACCACCATGACCCCATCTTTTCGAAAAATTAAAAAATCGCCTGTAATCCCAGCTTCTTGGGAGGCTGAGGCAGGAAAATCGCTTGAACCCAAGAGGTGGAGGTTGCAGTGAGCCAAGATCACGACACTGCATTCCAGCCTGGCGGCAGAGCTAGACTCTTGCTCAAAAAAAAAAAAAAAAAAAAATTACTCAGGCATGGAGGTGACACATGCCTGCAGTGCCAGCTACTCAGGAGGCTGAGGCGGGAGGAACACGTGGGCTCAGGAGGTTGAGGCTACAGTGACCTATGATCACACCACTGCACTCCAGCCTGGATGTCAAAGTGAGGCCTTGTCTCTAAAACAAACAAAGAAAAAGCACCCAAAAGAACCTCTTTCCCTAGGCCTTCCCTCTAAGACACAAGAAACAGCCTAAACCAAAGCCCTATATGAGGATGGAAACCCTCATATCCCCCTGTGGTATTAATGAAGTAGGAAATATGGCTATTTATATTGTCATTGTCCAGGATAATACCTTGAAAAGGACAATGTCTTAAAATAAAGTGTAATTTCTAAATAAAAAAAAATTTAAACATCCAGGTCTCAGGTGACTCTCCCATCTCGTGAAAACAAGTAGGAAGCCCACGTTATTATTTTCTTCTTTACTCAAAACATCGAGAAAAAAGAAATCCTTCTTTTCCCTTTTTAGTCTTGAACCACATTCACATCCCTGCCTCCCTTGGAGACTTTTCTTCAGCTGCAATTTACAAATGTGAAAAGCTCCCCTCCAACCCCGATCCGAGACAGACTTTATTTAGGAATAAGAAGGAAGGAGGGCCCTGCTGTGTCCTCCTTTTGTCTCGGTCTTCTTTCCTCTCACTCGGGTGACACAGAAAGAGAAGGAAAATTACGCATCATCGAGGAAGGCCCTGAATGCAAGACAAAACAAACATACTACAACCAAAACTGGGGTCAGAGGCTTGCTTTCCAAATTGGGTCTTGGGGGTGGGTGGAAATCGAGGGAGCTGCTCTACTGAAATTTGCTCTGGCTTCTGGGAGCCACGTATCCTGTCTAACATCCCTGCCCCCCGCCACTCCCCACCACCAGACAAAAGAATTTCTCTTGTAGAAAAACAAGATCATAAGACCATAATTGTTTGATTTTTTTGTTGTTGTTTTCCCTAAGTAAAACATGGTAAGTGTATGTGAATGTATTTGGGGAAAGGGAGATTTGGCTGGAGGGTGCAGGAGTCTGGAGGTGTATGCTAATTGCATGTTCTCTATTAAATCCTCCAGGTCCCTAAAGCTCCCTCCTCCCTGGCAGAACATCACAGAGGTCTCAGAGGCTGCTTTGAGGCTTTTGCAGAGGCTGGAAGACAACCCTTTGGAGTTCAGGTATGATGATCACTGAGCTTTATTCTGGCCCCACTGTGATGGGCTATGCCACTCAGCCTGCCTTCTCCTGGAGAGAAAGGTGCTGATTACAGGCGGCAGGGTGGGGACAGCACGGCAGGTGGGCCAGAAGCTCTGGCCCGAGCTAGATTTGGACCTAGAGGGCTGCTCGCAAATGAGCTCAAGCCTTGCATGCGCCTCTCAGCTACCAGCGTGGACTGTTAGGGGCTTTTTGAAGTAAGACAAATATATCTCCTAGCAGCCTGGGATGGAGGAGATAAGGGAACAAAGACTGAAGTGACAAGGCACAAAGTGAACAGCTGCTCCTGCTGGTTTGGCAAAAGGAAGGGTGGAGAGGTTTAGGGAAAGATACGCTCTGAGCCTTAAAGACACCATCAGGGGGCGTGGTCTTCCCACAGCCATGGTTCACGGAGGTATGGCGGTGTAGGGTCGAAGGGACCTTGCAGGCAGCTTGCACAAGCCTCTCCTCCTCCAAGGATGGAATCTCCCTGCCACCCACACTGCCACGTCTCTGTTCAATTCCTTCATGAAGGGCAACAATGCCTCCCAGACACACACCCCATATTTCCAAGGCTCTGACAGCTTCGTCCTCCTCATGCACCCTCCCGACAGGCACCCTCCCCACCTTCCTCCTGGCACTCTGTCGCTCCCGCCGACCACCATAATGCTATACCATGCTTGGTTTTGAGGGGTGAGCTGCTAATGGGAATGAGTGTGGCTTGTATCATGTCTAGGAGGAAAGCATCCCCATGTGGTATCCAGAGGCTGGAGTTTAGCCCAGCTCCCCCCGGCTCTGCAACTATAGGAAAGTTGCTCCCTGCGTTTGAACCTTAGTTATCCATCTATAATGATGGGATGACCTGGGTGATCTTTGAGTGCCCTTGTCCCTCCAGCCCCAGTGATTCTGTCTCCCTGGTACCATGATCACAAACTGGATATTGGGCTGATGGGTTTGACCCAGAGTGACCCCTCTGATGCCGGTAGGCTTGGTGTTTAAGGCACATTTAAAGTATTACTCTAGGAGGGTGCAGCACATCATAGAGAAAATAGGAAGTAATTCATCAGAAAACAAAAGCTGTGAGCTCTGGAGACAGAGAGTAAGGGCTGTGTTCATTTCTTCTTGCTGCTATGACAAATAACCACAAACTTAGAGGCCTAAAACAACACGCCTTTACTCTCTTACAATTCTGGAGGTCAGAAGTCCAAAACGGGTCTCACTGGCCAAAGTCAAGCCATTGGCACGACTGTGTTCCTTCTGCGGGTTCTAGGGAAGCGACCATCTCATCCTTCCAGCTCCTCAAGAGGCCTCCTGCACACCTTGGCTCATAGCAGCTTCCCTCATCTTCAAACCAGCAGTGTGATACCTTCCAATTGCTCTCTGACTCGGACAATCACTCTCAGACCTCCCTCTCTACATTTAAAGGATCCTTGTGATTACATTGGGCCCTCCCAGATAATCCAAGATAACTTATTTATTTTAAGGTCAGGTGATTAGCAATCATGACTCACCAAGCCTCCACAATTGCATGAGCCAATTCCTTAAAATAAATCTCCAGATAGATAGATAGACAGACAGACAGACAGGTAGGTAGGTAGGTAGATAGATAGATAGATAGATAGATAGATAGATAGATAGATAGATAAACAGGTAGGTAGATAGACAGACAGACAGACAGACAGACAGACAGATAGATAGATAGATAAACAGATAGATAGACAGACAGACAGACAGACAGGTAGGTAGGTAGGTAGATAGATAGATAAACAGGTAGGTAGGTAGTTAGATAGATAGATAAACAGGTAGATAGATAGATAGATAGATAGATAGATAGATAGATAGATAGATAGATACATAGATAGATACATAGATAAATAGATAGATAGATAGATAGAGATAGATAGATAGATAGATAGATAGATAGATAGATAGATAGATAGATAAACAGGTAGATAGATAGATAGATAGATAAACAGGTTGGTAGGTAGGTAGGTAGATAGATAGATAGATAGATAGATAGATAGATAGATAGATAGATAGATAGATAGATACACACACATGCACACACAAACATACACACACACACCCTATTGGTTCTGCCTCTCTGGAGAACACTGGCTAATAGAGACTCCCCCAAATGTATTATAATTCATTGTCTAATATCTGTATTCCTCATTAGATTGTAACTTCCATGTGGCAGAAAACAGGGTCTGTTTTGCTCAGTCTGAAGCACACCGGCTACCAGTCAGCATCTGCCATGACTCACAGCTCCATGAGTTATGATGCTTTCTTCGATGCTGTAGGTTGGATGCAGGTTCACTCTTATATGTGTTTCCACATTTAAAGATCCAGACAATGGCAGAGATGTATAATCCTCTTACAGGGGAAAAAGCAAGTAATTGAGAAAAATACAATCTACACTATGTAGGATAGTGCCTGACATGAATATTATTTATTGAATAGTTGTATAGAAGAACTGCCTCTATAAAAGAGGAAAGAGTTGGGAAGGATTGGGTAGGCCCTGTATATTACCATCTCTTCTAATCTTCCTAACAAGTTTTCCAGGAAGGACTTGTAATTTCTATTTTGCAAACGAAGCAACTGTGGGCTAGAGTGAAAATTAAATCCAGTTCTCTCTGGCTCTAGCATCCAGACTCTTCATCTAATCTTTTTACCTGGAAGAATTATTAGGAGGATAAAGCATGGCAAAATGTTGTCTTAAAGGACTGACATTTACTATATAAGCACAAATTATCATTAGCAGTGGAAAGTTTGATTAATATGAATATGGACTACAAAAACAGTAAAAAGCTGATTGATTAAAATTTTCAGGTCCTTTATATCTTTTGAATGTAAAGAAATGTTTGAAGTGAGAGCTAGAATCCAGGTTTCTCCTCCATCCAGGTCCTTTCCTACCACATCTCTCTAGGCCAAAGCTTCTTTTTCCTATGGCAACATGGAGTAGTTGACATGTAACTGGCAAAAATTGCATTTGCTTTTCACTGTCTACTAGGATAAGAGAGGCAATGATCCAGTAATCCAATTGCCAAGTGCCAATTTCATTTGAGATAATTGCTGATAAAATCAGAAAGAAAACTTCAGCAAATCTGAAAACAGATTATGGCAGAATTCAGTGGCACAATGGGCTGATATTAAATATTGTTTTATTGCTTGGGATCAGACTTCATATTGAATCTAGATGAACACTGGGCCACAGGATTTGGATTAAAGTCAGGCAAAGCCAGGTCTCCTCTTATTTAGGTTATTTGGATTCTGAGTTGGAAGCAGATTCCTAAAGCAACCTTACCTGTTTCCACCTCAAGCTCACAACCATTACAGATTTGGATTCAAGAATAGCTTGGCCTGAAATTGCAGTAATCTCACTGTCTGTGCCACTTATGTACTCATGTCATCACTCCTAGCCTCATGTCCCAGGAGGTGGATTTTACTTTCTTCATATAACTGCTGAGAATTTGATTCTTGCTCAAGTTCACATTGATAGTAAGGGACAGAGCTAGAATTCAAACCTAGGTGGTTTTAAGGGACTTGATCTCCCCATTGGACCACACTGCCTCTTAATACGTCTGAATGATGGTAGCCGTATCATATAATTGAGGGTCAAAAATCTACCTTGGATAAGCCTATTTAGCTTTCTACTATGATTAGTTTAATTTTATTACTGCCACAGTCCGCTTCATAAATGCAGCACAGAAAAAGCCGAATGTAATTAAAATAACTAACTATTGAAACAGATGTGCATCTGCAAAGCTGAGCGCAAATTGAATTTTTAAGCAACATATCGTATTTTATATGCAAAAAATCTCCATTAATTTGTTCATTCAACAAACATTTATTAGTGTCTTGATGCCAGCAGTCACTTTAATGGACCCTGGGAACACAGAGATGAATGTGACTCTGTATCTGTTTTGAGAAGCAGATACTTAAGTGAAGGGTGATGACCAAAGAAATCACGTGATGACAAGCCTCCTCCTTAGTCACTCCTCTCCTTTCCACCCAACACCACCCCTCTCACTAAGGCTTCTATCCCAGGGCCATCTGCAGTTCTTTCCTGCTCTCTGGCTGTGCCCATCCACAGTCCTGAGACTGTGGCTCTGTGAGCTTATTCTTCTCCCCTCTGCAAGGGTCCAGGTTAATTCTAAGCATCAGTACTGGCTTCTCTGCTCACGTGACCCAGAGAGACCTGGATGCAGTAGAGTCAGACATATTTCTGCTACTTCCCTTGCCTCATGGAAATCCAGCACTTGCCTGTGCAATTTCTGCAAAGTCTAGGAGGCTCTCTTTCTCAGAGCTTCTTTAGCCTTTTAGGCTCTTATTTTATGTGCTGTTTCTGTCCTACATTATGCTGACTTCAACATGAAAGCAATCTCATTCCTAATTTCTGCATGCATGCACGCACATGCACACATGTGTACACACAGCACGCCATATGCTCGCATTTGCACAAATACATGCACACACAAGCACACACACTATGATGGATACTTTTAGGTGTCAACTTGACTGGGCTAAAGGGTGCCCAGATAGTTGGTAAAACATTGTTTCTGGATATGTCTGTGGGAGTGTTTCTTAAAAAGATTAGCATTTGAACCAGTAGAGTGAGTAAAGAAGGTCTGCCTTCAATAATGTGGGTGGGCAACATGTAATTCATGGAAGCCACAGATAGAATAAAAAGGCAGAGGAGGCCGGGCGCGGTGGCTCAAGCCTGTAATCCTAGCACTTTGGGAGGCCGAGATGGGCGGATCACAAGGTCAGGAGATCGAGACCATCCTGGCTAACACGGTGAAACCCCGTCTCTACTAAAAAAATACAAAAAACTAGCCGGGCGAGGTGGCGGGCGCCTGTAGTCCCAGCTACTTGGGAGGCTGAGGCAGGAAAATGGCGTAAACCCAGGAGGCGGAGCTTGCAGTGAGCTGAGATCCGGCCACTGCACTCCAGCCTGGGTGACAGAGCGAGACTCCGTCTCAACAACAACAACAACAACAACAAAAAAGGCAGAGGAATGACAAATTACCTTTCTCTCTCCTTCTGCTGGGACAATCACCTTGTCCTACCATTGGACACTGGGGCTCTTCAGGACTTCAGACTCTGAGATTTCCACCAGTGGCTACCAGGTTCTCAGGCCTTTGGCTTCAGACTGAATTACACCATCAACTTCCCTGGGTTTCCAGCTTACAAATGTTATACATGAGACTTCTTGACCTCCATAATTGTGTAAGCCGATTCCCATAATCTATCTTCTCTTCTGTATCTCTCTGATACATTCTGTTGGTTCTGTTTCTCTGGAGAACCCTCACTAATAAATGCACACACACACACACATACACACACACACACACACACACACACACACATACACATCACTTACAATAAGCATTCATGAATTTGGTAAACTTTACTGAAGATTTGGTGCTACAGGTACAGGAGGTGGGGATAGCATCGCACACCACAGAGCTCCCAGCTATCTTATTTTCCCACCTGTCCTCCTTCCTGCCATCTCTGCTCCCTACTATTCCCCCCCTACTATTGTCTTGGGGTACTCCGGATTCTTCTTTCCTTTACACAAAATAATTCAGCTCCCATCACCTGCATGTCCTTACATACCTACCCTGTCAGACTCACCAAGCAGAGCAAAAGGCCTTCCACGTAACGCTTTCACCTTCTATACACAGCTCTTGTAATTTTAGCTTAAAAAACTTGTTTTTCTACATGCTGCACTTGTGAATTCATTCACTTAGCAAATTCACTGAGCACTTACTCTGTGCTAACACTGTGCAGGGACAGTGAGATGAAGAAGTCAGAGGGCCACTCAGCACCTGCTTGCTCTCAAGGAGCCCATTGCCTGGCAATTACAGCACTCAACTGCCTTGGTTAGTTTATCACAGGAAGGGGCATTAGGCATCCCAGAACTTTCCACAACCAAGTTGCTGCCCTCATCACAGCCTGACCTTCAGCACAGCTTTCCCACTACACTCCTCTTTCTGCTTCCGGGTGAAGGAGTCCTTGGGGGTCCTCAGAATGGCTGGCAGGTGCTCCAGACGTACACTGAGCAGGCTGAAGGTGGGGGCCAGAGGAAAGAAGAAGCAGACAAGTGTTGGCACCTGGAGGTTCTTCCCTAGACAATGAGACAGATTGGTGGAGAGAGTGACAGGGTATCCTGGAGGAGGCAGGGAGGCAGACAGCCTCAGGAAACCCATTACCAAGAAGCAGACCAAAGGCCACAGTGGAAGCATCAGGCAGCCCAGCCTTGGGAGAGGAAGGGAGGCAGAGGAGCAAGGGCCGCTGACTGGGTAGGGCTGAGCCACAAATCTGTGCACCTTCCCTCTGCATAGCACACAGGGCCTCTCCCATCATTCATGCTCATTCTTGGAACAGAGGAGGACTGCAGATGGCATTTCGTGGTTTTAAGGATACTTTGGGGAACCATTTGGAAAATAAATTAAGCATCGCAATGGGAAAAATCACTCCAGAATCAATTCGGATTTGGACCTTCCTAGAATGGACTTCTGAAAGGAGGACCTGAAGATTCTTTCTAAGAGGACAAAGCTGCTGTTTGTGAAGAGAGAAAACTTTAGGAAACTTCCAGGGGAGCCAGGTAGGAAGCAAGTCATGGCTTCTGGGCCCGGGGAGGAGAAAGCAGACTGAGTCATTGTCCTCCAGGAAGATGTAAACCTGCACACACTGATCCCTGCATGTAGGGATGGAGAGCAATGTTAACGGCCAACTTAGCGACTGTTAGCACACCTTCTGTGAATTAACCCATTTAATACCCACAGCAACCTATAAGACAGGCCTGGGGTCATGGTACAAAGGGAGACCCTTACGCCTTTTTCATCCTGACTCTGTCTCTATCACGAGGGGGCAGACACTCAATGCATGGACTGTCTAGTCACAAGTTGAAGCTCAGTCCAGAAACCTGTCACAATCAGCAGCCCCTTGGACACCTTGCAGGCCTAGGAGTGTCATGGCACTGTCTGCCCTGCGAAGGACAGGCCAGGGAAGAAACCGTGTGGTTTCTACAAGGCCATGGGTTAGAGGCTACTTAGGCCAGAAATTCCCAAGTTCCTCACACCTACAACGTGGTGTGGCAGCGGGTGCCAGTGAAATGTGCCCCCAGTCCCCAGAGAAGGGTGTGGCTGGAGGAGGCCAGAACAAAGCTCTCCAGAACATGGCCTAGGCTGCCCTGATCTAAGGCAGTACAGCTTGTTATCATTAGCTCCATTCTCACAGATGAAGAAACCAAGGCCCCAGAAGGTCAAATAACTTGTGCAAGGTGAGGGAGCTACGAGGAGGCAGAGGTAGGATTTGAATGCAGGTGGTCTGACTGACTCTTACAGATGGCTCCCCCTGCCTCCCCAAACCTCAAGGCTCACGATAAGTGTGTGTGTTTTATTAATTTTGGGGGTTACATAGTAGGTGTAGATATTTATGGGGTACGTGAGATATTTTGATACAGGCTTTTAATGCATAATAATCACATCGAGGTAAGTGGAGTATCCATCACCTCAAGTATCTGTCCTTTCTTTGCATTAAAAACAATCAATTAGACTCTTTTAGTTATTTTAAAATGTACAATAAATTATCGTTGACTGTAGCCACGTGTTGTGCTATCAAATAGTAGGTCTTGCTCATTCTTTCTAGATTTTTGTACCTATGCACCATCCCTCCTTCCCCCCAACCCACTATCCTTTCCAGCCTCAAATAACCATCCTTCTACTGTCTATATCCATGAGTTCAATTGCTTTAATTTTTGCCTCCCACAAATAAGTGAGAACACGTGAAATTTGTCTCCCTGTGCCTGGTTTATTTCACTTAACATAATCATCTCCAGTTTTATCCAGGTTGTTGCAAATGACAGAATCTCATTATATTTTATGGCTGCATAGTTCTCCATTGTGTATCTATACCACATTTTACTTATCTGTTCACCTGTTGATGGACACTTAGATTGCTTCCAAATCTTGAATATTGTGAATAGTGCTGAAATAAGCATGGGAGTGCAGATTTCTCTTTAATGTATTGATTTTGCCTCTTTTGGGTATATACTCAGCAGTGTGATTGCTGAATCTTACGGTAGCTCTATTTTTAGTTTTTTGAGGATCCTCCAACTGTTCTGCATAGGGGTTATACGCACTTACATTCCCACCAACAGTGCATGAAGGTTCTCTTTTCTTCACATTCTGGCCAGCATTTGTTTTTGCCTGACATTTGGATGAAAGCCATCTTAACTGGGGTGAGATGATACGGCATGGTAGTTTTGATTTGCATTTCTCTGATGATCAATGATGTTAAGCACCTTCTTATATACCTGTTGGCCATTTGTACGTCTTCTTTCGAGAAATGTCTGAACCGAAACCACCCACCAAAGTGAAAATGTCTTTGAAATGTCAAGTTTTATTTAAAAAATGTAAAGTTTGCCCACTAGACCAAAATATCCCAGTGTTTGCTTTAACTTAACAATTATGTGACATTCATTAATATTGAACACAACCCATACTCCAGGATGGCTTTCTGTGCTGTGCTGTGTCCTGCCCAACTTGCTGCTAAGCTCTCCCAGTTGAGAGAATCACAATGAGTGACGAAGGTCCACTGAGGGTGTAGGGCAACTTGATTAGACGTCTCTTTTGAATTAAAAATTTTTTTCTCTTGGATTATCTACACTGATAAAATTAGCCATCAACTTCCTCTGTTTTGAGGAGCATACACCAATTGGCTTTTGCCCACAAATTTTTATTCTTCAGTCCTTTATGAGGCCACCTCAATGAGCTATGGCATGAAAGATTTGAGCATCAAGATTTCCTGGGAGGTCACTGTATTTGTTTGACTCTATCCCTTACCACTTTACCAACTAATGGAAGTAAAGCCTAAGGCAAGTGGCCTGGAGGCCTAGGAACCCAGTCCCCTCCTGTCTCCGATATTCATGGTGACCTCAATCTCAATCCATTTCCTCTCATGCCCTTCCTTGACCCACTTCCTTAACCTAGAGCTGAGATATATTTCCATCTAGAATCCTGAATCTCCAATGTTACCCCTCTCCCTGGGTTTTAGGACCTAGTCTGTGCCAGGACACCTTTCCTGATTTCTTTGTCAACCCAGAAACAGCTGTTTTGGTGGATGGTCTTCAGGACGATCTCCATCAGTGTCCTTCCCCCATATGTGCGTGCAGCTTCTCACATCAAGCGATGCTGTTTCATACCCATCTTCTTGAATGTAGCCGGTGGTGCTGCCATGAACATGGGTGCGTAATACCTGTTAGAGTCCCTGCTTTCAACTCTTGGGGTTATTACCCAGAGGTAGAATTGCTGGATCATATGTTACTGACAGGTTGTTTCTATACGAAATTAAAAACAGTAATAATGTAGTCAATCATTTTAAATATAGTCCTTCCACAGGACTGAGAGGCTGAAGCAGGGGCTTGACTCTCATCAGCCAGTGAGGGTCCCTCTCCTGTCCAAGGAAGTCCCTGATCCCTTAGGGTGGAATATTAGACAGCTATTACCTACAATGTTTACGTAGTCTTTAGTGATACAGGAAAATGCTTATTCTCCATAAAGTATAAAAAACAATAAAAACTGTGTGCATTTGGCCTGACTGGGACAGGAATCTCTCTTATGCCCACCTGTTTTTCAGGGAGGGTGTCCCACTCATTGGTCAGATTCCAGGCAGGTGATTCACTGCACCCTGCAGGTCAGGACATGAGTGTGACCCTGTTTCTTCTCTCTCTCTCTTTCTCTCTCTTTCTCTGTCTAAATGGGCTCTTGCTCCCTCTCCTCTTTTACATCCACAGTAGAAGCAGTAAGAGGTGCTCTTTCCTGGACTTACAGGTGATGGTCAAGAGGTGATAAGATTGGCAGTCTGGTTTGGGGGTGGGGTGGTAGAAACCCATTAGACTCCTACTTGAGGCCACCTGGCTTAGCTTATTTTATCAGAGTGCTTTGCTTTGGGGGCTGGAGCCTACATCACCGGGCAATCAAATCTCACATTTAGTTTTGCCTCACACTGTTTCCTATGTGTATGTCTCCCTGTGGATTTTGTGTATATGTCTTGTGTTTCTCGTGTATATGTCTCCCTGTGGATCTCACTGGAAAGATGCCTCTGGCCTGGACTAAGATTCCAATGTGCCTGTACTCCTCAGCCATAATATCATCTTAGTGCCTTGGAAAAGCACCCCAAGCCCAGCCTTATTCCTTTATGCAAAAACATGTGTATTGAGCACTTACCATGTGACAGGTGCTGGGAATGCATCAGAGAACAAAGGTGAAAACTGCTAGCCTCATTTTAGGGGAGAGGGAAGACACTTGATGGCAAGATGAAAAGGTAAATTATATATTATGTTATAAGGTGAAAAACGCTAGTAGGTGTGATGAAAATAAAGCAGGGCAGCGGGACAGGGTTCAGTTTTAACTGGAGTGTCCAGGAATGGCATGACCCGGAAGATGACATTTCAGCAAAGATTCAAAAGAGGTAAGCCCAGGCCAAATGAGCTGTGGCTAAGGATCCCTGAGGACAGAAGGCAGGTTCTGTGCAAATGCGGGGAGCAGGACAGTGCCAGATGTCTGGGCCAGGAAGAGAATGGAGGGCCAGGCCAGGAAGGGCCTGCAGGTTTTTTTCAGGACTGTGGCCTTGACTCCCAGTGAGGTGGGACCCATTGGAAGCGAACCCAGTCTGAGGTCTGTTTGCAAAGGTGCCCCCTGGCTTGCAGAGTTGAAGAAATGATCTGGGGAGCAAGGTGAAGAGCAGAACAGTTCAGAGACCAGCAATTCCTGAGAGTCTACAGTGAGGTCATGAGGCATAGTTGACTCTAGATTAATTTTGAAAGTAAAGGCAACATGGTTTTTGATGCATTCGCTGTGGAGTGTGAGAGAAAAAGAGTTTTCAGCCTGTGCAATGGAAAATGGACTCATCCTTGAACTGAGATGGAAAGAATTGTGAAGGCACAGGGTTAGAGGGCAATTCCCTCATACTTCATCCTAAATAACGTCATTGTTATTTACAGGGGTACTGTTTTGGAATTGGAATTGGGCTCTGCCTGTTAGTAATGGTATAAGCATGGTCAAATCATGTAACCTCTTGAGGCTCCGTTGCCTCACCCCTCACCGGTACAATGGGAATAATAGGAACTACCTTACAGGTTTGTTATGCAGACTGGCCGTCACTTGGTAAAGTACCTTGCGTGGTGCCTAACACACAGGGCATGTTTGATTGATGTTAGCTGAATGAACGCTTGAATAAAAGAATGAGTGAATGAGTGAAATGCCTATGGACATGATAATTAAGTAGGAAAGGCGAGAATGTGAAAATTAAGCAGGAAAGGCCAGAATTATGTACACTGTGTGTTCATTCATTGCTTTTTCTACTGTGCATTTAAAAACACAAGAAATTTGTAGGCAGCTGTGATTCCTACTTCGGCCAGCATTCTGCAAAAAGGTGCACTGCTTTGGTGGTAGATTTTAAAACCTGTAAGAAAATGGGAAAGCAGTTGGGGACTTTCTCGTCCTACCTTATTTGGCGATGAGCCAGGAAGACAAGGCAGCAATTGTTTTTTTATTTCTTAACCAATGTTCCAGACAGAGAAAGCAGGCTGTTGGATTCAAGTGTTTTACTCTTCTTCTCATTGGCATCCTGGGCAGTCTGCAGCTGGTCCAGTTTGTTACCAAATAATGAGATGGATTAAATTATCTACTGGAACATAACAGGTTACTTGCTTAAGGGACAGAGCCCTGTTTTTAGTTTTTTCTTCTATCCCACATAGCAGCAAACCTGAGCAGGTAGAGTAGGTGCTTAACAAATACACACATGGACTTTGGTTCATTTAGCAACCACATGTCAGGGAACAATGCCAAGCCTTGGAGTTATAACTCAGAATGTCACCCTCCAGGCGGTGGAGGTGTTAATGTTCTTTCTGATTGTAAACAGGTAATGGGCACCTGTTACGTGTCTGACCCTACAGGAGACCTGATTATGATGTCATCTCAAACCTTCACAGCAATCCAATGAAGTATTATTATTAATCTATTTTTAGGATGAAGAGACAGAGGCTATGAGAATTAGATGATTTGCCCACAGTCCCACCATGGCTGTGAATCGAAGTCAGTATATGAACTTATGCCAGCCTGACAATTTTCATGATATCATGAAAAGAAAAGCCTCACGCCCCCTTGAATAAATATGTAATCACCAGCCTGATGAGTACAGTGGGACCAGGCTCAAATTCCTTAGTTCTCATCTAGCAAGTCTGGGTTTAGTTCAGTTCAATTGGCTTTCTTATTTAAGCAACTAGAGGGCACCAGGAGCTGTTCCATGCACTGTGCACACACGAGGAAGAGAATAAGCCCCATCTATGGCTGATGTCGTGTCTGGGTGAGTGGGAACCCCAGTGTCATGCTGAGTCCCGCAGGGGCTCTGCCAGCTCCGAGTGGATACAGAAGAGACAAAGGTGGCGATGGTTTGCCAGGCTCCCTATTCCCATTTCCGCCAAAAATGTTGAGATGTTTTGATATTTTGGGTGAGAGGGAAATGGATAGAAAAATGAAGAGACAGAGGGAAGAAAAGAAGAAAAGAACAATAAAAGGAAGGAAGGAAGAAGGGAAGGAAGAAGGAAGGAAGAAGGGAATGAAAGAAGGAAGAAGGAAGGAAGAAGGAAGGAAAGAAGGAAGGAAGGAAGCAAGGAGGAAGGGAAGGGAAGGAAAGAAGGAAGGAAGGGAGAGAGGAAGGGAGGGAGCAAGGAACAAACGAGGGAAGGAAGGAGGGAAGGAAAGAAAGAACACAGGAAAGAAGGAAGGAAGAAGGGAAGGAAAGAAGGAACAAAGGAAAGAAGGAAGGGAGGGAGGGAAGAAGGAAGGAAGGAAGAAAGGAAGGAAGGAAGGAAGGAAGGAAGGAAGGAAGGAAGGAAGGAAGGAAGGAAGGAAAAATGTGAGTTACTTCTATCAGATAATTTCTGTTCAATTTAAAACAAAACCTTAGGTACAAAGAACAAAACCACCACGGTGAAAACTCAGAGAACAGTTAGAAGAGGAAGACTGTATTCAGGGATTTGAGACACATTCCAGAGATAACTAAAATTGTATTACGAGGACTCTGCCTGTTTTAAAGATTTCTTCGCAGCCATGTACCATAGAGGGGAAAAAAATGGGATCAGATGCAGGATGGGAAAGCACTTTGTATTAGAAAAATAATGATGTTGATACTCTTCAACAGATCTTTAAGCAATTTGTTTCTTTGCTTAATTAATTGTAGATTGCAGAGAACTCATTCTGTGACAAGACTGTTCAATTGACATGAATACCTAATGAAATATAGATTATTTTATACAATTTCAGAAATGTCATCTACTAGATGTTGATTATATAGATATTAAAACAAGTGTGGATTATTTGGCCATATTTTTCTTTCCTTGAACTTTTATCCTCATGGTCTTCAATCAATTGTTTTGTTCTGTGTTTCTACCTGGTAACACAAAACTCCTTTTCAAAGTTAAATTATGCTGTGGAAGAAGAATGCAGTTTTCAAATATTATAACAAAACATATGTGAGCTAAATAAATATGTATGTATTTAGAATAAAAATAATTCCCAATTGTTTTTGGGATAGTGAATGAAATCACCATCGTTTTTTGTCAATGATTCATAATGGAATCAGAATAAAGGAAAATATTCAGAGGGTGTCTATTTTAACAGATTTAATAAAATAAGCTCATAGACTGTTGGAGGTAGGAAGACCTTAGAAATAACCTTATTCCATATTCCATCGTTTTGAAGATGAAGCAATTAAGCAAGAGAGGCCTGTGACAATGAGTCACAAGGTCTTAGGCCTCCAGTGAGGTAGGTGGAGGACTCACGACAAAGGGTTCTCCCTCTAGCCTGTCCCTTTCCTGAGCATCTGAGTTAAATGGGCCACCCACTGTTCTTCATTTGGAGTATTTATCACCAATTCTCATTTCCATCTTGATGTGTGAGATTATTTGTTTCATCTATGTCTTCCTTAGGGAGAAGCACTGGGAGGATTGCATGAAGCCACAGCCATTTCCCTGTTGCTCCTCAGGCCAGGCACATGGTGCTCAATGATTGTTGAAGAGATAATTGAATGAATGACTGAGACACATTCTGATCATAGTAGAGGCAGAGATGATAACCCGAATTTTCTGAATACCAGTTATGGGAAGAAGAAAAATAACAGCTTTTTGGCTCCACATAGATTTCACTTTTATTCAAATGGACATGATTTTTTTTTTTTTTTTACATAATTGGTTTTCTAGATCTGACACATAACAAACTATTAAGTACTTTCACATTCTCTTTCACACTTGGAGCTGCAAAAGCTCTGAAACTTGATCCTTCTCATGAGTACAGGAAAGTATACCATGTATTTAAAGCCTTCCCCACCTCCACCACCTTAAAAATTCTCCAGATAATAGCTATAGGCATTTTTTTTCTAAATGCTAAAACTGATTATTCATAACTAGTTTCTCTTTTCTTTTGCATTTTAAACTACCACAGCTCAGAACAAATCAGCCCAGTATGAATTTGTTGGACATGAAATGCAGGCAGATGGCTTAAGTCACTTATATTAAAATGTATTTTTTGAACCTATTAATGGAAATACTTGCCACAAATTCAAGGCTACAACAGTGATGAGTCATTTGTTCATCTGTTCAGCTAACAGTTACTGAGAGCATCTGGGCTCTGGCCTCCAGGAAAGGACAGCCCAGTAAAGGCGATGGTTGAGTGAGCAGCAGGCGGCCATGCCATGAGGAAGCCCAAAGCTCTGGCAGCCCAGTGGAGGGGCACTGCCTCCAGGAAGGGCATGGCAACAAGAGGAGGAACAAGTACAAGTGTGAGGGAGCCACAGGAGGGAGGAGGGGAGTGTGGTGTCTCTTGGGGGACAGGAAAAATGAACCTTTAGAAGGGAGAACAAGGGCAGAAAAATGTGGCTGTCCCAGACCCTGGAGTACAAGCATGAAGCAGACAAGCTATAAATGCAGCTATATTAGTCTGTTTTCACGCGGCTGATAAAGACATACCCGAGACTGGGTACTTAGTAAAGAAAAAGAGGTTTAATGGACTCACAATTCCACGTGACTGGGGAGGACTCACAATCACAGTGGAAGGCGAAGGGAGAACAAAGGCACATCTTACATGGCAGCATGTGAAGAGAGAATGAGAGCCAAGAGAAAGGAGAAACCCCTTATAAGATCATCAGATCTCATGAGACTTATTCATACCACGAGAACAGTATGAGGGAAACTGCCCTCATGATTCAATGATCTCCCACCGGGTCCCTCCCACAACATGTGGGAATTACAGGAGCTACAATTCAAGGTGAGATTTGGGTGGGGACACAGCCAAACCATATCAGTAACTCATAGTCCAGGGGCTAAGAGACAAGTCAACAGACAATTACATTATAATAAGATGAAAGCTTTGTCTGGGGAATTTCAGGGAATTAGCCCATATCTAGGAGGGGCTCCATGGAGTGATGAGGAGAGGTCATGGTCATACATAGACTCTGCTCAAATGAGCAGTTACGTGAACTCAGGAAGTCTTACGATGGGCCTGGGAAGACAGGCTATGAATACATGTAGGGGTAATTCTCAGAAGGAAAAGTTTCACTATTTAGTGCAATGCCTCATTGACTGAGAAGCTGAAAAAGCTTTGGGTTCAATTTCTTTATCTGGGAAACAGGAATGATAATATCCTTTGAAAGACGCTACACAAAAATCTTATTTCCAGTACTGTCCCAGACCCCAGCCCAACCCCAACATTCCTAATGTTTTGGCCTCTTGACATCTTCTCAGCTTTCTTCTCAGAAATGTGTCTTAATTCTTGTTTCAGAAAACATGTCTTCTTCAGGAGAAGTACTGTTTTAGCTCAGAGGTTATTCAGGCATTACTTCCAGCTGTGAGGAATCAGTGCAATGCACTTGTGCTGGAATCACTGGAATTGTCTCTCCTCCTCTCCCTTGCCTTTCATGCAGTGTCATCAGGACTTGACAATTTACCAAGTCCCCAGACCTGTACAATGCACAGAGGGAGATAAAGGAAAAAGAATAAAAGAGGAGGGAAAAAGGAAAAGGACAGAAGGGAAGGGAGGGAGGGAGGGAGGGAGGCAGGTGCAATTTCAGTCCCTTGAACAGGTAAATCTTTCATAAATTAATAAAAAGAGATCTAAGACTAAGAGTGGCTAAGGTCACTTTCAGATCACTTCAGATTTCTGTGGCCTGGAGCAATCCAGTACTTTTCTGAAAGAAGTGAAAACTAATCAAGAATAAGATTGAGCACAGTATGTGTAGGAGACTGAGCACATAGGAGAATGCCCTCTCCTGAAGGAGTCCATGCATGGGCCAGGGACACAGGAAACAGGCTGGGACACTCTGGACAACCAACTCCTCAGGGATGCATGGGCAGCCCCATCACTGAACAAGTTAGCGCAGGCTCAGGTCTCAGAAAAGAACGGAATGGAGAAAAACAGAATCCTCTTTACTGAGATATTGTGAGAACATTCATGAAAAAGGCCTGGGTTAGAAGAAGTGGTCCACCCACTTGTTAGCTACTGTGATGATTCTGGATTTGACTGGTGAAGTGGGCAGGACCCAGGGTTTGGTGTTAGATCTGCATGGCTCTGAAGCCCCTTGACTTACTGGTTATGTGTGTGGTCTCAGGAGGCAATCGTTAATTTTGGAGAATGCTTAGCATAGAAGAGCAGATGGACAGATAGAGAGCACCCCATGATTTGTTAAATGCCTACTGTGTGAGAGACTTGGTGCTTGGTGACTTATATGAGTTATTTTATTTAAAATCTTCTACATTGATAATGTTCTCTCTGTTATTGCTATCCCTCATTTTTATATAATGAACACTGTAGTTTTCATTTTGTAGATGAGGAAACTGAGCCTCAGAGAGGTGACATGACTGGCTGGAGGACACACAGTCAGAGAGCTGCAGAGGTGTTGGAACCAGAACTGTCTGTCCCGGAGACCGACTTTGCTCTGCCACATCTCAGACTTGACCCTCGCCCTCTGCTGGCCATCATGGTCAATTCCTTCACATCTTAATGGTTCCCTCGTCAGAGGGCCTTTTCCTCAGCACTCCACCTAATTTTGAGATGTTCCCTGAATCATCTTTATCACTGCACTTGGTCTTTCCCTTTCAGAGAACTTATTACAATCAACAACTCTACATTCCTTTGTTACCATAATAAAAATATGAAACTAGTATTTATTAAAGATGGATATCATCCTATTATTCTAAGCACTTTTCTTGTATTATCTCCTTATATTTCACATCAGTCTTATGAGGCGAGCTCTTAGCAACTGAAATGTTAGTTTATTTCATTCCATAACAATGCTGTGAAGATGACACTGATATTTTCATTTTTAAGATAATGGACCTGGGACACAAGAGGCTAAGTAACTCCCTCAAGGCCATGAAGCTAGTAAGTAGTAGGTATGCCCCTCCACTAGATTCTATGCTTTTTGAGGGCAGGAACCCTGTTCCAAAGCCTGAAATAGTATCAGGCACATCACAGACAGTCAGTAAACACTGGAGTCAATACAGAGATGAGTACCAAGGGAAAAGAACACAAAAGTTACGATGCTAGCGATGAGATTTTTTTCTAGTGCTCAGAAACAGTTGCTGTATCTCTGACTACACTGATTTATTACACTGATTTACTGAGCTTTGTAAGTGCCCAGGTACTGGCTTAGGTGCTGCAATCTGGGGAGCAGTGTAGGTGTGTGTACTTGTGTGCATGTGCACATGTACTCATGTATGTGTATCTGTGTGTAAATGCATGCATGCATGCATGCATGTGCATGTATGATAGGCTGATAGGTTAAGGTTGTGGAATATATGTTGACTCTTAGGTCAAACATTTTGAAGTTCTGACAGAGGGACCAGAACTTGAAACTATATAAGCCTGTGCTGCCCCCCAGGAGAGAGACCAGCCAAGGAAGGCACTGTCTTCCTGGTGCAAAGAAGAGAGTTATGCGGCAGAAGGAAACGATGGAAATGGGTTAATAGCCAGAGTCAGAGGAATATTAAATTTTAATGCTATGAGCAGAAGGGAGCCATTCCAGGCTATGGAGCATCCATTCAATTCATTTATGATACATTCCCCCAAACCCAAAGATCTATGTGGCTAGAGTAATATTAGAAGAAATTGTCAAAGTAGGCAGGACCAAATCGCACAGGGCCTTCCTGGCTCAATAAAGAGTTTGGTCTTCATCTAAACCAACAGCACTGGAGACCCCGGGAGGGTTTTAAGTGAGGATGAAATAACCAGACTTGCATTTTTAAAGATCAGTCTTGGTACAGTGTAGATAACAGACAAGAGGGAGGACAGAGGGCATGAGACCAGTGAGAGGACTGTGGAGAAGAGAGAGTAGGGAGAGAGAAGTGCAATGAATCCCAAAATATTTAGAAGGAAAAGCAACAGGAAATGTTGACAGTCACCTTGGGGGTGAAGGGGAGGGAGTGGTATTCAGGTTTCTGGAATAATGGAGAGGCCATTCATTGAGATAGAGAACACTGAAAGAGAATAAGAGTTGGAGACTAGGGGAAGAAGAATAACAGCTATTTGTAAGAGGATGGATAACTATTTTATGAAAGGTAGAGATACAAAAGCAAAAACAAGACCACAGTAATCCTTTAATCAGGGATTTTGTTTGTTCTAAGGGGTCTGAGGCTAAATGGAGGGGCTTGTTATAAGAGCAAACTTGACATCTTGGAGAAACGATTCAATGACTGACCATGACAGCTCTCCCCACACAGCCTCAGGTTCTCGGCTAATTTTAAAAGTCTGTCTAGAAGCAAATTTTCCAGAATTAGGTGTATCTCTGTGGCCTTTGCTTGAAGTAAATTGTTCTCATGTCATTAAAACTTAACAGCTTCTTCAATAGAAGTGGCATTATTTCTTTGGAACATAACGTTTTATTCCTCCCTATGTTTTAGAAAATCTAGAAAATAAATCAGTGCAAGAGCAATTTCTGGAGATTTTTTTCTTTACCTACTTTATACAGTCTGTTTGATTTGATGAGAAGCTTAATTTTATTCAAGGGTATATGAGCCTACAGGCAATCCCAATATTTTTGTAAAGTCGATATTCACCATTGAGGAAACTGAGGCTTAGAAAAGTTGTCACTTGCTAAAGGTTATCACATGACTTGGCATTGAAAAGCTGAGCTCCAAAGTCTGCATTTCCTGGTATGCCTCCGAGGAAGCGGCCCTTTTGTTCAAAGTAGAACAGTAGAGACTTCTTTCTGATTAGCACAGGAAGGAAACACTGCCGCGCATTGCTTGGTTAGGAAAACAAACAAACCCTGACGCATGTTTGGCTTCGAACTTGTTGGTGCTTGACTAACTGATGCCTTCTGTGAAATTCAGTCTCCAAAATTAGATGTTTTTTAGACTTTCTCCATATTCATAGACGTTCAAAGATGAAAGGTAGAAGGAAACCACTCCCATTTACTAAGTAACTGCTATATGCCTATAGGAATATTTGACATAGGAATTATTATCCCCATTTTATAGATGAGAAAATGGAGGCCCAAAGAAATGTGGAATAACTTGACCAAGTCATACAAACAAGCCAGTAAAGAGGGAGCAAGAATTTCATTCCAGTTGGCTAATTCTATTATCCCTTGATCAGGAAATATTGGCAAGGCTTTGTTTTGTCTATGAGAGTTTTAAAAAATCAAATTATTCTCAGGCTATAGAATGCTAACAGTGGATTTGAGTGACTCGTATCAATGTATGGCCTCTTGATTTTGCTGACTTAAGCATTTTCTATCTTTATCCTGGACAGACAAGCACAGTTTTTGTTTGATCTCAGCACCCAAGAAAGGACAGTACTCAGACCAGTACTGAACACTAGGGAAATCAATTGGACAAAATTTGTTTACTGAACTGAGATTTCTCTATTCATGTAATAAATCTTTGTACAGCATTTACTATATGGCTTGTCCTGTTTCGAGCACTTTCAAACATACTAAATTCATCTTCACTGAGGATGAGGTAGGTGCCATTGTAATCCTCTTTGTACAGGTGAGGAAACTGAGGCACAGAGATGTTAGGTAACTAGCTCAAAATCACACCGCTAGAGTGAAGCTGGCTCCTTAGTTAGGATCTTAACTGCTATGCTAGGCAGCCCTATACTTGGATGAAACCCAGTTATTTCTTGGGCAGAGGCGTCGGGCTGCAGCTTTTGTGCTTTCCTTCATCTGAGGACTGTGCGCCACCATCCATGGGCCCTACTGTATCCTTTGTTCCTGCTCCGATGCCCCAAACACTTGCTTGTATTGGATCTAACAGGGCAAAGGAAGAAGTTCTCTCAGAGTTCAACAGGGCGCTGTCCATGTGCTCAGTGCTGATCAGGCCTCACATTTCCCTTAAAGGAAAGAGGAAGGGAGTTCAACAGGTATTGAGCACACACTGCGTGCAGCTCGGTGCTTTACATGTAACTGGGGACATTGAGTGTTGGCCAGTGCCACACACTGTCCCAATTACTTGTCATGTCATTGAACATTTAATTCTCACAATCATGTTACATGGTGAGGACAATTTCTCTTTGTTTTGTGGATAAGGAAACTGAGATACAAAAGATTAAGTAATTAGCCCAAGGACACAGAGCCTAAAAATGGCAGAGCTGGGATTTGAACCCACAAATGCTACCTTGAGAACATGAGCTCCTAGCCATTATGCCTACAGCTTCCACAGGGTTTCAGAGGCATAGAAAACACATCACTTTAATGTTCACAACTACCTAGCGAGGTGACCACTTTTCCTCCTGTAATACTGATTGGAGAGCTTGGTTCAGAGTGGCCTGTTAACTTGTCTTAGCTCACATGATGAGTTAATGAGAGAGGCATGGAGTGAAATTCCGGGACAGCCCAGAACCTGTGATCTGTCTGTGGCACCAGGATGCCTCTCTGTCTCTGGCTTCTCAACCAGAAGCCACGTGAATGCATAACCTGAAAGAGGATATCAAACACTGCAGGGAGAAAACATAATTAACCAGAGTAGAAATCCAGTAAGCCATTGCCAGATATTTAAGGTAAAATTATTTATTACAGCACATTGCAAAGGGGTTTGGTCTTCTTTGCCTCCTCTAGATCTACTCTCCACTTTTTTCAACTTCAGTCTCTACCCTGAGAGGTTTACCTTTACGGAATAGATCAGTTGGGCTCCCCAATCCCTGACTTCAGTTCCAACTCAGCCAGTGGGAGGCATTCGCAGGAGATCAGAGGGTAGAAGAGTGAGGTCAGGGTGTTTAGTGCCTTGGCTCCTTCCTGGATCTGCCCCTGTTCAACAGGGATAGTGTCTTCCATATTCAGCTGCAGTTCCTGCTGGAGGCCTGCTGCCACCTCCACAGCTCTCTCAGGTTCTGACATCTGCTCTTTCCCAGCCTCTTCAGGCACAGGATGAGAAGGTCTCCCACTGGCGGCCTAGACGGCCAAACTCTTTCCTTTGTATCTCTTTGCCCTGCCCACACCTTATAAATAGCTGTTTATGAAACTTTCTTTAATGACTCCTTTTGAGTGCACCATTTCCTTCCTGCCAAGATTCTGACCAATATATGAAATAATAGGATACAGGAAAGAAAACACAAAACTCACTGTAGCATGATAAGAAAAAACCCAGAGGCCAGGCACAGTGGCTCACATCTGTAATCCCAGCACTTTGGGAGGCCGAGGCAGGCAGATCACGAGGTGAAGAGATTGAGACCATCCTGGCCAACATGGTGAAATCCCGTCTCTACTAAAAACACAAAAATTAGCTTGGTGTGGTGGCAGGTGCCTGTAGTCCCAGCAACTGGGGAGGCTGGGGCAGGAGAATCGCTTGAACCCAGGAGGTGGAGGTTGCAGTGAGCCGAGATCATGCCACTGCACTCCAGCCTGGTGACTGGGTGAGATGCTGTCTCAAAAAAAAAAAAAGAAAACCCTCAGAAAAGTTTTTTTGGAAACTATGTGCTGGGGGAAACTAAGCATTTTGCGTGCATTTGTTCATCTTACCCTCACAACTGGCCTATGAAATGGTCATAATATTGATCCCGCTGTGAGGCTTAGGTTTTCAGTAACTCTCCAAAAGGAAACAAGACCATATCTAGGTGATACTGAGGTTCATAGTGCATCTGTTCCTGCTCATCAATGAGCAGAGGCATAGTGGGGAGACGAGAGCACAGGAAGTCAGCATCGCAAGACAGACCTCCACGCTACAGCTGAGCGCATGGAAACATCTTTGGTGTCTGTAAGAAACGAAGGGCCACAACAGGGGGCGCACACCTGCCTTCCATCTAGTCTCCCTCCTGGTTGCTTACAGCTAGTCCCCATCCAGCAGTAACTTGAGCCACAGCTTCTCCCTCAGCGCCACAAAGGAGGGACTTCCTGCTCACGCCACACCTTGTTCTGCCTAGAAGACTCTACTTCTTCCTAGTATCCAGAGTCCACTCAGAAAGGCAGTCCAGTCCTCCTGCCCTCCCTTTCCTGTCTGTTCTGATTCCCTGGATCACACCTGGCTGAACTGTAAGATGCGATGCAGGAAAGGGAGTTTTGTTTCCTTCAACCAGCAAAAAAATGCACAACCCTACTGTTTTATTTCTTTAAAGATTGTTTGTGAGTGCCTCCTCCAGATCATCTGAGAGTTTGATGGTAGTTGTGTAGTGATAGAGCCAGGAGTTGAAGTGGTCATGATAATTGCAGATGCCACCTCCGATAGAGGCTGTCAGTTGCTTCCTAAACATCAATTATCCTCTATTCCTTACTGAGGAACGCTGCTTTTGTTGGAGGATGTGATGTGCCCAGGGAAAACACTATAGTGACCAGTTCTGCCCCTTGCAAATAAGGGTGTTCATGTGTGATATAGTTTGGTTAATGATACTTAAGCAAAAGCCATTTGATGAGGCTTCCAACAAAGCATCCTATCAGCTGCACAGACTCAACAGGTGCTGAGAATTTTCCCTTTAGCTCTTTCCCTTTTCCTTACTCCTGCCTGGAATCAGGTCATGATACCCAGGGTGGAATGAACACAGCCCATTTTGGCCCCCTAAGGTTGATGAAGCAGAAAGATTGCAGCGGCATGGCACACTTAGGACATCTTGTAGCTGCTGCCCCAGGCCTGGGCAGCCTACTCTGGGACTTCATGGGGAGGAAGCTAAGACAAGGGTGAGCCTACTTGGTTAAGTACTTACAGCTGGGGTTTCTAATCCACCTCCCAGAATATCTTCTTCTGACTCTGTACTGCCCAATCCCACAGCCACCAGCCACATGTGGCTAATGAGCATTTGGATTGGGGCTGTCACTAGTGAATAACTGGTTTTCATGTTATTTTAATTAATTAAAGTTAAATTTTAAAATGGAAGCAGTGGAAGAATTTTTTTTTCACACAATTTTATAGTTTGGATAAAATTTAGGTGTCGAAAATGTTACACTGGATTGACATGTACTGTAGGTGCAAACTACACATCAGATTTCAAAGACTTAGTCAATATAAGTAAGAATGTAAAATATCATTAATATTTTAAAGTTATTGATCACATATTGAAACAGCATTCTGGATATATTGGATTAAATAACCTTATTGAAACTAACTTCATCTGTTTCTTTTCACATTGCCAACTGGCTTCTAGAAAATTTAAATTTACACGTGTGGCCCACATTATTTTTGGACAGTGCTGCTCTACTGATGCTGTACCCGTTCTGTGCCCCTGGAGTGTCAGGCTCTGTGATGAACACTTTAAACACGTTCAGCTCATGGAGGTCCTAAAGTAACTGTTTGCACGGGAGGGGGTAATATTGCCTTCATTTCGCAAGTGCAGAAAGAGAGGCCCAAAGAGGCTGCCTTGCCCCAAAGCTCCCAGATCATTAGGGGCAGGCCCACGGTGGTGTCAGACTCCTTAACTTGTGGGCTCAACCGCACAAGGGTAACTTACTCTTGAACTGTGCCCAGATCATGATAATTTCTACATCTAAGTTGCTGCTGCTTGCAGACCAACAAGTATGGCTACAAAGACTGAGAATTTGCTCTCAGGATAAGATTTGCCAGAGGAAGCTGGAGCGTTCCACATGCCAGCTGTCATCAGAGGCATGATAAAGTCGATCGAGGTTGCCCAGGTATAACCAGTAACCCCTATCTCTCCAGTAACAACAAGCAATAGATTTTGAGGCATTCTGTGTCACCTTGGTATAAATCCAGACATGGTGGTGGATGAGGGCTGATATTAGTGGAAAGGCTAGTGCTACACTAGAGAGATGCCAAAGAATGAAATTCACGGACCTGTTCAGCAAGTCTGCAGTTGAGTCACCAACAAAAGTCAACTTTAATTTTGAGAAAAAATGTTTCTCTTGTAATTCAATGATCTAACTTAAGTCCACAATCTCAGCTTTATGTCCATTCTTTTTCCACAGCCCATTTGTAAGTTTGTTTCTTCCTTTCTTAAGAAAAACAGAAGCCCAAACTGGCATTTTTATATGAGACCTGGATGTCTTCACATTTGCAGTGGACACTAAACACTTTATCACCCCCTTGGTAGCTGTTCGGACATGAAGGCTAACTTGCCACTGACAGAAATATTTTGTTTCTGATTATTTTGCCAAACTGAGGTATGTGCGGTTTTGCTGTAAAACATTCTACTAATGTGGACAGAATTGTTTTGTGTGTATCTCTATGCATCTTGACAAGAAATAGTGGGCTAGGAGATGGACACAGATATTTTTACTACTGTGGCAATAATGTTTTACATTTCGACAACGCTTTCCAAATCACAGCATCTTCCAAAGCACTAGAGGTGGTGATAACTTGATGCATTGTTGAAATACAGCAAGTACTTTGGCACTCCAGCATCACATATAACCTTTTAGACCAGGAAGCAAAGGATGGAGGGTTTCTGTTGCATTGAGAAAAATAATAAAACACATTTCTGTGATGGTTATGTCCAAGAGCTTAGAGCACTTTTCAGGGTTTTCTCTGCAAATCTTTATTGTTCTCATCAGACCTCAATAAAATAGGAAAGAACAACTGCTATTAGCTACCCTTTACAAGCTCAGAAATAGGGACAGAGAAAGCTTTGGATTCTGAAAAGATTACCCAGTCAGGCAGTGATGGGGTCAGATATGGACCCTGTCACCACCTCCTGTATACAGGATGGCCAGCTGACCCTGGACACACCAATTCATGTTATTTTCCATTATTACTTTTTGTAGTTATATTTGAAACAGAGAAAGACTTCACATTGAGAAACATCCCTCCTTTAAGCTTGTCTTATTGTTTTCTCTCTGTCCTCCTATACATCTTTCTTTAATCTTCCGTTTGTTCTCTTGCCTTCTTTTTCTCCATCACACTTTTCTTTCTCCCCCACCTTTTCTTTGTCTTTTTCCTTTTTCACTGTCTTCCACATAAGATCATCTTTCACCATCCTCCTTCCTAGGATGGAGTTGCAGTCCTATCTGGGGTTTCCTTCTCAAACCCAAGCGGTTATCAATCCCAACGCACACTTTGTAGGGCATGTGTTTCCACATGTGGCCACTAGGGGGTGTGTGCACAATATCTGTGTGTGTGGTTTATTTTTATTTAAAAAAATTTTTTTTTAAGCTGCAGAAAGATAGCCAGGATGGCTCGATTCTCTTGTCAAAGAAGAGAGCTGGCGAGAGAAATTGAAGTTTCCATCCACCAAATACTAAGAGGAGGGTATAGATTTGCAGGGCAGATGGATATAGACAGAAAAACAGGTGTCTTCAGATATGTGAGTGACTGGGATTGAAGGTCTGATTCTACCCATTCTCACACTGGGTGGAGTGTGTGTGTGTGTGTGTGTGTGTGTGTATACGCATGCAAGCATGTGTCCAATTCTCCACTTACTATCTCTGGGTCACTTAAACCTTCTGAGTAACAGTTTCCTCATCTCTAAAAAGTGGTGGCTTGTGACTACCTGAATGCAGGAGGATTTTGGAGCTTGTTTGAGTAAAATACAAGAGAGCCACTCACAGACCAACTAGTCCTTGGTGAAGGCACTCCAGATCCACACTGGGCTTTGAACTGTGTGAAGCCTCCAAACTTTGAAGAGTTGCTTTGTGTCCTCCCCAACTTGTGTCAAGGCTTTTCAGCCACAGTTACAAGGTTTGAAAAAGTATTTCCTGCTGTAACTGACTGGAGTCAGGGTTCAGAGTGAACACTTGGTGTCTTTCTCCCTGATACATAAAGGACTGATTTCTAGGTAAGGATGTGCCATCTTTTGGTGCCTGTCTTACATGACAAATGCACTGGCCTCAGATGGCTGGGTAGCAGTGCTGTTCCGGGACTGCATTTTAGGAGACACAGATCCAGAATGAATGCTGAGTGCTTGCTGTGAACTGACCTCTGGACCAGGCACTGGGGCTGGGCAGCTGAGCAGGCTCTGGGGACAGTGTGAAGGTAAAGGGGTCCACAGATGACCAGGACCAGATGTCAAGTGTGAACAGGAGCACAAACAATGCTACTGGAGCGGAGAGGATGGAGAATGGAAAAGCTTTAAAATGCATGTGGTGCCTATGTGAGCTTAATCCTTCAGTTTCAACCTCAAAATGATCTTGTGAGGAGGACAGTAAGCAGGGCAGCTGGGGCCGAGCTGAGGTCTCTCTGGCCTTTGGTGCAGTTGGATTAGGACTTCACAGAACGGCATTGCAGAGGTTTGGAGTAACTGGGACAGGATTCACCCTTCTTAAACAAAAGGAAGAGGAAGCTTGTAGTGTGAGCAGCTGTCCTGTGCAAATATGAAAACTTCCTCATAGACACGCTCCCTACATTTTTTGTCACCTCTGATGACATTGAGTTGCTGCAGCTGTCTGACTTATTGCAGTTAGTGTCATAAAGGCCAGGGACTTGTCTGTCTCTCCCCAGGAGTCAGTAAGTGGGGGAAGAGGAGGCAGGTGTGGATTCTGGCAGACAGTGCCATGGTGGTGGGCTGGGACTACAGGGACTTGCTGTGTTTTCTGAGATGGCCCAGTGTCACTGGGTGGGGTGGGTTTGGGAAGTACCCTTGTGTCTCTGGGGCTGAGAGGCTAGTCCCAGACCTGGACGGGAGAAGAAAGAGCAGCCACAGTTCCTCATTGCAGTGCGGGGCTTCCAGTCCAGACCTGGGCGTCTGGTCAGTCTAACCACAGACTCTGCAGATGGAGTACGCAGGCCCAGTGCCCTGGCCTTACGGGCCTTTGGAGAAGTCTGTTCTGTCCATGGCTATGTCCCCGGTACCCAGAGCAGTCTCTGCCCATAGTATGTGTTCAGTGAGTACTGGTGTATTCTAGAGAGACCTTCCTACGGCCTGGAAGCCGAAAGACCTGAGTGTGAGGACCACCTGCAGCTGCTTGTGGGAAAATCACCACCTTTCCCAAGACCTGATTTCTCCTTTTCAAAAGGGTCAGAGGGTTAGTGCCTGCAGGGCGGTGATCACATGAAGATCAGCAGAGCGTGCAGCACGGCGTGGAGGTGCCCCACAGCCAGGTTGGTGGGTGGGGACAATTTCCTGAGCATCTCACAGAGACATTCATCTCCCTCCTCCCTGGAGGACCCCGCATGGGCACTCACAGCGCTTGGCACCTGCCCTCTTGGAAGCTTCTCGGAGAAGGAGGGTCTGGAGCAGAAGATTCAGTGCCCTTGCTGTCAGTTTCCCAGTGCATAGCCCTCCTCCACAGCTGTTGGCGGACTGACTCTGCCAGCTCAGATCAGGGAGGGAGGAAGAGCCAGTCGGGAGTGTCCCAGATTGCTACCTGGGAAGGCAGAACCAGGAAGGGAGAGAAAGAAGGGTCAGAGAGTCAGGTGGGCCTGGGATCCCCGCTGACAGCTGTGGAGCCTTAAGCAAGGTAGTATTAAACTGCCCCAGGCCTCAGTTTCCTTCTTTGTAAGTGGTGATAAATAGAATTTTCCTTACAGGGTGTTGAGAGAATCATAGCGAATCCGAAGTCGTAAACACAGGGCTGGCACTTAATAAAAACAGTGACTCCTCAAGGTCTGGACTGTCACCGGGGCAGATGGTCTGAATGGAAGACGTAGAGTGAGAAGAGCTGTTGAGAAGAGAGAGTCTAAGTGTTCCGATGAAGCTGCTGGACATCCAGGCCCCATTCTCCTCTTCTAGCCTCATCCCAGACATTCTCCGTCCCCTTTTGCCCCTTTACAAGCAGCTGTCAGGGAACCCTACCATAGAATGTAAGTCCTATGACACAGGAATATAAGCCAGAGGTGTATGCTTCCCTTCAGTTGTAAAAGGAAAAGACATTGTCCTATGAGTCCCTCCTGTTGCCCCGCAGGACTACTGGCATAACCCTGGTTTTGGGGGTGTGGACCGGGAAGCTCAGGTTCCAAGTTAATTAACCAAGCGGCATAGTGAGGCAGGTAGCAGCCAGGATGCAGCCATCCACACTCCTGCCCTTCTGGGTGAGGGTGGTTTGGGAAGTGCCCTTTTTGTCTCTGGGGCTGAGAGGCCAGTCACAGACCTGGAATTGAGAAGAGCAGCCACAAGCAGCCTACAAGTCTGATGCTGGGACCAAGTCAGAAACAGAGGTGCGACGGTCACAGGTCCTTCACTCAGTTGGCCGGGCTGGGGCGAAGCACCATGTCCAGCAGCGAGGAGTCCACAGATGGGTGTTTGCCCAGCGTCCCTGGAGTTACAGTTGAAGCGAAGGCGAGGGAGGCTCAGAAGGCCCAGAGGATAGCCCTGCAGCAGGGAAAAACCCAAAGCAAAGATCAGCTCAGCATTTCTGATACACGGGATGCTGTTTTGGGTATTTCATTATGAGTTAACATATTTATTCTCACGAACTTCTTATGAAATAGGTTCTGTTGTCATCTCCACTTGACAGATGAGGACCCTGAGGTGAAGAAACTTGCCCAAGGTCACAGCTAGTGAGCAGCACAGCCATGATTCCAAATCCAGGCTGTTTAATCCCAGAGGCCTTGCTTTTAACTGTGTCATTTTTCTGCTTCTTGCAAGTTGAGACTAAAGAGAGACATGAGGAAGACTCTTACTGGGGACTCTGAAAAGGCACCTTACCCGGGGAGAGGAGGAGTGGGGCCTTGAGAGTGAGGGCAATTGAGTACTGGGGCTGGGACTTAGAGCTTCCAAGATTTCTACCACCTCCCACTCCCTTCGAGGTTTGTAAAGCCGCCTCCATTTGCACTGGGAGGGCGGGGGCTGCCTGGGGGAGTGTGGGGATTGTCCTCAGGCCATTGGCTGAAAGTGGCATGCCACTGACTTACTCCTCCAAGAGACATTTCCAGTACCCTCCATCCCTGCCCCCTGTATGACACGCTGGGGACGTTCCCCCTCAAAAACAAAACTCAAGCTCTGTCCCTGATGTTCATGGTCTACTGAAAACAGAATTACAGCTGACTGTGAATGACCTCTGACCGAACTGGGGGGGACACAGAGAAGTGACTTGCTTTGCCAGGGAGGTCCTGATAGGCTGTCCAGGGAAGGTGACATTGAGGCTGGGACTTGAGCTGGGTGTTTGAAGGCAGGAAAAACGTCAGGGCAAGGACTGAAGTCCTTGGCCTTCCTGGGGGACGTTTATTCCACATGCCTCGGGAAATATGAAATGGCCTGGGAGCGCATTTGCTGGGGGTTGGGGGTGGGCGGAAGGGGACAGAGGGCATTGCCACCGACAGGCGGGGCGTCCCAGGGCCTCTCCCCGGGAGCGGATGAGCTCAGACGCGGCTCACTCAGCTGTGTCCAGGCACAGCCGGTTTATGACCTAAGAGAATGACAACCCAGGAGCAAGTCGGGATGACAAAGACGCCCAGAAGGACACGCGCTTTTATGTAACAGACCTCTGAGCTGGCGGATCGCAGGAGGTTGGCCCTCTGAGCTCAGGAGAGGAGAAAGTACGGCGCCCCTGCCTTACTCTCTTGTAAATACGAGGGGACAGCAACGCGACATAACTTAAAGAAGTCCACGGAGCTTTAGAGAGCAGGACGGTCCCGCTGCTTTTCCTCAGAGCGCGGCTGGGGCGAACTGGGGCGCCCTTCCCAGCCCCAGGTCGACCCTTGTCCCTTCTTCCCAGGATCACTCGCTGGGTGACCTTGGGCGAGCCACTTGACCTCTCTGAGCCCCAGTTTCCCAGTCCGTGCATCTGGAAGGCTGTAAGAGGGTCGTGGGGCTCCCCACTCGACCCTCAGGGCCAAAGGTGGGCGCCAGGCACGCGGGAGAGGCCCTTGAAGCACCCCTTCTCGCAGACGCCCGGTTAGTCCCGACGGGCGCGCAGCCGAGAGCGGCCCCAGGAGGCGGCGCGCGGTGGGGCGGTGGGCGCCAGTGCGCAGGCGCGGGGCGGCGGGGCGGGGCCGGGCGGGGCGGGGCCGGGCGGGGCCGGGCGGGGCCGGGCGGGGCGGGGCCGGGCGGGGCGGGGCCAGCGGCAGGCGCTGGGCGCTCGGCGCGGCGGCTCAGAGTGCGCGGGGAGGCGCGCGGCGTGTAGGTTGCAGCTGTGGCTCGGGCGCTGGCAGGTGCTGGCGGGACTGGCGGGGATCGCCGTGGACTGCCTCAGGGGCGCCGAGCGCGCCGCCAGCCCGACCCGAGGGCCTGCCTAACCGCGCCGCCCGCGCCCGCTCCTCCTTGGCCCGCGCCCGGAGCGCGGGGGCCGCCGGCGCTGGGCACTCGGCGGCCACCGGGGATCGGGGCTCAGCGGCCGGTTCCCGCCCCCGTGCCGCCGCCGCCGCCGCCTCCTCCCAGCCGACTGCCCGGCTTGGCCGCAGCCGCCGCGTCTGGCCCCCGGGTCCGCGCCGCTGGGGGCGCGGGCGGAGTCGGGGGTTGCCTGGCGCCGCCGCCCGTGCGCCTGGAGTCCACGTCCCGGGCCCGGCGGCCGGCGAGCATGGAGGAGAAGTACCTACCCGAGCTGATGGCGGAGAAGGACTCCCTGGACCCCTCCTTCACGCACGCCCTGCGCCTGGTGAACCAAGGTGAGGCGCCGGCCGTTAACTGCCGGCCGGCGGCTGTTGGGGGCCGGGTGGAAACGCGGGGGCCCGGGGGGCGCCTCCGTGCGCTCTGCTGTCAGCGGACGCGGCGGAGACGGAGGCCCGAATGGCCCCCGGGGGCGTTTGCACGGGGACCTGGGAGGCTGTGGGACACCTAGGGGAAGACCCCGATGTGAATTTTGGGGACTCGGAAAGGAAGGAGAAGGCTGGGGCGCGTGGGTGAGACTTGAAGGAAATCTTTGGGGACTCGGAGACACCCAGGGGAAACTTCTGGGTAGGGGACAGCGACCATCTGGGGGCTTTGTTGGGGACGAGGTTGAATTATCTCATGGGAGGGGAGCGTGTTAGCTCGGGGAAGGAGGGTGTTTGGATTGTCTGAGGTACTGGAGAAAAAGCTGGAGGAAAATGGAAGGACTTGAGGGACTGAAATGCAGAAAAGGCGAAGGGAACAGGTGCTTGGATTGTTAGCGAAGTTTGGGGACCTTGGAAGAGGGTTGGGGTCAGACCCCAGCACCTGAGAGGAGAGGAGCTCCGTGGTCCCAGGGGAGGAGCCCAGTTCACCCTCCCAGCCCTTTGTCTCTCCTGTGTCCAGGCTGCAGCAGCCCTGGCGGGGCAGTCAGCCCTCCCCGGGGTGGGGTGGGCAGCCCGTGCCAAGCCTTGCAGGCTGGCCCTTGGAGAAGTCAGTAGGGGAGAGGAGGCCGGCAAAAGAGCACCCTTCTGGGGGGCGTTGGGTTGGGTGGCCCTCTTTGGTGGCTGGCTTGAGGTTTGGAACGGTGGTGAAGGGAGTCCTTGCCGTTTTCACACGACTCTAGCCAGCTCAGGGTGTGAAGGGTCCTAGGAAGTACTGCCGGACAGGGATACAGGGGTATCTGGAGGCACGCCTACCCGGGACCCCGTTCCCCTGGCTTTCTCCTCCTGTGGCTTCCTGAATCATCTGCTGGGATGCACGGTAAATTAAGCCTTCCTTCCCGGGAGCAGTCTCCTACTTTTCCTGGAATATGTATTTCAGATGAAGATGGGTGTGGGGGCAATTGGTCTGTCTTTTCTCTGGGAGATGGCAGCAACATGATCTGGTCAGATCTGTTACCTTTTGCAGGAATTACTGTGCACTGATAGTCTGTGGTTCCCTGGATGAATCGGATCTGCTGCTCTCAGTGCTCGCCCTGGCTCTTTTATTGTTGGAAGTGAAAGATGAGGCAGACATATTCTATTTGTATATAGATACCTATATTTTAAAACAGTGACCTCCACTATTTGCCTGTTTCAGCCAGTTCTTCAGAGTAGGGTGTGTGTGTAGTCGACCGATGGTGGTAGAGAGACTCTTACGGTCTCCAAGAATTTAAGAATATTTGAATTGATGAACAGAAATAGGCTTATGGAGCTCCCCCATTTTATTTTAATTGCAGGCTTATTTTTATTTCTTTAATAAAATGGGCTTGTGAAAAAGTAATGGGCATGCATTACTAAATAAAAGAAAATAATTTCCTAAGTTTGATTTCTGTGCCCTCTGAACAGTTCTGCAGTTGAGTTTGTACTCCTTGCGCCTGATGATTTACATGTATCTTTTATCGCCTGCTGGGCTGTCGTCTCTGTGAAAGAAATTTCTTTGTACATTGCATGAGATCCGTGGAATTGGAAATATTCTGGACTGTGGACTCAAGTGCATTTTTCCTAATAGAGAGGCCGAATCAAAGTTAGGTTGTACTTAATTAAGGAACAGTTAAACTAAAAGTGTAGTGTGTTATCTTATTTTTAAAAGTCAGAATGATTTTCTCTGCCATGTTGCCATAGTATTGTGTTGCTAAAACGTCCAAAATTCTTTTGGATTCTGTGTTTTTACTAGTGTTAATGGCTTCCAGTTACTTGAAGCAGATATTTACTGGGGATATGTTGCCATTTAGTGTTTTTTAGATGTTAAACTTGATAAACTTACTTTTCGTAAAAGTAATTCTTGTAAGAAGTATATTTCTCACACGTGAAGGAAGGAGGAGGTGCTGCTCAGAAGCTTGTCTTACTGTTAGATTACTTCAGACTGAAACATTTTTCTCTTAAATCACAGGCTGATACTCAGAATGCAAAGCTTTATCGCTTAAAACATTAATTACACTCTTACGTAGGTCCAAAATTACAAGTGTTTTAAATCTGAAGCTACATGATTGTGAGGAAGCTTTGATTTTAAATCCAACCATCTTGTTATGGGCTATATGAAAGCGTTTTTTCTTAATTTCGTTGTATTTGTGTTTGCCTCTAATGCAACTGTGTTTTCAGCAGTTATTCACATTGAAGTTGGTATTTCGGCACTAAATTGTAGAGTAGGCCAGCATGGGGAACCGTAGTATGCCATGTAATAGATACATTTTATGGTATCTCTAAACTCTAACAAGGCCTTATGTTTGCATAGTATTTTAAAGTTTCCAAGGCACTAGTTTCGTCCTCACACTTGCATTCCAGTAAGGCAGATGTTCATGTTTTCTCTTTTCAGGGAGGGAACTGAGGATCCCAGCCATCTAAGCTTGTGGGCAACTGAGATTTAATTTGAACTCTCAGGTCTTCTGTCTCTGAAGATATTGTTCTTTCTTATTTTGCCTTCCTAAAATGTTGAAATGAAATACTTCTCACTTGCTAACTTCAAACCCTGCAGAAATCAATATGATTAGTATGATTGTTTCCAACTGACAATGTATAGGAAATAATATATATCCTTTAGGAAGTTTATCCTGATTTTTCCAAAAAGTTTCTGTCTGCACTTGCCTTCTTTGCAGAAGCAAACATTTATGGTAGATTTATCTTCCAGGATTTTGATGCTGAGGCCAAGAGGCACTTTTGAATTAAAGCCCTCCTGTGACCATTATATTAGTTTAATAATCAATGCATTATGATAATGAAACAGTTTATAGATGAGGTGTAGTCGTCCTTTAAAAATTCAATATTCGTAGGGATTGATCAACTTCCTAACTGAATTACTCTTTTTCTTTGTTGAGCTAGAATGACAATAAGAGATATACTCCTGTCTGGTATACATTGGCTTTTATGTTTTTTCCAGACTTGTGTTTCATGGTGGGCACTGATTGCTGATTTTATTTTCATTTTACAAGGATAACTGGTTCTCCTCCTCCACCTCCTAAATGAATTCGTTTCCCGAATATTTATTTATTTATTTTTTTGAGACGAAGTCTCACTCTGTTGCCCAGGCTGGAGTGCAGTGATATGATCTAGGCTCCCCGCAACCTCTGCCTCCTGGGTTCATGTGATTCTTCTGCCTCAGCCTCCCAAGTAGCTGGGACTACAGGTGCTTGCTACCTTGCCTGGTTAATTTTTGTATTTTTAGTAGAGACAGGGTTTCACTGTGTTGGCTAGGCTGGTCTCGAACTCCTGACCTCATGATCTGCCTGCCTCAGCCTCCCAAAGTGCTGGGATTACAGATGTAAGCCACCGCTCGTGGCCTCTGAATTTGTTTCTCTAACAAAATTAGTGGTTAATGTTTATTTGATGTTAAAACTCAGTCAAAGAAAATAGGCTTTGGGATCCCACTCCGGACCCCCACTTAGTGCCTGTAGGGTGAATTGACATTGCAGTTCTTGCCAAGCAGAGGTTAATTGGAGATGAAAGTAGTGTTGCATGTTTTATATTTGCTAGTAGGGGATGTGCTGACTCTTACTAAAGAAACATCTTTAGAAATGTCTTATGCATTATAATTTAATCCAAGTCTCTGATATTAGTTTGGATGGTTTTCAATACAAGCCAAGTAACCATTAAATAAGATTACATAATGCTGTATTTTTAATTATCTGATATAATGTATGGATTGGTGGCTGGCTCACTGCCAAGTTACATTTAGTTGTCGTCGATTGCAAGAGAAAGTGGAGCAGAGGATTCAAGATTAAGGTGGTCCAGATTTGTGTCTAGGTTGATAAAAGTTTTTTGTTCGTATGTCAAAATGTTTTTTATATCAATTTCTCAAATATTACAAATCTTAGCATTACTTAGAATAAATGTGGGGGATAAAAATACATTAAGGAAGGATTATTACTTTACTCTTTATACACCTCTTTGTAATCCACAAAACCCAGTGGCTTAAAACTTGATTTTTGGGGACCTGTTTTGGAAAACATTTCGGATTTGCTTGAATGTCACAGACTTGTAAAGTGAGAGAGTAAGAATGAGAATTGCAGAATTGTATTTAGGTATGGTGCCTTCATGCTGTAGTTTGTGATTTTCTGTTTTCTCCAAAGGAGGTTGTGATTATTTAGTTTTTAGTTTTGTATTGTTTTTCTTTGTGTTATCAGGTTTTTTTTGTTTTGTTTTATAAGAAAATGCAATCCCTCAGTATTAGATATGCCATGTCTTGAGTTTTATGCAGTGTATTGTGATTAAAAGTGACCCAGTGATTGGGAGGTGCAGGGTTTTGGTACTGGACATTAGTAACAGGCTTCTAGAGAACCTGCCATGCCGGTTATCTGTGTTGGGTCCTAGGGGTAGGGAGGAAAAACAGTCTGCACTGGTGGGAAGCTCCTGCTCTCCTCTGTGTGCGTTTGAGAATGAGTTTTCAGTTTGTAGATGCCCTCTTTGCTAAGGGACATCCTAGTCCTTCAAATATGCTGAACTATTTAGTGATTGGATGGCTTAGATTTACTATTAATAAATCAGCCTGTGGACATTTTTGAGGCACTTGTTGGTACTGGGTCATGTTTGTAATCTTGATACTACTAACAGCTCAGAGATGGAGAGGTTATTAGCCCAGGTTTTCAGTTGTAGAAACCAAGATTCTGACAACTAAAGTGACTTGCCCATGGTGACATGCTTCCGGTAATAAAATGTCAGAGTGAAGGGTCAAGCTTTGTTCTTTTACAAGTTCGTTGTTCTTTTTACCATGTCCTACTGACTCTCAGAGGTCTAAAGGGCTAAGTTACTGGTCAACCTGTGGTGGTATAATTAGTGAATGACAGGAGGAGAATGAAAACCCTGGCTTTTTAAATGTGCAGTTTGTTTTTTCTCTAGCCTGTGCTGAATGGAAAGATAAATTATATAGCATCCATTTTCATACTTCATTCTTCACATTCCTGCCCTAAGATAAATCCTCTGACCTTTTTCAAAATGGGTTGGATTGCCTATTTTCTGGTGTCACTTAACACCTGGTGCTCTTAGGGTGTGATCCTCGTCACACTGCTTTGTTTGGATCTTTGTCTTTCCTGGTAAAGAGTGAGTTCCTCGGAAGGCAGGGCCTGGCCTTTCCTCTGTATCTTCAGCACCTAGCATAAGTCTCAGCACAGGGCCCTGGAAACTCCTGTCTTAATTTCAGTGTCATGTGTTAATTATCATTAAGGGGAGCAGAATCAGAAAGTATATTTGGAATTTAGCAGTCAGTAAAGAGCTTTGCTGCTATGGCTTTAGAGGACCTGAATTGGAGGTGGGGATGAAGTCATCAGTTCTGCCCATATCAATGAAAGAAGGTTCTAAGTGAAATGCAGGGTTGAACAAGCAGAAAAACATCCCAGTGCTCTTTAAATGTGGTTGCACAGTAGGGATCCTTCTCTAGCAGATAATGAAAAGATGTTGTCAGATCTGCTTTGAATCAGATGTTTGTTTACTTTTATTCTTCAGGAAGTTATGAAATCACTGCACTCTCATCAATTCGCTCTCCTTCTCTAAACTCCTAATGATATTTCTGATGACAGATTAAAAACAGAATTTTGGAAGCCCTAGTCACATGCCAAAGAAGGTTTCTTACCTGAGAGAGTTATTCTGCAGTTTCAGATGCCGAAGGGAAACTCAGAAAGCCAGAGGAGCGATTGAAATCGCAAATTGAACGCCAGCAGCAACTTTGATATCAAAAGCCCCATTTGCCTGTTGTCACCAGTCCCACTGAGTGAAGATAGAATGACTTGTATCTTCTACCAGAACAATAGAAGGAGAGTGTTTCTTGGCATTGGGGATGATGGTTATTGTAAAAGCCACCAAATTGAGAGCTCTTCTGTGCCAGCTGCTTTCTGTGCATTCTCTCTCATCCCCACAAGATCTTGCAAGGTAGGAGGTTTTATTCCCTGCATGCCTCCTTTATTTTTTTTCAAATGAGGCCTCTAAAGAGGCTCAAAAACACTAAGTAACTTGCCCAGTCAAGGTGCACAGCTTGTAAGTAGTCAGGCTGAAATTTTAAATCAAGTCTGCAGTGTTTTGATAAGATACTTTAAGAAAAGAGATAAAAGGACAGAATTCAACATTGTTGTTTTTAAATAAAAGTTTCATTATAGCAGAAGCCTCTTAGGAATTTCCATTGGTGATGAATTTTTAAAAGAGGTTACTGAAAATGTGTTTTACCAAAAAGGCGAGCTCCCTTTTTTTCCTCCTGTGCTCTCCGGCAGTGTTTTTCAGTCTTCCGTAGGCATTCAAAGTAAGGATTTTTAAATATGTATATATTTCAGTGACCAAAAAGAAAATAGAAAAGCATTCCGTATAGAAAGCAAGTGAAATTCTTGCTGAAGTTCTGTCTCTTGAAGGCGCCTCCTAGAGGTGCAGTGCTCTTTGTATTTTAATACTTTGTTTATCACAAAAACAGTTGAGAGTATGATATCAGGGATTTATAGTCAGTCTACGGTACACTTGTGAATTCTTCATTCTCTAAAAATAAGTTCATAAAAGAAAAAAAGGTATTCCCACAGATACTGCTTTTTGACTTTCTGGAAGGGGGGCATATGTTTAAATATACTTGCCCTGCAATTGCTAATAATAGTAGCTACCATTTATCAAGAGCCTTTTCTGGTTTACATGCTTTATGTATGTTACTGCATTGAATTCGTTTAACAGTCTTAAAAGAGTAAGTCATTTTACCTTATTTTATAGATGAGAGAACTGAGGTCAGGAAGGTCACTTAATTTGACTAAATAGCTAGTAACTGGTGAATCAGGATTCAGATCCTTGTCTGCCCAACACTATGACACTATGTAGGGCACCTGTTAGCACCAGATAGAGGTGGAAGCTTTGATTATGTCTTGTTTTTCATGTTTTACTTTTGTGGGGAATTTGGATTATGCAGCTCTTCAAATTAAATGCCTAGTATTGGACCTGGGCGAGCAGGGCAGGTTGCATACCATACAGAGGGCACACAGGGGCATGGCAAAATGGCATAGGAACTTTCTGACCAGTGGTAACATCTGGTGGGTGGCATTTACTTGGGAAACAGTGTTATTCAACAAGGAATGAGCTGGTGCAGAAAGAGCCGTGTGATTAGGAGAAGTGACAGCTTTCTAGTCTGTAACCCCCTGCAAGTTACTTTATTTCTCAGAGCCTAAGTTTCCCCATCTGTGAAATTGGGGACCTTATGCCTTCTTTGTAGGGTTGCTATTGTAGACATGAGTACAGTGTCTAACACATAGTAGGTGCTTAATAAACGTTACTTGCTATTTTTATAAAATGTTCTGAGACAGATGTTTGAGTATTGGCGTCACTTTTCAGATATATTGTATATAATAAAAATTCAATACATAAATCATCTACTTTCATTTCTTAGGGTAATTTTATGTTGTTAGAATTATTTTAGTTTTCCAATCCAGGAAATATTGAAGGAGAAATTCAGTCTTTAGGAAGCTTCTTTCATTAATATCATGCACAAAATTAGCAGCAGCTCTGATTGATTTTTATTATGCTATTCAAGACACAGCACCTGAAGCTTAAATTAACAAATGAAGCTTCCATAAACAGTTTTATGACTGCATATCTTAAAACATGTCTGGACACCTAGCAGCCTCTCTCCACAAGCACAAGGTACCTTACTCTGAATTGGTAAGCTGTAAATTTCCATAATTTTTTTACATTTCCATAATTTTTCACCAATCAGCCCCTGCTGCTATTTTAAGGATTTTAAAAGGTGTTCCTAGCATATTATTGATGTTCTTCCTTGGTATGATAAAGGGCAAGAGTATGTGAGGGCACCCTTTTAAATGTCTCTTTTCGATATATAGCTTACACTTGGGGTCACTGTTGATTTGAGCTCCCATGGGAGAAAATGTAGAAATTATGACGAAGATAAGGGGCAGTTTTCATTTTCATCATTTTTCCTTATTCTTTCTCTACTTCGTTTGTGCGGTTTGTGCTCTGCTTTTCTTCCACTAGATGGCGCTCCACATAGCGAGGTTACCCACTTTCTTTCACACTGGTAGCTATTTCTGAACTGAAATGAGTCTTGATCAATAAACGTGCATTGCTTTTGATTTTCATGCATTGGCATTTTTCATATTCCTAATATCTTAAGAGGCATACTTGCTAATCAATATTTGCAGAAAGCCATGCCTTTTTTTTGTAGCCACTGTTGCTGAAATGCCTAAAGGTATGCCTGGCACTGTAGCTAGGTTCTTCACACATTTCTTCATTTAATCCGTGATTACCACATGAATATAGTTTTGTTGTTCTCATTTTACAGGTAAGAAATGGAGGTTAGAGGGATTTATAACTTGTTCAAGGTCACAAAGCTAACTTACATTATAGGGTCAGTGGACCCTAAAGAAAAATATACTCCAAAAGCATTAAATTGAAAGCTTTTGTCAAATAACTTGTTAGGGTAGTCTGACTTATTGTTACTGGCCATTGTAATATGTTTATTTTGGGGAAAAATTAGACTCACGGTTAATTTGCTTTGGAGTATATAAATCAAATTCCCAAATCTAATTTGTATAAGAAAGCACACAATAGTAACAAGAGATTTGTCAGTCGGTGTGGAAATTTCTGCTTCCTCTTGCCTTCTGTTTACTGACTTGAGTGGGCTGAGACTTGATGAGTACTAGGTATAAAATATGGGAAGAATTTTGGACAAAGCCAGGCTTCCTGTTTTAGTAACTTTTAGGAGGGCTGACTACTGTTAACGAGTCCCCAGTACTTAAAAAATTTATACTTTCATTTTATGCATTTATTCAACACATATTTGTTGAATTGCTAAGTTGACCTGTGTGTTCTGGACCATGACTTTACCTCACTGAGCCTCTATTCTCTCATCTGCACATGGCAGGCAGCATGCCACCTCAGTGGTTGTCATACATTTTAAAATAACTAAAAGAGTATACTTAGATTGTTTGTAACAGAAAGGATAAATGCTTGAGGTGATGGCTACTCCATTTCCCTGATGTGATTATTATGCATTGCATGCCTGTATCAGACTGTCTCATGTACCCCATAAATATGTACACCTACTGTGTGCCCCCGCAATTAAAAATAAAAATTAAAAAAGATTGAATGACAATGGTTTTGTATTTGATTAATTTCACTCTAATTTTTTAACATAGAATATATTCGTTGTATCTAAGATGAGATTATTACACATATATTTCTGTTACTCTTGTATCATCTTTTACAAATGAATACTTAAATACCTTGACATGTATTGACTAAAAATAAGGACTTTCCCTTTCATAACTGTCGTACAATGATCCAAATTAGGAAGTTTAACAACCACACAGTGCTGTTATCTCGTCTACAGTTCACATGCTGATGGCACCAGTTGTTCTGGTTTTGTCTTTTACAGGACCCAAGTCAAGATCACACATTGTGTAGTGTCAGGCCTCTTTAGTGTTTCAGTTCGCAGTAGCTGCGTTGTCTGCCTTTGCCTTTCGTGATAGGCTTTTTGGAAAACTTTATGTTTTTGGAAAACAAAAAACTCTACAAGGCCAGTTTTTTGTAGAATGCGTCTCCATTTAGGTTGTCTGATGTTTCCTTAAAATTAGATTTGTGTCACACACTGTCTTGGCAGGAATGCCACCGAAGTGATGGTGGGTCTTCTCAGTTCCTCGTACCCGGGCACACAATGTCTGTGTCATTATTGGTGAAAAGTTCGATCCTTGGTTAAGGTGGTGCCAGTTTTCTCCTCTGTAAAGTTACTACTTTCATTTGGTCATTAATTAATACTTCTGTGCGGAGATACTTTGAGACTATGTAAATAAATATCCTGCTCCTCGTTAAACTCTCCCTCACAAATTTTAGATCCATTAACATTTTTTACCTGAATTATTACTATGATGGTTGTAAAATGGTAATTTTCTCACAGTCATTCCATCTACATTTTTTGGTTGATATTCTACTGAAAAGGAATCTTTTCTGCTCCTCCTTTCTCCCTCTTTCTCTTTTTCGGTTGCTCTCTTCCTCTTATTCAGTCGCATCTGTCTTCTAAATTCATGCATTTTTCTTTAATTTGGTGGGTTATAATCCTTTACTATCACTGTGTAAATTGAAGCTCAAATTGTTTAAGATTTGGCCTTTGGGAGCCCTTTGCTCTGGCTCCTGGGTCCATTTGAGAGGATCATCCCCTAGGTTGGCTTAGTATTTTTTTCATCTCTGTAACAGCAACTTGTTCCATGCTCATCTTGTTCTTGCTCTGCCCTAGCCCTCAAATGAGCCATTTTCCCCAAAGGTGCCCTGGTTTCTTTTAGTGTGGAATGTTGTTTAGAAGCCAAGATCTGGAGTGCTGGTGGTCATTGCTCTCAGGCTCTTTCAGCGGACAGCTGGGAAGTAGATACCTGTCTGTGGCTGTACCTTCATTGTCTTTATGCTAAACTCTACGCCTAGGGCCGCAAACTTTTTCTGTAAAGGCTAAAGAGTCAATAGTTTGTGGGCTGTGCATTCTGCTCAACCTCTGCTGTTGTAGCAGAAAGGCAGCCATAGACAGTATGTACATGAGTGAGAATAGTTGTGTTATGATAAAACTTTATTTATAAAAACAGGCAGTGTGCTGGATTTGGCCACGGGCTGTGGTCTGCTTACCCTTCCCTGCTCTCAGCAGAGAAACTAGGGGACCAGGCTTTATTACCAAATTTGGTAAAATTCATTTGTACCCGTGCTTTCCAAAATAGGGGCACAATAAAAGTTATTTGCATGAATTAATTAATGAAAATTGTGGGCTCTTTCTATTGCAAACCTCTCATGGCTCTTTTGGACATCAGTGTCTTATGACTTGTCAATTTATTCAGGTCCTTATTTAAAGATGAGAGGCTTTTAAAAACATAATGTGCACAATATGCAAAGTAATACTGAGAAAAATGATTTTATAAACTCGTGAGGGTATTTTTCTTGTCATGATGAAATAGTTACCTTTCCTTAATGAAAGCATATATCAAGGCATAGCCATACTGCACACAGAGCACATGTGGCCCCTGCTTTGGTCTGGCATCGCTGCATTCTGCGTAGGCTAAGCTGAGAGGCAAGACTCCAGCACCAATCAATTGGGTGAAAAATTTCAAAATTATACCCCTTTTATTGTCTCAGAATAGATTTGTTTCTTCACAGTTTTCTTTATGTAATTTATTGCTCTAATTCATTCAGAAAAGGATTTGATTACAGCAGTGACAAATCAGGGAGTGATCTCTGATCATTCTCAGAGGAGAGTATGCCATTAGGAAGGACCACCTATTGTTTTTTGTTATTTTTTGCGGTGAGTCTCGCTTTTTCGCCCAGGCTGGAATGCAATGGTGCGATCTTGGCTCACTGCAACGTCTGCCTCCCGGGTTCAAGCAGTTCTCCTTCCTCAGCCTCCCCAGTGGGCGGGATTACAGGCATGTGCCACCATTCCCGGCTAATTTTTGTATTTTTAGTAGAGACAGGGTTTTACCCTGTTGGCCAGGCTGGTCTCAAACTCCTGACCTCAAGTGATCCACCTGCCTTTGGCCTCCCAAAATACTGGGATTACAGGCGTGAGCCCCTGCGCCCAGCCAGGACCACCTATTGTTAGTGCACAGAGACTGCCATCAAGGTGATGTTTGACACTGGAAAGAAACCAAGCGCTAGAGTATATCACAGCCGATAGCAGCAGCTTGAGCATAAAGATGGAGGTTCATTCAATTTAAAGTGTCTCTGATGACTCTAAAATAAATTAAGCTTTAATTACTGCTTAAATTTTTATTTAATTTCAAAAATTCAAAAGTCGATTTTAAACCTGTTGGTGCGTAGCTTCTTTGGTGTTCAGCAGGCGATTCGTCTTACTCTCTGTGAGAAGCAGCATGAGGTTCTGCTTGCTCCTTTCTCTGGAATCCAAAGGAGTGGTTTAACGTTCTGGGTCACAGAACAATCCTGGGATCTGTGGAGCGTCCTAGTGTGCTGATAAAGGAAACCGAGCAGGCTTCTTTCCTCCTGTGGCTTTTATCTTCTGCGTCTTGAAGTGCCTTATAAGGTTTTGATTAAACAAGTTTTACTGGTTTTTTTTGTTTTGTTGTTTCAACGTGAAAAGTGCTAAAGTGTCTCTTTCTCTCTTAGACTCATGAGGCATGTCTCGTTTTTGACATGCCGCCCATCGTTTGGTGTACCACCCATTCAGAACCCACAGCGATAATCCCCTGCCCTGTGTTACGCGGTTTCTAATAGCTTCAGAGAATAAGGAGACAAAAAAAGAAAGTCATGCCATTAACAGTTGATTGATTGTATTCTGGATTGTATTTTTCTCATCCCTTTTTCCCCCTTGGTCAGGGTTTTGCTGCTTCTTGTTTTTCTTTTTTCCCCCCGAGACAGATTCTTGCTCTGTCACCCAGGCTGGAGTGCAATGATGTGATCTCGGCTCACTGCAACCTCCACCTCCCAAGTTCAAGCGATTCTCCTGCCTCAGCCTCCCAAGTAGCTGGGATTACCGGTGCCCACCAGCATGCCCAGCTAATTTTTGTAGTTTTAGTAGAGACGAAGTTTCACCATGTTGGCCAGACTGGTCTTGAACTCCTGAGCTCAAGTGATCTGCCTGCCTCGGCCTCTGAAAGTGCTGGGATTACAGGCATAAGCCACCCCGCCCAGCTGGGTTTTGCTTCTTAAATGGGTAAAGGATGTGCTGCTACCCGTGGAAATAGTTGACTTGAATAGCTTCAGTTTCTTCATCTGTAAAATGGTCATGAGAGAGTCTGTGTAGCATGTCTGGTGTATCTGTAGGTACTCAAAAGTTAATTAGGCGAGCAGGACAAGTTTCTTGTTTTCTTCCTTCATGGAGCCCAGCATGGAATACTAGGCGCAGAGTTGACACTTACTGTGTACTCCTTGAAATGTTAACTGAGAAGATGCATGTGAATTCTTGGCTCACCTGTCTTAGGTCGGCACCATGTTACTTCTAATAAAAGTTCCATGGCAGAAAGTAGTCTTTTAGGTTTGGAGAGTGAACATTAAGGCAAAAGAGTAGCATAATGTATTCAGGCTTCAGACTTTTAGACCCTTTCAGGAAATCACTATTTAGACTTTTGGGGGAAACACCCCTAAGAGAAGACTGGTTGGGTGTCTGTTTCTCCACAGTCTTTCCCACTGGATTGGAGGAGTTGCTGTTATTTCTCCCCTTACTCAGTAAGGATCACATACTTAGGCTGGGCTAAGTGCTGGGATGCAGAGCAAGGTAATACTTTATTCCTGCTTAAAGAGTGTTCAGCTCAGTGGGGAAGTGGCCAAATTAAAAGACATTTATACTGTGGGGTGGAAGGGCTGTAATAAAGACAAGTGCACACGGCACTATGGTGCTGCATAGCAGCTGTTATTCCAATTTAGTGAAGGAGTGGGGACTTGTGTGTGACTCCTCACGTAGTGGTAGAAACATCCTGGGCTGCAGACTGTGATGGAACTAATGCAAGTTTGCTTCTCAGAGTCTCTCCGTTTAGTGTTAAACCATGGCATCTCTGAGCGCTCAGGGCTCCCTGTCTGGCTTACAGTGTACAGTGAATGCATTCCTGTTCTCTTCGCTCGCTCTCTGTGTGCCAGCTCCTAGTGTAGTACCGTCCTCTGTGCATGCAACATTGCATTTATCACTCTGCGATCGTGATGATTGGGTGGGAGTTCTTTCTCCCATGAGAATCCAACCGCCTTACAAGCAGGGAATCTGACTCATTACCTTTGATTCCTTCTCCAGTGCTCGCTGCGCGGTGCCTGGGAGATAGTGGGCACTCAGTAAGTGTGTGTAGAATGAATAGCCGGTTGGTCGCAGCTTCCTCATTATGGATGACAGCAATGAATTCATTCTTTCAGAATGCAAGTGAAAGAAGATTGAAAAAGTGTTTTCTCTTTATTAGAGCTTCTGGATACTGATTTTGAGAAGAGATCTGCCATTTTTCAGATAGGTGTACCAGGAGTGTTCACTCTATGGCAGTGTAGGCACTAGCCTTGACTCTGGGACTCAGAGTTAATTGGAGGTACCCCTCTGTCATGGGAGTTATTAGGCCCAGGTACATACCTTCACCGCTCTAAACTCCAGGTGTTTACTTTGTAAAACAGGCACGATTCTACCTCCCAGACACATGGTGAGGATTAGTGACCTGCGACAAGATGGTGCCTCCTAGACTCCAGACTCTAGAGAGCTGGGGCATTTATCCTTGCTGGGCCTCCAGTGCCCAGAGCTGTGTCTGAAATGCAGTAGACACACTGTGTTTGTTGAATGGATAAGGTAAGTGAAAGCTCTTCCTAGCAGTCTTATTTGGAGGATAAGGCAAGTGCAGGAATTTGTGGAGAAATGGGACTAGAGGATTAGATAGGGACTAGAATGAAGGGCCTCACACATAGCTAAGGAGTACGGATTTTTAAGGTTCTGGATCACAGTTGAAGGATGTCATGCAGGAGAATGGCGTGCTTAACTCTGTTTTAGATGGATCATTTGTGGGTACTGAACAGAGAGGTTGAAACGTTTTGTATTATGTGAGTTCAGAATTGCATGTGGTCTTTCTGGACATGAGCCTTACTAAAATGCATTGCCGTGTATTTGAAGTTGTGGCTGAGGATGGGATCACTCAGGGAGTGTGTGTAATCAAAAGGGAAAGGACAGGGGAGGGATCCTTGTGGCTGTATCACTATTGAAAGGTTGGCCAAAGGAAAAGAATCCCTCAGTTCTTCCTTTCCTTGCTTACTTAGGGTGACTAACTTAATAAAAAGTTTACTGAATTGTGTAAATTACACTTAAAATTGTTTATTTGAAAAGCTTTTTTTTTTTTGTGATGCATTTTTTAAGTAGGAATCTTAAAACTCATTACTGTCAGTGATGCTTACCTATATGCTTCCTGAGCCCTAAGCTGATTGACAATTTGGAGGAGAGACCTTTGGTACAGACAGCTCAGCAAGTGTGGTGGAGTAGCTGGTGTGTCACAGGCTCCTCCGTCCAGAAAGCTTCCTGGCTCCTCTTCATTGGTGACCATGTGGCTTCCAAATTGACTTCGACTTGGTTCACACTTTCCCAGCACATTTTCCATTTAGGTGATGCGCTTTGTGTCTTCCCATCCGTACCAGCATATGCATGCTGAAATTGCTGTTTTTGTTCTGAATGTTTTTGGTTAGTCTTGCTACTTCTTCTCGTAGTGGTTAGATTTAGATCTTCATGTTCTGAATATGAATCCTGTCACTTGATAGGGTCTAGGTCATGCCTCGGGGATACTCTGAGGATATATGTGGAGTGCAGAGACAACATTCTAGACAGGTACACACTTTTTTTATTAATGACCTTTGGCCACAACCTTTGATGTATAAATTGCTAGATTTCCCTAGCTCCTTTCATTGGGGATTTGGACAGGAGCAGTCTCACTTCTCTGCTTCAGGCTGCCTTTCTCTTGGGTTGCACTTCAGTTCTTATTTATTTACTGTTTTTGAGTGGACCATAGGGGCCTCATCCAAAATGGGTAGAGCTCAGGGACTTTCTTATTGCAATGGCCACATGGTAAAAATGGGCTGAAAAAAGAGAGTTCCAGAAGAAAAGCCCAGAAAAGGTCCCCTCTTCAGAAGACAGCCTTTAAGCCTCTTGCTTACTGCATGGAAGCTCCACCTTCTTTTTTTTTTTTTTTTTTTTTTTTTAATTTTTATACTTTAAGTTCTAGGGTACATGTGCATAACGTGCAGGTTTGTTACATATGTGTACTTGTGCCTTGTTGGTGTGCTGCACCCATCAACTCATCAGCACCCATCAACTCGTCATTTACATCAGATATAACTCCCAATGCAATCCCTCTCCCCTCCCCCCTCCCCATAATAGGCCCCGGTGTGTGATGTTCCCCTTCCCGAGTCCAAGTGATCTCATTGTTCAGTTCCCACCTCTGAGTGAGCAGTGTTTGGTTTTCTGCTCTTGTGATAGTTTGCTGAGAATGATGGTTTCCAGCTGCATCCATGTCCCTACAAAGGACTCAAACTCATCCTTTTTTATGGCTGCATAGTATTCCATGGTGTATATGTGCCACATTTTCTTAATCCAATCTGTCACTGATGGACATTTGGGTCGATTCCAAGTCTTTGCTATTGTGAATAGTGCTGCAATGAGCATACGTGTGCATGTGTGTTTATAGCAGCATGATTTATAATCCTTTGGGTATATACCCAGCAATGGGATGGCTGGGTCATATGGTACATCTAGTTCTAGATCCTTGAGGAATCGCCATACTGTTTTCCTTAATGGTTGAACTAGTTTACAATCCCACCAACAGTGTAAAAGTGTTCCTATTTCTCCACATCCTCTCCAGCACCTGTTGTTTCCTGACTTTTTAATGATTGCCATTCTAACTGGTGTGAGATAGTATCTCATTGTGGTTTTGATTTGCATTTCTCTGATGGCCAGTGATGACAAGCATTTTTTCATGTGTCTGTTGGCTGTATGCATGTCTTCTTTTGAGAAATGTCTGTTCATATCCTTTGCCCACTTTTTGATGGGGTTGTTTGTTTTTTTCTTGTAAATTTGTTTGAGTTCTTTGTAGGTTCTGGATATTAGCCCTTTGTCAGATGAGTAGATTGCAAAAATTTTCTCCCATTCTGTAGATTGCCTGTTCACTCTGATGGTAGTTTCTTTTGCTGTGCAGAAGCTCTTTGGTTTAATTAGATCCCATTTGTCTATTTTGGCCTTTGTTACTGCTGCTTTTGGTGTTTTAGACATGAAGTTCTTGCCCATGCCTATGTCCTGAATGGTGTTACCTAGGTTTTCTTCTAGGGTTTTTATGGTTTTAGGTCTAACATTTAAGTCTTTAATCCATCTTGAATTAATTTTCGTATAAGGAGTAAGGAAAGGATCCAGTTTCAGCTTTCTACTTATGGCTAGCCAATTTTCCCAGCACCATTGATTAAATAGGGAATCCTTTCCCCATTTCTTGTTTTTGTCAGGTTTGTCAAAGATCAGATGGCGGCCGGGCGCGGTGGCTCAAGCCTGTAATCCCAGCACTTTGGGAGGCCGAGACGGGCGGATCACGAGGTCAGGAGATCGAGACCATCCTGGTTAACACGGTGAAACCCCGTCTCTACTAAAAAATACAAAAAACTAGCCAGGCGAGGTGGCGGGCACCTGTAGTCCCAGCTACTCGGGAGGCTGAGGCAGGAGAATGGCGTGAACCCGGGAGGTGGAGCTTGCAGTGAGCGGAGATCTGGCCACTGCACTCCAGCCTGGGTGACAGAGCGAGACTCCGTCTCAAAAAAAAAAAAAAAAAGATCAGATGGCTGTAGATGTGTGGTGTTATTTCTGAGGGCTCTGTTCTGTTCCATTGGTCTATATCTCTGTTTTGGTACCAGTACCATGCTGTTTTGGTTACTGTAACCTTGTAGTATAGTTTGAAGTCAGGTAGCGTGGTGCCTCCAGCTTTGTTTTGTTGACTTAGGATTGTCTTGGCAATGCGGGCTCGTTTTTGGTTCCATATGAACTTTAAAGTAGTTTTTTCCAATTTTGTGAAGAAAGTCATTGGTAGCTTGATGGGGATGGCATTGAATCTATAAATTACCTTGGGCAGTATGGCCATTTTCACGATATTGATTCTTCCTATCCATGAGCATGGTATGTTCTTCCATTTGTTTGTGTCCTCTTTTATTTCACTGAGCAGTGGTTTGTAGTTCTCCTTGAAGAGGTCCTTTACATCCCTTGTAAGTTGAATTCCTAGGTATTTTATTCTCTTTGAAGCAATTGTGAATGGAAGTTCATTCCTGATTTGGCTCTCTGTTTGTCTGTTACTGATGTATAAGAATGCTTGTGATTTTTGCACATTAATTTTGTATCCTGAGACTTTGCTGAAGTTGCTTACCAGCTTAAGGAGATTTTGTGCTGAGATGATGGGATTTTCTAAATATACAATCATGTCATCTGCAAACAGGGACAATTTGACTTCTTCTTTTCCTAACTGAATACCTTTGATTTCTTTCTCTTGCCTGATTGCCCTAGCCAGAACTTCCAACACTATGTTGAATAGAAGTGGTGAGAGAGGGCATTCCTGTCTTGTGCCAGTTTTCAAAGGGAATGCTTCCAGTTTTTGCCCATTCAGTATGATATTGGCTGTGGGTTTGTCATAAATAGCTCTTATTATTTTGAGATACGTCCCATCAATACCGAGTTTATTGAGAGTTTTTAGCATGAAGGGCTGTTGAATTTTGTCAAAGGCCTTTTCTGCATCTATTGAGATAATCATGTGGTTTTTGTCTTTGGTTCTGTTTATATGCTGGATTAAGTTTATTGATTTGCGTATGTTGAACCAGCCTTGCATCCCAGGGATGAAGCCCACTTGATCATGGTGGATAAGCTTTTTGATGTGCTGCTGGATTCGGTTTGCCAGTATTTTACTGAGGATTTTTGCATCAATGTTCATCAGGGATATTGGTCTAAAATTCTCTTTTTTTGTTGTGTCTCTGCCAGGCTTTGGTATCAGGATGATGTTGGCCTCATCAAATGAGTTAGGGAGGATTCCCTCTTTTTCTATTGATTGGAATAGTTTCAGAAGGAATGGTACCAACTCCTCCTTGTACCTCTGGTAGAATTCAGCTGTGAATCCATCTGGTCCTGGACTTTTTCTGGTTGGTAGGCTATTAATTATTGCCTTAATTTCAGAGGCTGTTATTGGTCTATTCAGGGATTCAACTTCTTCCTGGTTTAGTCTTGGGAGAGTGTAAGTGTCCAGGAAATTATCCATTTCTTCTAGATTTTCTAGTTTGTTTGCGTAGAGGTGTTTATAGTATTCTCTGATGGTAGTTTGTATTTCTGTGGGATCGGTGGTGATAACCCCTTTATCATTTTTTATTGTGTCTATTTGATTCTTCTCTCTTCTTTATTAGTCTTGTTAGCGGTCTGTCAATTTTGTTGATCTTTTCAAAAAACCACCTTCTGGATTCATTGATTTTTTTGGAGGGTTTTTTGTGTCTCTATCTCCTTCAGTTCTGTTCTGATCTTAGTTATTTCTTGCCTTCTGCTAGGAAACTATACCTTCTAGGACTCAGGCCCGGTCTGATCTTCCGGAGGAGTCGGAGGAGTCCATGAGAATGGGCACCATTTTGCTCGCTGCTGTTGATGTTGCAGTTTTGAGAGAACAGCAGGATCCTTGTTGTCCTCTAGAGACTTGAGTCTATCACTGACATTTTTTCCGTTCCTTTGCTCATAGACCATACCAGAAATTAGTGATGTGTCCGTTCATCGTTCACAGTCTCATAGTTCATTTCATTCACTTTAAAGACAATTTCTGTGTTAGTAACCTGTAAAAGACCCCTTTCCAGAAAAGTTTTGCCATCTGTTTGAAAAAAAAAAAAAAAAAAAAACTTTATAAACTTTCCCAAGTATCTGGGTTTGGATTCCTTATTTGGACAGAAAATGTTGGCCCCAACTCATATCATATTTACATAAAGAAAGCAGTATTTCTTCTGATTAAACCCAATCCTAATATTCACAAGAGATTTCATATCACAGACTTTGCCTTGAAGCCTGACACATGCAGTATGCCTCAATTGAGCCAGATGCCCGGTGGAAGTATGTAGTATGTCTTGTTTAGTTTCTAAGGATGCAGATTTCATTTGAGTTGACTGATTCTCCTAAACTCAGGTACTTCTATGCTATTTGCTATCTCTTATTTAATACTATTGCCCAAAATGTTAATGAGCCAGTTTATATTGTTTAATATTCTCTAAATTCTTTATGGCCAGGCCTTGAAATCAAGTACTCTTAAGAAGATCACTCATTCAATTTAGTCTAATAAGAAGTGATATTCTTAAGATATTTTATTTTAGGATGAGGTGTATCTGTGTAGAAAAAAAATGCCTTTTCTTTTTTCAAGTTTCAGATTCAAATGTTCTTTGAGATCTATTTGAAATAAGATGGAAAAATGAAATGAGAGTATATTGGTTTTCTATGACTGCCATAACAAATTGTTACAAATTTGGTGGCTTTATGACCACAGGGTCCTGGAGCTCAGAAGTCCACATGGCTCCCACTGGGCTCACGTGAAGGTATGGGCGCTGCTGTGCTTTTTTCTGGAGGCCTCAGGAGAGTGTGCCCAAGCTTTCCAGCTCTGGAGGCTGCTCATATTCCTCAGCTTGTGGCCCCTTCCTCTGACTTCATAGCCAGCAACTCAAGGCTGAATGTTTCCACTCTGCCATCTCTCCGCTCCTCTCTGTTCCACCTTTCTTTTCCATTTGTAAGGTCCTTTGTGCTGACATCGGACTTACCCGGATAATCCTGGATAGTCTCCCTATCTTAAGGCTGGGTGGTTACCTGCCTTAGCTCCATCTGTAGCCCTAATTCCCCTTTGCTGTGCAACTTAACATTTACAGCTTCTGGAGGTTAGTATATGGATGTCTGTGGGCAGCCATTATTCTGCCTACCACAGAGGTATGACTGTGTGTGGCAAAAAACTGATGTTTATCAAGTACCTAGTGTATCTTCAGCCTGTTTTGTTTTGTTTTGTTTTGTTTTGTTTGAGATGGGAGTTCTGCTCTTTTGCCCAGGCTGGAATGAAGTAGTGTGATCTCGGCTCACTGCAACTTCCACCCCCTGGGGTCAAGCAATTCTCCTGCCCCAGCCTCCTGAGTAGCTCAGATTACAGGAGGCCACCTCCACGCCTGGCTAATTTTTGTATTTTTAGTAGAGGCAGGGTTTCACTATGTTGGCCAGGCTGATCTGGAACTCCTGACCGCAAATGATCCACCCTCCTCAGGCTCCCAAAGTGCTAGGATTACAGGCATGAGCCACCACGCCCGGCCTTCAGCCTGGTTTTAAATCTCAAATTATACATCAGGGGTCCTAGAGACATTAAGTGACTTGTCATTGTCACATAATTATTAATAATAATGATCTGTGATTTGTTGAGTTCTTGCTAAGTGTCAGATTCTATGCCAAGAGATTTACAGGCCATATTTTTCGCAACCTCAGTATACCCCTCTTAGATGCATGACATAAATTCCATTTTATAAGTGAGAATGCAGGCTCTTCGGGAAGTTGTGACTGATGCAGTGTCACATGGCTAGCTGATAACTGAAAGCTTTGGACTTCATCAGTCTGATTCCCAAACCCATGCTGTTTCTACTAAATTACAGTAGATTAAAATGCAAGGGGCTTATGGAGTTACTTTGTCTTGCCTCCCACATCACAGTACAGTCTTATCTGGATGATCTGTGTAGTATACAGAGTGCCTGTCAGGGTATTTGTCAGGTTATTTGGTGTCATATGTCAAAATGACCAGGTAGTTAATTAATTGACTTGACAAATTTTCTTTGTGTTCCTTCCATCTTCCTACTTTTTTTTTTTTTTTTTGAGACAGTCTCTCACTCTGTCACCCAGGCTGGAGTGCAGTGGTGCGATCTCGGCTCGCTGCAACCTCTGCCTCCTGGGTTCAAGAGATTCTTCTGCTTCAGCCCCCTAAGTAGCTGGGATTACAGGTGCACACCACCATGCCCAGCTAATTTTTGTATTTTCAGTAGAGATGGGATTTCACCATGTTGGTTAAGCTGGTCTTGAACTCCTGACCTCGTGATCCACCTGCCTTGGCCTCCCAAAGTGCTGGGATTACAGGCATGAGCCACCGCGCCTGGCCCCCGTTTTTATGAATGAGAATGTTAACTGCCGCATTTGTTTTTCCCCCAAACAGTGTCTTCTGATCTTAATACACTGTAGTTTGGGAAATGGAAATCAGTGTCCTTGCACTTGCTTTTCCTTCTGCCTTTTCTGTGCTAGGTGCCTTATATTAGCTAATGCTCCTTTTAGGTAATAACACTATTACCATTGAGTAGATGGGGAAACTGAGCATCAGAAAGGCTAACTAACTCTCAGAGTTATGTAGTATGTGGTGAAGCAAGAACTTCAGTTTGTGTCCATTTGGTTTCAAGGATCCATAGCTCATGGCCTCAAAAACTTTTCACATTATGTGGATGAAAAATATATAAAAATAGACAGGATAAAAAAGGTAAATGACATTGAAAGATGGGAATAGAGGAAATGTTGAAAGCATAGTAGCTATTTGCCAAGTGAATTATACCAGCAATTGATATAGTAGAAGTTTAGAAGAGAAAGATTATTTTAGACTGTGGTCATTGTTGATGGCTTATGAAAGAGATTATTAATTTCCATAAAATTTATTCTGGAATATTCATAATCAGAAATAAAATATGTAATAATGACAGTGATAACTACTATTTATTGCACATGCAATTCCAGAATCTATTTTCCAGATCTTTTCATACATTATTGAATCTTTGCAATAATGTATATATGTTATATATATAGATAAATAGATACAGCCATATATATAGATAATAATTATCTTAGAGATAGATTTTGTTTCATAGATAATGAAACTAAGCCTTAGAAGTTAAACCTTAGTGTTTACTAATATGTAGCAGAGCAAGATTAAAACTGAGCTCTTTTTTATTTTTATTTTTTATTATACTTTAAGTTCTAGGGTATGTGTGCACAACGTGCAGATTTGTTACACATGTATACATGTGCCATGTTGGTGTGCTGCACCCATTAACTCAGCCATTTACATTAGGTGTATCTCCTAACGCTATCCCCCCCGCTCCCACCCCACGACAGGCTCCAGTGTCTAATGTTCCCCACCATGTGTCCAAGTGTTCTTATTGTTCAGTTCCCACCTATGAGTGAGAACACGTGGTGTTTGGTTTTCTGTCGTTGCGATAGTGTGCTCAGAATGATGGTTTCCAGCTTCATCCATGTCACTACAAAGGACATGAGCTCACCCTTTTTTATGGCTGCATAGTATTCCATGGTGTATATGTGCCACATTTTCTTAATCCAGTCTGTCATTGATGGACATTTGGGTTGGTTCCAAGTCTTCGCTATTGTGCATAGTGCTGCAATAAACATACGTGTGCATGTGTCTTTATAGCAGCATGATTTATAATCCTTTGGGTATATACCCAGTAATGGGATGGCTGAGTCAAATGGTATTTCTGGTTCTAGATCCTTGAGGAATCACCACACTGTCTTCCGCAATGGTTGAACTGGTTTACAGCCCCACCAACAGTGTAAAAGTGTTCCTATTTCTCCACATCCTCTCCAGCACCTGTTGTTTCCTGGCTTTTTAATGATCGCTATTCTAACTGGTGTGAGATGGTATCTCATTGTGGTTTTTTGATTTGCATTTATTTGATGGCCAGTGATGATGAGCATTTTTTTCATGTATCTGTTGGCTGCATAAATGTCTTCTTTTGACAAGTGTCTGTTCATATCCTTAGCCCACTTTTTGATAAGGTTGTTTGATTTTTCTTGTAAATTTGTTTAAGTTCTTTGTAGATTCTGGATATTAGCCCTTTGTCAGATGGGTAGATTGTAAAAATTTTCTCCCATTCTGTAGGTTGCCTGTTCACTCTGATGGTAGTTTCTTTCACTGTGCAGAAGCTCTTCAGTTTAATTAGATCTCATTTGTCAACTTTGGCTTTTGTTGCCATTGCTTTTGGTGTTTTAGTCGTGAAGTCTTTGCCCATACCTATGTCCTGAATGGCATTGCCTAGGTTTTCTTCTAGGGTTTTTATGGTTTTAGGTCTAGCATTTAAGTCTTTAATCCATCTAGGCCTTCGACAAAATTCAACAGCCCTTCATGCTAAAAACTTTCAATGAACCAGGTATTGATGGCATGTATCTCAAAATAATAAGAGCTATTTATGACAGACTCACAGCCAATATCATAATAAATGGGCAAAAACTGGAAGCATTCCCTTTGAAAACTGGCACAAGACAGGAATGCCCTCTCTCACCACTCCTATTCAACATAGTGTTGGAAGTTCTGGCCAGGGCAATCAGGCAGGAGAAAGAAATAAAGGGTATTCAATTAGGAAAAGAGGAAGTCAAATTGTCCTTGTTTGCAGATGACATGATCGTATGTTTAGAAAACCCCATCGTCTCAACCCCAAATCTCAAGCTGATAAGCAACTTCAGCAGTCTCAGGAAACAAAATCAATGTGCAAGAATCACAAGCATTCCTATACACCAATAACAGACAAACAGAGAGCCAAATCATGAGTGAACTCCCATTCACAATTGCTTCAAAGAGAATAAAATACCTAGGAATCCAACTTACAAGGGATGTAAAGGACCTCTTCAAGGAGAACTACAAACCACTGCTTAACGAAATAAAAGAGGACACAAACAAATGGAAGAACATTCCATGCTCATGGATAAGAAGAATCAATATCGTGAAAATGGCCATACTGTCCAAGGTAATTTATAGAATCAATGCCATTCCCATCAAGCTACCAGTGATTTTCTTCACAAAATTGGAAAAAACTACTTTCAAGTTCATATGGAACTGAAAAAGAACCTGCATTGCCAAGACAAACCTAAACCAAAAGAACGAAGCTGGGGGCATCATGCTACCTGACTTCGAAGTATGCTACAAGGCTACAGTAATCAAAACAGCATGGTACTGGTACCAAAACAGAGATATAGACCAATGGAACAGAACAGAACTCTCAGAAATAACACCACGCATCTACGACCATGTGATCTTTGACAAACCTGACAAAAACCAGAAATGGGGAAAGGATTCCCTATTTAATGAATGGAACAGGGAAAACTGGCTAGCCATATGTAGGAAGCTGAAACTGTATCCCTTCCTTACACCTGAGCTCTGTTTTTACTTCAAACCCTGTGCTCTTTTTGCTGTGCTGTAAAAGATGTAGTTTATTTACAGATTTTTGCTTCAGTTCTGAATATTCAACGTGGTCACTTGAAATAATTTCATAAAATAATGGAAAAATATAGAGAAAGAAACAAAGTTTCTGACATAAATAAACAGATGTAAAGAATGCTCAGAGAACACAAATATACATATTTAAAAGTAAGGCTAAAATGTTCTTGCCTTATAATGAACCTGATCAGCTTAGTGACATGAAACGAACTAGGACTTGATTCAGTGATTGTTTCCATTGATGTCTGCAGTAGGATGAATTATGGCCCCTAAACATGTCCTTATCCATTCCCCACAGTTTGTGAATGTTACTTTACATGGTACAAGGTGCTTTGAAGAAATGATGAAAAATCTTGAGATCAAGAGATTATCCTGGATCATTTGGATGGACCTGTTATCACAGTGGTCTTTATAAGAAGGATGTGCGGGAGTCAGAGTCAGACAGAAGGCAGTATCACAACAAAAACAGATGGGTATGATATGGCCACAAGCCATGGATGCTGCCATTTTCAGAACAGGGATACCCTGTTCTGATGTGTCCTCAGTATCTGTCCATGGCTTGTAAGGAACCTGGTGCACAGCAGGAGGGGAGCAGCTGGTGAGTGAGCATTACCACCTGAGCGCTCCCTCCTGTCAGATCAGCACCAGCATTAGAGTCTCTTAGGAGTGCAAACCCTGTTGTGAACTGCACGTGAGGGATCTAGGTTGCATACTCCTTATGAGAATCTAATCCCCCTGCACTCCTGTCTATGGAAAAATTGTCTTCCATAAAACTGATCCCAGACACCAAAAAAGGTTGGGAACTGCTGTTCTAGGAGATGGGAAGGACAAGGAAAAGGATTGGAGCCTCTAGAAGGAATGCTGCCTTACATACCCATTTTAGATTTCTGGCCTCCAGAACTGTAAGATAATAAATACATTTTTCTTATTGTGTTAAACCACTAAATTTGTAATAATTTGTTACTGTGACGACAGGAAGCTAACAGAATGACCTTAAATAATTATGAACTTTTTAATAATATGGTTGGAGACTTCAGTGCCCCACTTTGAATAATGTATACAACAACTAGGAGACTTCAATGCCCCACTTTGAATAATGTATACAACAACTAGGTAGAAAATTAGTAAGGAAATAGTAGACTTGAATAACATTGTAAGCCAACTAGACTCAACAGACACCTGTAGAATCTGCCCCCCGGTAACCACAGGAAGTGCATTTTTCTCAAGTGCACATGAGGTGTTCTCCAGGATGGACCACATGCCAGTTCATAGAACAAGCCTTGGTGAGTTTTAAAGGATTGAAATGATGCAAAAGATATTTTCCAACTACAGTAGAATGGGATTAAGAATCAATAACAGTGGCCGGGCGCGGTGGCTCAAGCCTGTAATCCCAGCACTTTGGTAGGCCGAGACGGGCGGATCACGAGGTCAGGAGATCGAGACCATCCTGGCTAACACGGTGAACCCCGTCTCTACTAAAAAATACAAAAAACTAGCCGGGCGAGGTGGCGGGCGCCTGTAGTCCCAGCTACTCGGGAGGCTGAGGCAGGAGGATGGCGTAAACCCGGGAGGCAGAGCTTGTAGTGAGCCGAGATCCGGCCACTGCACTCCAGCCTGGGAGACACAGCGAGACTCTGTCTCAAAAAAAAAAAAAAAAAAAAAGAATCAATAACAAAGACATTTGGGAAATTCAAAAATATGTGGAAATTAACAAACTCCAAAATAACCAGTGAGCCAAAAAAGAACTCATAAGTGAAATTAGAAAATATTTTGACATAAATGAAAATGAAGACACTACATGTCAAGACTTAAGAGATGCAGCAAAGCAGTACTTAGAGGAAGCCGTATATTAAAAATAAAGGTAAATCTCAAATCAGTTACCTAACCTTCCATCTTAAGACACTGGAGAGTAAATGTGAAATAAGTAGAATGAAGGAAATAACACAGGTTAGAATGGAAATTAATCAAATAAAAGAATAGAAAATTAATAGAGAAAAGTCAACAAACCGAAAGTTGGTTCTTTGAAAAGATCAACGAAATTAACAAAACTTTAGCTACACTGACTAAAAAGAAAAGAGAGAAGACTTATGTTCTGTAGATGTCTGTTAAGTGTGAAATTAGGAATGAAAACAGAGGATATTCCTACTGACCTGATGGATACAGAAAAGATTGTAAGGAATACTATGCACAATTATATGCTTATAAATTAGATACCTTAGATGAAATGGACAGATTTCTTGAAAGAAATAACTGAAACTTGAAAATCTGAATATACTGGTTTATAAATTGAATTGATAAACAACAAAAAACCTACTCCCTGGAGCCGGGATCCAGGTGCTTCACTGGTCAGTCCTAGCAAACATTTAAGGAATAATTCTTAATTCTTCACAAACTCGTTCAAAAATCACAAGAGGAGGGATTGCTTCTGTCTTAGTCCTTTGGCATGCTATACCAAAATTTATTAGACTGAGTAATTCATAAGCAACAAAAATGTATTGCTCAGAGTTCTGGAGGGTGCAAAGTCCGAGATTAAGGTGCTGAGAAATTGTGTCTGGGGAGTTCCTCTTCCTCATGAATGGCGCCTTCTGTGTGTCCTCGCATGGTAGAAGAGTGAAAGGGCAAACAGATGCTCACAAGCCTCTGTTGGCACTAATCCCATTCATAAGGGCAGAGCCCTTCTGACTTAATCACCTCTGAAAGGCCCTACCTCTTTATACCATCACCTTGCGAGTCAAGTTTCAACATATGAATTTTGGGGGGACACGAACTTTTAGATCAAAGAAGCTTCCCAACTCATTCTTTGAGGCCATTATAACCCTGGGTCCCAAGTCAGAAAAAGACATCACAAGAAAACTACACATCAGTATCTCTTATGAATTTAGACGACATCATCTTCAAAAAAATATAAGCAAACCAAATCTCAGGACACATAAAAAGGGAGGATTATGCACCATGATCATGTGGAATTTATCCTTGGAATGCAAGGTTGGGTTAGTATTCAAAAATCAATTAATAGAATACCTCATATCAAAAGAATAAAGGACACAAACCTCATAATCATTTCAGTGGATAAAGAAAAAATTCTGATCCCTTTCATGATAAAAAAAAAAAAAAAAAAAAAAAAAAAAACAACCCAACAAATTAGGAATAGAAAGGAACTCCTAAAAGCTGATAAAGTACAATATATGAAAACCCACAAGTAACATTATATTTGTGAAAGGATCAGGAAGAAAGCAAAGATGTTGTCTTTACCACTTCTATTCCACATTGTTTTGGAGAGTCTAGTCAGGGCAGTTGGGCAAGAAAATAAAAGGCATACAGATTGGAAAGGAAGAGGTAAAGCTAAGTATTTGTAGATGGTAATCTTGTGTGTAGAAAACAAGGAATCCACTAAAAAAACTACTAAAACTCATTAATTTTAGGACATTTCTTCTTCCCCCTCCCCTTTGTATTTAAATTTAAAAGGGAATATTTCTTCTTATCAATAATAAATGTAGTATATACTTTACTGGCTTATAAGTTTCCAAGATTCTTGTCTGTTTTGTAGAACCCTGTATAAATACCATCTATATAAATGCCTAGTATATAGAAGACACTCTTTTCATACTTGAATCAATGCTTATTATAGAAAAAAAAAGTGGAAGATGTAAAAAAAGTAGAAAGGAAAAGAGAAATGTTCTCCCCGTAAAGCAATCAATTGAGATAACTATTGATTATATTTTAGACAGTTTTCTTCAGTTTCATTCTCCATATGGAATTTTGTATTTTTTAAGTTTAATATTCTGTCATAGTCATTTTCTTAAGTTGTCAGAAAGTTGTGAATACTGTTTTTCATAACGGTGTAGTAATCCATGTTACATATGTCATCATATTGTTAACTGATTCTTCACTAATGAGCATTTCCAGTTTGAGAATGATTAATAATCCTGATTTGTCTGTCATCTTTGCACTCTGTCCATCTCTGTTCTTCACTGGCTTCCTAACTACCAGCATTCTTCTTCTTCCTTTTTAGATTTGCAATTTAAAAGGTAGCAATGCAACAAGCAAATCCAAATAAGTCATTCTTTTGTTTAAAAATTTTTCGTTGGGTTGTCGGATTAGATCTTCAAGATAATTGTTTTAGGATGGTATTCACTGCCCTGCTTACCTGTCCAGTGTTATTTCTGCCACTCCTCTCTTTGACCCTGAGGTTACAGTCATGCTGGATTATTTGTCTGATTCATGAAAGCCAGGATATGTATATATATTTTTTAATGTAAGGCTTCTGTGTACTGTTTTTTGTTTGTTTGTTTAAAATCACAGGTGCTTTTTTATCTTATGTGCATAATATCAACTCATATTCTTATAGACTCAGTTCAGGTGTCATCACCTACAGGAAACTACTTTGTCAACCACTTTAAATGATGGCTTGGGTGTTCACTTCTGATCTCTTAGAGCATGCTGCATACCTCTGTCATAGCCTCTGTCACACTGGATTGGAATCTTCTTTATGTCTCCCCTGTAGACGGTATGCTTTGGGAAGGCAGGGACGGTGTATCCACGGTGCTTGAAACAAAATAGGTCTTCCATAAACATGTATTCAGTAAACGCTGCAGCGAAGCTCTTTGTACACAAGTCTACTGGGCAAATAATTTCTTTAGGAGAGCTTTTTAGAAGTTGAATAACTAGGTCAAAGTTAATCAACATTTTAAAGGTTCTTGACTTACATCGTCAACTAATGTTGTCAAATTGATTTATAGATGAGTTGTACTAGTTACACTCTGCCATCATTGCATGTGAGCACTTAAGTGGCGCCTTCTAAATAATATTTTGTGGTAAGATCTGTTACGGTAATTGGTGCTGTCACTGCTTGGGCCATGGCTGTTTGGGAAGATACCAAGTAGAAAGCATTTGGCAGGCTCGCAGCCTGTCACCGTTTATGAGTGCTTGATAATGGGAACAAAATGTGCCAAACTAGAAAACTGAAGGCTTGGTTTTCCATTTCCCATCCTGGTGTTTGGTTGCCTTTCAAATATAATTTGTTGTTCCTTGATACCGTTAAATGGGCAGAGAGCTTTCTTTGGCACTCAGCATAATGATCTAAACAGTAATAGGCACACTGCCAGAATAAATGCTTTTCAGAACTTGGAAAAGCTGTTGGAGAAGCACTTCTTTCTGGTTTTCTTCTGGGGTTTGCGAAGTTAATAAAAGATGTCATGAATGTCACTGGAAAGTATATTTATGTATAACCTCAGAGTTGCTGATTGGGCTGATGAGCTTACAGTGGCTAAAGTTGTCCATAGGCAGAAAGAAAAAGAATTCACAATGATGTATGCAGTCTTTGGATTTGCATTTGATAAAACCTGGAGTAGGATTACAGAGCATTTCCCAGTGTTGCCCTGGGAAATGGTAAATGGTTGGTTTTTTTCTTTTTTAAGTCTTAGTACTAGAAAAGAGTGGGAGGGTAGAATGAGCTCTTGGTTACCAGACTGGTTTCTAGAAGAAACCTCATGTCCTCTGACATAGTTCTTTATCAGTTACATGCTCAGATTGTCCTTATGCTTCTGCAGACCCAAATGTACCTACATGTCATCTTTTTTCCCAGTCTCCATTTACTTTCTGGAGTTTTTGGACATGCGTGTATGCTGGGGTGGGTGAGAGATGGCATTAGAGACAGGAAGTTTGCTGTTTGAGATTATGATTTCATTGTTTGGACAAGGGGTCTGATAGAGTGGATATAAAATGGGCTCTGCAGCTATTAACTGTGAGGATTTGGGCAAGTTAGTCTACCTCTGCAGCACTTTGCACCTCTGAAAAGTTGACTAACATCACCTAGTAGGTAGTAGGGATGTTGGGAGGTGCGTGTGAACGTCAGTGGCAGTAAATGAAGTATTTGTGAAGCACCTTATGAAATTAGCGCCTGGCCAGTAGTAAGTTTCCAACAAATGTTAATTCCTTTATTTTTCGTAAGGCTATTTCCATCAGAACATCTAGGAAGTAAGTATGTGCATTAAATAACAGGTAGTGCTTTGTTGTTCTCATGCTTATTCCTAGAGACAGTATCATTATTTGTTTTTTGTCATGCTCCCTTAGCATTTCTAGACATCAAGTATCTTTTTTCCCTGCCCCACTCCTCTCTCTGTATCTCTTTTGCAGTATAAAGAAAGGTCAAAACTGAAGGGTTTTCTCTATCGAGTTGTATTTATTAATTAAATACTCTTTGCAACTGGCTGATATTTGAAAGTTGCTGATTATATTTATGGACTCTTTTCTTTTACATTAAACATGTGGCACAATGGTCTGACCTGTCTGAAAATATCTTCTTCTCAAACCAGTAATTATTACAGTTGCGTTGTTGTGTGCACTGAACCCAAAGCATGATGGATTGTGGCAAGTAAATCCATTCTGCTGCCGTTAGTGGTGTGTTGTTTGTAACTACCCATGCTGGCTGTCATCGCCATCAGATTGGGGTGTAGTAAGATGTTGTCATGGTGGCTGTGGAGAAAATGGAGGGAATTTCCTGCACTTCGGAATCTGAAGCTAATTAGTCTTTGGAACTAAATAGTATAAAGCATAGACTTCAGATTCGTACTCTTGAGTTTGCATTATTCTTTACTTTTCCTTTATGAACAGAGGAGGACATTCATGTCATGAGGGTATCATATCCTTATGATAGAGGATATTTGTGTGATGAGGGCATCAGCCTTAGGTGCCTGGTTCTGTCCCTTGCCTGGCTTTCTGCTCCCCATCTGCTGTCTCTTGCTGGGCTGAGCTTACTCTTCCAGATTTGGAGATACTTGGAGTATTTGATGCTTGAACCTGTCATGACCTGCTCTTTCTCTCTCCCTATCTAGGGCTGTTGGGACTGTCTGTTTCTGGGCCTGGACAGGACATTTTTAGATATGTTTAGAGCATAAATGAAGAATTCCCATTGGTTTTGATGTAAGATGACTTTGAATGTTCACTATTTTTGGAAGACAGGATTGCATGGTGATGAAGGTGAGGCCGCTGGAATTGGACCGCTTAGGTTTGGGTTTGTCTTATCCCTGTGGCTTACTAGCTGTATGTCTTGGGGGAAGTAATTTAACCCCTCACTACCTAAATTTCCTCAGTAAATTAGAGTTAAAATGTGGAATAGGTAAAAAATAACCACTGCAAAGAGTTAATGTGAAGTAATATGCTAACATATGTAAAGCACTGAGAAATAAAAATAAAACCCTAAGCCACCTACCTGACTGAGCAGACCTCTCTTGGCCAAGGGGACCCTAGAAAAACTTCAAAAACTAAGTTTCCCAGCCAAGATACGATGGAAGGCTGATCATGCCTTAGTACACTCCCTTCCTCACCATCGCTGGACCTTCTTCCCTGAGAGTTAAACAGGAACCAGCCCTGGAAAATGAAGAGTGGAAGACTTTGGCCGACCCACTGCCTGACACCTGGGCTAGGCTGCTCCTCTCCGCCAGCTGGGTCTGGCAGCTACCTGGTTGTGGTTACAGAGCTTCCCTCCTGAGACCTGACCGTTGCCATGAGCTGGCTCTGGCCAGTTTCCAGAGGTTGCACACAACCCGCCTCTGTGTCTAAAATTTCACCTTTGGACATTTAGAGCCTAATTTTACTGCATTTTAATGTTAAGTCTCTACCGCAAAGTGAACATGGCATTTATGTAACGTGTATGTTTGTTCATTACACATATGTGACTCCCTTTTCATGAATATTCACAGCTCCTCCTATAAGCTGTTAAATGTGTATGTTTGGCCAACTTGCTTAGCATAAAACTTCTGTCCTCGCCTCTCTTCTTCAAAGTCCTGCTTTAGATTTCAGCCAGAGGCTCAGCCTGCAGGTTGCAACCCTTAGAAAGTTCTCCTTTCCAAATTTATATATTTTAAGTTGACAATATTTATTGCCTGAGAGGTAGTAACATTTATTAAATGCTAGCTATTATTATTATGATTATTTTATAGATGTTATTTTTCAAGTGCTGTGCCAACTGGGGAGCACACGAAGGTAAGAAATAGCTCCTGGCTTCAGAAACTGCAGTTGATCAGGATGTGTACAGTGGCACTGTGCACAGTGTAATAAATGCTGTGTACAGAAAAACGCTCTCTCTCTATCTCAATTATCCTCCTTACTCCGTTCAGTTTTCTTCAGTGCGCTCCTTTGCCATCTGACACATGATCCATTTATCATGTCTGTCCCCACTACAATATCAACTCTGTATAAACAGCACTTTGTTTATTGCTATATCCTAGCACCTACAGCGGTGACTGACATGAAAGAGACATTCAATACAAGATATTGAATGAATGCATATTGAAAGTGCTCTGGGAAGAGAAAACAATACATTAATGAGGATGAGACAAGAAAAAGGACAGAGAATGGTAGTTTTTAAGTTAGGCCTTACAGGCTGAGTAAGAGTTTGCCAGGTATCTACGTGGGGGAGAAGGACGTTCAGCCAGAAGAGCTAAGGTTTAGAGATCAAGTGTGACAGTCTTTGGCATGAGTGAGGGGAACGGGGCACACATGTTGTCACATCAGATCATTTGAGGGCTGGTTTTCCTGGATATTCATTTTTCTATTTGATTCCTTTTTGTCAATCCCATGTTCTCATCTAAGTTCTTGCTTATTGCAGGAATTTTTTTTATATGATAGCTTTATTTTTCTATGTGAAGTTAGTTTGCAAAATACCAGCTATTCCTCAGTGATATAATCAAGCACAAATAGGACTAAATAATGATGATAAAGATAATGGTGATGACGATGATGATGGCGTTTGCAAAGTCCTTCACAGTGCCTTCACCCAAGCATTTTCACCTGTTACTTCATTTTAGCCTCCTAGTAGCACTGTGAGGTATGCAGGATTGATTGGCATCCCAAGTTTTTATATATATATACATATATTTTATTTTTCCAGGGCCTCAAAATACAATGTTTACAAAGATACACCAGGCAAGAATCCTTTTAATACTACCGAGGGCCTTCGCTCCCGTCTGGTGTCTTTGTTGTTGGTGTTGGGCAGTAAAGCAGTCTGGACCAGAGGCACAGAGCAGCATGCCAGAGACTCCATTTGGGTTCCCACTCAGCTTTCTGAGAGTGGCTGTCTGCCCAGCCATGAGGCACTCCTGGACTCATCCTCATGGTGTGGATGGAATGGTTTGAGAAGTGAAGTGGGAGAGGTCAATGAGGCGGGGCGGTGAGGTGAGTCTCCATCCAGTACATTTCGAAATGTGGATCGAATGGTTTGAGAAGCGAAGTAGGAGAGGTCAGTGAGGCGGGGCGGTGAGGTGAGTCTCCATCCAGTACATTTCGAAATGTGGATCGAATGGTTTGAGAATCCAAGTAGGAGAGGTCAGTGAGGCGGGGCGGTGAGGTGAGTCTCTATGCAGTACATTTCGAATCACTTAGTTCTCTCTTTCAAGTACCATTGTTTTCCTCTAGAATGGAAGCTCTATGAAGGAAAGTTTTTGTACTACTCACTTTTGATTCCAGATAGTCAGAACAGTACTTGACATGTAGAAAATAGCAAACATTTTGGATGAATGGATGCTAAATAGGCGGTAGCTCAGTTTGTCTACAGGTAGTAGTACATTTTGCCCTAGGCCTCATCTGAGCTCCAGTTCTTGGATAAAGTGGGGATGAGGGAAATTTACACACAGCCCGGAGATTAGAGGTTTGCTAGTAGGAAAGGCAGATGCTATCTTCATTTTCTGAGTGAAAAGACTGAGACTTAGAGAGGTTAAATAACTTGCCCAGGGTTATATGGCAGCTTAAATGGAAGAACTATTTTCAGTCCCAGGTGTCTGATACCCATTTGAATGGCTTCCTCAGCTTCATTAGACAGGATTACTAATATCTGTTTATATGGAACCTGTGCATATTAGATATGCATGTCTTGTGTTTTGTCTCCCAGGTGTTTTCAGCGTATTAACACAGTTGGAATAATATTCTTTGGTGTTGTGTACATTCATTATAAATTAACATGCTTAATTGTGACATAAATTGATGTTATCAGATAAGATCAAACATGAATCATGTTGCACACAAATACTTATTTTAAAAAATATATCTGATGAAAGATATATGTTTAAAAGACTCTTGTCTTTTTTTTTTTCTTAAAGAGGATGGTTTGAGCTAATGTTTGGACAAAATGATTTTTCTCTTCTATCAGGTATTTTGACCATAAACCTTTAGACCTATTTAAAACAATTTTTCTTCCTTTATTCTTTCCTTTATATTTCTTTAATTTTTCTCAGCATTTTATATCTTTTAAATGTCATTTGACATCATTTGTATTGAACATTACATATAACACACACTTCTTATATTTGCTAGGCTATAGTATTTGTTCACAAAAAGAAAGGTATTTTAACAGCTCAATAAATGAAAGAAACGTGGTTCTTCCTGCAGCCTATCATGTATCCCCGATAAAGCTACTTATTTAGTAAGTAGCTTAGAGGTGCTACTGGTTCCCAGCAGGGCCATTCTTGTGTCTCTTTCTGCTCGTTGTTGGTTTCCTAGCACATGGTGGGCTTTAATTGTCTGTGGAATAAGTGAATTTATTAAATACCTACTGTAGTAGATACTGTTCTGGGCTAGATAGAGGAGAGGAGGGGAATAAAGATGATATTCTGCTTTCAAGATGTACATAGACATTAAAAATACATTAAGAGAATAAAGAGTTACCATGGTGATCCTATCATGGTAGAAGCGTGGCCCAAGCATGGGGAGAGCCCTTGGAGAGCATAACTTGTGGGTATGTTTGGAGGGGGTTTTCACAGGAATGGTGCATTTGAGATTGTGTTTAAAGTGTAAATGGGATGGAAGGAGAAAAGGGAGACAGGATAATAGCACATACAAAGTCATGGAGCCCTGATAGTCCATGGTGGATTTCGAAATGAAGAGTTATGGGTGGATGGATGCTGTAAGGAAGGGAGAGAGGATGAACAAGAACGTTCAACTTGACTAATTCCACCTGGGTATCTGTACTGATTAATGGAATGTGGACATTGTTCTAAAAGCAAGCGGAGTAATCTTTGTAACTCTGTTGGATTTAAGGGATTGTTTATAAGATGATTAGATCTTGTTACATAGAAGTGCTTCAAAAATTATATCAAATCATTGTTTAAAATGTTGGTTTTAATGTGCTTTATTGTTTTCACAAATTGGTATTGTGTGTGCATGTGCATAAGTGCGTATGTATGTATGTCTATACATGTGTATGTATAAGTGTGTATGTGGGACATCACTATTCAGAAAACATCTCTATATAGTGTATAAATATGTTGATATGCAAAATTGCATATATAGTTCTATGTAAAATTATATGTTTTATATAGTTAGATATATTTGATTTTTACTGGTACATGTGCTGATACTGATCATGCTTTGCTTAAAGGAAGATTACTACCATATTGATTTGAGAAACAGAACTAAGCAGGGAATGAATTTTTAGCCAAATTAGTGAATAAGTAGCATTGTCAGGTATACGTGATAAGTTGCAGGAGGAACCATATTTATTTCATTTACTGGGTTGTTAAAATAACTGTCTTATTGTGGATGGATACTACAGCCTGGAGAGACAAAAAGTTTACAGACTGACTTCAGATTCAGCTTATTAGGAGAAACACTTAAAAAAAAAAAGAATTTACGCTCTTACGTGTACTGGTGTTTGGATTCAGCATCTAGAGATTAGAGAAAGCTAAGGATAACAATTCTCAGTGGAGTTCCAGGCATCCTTTTAAAAAATTATGTCATCCTTAACAACAGAGTGAGTTGAGAAATAGACCAAGATGAGGAAGCAAGCCTACTGATATTCATAGTATAGATTTCACATTTGATCAGGAGTCTGGCTGTTACCAGAAGCATGGAATGAGTAGATGTTCAATTTGCAGCTACTAAACAGCATCTATGATTTGAATATTGTGTGGCATCGTAACTTAAGGAAAAGGGGCTTGATTCTTACTGTAGTCAGCATCAAGGTAGTTCCTGCCTTGCTTAAAAAGTGATGCTTATGCTTAATAAACATTTTCTGAATGGCTGTTAAGTGTTTGCTCCCAGCTAAGCCTGGGTTCTTAACCCGGCACTGCTAATTATTAGCTGTACAATATTGGTTACTTTTTTGAGCCTTCTGTATTTTTCTGAAAAATAAAGGAAATATTGTGTATTAAAAGCCCAGTAATGTACCTGCTGGTAGTGAATGACCATCCAGTAAATGGTAGCAGCTATTAGTATGATTAATATTTTAAAATTATTATCAAATTTTAGCTAGCAATATATTTAGAGAATTTCTTTTTTTTTTTTTTTGGTAATTCTGTCCAACCCCTTCCCCAACTCCTTTCAAATTTTGCCTTACTGGGTCGACTCTAAACCCCAAGAGGACAGGGCCTTTTGTTTTTTGTTTTTTTTTTTAATTTTAAAGTTACCACCATATCTGTCATGGTGCTGGACAGATAATGTGTGTGTGATGAGATAATGTGTATCTGGCCTTGATTTAATATGTGTGTATTTGTACTAGTTTTTAACAAAAATAGTTGAAAAAGTAAAGCTATTGGCCAGGCGCGGTGGCTCACGCCTGTAATCCCAACACTTTGGGAGGCCAAGGCGGGTGGATCACGAGGTCAAGAGATTGAGACCATCCTGGCCAATATGGTGAAACCCTGTCTCTACTAAAAATACAGAAGTTGGCTGGGTGTGGTGGCACGTGCCTGTAGTCCCAGCTGCTCAGGAGGCTGAGGCAGGAGAATCGCTTGAACCCGAAAGGTGGAGGTTGCAGTGAGCCGAGATTGCGCCACTGCACTCTAGCCTGGCGACAGAGCAAGACTCCTATCTCAAAAAAAAGTAAAACTAGAGTCAAAAAGTTAAAAAATGAAAGGTTATAAAGTAAAAAAGTTAAAGTAAGCTAATATGAGTTATTTATTGAAGAAAGAAAAATATTTTTTAATAATTCAGTGTAGCCTAGGTATACAGAGTTTGATGAGGTCTGCAGTAGTGTATGGTGATGTCCTCAGCCTTCACACTCACTCTCAGAGCAATTTCCATTCCTACAAGCTCCATTCATGGTAAGTGCCTTGTACAGGTGTTCCATTTTTTATCTTTTATACCATATTTTTACTGTTCCTTTCCGGTGTTTGGCTAGCTTTAGATACACAAATGACCATTGTGTTACTCTTGTCTGCAGCATTTGGTACAGTAACATGCCATACAGGTTTGTAGTTTAGGAATAATAGCCTACATCATATAACCTAGGTGTGTAGTGGACTGTACCCCTAGGTGTGTGTAAGTGCACTCCATGATGTTCCCACAGGAACAAAATTGCCTGATGGTGCATTTCTCAGGACAGATCCCCATCATGAAGTGACACATGACTGTTTATGTTACCAGTATGGATCTTTCCTTGCCTCCCCTTCCTCTCTATTGGCTTTTAGAAGAGAATTGCTTGCTTTTCACAATACTCTAGTGAGGAGAAGTGATTTCTCCCTAGTTCCTGGACATCAGCCTAAGAGCACATCCCCTTTTTTCTACTGTCTACCTACCTCTTACCTGTCAGGGAGAAGTTCCTGCCATTCCCGTCTTAATAGTGTCAAAGTCACTTTTTTAGGTTTCTAGGCTGCCTATACACATTGAAGGTTAGAGCCAGTTTTTGTCCTCAAGTTTAAAATGCAGTAGGGACTAAAGTATGGACAGTTAGTTATCAATATTAATACCTGTGTCTTCTGAGTTAATATACCTTTTCAGATAATAGTAATAAATGAAAATAATACGACTTATTAAAAGTCAGATGGGAAGTTTAGTTTCTCTTTTTGTTTTAACCAAAGTTGTGTTTGTTTCTGAAGCTCCCATCTGTAGGTAGTGTAGAATATGAATCACAAGACTAGTTTCTGATTTTTTTATGATGAAAGGGATAAGACAAACTTAAATAATACAGAAGAGAGGATAATAGCTTGAATGTGGATTCAGTGGGTGACATGCTGATAAAGTGTTCCTGGCCAGATGAACCTGCTCTGTGGGAAGAATTTGTACTCTGTATAGTGTGCTCCGTTTAAAAACTGGTAATACATGTAATTCAGAAACCAGGAATTTTTATGTTGGCATTATTAAACATTACTTGTCAGAGATACAGGTGTTGCTTTGCGTGCGTTTGGTAGTCACAGACGTTGTTATCTGTTTCATTGTGTTGCTGAAAATGTGACTTCAGCCTTAATTTATGTATATTTTTCTCCTTTAAAGAATGCTTTTTCTGCATTGATGCTTTGTTATTTCGTACTGATGATTTTGCTTTCCTCTGCCTCATTTCTCCAAATAATTGTGAGCTTTGGAGTTGGGGGTGTTTGTATGTGTTTCTATGCCTGTCTGTATCTCTTTCACCTTTCTTGAGAGGAAGATGGGTAGAAACATAAAATATCTTCAGTTACTTTTCATCTCCCTAGATAATTGTGAGGTATCTATTTTTGTGTATGTGGCTCTTTACTTCTCCAACCACTGTTACGTACCTAAGGAGGAGAATTCTTTAGGTTTTAGGAAAAACCAAAACAGTCCCCTCACCAAAAAAAAAAAAAAAAAAAGACAAAAAATGAATTGGAACTCATGCATTCAGTTAGCTTTATTCCATTTTGGTAAATACTTAGGGATGGATAAAGGTAAACAATTCTACCGTGTATATGTATGTGTATATACATTTAATTTTAAACTTGATGCAAGAAAATTGCCCTGGTGTCCAAAGCTAAGGACCAGAGAGCCCCAGGAGAGAAGAGGAGGCAGTGGTTTTCTTGGTTGGAGAACCAGAAGAGAGTTGACATACTCACATTCATAGATTAGTGCAGTGGTTCTCAGTGTGTCATTCATGAAGCCCTGGAGGTTCCTGAGACTCTCACAGGGGGTCTTCAAGGTTCAAATGATGTTTTATAATAAGACAGCGTTGTTTTAGCCTTCTCTTTACTATGTTGCCATTTTTACTTGTAATTCAGAAGCAATGGTAGGTAAAACCTAAGCCTCTTAGCAGAATTAAGGCAGTGGCACCAAACAGTACTGGTAGTAATTTTCTTTTTCACTGCCTGGTGCCAACTTCTTTTTTTTTTTTTTTTTAAGCCAATTTTACTTAAGAATGTTCCTCGATTGAGCAATAGAAATTATTAATGTTATTTAATGTTGTTCTTTGAGTACCTTTTTATTTTTTTTTAATTTTTTTTATTTATTTATTTATTTATTTATTTTTTGAGACAGAGTCTTGCTCTGTCGCCCAGGCTGGGGTGCAGTGGCCGGATCTCAGCTCACTGCAAGCTCTGCCTCCCGGGTTTAGACCATTCTCCTGCCTCAGCCTCCCGAGTAGCTGGGACTACAGGCGCCCGCCACCTCGCCCGGCTAGTTTTTTGTATTTTTTAGTAGAGACGGGGTTTCACTACCTTTTTAAAGAAAAATATTTGTTTGTGACAAAAAGGGAAGTCCATATGCATTGCTTCTCGTGGATAGCATAGTACTAGATAGTTGTCTCAAGGAAAGTATCAAATAGAATGCTGATAATTATTTGGCAAAATTCAGGGATCCCTATGATACAGTAATATGAGATAATGGATATGAAAGTACTTTAGGTAGTAGATTATGCTGATTAGATACACAGCATTATTAGCGCTAGGTATGTGGATTGTAGTACTTAGCTCTGTTTTTTATTTTCTTAGCTGAACTTTGTGTTTCTTAAAATGCATTTCACATTTACTTTATGACAGTAATTCAAATACTTATATATCTGTGGAACTAATCAAGATAGTGACAGGTTTATGTCTGGAGAAAGAGGTAAGATATGTTAAAGAAATCGGGAAGCAAAAAATGAATATTGAGATATGTGTTCTACTTCCAAGTTAATCTTTGTATATGGTGAGGATCAAAATTCATATATAAACACACACACACACACACACACACACACACATTCATTTAACAAATGGTTTCCTCTAAGACCATTTGCTAAATGAATGTATTTTCTCCACTGAATGCCTCTCTGTCAAAAATCGATTGACCATGAGTGTGGGTCTAATTCTGAACACCATTCTGTTCTGTTCCTCTGTTTATTTTTCCTTAAGCCAGTACCAAGTTATATTGATTATTAGAGCATCTTAGTAAGTTCTTGAAATCAAGTGGTGCAGGTTCTTCAAGTTCGTTTTTGTTTTTCAAAATTTTCCTCCCTGTTTACATAAGCACCTTGTATGCAGGATCCTTTTGCACATGTATACGTGTTTTAGTATCAGCTTACTGATTTCTGCAAAAACAGTCTACTATGCTTTTGATAGGGATTGTATTAAATTTATAAATCAGTTTTGGAAGAAATGATATCTTAACAATATTGAGTCTTCTGATCCATGGACAGAATGTCTTTATTATTTACATCTTTTTAAATTTCTACCAGCAATGTTTTGTGGTTTTCAATGCATAGGTCTTACACACATTTTATTAAATTTATCCCTATTTCATATTTTTTGATGCTATTGGAATTTTTTTTTTTTTTTTTTTTTTTAGATGGAGTCTTGCTCTGTCGCCCAGGCTGGAGTGCAGTGGCGCGATCTCGGCTCACTGCAAGCTCCTCCTCCTGGGTTCACGCCATTCTTCTGCCTCAGCCTCCTGAGTAGCTGGGACTATGGGTTTGTTGTAGACTCCTTGGGATTTTCTAGATAATTTTGTCTGTGAATAGAGACAGGGTTTTTTTTTTTCTCTCCCAAATCTGAATTACTTTTATATTTCTCTTTCTTCTCTTATCATACTGGCTAGGACCCTATTACAGTGTAGAGTAGATATGGTAAAAGAAGACATTCTTTCTTTTTTTCTGATCACAGGGAAAAATCATCCAATCTTTCATCATTAATTGTGATATGTGTAGGTTTTTCATAGATGTTCTTTATTAGGTTGAAGAAGTTTCTTTTTATTCCTGTTTTGCTGCACGTTTTTATGATAATAGTTGTTTAATATTTTAAAATACTTTGCTGCATCTCTTCAGTTGATGATATAGTTTTATTGGTCTGTTAATGTAGTGAATTACATTGAATATTGTTCAGTGTTAAGTCAGTCACCTACTTGGGGTGAGCCACAGTAGGTGATCATGTATTATCCTGTTTAAATATTGCTAGATTTCAATTTGTTAAAAACTTAGTAATAACTTTTTCATCTTTATGAGGAATGTTGGTATGTAGTTTTCTTTTTCTTGTAAAACTTTTGTGATTTTGGTATTAGGCTAATAAATTGAGTTGGGAAGTATTCACTCTATTCTGGAAAAGTTTGTGTACAGTTGTTATCATTCTACCTTACATGTGTGATAGAGTTCACCAGTGAAGCCATTGGGCCCAGAGTTTTCTTTGAGAAAAGCTTTTAAGCTATGAATTTAGTTTCTCATATATAGAAGGCCTATTCATGCTATTTTTTCCTTTTTGAGTGAGCTTTGGTAGTTTAAGGAAATAATCTCATGTGAATTATCATATTTATTGGTGCATAGCTATTAATAATATTCTCTTATTCTTACAATGAATGTAGGATCTGTGGTGGTGTCACTGTTATTCCTGATACTATTAATTATTTACTCTTTTTTTTCTTAATCGGTCTGGCCAGAGGCTTATCAATTTTATTGAGCTTTCCAAAGGATCAACTTTTGGTTTTCTTATTTTTTCCAATATTTTGTATTTGTAATTTCATTGTTATCTGCTTGTTATTTTTTCCTCCTGTTTCTTGAGCTTGACAGCTTAGATCATTGAACTGAACCATTTGTATCAATGCAGGATCCTCAGCAAGCTGGTTTTCTGCCCTTCCTCCAGAGGTAGATAACCTTTAGTGTTGGTGCCGTATGTGTGTGTAGGCTAAGTTTTAAAATCTTCCACAGTGGGTTCAAGAGAATGTCTTCTCATCCCCTCCACCATCACCATTCTCTCACCCAGGTGACCTATGGCTTTGGTTCCAACCGTTTGGCTGGAACCTGTGGAGGTGGAGGAAGGCATTGATTGTGAGGGTTACTTACTTTGCCCTGGGGGTAGATGGTGTTTGCTTTGTTTGAGAGAGAGTCTGTGATAATGCAAGCAGAGTTTTTTGTTGTTTTTTAATCTAACCTCCACTTGTACCACCTAGAGGAACTCAATCTTAAGTCCCCTTCTCCCCTAGTCTTGCTTGTGAGCATCCAAGTGGAATTCTGTGGAAAATGCTGGAGGATGACTGTTTTCTCCCTGGTGTTTTAAACTATTTACAGGAGCCCACATTTAGCCTCTGAGGATTTGATAAAAATTTGATTGTTCTTCCTGCTTTCTTTTGTAGCTGCCACTTCTGTGCTCTGCTACAGATGAAGCATTTCTTAGGTCTCATCTCTCTTTGGAGGGGCTTTAGAATTGAACTCACCTGTTTTTGTGACTGTAGCTCTCTGATGAGCTCAAGAATTATTTTGTCAATTATCCAACTTTTTGTCATTATTATGGGGCAAGCTATGTTCTCTTGCTGTTTTCTAAATCCTAAGGAGAAGTTGAATCAGCCTGCTAGGCTTTTAAATGCAAGCAGATAATTACCTTTAGGACTCAGAGGAATAGCTGAATTAGAGGTAGAGGAAATATATCATGACAAGAATTAATTATATCAGGCAGAACATGATATCAGTGAGAAGATGATGTTTTCTCCTTCATGAATTTGTGCCAGGAAACTGCACCTTTACTCCCACTTCACCCTAGTTTCTGTTGGTCCTTTGCAATTTCTTATTTCACTTACCGTATTCCACCATGATTTTTTTCTTTACAAGTTTGTTGAAGCTACCCCAAATCTGAATTCCTAAAGGTTAGGGGCTTATTTTAATCATTGTTTCCCTAGCTGCAGTTTAGTGCCAGATCTATGGGCCATCACTGGATGGATAGGTAGATAACCGGAGTGAGAAGAGCAGTGAAGAGTAGAGGTGAGTTGTGTAGGAAGAGCTGATCTTGGCCTCTCCGGAGGTGGTTAGAGAATTGGGGGAATGAATCTCTGAGATGGAAGTAGTTACTTGGGTTTTAAGTGTAGATATGTGGCATTTTTAATATTTTAGAAAGTGTAGTTTAGGCAAGTAAATATTCCTTTTGAAATGTAAATACGTGCTACAGAGATATGTGTTCCCTTCTAGGGAAGTAAAAGTAGACTCAGTAGATGAGCCAAGGGCTGTGTTGGAGATAGAGCACACTGAATCCTTGAGCTGAGGGGCACATTTAACTATAGCTGGAGAGATATATGGGCACGGATCTAGTATGAGAAAGCAGAAGTAGGAAGGAAAACTGTAGAGAGAGGGAAAGGTCATGCAAAAAAAAAAAAAAATAGCAAAAGATAATCAGTGACTTGAAGAAAACTCTTCAGAAGCATTTTTTTTTTTTTTTTTGAGACAGAGTCTTGCTCTGATGTGCAGGCTGGAGTGCAATGGTATGATCTCGGCTCACTGCAGCCTCTGCCTCCTGGGTTCCAGCAATTCTCCTGCCTCAACCTCCCAAGTAGCTGGGATTATAGGTGCATGCCTTCTTGCCCAGCTAATTTTTGTGTTTTCAGTAGAGATGGGTTTTCGCCATGTTGGCCAGGCTGGTCTCGAACTGCTGACCTCAGGCGACCCTCCTGCCTTGGCCTCCCAAAGTACTAGGGTTACAGGTGTGAACCACCACACCCGGCACAAGCATTTTTTAAGATAAGTAATAGGGGTTTGAAAAAAAAAAAATCTGTAAATATCCACTAGGCTGAACATGAAGGAGACTACTTAATAGGCAGGTGGCTGCCTTGGCAATTTCTTAACTTAAACTTCCATATCCTGATATATATATATTTATTGCTATGTGATCAACTACCTCAAACAAAGTGGTTTAAAACAGTGTGGTGTTAACCCAACTGGGCCGGATACTTAGCATGGCTCATCCTATGGCTGCTTGTCAGCTGGTAGACAGTGGCTGGGAACCCAACTGGGAGCTTAGCTGGAGTTCTTGGCTGGCTAGCTTGCCTATTGCTTGCCTGTAGCTTGCCCATAGCCTTATCATGGCTTGGGCTTCTTAAGAGCACAGGGGCACAGTTCACAGAGGGACTGTTCCAAGGTGAGCAATCAAGACGCTAAGACAGAATTGAAATGCATCTTATGACCTAGATAAGGAAGCCCCAGAATGCTACTTCTTTTGGTTTGGTCAGTCAGTAAAGTCAGCCCAGACTGAAGAGGAAGTGAATTAGACATCTCTGTCCTTGGGAGGAGTAACAGTGGGAAGTTGGGACCATCTTTGTCATTTGAATGGTGATGAGTGCAAACAAGATTTCACTCTTTCACAAGGCATGCTGGCCTTGAGAGCCCAGTGGTATTGTCCAGTTTGAATATCGCCACTTCATTCCTGGACAGCTCTGAGTGCCAGTTGAGTCAGAAAATCAGCTATGCTGTTAACAGTGGATATGTCGGAAATGCTCTGGCCGTCCTAAAGGCAGGTTTAGAAGAGTATTTCTGACGAGGAGATTGTGTCTTACGACCTCAGCAGCCCCTGCTTGCATGTCTTTTTTGCCTCTTCATCGCTACATTTTAATGGCTGTTTCCAAGGCCTTTAGGGTTTGTAAATGTTTCTTTTCTGCATGAATTCAGCCTTATTACCTTTTATCACAAGCATCCCAAGCATCTCTTGTGGTCTCTTACTAATAGGAAGTGGCATACCAGAAAACTCTTTTCTTGGGTATGAAGGGGAGTCACAGGCACAATTTATAAGGTTATTAGGACAAAAAAGGAATATATCAAAATAAGTTGATAATGTTTTACTATAAATGCCTAAAACAGGAGACATTTATTCATGTCTTCCATATATCAAGCACTGTGCTTAGGAGGTGCTCTTTATGCACTTAAGTTATTTAATTTTTTTCAGTAACCATGGTATGTAAATAATATTTTCCCTTTTACAAATGAATAAAGTGTTAACCAAGTGAGTAAGTTACCTATCTGAGGTCATAAAAAGCTAGGAATTGGACATTCTGTTTGTATTATTCCATTTGACTTCTCAAAAATACATTCTTATTCTGTTAATAATTGGGCCACTGTTAGAAGATTTACATGTGATAATGGGAAGCAGTGCTGTCCTTTTACACTTAATCACTGTGGCATTATTGTGCCTTCCTTCCTTGATGCTGCCCTGTGAACCTAGGTTGGTGGCTTGATTCTTAAGCTAATGTGTTCATTAAAGGATGATGCATGACTCTATATGAAGGGGATGTACGGGTTAGAAGATGTTCTCAACCTCAGAGATGAAAAAATATACAGTTGTATCTATATTGCACTGCTCCAAGGAATTGAAGCTTTAATACATAAAACACACTTTCCTTGGGGATTCTTTTGGGGATGATAAATAAGAGAGCTTTTTAGCTTTAATTAAAGAATGCCTCAGCAGCAGTCTTCTAAGTGGTTCAACCACCGTACTGCATTACTTCTCACGAGGCAAGCCATCCTCCCTAGGGTGGCCAGAATGATCTTTTATCAACCAGACCTGATCACATAATTCTTGTGTTGAAAACTTTTCAAGAGATCTTAGTTTACATATCCTTTCTTTGATGTGAAGTGGACTGAATTGAGCCCGTCTGCTGATAGATTTCATAGCCTTGCCTACGCACCTGTCAGAACATTCATTAACCTTTGCTGTAATTGTCTCCCTAATGGCTTCCTTCCCTGCCTGCTTTGTTTCTTGAGCATCAAAACTTTGTTTTTCTTGTTTCTGGAAGAATTCTGCAGCCAGTATATAGTCTCCAAAATGTTAGAGGCATTCAGTAAATAAATGAATGAAAATGATTTCAAGTAATGGTGAAAAGTTGTTTTTTCTTCTTTTTTTAAAAAAAATATAATTACGTATGCATAGATTAATCATTCATTTGTCATCTAAAATATGTTAAATATATGCTCTGAAATATGGAGGATGCAGAATTAAGAAAGCCATTGTTCTGGCCCCCATGCACACAATCAAGTGTGGAGACAGCACTAATACCTGTGGTAAGCGTTGTGGAAGCATTGCGCAAATGTACCTGTCATGGACAGAACTGGGTATTGTTTTAAACAAATCTGCATTACTGTACATTTGAGTTAGATCCATTTCAGAGTGGTTTTGCTCATTTTATATACCCTTAGAATTGACTGACTTAATATTTCTCATACCCTGCAACCACAGGTCAGTTTTGGTGCCTATTCTAGTGGGCAGGGACCTGATTATACAGGTAAAAGAGGTGGAACATGGCAAAGAACATGAGAGAGTGCAGTTGTGGTTGGGAAGGGTAGATATTTTCAGTGTCTTTTTTTGGTGTCATTGTGATGTGCATACGGGAAATATAATGACAATAAATATAGGTAATAGTATCTACTGACTATCAGGCATTGTTTATATTTGTTTTCTGTTTTAGCTCCTTACAACAGTCCTGCATGTTAAGCATATTATTATGTATATTTTGCCAATAAAGAAACAGAATGTCAGAAATTAATTTTGCTAAACTTCCGTGGCTGCTAAGTGGTGAAGCTGTAATTTAAATCCTCTTCTGCCTATTCTTGAGTCAGTCTTTCTCCTCATCCACCTTAATGCTAATAAAACTCCTGATAGACTTGGCTATGTGTGTGTATGTTCTTTTATCTATACAAAATGCAAATTGCAACCCTTTTCGTATCTGGAACTTGGTCTCTCATTTTAATTTCCTCTTTTTGGAGATATAAAATCTTAGATATGGGATATAACCCGCAGGCAGCCTTTTTGTATGACACATTATCTACACCTCTCAGTTTGTTCTTTCACTGCATTTTTTAAGTTATTCATTTTCACTCTAGAAACATCAGAATGTTTGAAAGGTATTTATCTTATTTACTTTCTCTTCCTGAGTTTTTAACCCTGCCAGGAGGAAGGAGGTTGCTCTGAATTTTTATTTGATCAACGAGACTTTTTAATATCATGTAACAATGAAAACTATTTTTAAGCAATTCCATTTTTCCATTATCTGGTCATTCCTGTGCCAGAATTCTTACCCCCTTCTAACCCCACAAAATTAAAAATAAAATATAAAATTGTTTTGTGACATTTAAAATAAAGTTTCCAGTTGTTAGCCTGTAACAGTTACAGTTACAGTTTACAGTTGCAAGTTTATAGGAGTTAAAACTATATAATGGCTACAGTTACCTTCAGGACTTTAAAATGGAAAATCATGTTTTTCTGTTTAGTGATTTTTCATCTCATTAATTATTTGAAGAAAGTATATCACTCATCCCAGAAAATCACTGCAACTGCTGATAGACTTAGCCTCCAAAACATGGATTTCAAGAGGAGAAGAAAGTTTAGCACAGAGGTCAGAGGTCAGCGAGAGAAAATTTAGTTCATTATGAGGTGCCATAAACCAGGATTTGGTAGTTTGGTTCTTTATTTTTTTAACTAAAGGGGTTAGAAGTAATAGAGTGGAGCACATACTGTGCTTCATATTGTTTCTTTTAAAGTTTTTTGTTTCCAAAGAATAGAAACTGACTTTGGCCAAATAACAAAACAAATTTATCAGAAGGATTTGAGGAAGTCCTAGGGCTGATGGAAGATGGTGGAAGTAGGTTTTTAAATGGGCGAGAACAGAGGCCACTCTGAAGAGGAATTATATGGAAAGGAAGCGGAAGTTCACCGTACTCTCTTGACGGAAGGCGGTTAGGCAGTTAGCTCTTAACTATAGGCCTTGGCTGGGCTGGGTAGGAAGAGGCAGGGAGCTCTGAAGATACTTCCTAGAAGAAATGAAAAATAAAACTCAGAAAACTTGTGGTTTAGTTAAGGTCACTCAACTAGTTTATGCCAAAACCAAAAGAGATCTCACATCTGCTGATGGTTTTAAGATTCTTTTATGTTTTCATTTCTTCATCCGGTACTTGCCACGCTCCAGGCGCTCTGCTGAGGGCTGGCATTTTAGCCACAAGTAAGACGGATCTAAACAATTTATGGTAAATGCTACTTTTGAAAGATGAGTAAAATGATGAACTAGGAATTAATGGAACCTTATATTTATCGTGCTTGAATTAAATATTCTCACTATTCTCACTAAAGAATGTGGTGACCATTGCTTTAGCCAAAAACATGAAGCTTTAATCAGATACAGATTCAGTACCTACTTGTTCCACTTAATTTGATAGGGAAAAAAGACCCTCTTGCATTTGTCTCCCTCCTTTGAAGACTAATTAAGATGATATATTGAAAATTGCCTCAACTGTTTGCTGTTTGGTAGGCTCTCAATAAATGCTGGTTCCCATCTCCTCCTGTCTTTAAACCATAGCCAGAACAGTTTATGATTGAAAGAGATTTAACTTATAAAAACAAACAGAAGCAAACTAGCTGAATTCTGAGCTCTTTTTCTTTATTCTGTTATGTTTTCTTGGAATTTAAGGTCTTCGAACATATCCAGTTGGCGGCCCTTCAGCATGCATAAAGGCGGGATGCTTTGGCGTTCAGACTTTTAAAAGGCTGTGTAAAATACCAGTCATGATATGGTTCATGTTTTAGACAGTTTTTTTTCTTTTAGCATATTGTTTCTATGAGCTGCAAAAATTATTTCCTGAAGAATCAAATGTAGCTATTTGTCTGACAAGCAAGAAACTTAAAAGGTATCAAAGAATGCTTAACATATCTGAATACATTTGAAAGAACATGAATTAATTCAACAGATTTGAGCTGAAAGTAAGATTAGAGAAAAAGAAACATAAAGTCATACTATATTTTTTACTCATTCTTTAGTAAGATTTATAACTTTTACCAGTTATCCGAAAATGTAGCTTATCAATTTTTTTTCTCTATCTTGCAGAAAAGTTTGAGCGTAGGGATTTTTTGTTGTTCTTCTTCTTTCATAGATATCATATAGTAGAATTTTCTTTAATGTTTTACATTTAGTCTCAGAGAAGTCTTGTCCTTGCAAAATGACCTTGTAATCACAAGAAGACGTTTTCAGATGTTATTGCATAGTAATTCTCACTTTTTGCACTCTTCAGTCCTTGGCCTTACAATGTATGAATTCTTTCACTGAATTCACACTGTCACATCTTACACTCTTTGCACGCATTATTGAAGCCTTTTAATTTGCCTCACTCTGCTAGCATCGGTAATTGCAAGACCTGTAGAAGATTTTAAAACCACTTTAAAAAATACATATATTTTTATTCCTGAATAGTCTTGTTGTGATATTGTTGTTTGTTAAAGTTGTTTAACCTTAATAATATTAATAGCATTTGACACTAAGTCATCAGAACAGAACAGTCACGGGGCATTGCCGTTAGGTGCAGTTTTGTCTCTTTTGGAGCTATGAATCTTCCTGCTACTGCCCTACATAAATGTCTCCCTAGACTTCCCAGTTCTATCATAAAGGAACTTAGCATAGCATTAAAAGTCCTTGCCAATCTGTCTACCTTTTCAGCTTTATCACCAGATACTCTCCCCTTGTACCTTTATGTTTTTGTCACACTGCTGTTCTGTATTCTTTGAGAACATGGATATATCTATGAAGTTTTGCCAATGCTGTTCCCTATGCATAGGATACCCCTCCACATATCCAAGCCCATTTGTTTGGGCTCTACTAAAATACTACTCATTCTGAAGTTTCCCTTGATTTTTTGACCTAGAAGTGTTTGTCTTCTATATATAGTAATATTTTATTTGTACTTTTTATAAAGTGCTTGTGATTTATACTTTACGTTGTGAGTATCCACATGTAGTCTTTATTAAATCTATGTTTCTTGAGAATAGGGTCGGCATCATATTACACAGTAGCATAACTACCATTTATTGAGCTCAGGGATGCCTGTCTCCAAAGTCCATGTGTGCTTTTTCCATCCCATCGAGCTGCTGCTTAGAATTATTATGTATCAGGGAACATTGACAGCATGTGGTAGGCACTCAATAAATTCTGTTCAATGACAGAATAAATGTCTCAATTTCGGTGGCATCTTTTTCACTTCCTTTTTGGTTTTTAGGTATATTCCAGATGTATTCTGTAGTAACCTCTAGCCACATGAGGCAATTTAGGTTTAAATTAATCACAATGAAGTAAAACTAAGAATTCAGGTCTTTGGTCACACTAGCCACCTTTCAAGAGCTCACTGGCAGTGCATGTGGCCAGTGGCTGCTATATTTGGCTGCACAGAAATAGAGCATTTCTGTGATCATAGAAAGTTATTTCGGACAGTGCTGGTCTTCATGTGTTGATCGCCATCACGGTCATCACTACACATCTGTGGTATGACTGTGTGATGTACTTTTAGGACAGGAATAACATAGTAGACAAAAGCGTCATACAGAAATATACCTGTATATAATATCATAAAACATTTTCAATGTTAGGTTGTTCCAGAAGTACATTTTTCTGTAGACCTTGGGCACATGCACAGTTCTGTTAACTGCTTTAGGGAAACTGCTTTATCCAGTTGCTACTGTCACGGCACTGTGGAGGGAAGCCAATATATTTTTTCCCTGAAGCTTTGAGCTCTCTTAAGCTAGCCAGACTACAAAAGGCCTAACTCTATAGCCCTGGTTTAGTTGGAAAGCTTCCCGGTAATGACCCTTGTTCTGTAACTGACATCTGAGGATTAGACGTGGCCTCCTGGGTTGGAATTGCCTTGGGACCTTTGAAATGGCCACACTGATGTAAGAGTAGCTCTTTCAGGTTCTGAAAGGTTAGGTTGTTTCTTTTCCCCTATGTTCCCATTTAGTGCCACCTCAGCTAGTGAGGTAGTAGGTGATCTTCACGTTACCGATGCAAAACTGAGTCTCGGAGAGGTTAAGTAACTCACCCAAATAAACCCAAAGTATAAGTTATGATAGAAGAGTTCTGGAACCTCCAACTTGTTACCATGTCCATACCCTTCTCAATGGTAGGACTGCCACAATTGATTGGTTTTCTGAGTCAAGAGAATTTGGAGTTACTATAGTGATACTTTAATCTTTTTTGTGATCAGCATATTTAATTCTAGTTATATTCATATTTAAATTTTTATTACCTCTTATTAACTCTCATAAATATGCAGAAGTGGAGGGGGCAGTAAGTTAGAGTTTGTTATATGTGGTTTCCAGACATGACACTTGAGGTGTGCTGTTAATCACAACTCTAGAGGTAGACCTCAGTCTGCCTGAGTGATAGTCAAGAGGACCGAGAGCCTTCTGACTAGCTTTTTGCTTTTTTTCTCAGTGTCATACTGTATGTAAGTGCTGACTTGTGATTTGAACTTACGTTTTTATTAGTTTTTATTACTTCAAGTCTCACTAAATTAAGCTCCTCTTTCCATATCATTATTAATTTCAACTCTTGTACTGCAGGTGTCAAAAGCTAGACAGTTGTGCTTGTCTGGAGGCTGTAGGTTAATATGCTTTTCTGGGAGTGCCATAAGCAAAGACAGGTGACAAAATAGCTCGATTAAACAGTCACTTAGGGCTATTTTTGTGTTTTCCTCTAAGGAACATAATTTTACATTCATTTTATGCCTCCTGTTTTGGCTTCATTTGTTCCCAAGCTTGAAATCATGCAATTTAAAGAACTTGGCTGGTTGTAGCATTTGTATGTAATACCTGTAATACAGTTTCTTTGTCAGAGGCATAATTAACAATATGATTTGTACATCTATTGCCTTCTGGTATTCACAACACAGTTTGTAAACTTAATTAGTTCTTGGAATAGCAAATGTTTTGAAGATGATAAACACTTTCCCTCTGAATAATGTGTTGAATGGTTATATATTCATAGAAATTTACTCTGTGCTACTCAGATTAGAATGCGGATAGGTATGCTTCTTCAGGTAAACATCACCTGCAGTTGCATATTCCCAGATTAGATTGTCTTCCTGTACTTTTCACAGGGGAAATCAGACATTTAGCTCGGATAATTTAGCCTCCAGGAATATTCATTATGGCTTCATTGTATAGAGAACATCTATGCTTAATGTCATTACATAGATGCCATTTTCTCAAACTTTGATGGTGATCATGATGATATATAGTAGGGGAGGAGTGGGTAATAACCAGGCACACCATTATAGCAGTACGTCACTTATTCTCTGTTCTCAGCTCTTCAAGATGTAGTTGAGACCAAAGAAGTAAGCAAGAAAGCAGTCTCAGCAGCTCAGAGATGCTGCAAAACAAATATGCTGATGCCCAGGAAAGCTTGTCTCGCGTTTTCTTTAGGACCTTATTACCATCAGTACATCACAGTTCTGAAAAAGTTTAGCTATTTGGTTTTCCAAAAAGCAATATTGAAGTAGAGGGAACAAATTAGAAAGACCTCAGTGCCATTATATTAGTGATTTTCAACCCTAGGAGTTGGGGATGGGTTATACATGCCTGCGTTTTACCCCGTTTTTATGCATAGAGGAACTAGAGCTCAGTGAGGCCAAGTGATTTGCCAGAGGTTCTCTAGTGCTGAGGCTTGGTCTGTCCTCCAAAACCTTGGTGTGTCTACCACTTCCCTGCCCTGCTTGTGGTCCCTTGGGACCCTTGAGGGATCTCCTTCAGGCCTAGCATACTAACTGGCACGTTGTACTTAAGACCTCCCACCTGCTATGATTCCCAGGTACTTTCCACTAGACTTCAGAAATTTACCAAGAGGGTATATCTATCAGGTAAACAGAAATCATGCCAGGTATTTTAGCAGAGAAGATTGAATAGCAGGAATGGGTTAGACACGTTCTGGTTGACCCAAAAAGCAAATGGGGAGTACTGAAGCAACACAGAAATAGTAAAGAAAGGTTAGCAACAAGCCATCACCCTCGAGGCTGGAAGAGCAAAATAAGTAATTTGGAGGAAGTGGGACCGAGACCCTTTTAGTATTGTTACCTCAGGAGCTTGAAGAGGGTCCTCACAGGGCTGGGACTCAGACCTCTGAGAAATGGGTCCTGGCTTGCTGAGGGAGGTATGGTAAGCATGGTTCTGGGAATGCAGGATAAAAAAATCGCTGTAACTGCTAGACTTTAGAACCATCACTGGTCTGCTGCCAGGAACTGGAAACACAGTGGGAAGGAATAAGCCCCCTACCTCACATGCCCAATTGGCAGACCTTATAGGTTCTGCCACTGGCAGAGGAGAAATGAGGTCTTCAGAATCTCTACCCAGCATTCCAGGACAGCGTATAGGCAGGTAGGTGTGGAGCTAAGAGACCATAGGTTAATAACTGGCATAGATGGCTTGTTTGTGGAAATGAAAGATGACTTCCACTTTTGTTAATTCAAACCTTGGGTATTCTTAAACATTCATCAAGTCTCACCATGCTTTTTCATGAAGAATATCATTTATTCACTTGTATTCACTCAACAAAAATTTCAGAATGTGTGTTCTATTCAAGGTGCAGAACTAGTGACTGGGGATAAGATGATGAATAACTGTTAGTCATCATCTAGTCTAAGAAGCTAGTCTAAGGTAGTCAGCAGGACAGATGATAAAAATGTGTGTAACTCTCAGGGTTGAAAGGAACCTCCAAGTCCAACCTTCCATCAGATGATTGGATCCTTCGTTCTGTAATGTTCCTTTTTTTTTTTTTTTTTGAGATGGAGTCTCACTCTGTCACCCAGGCTGGAGTGCAATGGCGCTATCTCAGCTCACTGCAACCTCTGCCTCCCAGGTTCAAGCAATTCTCCTGCCTCAGCCTCCCAAGTAGCTGGGACTACAGGCGCCTGCCACCACACCTGGCTAATTTTTGTATTTTTTGTGGAAACGGGGTTTCACCATATTGGCCAGACTGGTCTCGAACTCCTGACCTTGTGATCCACCCACCTCGGCCTCCCGAAGTGCTCTAATTACAGGCGTGAGCCACCGTGCCCAGCTGAACTTATAAATATTTTAAAGATGGTTCGTTCCATCTTTGGTCAAATTTATTGTTAGAATCTTCAACTCAGTAATTTGTACTGGACCTCTTTTCTCTATAATTTCTATCTTTGGACCTAATTGTACCATTGGTTTTTTTTTTACTGACAGATCTAACCCTTTCTTTTATGTAATATACAAAACTATTTGTATTATAAGTTTTATTCTTTCCTGAATCATCTATCCTGTAGGATAAACATTTTCATTTGTTTCAGCTGGCTTTCCTAGGCAGTGCTCTTCAACTTTTTTCTATTATTACCTCTCTTGTGGAGTCTTTGTAGACATCTTTGTTCCTAATTATCTGCCCACCCCAAATAAATAGTGAGACTGCAGATATATTCTGTATTTGTTTAGGTATCATGGACCTTTGGTGAGCTGGCAACCATAGTTCCCGTAATTACTGGCAAATTCTTCAAACGAATCTAATGGAATACTTTTCTAGATTCCTGGCCATGTTATCAGTCTTAGTGTTACTATCTGAGCTACTCATGTGTAATATAGATCATCAAATTATTCCACCTCCTATTTTTAAGATGAGAATAGAAGACAGTCAGATATCCATCTAAGATACTTTCTGTTAGTTTTAGTCAAAGTAAAGGTCTGTATTTAGTCTTTGATTCTGTCTCATTTGCCCAGACAGGCCGTGTGAAATGACTAGTAATCTGTAAATTTAGCCTTAAAGTAGATCAGTCAGTTTTCAGTAGATTTGGCAAGTGGAACCCTCTAGAATGCGTAATTTTTTAACTAAACACTTTATGGTCAAAGGACAAAATGAAAACAAATGCCATTGACCGGCCGTGGTGTACTTACTTATGTTTTTAACGAAATACCTACATATTTTTAATGTGTAACTTGCTTCAGAATGTGAATGTCTATATTTAACTTGACAACAACATCCCTTAAAGGAAACCCCCAGTGGGAATGTCCACTGTGAAGAGAGAGCATCTGACTCCAGGCAGAGCAATATGTAACATGTGACTGAAGAGTGACCTAGTATGCATAACACTCCCTGTCTTTAAACTGGCATGAGAAGACAGGTCTCATTTTCAGTAATTCTATGGCTCTATGCTGAGTTACTTCATTTCCACAGAGGCTGTGACTATTAAAGTCAGTGCAAATTGATTTTTCATCAGTGTCTTAATTTCCTATCATGATTAAATCTGAGTGACAGGATGTATATTTCTGCTGTAATTGTATTTTGCCTTTAAAAAGTGTTTTATGCCTGTTTGGCCGTTTTCAGGTGGCTTAGAAAAACACTGAGTATGAGTAGAATTCTTTATATAAAATTGACCCCCTTTTAATGTCATCATACGAAAAATATGATTTAATGTCTTAAGGTTCTTTTCCCACCCTCAATTTACTCTGAGCCTTTACTGTGTAAATAGGGACTGGTTTAGAAACTGATGTAAAAATGTATGGACATAGAATGATAAATCCTACTTTGAATTTATTTTAAATAGTGTCAGTGTATTATTGTAAATCTAACCAATAGAAAATATTCATTTGTAGTTCTATCAGATTTGAAAGTAATAGAGAATAAGATGCTTGTATTATATGGTTGTTATAGAATATCATTAGTACAGTCATATTTCTATCTCAAAGTGTGATAATGCCAGCGGGATAAATGAGAAAGACATTGAATCTTCACACAAAGGAAACGGGTTTTATAATGAGTGCGGTCTGAACAGAACTAATCTCTTTCTTGGATCATTACTTCACCTGATCATAAAACCTTTTTTAATTCAAATCCTTGCAGGATTCTAATTGGTGACCTCTGGAGCCTGATAATTGTTTAAGGTAGCTGGTCTTTTGAAGTATACTTAATGATGTTTGCAATTAAAAGTGAGAAATGTGATTTAACCCATAGGTGTAACTAAAAATGTAGATTTTCCTTTTTCAATCTTTAATAGTTATTCCCCTCCCCTCCTTCCCAAAGTTAGTGACTTAAGTCATTACTAACTTGAATTAGTCCAGTGCACTGGTTACCTCATTTATTCTGTGGATTTATTGTTTATTTGATAAATGCATTGGGTTATATTAAGAGTAATCCTCAATTATTCAGAATAGCTAAGGGACTGGTGTGTTTGGGAAGACAGGAACTCCTAGTCTCTTTTTTTCTATGTTATATACCTTCCTCCTTGTCATTTTTGATTTAAGTAAAAACTTAGCCAGTCTTTCTAGCCAGTTTCAGTAAATATTTATTTCAGAACTTTCCTGACTACCAGATAAAAATGAGTCATTAGAAGAGAAATTCACCAGTATTCACCACTGGGACCAATAAATCTGTAGGTGAACCTCAATCTCAGTCATTTGTCATCCTCACCACTGTACATGATAGCATGATATAATTTAGTTTGTACTATTGTACATTTATGATGTTTTTGAGTTCCTCTTTTACATATCTTAGTAAATGGAGTCATTAAATGAATACAGTTGACTATCCCGATAGAATTCCGTATATTTATTGGAGGTCAAACTTAATTTGTTTCATTGACTTGTTTCTTGGAGGATTTCATTTTGTTTTGAAGCCAGCATTTTGTAATTTGGTATCTGGGGAAACAAGCAAAACCTTTGAGAGTTGGACAGTGCTGGAACTGAACTTTAGTTCTGCCATTTATTAGGTGTGGGAAAAAGGAAGTGGTAATTTCTGTCCCAGCACTCTGAGAAGTTATGAGGACTGAATGTTTATAAAGCCTCCAGTATAGTGTCTAAATATGATAATGATTCAACTTGTTAGATTCCTTCCACCAGTTTTAGGGAACATCCCATCTTCAATTTCTACTCTTTGGTCCTTATTGTTTTACAATTTTAACAAACCTATGAAATTTATGAATTTGTTTAAAATTGTTAGAATACAGTACCAAAATCCAATAACCTACTCACTTGTGAAGACCTTTGAGTACTTCCCCTTGTTTAAGGGATACATTTTTATCTCCTTGAGGCATTGAATGACTATGTCTTGTCTTTGTGTTTCTCTTCCCTGTCATCATGCCTTTCATTTCGTGAATGACTACATATAATTAAGGAGAAATTAATATGACAAATGCTACACTGGTAGCATTTGTTTTCTTAAGAATTTTATAAAATGTTAATAATTCTGAGTAGCGTTTGGAATTTTTAAATGTATCTAGATTTGGTTCTCTGGAATAATTTTGGTGTCACAAATTTTTCTTGAAATCCATTCTATAAGGTAAGAGCTGTTGAGAGATAAACTTAGGTACACTGAAATTTTCTTTTTCCTGTTTTTTTGTTTGTTTCTTTCTTTTTTGTTTTGTTTTGTTTTTTGTTTTCCTTGAAGACCTGAGTCTCTCTCTTTGTCCAGGCTGGAGCGCAGTGGTGCAGGCATAGGTCACTACAGCCTTGACCTTCTGGGCTCAAACAATTCTCCTGCCTCAGCTTCCAGAGTAGCTGGGACTACAGGCATGCCTAATTATTTGTATTTTTTGTAGAGACATTGTCCAGGCCATCTTGAACTCCTGGGATCAAGTGCTTCTCTTTCCTTAGTCTCTCCAAGTACCGTCATTACAGGTGTTAGCCACAGGGCCTGGCTCGGCACAGTCAAACTGTAATGCCTTTATTTGAGCAGACGTGAATTGGGCAGCATCGGAGCTCAAGTGGTTCAGGGTTTCACCAAAGGAGAGTGAGGGCAGAACTTTCATAAAATGTTTGTAGAAGCAAGACAAAGAAAATATTTGGTTGGTTAAAGTGGAAAGTCCTTAGTTAGAGGATAGTTGATGGTGCTTTTTTTGAGACAGAGTCTCGCTCTGTTGCCCAGGCTGGAGTGTAGTGGCATAATCTCGGGTCACTGCAACCTCCACCTCCTGGGTTCAAGTGATTCTCCTGCCTCAGCCTCCTGAGTAGCTGGGACTACAGGCACCTGCCACCACGCCCAGCTAATTTTTGTATTTTTAGTAGAGACGGGATTTCACTATGTTGGCCAAGATGGTCTCGATCTCCTGACCTAATGACCCACCCGCCTTGTCCTCCCATAGTTCTGGGATTACAAGCTTGAGCCACTGCACCTGGCCAGTTGATGGTTTTTGATTGGTAGTCTCTAGTTCCAGGTTAGTTGGTGGTTTCTCATTGGTTAAGCTTAAGTATTCTCTTCCTAGTCTGTGGTCATTCACTCTGAGTTGGGTTTCAGTTTGCTTCCATATGAACCCAAGGCTCTGGAGCCATCTCAGTGTACTGGGTTCTCCTCCCCCCTGCCCCACGTTTTTTTTTTTTTTAACAGTATAAATAAACCATCACAAATTAGGAATTGTATTTTAAATAGACCTATATTTGCTTTGTGTGTTGTAGTTTCAAAGTACTTTCATAGACATTTGTTTTGATACTTGTAATAACTTGGTGAGTTTCCCCAAAATGTAATAATCCAAAACGTTTTTTCTCACTCCAAATCAAGATCTCTCTGCTACAGTAATACTAAGAAAGTAGAGGAAGTATGGACATAGGAATCAGATAACCTGGGGCTGGAATCCTGAATCTCTTGTTGGATGTGGGACTCTAGCTCAGTCACTGGATGTCTATAAATAGTCATCTCCTTTCTGTAAAAGAACATTGTATCTACTTTGCAGCAGTGTTACACATTGACTACTTGGAAGATAGTCATTACATAAATTCCAGCTGCTGCTATCATTGTAATATTTTCGTTAATTAGCCGTGGTGGGTAGAATTAATTAATTTATCCTCCCCTCCATCCTCATTATTATTCTTTCTTTTCCTCCTGTCTTCCTTTTTGGAAATTTGACTGTCATTTTCTCGTGTGTATGTTTTAATCTTATGTGTTGTATGTATATTTAAGGACATTTTACATACAAATATTTGCTTTGTGTTTATAAAAATCAGTTTTCCAAGCATTTGTAATATTTAGAGTATCGAGTGGTTTCTTTCTCTCTAGATGGTATGTTTATGTGTATTTATGATGAGCTTATTTGTCCTTATTAGACAGTGATATGTATCTACTCTGCTGTGTCATTTGTTTATGGACTATTTGCAAGATTAGGCGCTGTATGAATCAATCTCGTTTGGGTAGTTACAGTGTGTTCAACTCTGGTTTGAATGTAACGGGTATTCAGTTAGGTTTGGATTGCTTAAATAAAACAATTCTTTAGTGAAAACATTCATCATGTTGAAGGTTAAAAAATTGCTTTTCAGATTAGCAGCTACAGTAACATTTTAGTAATTTGTCCAATAGAATTTACAATGGCTGTAATTACTCTTTATATTTCTTTTAAAAACAATTCAGATACTCCAGCTGGACTGTTGTACTACTTTGAAATAGATTTCTGAATGTTGAGCATCTTATATGAGCTTCTCATTTTGTTATAGATTCAGGCCAATGCCTGTCCTTTAATTAAACTTTACACAAGAGTTAAGATGTTTGGAAAAGTGGGTGGGGGGTAACTCTATTAACTTTATTAATTTCCACACCAGTACGTCATTGTGCAGGCTGATTTGAATTATTCAGCTATTTTCTGACCGTTTTATGAACTTCTATTAATAGCTCTTAAAAACAAGTTACAGTTTTTAGAAGAGCACTTTTCAGCAGTGACTGCTAGCTAGCTCTTTACACACTCATTGTACTCCTTTAAATTATTTTAAACATTCATTCATTCTTTCATTTAGTCAACCATTTAGTAACCTTTTGTGCAGCCCTTATCCTAAGTCACTATACTAGAGTGTTAGGACATAACAAAAATGAATAAATAGATGTTCTTAACCTTCCATGATCTTACCATCTTGTTGTCGGGCACAGAAAGTGTGAACAATGAGTATATGAAAATCTATTCTGTTGTGGTACAAGTTTTATACAGCAAAACAGGTCATTGTGAAGGATGTTATCAATTCATCTGTGGGGTGAAGGGAATGTTGATGTTTTCATTAAGAGCTGGACACAGACTTGCATTTCTGGGTTGCTTCATAAAGTTAAATTAGATAAAATCTCACCCCGCAAGAACCTACTGTCTAGTATAGGCATGTGCAGTATTTGGCAAATGCCTATATAGAACTTAACTGGACTAGGTATTGTTGTTCTTTGCAAATATTAAATTATTTAATCCTCATAAAAACCCTATGGGGCAGGTGCTGTTATTTCTACATTTCTTTGATGAGGAAATTGTGACTTAGATTAAGTTACTTTCTGACAGCCAATATAATTAAGTACCATAGCAGGGATTCAAACTCAAGCAGTTGGAATCTGGCTGCATTATTTCCAAGACTCTTACTCTCTGAGGTTTTATGTTTTAGGTTTTTTACTGACAAAGTTCTTCTTATTACTTAGCAGTTAAGAACTCAACAATCAGCAGTGTTCAAAAGGTGCCTTGCATGCAGAAAGTGGACCCTTTTGCCATTATTTTTATCACTTCAATTTTTGGGGCCAGAGCATCAATTTTTACCTTAACTTAAAACCATGGAAATTGACCAGTTACATTAACCATGCAAGACCTTAGAGTATTTTTTTATTTAATCATCTTAGGCTTCAGCAACTAAAGAGCTACAGTCATGTCTCCTCTTCCCCTCTTTTTTTTTTTTTCTTCATCTACTTTATGCAAAGATTGCTTCTGTTTGACTCCTTTGTACTCACTTAACTCTGTAATTTGCTTATTTTGACATTAGTGGAATTTATATTTTCATTTGGATTTGGACCTAGAACTGTCCCTGATGTCACACAAAATTCCTTCAGCTATTCCTTTAAGTCCACTTTGAGAGTTCACTAAAGATCACCAGTACTGACGTTCTGAAAGTTCAAGCTGTTCTCTATACGTCGAAGCAGTGCTTCCCACAGAATCACTTGGCTGTGGGAGAATAAAGTGAAGGGGTAAGCAGATGTGGCTACATTAAGAACATCCAGTGCTTGTGATTTACAGCTTTAGAACATTTTCACATCTCACTTCAGGAAAGAAGGAAAAAAGAGATTAAAGGGTATAGTCTTTACTTATTCACAATAGCTAAGAGGTGGAAACACTCCAAATGTCTGTCAACCAATGAATGGATAAACAAAACGTGTTATATAGCTACAGTGGAATGTTATTCCGCCTTAAAAAGTAAGAAAATACTGCCACGTGCTGCCCCATGGATGAACCTTGAGGGCATTATGCTAAGTGAAATAAGCCAAGCATGGAAAGACAAATACTGTATGATTCCTCTTATATGACACAGCTAAGCAGTCACATTTATATAAACAAAATAGAATGGTGGTTACCAAGGGCTGGAGGGGAGGGAAAATGGGGAGTAGTTTAATGTGCATAGGGTTTCGCTTGTGTGAGACAGAGAAGTTCTGGACATCTGTTGCACAACAGTGTGGATGGACTGAACAGCACACTTAAAAATGGTTAAGACTATAAAGTTTGTGTTTTTTATAACAATTAAAAAAAAAAGTCAGATATATCTAGATTTGAATTCTGACTGTGCTAATTAGCTCTCTAACCTTTGCAAACTTCTTAACCATTTCAGTCCTCAGGATCTCACTCTGTAAAATGCAGGCGACAGATCATATATTTGTTAGGATAAAGAGATAATTTAAGTCAAACACACAACCCTGTACTTCACGAGTCATCAACAAAATAATAATTATAATTTAATTACTACTGGTATAAGTGACCTCTAAAATAATTTTCATTCTTTTTCAATATTTTGCTGTGTAAATTTATGTGTGGTGAGCTCAGATGGGTACTTTTGTATGTAATGGAAGTATTAGAAACTCCTTTTAAAGATTCCTTGTGTTTACTAAAGATGAAGGGTTGGAGTTTTGTTGTTTTGTTGTTGTTGTTGTTGTTTTTGCCTTATCAGGTCCTCCTCTCTGTGCCCAGAGGCTGATAAGCGTGGTACAAAGCCAGTATCATAGATATATTTACCCTCTGGCTTTGAGCTGGGTTAAGAGCTATCCACTAGTGGTCAGTAGCAGAAGCTTGGCAGGAGGGAGAAGAGAGCTCAGAGTATATATTTGCTTTGGCCCTTCCTGCTGTGTCACCACAAATGAACCGCTTTCCTGTGTGCAGTCTGTAGCCCCATCAGGCTACCCTATTAGTCTCTTTTCCTTGTCCTCTCCTGTCCCCTGCATGCCATTTTAGATGGGTGAAATGTTCACATGCTTCAGAGATTTAAAGCAATGCAAGAAGAGATGCAATGAAAAGTATTTCTGTATCCCGTCTACTTTGTTCTCTCCGTGCCAAATAGATAACTAGTTTCTTATACCATCTTTTGTTGCTTAACCACAGGGATTTGTGTTCTGAGAAATGCATCCTTAGATGATTTTGTTGTTGTGGACCATCATAGATAGCTCTTACACACACCTAGATGGTGCAGCCTGCTGTACACATAGGCTAGGTGATATAGCCTGTTGCTACTAGGCTACAAACCTAGACAGCATGTTGCAAAGCCAGAGTACATGTTACCATACTGAGTACTGTAAGCAATTGTAACACAGTGGTAAGTATTTTGTGTATCTAAACACAGAAAAAGCACAATAAAAATACAGTACAAAAGATAAAACATGGAATACTTGCATAGGACCCTTACCATGAGTGGAGCTTGTGGATCTGAAAGTTGCTCTGGGTGAGTCAGTGGTTGAGTGATGAGTGAATATGAAGGACTGGATCATTACTGCACCCTTTTATATATCTGGCAGCATGGAAGGTTTGTTTACACTATCATTGCCACAGACATGTAATGCTTTGTGCTGTGAGGTTACCACAGCTGAACCATTACTAGGCAGTAGGAATTTTTCAGCTTCATTGTAATCTTACAAGACCACTGTCATATATGTTGACTGTAACGTCGTCACATGGTGTGTAACTGTTTATCAATAGGGAGATATTTTCTTTGTGCATATAAGTAAATTAGACATTTTTTTCCTTACATTGTGTGTGTTTGTGTGTAAGTAAACAGCGCATTTGGTACCGATATTTGACTATCAGAACGTGAAGTTTCCTCATTTTGTGCAGTAACTACATGCTATTTTATTCTAGGGTGTGCTCTAGCCTACTTACCCAGCTCCTGCTGATAGGCATTTAGGTGGTTCCCAGTGTTTTGATACTAAAGACAATGCTGTAGTGGATAATTTTGTGTGTAATATTCCGCATCTATCTAAGTATATACGTAGGTTAAATTTCTAGAAATGAAGTTGCTAGAACAAAGGAAAAATAATAATCTGTGTGTTTGATTATATGAGAGAAATGAAGCTACTTTAAAAATTTTACATTACTAAAATGTTTATATTGGAAACTTTACTCATTTAAATCCAGAGATTTTTAAGCTATTTTTAGAAGATTAGTGGACTTTAGTATATCTTGTACATTAAAAAGGAAAAGAGGCCATTGCTTAGGAAGTTCTGTACTAGACCAAAGCAAAACAAATGAACAAACAAAAACAATATAGATATTATTACTGAAAACAAGAATTCTTCAGTGAGAGAAGTTTGGTGTGTATGGTTTGAAAACATAGCATTTTAATCCCCTACATTATCTAAAACCTTAATCACACATTTGCTTATTATTTCTGAGCTAGGAGATGGTATTGGTACATTAAGCTGTTTGGTACCAAATGTAATCTGGGGATTAGTGAAAGTCAAATCCCCTATGCATTTGTCCTTGAAAATCTGATTGGGTTTTCTCTATTGGTGGCCTCTCTTTGCTACAGTTAACTAGAGGGTCACATCCATCTTGGTGGCTCTCAAGCATCTTTCCTCCCTCAGGGAGGATGAGAGGGGAGGTAGCAGAGGTTTTTGAATATGCAACTCGCAGTTAGGGACAAGCATAAATCCTTGAGACAGCTGTCTCAAGATTTCATGGATAATTTTGTACAATTCTCCATTTTTGTGCATTATGTACAATTCTCCATTTTGTGTACTTCTGGATTTCAAAGAAAACATTAAGCTACTTATAATCCTCAAGTAGAAAATAAAAATTGTTGATTGAACAGCATCTACTGAAAACAGTAAAAGTTTCAACCAGTTTTGAGTTATATATTGGAAGGCACCAGGGCCTGAGGAAAGTACAGCAGTCATGATTTAAACCAGGTCTGTTTGACTCTAGCGATGGGCTCAGGGCTCTTTGTGTTGTTGTGTGGTGCTTTAGGCCCATTAAATGCAAACCTACATGCTTCTGATATGGCATCAGGCTTAAAAAATTTTTAAAAAAACCTTAAACAGTAAAATATTCCAACACCATTCAAAATTTGAGATAGAAACAGTGTGTTCTAGCAACTTAAGATTTGTAGGACGCCGTGTATATGTAGAGAGGAAATTAGATATTTTATATAGATTTTCTTTCATTTTCCTTTTTAAAATCATCAATGATCTTAAACTGTAATATGTGATAAAATACATAATTCCTGATTTTTAAAAACTTATCTATATGATTTTCTTACGTCAAAATGTTAAATAACACTGATACAAGGAAGAACGTGGAATTCTGAATTTGTGGATTTAAATATTGTGCATCTGGTATGAGTTTTCAACAATTACTAAACTGCTTTGTTATTCGAAAAGAAAGGAGACAGTTGAATCTATTTTGACACACATACACATACCTTACAAAAAAAATATTTTAGGACGTTTCAGTGTACCTGATTTTGTTGAATCTTCTAACTATGCCAAAGGTATTTCTAATTATTGCATAAATAGATAATGAAAGATGGGATTTATTTTCTTCTAATTAAAGTTGAAGTCATGAATTGTTATACTCGGAGCAGCTGATGTGAGACTTACTGCTCTTTACTGAAGAAAACAAAACCAATGTAGCTCATTTATACCATTGGTGCTACAATTTTCAAACTGTGTGTGTGTGTGTGTCTATTCTTGGAAAATTTCTGAAAGAGTATATAAAAATAGTTGATTATAATTATTTCTGGAGTTGAAGTGATAGGAGAAACCTTAAAAAAATTTTATATCTTGTCATATTGTTTTAAATTTTTGTTTTAAATTTTTACCATGTGCATGTATTATTTTTATAGAAAAAAATCAATAAAAATTAAAGGTACCCTTGTATTTCTGTGTTTATTTTCCATTACAGATTCCACTTAGAATTGCTTTTTCAGGATCAAAACATAGTGTAGTACAAGAAAGCAAACAAAATGACTAATTCATTTATTTGGTGACTTAGTCTTTTTCTCTTCTTGGAAGCTTTGATTAGAAGCTGCAGATATAATTTGCTGTTTTCTCTTAGCCATCCTTTTCTTATCTTCAGTTTCTACCCTGCTTCCTTCCGTCTCCCCCACCACATCACTGTTAATCCCTATTGTATAGTGTCTTCATATACTAACCAATTCTCTGATGCCAGCTGTGTATCCAATAATTCAATTCTGAAGCTAACTGCAGGGGTTAGCATCAGGCCTCCTCCCCTCCCCACAGATCAAGGACTTAATCCCATAAGACTGCCCCCACTTCAGATGCCAGCCACAGTATAATGCCCAGGCTACCCAGATTTCTGCCTGACTACAAATTTGGAGCTTCCAGGAGCCTCCCTCAGGTTTGATAATTTGCTATAATGACTCACAGAACTCAGGAAAGCACCTTGCTTACTATTAGTGACCAAAGTTTCATCAAGCATTTGTCAGCATTTGTAAGTCACACAAGATCCTAAGGTTTTAGAACCGAATCATTGGATACTCTAGTTCCCTTTTCTCATTTTAAACATGAAGAACCCGCATCCTAACTGATGTACCTTTTTCTAATGGCAAAGACAGTTATTAGCAGATCTGAATGAGAATCTTAGAATTTTTATGTCCCATTTAGTGTCCTTTAAATTGTAATAATTGTCTGTTGCTCATTCAAAACCTTTGTTTAATAGACAATCATTTAGTTAGAAATGGGAGGCTGCATGGCGTGATGGAGTGAAAGCTCCTCAGTGGAATTATGAAGCCCATTGGCTGCTTCAGGCCCGAAGCTTCCGGCTTTAAATAAATCTTTCATTTACCCCAAGACGCTGTGAACATCTTTCTTACTTTTGGTCGATGTGACATACAAAGTGGTGGGGGAGACTGTACAGGCACCTTGTCTTTGGAGTCGAACAAACCTGAGGGTGAATCTTACCTTTGCCATTTATTGTGAAGTCACCTCTTTGAAACTCCACTTTGTCATCTGTTTTGGGGATTGAATTATGTAATGAATGTGAGTTATCTTGTCCAGGGATGGCATATTAATATGTGCCATCTTAAATGTTAAGATGAAATCATCATAACGAGTAGAGCAAAGAGCGTTAGTAAAGACATTAGCATATAGCTGATATGTGTCATATGAACATTCTGAAGTGTTCCTAGCTTAAGCAAAATGGATAAATGTGTGTATTCCTTTGTACAACTGATGCTGTCTCTGATACCTTCTCCAGACTGCTGTTTATCCTTCTCTGAACCTGGGTGTCTATCGGTTGGTCCCTAGAGGTGACAGTTCACGTACTCATTCATTCATCAGTCATGCAAGCGCCTAATTTTGTATCTCTTGTACAACCAAATACTGTGCGCCGTAGGGTGAATTAAACTTCATGCTAAAATGTTCTAGGATCTGGAACTTGCTTAGTTGAAGATGTTTATGAGTGAATAAATAGATTTTACCTGAGAGAAATGTACGTTCTAATGGGAGAGGTAGCACATTTTTTTTTCCGTCTAAGGGTGGTAGTAGAGTTGCACATAAAGTGCTTTGTGAGTATCCAGGTGAGAGTGATTGATTCTTCCGTTCTTGCCACCCCATTGAGGAAACACTTGCACAGAAAATGAGATTTAATGTGGTTGAGTCTCGAAAGGAGATGAAGATGAAATCATCATAACAAGTAGAGCAAAGAGCATTAGTAAAGACTTTGACATATAGTTGATATGTGTCATATGTAAGGAGGGAAGATTTGACTGGGGAGGTGGGCTACTGGAAGGTTGTGTAGGGTGTTTAATGCCATCACAGAATCAGTTCTTAGTTGTAGAAGCCTTGAAAAGCCAGGCAAGATTGATAAATAGGGATGTTTCAGCGCTTTGCATCACTGAACTGTGAATACTTATGGCTTTTCTTCTTTATTTGATCAGCCTTATCTAGGGATCCAGAAGACCCGAAGTAACGTATTTTTGTGTTTGTTATCTGGTCTATTGTTCTCCTCTGTTGGTATGAGCAGTTGAGATTTGACTTTGTGGAGCCATCATACAGCATCTATTCCATTTATGAAGAATCACTGATAAAACAGGAAATGTACTTGAAAACAGTTGCCACAATTTAATAGTCCATACTTCAGTAGTAGTTGATTTCATGCCACAAGAGAGCTAACCAGAACACCCAACCCCTGCATTTCAGAGTAATACACTTCATGGTTATCTTTTTGCCTCCACAGAAATAGAAAAGTTTCAAAAAGGAGAAGGCAAGGATGAAGAAAAGTACATCGATGTGGTGATTAATAAGAACATGAAGCTGGGACAGAAAGTGTTAATTCCTGTAAAACAGTTCCCTAAGGTAAGACAGTGAGGTCTACACTGCTGATATTTTAACCTGAATCAAAGGGGAGCAGGTGTTTAATTTGTATCCCGTTTGGTGTTTTTAGAGATGTGTTTCCTCTTAGCATCCCCCTACACACACTTTTAAAGTTAATTAAACACTTAGTAAATTTAGTCATTCTATCTTTTCCCTTTAACTTTAGTGTGAGTTACAGAGTCCTGAAAATCTATCCTTTTGAGTCAAACTAGCAGTGTGACTTTGGCAAACCTGGTCAGCTTTTTTCCACTTCAGTTTCCGCATTTGTAATATGAGGTTGGATGATTTAAAATTAAATGAGATAATCTGTGTTAAATGCTTGGTACATAAAGGTCCCACAATATCATTGTTTATATTTTATTTAAATCCTATTTTTCCTTTGTTTTTCTTCTGAATGTTCATGTACCTGATTCTTGCATGCTGTTGTGTATATTAGGAGTTCATTTCTTCTTATTGATGAATAATAATCTGTTACCTGAATATATCATTGTTGTTTATCTGTATGTCCAGGCACTTTTAATTTTTCGGTTATTATAAATTAAATTGCTGTGAACACTTTTATACACGTGGTTTCTTTTTTTTTTTTTTTTTTCTTTTTTTTTTTAACGTTGTATTTTGTTTTAAGTTCCGGGATACATGTGTAGGACTTGCAGGTTTGTTACATAGGGAAATGTGTGCCATGATGGTTTGCCCCATCTCCTGGGTATTAAGCCCCACATGCATTAGCTGTTATTCCTGTTGCTCTCCCTCCCCCCACTCCCACGACAGGCCCCAGTGTGTGTTGTTCCCCTCCTTGTGTCCATGTGTTCTCATTGTTTAGCTCCCACTTATAAGTGAGAATATGTGGTGTTTGCTTTTCTGTTCCTGTGTTAGTTTTCTGAGGATAATGGCTTTCAGCTCCATCCATGTCCCTGCAAAGGACATGATCTCGTTCCTCTTTAGGGCTGCATAGTATTCCATAGTGTATATGTACCACATTTTCTTTATCCAGCCTGTCCTTGATAGGGATTTGGGTTGATTCCATGTCTTTGCTATTTGTACAAGTTGTTTCATAACCAGATATGTTTGTAACTCTTTATTAAATACCCAGTACTGAAAATTGTTGTATATTTAGTATTATAAGAAATTATCATACTTTTTTCCAAAACACTTATACTTTGTAACATTTCTACAAACAATGTATGCAGGTTGTGGTTGTGGCCGCCTCATACCCCCATCAGTATTTGGTGCTGTCAGCCTTTTTTATTTTAGCTATTTTGATGGTATATTGGTATCTTCCTGTGGTATGAAGTTGCATTTCCCTTATGATTGATGATTTTGTGCAATTTTTCATATCCTTACTGGCTATTCGTGTATTTGAATCTTGAAATCTTTGCCAACTTCAAGAAAATGTTAGAGTTCTTTATAAGTTATAAAGATACTCTTCTGTATTTTCTCTAAAAGTGTTATTGTAGCTTTTACTTTTAGGTCTATGATGTATCTCAAATGCATTTTTGTATATGGTATGAGAGAGAGGCTCAAGTTCATCTTTTTTCCCATATGGTTATCTAGTTTTTCTTGCACTATTTGTTGAAAGATGTTTCTCTCCACTGATTCTTTTGGTGCCTTTGATGAGAAAATCAGGTGAGCATATAAATGGGGGTATATTTCTAAGCTTTCAGTTCACTTCTTTTAATGTATTTATGGATCCTTATGCCAGTACCACACTGTCTTGATTACTATAGGTTTTTACATAGTGAGACATGAGTTTAGGTAATATAGTTCCTTCGCCTTTGTCCTTCTTTTTCAGGATTACTTAGATATTTTAGATCCTTTACAATTACATATAAATTTAAGAATTTCTTTGTTAATTACTACAAAGCCATCTGCTGGGATTAGAATTGCAATTGCATTGCATCTGTTGAGCAATTTGTGGGAGATTTGACATCTTAACGATATTGAGTCTTCCATTTAATTTCTATCAACAGCATTTTGTACTTTTTAAGGTAGGAGTTTTGTATATCTTTTGTTAAACTTATTCCTAAATATTTTGTGTTTTTTTTGACACTATCGTAAATTGAGTATTTTTAAATTTCTATTTTCCAGTTTTTTTCTAATATAAAATTTTGTATACTAACCATGACTTCTGCTACCTTGCTAAATTTAAATTCACTTTTTCTAGTAAGTTGTTTTGTAGATTTCTTAGGATTTGTCATACACATCATTATATCGCTTAAACAGTTTACTTCTCCCTTTCCAGTTTTTATGCATCTTATTATTTTACTTGCATTATTTTGGCTAATATCTCCAGTATAATGCTGAAGGCAAATGAGCAGAGTAGAAATTATTCCTGTTTCTAATCAAGGAGGAAAACATGCAGTTATTTTAGCATTAAGAGCAATATTAGTTACAAGGTTTTTTTGGTAGATTTCATTTGTTGGGTAGAGGAAGTTCCCTTCTACTTCAGTTTTACTCAGAGTTCTGATCCTCAGTGGGTGGTAAATTTTTTTCAATGCTCTTTCTACATCTATTGAAATAAACACAAGGTGTTTCTCTACACTGTTTATATGGTAGATTTTAATGATCGATTTTGAAAACTAAAACCTTCTTTGTATTCTTGGGTTAAACCCTACTTAATAGTGATACATTATCTGTTTTATATAGTGCTGGATTCAGTTGCATCTTATGTTAATGAGTGATACTGACCTATACCTTTTTTTTTTGAGACAGAGTCTCGCTCTGTTGCCCAGGCTGTAGTGCAGTCACGCAATCTTGACTTACTGCAACCTCCACCTCCTCGGTTCAAGTGATTCTCATGCCCCAGTCTCCCGAGTAGCTGGGATTACAGGCATGCACCACCACGCCTGTCTAACATTTGTATTTTTGGTAGAGATGAGGTTTCTCCATGTTGACCAGGCTGGCCTCATGTGATTTGCCTGTCTCTACCTCCCAAAGTGCTGGGATTACAGGCAGGAGCCAGCACTCCCAGCCTGACCTGTACATTTTTTAGAGTAATAGTTTTGTCAGATTTTAGTGTTAGTCTTATGCTGGTTTCATAAAATGACTGGATAAGTGTTTCTTTCCATTTTCTCAGAGAACATATATCAGATTAGTGTTACTTATTCGTAAATATTTGATAGAAGTCACCAGTGAAGCAATCTGGGCCTGGAGTTTGATGATGAATTCAATATCTTTGATATGACACTAGACAGATTTCCTATGACATCTTTTGTGAAAAATTTGTTTTTAAAAGGACTTGTACATTTTATCATAATATTTCAGTTACTACTTCAATCATTTTTCTGATCCTTTCTCCTCTCATTCTTTTGAGATTTCTGTTACACATATGTTCAGCCTTTTGTCACTCTCACAAAGGTTTCTGTGGCTCTGTTTTTTTTTTTCCCTGTCCTTCAGATTTTATAACTTTTACTGGTGTATCTTAAATTCATGATTCATTTCTGTCTTCATTTTGCTGTTAACCCACCAAGTAATTTTTTTATATCAGGAATCGTAATCATCTGTTTCAGAATTTATGTTGGAATCATATACACATGTATGTGTGTAAAAATATTTTTTTCTCTGTTGGAATTTTCTATTTTTTAATTCATTGCAAGTATTATTTTCCTCTGTCACTGAGTATGGTTAAATAGGTCCTTGAACATCTCTGTCTACTAATTTCTGAGTCTTCTAAATCTTGGCCATCTTAGATTTATTTTGCACTGGGAGTCTTTTATCTTGATGAAGAGTCATATTGCTTCAGTCCTCTGCATCTTGAGTAATTTTGGATTGTATGCTGGCTATTGTGAATGTACGTTGTAGAAACCTTGGATTCTGTTTCTTTCTTTGGAAGAATGTTGATATTTTTGTTTTAGCAGCTAATTAACTTGGTTGGATTTAGGGTATAAACTGTGTGTCTATTGGGCAGGAGTTCAAGTCTTAGTTTGCCTTTTTGTGTTTAATTTCTGTCATATGATTCAGGGGCCAGCCAGAGATTTTGGAAGATTTTATACATAGTATTTGGTGATCTGCAACTCTGATTGTCTTTTCTAGTATTCCTCCCTCACTTTTCAGCGCTATAGTTTTCTCAATCTCTGCCACTAAGGCCAAAAGCTCTAAAATGAGTAAATTCACCCCAGGGTATTTCCTTTGCTGAAGTCATAGCTTTCTTTCAGAATCCGCCTGTTTTCGATCAGTCTTCAGCGCTTCAGATAGTTAACTTTTATATTTTGCTGTGAGTTTAGGAGTTTACAGTTGATATTTATAGGTGGGCAGCCTGTTAGGAATGTACTCAGCCATACCTGCAGAACTCGGGGGAATATATGTGTCTTGTAAACAGAAAATTACATTATGAACATTTCATAGACAGGCTTATTACTCAAACATGACTGGTGGAAATCTTTGTATATTGATTCTTTATGCTCCATATGGCCTGTATACTTAATATGCAATAGATACAAAGATGACCAGATTATAGACCCTGTCTTTAAGTAGTTCATAGTCTAGTTGATGATGATTAACCTGAAACTAATACTTTGTTGTCTCCAAGTTTGTAAATGAAATAAAATAAAGTGCAGTCATGTGCTGCATAGTGATTTCAGTCAATGATGGACTGCATATATGATGGTGGTCCCATAAGATTATAGTACTGTATTTTTGCTGTATCTTTTCGATGTTTAGAAATACAAATATTTACCATTGTGTGACAGTTGCTTATAGTACTTAGTACAGTAGCGTGAGGAACAGGTTTGTAGCCTAGGAACAATATGCTATACCATATAGCCTAGGTATACAGTAAGATATGCCATCTAGGTTTGTGTAAGTATACTCTTTGATGTTTGCACAATGAGGAAATCATCTGACAATGCATTTCTCAGAACGTGTTCACATCATTATTGACTCATAACATCAATAAAGTATATGAAATAAAATCTCAAATATTGTTTTTCACTGTCGGCTTTGAGGTAATGAAAGAAAAATTATAATTTCTGTGTTTGAGATTAGAGTCTATTTCAAGTACTTAACAATGTCTGAAGTAGACCATTTAGAAGTCTACTGCTTTCAGGATACTGAAAAACAGTATTTCTGCTTAGCATAATGGAGCATACAAGTTTAAAGCCAGCCCTGTTTCAAGCTAATGTAGCACTGCAATCAATCCTAAGAAGTTTTCATGCTTGTGTCAGTTAATAGAATGAACTGGAGGAAACGAACAGGATATACCCCTCTGTAATAGCTGTGAGTAGAGAACAGTGTAGTGTGGAATTAATGCTGATGGTACACTTCCAGCTTATGGGGCAAGAGAGAACTACTGTTTGTGAAACTCCATCTGATAAAGTGATTTCTATTAATTGAATAATATCTATTCCCTTAATGAACCATTTTCAACACTCTTTCAATGACACAGCATTGGACACATGAATCATTTAGTGTTCAGACCTTAATGTATATTCACTCTCTTGAGTTATGTATCTGAGCATGTAAAGGGTGAAATTCTAAATGCTGTTTTATGAATTTTTTGGAAATTTTTTTAAGAAGCTATGGAAATTGTTCTCCATGGGTTTTTTGCAGATAAACCTTAACCTCTGGTGCTGATCAGTGCCAGCTTGGAACATGGTGGATGCAGCTGGAAACCATCATTCTTAGCAAACTATCACAAGAACAGAAAACCAAACACCGCATGTTCTCACTCATAGGTGGGAACTGAACAATGAGATCACTTGGACTTGGGAAGGGGAACATCACACACCGGGACCTATCATGGGGAGGGGGGAGGGGGGAGGGGGAAGGGGGGAGGGATTGCATTGGGAGTGATACCTGATGTAAATGACGAGTTGATGGGTGCTGACGAGTTGATGGGTGCAGCACAGCAACATGGCACAAGTATACATATGTAACAAACCTGCACGTTATGCACATGTACCCTAGAACTTAAAGTATAATAATAATTTAAAAATAAATAAATAAATAAAAATAAAAATAAATGCCAAATCAACATTGGAACAAGGTACCCTGTCTTTGAGGACCTACAGATACATTACGGTTTAGGGTTTACATTTATTTTTTTTCCACTGGTTCATCCGACAGTGGATCCGGCTCTGTCTATACCTAGCATTTATTGAGGGTCTTCTCTGAGCCAGACATTGTTCTGGGAAAATAGAAGTGATTAAGTCATGGTCTTTGGGCTCAAAAAACTGCCAGTTTTTTGGTGAATGCAGATGAATAAGTTAATATTAATAAAACAGGGGGCACTGAAAAGACAGAGAGGAGGGTCCTGGTGATAGGCTCAGAGAAGGCTGCTCTAAGGAGGTTGTCACTAACGAGGCTGGCTGGCTGGGGTCAGAAGTGAGACAGTGAAATTGAAGGGTGGCGACTGAGGAGCACTATATTGAAGCACAGAAGGCATTTGGGAAATTCCAAGCCAATTTATTTGACTAGACAGATTTTTATAGAAGACATAAATTAAGTGGTAAGGGAGCAGAATGTGGATGGCTTTGGCCAAAGGTCCTGTGAAGTTAAAGTAGAGAATGACATTTGAACTGTTGTGGACGATGAGGCTCCTCCAGGTGCTTAATGATGGCAGACTATTTCAGGAGAGGGAATGCCACATGCATAGTCATGCTGGGGTGAAAGAATGCTTATGGACCATTTTAAAAAGTGAGTTGGAATATGACATTAAATACATTATATCTCTATGCATAATGCTGTGTTTTAAGTGTCTATGCTATATTATTAAGTGAAAAAAGAAAAGTCAAGATACAGAAAATACAGGATCCAAGTTGGAGAATTATTTGAAAAAGCGAACCAGAATCTTAATAGCAGTTATTTTCTGGAGGATAGGTTTTTGTGATATTTTTCTACTTTACATGTTTCTGTACGTGAATGTTTTAATAACTTAGTGTAACCTTTATTAAGATAAAAAAGATTTCAATTTTTTGGGGAAAAATGTGCCTGAGATTTTTACTCAGGAGGTATTTTTGTACTGTGATTGTGATTTTCGAGGTTTAGTGTGCTATGTTATGTCTATAAGTTTAAATTAGGTTTATTAAATTTATTAATTTGATAATTGTTCTTTTAGCCTCTAAGCATTCAAATCTGTATACATACTATTTGCAGTAACTTTGTCTTAACCAGCAAAAGTTTCTAACGTTAAAAGTTTTTCTATAATCTGAATGTTGGGAATGTGATGTATTTGTTCTCCTCATATAAATGGTTAAGTTAAGGATCTTTGAGATATAAAACATGTCTGTTCCTGAAGTTTCAGGGAAACTGCCTTTTTTGAAGTGGGCTTGCATTTTTTCCTTGTACTATAGTATGTCATAGACAATTTAAAACCCCTTAAATTACCACTTGGTAGAAGCCTGTTCCATGGAAATCATCATGGATTTACAGATTTCCTAGGATAGTAAATATTTTACAGTCATAGACATGTTAAATGTTGCCATTTTTGTTGCTCCTGATTGATTTTCAGAGACATAATATTTTTCAGATAATTTGTGTGAAAATGATTTTTGATGTTCATTTGATAATTTACCTCTAGAAATAAAGTGATAATGTACATGTATGCTAGTTTTTTGTATCCACAGTGCCAAAACTAATCTGGTTGTCTTAGACCATTGCGCTGCTATAGCAAAATACTGAGACTGGGTCATTTATAAAGAACAGAAATTTATTTCTTACATTTCTGGAGGCTGGGAAATCTAAGATCAAGCCACTTGCATTTGGTGTGTGGTGGGGGCCCTCTTGCTGCCTCCTAGCACCGTAGAAGGCAGAAGAGCAAAAAGAACCTCAGCTAATTACCTTAGCCCTTTTAAAAGGCTTGAATCCATTCATGGGGGCAGAGTCCTCATGACTTCAGCACTTCCCAAAAGGCTCTACCTCTTAATTACCCGCAAAGGGGCCATTTTCAACATGAATTGGAGGGGAAACATTCAAACCATAGCAGCTGGCTAGTTGGGATTTTGAATCTTGTTGACGTCAAGGCAGCCTGATATTAAAAATAATCACGTAAGGATACATTTATTTACTGTGAGTCACTCCTGGTATTCATTAAATCTTGGGCCTATGATAAAGTAGAAAGGCCACTATGGATTATATAAATGTAGAGAAACTGATTGGCCCATAATGGCCATTGTTTTATGATGGATGGTTCCCTTCTACTTTCTCATTTTGTCAACCCACGTCTTGTAGTGGGAACTGGAAGGAAAAGAACCGGTAAGCGGCAGCAGGAAGAGTAGATCTTCAGAAGCTACGTTTGTCCTGTTCTCACAGGCTCTGGACTTGGGTCTTGCGACACAGCCCCTGTCTGTGAGAATTGGGAAGTTATTTAGGTTGGTATTTACAAATATGACAGCATTTCAGACATATTGTGGAGGGAATTTAAATCTTAACGTTTGCTCTCCTTACAGTGCTTGATTATTGAGGCAGAAAGCAACACTTGAACTTAAATTTGATAAGTGAAATCCAAAAACAGCCAGGCATATACTGAGGGGTTCCTGAAATAATGTAGTGATATTGTTTGGGGGCATATTATTATCATTGGTGTTATTTTCCTGAGCCAATGAATAATTAAAAATTTGATTATAATCCTTATATATAAGCCCCTGAAATTTTTATTACATTTAAAAGACTAGAAACAGTCTATTACATGTTATTACATGTACGTTGGTCACAAAGCAGTAAATTTAGAAATTAAAGTGTGTGATGAATTTTGTTATATTTAACTCTTTAATTACGTCTCTGCTTACTTTGAGGTACATCATAGAAGATACATCTCTATGCCTATTGCTGAGCCAAAAAGTAAAAATATTGTTAGTGCTTTAGCAATGTACTGCTGGGCTTATGTATCTTGGATATTACTATACTGATTATTTTGGCTCTGGGCTCCATAAGGATCACCAAATTGTACCAACTTGAACATTGCGTGACTGTACTGGTACTGGAGATAGGAAATGTGAACAGAACATAATCCCTCTTTTCTAGGATGCAGTCTTTTGGAGGAAAATGGCAAAAATTCATGCCGTAGACTGAACTATAAATTTCCATTAAAAGAAATAATATGTAATTACATGAAAAATGGACACATAATACAAAGGCAGACTGAGAATCATGATTATAGAGAAAGAAATCAGGCTTATGAGCTTTCTGGCACTGGGTGTGTCACCTGTCTCTGTTCCCGACTGTTAGACCAAATGGCCACAGGACACTTCCACTTGGATATCCCACAGACATCTTAGAGATTTGCCATGTCCATATCTCAACTTCATACCTCCTCTTCTTGGCCAACCTTGACTTTTTCCTGTGTTCTTTACTTGAGTAAATGACAGACAGCACATGTATTTGAGTGCCCATTACAGATACCAGAACATAATTTTTGCCTACACACTTCTCCCTCATTGACCTGCTTGCCTCCATCCTTCAGATACCATTCATTTACTTTCTAAATGAATTACCATCTATCTCTCTTTACATTTCATTTCACTCCTTAATTAGAACACTGTTACCCCTTACCCTATCTATTGCAATAGATTATTTGCTGTATCAGTTTCTTGCCTTTGATTTTAAATCTTCCAATTAATTCTCCCACTTGCAGCCTGACTTTTGCAGTCTGGGATTTTCTGGATTAACGATTTCATGTTTATGGGCTTCATAGCTTGTCCTCCACACACTTCCTCCTGGAATATCCAACCTTGAGCAAATGCAGATAGCAAGTGTGTAAGATAGCTTATTTCAGATTGTATATTACTTGTGTGTGCCTGTGGGTGTATGTCTATGTTTATTTTGCTCATATTATATTCTGGAAAAGTCGCTTGTACACTTCATTGATCTTTAGCATTACTAACATCTAAATAAATTGGGCTGTTTATCATTTAGAAATAGATATTAGGTTAAAATTACAGTCAATGGAGCAACACCAAATAATCTCAACCACTACTAATAATACCTAGTGATCTATAGTTGGAAAATTAATATATTTAAGTAATAGTATTTATAACTGTAATATATTGTAATATCTGCAACAACAACAAAAAATCAATAAAAACCTTATTGAATAGTGCCATTCAATCTGGAGGAAAATAAGCTTTAACTCCACAAGTATTTATTGAGAAACCATTATATAGGAAAAATGATTAATTAAATGTGGGGTCCTACTTACTCTCCAGTAATTCATAATCTAATAGGGGAAATGATAAATTTTACTAAATAATACAGGATAAAGATTGATTTAATATTATAAAAGTAGAGGCACAGCATGGAATTTAAAGAAGTGATGGAGAGTTATTTCTAGAGAAATAATTATGGATGAAATTAAATTTAGTCTTTAAGAATAAATTCAGGACATTAACAGACATGAGGAAGAAGGGTAGAATAACTGTCGGGCTAGAATGACTTCATTATGGGAAATAGTGGATCATAACATTTGTTTAAATCATAAGGAATATATTCTGGAATGCCTTCAGTGCTTTACTTGGGCATGGAATTGTATATATCTAGATGGGAACCCTGAAATATTTGTGATATTGAAATAAACAAACACCTAAACACAAGTTTGGAATGACTTACTCTTAGGACGTTAAAATGCCCATGTAAAAAGTGATTGTTATTTTCAGGGGTGATTATCAGAATCTTGAAAATGATTTTGCAATGCTAAGCTCGACTCAGCAACTATGCTAAGAAACAAGGGTTTTGTTTCTGAGGAGGCTACTCCATTTCATGTGAATGCCATGGTCCGAAGTCCATTGTTAGGTTTACTATTGTTTAGAGTTTGGCATTTACTACACTGATATAATTCAAATGAGATCAGAATCCTGAATACCAAGAATGGTAATTTATTTAAGTAATCATTATGTTAGTGGTCAAGATTAAACTTAAAATGTCCCATTGAGCTAATAAAGGTATTGATCTGTTCTTTCATTTCAAGAGAATAAAGGGAAAATAAACCTTGTTTGTTCTCCCTTTGTATTTTTGTCCTTGGGCAGAAAACAGGTAAGTGTAGATTACAAACTAAAGATGTTCTTTGACAGTTTTTGTTCTCCCCAGTAAAGTATAGAAAGCGAGTCCTTGGGTGGTGTTCTCCAAAGAGGGGTGCATGCTTTCTAATACAATTAGGTGCTGGGAAAATACAGTAGAACTTCTATTTACGTGTAGACTTCTGTTTATGTGTGTGTACACACATGGAATGGTTTTCTGTGTGCGAGACATTATTCTAAGCACTTTACTATTAACTTATTTAATCTTTATAATGTGGGATAGACATTATTATTTCCTGTTAACATATGAAAAACATGGAAGAACGCAGAAGAGAAGTTGAGTAACTTGCTAAAAGTTACTACGTAGCAGGTACTTGAATCCTAGAAGTCTGACTCCAGAGCGTATGCTCTTCAGAAATTAAACTTTATTAATATTTAGTGCAGGGATTAATACAGTACCCTTACATGACTCATCTAAGTCGAGTTATATGCACTTTGAGACAGTATCCTGAAGTGAAAGGGGGTATTCCACAATGGATCTCACAAGGATATTAGTATTAGATAAACAATATAAATGTATTTTGCTAGATGAGGGTCTGAAGTAGAATGTAAAAAGGAGGATATAAAGAATTTTCTAAAAAAAAATTTAGAGACAGTATAAGATACAGACAGTTCTCGACTTACATAGGTTCAACTTAGGATTTTTTCACTTTATGATGATGTGAAAACAAAACACCATTTAGTAATTCATTTGCTTCGAGTGTACTGGGGCATACAGCTATTCATATGTGCCTGGTTGCAGGTTTATGGGTTATATTAGCTAGTTTTAATTAAACATGTCCTCCAGTGGGCAAATATTACTGCAAAAGACACTGTTAATTAAAGGTTGTTGATAAATACAATCTAAATTAGTGAGAAAACCACAGAGCTGATACTTCTTTTGTGCCTAGTACAACTCAGCCTTATAAAAAAATTAAAAACAATTATGATCCAGTTGGATATGACAAGAACAGTCTTCTCAATCGGAACTATTTCTCTATGTATAGTAGTGTTAATGATGAATCTCTTGGCCTAGGTAAGTATTGCAGTATTAACCAGTGATAGGACAAGCATATGATTTTTAGATAGATAAATATGTGTGTGTATACACACACGGTACCCACTGAAGGAGCAAAGGTGTAAATGTGGGTGGGGATAATTCTTACATTGCCTAACTTAACTTTACTGTGGAATATTTGAGGTAATAACCTATAGGTAGTGTTTACATTTGCTGTCACCATGGGATGTACTGATGGACCTGCTTTCTGGCCTTCTTCCTTTCTCACAGTTTCTTAGCTGTTAAACTGATTTGCGATATATACCAATCCTCAGCTTACAGTGGGGTTTTTGCCCAATAAGCCCCTTGTAGGTTAAAAATATTATAAGTCAAAAATATATTTGACACACCTAAGCTACTGAACATCAAAGCTTAGCCTAGCCTGCCTTAAATATGCTGGGAACACTCAACATTAGCCTATAGTTGGGCAAAATCATTTAACACAAAGCCTATTTTATAATAAAGTCTTGGATATCTCATGTAATTTATCAAATACTGAACTGAAATTGAAAAACCAGAATGGTTGTATGGATACTGGAAATAAAGTTTCCTACTGCACGTGTTTTGTTTTCATACTATCATAAAGTCAAAAAAATCCTAAGTTGAACCATTGTAAGTCGAGAACTGTCTGTATCTTGTACTGTATCCAAACTGTTTTTTAAAAAATTCTTTATATCCTCCTTTTTACTTTCTACTTTAGACCCACCTCTAGAGAAATAAATTTACATTGTTTATCTAATACTAATATCCTTTATTTTACAGTTCTTCTCGGGTGTCTTTTTAAACGTTTTTAAATAAACACTTAGAACTTAAGCTCAATTACAAGTCCTTGTTGGCCAGTTAGACCCCATATACCAAACATGTGCTTCCTTTCGTTTCTGCCTGTGTAGTATATTCTAGGTTTTGTTTTAATTAACGTCTTGGGTAGTGATTAATACTTTTTGGGCATTAATTTCAGTTGGCATTTGTCATTCACTTCTGTATGCATGAAATATCTCTTGCCTGTCATAAGTTAGTGCTGTTCTAGACAGTCATTGAGGTACAAAGGTGAGTAAGACAGGGTTTCTGCGCTCAGAGAAATCACCACCTTGCTTCCCAACTTAGGAAAAAGAAGGTGGCAGGCAGGTAGCTCGCCAGGCCTTAGAAAAGACCGTAATGTTTGAGGGTATTAAAATTTGACTTTTTGATCAGTGATGCTTTGTCATTTTTATCAGTGGTGTAGTGTACATATTGTGCTCTGCCCCCATGACCACACATGCAAGCTTTCAGGCCCTGCGTGGTGCCCTTCCTGGAGTTTGTCTGACTCTGCATCTCGCTTACCTGATTGCATGCAGCAGAACTGACACAATGCCAGTTCCAAGCCTGAGCTTTAAGAAAGACTTCTAGCTTCTGCTTTTCTCATCTTGGAAATCAGACACCATGGACAAACCTATCATGCTGAGGCTACCATGGTAAGCGGAAGCTTAAGATACTTAGGTGAAGAGTCAGGCAAACCAGCAGGAATCGAGGTCTCCCCTGACAGCCACCACTAACTCATGAGCCTGCCTGCCCCCAACAGTGCCGAAGCTGATGAATTGTGAGCAAATAAATAAGACAGTTATTTTTCAAGATCATTCAATTTGGAAGTAGTTTCTTATGTAGTAGTGGATAACCAAGATAGCCTTAAAGTGGAACTTTTCTGTCCCTAATATTCTCATTGCCAAGTCAGTTAAGGTTGTGTGAAAATCGTGTAGTTTATACCTGTTACTTGCAAATAGGGACTCATAATTTCTGTAGAATATAGTTTGTTCTGAAAAAAGTTTTGATGTCTTTAATTGAATATAACATTATGGTCTTTATGGGATAGAATAGTTATTATATATTTGTATGTGTGTTAGGCCAAGAAGTTTAACTCAATTGCAAAATACTGCATTAGAAATTTTCTTTTTTTATCCTATGGGTCACTTAATTTTGCAGAATGTGACTTTTCTTTTTAAATACGAGAAGGTATCCGAGTCCATTTGTGCTGCTGCCATAAAATACTTGAGACTGGGGAATGTATAAAGCACATAAATTTATGTTCTCACAGTTCTGGAGGCTGGGAAGTTCAAGGTCAAGGCACTGGCAGGTTTACTGTGTGGCGAGGGCATGGTCTCTGCTTCTAAGATGGTGCCTTCAACACCGATTCCTCCTGAAGATTAGGCTTTTGTTCAGGAGAAGGATATAGGATAGGTGGGTCTGGGCGGATTTCACCAATCCCTTATCCCCCACTGGCTCCCCAGAGGAAGTGGTTTCTTTATTCTCTTTGACTTTCTCTGTGAGTGCCTGGGGGCTAGGAGGGATTTTTTGCAGAAAAAGCTTTTAAGAAGGTTTCAACTTTTCTAATTGGGTGGTTTCCAGGGCTTCATACTCTCATGTTAGCCCACCCCACATGAGCAAATGCTTGAGTTTTATTCCTCCCTGTAGATGCCTGGACAGAGATACCTACAGGGAGAAATAATTTTTGCCCAGGGACTTCAGTGTTAATTTGCTTTCTGTCCAGGTTTTTTTTTTTTTTTTTTTTTTTTAATTGTTTAAAGGGTGGATATGACGTTCCTTCCAACTCTGTACGTCTGAACTGAATGTGCAGTTCTTGGAGCGCAGCAGTTTTGAGAAGCTGAAAAAAATCCCGAATGGCTAAAATTAAAAGCAGAAATGTGTTGAGGCTAGAGAGGTGAGCCAGAGCTTGCTCCGGGAGGGCTTTTCACAGCAGTAGCAAAACATTGGCACTCAGGTTCGCAGGACAGTCACATCGTTGTATTTTAAGCAGAGATGTAATATGGGCAACTTGTGTTTTAAAAAGACCTTTCTGTTGATTGAAGGAAATGGAAGTGGATACAGAGAAAAGACTGCAGTGGTCCAGGGAGAGGAGATGAGGGCCTAGACTAGGGTGGTTGTGGTAGGACTGAAGAAAATGGACAAGTTTAAGAGATGTTTCGGAGGTAAAATCATTAACATATAACTAATTAGATCATTAAGATGTATTAAACGCCCTCTCTATTCATGTTGGAGAGATAAAGCAGTGAACACACAGGCCTAGTCAGTGCCTTCATGCAGTAGGTGGCAGGCTTCAGGCCTGAGTTGCTGCAAAGACGGTGGCTCCATTTGCTGGGCTAAGGGACTCTGGAAGAAGAGCATGTTTGAAGCTTTGGTGGCGGAGTTTCCAAATTCAGTGTTGAGTGTTGTGTTAGAGGTCAGTAAAATAGCCCTTTATTATACTAATCAACTTTTTGGTGAGCACTCAGTTACGGGAAACCTTTTAATGGGGACCATGACATGACAGCTTAACTGTAATTGCTCCCCACGGAACAGTGTCATGTCACAAATATAGTTTAGATCAATTAAAGCCAGTTCAGAAAGGCATTAGGTCTTTGCCAGTGAATAATATAATTAATGTAGCTTATACATCATGCAGTGAAACTCAAATATAGTTACTATATGTTGTTATACCATCTTCATAATCACTCAAAAACCAACTCAGGGTATGTGACTTTTCCTGATTAGTGGAAACAAGCAGTTCAGCTAATCTTTAATGGAGAAAATAATGGGACTTTGGATGGTTTGTGTTTAAAAATGTAACATTTGTGTGTCTGTGAGAGATACAATAATTGACATCCAGAGAAAAATTATTAGGAATTATAATTTGCAAATTAGTAAAATGATAATTTCCATGTAAGTGAACAAATAAAATTATTAATAAATGAATATTTATTAATATTAATGAATATGTATTAATGGACAAATTAGATTATTTATACAAATGAATGTTAAAATGTATTTTCTTATTTCTTACTGTCTTGCAGATATAGTTTTAAAATAAAAAGCAAATCAGGACATGGATAAGGAGAGACTATTTGAAAAGGTGATTGCAAGAGCACAGAAAGAGACTATGGGCAATAGGGAGAGGGGTTATTAAAAAGGGAGAAAGACCTGACCGTGAAAACTGTAAGTTACATCTCAGGAATCAGGCAGAAAAGGGCTTTCCTTTCTTGGGTGAAGTGCTTGAGGCCAGAACAGTGTGGGGCAGTGGGATGAATGGGTGGCGGTGGCAGGATGGGACGGTGATCAGACAACACTACCCCTTTGGCTTTTTTTCCGAAAGGTCCTTCAGGTAGAGCTTGTCTGCTGGTTCAGACTGAAGATGGGTCAAAGTTCAGGGGTCTGAAGAAAGGAGAGAAGTGGAAGCAAAGTTTAACTCAGGATATGTCTTTTTCTGATTGATCAGTGGAAACAAACAGTTCAGCTAATTTTTGAGGGGCAAAATAATGGAAATGTTGAGGGTTTGTGTCTGTTCTTGCTGTAGGTAAATAAAGGATCATCTGTGAGTCTTATCTAAGTCATGTGGGTAAGAGTGGTCCTTTGCAACAAGCACTTTCCAGAAACACAAAAGGGTGGGAAGATTTCTTAATCATCACTGTTTTTAGGTGCACAGGGCTGCTCAGGTAAAATTCAACATTGTCACAGCGCTTAGCACTTTATCTGATATTTTAATCTTCATAATAACCCTGAAATGTAGTGACTTTTATAAGCCACACCTGGAAATTATGAAACTGAAGGCTAGAAATGCTAAGCAACCACTGTGTTCACATTGCTGATAAGATGGGGGCACTGTGTGGTGACACCCCTTCAGAACCCATAGCAAGTGGACATCAGGAGGTGTTATGGGACTAATGGCAAATAAGAGAACTGTGCTGCTTTCATTGTTTATTGTTTGTGTCATCCAGAAAGTCCAAAATACATACTCAGTCCATCTGTTGGTGAGGCCTTTTCTTGTTGCGAGTACTGTGACTAGCTTGAAGGATTTTTTCTTAAAAAAACAAGAAGCAACAACAAATAAAACCTACCTTAGGGTATCATATGGAATGCATGGAGGAATTGAACTTGCAAATGGAGAAGATAGTAATAAGGACTTTAAGCCTAGGAAATTGTCTGTGGCTTTTCCCTCTAGCAGTATTTCTTACCCGGGCCACAACTGACATTTTAAACAGGACACTTCTGTGAAGGGCGGGACCATCTATTTCTGATGTCCGACATTATAGGCCTTTGCCCGTAAGTCCCAGTAGTGACCCTAGCCATTGTGACAACCGAATAAACATGCTAAATATTTCCACATGTCCCACAGGAAGGTGATGCAACATCTGCAGTTTGAGAACCTGACGGAGCAACCAAGCACATTACCACTATTGTGACTCAGCTCTCAGGACGTTCAGTAGCCACATAATTAGTTCTAAATTTCAGAATCTCTTGACTTCCGGTCAAAGACCAATTCTGTGGCTGATCTGGGTGGCCTGGGCCAGGTCATGCCATTTTCAGTGTGGTGGCTCCCTTGGTAGCCTTGTCCCACTTGCCATAGGTTCTGAAGGGGCGGCAGTTCCAGAGAAGGTGGGTCTTGTTCAGATAAAATTGTATATATCCACAACAGTTAAATTCATCTATTTATTACTTACTAATTTGGCATCAAGTATACACAATCTGCTGGCTGCTCTCGTGGGTGATTTTCATATACTTTCTTATTTAATTCATGCAACCTGCACCCGCAGTAGGTAGTATGATCTGTGTTTTGTGGATGAAAAGTCTGAGATTCGGGAGGGTTAATTTGACTGGGGAGATTGAACTAATTTGACAGGGAGATAATGGTTGAACCAACCGAGTTAAGAGGAAAAAGAAGGGAAAATAAAAGTGTTTCTGGTTGTCACAGTATTCATTTATATGCTTTTTGTGAACAAAACACTAACAGAAGTGGAAAAAATAAACCCCTAAAGGTATATAAAAGTCATATAAAATGCTTTTTCTTTTTGCCTAGAATGCTGTCAAGTGACCTTTAATCAATCATATCTCTCTGTGGACTTCAGATTCTTCCATATAAAATTAGATGTTTGGATTGATTTCTAAAGCCTCTTAATTTTTATCACTTGGGAACTATTTGACCACTTAAGATGCAAGATAATTATGACTATCTGACTATCAAAATTTATTTTTGCTCCCTTTTTGAAACCTCTTAAAATAAATATAAATGAAATAAAAAGGCATAAATTTATGAAGATCAAAAGAATGGGAGAGTGAGACAATAGGCAAATGATGTCTATAAAATTTTGGTGCTTGCAAAATAGATAGATAAATGGTAATGGAGACCAGAGAAAGCAGAACCCTGAGCTGGCAGGCGGAGAAGAATTCAACCAGAAACATGTTCATTACTGTGGGAAAACTCAAGAGCCCTCAGGAATTGTAGATAGCAATTATGGTAAAGGTGGATTTATGGAGTAGAGCTGACAAGAGTAGACTTGGTTGAAAGGTATAAGAAGTAGTTAGATCACAAGATGTTCTCATCTTATAAAACCAGGCATCTGCCCCTCCACACTCTAGCAAAAGACCAGAGGTTTCTTGAAGAGGTCGAATTGGAGAACTGTGAGGCTCTAAGACACAGACAGATACAACTGAGGATGAGGGTGAGATGTCACACTGAAAATGAGGGAATTGTTTCCTTTAAAAGTGTGTGTGCTTAGTGATGGGATTCCCAGTATTCTGGCAGCTGGACTTAACACCTCCTCTTAAAAGGTTGAGGAGTCTCTCTTCAGGGAAGTGCCTCACCCAAGTGAAAAGAAATATAGATACTGATATTTCAGTAGCTCTTGATAAAATAACTCAGCTGCCATATTTACAGTGAAGACTACTCTTGCCAAGTCCCATGTATGAAAACAGAACTTCCAGTCAGCAATCCTGAATTTTTAAGAACAGATAGTAGAGGATTACCAGACATCTGATAAAATCCCATAAAAGAGAAAGGGACCAGCTCACAAAATGAGGAAGGGGAGACTCTTGGAAGAAGCAGGTACTTTAAACTCCAAGGTGGGGACAGGCTGCTGTCATTAATATCTTCAGAAAGGATGAGAAATGTCATTGTTTCCACAAAATATAAACAAAACACCATAAAGAAGAAACAGCTATAAGACAGTCTTATTCATAGTTAAACATTTGATAGCAAAAATGAAGGAATCAATAGGTATATAGGAAATGTAGTTAAATTCTCTAGAAAGTAAAACAGACACAAATAATAAAAGAGAAATTTAGAGATAGCAATCCATCTCAGGATGTCCAAGGTCCAAATAATAGAATTGTCAGAAAGATAATAAAAGTGAATGGGGATCTAGAATCAGGTGGGATTGTATGGTCAGTACCCAGTCCCACGTGATTCTTGCTCCCATTTACTCCACTTTTTCCACCCTGTAGTAGTATTCGACTTTGTAAACTCTGCAAGTATAACTTTTATATTTAAAAATATTTTACTGAAAATGACATTTTAATAAGCAAAAAATAATTACATGCAAAGATTAAAAATATATATTTGAGTTTTGGTTGAAGACCAATAAAATTAAAAGTGGGAAGGAAAAAATACCATTTAGATTTTTTAAAGTGATAAGTACTTTTTTCAGGAAAATTACTTCAATTGCCATAGTTAGGTAAATTGAGGAACAATTTTCTCTTAGAAACAGCAGCGCAGCAGTGGCATGGATCGCAGAAGAAGTGGCTGCTCTGTGAGTTTGTAATCAAGCATCTTGCCAAGGCGAACAGCTTCCTCCCTGCTGATTTTCTATTTGGAAGCAAGAAGTAGTCATGATTTACCTTAATTATAGCAAGGCTTTTAAAAATTGTGTGAAATTCCTGATTATATATTTATTTTTTTATTCAAGATGTATGTATTGAGTGTCTGTTATCTGGCAAGCATTGTTTTAAACAGTGTTTATATTGACTGACTTAATCATCAGAACAGCCCTATGAAGTCAGGTCTTGTTGTCATTCCTGTTTTACAGATGAAGAAACTGAGGTATAGACAGGTTAGGTAACTTGCCCAGGGTCACTCAGCTGGCAAACAGAAAAGGCTAGGTTTTAAATCATGGTAGTCTGGTTACAGAAGGCATACCCTTAATTAATTCACTACTATTCTGCTTGTTGAATAAGGAACCCCAGACACCTAAGGTTAAATAAATGGCCCACATTCCCATAGCTAGTTATTTTAGAAGCAATAAATTTTGTTGTAAAGCTTCCATTAGCCACCAAATGCTTAAGAACTCATCTAGGCCAGTCCTCTCACTGATTGAGTAACCAGATCTAAGGGCTGACCAGGTAGAAGAACCAGGTATTCCACAGTGACCGGTGTAGTGCATGTTAGAGACACCTGCTGTCATTTTTTCTCACCTACGTTCTCATCCTGTAAGTGTTCATTCATGGTGATATTCAACGTGTGCTGAAACAGGATAGCAACCAAGGAATTCTGGGAAATTAGCTTCATTCACAGTTGTGGAATGTAGCCATCACTGAAATAAATATAAAGAAATATATCAGGGTTTTTTATTTTACGTTTAGCCCCGTTTTATGTGGTTTGTGGGAAACATCATATTTTGATGCATATAGCAGGAACTTAAATATTTGCCATTAATCAGTGATGTGTAGAACACTACAGTGTTTCTTAATGTTCAAGATTAAGAAATTTCCTTCAGATATAAATGCTACAAATTTGGTCGTTTATTTTTCCTAGTTCAACTTTGTGGGGAAACTTCTGGGTCCACGTGGCAATTCTCTGAAGCGTTTGCAAGAAGAAACCTTGACAAAAATGTCCATCCTTGGGAAAGGTTCCATGAGAGACAAGGCCAAGGTAATATTAATTATAGAAAATGGCTAAGTTGTGAGTTATGTTATATTATGTACTCTTATATTGTCCACTGTATTCATATATAGTTACATAAGGGGATTTATTTGTGATACTGTTTAGAAAATTGGGTCACTCTGGTCAGCTTCAGAATATGTAGTAACTTAAACCTGCATCTATAACATTTATAGTCATACATTAAATAAAAGCATAATACTTAAAGTTTTGATTGCAGTTGTAATATGTCACCTTGTAGGAAGTAAGATAACATTAAAATTATCGTGAAAAGAAATAAAAGCTATCTATAGTCTCATCATTACTGTTTGCATTTTAGATTAGTGTTTTTGGAGTCTTTTTTTCTGTGCAGACATTACATATAGTTGAGTTTATAATGTATATACTTTTATTATTTTTGCTTTTTATTTGATATTGTATGCATTTTAGAATGTTATTAAAATTGATTTTAAGTGTTTTAGTAATTGCTTATTGTTCTAACACATAATTGTTCTACTTAGATGTATTCACATTAATAGTCATTTTTTTTAACCAGCTAAAAATACTATTATTTTTATTGATCATTTTCTTAAATATGCCAATTCTGAAAGGAATTTTCTCATATCATAATGTGTGTCACTTACATTGTTTTCTAAAGACACATGTTGTTTTCTCATTATTAAAAGATTTACTGAGAATCAGATCCACATTGAGCGATCATATACCGTGAAATGTTGAACAGTGATTTTTTAAACACAGATGATTTCAACGCAATCCAACATCCTCACAAAAAGACTATCTAAATAATAGCTTTTATAATAAAAATGGCCAGTATTTGTTTATTGAACTGCCACTGTGAGTCAGGCACTGTGTGAAACATTTTACATGTGTTCCTTCATGTTATCCTTGGAAAAATGGTGGGAGATAATATTTTCCTCATTTTACCTGTAAGGAAACTGAGATTCAGAGAATTTGAGTGTATTATCTGGGTTAACTTGAGAAATTTTTTGTTTTCGACTAACACACCCATGGTTTTCTGATACCAGCACCCATATATTTTCGACAGCAATGGAAAACATGACATGTATCAGATTTTTATGGGGTACTGTTTAAAAATACAGATTCCCCTACCTCTACTTGTTTAGGGTAGAGCCTCAAAATGAATTTCAGTAGGTGTTTGAAATGATTCCAGTGCATGGCCTGGTTTTTTTAATTACTCACTAAATATTACTGTCTTAAATTATGACTTCAATTCCCTGACTCATCTATTCTGGCAGTAGGAGAAAATGAAAACATATATTTGGCCAGTTGGTCAGAAATTACGTGTATTTTGCAGGAAAGTTCTCTACCCTTGCTGGTATCTTAGTTCATGCTCTAATAAGGCCACCTGGTAATGCACGATATGAGCAGTGAAACCCACAAGCAGGATTCCAGTGTCCCACTTACTTAGTTTGTTACTAAGGGGGTTGGTCGGAACCACTGCTTGGTCCGAAGCGGTGTTTTGTAGCATACAGTGGTAGTAATCAGGGCATCCACCAAGAATTTTACAGGCAGAAGGGAAACAAGGCAAAGCTTTATCTGGATTGTATGCCCAAGTTAGCAGCAAGTGCCTGACTACCCATATAATAAAAGGGATCCTAAATATTATCAGCTTGGTGTCAAGGCTTGGTGGGCCTTCCAGATTATATTGTCATATCAAGGTTCTCTGTTGTTGGCATATTGGACACACAGCATGTCAATAGCCAGTCATCCTTTTTGACGGGATCTGTATTATGAAGTAATGCAACTTCCCTCCCAGCCACCGTGGCCATTTTGCTGATGAGCACCTTGAGTTGCATGGAGACTACTGGGGAATAAGGTGCTCTAGCATCTGCTGCAATGAGTCCTCTTGACTACCTGGCTGAATGCCTGCTCTGCATTTGCATGGGACACCCTGTTTTTACATGCTTGGCCCGCTTTTCCAGATCATTTATCACCTATTCACTGATTCTTTCATTTTTATGTCTTTGGGAATCAATATGGTGATTCTGCAAGTGGCTGATGTATATTTTATCAAGATCCTCGGGAACCAGGGAGGGGAGTAGCATACATTGTGGATTTAGAATCCACTGAACCCACTGTCAGTGCACTGGCACCACAAGTCTCCTTACCTTCTAATCTCGTAAGCCCCACTCTGCTTGGTGGCCCTCAGGGGAGTGGCGTTAGGTCAGAATCAGTTCTGTTAATTCTCAAACTGGCTAAGTGTTTCCTCTCCTTGGTGTAAAGTCACTCTAGTAAAATGTCCCTGATGCTTGCTGGGATCTGAGATTCAGAGAATTTGAATATATTATCTGGGTTTATTAGAGAAATTCATTGTTTTGGGAGGACTAGGAGGAAGCTCACACACTAGGAAATATAGTTACTGTATGCAAGCAGCCTTTTCCCTGGGTTTAACATAGCTCTCTTGTTCTCTGCATGTTTGATTAAGCAGAGATTGATCGTAGTAGGCCAGGAGATGATAAGGAGGAGGAGTAGTGAAGCGTGAGAATTGTCATTTCCCTTCAAGGAACTACCTCAGCTGTGTAAGCAACATGGGAAAAGGATCACCAGACAGGCTTTTGCCTTGTGGAAGGCTCTGTGGCATTTCACTATTGGAGTACTCAAAGTTGTATGAATCCTCCCAAATGTCAGTTTGTTCTCAGGTTTAATTTATTCTTAGGTTTTTGCTGTTATCCAGACAGTGTCCTGAGTCTCACGTAAGAGATGGCTGGGCATCTGCATTTTTATTCAGCTGCACACAGACTTGAACTCTGCATCTGTTTGTTGACCCCATCAACCTGTGGCTGCAAACAGTGCACTCTAGCTTGCTTCTGGCTCTTTGGGCCTGAACTGATAACAATGTAAAGCCCCCAGTCTGTCATTTTCTCTCTCAACTCTTTTCCATCAGCTTTGTCTACCTCTTGCCTACCTGTACTCCCCTCCCCATTTTGTCCCATACTGTGCTGTAGCCTCTGTCACATGATCCATCAGTCATTCTTTAAAAGCATTTTACTGAGGGTGACCACAGATCATCATTTAAGTGACAGGTTTGCAACTTAAATGGATACTGGCCAGTCGCGGTGGCTCACGCCTGCAATCCCACCACTTTGGGAGGCCAAGGCGGGGGGATCACCTGAGGTCAGGAGTTCGAGACCAGCCTGGCCAACATGGTGAAACCCCATCTTTACTAAAAATATAAAAATTAGCCGGGCATGGTGGTACACGCCTGTAATCTCAGCCACTCCAGAGGCTGAGACAGGAGAATTGCTTGAACCCAGGAAGCGGAGGTTGCAGTTCGCCGAGATTGAGCCATTGCACTCAAACCTGGGTGAAAAAGCGAGACTCTGTCTCCAAAACCAAAACAACAACAACAACAACAACAACAAAAAAAAAACAAGATTATACTAGTATCCCATCTGCTGTATTATCGTCACTGCCTGAATTCTTGAATATTGATTTCAGTTGATCCTTTTTACTAGTTTTAGTTTTCAGAAGTTATCTGTTAATATGTTTATTTCTAAAGAGATTCCCTTATTATTTTAATCTCATCCTTTCAGATTTTAAAAGTGTTCACTATTTAAAATCTAATGTGAATATAATTTATCTTCTGCATTTATTCGCTACGTTTATGAAATTATGGGGGTCATTACTGATGTATATCAGTTGGTTACATAGCATAATAATCATGACAATGCTCTGGTCTGTTGAGCCTTCAGTTTGTGCCAAACTTCGTGCGGGATGTTTTGCCTGCATCGTCTATGCTATACAATAATAGAATAAATAAAATGATAGTTATATAATAATTATCATTACTACATTTATCATTTACTGAGTGCTTATTAGGTGCAAGGCTTCATCCTAAAGACGTTTTGTTTGCTAACTCCTTTATTACCATAACAGCCTTCTGAGATAAGTACTATACTATTATTTTCCCCACTTAAAAATCACCCCTTTAAGATGAGGGTAATGTAACCTGCCCAAGTCATACAATAAATGTTGGATTAGGGGTTTAATGCAGAATTTCAGCATCTATGTGTTTCTCCAAATAACACATTGCCTCTCATCATTAATCTGTAGAGTGGTTTGGTAATAACTCCTCTGTCTGTGGAATTGTACCATGGCTACAGCTATGATAAGAAAGCCTCCCTGTCCAGCTTAAGTTTGTGATAGAAATAAAAATGCTTGAATAAGAATGAACAATTAAAATCATTATTTTGGTACTCTATTAGAAAAGGATAAATGTTTGTTTCAATAATTTGTGCTTTCAGAGATGAATCGCTGTACATAGAATCCAATTTTTAAAACTTGAGCCATGAGAGAGATTCAGATCAGATGGTTGAAATATTCTGATTAGAACAATGAAGAGTTGGCGTAAGATAATGGTTTTTATAGTCAAAACAAATTTCAAAGGAAATTTATAGACTATTGTGGCAGCTTATATTTACATACATTCCCTTATGTTTTTTCCTTTCATTCAGTTTCTGGCATACTTCTATTAATATGATGGAAGCTAGCATGTATTGGTGCCTACTGTATGTTAGGCAGTGTACTAGGTAGTGTATACACTGTCTCCTTTCACCAGCATTTGTATAAAGCTGTCCCTTGTGTTCTCAGTAGTTCTGCATTAACATACATGTGCTACCAATAAACAGATTTTGCAAATTAAGTATTGGATTACATAGAGTCTGTCTAAACTCACATGGCTAGGACCGGCATAGCTGAGATGAAAGTGTAGCTGAGTAAATCCCATGCTCATCTCCGGCTCTGTCTATTAGTCTTTCTTTTCTTCGTAAGAGTTCAAATAGTCAAGTCACAGAAGTTGAATCCTTCAAGGGTGAAGTCAAGGCTTATGTGCCTCTAGCATTTCATCATTGGCCTCTTGCTTAGTTGTGAAATTAAAAGGTGGTATTGCCAGGAATTCCTGGGGTTCCCTTGGTTATGGGATAGCCTTTTTGAGAGACTAGAAAGATTTCTTATCTTTTGGAAATTAGTCTCAGGTTTCTGTTAATCTTAATCTGTCTGATATTAACATTGGAAACAAAGATTACTGGAAGACCCAGATTCTGAAATGAGGACCTAACATTGAAGGTTAGTTAGGAAAAGGGAGAGGAGCAAAATCAGGAGTTCCTTAACAATCTGTTTTTTCTCCTCCTAGTTTTCCTCCTACATTTCATTATGGAAACAAAGATTAAAAACTTTTGTCATAATTGTGTAAAATAATGTAATAAAGTCTTTCATTTTGTTTTATTCACTGTTTTATTCTCAGAATATAGTGCTTGGTATGTAGAAATGTTTTTTGAATGAATATGTGAACGAGCAAATTGACATAGCAATGAATGAATGTTTAATCATTCATTCAACAAATCTTTGTTGAACATCTGTATACCAAGCACTTTTCTAGACATGGAAAATGCATCACTAAGCAAAGCAGTCACAGTGTCTGCTCCATGGTAATCACTTTTTACTAAGAGAAAATAGACATGTTTTTTAAAATAAGATATTTCAGATAGTGGTAAGTGCCTTGCACCAGCATCACAGACACACACAGCCAGTGTAGAAGTGAGCACGTGAGCTCAGCCAGGTTGAGAAGCACAAAGGAAGCATGGGCAGCTGCTGCTGAGGGCTGAGCCAAGGAGACTGGAGAAGGTGAAGACAGCCTAGCAGTGGAAGTGAGCAGATGATGGAGCTCCTACAAGTCAGCATCTGGAGTGGGATGTTATTCCAGCAGCAGTAGGAAGCCTTTGGAGTGTGTGTAAAAGCCTGGGAATATCAGGATCACATTTGTAGCTTAAACCGTCTTTTCTAGAGTGGTGTCTACTGTTTCGTGAATTTTCTGTGACAACCGCATGCCAAATGGATTGTTTTTATTTTGGGGGATTAGTTTTTATTTACTTATTTTTTTATTTTTTCATTTCTTACAATGACACATTTTTGAATGTGATTTCTTTTTTCTTTTTTCCAGGAAGAAGAGTTGAGGAAAAGTGGAGAAGCAAAGTACTTCCATCTCAATGATGATCTCCATGTTCTCATTGAAGTGTTTGCCCCACCTGCAGAAGCTTATGCCAGGATGGGACATGCTTTGGAAGAAATCAAAAAGTTCCTCATCCCTGTTAGTACAATTTTTCTTGATTGTTAACTTGTACTTTAAAGTCTTTGCTTTAATCCTTGATAATTCTTGTCTGTAACTGTTATTTGCGTAGCTCCTTTTCCGCTGAAAAGCTGTATGGACATCACCTCACGTAGACCTTACAGTGTCCCTGTGAATTACTGGGCATCATTCCTTCTTTATATATGAGGTGTTGGAATTTCAGGAAGATTCAATAATATGGCCAAGGTTACATAGCTAAAAAACTTGCATAGCACAATCCCTAGTTCAGGTTTTGAAACACGTTTCCTACGATTTTATGTGACACTTTGCAAATTTTTTGTTCTCCAACACAAAACCGTTAGTGCCTTCTGCGTGCCATGCACGGTGCTTGGTGTTGGCATGCAGACTTGAATAAAAGCAGTCCCTGCCCTCGTTTAGTATAATATATTATGTAATTTTGAGGAAAAGAGAAACATCAATAGATGATTTCAGTACAACATGATAAATATAGTAACAGACATAACCATAATGAGCACAGAGGGCATGGGCTATTTAGCTAGCTTCTGCCAAGAATTTTGGATGTTTCGTTAAAAATTGACTATCTGTTTTAACCCTTGCAGACACCTTGACATTGCTAAGGATGTGACAATTTAAAGGGAATACATCTCTACCTCTGTTACAAAAATTGATTTAAGTCTTTTGTGTGATTTGTATGCTCTTGATAAAAGGACTTTTTATGTCATTTGCATGCTCTTGGTAAAAAGAATCATAAAGTATTCAACACTTTGGCGCTGCAGACTATTTTAGAGAAACTGACACATCTGTCAAATAGTTCTCTGGATAAGACTGTCTTTGGTTATCCTAGGCTAGTTTGGTGGATTGACTTACATACTACAGCACTTGTACTGTGATTATACTATGTGTGAGGAAAACAATTGTTATATTTATAGGCAAAGGATATTTAAATCACTTTTGCCTTTAAAAAGCCAGGACATGGAATTGCATTAAGTATGTAATAACCTGGGAACTGAAATGGCTAGTATTTTCTTTAGTTCCCATGAGCAAATATGACAATCTATTTCTTCATTTAGTTTAAAAACAAAATTTCTAAGGGCTTCGCTATGTGATAGGCAGATGTGAACTAATAAAATACATGATCTCTCATGGAGTTTCATGGCAAAGTCAGATATGAATCAGTTTTTCATACAAATGACTACGAAACTGAAACCCTGACAAGACCACAGCTAAGGAGAGGTGTATGTTTTGGTGATGATGCAGTGTGGCGCAGGCAGTGCGTCTCTAGCCAGGTGAGACAGATTCTCTTTTCCACAGATGGCTGCAGTAGCACCTTTTATCCCGTGACCCCTACAGTCCTTCCCCGGGGTAGACTCTAATTTCCCTCACACCGAATCTGGGCTGGCCAAAAGAATCTTCGCCTACTGAAGGTCACCAAGATTTTCTGTTTTCTTTAAATGTTTTTCAGTATTCTCTCACTTAAAATCCATTTTGAGTTAATTTGTTTATTTCAGGTCTCTAAATTTATGTTTTTCTGGATGAATATCCAGTTTTCCTAGCACCATATGTTGAAAAGACAATCATTTCCTCATTCAGTACCTTAGTACCATTGTTGAAAATTTACTAAACATAAATGTAAAGGTTTATTTCTGCACTCTCAAATTCTTTTTCATTGATTTGTATGCCTACTCTTAATGCCAGTAGCATGCTCTTAATTACTTTATCTTTAAGTAAATCTGGAAATCTAGGTTGTGTAAATTGTCCAACTTTGTTCTTTTTCAAACATTTTTTTTTACTTTTCTGGCTTCTTAGCATTTTTATATATGTTTTAGGATCAGCTTCTTAATTTCTGTTTAAAAAAAAAAAAGCTGGCTGGGATTTGATACATATTATATTGAATCTATAGATCAGTTTGGGGATAATTTTCATCTTAACAATTTTGAGTTTTCCAATCCAGGAACATGAAATGTTTCTTCACTTTTAAAAAAGATATTACAAAATGTTTCTCAATAGTGTTTTATCGTTTTCAGGGTATCAGCCTTTTCCTTTCCTTTGCAAAATTGATTTGTAAATATTGTATACTTTTTGATACTATTGTGAGTGCAATTTTTAAAATTTCATTTTCAGATGGTTACTAGTGTATAGAAATACACTTGAGTTCTGTATATTGATTTTGTATCTTGTGATCTTGCGGTGTTTATTAGTTACAGTGTGGTGTTTTTAAATAGAATCATTACAATGATTAAGTGGAATCCTAATTAGTGGAATACAGGAGCATGTCATCTGTGAATAAAGACGACTTAACTAGCTCCTTTCCAATATGGATGCCTTTAATTTTTTTTAATGTAATGTTGTTATTCTCTTCTATTCCATTCCACTCCATTCCGTTCCTTATCACACTGACTAGAACCATCAGTGCAGTGTTGTTTCTAAAACTAGGGGGGAAAGCATTCAGCCTTTCACCGTTGGCTGTAGGTTTTTTTATTGCTGCTCTTTGTCATGTTGAGGAAGTTCTCTTATATTTCTCATTATTGAGAGTTTTTATCCTGAATAAATGTATAAATATGGGTATTGAATTTTGCAAATGTTTTTCCTCCTGAGATGATTGTGTGGTTTTGTTCTCCTTTATTTTGTGAATAATAGTGTATTACGTTAGTTGATTTCAGATTTGAAGCCACATTTGCATTCCAAGGATAATTCCCACTTGGTCATAGCATGTAGTATTCTTTATGTGTTGCTAGATACGGTTTACTAATAGTTTGTTAAGGATTTTTGCATCTGTAATTATGAGGGACATTAGTTTGTAGCACAGTATTTTTCTGGAGTCTTTTATATTAACTTACACTATTTTGGGTGCCCTTCATTTCTTCCTGTGGATAGAGTTGCCATATGGTGTTATTTCTTTTCAGCCTGAAGGCTTTTCTTTAGACTTTCCTATAACCTAGGTCTGCTAGCAAAAAGTCTTTTGTTTTTCTGGGAATGTCTTTATTTCACCTACATCCAAAAAAAATAGATAATATAATTATTGATTGATAGTTTTTGTTTTTTGTTTCTCCAGCACTTTGAATATGCTGCTTTGCTACCTTCTGACCTCTGTTATTTTTGATGAGAAGAGTCATTAATCATTTTACTGTTCTCCTGTGTATAATCTGTTGTTTTTCTCTTGCTGCTGTCAAGATTTTTTTCTGCCTCTGGTTGTCAGCAATTTGGGTGTGATGTACACGTTTATCCTATTTGTTGGCTAAGCTTTGTGCATCTATAGGTTTATGTTTTTCATTAAATGTGGAAAGTTTTCAGCTATTTAAACTTTTTCTGCCTTTCTACCCCCCACCACACCCCCTAATTATAGTTACATGTATGTTGATACACCTGCTGGTGTCTCATGGATTTCTGACATTCAAGATTTTTCATCCTTTTTTCTCCATGTACCTCACTCTGGATAATTTTAATGGACCAGTCTTCAAGTTAACTAATTCTTCTGCCAGCTTATAGCTGTTATTGAACTCCTCTAGTGAATTTTTCATTGCGGGTAATATGCTTTTTAAATTTTCTTGTGTTGCAAGTCCAACATCTGGGCCCTCTCCAATACAGTTTCTTTGTACTGCTTTTCTCCCCCTGAGTATGGGTCATGTTTTCCTGTTTCTTTGCATGTTTCTTAGTTTTTTGCTGAAAAGTCTATATTTTCAATAACATATTATAGCAAACCTGTAATCTGATTCGTTTTCTTCCCAGAGGGGTTTTTGTTGCAGACAGTTTTGTGTGTGTGTGTGTGTTCTATTTCCTTAATAATTTAGTTGGAATAAATTTGCAGCCTGTCTTCCTCATAGTTACAGCTAATAATATCTCTGTTAATGTGTTTTGTTGTTGTTGTTTTGTTTTGTTGCTTTTATTTTTAAACCTGGCCTGCTAGGGATGTTGTCTGTGTCAGCACTGCTTAGTGGACAGCCAATGGGAGCTCATGTTCACACAACTGTGTTAGTGAGGTTTCCATCCTCTAATGATGGAGCTGTGCGTGTACATAGGGGAGTGGATCCAAGAAGACTCTCGTCATGTCCACCCTGGCTTATCTGTTGCTCTGGGATTCCTCCTGTCTCCCCTGCATATATGTGTACTCGCCTTCAGGAAAGGTTGTATGGAGAGCTTTGCCTCATTCTCTTCTTGCTGTCCATGCACATAGCCTTCCATCCAGCCAGAGGAGTGTGGCGAGCTTTTCAAGACTGTCTCATTTCCTGAATCTCTGTCCAATTTCTGGCTAGCCTGATGGTCAGTTTCTTGACGCCACCCAAGACGGCTATACTAGATGCATCCTTTGGCAAGCCGGCCAGAGTCATTTTTCTTACTTGAAATGTAGCACTTTTTAATGAATAAATACATTGTATTTTCAGTTTACTGTGTACCTTTAGTCAGTTTTCAACTCCTAAAATGGTTACTTTGAACCATTTCCTCAGTTTTTATTTTGCTTTTTGTGGGAGAGGCTTTGCTGAGCTCCTCCCTTAGCTGTACCAGAAGTGGCATGTCCTATTAGTACCTTTTGTTTTTAACTTAGGTGATTTTGGACCTTGTTCCTATGAGCATATGCAGTTTTATTTCATTCTTTTTAATGTCTGCATAATATTTTGTTATATGCATGTTCCAGAGTTTATTTAATTGGCCCTCAAATAATGAACATTGAGGTTACTTCTTATAGATCACAATACAAACAGTGATCCTAGGATTAACCTTGGACATAACTGTTGGCATATTTTGGCAAATATATCTGAAGAGTAAATTCCTAACAGAGAACCCACTGAATTTCTATGAGTTACTTTTAATCACTTCATTTAAAAACTTTTTCTCCGTTCTTCAGGCTAACATATATTTGAATAGATTCTAAGCTCACTGGATAGTCAAGTCCTGCTTACACATATTTAATCAAAATTTTAATGGCTTTTCCGCTCTTTACAATTCATGATGGTGTTAATATTAATGTTGTAATAGTTTCACTTTTCAGATGGGGAGTTAAAAATGATAATTTAAAATGCAAAATTACAAAAATAAGTTAGTCTGTAAGCTACTATGAATGATTTGCATTCTCTACTAATTTAAAAGCATTTTTTCAAAGACCAAGAAAATTCTAACTATAATGGTAATATCAGCAGGGTCCATTTGACACCAGAAGAAAGTCACCTAGAATTTTAAAAAATTGTCTAAAATCACATAGCTGTTAAGTTCAGTTGGTTAAATTTAGGCTTAACCTCAGATGTGATTGATTCAAATTCCATATTTCTTAAATGTAGTTTTTCAAAGATGGTATTTTAAATGGACGTTATAGTTTTTGTGATACTGTTATAATCACCTAACCTTACTTAGAACAATATTTTTTAATGTTGTTTCTGAATAGGGCTTCGACTGTGTTCTTTTTGCATGAATCTATTTTTAACTTCATACAATTTAGTATTACACCTCCTAACTTTTCAGCAGGTCAAATATTTACCATTTACATAGCACATTATATTTAGAGCTTTACAAATCACTTATTTAGAATGTGCTTTACAAAGTATGTGTTAATCTTCACACATTTTCATTAAAATGGCTGGTAACATACTAATAGGCTTATTTTAGAGAGGTTGAAATAATGATGGAAAGAACCAGATGCTTCCCCTGAGGTCACAATACTTGAAATAAGTCAGGGAAGTAATTTATATTTACAATAAAGTATTGACTCCATTCTTAATTTTCCCTGTCAATCACAGTGACTTGTATTGGTCATCATTTGCCTTCTCTTCTTCCTGCTTTGCAAGTGTTAGCTGATTATGATTTTAACTTTCTTTTTGACTGATGTTCATATTTTTTTTAATTCCAGAATGCCTTCTACTACAAGTTTCAAGTCATTTTTTTGCATTCTGCTTTTGAAAAGAGGTAGTATTTTTAAAATAAATTTCCTGAATTTCTTTCAGGTTTTTAATTCTAAATAATAAATAATGCAGGAATCTGTCTCCTCTAAATCTTCTATTTACACTCTTATTTGCTCATGTTTCTTCTGTCTTAAAATCCTCTGCTCCTCCCTGAAAACTATGATCTTCTCTCTCATTTTCATTGTGCCCGTACAGCTGGAAGCAGCTGCCTGCCTTTACTTTCTCTGGCTTACTGCTGTTTATTATTTATTCCACTGAAACGGATTCCATCTCTACCTTTCACCCAAACCACTGTTTCTGACAGTAGTGGCTTTACTGATAATGAATCCCATGAAATTAGGACTTCTGAGAAGTGTCTGTTCATATCCTTTGCCCATTTTTTGATGGGGTTGTTCGCTTTTTTCTTGTAAGTTTGTTTAAGTTCTTTGTAGATTTTGGATATTAGCCCTTTAGTTCTCATCCTGAGGCAGCACTTCTTGTAATGAACTTACTATTTCCTTTTTGATCCTTTAGACCTGAACTTTCCCTTCTTTGTAAAATAGATTACGTTTACATTTACCCATGTCTTAGTTGATGATTGTTGAATGGAGTTCAGGGTGCTAAGGAAGCAGGAGAAATCAAGGATGACCCCTAGAGTTTCTTAGTTGAATCTTTGGATGATAATGTAAGATGAAAGGAGAAGAGCAAATTTTCAGGAATAAGATTATGTGTTCAATTCTGAAAATGTTGAATTTCACAACTTGTATAATTTTCTACTGGAAATGTGCAAAAAGCCTGTGTCCCTGTGGTTCTTAAGTACATGAAGGCTATCCTGTTGTACGTATATATATCCTTCCTCTTTGCTAGATTGAAGTCCCTGGGTGCTGGGCTATTGCTTAATTCCTCTTTGTTTCTCTGTTACTTGGTTCATTATAGGTAATCAATACCTGCTAGTTGAATTGAGTTGCAAATAACAACACCTATATATCAGTTTTATGATATTTTAATTTTATTATAAATGTCTCAGTTGCAAAGTATGCCCAGAGAAAGGTTAGTGGCTGATTATAGAAAATTTTAGCTTGAGGAAAAAATGCTATAGTTTTTTTTTCTTCCTTTTTTACAAAAATTTATCACATTTTTATTTTAGCAATTTTTATTTTATTGTTTTGTAAATTGATTCAACTATTTTCCTAACCCTTTTTTTCTATTAAGAATTACTTGCTTTTTGTTCTAAATATTTTTGTATTTCTAATATGAAGTGAATTTTGCTATCTTCTGTCTTTTGTGTAGGACTATAATGATGAGATCAGGCAAGCACAGCTCCAGGAATTAACATATTTGAATGGTGGTTCAGAAAATGCAGATGTTCCAGTGGTTCGAGGGAAACCCACCTTGCGTACAAGAGGTGTACCAGCCCCAGCAATAACCAGGTAAGCGTAATTTGTTTTTAGGTTAACATACTGTTGCAGCAGTTTTAATATTTTCTTTATTAGTAGCCAAAAACAGTTCTATCTGAATAAAACTTGTATTCATGTGGGCATAGTGGCACATGCCTGTAGTCCCAGCTACTCGGGAATCTGAGGCTGGGAGTTCAAGGCCATGGTATGCTATGATAGTGCCTGTGAATAGCTGCTGCACTCCAACGTGGGCAATGTGGTGAGACCCCCATCACTTTAAAAATCATAATCATAACTTTTTTAAGTCTATAGTCAAACAATGTGATGTCATATTAAGGGGATTTACTTTGGAGTGAGATGTTCCTGGGCTTAAATATAACCTGTGACATTTATTATCTGATGATTCTAGGTGAATATTATTATTCGCTATAATATTAATTTTTTTGAATGAGACTTGTTTTTTATGTAAGTAATGGCATTGATACGAAGATTGGGCCGGTAGTCACTTGTGTTTTGCCATTGAGTAAACCATCAGGCTACTTCACTGCCACATCACCAATCCTAAGCACAGTGTCAGACACCAAGTCAGTGTCCACATGCTTGTTGCCATTTTATTCACTCTAAATGCTCTGTGGTATCTGTAAATTCCTGAGCTGGTCTAGGCACACACATTTTTTATTTCTGTCCTTGGAATGGTGATTAATGTTAATGGGAAAAATATTTTAAAGAAATCGTAAATCTGACATGACTATCTCAAATTTAATTGAGAATTATTTTTAATTTTTCAATCTTTGAAGTCAGTGGAAAGAAGTAATGCAGATTTTTCAATTAAACTAATGACTATGGATAAATTTTTATTTTAGATAGAATTCTGCATGAAATAATTTAAAATAGCATTCTTGTACATCTCTAAGTTTATTTGGGAGAATAAAAGTCACTTCCTCAATTTGCATTGCTGATCAGAGCAATGTCAGAGCAGTTATGCAAGAAACATAGGTAGGGAGATGATCTCTACTAATTAAAAGAGCTAATAGTAATAGGGTTGCTACTGATGATTTTATGAGATAATTTATGTAGGTACTCAGTAAATGGTAAATCTCTTTCATTTCTATTTTTTATACCATTAAATTTACTTGAAATCTTAAGAACTTACTTACCTGCTTCATTAGTTTCATGTGGCTGCTGTGACAAATTACCACAGATTTTTCTTGGCTGAAAGTGATAGAAATGTAGTCTCTGATCGTTTTGGAGGCCAGATGCCAAAATCACTGTCGCTAGGCCAAAGTCAAGGTGTTGGCAAAGTCGTTCTCCCTCTGGAGGCTCTAGGGGAGATTCCTTTCCTTGTCTCTTCCAGTTTCTGATGACTACAACATTCCTTGATTTGTAGGCACATCGCTTTAGCCTCTCCATCCTCACACGGCCTTCTCCTCTTATATCTATAATCTCCTTCTGCCTGCCTTTTACAAGGAGACATGTGATTATATTTAGAGCACACCAGGGTAATCCCATCTCAAGATCTAAATCACATCTGTAAAATTTATTTTTATAGATAAGGTAACGTAACTAGATAAGGTAACGTAACTAGATAAGGTAACCTTATTTAGAAATTTTTTTTCTAGATAAGGTTCCTGGGATTAGGACAGGATAATTTTGAGTGGCCTACTAGTCTAGTTAGTTTTATCTTTGTTGTGATGGGAGCTTGTACATTTACAAGCCAAATACAACAAAATATATTTTATTTTATTTTGTTTATTTATTTATTTTTTGAGATGGAGTGTTGCCCTGTCACCCAGGCTGGAGTGCAGTGGCACTATCTTGGCTTACTGCAGCCTCCGCCTCCTGGGTTCAAGTAATTATCCTGCCTCAACCTCCCAAGCAGCTGGGATTACAGGCATCTGCCACCACTCCTGGCTTTTTTTTTTTTTTTTTTTTGTATTTTTAATAGAGACGGGGTTTCACTGTGTTGGCCAGGCTGGTCTCTAACTCCTGACCTCGTGATCTGCCTGCCTTGGCCTCCCAAAGTGCTGGGATTACAGGCGTGACCCACCGCACCCGGCCAACAAAATACATTTTTAAAACTCTTCTGAAAGTCTCCAAACTTATTACATTACTGGTTTATGTTTGTTTGTTTATTTGTAGATGCAGGTAAATAGTATGGTTCATAGTGGCCAGGTGCATTATTGGTGCCATAGCAGATAGCAAACCTCCCAATCAAGGCATTGTCTCTTAGCTCTTTGAAATAATAGAGACTGAAGCATCTGTCCTCAAATCTCACCCAAAAAATGAACAGAAAATACATATAGATAAGTAAAAAGAGAAACAGACCAGGCACAGTGGCTCATGCCTGTGATCCCAGTGCTTTGGGAGACCAAGGCCAGAGGATTGATTGATGACAGGAGTTTAAGAGCAGCCTGGGCAACATAGCCAGACCCCATCTCTACAAAAATAAAAATAAGCTAAAAAGAGAAACAGAATTCTCCCAGAAATGACATTTATATGTCAGCATTCCAGTCTTCTTAGTGAAATGTAGATAAAAAGATATCTCTGTATATATATATACACACACTTTATTTTTAGTGATATATATATATGTATCTATATATATAACTATGAACACTATATGTAGTATTCATCATAAGAAATTATTTACCTGGTATATTAGTTTCCTGTGGCTGCTGTATATAACTTTATACAAGTAAGATTAGTACACAGAAAAGTGCATGTTGCATTTATTTTATATATATATACATATCTTTATATATGTGTGTATGTAATAAAATTAACCCAGTGATATTTCACTTAAGATTAAATTACTCTTACATATACCTTTTTGCAGAATACCAGCACAGAATGAATATCCCCTCCAGAATAGAGTGTGGAGAATCGAGCATACCCACTGCTGTTGTTTAGGGGGTATTGCATTCCTTACACTAGATCTGCCATTTTTACTGAATATGATTTATAATTCAGTTGTCAGTTTCTAAATTAAGTTGTTGAAAATGCTATGAACAGATGAGGAAGACAGAAGCAGTTTTTTTGTTTATTTTGAATGCAATACCTGGACAGATACTTCCATCTGCACAGATGAAAACCCATCCCTTGTGATTACAGTATATGCATTGCTTGTCATTTAATGCTGTTTTAATGTCTTGATGGTTAATATTCTGTGATAGCATTATTTTTCAGTTCAAATTTTAGACCCTGGTTTCAGTTCGTGGTGGAGTAATGGCTGGTTCAGTGTCAGAGTGAAATGCCTTTATTTGTGTACTTATGGTTGCCACCTGTGTACTTGAAATCATAAGCAGCTCATATGCTAGGCACCAGCAGGGCACTGAACACACAACCCACTTTCTTTCCTTCATGTGATTATGGTCTTCCTCGGTCCCAAATCCTTTAAACACCTTGTTTCTACAGTACAATGTTTATATTCATACAGCAGGAATTCAAAGCCTTCTCGTACATTTTTTCCTCAAATCTTTTCTACAGTTTAGTCTTTACTGATTATTTTGCCATATTTCCTGTGCATTTAACCAACCCTGTACATTTAACAACCTACCCTTTATGAAACAAAGGGTAGAAGCTTTGTTTCATAAAGTTGGTGCTTGTATTTTTCTATATCTTTGCTCACTTGTTTCTCTGCCTTGCCTTTTTAAAATCATTATTACCTTCAAGTCCGAATTGAAACTAATTTTAACAAACACTTATGTTGCTGCTACTATTGATTGAGTACTTTTCTAAGCACTTTAGAGATATCAACTAAGTTATGCCTCATCACAGTCCGACGTGGTGGGTACTGTTTTGTTAACATCACCATTTTAAAAATGAGGACAGTGAGACCAGGGAGGTAAATTATTTGCCCAAAGTCATGCAGCTAGTGATTGGTAGAGCCGGGTGGAATCCAGGCCATCTGCTTTCATACTCCAAACCTCCTCTGTGATTGGTCCTTCCCTTGTGTTTTGATCCAGAATAAATAATAAGGTTTTTTTTTCCCCCATTCCCTTACTGTAATTCTCCCAGATAATTTTCATTCTAGCACTTCTATTGTGTTTTCATTATGGCTCATGATCACACTTTTAATACAAGATGAAAAGACTTAAATAGTCATGCACCACGAAATGACGTTTTTGGTCAAGGATGGACTGGATATGTAACAGTGGTCCCATAAGATTATAATAGAACTGAAAAGTCCCCATTGCCTAGTGACGGTGATGATCTTGATTCTGTGTAGTCCTAGGCTATGGGCTAATGTGTGTTTGTATCTTAATTGCATACAAAAACAGCTTAAAAATAATTAAAAAAAAAAGTTAACAGAAGAATACTGATAGAATAAAGATATAAAGAAAATATTTTTGTACCGATTCACAGTTTGTGTTTTAAGCCAAGTGTTGCTAGAAAAGAGGCAAAAAGTTAAAAAAAAAATTAAAGTTGACAAATTTTTAAAAATACAGTAAGCTAAGCGTAATTTATTATTGAAGAAAGGAAAACATTTTAAAAATAAATTTTGTATAGTCCAAGTTTATAATGTTTATAAAGTCTACGGTAGTGTCCTAGGCCTTCACATTCACTTGTCACTCACTCACTGACTCACCCAGACCAACTTCCAGTCCTGCAAGTTCCACTCATGGTAAGTGCCCTATCTAGGTGTACCATTCTCCATCTTTTATATTGTCATGTCTCCATCTTTTATTGTGTCTCCACTGTACCTTTTCTGTGTTTAGATATGTGCAGATACACAAACACCTATCACTGTGTCGTAGTCACAGACAGTATTCAGTATAACATGCTGAACAAGTCTATAGCCAAGGAGCAGTAGGCTGTATCATATAGCCTAGGCATGGAGTAGGCTGTGCCACCTAGGTTTGTGTAAGTGCACTCTGTGATGTTTGTACGATGATGAGATCACCTAAGGAGCTGTTCCTTAGAAGGTATCCTCATAGCTGAGCGACTGTATTTATTTACTCCTTTTTTTCATGAAATCACATGCGGTAACTAACGATAGGTGGTAACTAATGCCAAACTAATATAGTGCACAGAATAAAACTAAGGTAAAAATAAATTGATGAGCAAATTAGGGTAGAAAATTACAAAAACCCAAGGGTAAGGTCAGTATACAAAAACGTACGTATTACAACATTCCATAGTGTTGGCAGAATTGGTCTTGAAATTATACTTTGAGTTGCCTTGTGGCTAAAGATGAGGGAAATATGGCTACAGAATCCAGTGTCTAAATGTCCAAAACCAGTCACAATACATACAAAAGAAAAACATACTTGTTGCAGCCTACGAATTTCTACTTAAGACTTGTGAGAAAAATCTCCAATGAATAGCCATAAATTGGCCTTCATATGATGTGATAATATCTTTAATGCATTCCTTTTTGCCATGTTCAGTTCTTTAGTACATCATTTTTATTTTGCCTTTAAATCCTCAAGTCATTTTTTTCTTTAATCATCTCTGCCGTCCTTCCTAGTCTAATCCACACTACTCTTCCATTTTCAGTCCCAATGACTTTTTCAAATTAAATGTGATCTTATGTTTTCCATCCTTAAAATCCTTCAGTGACTCCTTTCCAGTTAGAAAAGAATCCACACTTCTTCACATGCACTTACCTGATCCAGCACTTGGCACTCTCCTCCCCTTTCTGACTCTTATCTTATTCCACTTTTCCTTTGTCTTAACTCCAGCCTTACTGGTCTCCTTTCTTTTGCTCCTTAAATAGCCCAAGCTCATTTCTTTCCCAAATCCTTCACATTTACTCTCCCTCTGCTTGGAGGCTTTGTCTCCAGGTGTCTGGCCACCTCCCTCTCAGCATTGCATCCTCAGCCTACACCGGGACCTGGTCAGAGAAGCCCTTGCCGAGCGCTCAGTGTGAAGGGGCCATCCTCTCAGCCAGAAGCTGGCTCAGAACTCCCTGTCCTGGTGGCGTCGTATCATTGGTCAAGCCGATTTACCTTATTTATTCACTTTGTCGTTGTTATTCCTTATGGGTAATGCAAATCCATAAAGGCCAATGTGTCCCTAGTACCTTGCATATGATAATTGCTCAGTAAATAATAATGTGAATAAAGTGCTATAGCACATTCTTTAGCCTCTTTCTGATCAAGTGTTGACCACGGGAAATATTCTTTTGCTAATGCTGATCTTATTTGCCGCAGGACTGGGTGTGTCAAGGTACTGGTTTTGTCTGACTCAACAGTTGTGAGCCCTCCAGGATGCCGCTTTCTGTTCCTCTCTTAATACTCGGTGGCTTCTGTGCTGCTTTTCCATTGGCCTTTGCTCTGGCTGTTCTGGCCCTTTCTTCCACGTAGGAGCAGTCCAGTGTCCCCACATTTGATACCAGAAGCAGCAAGAAGAAACTTGAACAAAGGAGATTATGCCCTCTTTCTAAGTAATAAGTGCGTGTTCACAGATACTGGTGCTTAATGTAGTGGTTTTGTTTTAAGTGAGAACATTAGACTAACCAAGTCACCCAGGGTCGTTTATCAGTTTTCATCAAATTGGGGAAATTTTCAGCTACTGTTTCTTCAGATATTTTACTTGCCCCTTTCCCTGTTTCCATACTATGGGAACTGTCAGCTTAAGATAATCCTTTATAGTTTCTTTTCAGCATTAGATCATATGTTACTGATTTTCATGATGTCACATCTTTGTGACGCTGATACTTTACCGGCTGCTGTGATAAACAATAAACATTATCTGAAAGTAAGTGTGGGTCAAGAAATGAGAGTAACAGTGTCCCATCTGATCCCACAGTTTGAGAAGTTACGAAGTTACGTAGCACCCAATATGCATAATAATTGCTGTTATTTAATAATGAAATAAAATATTTCCTTTCAATTATAATACATATTGTAAAATAATATGTGTTATTTTTCAAACAGCTGCAATGTTGAGAAATAAATGTGTAAGTTGTTTGGTACTCACAATTTAATTACCAAATTTGTTCCTTATTGGTTTGGCCTGGGGTAAATATCATGAAAAACTTACTGAAACACTAAGGACATTGTGAACTGAGAAACTTCGGGAAAGTGTCTTTATGATATTGTCCTACAGGCTGAGTCTCTGCTCATTTTTCATTATTTTTTTGTCTGTTTTCCAGACTGGTCTATGTCTTGACCTAGCCTCAAAGTTCACCGCCTTCTTCCTTTGTATTTTGAAGCCAATCCAATGATATTTTCACTTCAGATCCTTTATATTTTCAGATATAAAATTTTCATTTGATTTTTAATAGTTTTTATTTGTCTGCTGAGATTTTGTATCTTTTCGTTCATTACCAGGATATTTTCTTTTGTAATGAGACCCAGGTTTGGCTGCTGGCTGCTCAAAAGTCAAACACAAGAGACAAACACAGGAGGTGAGGGTTGATGGGAAGAAAAGCAGGTGTCATTAGAGAGCCAACAAATTGAGAAGATGACGAACTAGCATTCTAAATTTTAAAATTTACCTGGGGGTTTTTAAAGGGAAACGTGGTGTGGGACACCCGTGGGAGTGCTGCAGAGTTCAGGGGCTGCGAGTCTTGTTCCAGTGGCTGTCGTGGGTAATCGCCCACCTGGAGGCCTAGCTGGTGTCACCTTGACTTCAGACCAGTGGCGGTGGACTAATTGTTTGTGACTCCTGCTGAGTGGGAGGATTCCACAGGGGCTTCTTGCCTGCTTTAAGATTAGCCTCTGGAATTTCTTAAGCAAGGACATAATTTCATAAGCATGCATTGCCAGAGGGGAGTTTCTATAGAGGGAAAGAATGAAGAGGTGAGAGGAGAGGGAAGGAAGAAAAGTGGATGATTTTTAAAACTGAGATCCCTGGTTGAACTTTTATACGTTATAAATTTTGAGAGTTTTGTTTAATTCCTTGTCTGCTAATTAATCTGGTTATGTTGGAGTAAATATCGTGCTTTGAAAACTCCGGAATTTGCTATATTCCTCCAAACAGTGTTGCTTTTATTTTATTTTTTAGACTGTTTAAGTAGATAGCTTGATTGAACTCCAACTGCACACTGTATCCCTTGGTAAGCAGCTAAAATCTCAGACGAGCTCCTTCATCCTTTTCAGGGATACTTGCAGTCTGCCCTGTGCGTTTGTGGTTCGGTTGTCACTGGAGAGTTGGTGAGAGTTCATACATACAATCCGTGGCTCCCTATCTCTGGCTCTCTTCCTTCTACACTTCCTTCCTCACTTTCCAGCAGCTGTGGTTGCTGGAAACTTTGGCCTGTGATTCATCCAGTGCAAAGACTCAAGAGTTTTCCATTGGAGTCTTAGCTGCTCAGCATGACCCCTGCAGCCTGTCCTCATTGGAAACATCATAAGAAGTCACTTCATTCAGTTACCTTTCTTCAAGTGTCATAACCCTTTGGAATCTACCTAGTCATTACCCAGTAACTTCAAGTAATTGCTTTTTGTATTTTATCCAAAGTTTAGTTTTTTGCCCAAGGTTTGATTTGGTTGGAGCTTATGTTATTATACCAGAAGTAGAACCTTGTGTGTTTTGAGAAAACACGTGTGCCAGAAATTTCATATGTGTGGCTAATGCCTCACAACAGCCATGTATAAGCTAAATATTATTATCTCTATTTTATAGATGATGAAAGTCGACTATAAATGTAGAGTTATTCATCTTCTTCAAGTGTTAGGCAGTTAGTTGTTAGTGGAGTCCAGATTAGTATCTAACTCCCTCAATTGAGTTGTTGCTCTCCTACATTTCCTCTGTAGTTTCATATTTGAAAAATAATATTCCGAATGTTTGCTGAATATGCTAAATTTCTTATTAGCAGGCATTCTCTCTGAATATAAATGTAACATTAAAGTTGAAGTTCTTCACATTAGAGCAGGAACTTACTTGATTTTTTAATGTTGAAATGTTATAATAAGGCAAAGCCAAAGTATTATAATAATATCTTCATAATTCAGTCAAACACGGTAAATTCAAGACTCCCAAGAATATAAAACTAGAAACAGTAGAGGATGAAATAAATCAGTTGATGAAAGAAATGCCGAGATAGAGAGGAATTAACAACGAAGCCTTCATTATTAAAGTTGTATTTTGGGTGGGCACCGTGACTCAGACCTGTAATCCCAGCACTTAGGGAGGCCAGGGTGGGAAGATCACTTGAGCTCATGAGTTTGTGACCAGCGTGGGCTATATAGTGAAACCTTATCATTACCAAAAAAAAAAAATTTTTAAAATCAGCCGAATGTGGTGGCACATGCCTATAGTCACAGCTTTTCAGGAGGCTGAGGTCACAGCTACTCAGGAGGGAGGATCGCTTGAGCCCAGGAAGCAGAGGTTGTGGTGAGCCGAGATGGTTTTAAAAACAAAAAGGTCTGTTTGAATATTCAAACCTAGTAGTACATCATCAGTTGTACTTAATCCAGACATGCATATTACAAAGCCAGTGCTTTGGCTGGTAGAGCAATAAATAGTTAATAGAAGAAACAGTCACATTTACTTTTGCTAAATAAAACAGCACAGATCCTTTAATGGACCCCAAGTGGTGGCAGTCTTCATTGACTGCATAATTACTCCTGAACACCTCTGAATTAACTGCCTGCATATTAACGCCCTTGGACACACCTATTGCAGCTGACTGTAGTTGGAGTTGACCACTTGTCAGGAGGATGAGGAACTGTGTTAACGGCTGTGCCAAGAGCATTTAAGCTATTCCCTTGGGATTATTAATAGCACTGTTAACAATGGTTTGGGTCAGAAAACTCTGGGTGCAACAGAGTAAAATTCCATCCTAGATATAGAGAATAAAGAGGTTCTCAGATGTGGAAAACACGTCAGTTCACACTTGCGTAAGCACTTCCTGAAGCCCTCAGAGGAGAGATTGCATCAGACATTTTCATTAGTATATTTCCCTTCTGTTTAATTATTGAAATGTACTATTTCCAAAAGTATGGAGTAACTCCAGTTTGGGCACTATACATCTTTTCTGAGCATCTACCACCCCGTGCTGTACTCTGCTGTTACTAGGACCATATGGCAGTGCAATTACTAAGTCTGTTAATCTCCAGACTAGCTTGGCCTCATAGTAGAGGGGGAATGTGCCTTTTGCCCTTTGTATTGTTGGGTCCAAGCACAGTATTGAAATTCAGCATGTGCTCAATAAATATTCACTGAAATAATAAGTGGAGATCAGGTTTTTAAAAATCTAAGAAATCTGTAATTGCTTCTATGTCAGGATTACATTTACCACCACCACCCGAATGCCACAGGTTATATGTTCCATGTGGTCTTCCCATTACCCATAACACTAAGAGCAAAGTACTATGAATTTAGCCTTGGACCAAATACATGTTTAACAGTTTAATTTGCATGCTTATTACTTGCTGGAATTTAAAAAATTTCTTTTTTTGCCCCTGAAGGGTAGTAGCACATAGAAAAGAGAGCTTTAGAATCAGATCTAAATTCAAATGTCACTACCACTACTACTTAAGTGGCACAGGAAAGCTCCTTCTCTACACTTTAGTCAGATGGGGGCAGCACTGCCAATATTACAGGTTTCCCCTGAGTAGTCAAAGCATGCCCTGTGTAACGTGGTTACAGCCTTACTTGCCACACACATCCAGAGTCCCAAACAAAAGCTGCTTCCCGTCTTCCATTTCCCTCACCCAACTTTGATTTGAAGAATATTAAAATATTTTAATTCCTTATGCTATCTCCATTCTGGATATTATATATTTTCTTTAAAAATTTCAAAGCCTAAAACCATAACACTGTTATACAATAAAAACTTTAAGTGTGATTGGCTGCTAAAATTGAATTTATTCTAAAAAATAGGGTAACTCACTGGTTTTCAATATAGAACTTTTTCAAAAAATAGCTAATCAAGAACCTCACTTTCAGAGATGCTTATTCATGTACCCTCCTTTTCCCTAAATTCCACTAAATAAGTGAAAAAAAGGTTTTAAAAACTATAAATGTACTGGAAATTATTAAAATAGTAAATGTAAGACATTTCTGGAAGAGAAAAAGTGATGGGACTAAAATGGACAAGAAACATCAGAGAAGAATGCATTATAAAAGGCTGCCAGGGAGTTAAGAGTGTTAAAAAGAAGCCCAAAAGAAACTCTGAACTAACAGAATAAGCATGGAGAAAAGAATTAAAATGACAAGTAAACAAATATACATAGCTGTCAAATCCAGATATAAAAATTCTGCAGAACTAGTGAAAGTAATAAACGTGCTCTCTGAAACAATCAATGGAAACCTCTGTTTCTTACAATAATTTAAGAGGTTGAAGAAGATTGACCGGTCATCTGAATTTTTAGGAATTTTCCTTTCCAGTATACATTTGCTGACCAGCTTTTGAGTGATCATTTTCCTGTGCTCTGCTCTTGCCTCCCCCTGTAACTGGTGCCTAAATTTTATAGCCAGTTTTGTCTACAAAGCAGCCTTTCATTATCAGTTTATATTGAAGGACCATGTTAAAATCTGGGGCTTAGATTTTTTTAACCTCACATTTAAAAAATTTTGTGTTTATATTAGTTTGTTTAAACAATGGAGTCTTCCAAATTTTATGAGACAATTGACGTTTACTGTTTGGAAAACTAAACCAATCACCATTAGGAGCCCTGTAGTTTAAAAAAAAAAAAAAAGCAATAATGCCTCGACCGTTTTTATTCATAGTTGGTTTCATTTAACAAATAGAATATTTTAGAAAGAAGTTTTCTGAAATTCATAAATTATTTCAGCTTTTGAAATATAATGCAGTACTTAAGAAATACCAAACCTGTATGTAATTCTGATGTACAATGAAATGAAGATTTAGAATCATTAACTCTAGGCCGTGAGATAAAGAAATGCACATTTCAGGATTCAAAATACATAGAAAAATTAGGGTTAAATTGGCTACTATAAAATTACTGGGCAGACTGGCAAGATAATTATATAATTATCATTAAGGAAAAAAACTTTAGGTAAGCACCAAAATTAAACCGCAACATCAAATTCACCACAAGTTTTTCTAAGTTTGGATAGTCTTAAGATACAGACTAACTTGAGAGTTAGTAATTTGAAATTATAACAAAAATTGAACAGTTACAGAAAAGTTATACTTTCCTTCCTTGTAATTTCCTGGAAAGAAAAAAAAAAATGTTTAACCTACTGTGGAACATGTGACTCTACTTAGAAGGTGAGCCTCATGGTCTCTGGGCGGCACTCCTATCTTGGTTACCGTTACATTCCCACTGCCCACAATGGGGCCTGCAGCACAGCAGCCTCCCAGGGCAGGTTCTGTGGTGGAGGGAGGGATGAAGGAGTGAATGTTCTGTAGGAGGCCTTGCTCAGTGCAGAGTGCCAGGCTGCAAAGACCTTGTTTCCTGTTCCCCCTCACCCAGCCTGGCCCCTACTGTCTTTCTACTCCTAACACCAAATCCAAGTCCATACAATTTTTTAAGAAGAAAGAAAGAAAAAAAAAAAAAACCTCCCTGCCTCTTATTTTATTTAAAAAGATAGTTTTTGGCTATAATCTTTAATGATCTGTGATTCTTACAAGACAGCCTTACAGGGCAATTCTGTGTCTGTTGATTATGAATTTATATCTATATATATGTAGACTGGAAGGCAGAATGCACTTATTCTGGCAAAACTTTCTTTTATGCATACACATTTTTGGAATTTAATATTGTGTTATTTTGATAGTATAAAAATAAATGTCCTTAACTCCACTGCCATTTGGAATGTTTAAAGCCTTCCATTAAAAAAAAAAAAAAAAAAATCTTTATTTTTAGAGGCATAAACACCAAAGTGTTATATGATATTATCTTTAAAATTGATTAAGAATATTATAGATGCTAAAGATTATCTTCATAACTGAAAATGATGTACTTTCCTTCTATAGTATATGAAGTTATGAGAAGTTTTATTAGGAAAACTGAATAGTTAATATTAGGGCCATAAATGTTTTACCAGAGTATGGTATGATTTATATTAATGTACCAATCAATATTGAAAAGTCCTTTTTTTTTTTAAGGAAAGAGTAGATATAGGAAAATGGTAATGTATTTCCTAACTGGATAAAATTATGGAAATTTTAAATAAAAAATACTCCATTGGAATGTTATTTAAATTGCTTGTTTCTCTACTGGGTTTACTGCTCAGGCCATTCTCCTGCCCAGTCACCTTCCTCTCCTTCCTTCCAACTCTGTGCCTACTGGGTAGTCTGTGCATTTAATCCCAACTGGGCTTAAGTACCCCATTACCCCACATCTGGCATGAGTACCCCACATCTCAGACAGAAAACTGGAGGACTTACCATAGAAATGAGTTTCTCTGCTTTTCCTTGCTGTGAGGTCCACCAAATTCCTTCTACTGAAATCAGCCTTCAGTATTCAATTACTTTTGATTAAAGCACTTTCTGATGGTGTGTTAATGAGCAGCCACACTGGAGCTGATGGAGGGGAGACAAAAAGGGGAAAATCTTTGGTTTCTTTTAAAATCACTTTCATAGGCTTTGAGAAGATAATAACAGAGGCAAATAGTGTTACAAACTGGGTAAGACAAGAACTTGTAGTTGAAATGCTAGCCAGGGATGAACAGGCAAGAAATGCAACTAGGCACAGATTCTCTCAGTTACAGCTCGGCCAGCACTTTTACATGTCCTGTGCAACATAAAGCTGGAGAAATGTTCTGAGCCTGCTGTAGACATCAATGCCAACAGGAGGCAGGTTGACACTTAGCTGGCCAACTGATTTTTTCCTAAAGTTTAAACAAGATCCACTAATGAGCTAAGACAGTTTAGGGCAAAAGGAATCCAGTGAGTATGTTCATGTACTGTGACTCTCTCTTCCCCACCACACTTTGGTTTTTCAGAAGTTTTAATAGTTTTATTCAAAACCTCTTTGAAAATCATCTGTTTCTGATGCTAGGTCATTAATATCACAGATTTTCCTTAAATCGCTTTTGTGAGAATTGAAGTTACAGCGATGTGGAAGTCATTGTATTTACCTGAGTAGGTCTAGAGTTTAAGAGGGGAAAATCGGAGACAAATAACTATAACAGAGTGGTATAAATAGAGGAACAGAGACATGAAGAAAAGAGTGCCATGAAAATGCAAACAAGGATGCAAGTAATTCTGCAGGGGGAGAGCCGATATGAACAAACAGAAGAAATCAGATGGGATAGTGCTGGGAGGAAGTCATCCCAGTTAAGGTTGCAAAGGCTTGGAGGCAGCAAAGAAGTGAGGCATTCGAGGCTGGGGATTAGATTGGGGGAACTCTGGCATTGGGGAAGCCAGAGTATCCAGAGTCACCGCTGACTCTTACTCACTATGTGACCTTGGGGAGCTTGGGGGTTACTTCTCTGTAAGCCATAGTTGCCTCTTCAATAAAATGGAGATAGAAAAATAAGCACACACTTCCAAATCCTACTTAATTTTTAAAATTTCCTTTTCAAGGAATCAAACTGTACCATGATTCCTTTTTTGATTACTCAAAATAATTTGACACTAAAAACTGAATTCCTGTAGCACAGATATTTGATCAGTCCCTCAACAGAACCGTAGGCAAATTACTTCTCTCTCTTAAACTTCTCTATTATCAAATGGATCATTGTTTCCAGAGAGGAAGGAAATTTTTGCTGCATAGTTCCAAAAGGCAATAGAGCCGATAGTTAGAAATGACAGAGAAAGATTTTTGTTTTTAAATGAAGGAAAAAAGTAAAAGCGTGATGAAAATCAGAATTGGAAGACAGTGGGTGATACAGCTTCAAAATAAGTCAGGAGCTCTGATCAGAGACTTCACTGGATACAAAGAGACGAAAAATAGCTCTCTTGGACTTAAGAATGTACTTCCTTATACACTGTCTTATTGGTCAACAATTTTACCAATAACCAGCTTGTAACTTTTAAAATTGTAACTTGTAAAGTGCCTTGGATTTCTTTTATACTCTATGCAATGTAGGATAAGGAAGCTGTTGCTCAATTAGTATTTTTTTTTTTTAATTGCGTTGAAGATTGGATGAAACACAGAAGAAAGAAAAGAAATGACCAATAACCTGCTTCATAAAAGGGCTACAACCTCTGGATCTAAGACTCAGCCCATCAAAAGATGGTTTGCAGACAACCAGCAGCAGCGCTTGAGAGCCTGTTAGAAAAGCAGAATGTAAACCCCAGCCTGGCCTAGCACAAGGTCCTCAGGCGCTGTGGATGCACAGGAACATGTGAGATGCGCTGCCCTAGAACCACATTTTAGGTGGTCTCTAGAGTGGCTCATAGTAAGAGCTGCCAACATCATCTCTTCAAAAGTTTTAGTCTCCATCAGCTCTGACAGTTTCTTCCCTGTGTTCTGAGAGACTGTAACTGTAGGCTGTTTCGCTTTTTCCTTTTGTCAGCCTTCTCATTTGCATAGCAACCTTAGGCAAGGAAAACCCTCTTAGAATGATTAAACTTTACTCTCAGAAAAGCAGTCTCACAGAAATGAAGCAAGATTGTCAAATGTGTTAGGAATGTTATAGGAAAGATACAGTTGCCCCTCAGGTGCTTATTGCTTCAGGACACAGATCTCAAATGGATCTCTAGGCAGGTTTTTCTCACTGTGACCCCTGATGGAAGACTAAGGCCCTGTCACTGGATCTTGCAGGCCCCACTCTGTAGTCAGCATGAGTCCTGCTCCATCTGAGTGAACCCCAGAAGTCAGCTGTATTTTCCCAGGTCACCAAGTTAGCAATGCTGGAGCTCGCTTAAGCAGTCAAGGCCTCTGCCACTGAATTCATTGTTTTACCTGCTGTACTTGACTGCTTCTCAAAAAATTTGTAGACAAAAGCCAAACAATTTAGTATGTGTTTACAAACTCTTATCAGACAACCTTACTGTTGCTAAATGTGTAAAATGAGAACTGACATGAGTTGTACTTTCCGTCTCCTTTGCTCATCTTTCACTAAAGCCAAAAGCAAAGTATCAGGACAGAGTAGAAGCAGAAGTCGGTGTACTAATTACCACTTACTACATGCCTGTTTTCGGCTAGGCACTTTATATACCCAGGGTGTAAACATCGCAGCTCTTCTGCCGGAGGATTTATTAACTCCAGTTCACAGATAGGAAAACTGAGGCTTAAAGATCAAATGACAGAATTACATTTGAGTATTAATGTGTAGGAACTCAAAGTGTATGCTTTTTCATTACATCTTAAAACTTTGTATTAATCTGTGAACTAAATAATTCGTTTCTGAGTAACTGTTTTTTTATTTTACTTTATTTTAATATTTATTTATTTTTATCTTTTTTTTTTTTTTTTTTTTTTTTTTTGCTATTTGTTCATTCAACGCATTCTTACAGTGGCAGCTCACTACAAAAGCCTTCCTGGATTTTTTCCATGAGTTTCAAGACCAGAAACTGGGTCACCCTGCTGGAAAACCCCAAACAGAAAGAGTTACTGCATTGTAGTCTATCCATTAATCTGCTTTCAAAACTGTGTGCGGATGTTTTATCTTTTTGCTCTTCTCTTACACCCAGTTTGTGGTACCCTATTCCTATCAATTTGGATCTACTTTTCTGTTTTTAAAAAAAGTGTCATTGATTATCAAGTTCTTGCTAATAGATGCTTTTTCTCTTCTCATCCCCATGTTATCAATCCAGCTGTTCAGCCTTGCCCTGAATGTTATTTGTAGCACTCAGTGAAAACTTTGTGATAAGACAGGATTCTTGTGTTAGCACGTCACCTCCACCCTGCCTTTCTTCCACCAGTGTCATCTAAAGCATTGTTCATGCTATTGCTGCTTAATACCACTCCTGTGGAATTTCAGCACTTAAAAAACTAATTTTCAAAATGTCTTTTATAGATAAGTGTCCAGAACAATTAGATGTATATCAAATGACTTGTCTAAAATTCCATAGCAGATAAAAATACCTTAGTGTGATTTCATACACCAGTGGGACATAACCAACAATGTCAATGATTGTGGAAGAGAAGTGTGGGCTTCTTGAATATATAAATGTATGTCTTCCAATTTGATGAGAGGCATACATTTACATATTCAAGAAGCATATTGAATATTTTGTAATTCATATAGTACCTTGGATGGCAATCATGGATATTGGATAAGGAAACAGGAAGCCTTAATTAGTTTATATATACACTAATTAATGAAAATGTCATGAAGGAGTTAGACATACTATAGCTACAAACTACTCTGTCCTCTAATCGTGTTGAAGATTTTTCTAGATACATATACTGGAGATACACAAAGATGAGTAAGACACTATAGAAGTTATATCATCATTACAGTTCAGAGTGATTGTAGTTTAAATAAACTTGACTTTTATTGAGTCAGTAAAAATTCAAAACACTTTATATGCATTGTCTCATGTTTCTCTCCTAATAACACAAAAGTGGGCTCTATATTTAGCCTCATTTCACAGTTGAGGAAACTGATGTGGAAAGTTCAGACTCTTGATTAGTTTAAGTGCTAACTGGCAGGTAGATGTTAAGCTAGTAAGTACATGAGGAATTGAATCCAAATCTGATTCCAGTGTTTTTGCTCATGGCAACTATTTTTACTGTACCAATTTTTATGGTCTAGGATTTTAAACAAAAAACCTAATTTACAATAGTCATTAAAGGGTTACCTGAGGGTGAGATGAAGAAAAAGTGGTTTTTTTTTTTCCTTTTTACTGCATTAGACATGTTAAGATTAGGTTTAACTGCTGATATCAAATACACCTGTAGTGGCTTAACCCAGTAGAAATATCACGTCCTTCTCCTGCCCCACTTAAAACCTGTGCAGCAGTGCCACGCTGCCCTTCCCCAGCTCCACAGAGTTTGTGACTGTGCTTTTCTTAGCCTTTCACTTTTTCCTTCAAGCCTGCTGCCCTTACAAACATGTCTGCGGGAAGAAAAGAGTGAAAGAGAAGAGAGAATGCCAACTATGTAGTTCTAAAGAGCTTCCCATAAATCTCAGTGCTGATTAATATCTTATTGGCCAGAATTGTATTACAGGCCCCCATAGCTGCAAGAAAGCTGTAAAATTGAGATTTTTTTTTAATGTACTTAATATTTTAGAAAAGTTTTAGCTTTACAGAAAGATTGAGAAAGTAGTACAGAGAGTTTTCCTATATCCTTCTTATGATTTTTCTCTGTTATTAACATCTTACATTATTAGCATGGCTCACTTATTTCAGTTTATGAACCAATATTGACATATTGTTAACTATATTATCGACAGTATTGGTACAGTATTAACTATAGTCCATATCAGGTTTCCTTAATTTTTACCTAGCGTCATTTTTCTGTTCCAGAATCCCCAGAATACAACATCACGTTGAGTTGTCCTGTCTCCTTAGGCTCCTCTTGGCTGTGACAGTTTCTTAGACTTGTTTGTTTTGATGATATTAACAGTTTTGAGGAGTACTAATCAGGTTTTTTCTAAGATGTTTCTCAATGGGGATTTTTCAGATTTTTTTTCATCATTAACCTGGGTTTATGAGTTTGGGGAACTAAAACCACAGAAGTAAAATGCCATGTTTGCCGCATCATATCAAGTATACATACTGTCCACGTGACTTATGCTCATGTTGCCTTGATCATGTAGCCGAGGTCATGCTTGTCAAGTTTCTCCACTGTCAAATTCCTCATTTTTCTTTCTTTCCTTACTATATCCTTTAAAAGGAAGTCACTATGGGGAACCCCTAATTAAGAAATGGGGAATTACAATTCACTTCACCTAGGTGGAGTATCTGCAAAAATTATCTGGAAGATTTGTCCCTTCTCCCCTGTGTATCTATTGATTGATTCAGTCATTTCTATCAGTGTGGACTCATGGATATGAATTTTATACATTGTGATACAATTCGGTACCACTGTCTTTTCTTGCTCAGATTGTCTCAGCTTTGGCCATTGGGAGTTCTTTCAGTTGGCTTTGACACACACCCGTAATTTGTGGGTTTTATACTTTTCTTTCTTTTTTTTTTTTTTAAGCACTTTCTTTCTGGCACTACACGTTGCTCCAGACTAGTCTTATATATTTCTACCTCCAGTCCTAAAATCAATCATTTCTCCAAGAAGCTCGGGTTCCATTTATTGGAGTATGGTATTAGAAAGCAAGATCAGGGTGCTGGTTCTGCTTGTTGTTTCTGGGATGTGCTGAGGTCTGTTCTTTCTCAGCTGACATAGAATGGACATATATGTGTATGTACTAACCTATGTATATACACGTATTTATGCATATTTCTTTATTTAACCATCTGTAAATATAGTAAACTAAACATGAGTTCATACTGATGTCTCTGATTTTAATCTGTTTGCACATTGACCATTATAGCCTCTTCCCTTTTCTTATCACTCCACTCCAACTTGAGAAACTGGCTCCCACCATTCTTTTATTTAGTTATTGTGTTCCAGGATACATGTACAGTGATATCAGAATGGTTAACCTGTACTCACACTTCTTCCTGTAGAAAATAACTTCATCAACTAGAACAGTGCTTATTTACTTTTTTTTTTTTTTTGCCTTTAGTCTGACAGACTTATCTCATTTCCAAGTTTACTTTTCTTCAACCCCTTCAATAAGGTTGTTTTCATGTGCTTTAATCTAGTTAAAATGTTCGTTCACATTCAGCATTGCATCCTGAGAGTCTCCTACTTCCTCAGTAATATTGTGGTTTTTAGTGTGCAAACATGAAAATTCACTCTCTGTGCTGTGAAGTTCTTTGGGTTTTGACAAATGCTTTGTGTCACGTATTCACTGTCATTTTGGTATCATACAGAATAGTTTTATCACCCTAAACTCTAGTCATTCAACCTTCCCTCCACCCCTTAACCTGTGTTAACTACTGATTTTTTTTTTTAACCATCTCTCTAGTTTTAGTATTTTCAGTATGTCATATAGTTGAAAGCATACATTATATAGCCTTTCCAGAGTGGCTTCTTTCACTTAGAAATGTGCATTTAAGATTTATTCCTAGGTTTTGTGGATTTTTAGCTCATTTCTTTCTACTGCTGAATCATTTTCTATTGTATGCATGTAACCCAGTTTGCTTATCTTTTCATCTATCGAAGGGCATCTTGGTTGCTGTGAATAAAGCTGCTATAAACATTTATGTGCAAGTTTTTATGTAGGCGTAAGTTTTCAGTTCCATTGGGTAAAAACCTAGGAATACAACTGCTAGATTGCACAATAAGGCTATGTTTAGCTTTGCAAGAAATCGCCAAACTGTCTTTCTAAGTGGCTATATACTATGTTGTGTTCCAGGCAGGAATGAAAGTTTATGTTTTTCATATCCTCCCCAACACTTGGTATATTCAGTTATTTATTTTAGTCATTTTAATACGTGCGAAGTGGTATCTCACTTTTGTTTTAGTTTGAATTCTCTAGTGACAAATGATGTTGAACATCTTTATTTGGTTATCTGCCATCTGTAAATCTTCTTTGGTTAGCTGTCTGTTCAAGTATTTTGCCTGCTTTTTAAGTGGGCCATTTGCTTTCTCATTGTTGAGTTATAAAAGTTTTTTCTGTGTTTTGGATACAAATCCTTCATCAGCTAACATGTTTCCCAAATATTTTCTTCCTTTCTGTAGCTTGTCTCTTTATCTTTTAATAGTGTCCTACGCAAAGCAGAAGTCTATAATTTTAATAAAGTTGAACTTACCAATTTTTCTTTCAAGGACTTTTTTTGATGTTGTATCTAAAAACTCTTCACCAAACTAATATAATACAGATTTTCTTCTATGCTTTCTTCTATAAGTTTTATATTTCATATTTGGTTTTAAGATACATTTTGAGTTGATTTTTGTGAAAGATGTAAGGTCTGTGTCTAGGTGTCTACGTTTTTTTTTTTTTTTTAATTTGTTGATATTCACTTGTTCCTGTATCATTTATTGAAAAAAACATTTTCCATTGAATTGTCTTTGCTCCTTTGTCAGTAATCAGTTGACTATATTTCTGAGGGTCAGTTTCTGGGCTTTGTATTTTGTTCCATTGATCTGTGTCTTTTTTTTCCGCAAATACAATGCTGTATTGATTGTAGCTTTATAATAAGTCTTGAAATTATATATTATGAGTCTTCTAACATTGTTTTTCTTCTCAGTATTGTGTTGTCTGTTCTGGGTCTTTTGCCTTGCCATGTGTACTTTAGAAAATGTTTGTCAGTATCTAAAAATGTATCACTTGCTGGGATTTTGATTGGGATTGCATTGAATCTGTAGATTAGTTGGGAAGAACTGGCATCCTAACAATATTATGACCATGAACATGGATGTTACTCCCTTGAGTTCTTCCATCAGAGTTTTGTAGTTTTCTACAAAGGAATGCTGTACATGTTTTATTAAATTTGTACCAAAACATGCAATTTTTTTGTGGCTTCAGTAAATGTTTTTGTGTTCTTAATCTAAATTCCAACTGTTTATTGCTGGTATGTAGGAAAGCATTTGACTAGTAACCTTTTACTCCTTGTTTTACTAGCTTATTAAGTATAGGAGTAGGTGTGGGATTTGGGGGGTTTTTTGGACTATTTGGGGGGATATTTTTATGTAGTCAATGATGTCACCTGTGAACAAAGAAGTTTTACTTTTTTCTTCAAAATCTGTGTAAGTTTTATTTACTTTTCTTGTCCTATTGATGTAGGTGGGACTTACAGTATAGTGTTGAATAGTAGTTGTGAGAGTAGACATCCTTGCCTTGTTCCCAATCTTAAGGGGAACGCATTCAGTTTCTCACAATTCAGTATGTTGTAGATTTGCTGTACATGTTCCGTTTTCTCTTGAGACAGTCTCACTCTATCGCCCAGGCTGGAGTGCATCTAGGTGTCACCATCTAGGCTCACTGCAGCCTCTGCCTCCCAGGTTCAAGTAATTCTCATGCCTCAGCCTTAGTCGCTGGGATTACAGGCATATTCCACCATGCCTGGCTAATTTTTGTCTTTTTTCAGTAGAGACGGGGTTTCACCATGTTGGTCATGCTGGTCTGGAACTCCTGATCTCAAGTGATCCACCTACCTTGGGCTGACAAAGTGCTGGGATTACAGGTGTGAGCCACCACTCCTGCCCGATATTCTTTTTCAACTTGCGGAAATTTTCTGAAAGTTGTTATAAATGAGTGTCGCCGTTGGCCGCATCCTTTTTCTGCTCTATTTATATGATCACATTATTTTTCTACTTTAGCCTTGTTGATGTGGTAGACTACATTGATTTTCTAATATTAAATCAACCTTATGTACCTGGAATAAATCCTACTTGGTTATGGTGTATAATTCTTTTAACACATTATAGAATGGAGTTTACTAATATTTTTAAGAATTTTTGTACCTGTGTTCACGAGAGCTGCTGATTTCTAGTTCTTCACTTTAGACTCTCTTTATCCATATTGGTTATGGGGAGGCCTTGTTCTTGTTCCCCCTCAGACCATATGTCTCATCCTAAGCAGGTCACTGAGCAGTTGGGCTGGCCCCATCTCTGGCCAGTTGTAGCCTCTGAGGGTGATTAAGTATTTTTGAGGGATACTTCCTTTGTCAGGTCCCAACCAGTGCTCAAGAACAGGCTGGGGACAGTCACCACTGGCCTCCCTGGCTGGCCCAGACTGGTCCCAGCCTCTGACGAGTAATGTAGAAATACTTTTAAGGAGGCACTTCCAATGACCAGCCCCACAGATTGAGTTAGGAAGTGTTCCCTCTGCTTTTATTTTTTGGACAAGATTATAGAGAACTGGTATCATTTCATTCTTTAATATTTGATAGAATTGATTGAAACCGTATGGAGTTGATGCTTTCTTTTTTGGAAGGTTATTAACTATTGATTAAATTTATTTAATAGACATAAGCCCATTCAGATTATTTAATTCTTTTTGTGTTGGTCATTATGAATCAGAATCAGTCACATTCATGTAAGTTAAAAAATGTGTAAGCTTGGAGTTGTTCATAGTATTTCTTCATTATTCTTTTTTTTTTTTTTTTTTTTTTTTGAGACAGAGTCTGTCGCCCAGGCTGGAGTACAGTGGTGTAATCCTGGTTCACTGCAACCTCAGCCTCTTGGGTTCAAGTGATTCTCATTCCTCAGCCTCCCAAGTAGCTGGGACTATAGGCACACGCCACTGTGCCCAGCTAATTTTTGTATTTTTAGTAGAGATGGGGTTTTGCCATGTTGACCAGGCTGGTCTTGAACTCTTGACCTCAGGTCATCTACCTGCCTTGGCCTCCCAAAGTGCTGAGATTACAGGCCTGAGCCATCACACCTGGCCGAAACCCTCTTCATTTCTGATACTGGTGTTTGGGCTTTTTTTTTTTTTTTTTTTTCTCTTATTTAGCCTGTCTAGAGGTTTATCAATTTTATCAGTCTTTTCAAAGTCCAGCTTTGAGTTTTGATAATTTGCTATTTTTGGAAAATGAGTCTTTAACTGCGTGTTTGCTATCCCAGACACACTGAAGGAGGAGGAAGCTGGTCTGTAGGCAGCCAGCCCTGCCAGCTACAGTTCTCGCTGGAGGGCCTTGTCCAGATGAGGTGCATCATACTGTGTCTGTATTCTCTGGGGTAGCCACACTTTTCTGTCCTTATATTTTCTCGGGTTTTTGCTTCTGTGGAGCCATCATTGATAGAAACACCTCCTTCGTTGCTGACTTGAAGTCTCATGATTTACATTAGAAATACATGAATGTGTTGAATTCTACCTCAGAAAATGCCTGTGTTTACTTAACTTAATGTTGTTTTATTACCATGTAGTTGATACATTATTCAGGAAAGTACATTTTATTCTTCTCTCTCTGATGGAATTGTAGCATATATTTTGGCCTCTGACTTTGCTCACAGCTGTTCTGGGACAGTTTTAAAATCTCTTAGCCTCAGTTTCCTTGTCCTGATATAAGCAAGAAAAGGCACACTTCATAGTGTGGGAATGGAGTTTGGGTGTAATCCTGGCATGGCATCGTATAGAAGTCTTGGGTGCATGTGGCTTCTCCAAATATCACAGTTTCCTACTCTGTGTACTGACCAGAGATTGACTCCAGACTTCTTCTATATTGTTGCTAGACGAACTGCCTAAATGACTTAATTTCCTTTTGTAGATACCTGTTTCATGTTTGCTTTAGTTCTTTGCTCCTTATTCCTTTTTACAAAAATATAGAACTTTGATTTTGTTTCTGAGGTATAAATATATGTGAATAACAGAATGTTAGAGACTATGATAGATATGGCTAATTTGACCCTCTTGGTTACAGGGGAAGGGGAGGAGTTACAACACGGCCCGTTGGAGTTGTAGTACCACGAGGGACGCCAACTCCCAGAGGAGTCCTGTCCACCCGAGGGCCAGTGAGTCGGGGAAGAGGACTTCTCACTCCCAGAGCAAGAGGAGTCCCCCCAACTGGGTACAGACCTCCACCGCCACCCCCAACACAAGAGACTTATGGAGAATATGTAAGTGAAGGTGTCAGACAACACCTTGTTGATCAGATTGACTTAATCCAGACTTAGCACTGGATATTGTACCCACATACCCTCCCTCACTTTGTTTTGGTTCTTGAGTATTATACTTTGGTTCAGTAAATATTTATTGAGTGCTAAAGAAGTACTTAATACTAGAGGTATAAAAATGGCCTGATCTTTTTCATCAAGTAGTTTAAGGTATGGAAGAGGAATTTGGGTGGTGGGGAGGTGTAAGACTAAGGTTCAGGAGACATATTTTCAAGCCCTTATAAGAGTTTAATGTAACATTCTTCTATATTTCACTCCTGAATCCTTAAGTCATTTAAAAAATAATTGCCTGTGTATACCAAGATGGTTTCACCCTCAACTATTTCCTTTTAAACTACGCTACTGAGTATGGATTCTTAGTGGAAATTCTTTTCAGTGAAGAAAACAAAAGTTCTCTATTTTCAATTAGTGCAAATCAGTTTTTCATTTATCATTCAGTGATTCTTTGATATAATTCATAGACTGACTTAACATAAGAGAGAATTATAACCGCAAAAGTTGAGGGGGAACGGAATTCTTTGGTGTCCTCATTTACCATAAATGAAGAAAATAAGAAGCAATGGATAGGTGATTCATATTAATAATTAAAATTGTTAAAGTAAGAGTATATGAACTGTTGTCAATGAAAGGGAAGCAGTAACAATGATCAAATGCAAGAAACAGTAGGTTTTCATGTTTTACTTTAGGAGAGATCTCTTGCTAGGTGCTCTGTGCCTCTTTGGATAGTTTCTAGAAGGTTACAGTAATCCCCTGGGCCTCAGACAACCTCTTCAACCTCATCTGTGTGGCCACTGGTAAGATCAAAGTCTTTGTCTTGGACATGTTTAAGGTTTCGTAATTCCCTGAACATTCTGTGTCATCTTAGTCTTCCAGACCTTTGCTCATACTGCCTCCTCAGCCTAGAGTGATCTTCTCATGTTTCATTTGACTCTCTCCTTGTGTCCTTCTAGACTTAGGTCAACCATTGCTAGGGAAATTTAGAGGTGGTAATAGCCAACCTATTGAGCATTACTACAGTTCTTACATTTCTCTCTCCCACCTAGCTCGTGAACCTCTGGAAGGGCAGGAATGAATAGCTTTTATCTCTTTATACTTGGGAGAGAGTGCATACTGGGAACTCACTGAATTATATTTTAAGAAATCCCATAAAAGTTTTACAAGTTTGTTATTCAGTCGAGGAAGGATGTGGTTTCTCTCTTTTCTTTGATTTCCTTACAGTTAGAAGTGTTCCTACTTCCTAATATTCTCACCAGTTGACAATAATAATTATGCCTCAGCTCTTCCATAAATGCTGAGTCTCCTGAAAGTAGCAGAGACTATAAAGGAGAGGAAATCTTACATTCCTTTTAGGTAGGCCTAGTGTCTGTTCGTTTCCACTTTGGCTTACATTTATTTCTCTTAGGTTTAGATTTAATACAGATGTGGTTGGATGATGTAGAAGAGATTGCCAGGCAGGTTGTGTGGGAAACCTGGATCCTATACCCCATTTTACCATAAATTTCAATATCAGGTAGGCAAGATATTTAACTTTTTGGGCTTCATCATCCACTTATTTCAGAAAGAATGATTGCCTCCATTACATGTATTCATCTTTCTATTCAATAAAGATTGGATTTCTACCATGTGAGCCAGACACACATGTTGTCTGCCTCAGCATGTATACTGTAATTATTAGAGTCTGGAGATAAGTTATATAGATTGATAAAACTAAAAAATTCTTGAAAGGTAAAAGTCCGAAGGAGGAAAAGTAAAAGCAAGAGACATTCAAGACATTTGGGTTTGCTGCTTGTACTTTTGATTTTTTTATTTTTATTTATTTTTTATTTTTTTTTTTGTAAATGATAGGAAAGGCATTAAAACAATTGAATTGAGAAGTATTCTGTAGGATTAATTTACTCCCTTTCCATCTGCTACCAAGGATAATGGGATAGTGGCCCTGTAGAAGATTATCTATGTCTTTCCAGACCAGACAAAGGTTTAAGAGCTCTAAAGGAAAAAGTCAACCTTCATTGTTTGATTCCCACACTCACTGATGCCTGGCACTCTTCCAGGCACTGACTGTTACTGCAGCTGTGATTTCAACACAGAGCTGGTGCTCTTTCTGTCACATGGTAGTATAGACTTCAAATAACTGATGGCCACATCCACAAGTGTTCTAATTTGGCCGGAATGCAGCATTTGCAATTTTATCAACTTCATACAATAACAAGTCTTGCATACATAAAACAGCTCTGTGCTTTCCAGGTGTGCTTTGGGTGGTGTAGTGGGACACCAAAGAAAAAGAAATACCATCATGAGTGCACCTCCTTCCCCGAGTTGAATTACCGTCCTGAGGGGTTCAGATTACAAATGTTATAGCTTTCCCACTTAATTTAGCATCTATTATTCCTGGCATTGCCTTTTAAGATCACTAGTCAAGAGGAAAGATTTTCCTCATTTAGCCTAGCATTTTGTAAGCTGCCTTGGCACAGTTATAGTGAAGCTTCAGTGGCTTTTTCAGTATAGTAAAAGCTTCACTGTATATAACAAACTTTGCTGGTACTTGGTATAAGGAGTAGATAAAGCCCTTCAGCTCACTTACAGTGGCTTGCCGTCACTAGCACTGCCTCCCAGGTATACCCTTTTGACCTCATCTTCCTCCGCTGACCCAGTTTTAAATGAGTTTTGTAGTTCCAACTTTTCTAATGTAGCTTGCAGCCTCTAGCATAACTTCAGACATTGGCCATTGGTCTCAACTGAAATCCTAAAGATTACTCACCCATCCCGCTTAGTTTTACAACATGGTAGGGGGAGTGGGAAGTAAACTCTTCTTAAAAAGTTTTTTTTATGTTGGGCTCGGTGCGATGGCTCACGCTTGTAATCCTAGCACTTTCGGAGGCCAAGGTGGGCACATAACTTGAGGTCAGGAGTTCAAGACCAGTGTGGCCAACATAGTGAAACCTCATCTCTACAAACGAAAAAAAAAAGAAAAATTAGCTGGGTGTAGTGGTGCGCACCTGTAATCCCACCTACTTGGGAGGCTGAGGTGGGAGAATCGCTTGAACCCAGGAGGTGGAGGTTGCAGTGAGTTGTGATCAACCTCCACTGCACCCCAGCCTGGGTAACAGCGAGACTCCATCTCAAAAAAAAAAAAAAAATTGTGTCTTTGTTTCTAGGATTTTAGATAGGGTGGGTATATTATAAGATACCCAACTTAGAAAACCAAGAAACTGTAACACAAATAAATGGTTATTCATTCTTGTATCAAATGGGAAAGTTGACCATCTTTGAGTATACTAAAATTATTACATGGAACTAGAACATCATAAATTAGATTCTAAATTCCATGAGGGTAGGCACTCTCCACCTTCCTCCCCTACCTTCCAACCACCACACTTCACCTTTTTATTCCCAATAACTAGTATATGATGTCTGGCACATAGTAGGTCTTTAGTAAGTACTTACTGAATGAATGAATGGTCCCAAGACAGTTTTTAAAAATTGTCTCCTGTGGAGAACCCACCACAGATGTGTTCTGTGTGACTTTTCAGTTTTATTCACATAGCAATTTATATGTAACATAGTATTTAGCATATCGCAAGTTACTAGTAAAAGCATGTGATGTGAAGAAATATGATAGTATTTGAAAAAATAACTTTCCTAAGGTACTGTTGTCTTCTAGCACTGGACAGGTAGGCATAGGTTACAAATGAATGAGATTAATTTTGTTAGCTCCTAAAGGAAACAGAAAAACCTACTATAAGTCTCATCACAGTATAAAAAGGGGCTTTCAAGAAGGATGTAATATTTGATGAGAAACTGCTCTCCACAAGGCACTTTGATATACGTCACGTTTTCCTTAGAACCACCTACTGTGATCTCTATTGTACAAATGAGACTTTAAGGTCAGGGAAGTTAAGTGCCTTGCCCAAAGTCACAGGACTGGTAAAGAAGGAGCAGATTCAGGATTCCAAGTTCAACGCCTATGTTCTGTCTTGAAAAACCAGTACTTTAAAAAACAAAACCAAAAAATCAGTGTTCCCACTAGCCAAGATTATAAATAAATATCTTCATCTTTGGAGAAAGTGTAACAGATGCTGTGTGTTCCCTTCATCAATGCCAGCAAATGCCGTGAAAGGGATTATAGGACACTGAACGAAATAACCTCTGTGTTCCTTGTGATTCAGTAATTCCCTGGTTTTAAGCTACCCAAAGTAGGTAAATGGAAATGAACTGTTAGGAAGAAAGGGATGATGTTCGGATTAAAAAGAAATGAACACGTGAACAAAGCACTGCTAATACATTTATTGGCAAAAATAAGAATAACACTTTCATTTAAGAATTTCACAACATCTGTATCTCTGAAAAGGGCTTGTCATTTCTTTGGAACTCAGAAACGTAATTTTTAAAAATCTCCTTGGAATGTATCCAGTGATAAAGGTTTGATTTCTATACAATGTGTTTGGCTATATCAAACCAACTCAGTTTACTTTTCATCAACTTTCATTTAAAATTTACTATCCGAGGCCATTATTTCCAGAATAAAAGATGAAAAAAGATCACAACAGTGGTTTACTTAAACAAAATGAGGAATATTCTATTTTTTAAAATCCTGCCACAATAGCTGCATTTTTCAGAAAGTATGCATTTCAGTCTTTAAGATACTCAGTGATTTTCAGATTATGTGTACTGCAAGTATTCTGATACAGTTTTAGGCCCAAGAAAAACTTAGCCGTATCTGTTCTAATTATTTTTACTTATATTATGCCTATTTTAGAAAGTGTACTGCTTTATTAGCCAAAGTGAGAAAACTTGATAATTTACAGGTATTTCCTTGTAAAATGTGCCTATTGAAATTCGTCTGCTATTTCTCAAGGTGAGTTGGTGAAGATATTTGATCATTTATATTGTCATCTGAGCCAACAGTTCTTCATTGGAGTCACTGTAACAAAATATTCCCTGAGTGTGCTTCATTGAGATGAACACCTGTTAGCAAATAAATCAATTTGACTCTGATTATTATTACAAGAATACGTATGACACAGTAGCCATTTGAGTAGGATAGACTAGCCATTGGTAACACCAAATCCATCTCTCAATAATTCTCCTTTTCAGAATAACGCTCAAACAAGATAATTTAACATGGTTAACTTTTTCCCAAAATGAAGAAAATAGATAATGGATGTTTTTTCAGTCATTTAAGTATAAATTTGGGACCTTCTGCTCTACTTTTAACTTAGTAAACTTAGATATAATTACAGTAACTCCTCATCTCTTTTTGGAGAACAAAAAGTACCTTTTTTCCAAAATAACATTGATTTATTATTTATGTCCAAATAATGAAATAACTGACAAATTAAGATAACCCAGTGCACATTCAGTGAGAGCGCTTTGATAACTTAAAGTGCTGGTGTCATTACACAGAAAAGCATGCCTGGTGTGTCCTGGCAGAGCCCAATTTACATATGAATTTCTAAAGTGAAACCATTTTTTATAAATTGTTTTAGGGTCAACATGCGAAGAAAATACACAATCTGAATAAATTAGCATCCCCCTAACACTCAGTATGGTAGTTTTATTTATTATCTATGTAAGACCTTTTTCATTTCCATTACTTTACCTAAACAGTTGCATGTTATTAGCTACTGAAAGGAAAACTATTTCCTCTTTACTGCTGCTCTCAATACTTCACTTTTGCACTGTATGTATGTGTTGTGTTCAGTTCTCTGCAGACATCGACTGTGTGTCCTACGGTTTAATTCTGAAACCAATTACCAGGAGTTAGCACAGACCCTACAGTTAAAGGCTTAGTCCCACTTGAGATGCCAGTTGCAACTGATGGGCCCCCAGGTTACTCACAACTTGTGTCTGACTTAGATGGAAATTAGAGATTCCCACAACCCCTTTCTCATGTTTGATAATTTGTTAGAACGGCTCAGAACTCAGGAAAGTAGTGTACTTACTATTGCTAATTTGTTATGAAAGAATACAGGTCAGGAACAGTCTTATGGAAGAGACACATAGGTCAAGGTGTTGGGGAGGGCATTCCATGCCCTCTCCAGGCAGCCACCCTCCGGAAGCCACCTCCGTGTCTTCAACCAGCCTGGAGGCACTCCAAACCCCTTCAGTTGGAGTTTTTAATGGAGGCATCACTACATAAATGTAATTGATTAAATCATTGGCCATTAGCGATTGACTCAATCTCCAGCCCCCTCCCCTCCCTGGACGTGAGAGATGAGGCAGCAAGTTTCAACCCTTTAATCACACAGATGGTTCCCTTGACAGCCAGCCACCTCTCCTCTATCCTTAGGGACTTTCTGGAAGTCATCTTATTGATGTAAACTCTTCTGTGATTGAAAGGGACTTGCTATGAGTAGCAAAAGGCCCTTCTTTCGCCTTTATTGCTCTTATCACTTAGAGACTTCCAGGGGTTTTAGTAACTGTGAGCCAGGAGCTGTAGAAGACAATCAAACTATATATGTCTTGCTATATCATAGTATCAAAACTACCAAATCTAAATTTCTAACTCTGATATCATCTGTTCACGGTCCCTTCTCCCTGAATGCCCTATAAGCACTTTGAAAGCTGTGATATAGACCAACACAACGGGCCTCTTTCTTCCCCAGAGTTTCTTGTTAAGATGAATGACACTACCATATAACCAGACTCCCAAGGTCTAATTCTTTCATCTTCCTTCTCTGTATTCAAATAGCTACCAAGTCTTTTCACTTGTTCCTCATGAATAGCTGTTTGATTTCAAGCTCATCTGCATTGCCGCTGGTTTTGTTACGATGCTCTTCTTGTTCACTGTTTTATTCCTAGCACCTAACATATAGTAGTCACTTAATAAATACTGGTAGTTTGGATGGATGGATGCACAACAGACAGAGGTTGTCATAGCCTCCTCAGTTGCACCTTTGCTTGTAGTCTTGCTCCAGCTCATTCCTTTCCTTAAATAATGTATTCTTCATACTACTTCCAGTGTACTTTCTAATATCTAACATTGAATATGCTACTGCCCTCCATCTCCCCCCACAAGGAAGAGAACTAGTTGAAAATTTTAGAAGGATCTTAGTCTCTTCAGGATAAACTTGAGACTCGTCTGCATTGTGTTTAAGGGCCTTCCTGAGGCCGTTCATTCTCCTGTTGACTAACTGACTGTCATTTTGCATTCAGTCTATCCCAATTGCAGTCCCTTAAACATAGCAGGAACTGTAAACTGTCTGTTTTCCTGAGCTCTTGGCTCTCTTTGAATGCGCTTTCTTGTTTTGTCCATGCCAACTCTGTTTACTATTTGTAGTCCTTGATCGTGGAGCCTTCTGGACCTAATCAAGCATAGTTAGCAGCATCTTTCATGTCCCTTTAACAAGTTGTACCCACTTCTATGTTTACTTACTTGTCCTCGTCCTCAGTAGACTGTGGGATCCTTTAGGGAAGAAACTGTGTCTTTGTTTTATCTTAGTATACCCAGTCTATCACAGGACCTGACATTTTGGAGATACTAAGTAAATGTGTGGAGGATGGATAACATGGCCTTTGTCAATGCCAACTAATTCCGTGTCATGCCATATGTTATGTCTACTTTTCAGCACACTTAGTGAAATAAAATTGAATATCTTAAACAAGTTTTAGCAGACATAACATGGTCCACTTTGTAAACTGGTAAGTATGAAAGACAATGCAATTTAATATAAAGATTATTATTCTGAGAGGCAAAATACAGTCATGTATCCCTTAACAACAGAGTTATATTCTGAGAAATGCATCATTAGGCAGTTTCATCATTGTGTGAACACCGTAGAGTGTTCTTAGACCATCTTAGATGGTAGAGTCCACTACCCGCCTAGGCTCTATGCTTTTAGGGAACAAACGTGTACAGCATGTTACTGTACTGAATGCTGTAGACAGTTGCTACACATGCGGCATTTATGTCTGTAAACATATCTAAACATAGAAAAGACACAGTAAAAATGTGGTATTATAATCTATGGCTCCACTGTCCTATATGTGGTCCATAGTGACCAAAATGTCGTTATGTGGTGTGTGGCTGTACTTGGTTTCTAACCTCCCTTCTCTTCAGAGTGACCGTCTGTTGTGTTTTCATGCACACTATTTAAGCTTTCTGGGCCTGAATTTTCTTTTAATCTGCAAAACAGTGGTGATGATACATAGATAGCGGTTAGTCTAAATGACATTCTTAACCTCTTTCCAACTTAAAAAGTCTGCAGTGGATTGAGTATTTTTGTCAAAACTTTGTTTCCACTCTCACCCTAAAGATGGTTTTTGAAATAAAAATTGTGTTTTCATCAAATAGAAACCTTAATTGAAAAGTAAGTTACGGAATAAACAAATACATGTTTTAATGATGGTAGAAACAAGCTAAAAGTGAGTAGCTGTGAGCCTTTTGAATTCTAAAACATCTTGAAAAGTGTTTTACAAAATGAGATTTAAAAAATACAGACTTGCCATCCCTTAAGATGTATAAACTAAAATTGCCTTAGGAATTCTAATCATGCTATTTTCTAACTCATTTAATTATGATTGCATCAGCTCTCTATTCATAAGAAGTACTTATTATTCACTAATATCTCTTGATATCTCAATGTTGTGTAATCAATTCTAAGCATTTGAGGCTGAGCTGATGGGTTAATCACCTTTAAAGGTAAGTATGCTAGAGCATTTTAAATGTAGTCATACAAGCTTGTAAGAATACAGAACCTGTTTTCTTCGGCAGATAGTTTTTGTTCTTTGATTATCTAACTGTAAGATGTTTGTTGAACAGAGCGTGGAATCGTCCTTAAATCGTCTCCTGAGTCATGGTAGTGCCTACTTAAGAGAGTCACTAGGTACCTTTTCAAAGTCACACAGCCTATTAGGGCAGAGCTAGAATTCGAAGGCCAGCATTCTGGCTCTAGATGTATTCTAACGGAGAAGCTAACAAATGGGAAAAATTATTTAATCTCTTTGGACATAAAAGTTATTATACAGAATTTTGAACAAGCGATACATGATTAAGGAATAATTGGTTTTACCAATCCTTCTGCAACTACTGCAGGATATGTTATTTCCTCATAGGACAGCTGCCATTGGTTAACTTAATCCAGGTTTAAAGAGTCAAAGAGATAGTTTTGAATAGGAGCAGAAATCTAAACCTCCTGTTGTACAAGCAGGCCTGCCTTGTCTGTGTGTTCCCCAGTGTCATGACTCACTAAGGCTGTGTAAGATGAAAGTTGTCTTGAAGAAACCACTGTTGCTACCATAAATGGTGCCCTCATCTGTACATGGGAATAGAGGGACCACTGTTTTCTCTTTGTGATAAGAATAAACTCTTCTGAAATTTTGATGACTAGGAACATCAATGAAGGTCTTTAGGGGAAGCAAAATGTATTTTTTAGTATACATGTTGTTATTTAATGTGGATTTTATTTAAGGACTCAAGGAAGTCATCCTTCTCACTTTTTTTAGAAAGCTAGAGCTCACCTGAAGCTTTAACTGTATGACTAGTTTGGAGATTTTTGTAGAGACGAGAGTTGTACTGACGGCAAATTTCCCCAATGCAGTGACTACTCACATAATATTTGACAGTTAACTAATCTCAAAACTGCTTCAATTATCTTGTTTTCCACAGTGAAAAATTTAATTAAAACAGAGTACAGATTGTGAAAAGGTTATTTATGAAAATGCATTTTAAATGGAATTGAAAAGCCTAGGGACACCTTTTTATTTTAGATAAAAAGATGAAGGTTCTATAATTTTTCATATTCATTTTACCAGAAGCCAGGGTAAAAGCAGTATGCAATTTACTTGAAATGTCTATCAGAAGCCTCACAAATCAATCTTTTGCCTAAATTGCTTGAAAGGTTGACTTATTTTAGAAATGACTTTAGGAAATAAGTTCAGATTTAAAACTTCCGAGTGTGGAAGGTTTTTTTTGGTTTTGGTTTTTTTTCTTCCTACTTTAAAACAACAACCAAACACCTTATCAAGGTAGCGGAAAGCTCTAAAGTGAAAATGTCATTAAGGCATGGAAAGCAAATTTTGCTGTCATAATCAGGCTTGCCCGTCCAAGTTTGTTGAGCTCTGATGGTTTTATTTGAGCTGATGTGACAGATGTAACATATTCCTCCGGTGAATTAGGGCAGAGGCAGGGAAAGGAACTTGTGAACCACTAGATTATTCGTTTGTTATAATGAATTTTCTGCAAGAACCTGCCACGTTAGTTTTACACCAGCATTCATAGAACACGGTCTCTGCCTTTAGGTAGATTAGAGTCTAAGAAGGAACATAGTGTTGGGGAGGAAAAATAATTTTCTCTCTACCTTCTGAGTTCTTAGCTGGAATGCACCCAAAAGAAAAATAAGTTTTTTGACATGCATATTTTATATATATGTGAGAGATACTCAGGGAATTAGTAAATCTCAAAGAGGTGGCTTAGAACTCTGGTTTATATAGCATCTTCCGTAAGGAACAGTAAATTTTTGCGGAAATGACTAGATAGACAAAGGCAAAGGACTGTAAGTCTCTAGGGAGAGCAAATTCTGGAAAGGTAAATAAATGGAAGTTTGTTATGTAGATTCCTCTGTTGGCATCTCAGGCTAATAAGGGTCCAGAGTTATCTTTGTGAGCCTCAGTGTCTTACTCCTGTAATCCCAGCACTTTGGGAGGCCGGAGTTGGAAGATTGCTTGAGGCCAGGAGTTCAAGACCAGGCTGGGCAGCATATTGAGACCCTGTCTCTGCAAAATTAAAATAAATTTAACAAAATAAACTTGTTTTTGGTGATCAACCTTGGTCCCTCCTGGTAGAAAGGGGAGGAGGGAAACCTTTACCTTTATAAATGTATGTCTTGCTTTGATGCAGATATAAGAGGGCAGAGAGCTTTTTTAATCTGCTGATTCTCAATTAGCTTCAGCTCAAAATAATCTTTATGCTAAAGTGGCATATTTTGGGTTGGCATGCCTGATCTCCTGCAGTAGTTATCACCCTCACTTTGAATTCTTTCATAATTACTTGTGTATTTTAGTTGGTCAGTCTGTTATTTGGATCCACAAGTATACATCTTATTTAAGGTACTTATCTTAGAGTAATGTAAGTACTCTTTTATTTTTCTTATTACTTTCCATTATAGTCTAAGTTATTAATGGTAGGTAGGAGCCATGCCTTTTGATCTACAGGACCCAGTATATAGTAAATACTCAATGTTACATTTCTTTCTTTTTCGGTTGAGACAGGTCTTGTTCTGTCACCTAAGCTGGAGTGCAGTGGCGCAGTTACAACTCACTGCAGTCTCAGCGTCCGGGACTCAAGCGATCCTCTGCCTCAGCATTCTGAGCAGCTGGCACCCAATGTGTGCCACTGTGCCCGGCTGATTTTCTTATTTTTTATAGAGACAAGGTCTCACTTTGTTACCCAGAATGGTCTCAGACTCCTGGCCTCAAGCAACCCTCCTGCCTTGGCTTCCACAAGTGCTGGGATTACAAGTGTGAGCCACTGTGCCCAGCCTGGATTTCCTGATGCAGAGACAAAACAGTTAAGCTTGAGAATTAGAACACCTATAATTGACATGTACAAAGAATAGGGAGGAACAAACAGGAGGGAGAACTGCTTGATGGAATGTGGTAAGCACTTAGAGGAGATAACATTTAAACCAAACGGGAAGGGGATGAGTAGCATTCAGGTAGGAGGAACCAAGAGGTCTCCCTGCGCAGACTCTATGTGATATTTAAAGGTGTAGACACAGGGAGAATCTTAGTGTGCTTCAGTCAGCCAGAAGAATTTTGGTGATGTCCATTATTGATGAGGTTTATTATCATCTTTATCTTTATACATTTTTATTCTATTAATTCTGTTTATAGGTAGAATAGAGTGTGAGGTATATAACAGGATGTGGAATCAGGACTGTAGTGGTTAAAAGTAAATAAAATAAAAAAGCAGATTTAAAATAGAACCACGTTGTCGGGCTGGGTGACAGAAGTGGAAGGCCAGCTGGCCATCGTGATGTGTTCTTATAGTGTGGCATTATCCTGGAGAGTTCACTACAGTACAGGGTCTGGCCCTCAATTTTATAGGGCCAGGCAGTGTATCATAGGAGTTAAAAGCAAAGTTGGGAGCCAGACTGACTTTACAGTCCTTGACCTGTCTTTAATTGCTGTGTGACCTTACTCAAATTGCTTAACTGTTCTGTGCCTCAGTTGCTAATTCAAAGACGGAAATACTCGGGCTTATCACATGAGATTGTTAGGTTATAAAGATGAGGTAAGTTATCTTGTGGAAAGTACTTGATACCTGACACATAAAAGGTGATATATAAGTATTTTATTGTTGTTGGCGCAGAAATCTAGTTCTTCAGTTTACCAGTGTAGCTCAGTCTTTCAGGGCATACTCTTGCTGTATGTTGGACAGTAATATATAAAAATTATAATATCCAGTACTATTCACATGTGCTAGAATGACTAAAATTAAAAAGGTACTTTAAATTGTGGACTGGGATGTGGCATAGTAGGAACTCTGATGCACTGCTGTGGGAATGTACAGTGCTGCAGCCACTTTGGAAAATTGTCTGGTACATTTGGCTGTCTGTTATGAGCACAGCCCTCCCCAGGACCTAGCAGTCCTGCTTCTGGGTAATTCCTCACCAGAGATGCATATGTAGGTGCACTGGAAGAGTGTGTAAGAATCCTGTAGGCAAAACCTAGAAAGAAGCAAAATGTCTATCAATAGTAAAATGGATGAACAAATTATAGTGTAATAATTTAGTGTTTTAAAGCAGTAAGAATAAATCAAGTGTTGCTACACACAACATCGGTGAATCTCACATAATAATGAAGGAAAAATGGCACAAAATAGTAGATATTCTGATTTCATTTATATAAAGCTCAAAGCAGGCAAAATTCATTGATGGTGCCGAGAGTCAGGATGGTGGTTACTTTCGTGGGAAGATGGTGATTCAGAGGGAACAAGGGCAGCTTCTGGCAACTGTTGATGTTCCATTTCTGGATCTGAGCATCAGTTACTTTTTTACTCCTGCTGTGTAGCTTGGTTGTACTCAGTTGGTAAGAATTCACAAAGCTGTGTACTTAGGATTTGTACCTTTTTATGACTTATTTTATGCTTGAATAAAAAGTTTAAAAATATGACCAATTTGTGAGTTAAGAGAATTGATAAGACTAAATAGACCAGCTGCTCTCATTTAGAACAGAGTAACACATCTTCCTTCAAGCAGATCTGTTATTAGACCACGTGGTAATCTGACAGTTCCTCAGTAAGTCTAAAAGCAGAGCAGAGAATAATCTTAATGCAAATATTATACAACTCTGATAGCCTGTTCTTAACATTTTCCCTGTACAGAAGCCTCTGCACTTTGAATTACACGTGCCTTTTGGTGGGCCAGGAGCCATTTCCCCTTTACAGTGGGACTAAAGACACTTGGCATCTCTCATCTGGCCCATCATTCAAAGAGGGGCTGTTGTTCTTCTCAAGGAAGAACCCTTGGAAGAGTGAATGAATCAGTATAAATCCATGACTAATGAAACGCTCACCCCGTGCCAGGCACTGGGAACACAGTGGTAGACAGGCAGATGAAGCCCTTGTTCTCGTGGAGACTCAGTTCTGCTGGGAGACATGGACAATAATACATATTGGGTATTGATGAAAGTCAGCTTCCAGACTCTTGCTGAGCATGACTACAAAAGGTGAAAGAAACAATCAACAAATAAACAAAAAATTCTTAGAAGGCATGGAAGCTAAAATGGTTAAAAAATAATAATAACTGGGCCAACAGCTTGAAGGAAAATGAAAATGAAAGGCAGTTTTCCTCTGAATCACGTAGTATGAAAAATGACTGGTGTGACTGTTTCCTCAACTCTCTTAAGAAGGGCACATAACTAGTATCATTCTAGATACAGAGGAAAGACATTGATTCATTTTACACACAGTGGATGTCTTAGGACATCAGATTTCGTTCTCTGGTGGAACCTTGGTGAGAAAGACTGCTATGAGCGTCTGCCAGTTTCTAAAGAAGGTAGGTGAGAATGTGAACTGAGTCTTAAAAGAAACCTAGAGCCCAGAGAAGTTTTAAAAAATGGGCCTTAAGGGTCCACCCCACTTAGGTGAAGGGACTGATAAATCCCCTTTGCTGTGGAATGGATCCCAGAGAAGCTGTACTTCCAGAGAACACACTGATACTCAGCTTCCAATCATAGCAGTCCTTTGTGGGACTAAGGTTAACCTAGACTTGCCAATTCTATTCTGAAGAAATATAGCAACATAGTCCTGAAATTATTTTTTTCATGTGTAATTGCTGATATTCAATAAAAAATTACAGGCATACAAGAAGGTACTATAATAAAAAACTAAGGAAAAGTACAGAAGTAGACACAGTGGACTCAGATAGCAGATATTAACTATACTCAATTATAAAAAAGGAATTAAAAAATAAATTTGATGATTTAAACTGAACTGGAATGTATAGAAAAATAGACATTTTGTAACTGAAAAGAACTACATGGATAGGTTCAGTAGCAGATTAGACAGAGCTGGAGAAAGAACTGGTGTGCTGGAAGTTAGATCAGCAAAGCATGAAGAGACTGGACCACATGGAAAGGACCCTGAGCACAGAGTCTCTCATGGCCATCTTGCTCGTTTAAAGCCCAGAGGTTCCACGTGGTCTGGTCCCTGCACCTCTCTCCCAGCTCACTCCACTTTTACTTCTTGTCTTACTCTATTCCTGCTGCTATAGCAAAATTATAATATTAATAAACTATAATAATGAGATGTAATTAGATACCTTAGATGGATAATTTATAGAAGAAATGTATTCTCACATTTTTGGAGGCTGTGTAGTCCAAGATCAAGACACCTGCAGATTAAATGGTGAAGGCTTGCTCTCTGATTCATTGATGGTGCCTCTTGCAGTGTCCTCACAGGGCGGATGGACAAAATGGATGGCAGGGACTGGAGGGTCAGGCAGCTCTCTGAAGCCTGTCACGAAGGCATTAAACCAGTTCATAAGAGTAGAGCCTGCATGTCTTAAGCACTTTCCAAGAGGCCCAACTTCTTAATTCCACCACAATGGACATTAAGTTTCAACATAAATGTTGAAAGTACACAAACATGCAAACCACAGCACTCCTCTGCCTCATGGCCTTTATGCTTGCTGTTCATTCTATCTGAAATACTCTCCCACTAGTCCCCTAAAATCCGTGTGACCAGCTCCCTCATGGCTTTCACATTTGTATTCAAAGTCTCTTATCTGAAAGGACCTCTCTGGCCACAGTGTCTAAACTCTCAAACCTCCCCAACACTCTCATTGTCTTATATACCATATATTTTGATTGGTTTTGTTTATCTGCTTCCCCATGAGGACAAAGATTTTCATTTTGTTTTGTTGGTGATGGATGCTATGTCCCCAGTGCTCAGCACAGTGCCTGACACATAGTCGGCATTCAGCAACATCTGCTTCCCAGGATAGATGGAAAGATGTCCATAAAAATCTGTAGCATGATGCAAGGTTAATATGGATCCAATGAAATTTAGTTATTCCCCCTTTTTCCTATCTTTGTGGAATTTCTGGTTTAATTTCATTTTCTTTAATTTTTAAATTTACAGTTAGTTTTCCCTTCACTTGTTCGTAGGATTTCTGACTTCATTGTTATTTTGTTTTTCTGTCAGTGTATTTTTCAGCACCTTGACAAATTAAACAAATGAAATTCTATCTCAGTTGGATATGAACTAAGAGAAGAGATCCTATGAATGATTGACACAGACATATTTTAAAAGGCTATATTCAGATGTGGATAGAATGGCAGCTAATCTTGGTCAGTCATTACCTAAAATCCAAAGTAGTTAATACAAGTATTTGCAGGATGGAAATGTAGACATCACATTTTAGAGAAAGTTTTAAGAATTCATCTTATTCTATAAAAGTCAAATACCTGGATAGCTTTGATTTTTCTCTGGTCTGAAAGCTTGAGAGCGTTAAAAGGAATAGGTCTTTAGCTAAAAAAAAAACTACGTTTATTAGGTATGAACTGTGCCAAACAATTTTCATAAGTAATTTTTGGCTAATCTTTCCACAACCATTGGCTACAACCAGGAGGTATATTATGATTACCATTTTGCAAATTTTGAAATTGGGCTTCAGAGAGATTAGTGACTTCCCCAAAGCCACACAGCTAGTAAGTAGCAGATCTGGAATTTGAACATAGTCATCAGACTCCAAAGACTGATGCAAAGAAGTTGTATTGTCTAGAAGTCACGTAATATTTTCCTCACAGCCCTAAAGTAAACAACTGGGCATGTGATTTAATTCTTAAATGATGACTTATTTAAATGATAGGAGAAAGATTCTTATGTAGAATTGTTAATATGGTAATTTTTATCTTTAGTTGACTTTGTGATGTGCTCATTGTCTACTTAATGCGTCTCAGAGGTGATACTACATCAACCCGGATACTGTTACCCAGAACCCCAGTGAAAACTGAATTTCTGAAAAGACTGTTTTCAGTTAATGTTTGTTCTTTAAACTCAATCAAATTATAAGACTAAGCTTTTAGCACTGTGTTTTATATGAAAACTTTTTCCATGTTGAAGTGACCAGTTTCCCAATTAAAGTGAGATGTCAGATAGCGTAATTACATTCTTTTAAAACGACTCAAAACTGAAACAGTATTTTAAAAATCACTTTTTTAAACTCATCTGTTCATTTAAAATGATTTTTTCCAGGTTTACATGTGATTTTACTTGTAACAGAAATAGAATTAAATAGGTCATACTGTTTCCTTTACTCTGGAAAATCTCTTCTTTTCAAAGCAAGATTTCTCTGGTGTTTGTCTGTGTGTCGGTCTGAGTTTTATAGGTCAGGAATGACAAATGAAGAATCTCCACCTGTGTAAGAACACACCTTCCCTTCCTGTAGCCTGGCATCCGCCAAGCAGACAGCTCGCCACTGGCATCCGCCAAGCAGACAGCTCACCACTGGCATCCGCCAAGCAGGCAGCTCGCCACTGGCATCCGCCAAGCAGACAGCTCGCCACTGGCATCCGCCAAGCAGACAGCTCACCACTGCCGGCTCAGTGCCGTTTCTAAGCTGAAAAGTCAGATTTGATGAATAAGCAAGTCTTTTTAATGAGGCAAACATTATTTATGTTTATAATACTAATTTCTCATCCATGTTTGTTCAGTTTTTAATAATGTTCTGATTTCAGAAGTAGAATACAGAGTTCCATAGGCAATTTTCTGCTGAGGGCAGGGAATCTAAGACTGATGCTTAATGTTTGACAGAAAATGATATAGGTGAGTTCTTGTCATCAAATTTTACAGTATTGTAATACTGCATTTTATTATACAGTATCTCCTCAAGTTGCATTTTTCTTAAAGAAGCACTTAACTACATTTCTTGCCACTTGTCATTAATTAGTTCTTTTTGTCATTTGTTCAACAAACGTGACCACATGCCTCCTATGTGCTAGACACTGGGAATACAAGAGAAAAGGTCTGCTTTTTACCCTTAAGGACCTTACAGACTTACTAGTCTGTAACTGTATGCAAAGAAATAATTACAGGAGCTGTGAATATACAAGTTATTAGTTATCATGGACGCAGGAAGGAGAGAGGGATAATTCAGCCTGCATTCTTCTCGCTGGCTCACCAAAAAGGTGATGTCAGAGGAAACAGCCCGTGCAGAGGAATTGCGGGTGAAACGACACAGCTGCTGCAGGGTCATCGCGCAGGTGCTGAGGCACACAGCACCAAGCAGCAGTGGCAGGCGCCTCCCTGGGTGAGTTACTGTGGGCAGAACTGTGAGAGGCTTAGGAATTTGTTCTTTCTCTTGTATCTTTGTTTATTAGTTAATCTCCCCCTATTGTTCTCAGGACAAAGGAGTGCGGAATGGAGATTTTAAGCAGGCAGGGAAGCAGTACAAGTGAGGATTTGCATTCTAGGTGTATAATTTTGGAGGAATGTTTAGATAAGGAAGCATTAGAAATCCAGGATCAGTTAGGGTCTCTGACTAGTCCAGTTGAAGAATTCTGAATGATTCTGATGAATCTAATAATTCTGAATGAAATGATTCACATTAGGAATGTAGAGGAAGGGGGGATGGGTGTAAGAGAGATTAGGGAGATTAAAAATAGACTCATTGGCTAGTTGGATGACAATGGGATGGTAAAGCAGAAAGCATTGATTTTCTCCAGATGTTAATGCCTTCCTAGTTGTGTGTGGACTGATGGATTCTCACCACAGTATTAGAGAGCTCTTGTATCTCCAGCACTGCCTTGCTCACAAGTGCATGGCCTGATTTTTAAAGTGCAAGGAAAGGGATAAAACATCTTTGCAGTATATTTTGACAACATAGGGGTGCGGTATGTATGTATGTATTTGAGATAAGGTCTTGCTTGGTCATCCAGACTGGAATGCAGCGGCATGGTCTTGGCCCTGCGCGGCCTTGGTCTGCAGCCTCCGCCTCCCGGGCTCAAGCAATCCTTCCACCACAGCCTCTTGAGGAGCTGGGAATACAGGTGCCCACCACCATGCCTGGCTAAGTTTTGTGTTTTTTTAGCGGAGACAAGATTTCTCCGTGTTGCCAAGACTGGTCTCAAACTCCTGGACTCAAAACAATCCGCCCACCTCAGCCTTCCAAAGTGCTAGGATTAGTAAAGGAGCTTTATTAAGCTTCTTCCAGAGGAAATTCCTTAGATTGCTTATAACTTTAAACTGCCAGATTTCCTCACTTTTGGTCATCTGATGAATGGCTAGAGGCTCTGGGGATATATGGACCAGCTGAGGAAAATTCAGGAAAGAGGTGAGAGGACTAAACAAAGAAGAATTTGGCCTGCTTTGCCTCTAGAGGCATTCAATCCAGCAATGTAATGATCATCTTTTAAGTCGTCATTATGTTCCAGGCACTGTTGCTACTCTGTGCCTGGTGTGGTAGTGTGAAAGAATTAATAAGACACAATCCATATTCAGAAAGGTAGGTGAGGCAAAAGCAAGGCATATCCTATGCAGCCCAGTAATAGAAGTATATATGTTAGGTCCATTGTTGGCGTAACAAAGGTGTCATAGACGGTTTTCATGGGATTGAGAAGTTATAACAGAATTGGAAGCTCTCATTTTAACTTCACCTTGAAAAATTCACTAGACAGAGAGGGCAGGCCAGAGACTCATAGGAAACAGCATATGAAGTAGAAATAGTCATTGCATGGGAGGCACAGAACACATTGCAGAAAAATGAGTCTGACATGTAGACTGGGGCTTGTCACAATGGGGTTCTCTAGGAGCAAATACGGAAATGTGAAAAATTACACAAAAATTTCAAATATAAAGAAAATCTTTCAGCATATCTGAGCAGTGCCAGCAGTGAAGCATAGTGAGTTCCTCATCCCAGGTCTTGGCAAGCTTTTCAAGAATAGATTCTAAGCTTAGATGTGTGCTTGATCTAAATCTTGGACATCCCCTTCTATACTTTGATTCCACTCAATTATCTGTTGAGTCATAGCAAATAATGCATTCACTATTTTTTTAAATTTCTATCTTAGCCTCAGAAACATCTACTGAAGAATTTTATAATACAAAACTATGTAAATAAGAAAAAATGAGCAACCAGTGGTTCAGAACACTGGAAGAAGATGGGAGCGTTAGGGAAAAAAGGGAGGCCTGCTAAACCCTCAGATCACCCAGTCCTCAGACAAAAAAAATCTTAAGGTTTAGAGGCTGTTACCTAGCTCCACTACTCTCTACTCTTCCTCATTTTAATCATTTGCTGAATCATTTGTTTATTGGTTAATCCCCCTTCACTGTTGTTCTCAGCCAGTGACCTCTTCTCCTTCCTTGTGGTAAAAATAGTAGATGTTCAACAAGAATTCCCTGTGCTCTCTGCCTGGAAACTTGGACACTGATTTGCAGTCACACTCAGCTTTTCCTCCTTTTCTCCTATTGCAGTCTGCTTCATGCTTCCCTGTGTGTTTCAAGTGTTGTCCACTGAACAAATAATACTCGTCATAATGGAAGTACAAAATATTCACCAGCATGGCCAAATCAAACTGCGAAATCCTCCTGAATGAAATCTTGTGAAAATTGCAAATTTAATCTCTTAATATCTTCAGTGTAAAAATATCAAAGTCAGTAATTCAAAGACCTAAACAGTTTGAAAATTCAAATAAATTGCTAGTATTGTAATATCTGACAGAATAATTGAGTAAGGAATGAGTGTCATAACTGTAGGATTAAAACAGTATACTGCTTAATATTTTATTTTTTATAATTCTAATCATTTACAATCTTGATTCTTCAAATAAGCACAGAAATAGAATTATTTATTTGAAGAAGCATATTCTTTTCAAACTAACATTACTAAAGAAACCATGATCTTTCATTTTGCCAAACTGTATGCACAATGCGGTGACCTAGTTTGCAAGTTTCAACCTTCATCTTCACCCTTTCTGTTTCATGCCCACACACCAAGAGATATTTCATAAACACAACATGAATGATGTCATCCAAATTCAAATCCTTATTCCTTAACTTGGTCCTTCATGAGCTAATGTTTAATTTTCTGGGTCTCCTCCATTTGCACCATACAGAGGAACCATAACAAGCTATTTGATTCCTTGAATGAGCTTAGTTCTTGTCTTCCTGTACCTCCATTGTTTTGCACCTGCTGTTCATTCTGCCTAATACTAATTTTTAATCACTATTTTAATGGCAACTTCTACTTTCTGTAGTTTGAAACTAATTTCTAGCATTGATACACCTGGGAAAATTTCTTCCACTTTCTCTTTCCTAACTGGGCTGGTCTATCCCACCTCAGTGCTTACCCTTGACTCAGCAGTTGACTTGTAGAATTATAGTTATCTCTTTAGTTGTCTGTCATCTGTCTCCCACTACTTACTAGACTCCTTTCCAACCATAGTGTCTAGCAGAGTGCCAGAAATGGCATGGGTGCTAAGTGATGAAGGTTTAATTTAATCAAATTTTCCTTCCATTAGGAGCTTCCAGCTTCTTTTAATTCATAAGAATTATTTGTAATGTCTGCATTTTGCTACTTACCTAATAACCAAAATCATCTCAAAGTATTTGTTTGTTGTCTGATAGCTTTCTCTTCCTTGATTAATTATTGGAAGATCATAGTGGAATTAGTAATCTACCTTTAGCTACTATGAAGAACACTGGCTTGCAAATTGTGTTATAATCATATTCATGACTTCTATTATTCCTCTGCCTCCATTTAATGACTATCATTTTATATTAGACATTGTCATCAAAGTACAAAACATATAGCTCTTTGACAAATATTCAGTTGCTCTTTTCTAAAAAAGGTATTTTTAAATATTAGTGATCACATGTAAATAAATTATTTCTTACTCCTACAAAGACAGCACCATCCTTCATATTAATATTTGTTTTACAAAGTTGAAAACTTTATAATACCACACTATTTTGATTACTGTAGCTTTATAGTAAATTTTGATCAGGGAAGACTTATGGTCTGTCCTGAAGAATGTTTCATGTGCAGTGGAGAAGAATGTGTATTCTGCTTCTTTTGAGTAGAGTGCTCTATAAATGTCTGTTAGGTATAATTGATTTGTATTGTTGTTCAAATGTTTTTTTTTCTTTTTGGGCCTTCTTTCTAGGTATTCTACTTATTACTGAAAGTGTATTAATGAAGTACCCAACTATTATTGTTGAATTTTCTATTTCTCCGTTTCATTCTGGTAGTTTTGCTTCATGTATTTTGAAGCTCTGTTGTTACGTGTATGTTTATATATACGCATACGTGTTTATAATTATTTTACTTTCTTGATGGATTGATCTTTTTATCATTTTTCAAAATGTCGTTTTTCTCTAATAACAATTTTTGTCTTAAAGTCTCTTTTGTCTAATGTTAGTATTATAGCTACTGTAGCACTCTTTTAGTTACTATTTTCGTGGAATATCTTCTTCCATACTTTTCCTTTCAACCTGTTTTTATGTTTGAACCTAAAGTGTGTCTCTTGTAGACAGCATGTGGTTGGATCATTTTTTCCATGATGCTAATTTCTGCCTTTTAGTAGGTGTGTTTAATCCTTTTACACTTAATGTAATTACTGATAATGTAGGATTTATACCTGCCATCTTGCCATTTGTTTTCTACATGTTTTAGGTCTTTTCTTGTACCTTACTTCATTCTTTTGTGTTAAATGTTTTCTTTTTATTCACTGCACTACTTTATTTGTTGTTTCTTTTTCTACATTTTTATTTTCAAATTATTTGTATTGCTTTCTCATAATTAAACCAACACAAAAATGCTCTTTAATAGCTCCATTCTCTCCACTCATTTTTGTCTTATTACTGTCATACAAATTACATCTTTAGACATTGCGTACCCATCAACATGGATTTATAATTATTTCTTCATGTATTTGTCTTTTAAATCAGATAGAAGGAAAAGAGTAAGAAGTTTTTTTAAAAGTTTATACTATCTTTTATATTTACTTAAGAATTTACCAATGTTCTTTTGTTACTGTTGTTGTGGTTTTTTTTTTTTTAATGTGGAGTCAAATGACCTTTGTCTTAATTTCTCCTTCATTTTTGAAGGATAGCTTTGCTGGATGGAGAAATTTTAGTTAACAATCTTTTTTTTTTTTTTCTTGTTAATATGACTTCCCGTTGTCTTCTGGCCTTTATGGTTTTTGTTAGAAATCAGCTGCTAATATTATAAAAATCTCTTGAATGTGATAAGTTGCTTCTCTCTTTCTACTTTCAAGATTCTTTGTCTTTGTCTTTCAGCAGTTTGACAATACCCATGTCTACATTTGGGTCTTTGAGTTTATCCTTTTTGGAGATTATTGAGCTTCTTGGATGTGTAGATTACAGTTTTCATTAAATTTTGGAAGTTTTCAGCCATTGTTTCTCTATTAAAATAATCTACTCACGTTTTTTCCTTTGGGTCTCTCAGTATGTATATGCTCATATATGTTCATACATTTGATGCTATCCCATAGGTCTCTGATACTCTGTTCGTTCATCTTTTTTTCTCTTCCTCAGACTGGATTTTCTCAACTCATCCATCTTCAAGATGACTAACTTTTTTCTTCATCCTAATTCTATCTGCTGATGAGCTTCTAAAATGAGTATTTTACTTTAGTTATTGTACTTTGCAACTTAAGAATTTATTTTGATTATTTTTTATGTTTTCTATATCTGTATTATTTGTTTGATGAGACACTGTTCTTACACTTTAGTTGGTTAGAAAGGCTATTATTTAATTCCTTGACTACACAACTATCGCCTTGTATACCAAAATCCACACATAATCAAGTTTCATAATGAGCCCTGCAGAACATATATATTTGAAAAGTTGGTTTTCCATATATATGAGTTTCACATTCTATGAATACTGTATTTTTTAGTTGGAAAAAAACCTGCACTAAATGAACCCACACAATTCAAATATGTGTTGTTCAAGTGTCAACTGTATTGAAAATAACCAAATTAAAAGTCTTTGTCTAGTAAGTCCAATGTCTCAGCTTCCTCAGGGACTGTTTCTATTGACTGCTTTTTTTCTTGTGTAGGGACATACTTTTGTGGGTTTTTTTGCATGTCTCAATTTTTTGTTGTTGTTTAAAACTGAACATTTAATGTGTAAACTCTGGAGATAAATTTTTTCCAGGGTTTCTTGTTTGTTTTTGTTATTTGTTTAGTGCCTTTTCTAAACTAATCTTATAAAGTCTCTATTTCTTGTGTGTTGCTATTGAAGTCTCCTCTGTGTTAGTTTACTAGTCAGCTAATGATTGGGCAGAGATTTTAGTAAATGCCTGGAAACTTTCTAATCTTTGCCAAGGGCGTCTGGGTGAATATTGGGACTCATGCTTAACCTCAAGGTCAGCCAGAAGAGAGAGCTCAGAGCGCTATCAGGTCTTTTCTGGGCATGGATGTGGTACTGTGAATGGTCCCGGCCTTCTAGATTGCCAGGAATAATTCAGAGCTTTACAAGGCCCGTTTTGAACACCTCATTCCCTACTTTTCTTTTGAAGGTTTTTGATTAGCCCATTGTTTGCTCAGTTTTTCTTCACTACCTCAGGCAACAGGAATGTCAAACAATTGCCTCTAAGTATTTTGTTCAGATACCCTGAGGAAAAAGGCATTTTGCAAGGGGTGAAGTCTGAGTCAGGTCAAATGAAGAAGACAGTGCGCTAGGAATGGGGTTTTGTCAGAACTCCAGCCTTGTTCTGCCCCCTCTAGCAGCATCCAGACTCCTGGTGATTGTGGCTGTTGGTTTTCAAGGTTCCTGCAGAGTTGGGGAGTGGGGCATGGGAATAAAACAAGTTAGAAGAGCACAAAGCTCACTGTTCTTACCAGGATTCAGCCATTTAAAAAAAAAGAAAAAAGACAACATTTTCTAGATCTCTGCAAACTTTTGGTTAATTTCCAGGGTTCTGAAAATGGCGATTCTAACCATTTTTACCAATTGTTCTTTCTTGGCTTTTGTAGAGAGAATGTGTGGAGGTTCTTCACCGTTTTCACTAAAGTCCCTCCTATATTTTTCTTTACATTATAAGTAGACATATAATTAAATGCTAGCTGAATTAATGGAAATTCACTAAAAGCAGAATGCTTCTTTCTTTTTAGAAACTTCTCTGAATGTTTTTGTACTTCTCCTATTATGTTTTAGGACTATGATGATGGATATGGCACTGCTTATGATGAACAGAGTTATGATTCCTATGATAACAGCTATAGCACCCCAGCCCAAAGGTAAGAGTCAGTCTTTATTACCAGACCCCACAGCAGAAATCATTCCCTTCCACATTCGTATATTCTGGGAAAAGTATGGCAGTCAGCTAGAGAGGTTAATTTGGCTTGCCCTCTTTTTGTATGTGTTTAAATGGAGAAGCCAGATCTGTTCTAGCAACCAGCTTGTATTACCCTACCCAAGTTTACCGTAATGTTAGAGAAATCAGGCTTGGGAAATAAAAACTGAAATTTTAGTCTAAAAATTTGACTTAAATGTTCAGTATATTTTGAGGAGGAACAATGGCCTCAAAGTCTGTGACTCTTTAGTGTTAAGGCCCAAAGTTACATTGGAACTGTGTAAGTATCCTACATTGTCAGTGCCTGGAGAAGAAACTATCAAAAGTCTTGTTTCCTATTCATAGAACATTTCAATTTCTAAGTAGTAACTCTCCTGTTTTCTAACAACTTCATACTCCTACCTGTGAATAATGACTTAGCTGTAATTTATTTTCCAAGGAAATATTTACCCACAAATAAGTAAATGTTACCAGAGGCAAAACAGAGCTTCATATTACCTCTTCTGTTAATATTACCTTGATGTTCATTGATACATAAAATTAGTGTTTCTTATGTTGAGAATGTTGTCCTAAATACGTGGAAACCTTTTGTTTTATGTTTTAAATTCTAAGTGGAAGATAAAGGTAGACATATACACAAAACAAAATATTGGCTTTAGAGTGATTCTGAAGCATAAGAAAATATGGACTATGAGGCGATTTTGATGAAACACAAATTCACTTTTGAACTCGTCCAGTGCCAGTCAAGCTTTGAACACATAGGTTCTCTTATTTGTTAACTCTGGTCCTGAGGTAGATAGGGATATAAAAAAAACTTTTTGTTTTTGCTCATACCAAATTTTATTCTTCTATAACTTGTAAGTATTGAGTAGCCTTTGAACTTTGACTCTCAACTGGTCTTTGTTGGTGGAAGCCTGTGTATCGTATTTGTACCCTTTAGTGTGTTGAGGGTAGACCTAACACTTACGTAGCCCAGACTGGCATGTGGTAAATGCTTGATAAGACTTTGTATACACCATCTCATTTGAGTATCCCAGCAACTTTATGAAGTATATGGCATTGTTTTCATTGTATACATGAAGAAAAGGGGCACAGAATTAAGTAATTTGCCAGAAATCATACAGTAAGTGGAAAGATGAAATTCTAAGTCAGATATTCTAACTCAAAGATTTGTACCCTTTATAAATACGTCCTTCTCAGATTTTGTTTAAAAACATAAATATCCACAGATATTTCAATATGTAGTCTAAATATCCTAGCAAAGCAAGTCTCCCATCCCCACATTTGCTGAGTGAATACTGTATTCCTGGCACTGTTTCCATAAATTTTATAAGGCCTTACAGTCTAGGTTGTTTGAACACATCAGTCCTGACAACAGTACTCTAAAGCTGATAGTATTGCTGTAGATGAGGAGATCAGATAACCAAGAGTTTCTGGTGCTTGCTTGTGACCAAACAGCTGATAAAATGGTAACAGGTGTGTGACTGCCAAGTGCATATTCTTAACCCTGGTACATTCGTGTGAGAGGCTCACTGCTCGTTTCTGTTAGTTCTGTTCCCATATCTGTTATGGGATTGATATACAGTTATGCGTCATTTAACGACTGGGATATGATCTGAGAAATGTGTCTTTAGGCAATTTTGTCATTGTGTGAACATCATAGAGTGTACTTACACACCTACATGATATAGCCTGCTACACATCTGGGCTGTATGGTCTACCTGCACAGCATGTTACTATAGTGAATACTGCAGGCAGTGGACATACAGTGGTATTTCTGTATCTAAACATGTGTAAACATAGAAAAACTTCAGTAAAAATATGGTATAAAAGATAAAAAGTGGTATACCCATATAGGGCACTTACCATGAATGCAGCTTGAAGGACTGGAAGTTGCTCTTGGGTGAGTCAGTGAGTGAGTGGTGAGTGCCTGTGAAGGCCTAGGACATTACCATGCACCACTGCAGGCTTTATAAACACTAAACACTTAGGCTACACTCAATTCATTAAAAAGTTTTTTTCTTTCTTCTATAATAAATTAACCTTAGTTCCTGTAACTTCTTTACATTATAAACTTGCAGTTTTTATTAATTTTTGACTCTTGTAATAATACTTAGCTTAAAACACAAATGCATTGTACAACTGTACAAATATATTTCCTTTCTTCATATCCTTATTCTATATACTTTTATTGATTTTAATTTTTTTTTTTTTTTTTTTTACTTTGTAAACTTTTCTTTTCTCCCCTCTGTCGCCAAGGCTGGAATGCAGTGGCGTGATCTCAGTTCAGTGCAACCTCCTCCTTCCAGGTTTAAGGAATTCTTGTGCCTCAGCCTCCGGAGTAGCTGGGATTACAGGCATGTGCCACCATGCTTGTCTGATTTTTGTATTTGTAGTAGAGATGGGGTTTCACCCCGTTGCTCAGGCTGATCTTGAACCCCTGGGCTCAAGCAGTCTGCCCACCTTGGCCTGCAAAAGAACTGGGATTACAGGCATGAGCCACCACACCAAGACTACCTTTGTTTAAAATTAAAAACAAAGACATAAATACGCACATTTGCTAGACTTACCCAGGGTCAGGATCATTGAATAGGTGACAGGAATTTCTCAGCACCATTATGATATCATAGCGCCACCGCTGTATCTGCAGTCTGTTGTTGACTGAGACATTGTTAGCACATGGCTCTATTCAGTGTGGTGGACTTTAAATGCAAGCATGTTTTTTTGCTTGAACTGTATCACAATATAGTGATGTTTATGGTTCGATTCATTCTGTGGAGAAAAGAGAAGCGACTTTATATTAAGTAATGTGTTTCAGATACTATGCTAATGTTTTTGTATTTGATTTCAGTAGATCTTCACAGGCATCAACCCAATCCTATACAATAAATATAGTTTCCTCCAGTTAATAGATGTAGAAACCAAGATGTAACTTTTTTTATGAAGTATATTTACAGTACAAGATTATAGTCCCTGTGATCTTTTGCTTTTTGATATTTGATATAAAGAACCAAACTTAAAGCATTTGCCCTATTAAATGCTGTGATCTGTCAAGGAGAGTGATATCAAAATGTGACTGCGGGTAAACTGATAGATCACTAAGGGTAGCTAGCGTTTATTTAGAGCCTGCTCTAAATCAGGCATGGAATTTGATCTGTTACTTATATGTCTTGTTTTAATACAAATAACAACAGCAAGAGTTAATATACGTGATGAAACTGAGGCTCAGAGAGGTAGATGACTAATCCCAAATGTAGACCCAGGTTTTTAAAGCTCATGGTCGTTCTACTTTAAGCTCTGATTATATATTTATATGATAGATGACAAGCATTTATTCTTTGGTTATTTATTCAGTCAGTGTTTATTGAATGTCCATTTTGTGCTAGGCGTTATACTTGATGCTTGGAATACAAAGATTAAGATGGAGACTCTATCCTTGAAAAGCTTATTGGCTAGAAAGAAACATATAAATACTTTAAAACAGTGTAATATTCTAATTATTGTGAGAGGAGAAATTCATTGTTTCCATAAGAAGACTAAGCTAAATTCTGATTGGGAATACTGCAGACATTTACCTGAGAAAGTGAAGGATAAGTAGTAGTCAGCAGGTGACAAACAGGGAAGGGCAGTTCACAGATAAGGCTAGCAAGTCACAGAGGTATGGAACAGGAAGTTTTGTGTGGCGACTACACATAATTGTGTAGGGCTGGAATATGTGGTGCACAGGAGCTGTGGTGAGAGGGCCGCGGGAGGAGTGAGCGCATGTTTCCTCCACGAGGAGCTGAGACAGTGCCATCGAAGAGTTACATGTAAAGGTATGATGTGTTTATACTTGAATTTAGAGAATTAATTAGATGACAGTTGTGAAGGTTGGATTGGCAGATGGTGCAGAGACTAATTAAGATACTGGTATGTTATAAATTATAAGCCCTTTAAATATCAGGAAAGATTCACTAAAAGAAGCATCTTTTGTGACAGCCAATCTACCTTCTTTGAAGTGATCTTTTCTTTGCTACAGCTTGTCTTACCTGAAGGAGTACAGAGAACTCTGTGAGAAGTGCTCACATGGACAAATGCAGAAGCCACTGCTAGATACTCTTGAATGTTCATTTAATCCTCAACATGTCAGATAAACATCTGTCCCTTTTAAAGAAGAAAACAATGGCTCACACAATTAGATAACTTGCTTCAGATTGTACAGTTTACACAAAGGAGACAAACTTTGAACTGAGGTCTGACTGTAAGTATATATTAGTATCTTTTCCACTGCAGCACTCTTAGCTTACACTAAATAGCTGCTCTGCTATAAATTGAAAGGAAGCAGCTGTATATAGCATGGGGTGAAGAAATGGTTCTATGCACCATATTGGTTTACTGCGGCTGCCATAGTAAAATACTGCAGTCTTGTTGAGTCCCCTCTCCTGGGCTTGCAGATGGCTGCCTTCTCTCCGTGTCCTCACATGCTCTTTTATCTGTACACTCACATTTCTGGTGTCTCTTTTTGTATCCAAATTTTCTTTTCTTTGAAGGACACCAGTCACATTGGATTAGAACCCACCCTAAAGGCCTCATTTCAATTTAAATCAGCTCTTTAAAGGCATTGTCTCCAAAGATGGTCACAGTCTGAAGTACTAGATTTAGGGTTTCAATATATGAGTTTGAGAAGGCAGGGTACACAATTCAGCACGTAAAATGCACATACTCTAACACCAGTTTAAGCACAACACTGCATGTTTCAGAATTAGGAACCTGGTATGAACCAGTTAGGATAGCAGATTTTCAGATCATCCCCAGTATGAAATAGTAGATATTAACAAGAAAATCATCACGGCCATCATCTTAGTATTTCCTGAGTGCTTGGCATTATTTCATCTACTTTACATAAATTGTCTCCCCTCTCTGCATCCCCTTCGATATTGCTAAATTCAAGTTTAAAAATGTCATTCCCAATTCAGAGAAGTGAAGTTCCTTATTCAAATTCACAAGGCCAAGCATCAGCACAAAGAAATCACCTTGGTGCCAAAACATTCTATTTTGTGCTCTCTCCATTGCCTTTCAGCTCTCCTTTTGTCATGGTTTTGATACAGTTGCTGGGACTAATTCCTGTTTATATTTCCCTTATACAGTATTCAAAAATCTAATACTTTGTGATGCTTTAAAATCTCTTAGGAATTATGCTTCAATATGAACTAGAACTTTTGCCTTATCAAATTTGGACAACCTTAAGCAAATAGGGAATTTAATTTGTATTAAATATACATATTAAAGTTGTAGGCTTAGACTAGTGAAATTAAGAAATTTGTTTTTCCAGTTTTACATTAGATCCTGTCAGTGAATAGCATTTACTGCCACTGCTGTCCAGGAGCACCCAGTTTTCATATGCACTGGTAGGCAGTGCCATGTAGCACTTGATGTCTAATCAAACGTGTCTTGATTTTGACAATTCAGGTTCCGTAAGATTCATTTCATACATAAATAGTTCTCTCAATTCAGAATTTGAAACCGTGTGCTATGCTACAGTTATAGTTCAGTATTAGTGAGGAATTCTTCACTTGGCCTCCTTTTAGAGTACAAAGCTGTTCTGCAAATGTTCTTTGACATTTTGTGTGGTAGGAGAGAGCACAGAGCAGAGGTAACAGCTGCTCAGTCCCGTGTGGCAGCCACTAGACATGGAGCTGTGGACCCTTGACCCGTGGCCGGTCCAGATTGAGATGTGCTGGAAGTGTAAAATTCACACCACATTCCAGAGATTTCATATGAAAAAAAGAATGTTAAAAAAATTATTAAAATTAATTTCACCTATTTCTTTTTACTTTTTTACATGTGGCTACTAGGAAACTCTCTAATACAGTGTCTTCTCATAGGCAGCACTGAGTTAAATGATTCTGGTTGTGTCTGTCTCTGGCACATACTCACTTAGGGGCAAGCAAGACAGTCCACAAGCCACAGAGAGAGAACTGGAAAGCAGCACCTCCTATTCTTACTTTTTAAATGCCTATTTTAATGTTTTACATGTTATTTAAAATATAACTTAGTAATATTATAGTATGCATAAGCACATTATAGTTACAAGTTCAGAAACATTTTTATTTATGCCGATGTATTATCAGAAACGGAGACTGGGGCCACGGTGGTTAAGAGTCTGACAGACCTATGGTCAGATGCCAACTTTAACATTTACTGGCTCTGTGATTTGGGGTGAGTTATTTAACCTTTCGAAGCCTGGGTAGCCTCCATTTATAAAATGTGTAACTGCTTCTACTTGTGAGAAAAGTGTAAGAAGATTCTTGTTTACAGGCCGCCTGAAGGCTGAAAGAGACGGAAAAGCGTGCAGCCTTTGTGAACGGTGTGGAGGGCAGTCTGGTGTCCACTGCGTTGTCTCTGCTTGAGGACTGAATGAGATGGTTTGCATGGGGAGGTAGCACAGTGTGAGCGCGAGTTCCTGCCATCCTTCTACAGCTCTAAATTCCTTCTGCTTGTTGTTTCACACAAGAGTCGACTAGGAAGAGCAGATTCTGGGAAACCTGCAAGGACTGTGCGAGCAAATGTTTTATAGTGAGAGAGGACACCTTGCAAAGGGATTCTTCCCCTGTGGATGGTCAGTGTCAGTATTTCCTGTACGCTGAGAGTTGGGAAGGTCAACAGCCATATCCCACCTGAAAACAAAATTGAATAAGATAGCAAGGTGGCCTGGCTGCCGGTGAGGATGATCTGTTGTGTGGAAGGGATTCTTTCCGTAGTGACTTTTAAACTCCTGAAGTCCTCATTATTATGACACTGTTATATTACAGAAACAAGTTTCTCTTTGGAAGTTTTACAGATTAGGAATTTTTTCTCCCAATTTTCAAATACCTTGCATTCAAATCGGAGTACCAATGAGAATTCCTGTAAAAAATGCAGTGTAGTTCTGCTACATTTCCCCATTGGTTTTTGTAATGACCTTGTTAATGCTAACTTTACAGTATAAAACAAAAGCATTGTTTGTATGACTTCACACATGTAATGAATAACAAGATTTTGACACAATTACTATGAAGAGACATATAAACTATTCTTTACAATATGGGAATTATTCTAATACACATTGGCTCAAAAATAGTTGTTGATTACTTCCTGTGGATACACAGCTTCCGAATAGCTAGTATAGTGAATCAAAACGGATGGGTGATAATGGCCTCAGCCCTGAGAGCCCTTCCTCTGCCCCGACATGGTTTAAATCTGCACAGATACTTTTTCTGACTCCTGGAAACCCTTTGTAAATGTCTTTATTTTATTCTAAACTAAGTGGAATTAGTTTACATTTGATGTCTTATTTACAATCCTAATAATTATCATAATATGTTTACTCTGTGTTTCTGAGTAAGTATAAATTCTCCAAAGAACTATTTGGCTCCTATAGTGATGATCATTAACTAAATAAAACATAAAGGGTCTCGAAAAGTGCTAATAAAAATTTAGCATTATAAACTATCAACAAAAATACTTTAACACAGTACTATTAGACATCAACCAAAAACAAGAGATATCAACCCAAATTACCCCATAAACCTGTAAATACTTAATTCTCAGGTAAAAAAAAAACAAAGAGTAGAGAGAGTGGTGAAAAAGTGCAACTACAACCCTGTAAAGAAAAAAAATTCTTTGGTGACGCTTGTTAAAGCGCAGTAAGGCAGACTTTATTCAGGACCACTGCAATAGATACCTGGACCACTGCAGTGGGACTGTGCAGTGGGGAAGAGAGACCAGGCTCCATTCTGTATCTAGCATGGACAAGTGGGAATTCATAGCCAAGAAGCCAGGCTGGGGTCAGGAGACAGAAAATTACTGAGAGGAAACATCAGTGGTAGGGGGGATTTTGGCTGAACCGACCTAACAGGATTCTTGCCAGAGGCAGTCCAGATTGGTCAGACATCCCCTCCCCTGGGGAGGATAAGGAACCCGATCAGATATTGGAGTGATCAGATATCATGGGTGGCGTGTTCTTGCTAAACTGACTCAGCAAGATTCTTTTTTAAAACTGGATTTTACAAGGAGCTGCACAGATGGGCCTAGGAGAAGGATCAGGAGGCTGACTAAAGTTTAGCCAAGCAGAGAATCTTTGTCAGCTCTGACAGGGAAAAGGGAAGGAACATCCCAAGACTGAGTGTTAGCATGTGTAAGTATTGCTACTCATTATGGTTATTATATATTGACCATCTGCTGTAGTGTATCAGACACACACACACACACATACACACAACCACCCTCTAATCTTAAACACACACACACACACACACACACACACACACCACCCTCTAATCTTAAACACACACACACACATACACACAACCACCCTCTAATCTTAATTTTAACCTTAAAAGGGGGATATTATCCTCAATTTATTATTGAGAAAACTGAGACTCAAGAGTTTAAGTAGCCTGAGTGACACACTTAATGACATTATTGATTTCAAAGTCCATTTTCATTCCATTATACTAATGAGTAGTACGCATATCATTGACGTCTCACAATATGATTTCAGACGTTACATGGGCAGACTTCTTAAAAATTTTTAATGATTAGATTATAAAGTTATTGAAAGAGTGTGGTTAGCATATCAAACCCATGATTTTATGATTATTGCTATAATTCAGTGATGGCAAGTTTATTTAAAGTAAAAGAAAATTAACATGGAGAGTTAATATGAAGTCACAAACAGGATAGGTGTGTATGTAGATGGCAAGTATACTGCATATCCTGAGAATTGTCCCTGAATGGCTAGGGTTTGGTGAATGCTACACTGAGCATTTGTGTCACCAGTCAGTGGACAACCTGAAACACTGCTCATACTGAAAATTTGATTAGATGAGTCCGAGAAGCAAGACTGAGCTTCTCACTAAGTTACAGTGTACTACCAAATTTAATGCCTTGATCATATTGAAAATAAGAAGTTTTGTATCTTCATCAGGAATATTTCTTTAGAATTAAACTAATAAAAAAGGAAAATGTTTCTCAAGATTCATTTACTTAACAAAGTTTGGAGGAATGAAATATCTATTGCATACTTACCAAGTGTGAGTTACTATGTATCCAGGTGCTCTCATACATATTGTGTCATTTTATTCCTAAGAACTCCTGTAGGATTGTCATTCCTTAATTTTACAAAAGGAGTTGACATTCACAGAATTTGAGCTTGACCAAAGTCACAAAGCTAATTAATATCAGTTAGTCCTCATACTCTGTTCTCTTTGAGACCAAGCTTACGTTCTTTTGCCTAACTCAAAAGCAACTAGTAAGGGGGAAAAAATGGGTTCCTATAAATGTAGAGAAGACCACCACATGGAATCTTCATGCATGATCTCCACAAGTGTATGACAACACGGTAGCAGGGCAAAGGCATGCTAGCGGCGATAAATCAATTGCCACTGTCACTTTACTCTTTAATGTTCTTGAGAACACATGAGATTTATCACTGAGGAATTGTAGAATAATGGTAGTAAATGAAAACAAAGCCCACCAGGGAGATGTACTACATCATTTGGATTTAGCGCTGCCATCTGCTTAATAGCATTGAGAAGACTACAGCAGTACTTATGATCAACCATTCATAGCAATGACAGATGCTGCGGAGAGTGAACATACCAGGGAAGCAGGTTCATTACTAAAATGTAGATTATGTGACCGGGTTTCTAAAAAGCACTTGTGTTGATGATCAAACCTCCCATTTTAAATCTGCACTGTAGAATTTTAAGTCTGTAAGATAGAGACCTACTCAAAAGTCTTCCCATGTTTTATTTCTCATGTTTCATACATTCTTAAAATGTATTTACTGATTTTTAAAAGAGTTTTTTTCCTACAAATCTTGCATATATAGTCTCTTTTTAGTGGAGGAGAATAATAACTTTTGTATAATTTCTGACTTTTAAAATGAGGTAGCATGATTGTGAGGAAAAAAAAAAAAAGACAGTGGCTATAAATCCACAAAAGCTTGGGTTTGAATGTGAGCTCTACTACTTTCTTAGCTCTATGATGTTAAGTAGGTTACTTCTTTGAGTCTTTTCTCATCTGTAAAATGATAACTATTTGACTTACAACATTGTAATTAAGTGAGATAGCAGATGTAATATACATAATAGTTCAATAAATTTGCTATAGTAGCGTATAGTAGCTGCTTACCATTGTAAGCAAATATAGCCTGTTTAGCTACTTTTATTTTATTTTATTTTATTTTACTTTATTTTTATTTATTTATTTATTTATTTATTTTTGGAGATAGAGTCTTACTCTGTCACCCAGACTAGAATACAGTGGCACCATCTTTGCTTACTGCAACCTACACCTCCTAGGTTCAAGCAATTCTCCTGCCTCAGCCTCCCAAGTAGCTGGGACTACAGGAGTGCTCCACCACGCCCAGCTGATTTTTGTGTTTATAGTAGAGACAGGGTTTCATCATGTTGGCCAGGCTGGTCTCAAACTCTTGACCTCAAGTGACCTGCCTGTCTCAGCCTCCCAAAGTTCTCGGATTACAGGCGTTGAGCCACCACACCCAGCCAGTAGCTACTATTATTACACCATTTTATGGATGAGGAAATTGTGGCACAGAGACAGTTTAACTTCCCTGGACTCATGGAGAGTGAGTGCTGGAGCTGGCATGTGAACCCAGGCAATCTAAGCACTCTGCTATACTACGTCTCTATGTAACTGTTGTTATTATGAGTTTAAGTATTACATCCAGAAAATATTATAGTCTTTTCTGAGAACGTCTCCAGTCAATAAAATCCCAACAAATGATCTAAATAAAATTATGCATGCCATTTTTATACCTTATTTGTGCAATAAAAAGTTGTTAAAGGCTCATTTAATTTAGATTGTTGAGAGTCCTAAACTGTGTCAGAAGCACAGACTTGAGGACAGAGCTCAAAGTTACTTGTTGCAGGTTGACTTGTAATGGAGAATGTCGGTGCCTGAATTCCCCAGAATCCATTCATACGTCATTGTTAGACTCACAACTTTAGAAACTGAAATAATATTCAGACATGGTGTGGATCATATTTTTTGCTTGTATTTGTCATCATGAAGGGATATGTTCCTTTTGGAAGGTAATTTATGAGTGTGCATCGAGAACCTTAAAAATATTTGTGACTTATGACCCAATATTTTTACAATAAGTGCCTGAACTTACAGTATAACAGTGACTGTCTGACAGTATGAATATATTTAAGAACTCTTTAATTGAAAAGAGTAAGCAATTTCTGGAAGAGTTCTGAGAAAGAGGAGGGTAGGGGATAAATTCAGTTTCTCACTTAACCTGCTGGGTAGACAGTGATGTAATTAATTTAAGTGGCAATGAGATTTAGGAAAAAGTCAATAAGTTCATTTGGGATGTGTTGAATTTAGGTTGTCCATAGAATTTTAACAAGTACATTAAATAATTGATATAAAAATAGTTTACATACTAATAAGTCATTATATCCATGGTAACTATATTTCTCTCCCAGTTTTTCTTTGTAATTACAAAATGTATTATTATGGTTAGATTTTTACCCCAATTTTAGTAAGTAACTGAGTTGTAGTTTTATTTTTTGTATTCTCTTTCATCGGTGTCTTAAAGTATGTGTACCCAGCGTTTTGACATGGTTAATCTCCCAGAAATTAGAGTAAGATAGTCAATTCCAAAGTATATTAAACAAGATAGAGTGGAAATATGATATGATTAGGAGTCAGGCAGACCTGACCTTTCCACTTAGCAGCTGTGTATGTGATCTTTCACTAACCCTCAATTTTCCCACCTACAAAACAAAGTGAGAGAATATACTTAAACAGTTTAGTATAGAACCTGGCCCATGGCACTCGGAATTTGTGATCGTGTTTTATTTTATGTGTCTGTCACTGCTGGGCATTTTGCTGCTGCTCAGTAAGTAGTACTGACTATGGGGAGATGATCATTGGCACCTTCGTTATCACCAGGTGATAGATTGCTTCCAGCTCACCTCATATCTGCTCATTTTCTGTGCAGAGTAGCACAGACCTAACTTGGAGCACACTGCAAGTGTAAAGGCATAAATGCTTTGCTTTTTTGTTGGTTGTTTCTTACTGTGATGCTTTTTTGTTCAGTGTTCTGGACCAAAAAGTAGACATACACATTAGAAAGTAGGAAAATAATCATTAAAACATCCATGTATTTCCTTTATCTGCCATTTATAAGGATTGCTGTACCACGTGAAAATGAATTTATGTTGTTTGTAAGTTTATAAAATAGAAGTATTTAATCCAATTGCAACCTTTTTGAAATGATTTATAAAAGGTATTGGATATAGTCTTAGACACTGCTAAATTTTAGAGACATTGGAAATAATAAATACATATAGGTACATAGCCCAACAAGACATCTTACATAGAGGGAAAAAACCTATGCATATTGTCTTAGCCAAAGTAATATAATTAAAACAGTGTCTCAATTAAGGCTGCATAAAGATGTAGTAAATTGAAGTGTGACCACGGGCAAGTTATTTAACCTGTGCTCTAGAGTAAAATGGGGATGACAATAATAGTACTGACCTCCTAGGGTTGTTGTAAATGTAAAGTTAAGCGAAATGGAAAGCATGTCATATATGGGAAGCATGTCACACATTGTAAAGGCTATCAATAGCTATCATTAAAGTTCCACAGTTCTTTATCTAAAACTATCGAAGCTAAATATGTCTTACATTCCACTTTTTGGAATTTGGGGAAAACAATATGGGATACATACACATACCATATGTTAGTACAGCTCCAGTGGAGCCCTGTGTGTGCTTCTCCAGGATAATGATTGCCCCTTGGATTCTTTGAAGTTTATGGTCGGGGAAACTGATTACAAAGGAGTGTAAAGCATATGTGGCAATTTGAAAAAGAAGGGGGTTGCTTAAGGGAAGTATGTGGCATTCAGCCTTGGCAGTTTCTAATCCCACCAAATATAGCAATATTGCTAGTGCTAGCAAGTTATTTTTAAATAGGGTGGATTAAATAATTGATACAAGACTGTTTCTTGTATTAGAAGTCATCACTTTAGCAAGGCCTTTTTTTTTTTTTTTTTTTAATTGAGACAGGCTGGTATACAGTGGTATGATCTCCACCCACTGCAACCTCCACCTCCTAGGCTGAAGCTATTCTCCATCCTCAGCCTCCTGAGTAGCTGGACCACAGGCAAGAGATGGTGCCGCTGTCACTTTACTCTTTAATGTTCATACTCAGCTAATTTTCGTATTTTTTTAGAGACAGAGTTTTGCCATGTTCCCCAAGCTGGTCTTGAACTTTTGAGTGCAAAGCGATCTGTCCGCCTCAGCCTCCCAAATTGCTGGGATTACAGGTGTGAGCCACCACACCCGCTAGCAAAGCCCTTCCTGACTTGGCCCCAGTTCCTTCATCTCAGGTCACTCACTCATGTAATGTAACCTAATACTGAGTTTCTCGGTTATGGCTCATTTATACTTGTCTCAATTACCTATGAAAATGTGAAGTCTAACTTGTGAAAGTACATTGTCATCAAAATCTTCATGGCTACTTAGTTAATCTGACATATACCTTTTGAAGATATTGTGATTTTTAGAATTTTCTAAAATGGTGCAAACAGGACAATTTGCCTTTCTTTGTATTTTAGTCTTTGCCAGATTATTTGGAACAGAGCTACCAGTTTCTTGGATCAGTAGTTATATCATCCAACAACGGTTGGTGATTCTCCTCTCCTCACATCCCGTTCTTTAAGGCTTCTATGTTTCCACGGTGCTCTATGCTTGCTCTGTCCTCCAGCAGAACCTGCCGGACTGTTGAGAATCCATCTCCTTTTCATAAAGAGTCCCACAGTAGCAGGGACCCTTTTGTACTCATGTTTATATCACCAGCACCTAATGCAGTACTGATCAGAAAGGTGATCTGTGTGTGTTTTTCAGTTGAATTGATAACATGTAAGTCTGCATCTGTTGTAAACATTTCTTTATTAGAAACACGGTAAGAAATCTGGTACCATTGTAAGTCTAATGTGAAGATTGATGTAGTCTTCAACTCAGGCTACATAGAAGGTCACCTATGCAGCCTTAAAAAAAAAAAAGGGTGCCAAGAAAATCACCTGTTATTTTTTAATCTGAGTCTTGGTTTAGCACAGCTATCTATAAATTCTTTAAACTCTACAGATAATTCTGATAAGCAGCCAAAGGTTGAAAACTACTCTTCTTGAGTAATAAGTACTATATAAATTAGATAATATGTGTAAAGCACTTTGCACAGTGCCTACCAGAGAGTTGCTAAGGAAATACTTGTTTCTTCCAAAAATAAATTATTGGCCTTTTTATAATGTCTTCCATTCATTCATTCCCCAGACAACTATTGAGACCTGCGATGGGCCAAATTGTTCAAAAATACCTTATTCCAAAGGGAAATTTGAAGTTTTCTGTTCAGAATTTGAAGTTATGAATTCAAATGAAAGAAAATTGTAACTTTAAGAATGATAGAATACATAAGACACACTTCTAACAGAAGGCTTTTGCAGGTCTTACATCATCTTCTCAATGAAGCCTAATGTGCCCAACGTACTTCAAACTGTTGCTATTCACATTTAAGCTATGCAAGGGCAGGAATCTTCATCCTTTTTTGTTCATCAACACTTCTTAAGCACCTAAGATAGTGAGTTGTTGTTTAGTGGGTATATTCTAAACTGTCGTCAGTAATAGATGACCGTTCTACCAGGCAAACCAAAGGAGGTTTTTGTGCAGAAGAGCAAAAAAAAAAAAACGTTCAGTGGTCCTGTTGACTTGGTGTGCACTGGTAGTGACCAGTTTTTCAGTGAGGCTGCAGCCTGCTGTGCCTAGGAAGGTAGGTGCACTAAGTGTCTATAGAAAGATCCATAGAGAACATTTTGTGATGGACCTTAATACCAGGCTCAGGAGTTCCACAGTTTTTTGTTTGTTTGTTTTGGTTTTTATCAATGAAGGTGCTCCCCATGCCCGTAACCTGCACACTGGTCCAAGTGAAGGTCACCATGCTTGTGGAGCACCCGGACCTGGCTGCTGCTTGCCCACCTCCACTGCAGTCCTGAGCTATCATGTCTCCCTGCTGCAGCCCATGTGATTGTTTCCGTATAATTACATGCTCTCATAATACCCAGCAGTTTTCCATCATAACTGCAATTTTATATTGAAGTGATTATTTGATCAATGTCTGTCTTCTTTTTAAAATCTATTCACTGTCACCTCCCCCAGTGCCTGCCACAGTGCTGGAACATACGTAGTGCTCAATAAATATTTATTGAATAAAATGTGGAGAGGTAGAATTTTACTTTACATCAGTAATTTTAAAACAAAGTAGGTATTCTTATCACATTTCTTATCTGATTAAAGTACTGTAAGTATCATAGTTTAAATGCTTTTAATGCCGCATATTTGAAGAGTGAGCCTGTATAATTTGATATGCAGATTGATGTAAGTTAGTGTGCCACCAGATTCCCCAGGAACACTAAAAACCATTTGCTGCCCTAACATTGTGTCAAAGGAAGATGCCGACAATCCCATAAAAAATCAAAAGGAATAATTATTTCACATGTGTAAATATTGCAGATCACAATCAGTATTTTCCTAAAGAGTAATGGATATGGCTTTGAAATCTGAATATCAAATGTGTTTATCAGAAATCTCCTCAAAAAGATACCTTAGTATACCAGATGGAAGGATTGGCTGCAAAAACAAATGCAAGATTAACAAATGATCCAGAGAAATACTGTAACCTGGCTCATAACATGTTGATGGACCATTTCTAATGGTATGGGAAGAGCCAAGGAATCCAATACCAAAAGATTCCATGCCTTGACTCCCAATGTAGTTGGACTTGGGGAATCAAAAACAGAAGTACAAAAAAAATAGGCTTAAGGAACCCAACCTTGATCTTGGTCTTTCCCCAAAGCTGTTGTATAGTTTTTGAACTTCTAAGCACATATTTCATTTGCGGCAGCCTTCCCAGCCTCCCTGTCACTTGGTAGCCAATCTCTGACCCCTTTTCTACTCTCCAGACGTTCCCTGGAACCTCAGTCTGTGGTAACAGTTCTTCTTCTTACACGTCCCCAGTATTTCAACCTGGTTTCTCAGTGTTAGGTTCCATGAAATTCTAATAAGTAGTTTCAATACTTCGTGCAAAGAATTGTCATTAAAATTACTCGTGATATCTAGTGACACTATCTATAATTGATAGTATTTTGTAAGTCATTCTTTGCCAGAAAAAAATAAGTGATAAGGATCTGTTCCCTTGTGTCTCTTCATAAGAAATCTTAGTTTTCTTGTTTGCGTTTCTGAGAAATTAATTGAAGTTTGAAATTAACTAACAAGCTACGTAGCAGTAAAAATACTGAAGCTTGAGTCAAAAGACATGTCCGAATTTGAATCCTGACTGTCATTTATTGTGTGACCTTGAGTGAGCCGCACAGTAAACTTTATGCTTAACTAATAAAGTGAGTAGGCAAATTAATATTCACCTTCCTGAAAGTCAAATAAAATTATGAAGTGCAGAGTACTGAGCAAACAAAAGGAAACTGTTAGTTGTTGGTATTTCTTTAGGGTTGTGTTACCTAAGTTCCTTACTTTTTTTTATTTTTATTTTTATTTTTTTACTCTTGAAGTATAGAATTTTATTTAGAAACTGTTTAAAGTGAAAAACAACCTTGTCAAGAAAGACCAAGTGGAAAATGGGTTCCCAATAAAATGGAATTTTAGGGCAATTAAAGTCTAAAAGGCCGCAAAAGAGAAACAGCACCACTGCCGTTTGAACCATGGCTAGTTACTCGCATTTTTTGGCATTGTTAATCACTGAGTCTGGTTTTCCTCTGAACTCCACACAGCACGCACTACACAACAGTTTTATCGTATAACACTTGCTTTCTACACACATTTTTTGGCATTGTTAATCACTGAATCTGGGTTTCCTCTGAACTCCACACAGCACGCACTACACAACAATTTTATCATAGAACACTTGCCTTCTACACACATTTTAGGACAAGCTACCACCAGAAACTAATCAATATAGATACATCAGGGGCTAAACAATCTCAGTAGTGGGTGAGACACATTTTCCAGAATCCTGCAAATGAGGGAGCGTTAAGGAATGAAATATTTTAAGTATTAATAATTAATTTAGACACGATATTATATTTTCTGCAAAAGAAAATTAACATTTAGCCACACACCAATGCATTTTATCTCCAAAGAAACTAGTGCACTGGCAAAGTATTCAGATTACAGTGGAGAGCTGTGGACAGCAGATACCAAAAATACCCCAGCCTTGCAGATCCCAAGGTAACGATGGCTTTCACTGACCACTCCCTTTGCCAGAGGTCCAGAAAGAATTGCAGCATGGTCACCTGCCTGCTTCACTTCCAGCTCTAAGCAGCAAACTTCAGGGAACCAAAGAGGAGTCCCCAGTGAGCAAGGAGAGCAGAGAAGAGAAACGTGGTCAATGTAAACCTAAAAGACAGTAAAATGGGATACAATCCCCATTCAAATCCCAGAGATGTGAGGAAGTCCCCAAAAGTAGTTGTTAGATTAAAAATCTGGGCACACTTCACTTCCCCAAAAATGTAATACATAGAAATTTTGGGGATAACTGGAAAAACAGAGAAATACTTAATGAAAACCAAGCTCTTCAACTCGAACATCTCTATGTTGTGGGCTGAAACACATCCTCTGTTATCCAGGAAACAATGCCTCTTGCTTTTTAGCAAGGATGCAATTGACCAATGACACCAAGTGGCTTTACAGGACAACTTTTTAAATATTCATTTTAGACCAAAGCCTAGGCCTGTGAGGCTTCAAGCAGCCCTATAAGACCTGTGACAGCAGGTTCCAAAGGTTCCAAGGTCTGGCCCTTCCTTCCCAAACACAGTGTCAAACACAGTATCTCCTGTAATGTTACATTTTATATTTTGAAATATGGAAGCATATTTTAAATACTCTTAAGGCATTTATTTATTACAGCGTTCTCTGATTTCACATTAGCTTAAAAATTCAATTGAGCCTTTCCATTTCTCCACTGAGGTCGCCGCCTCAGCATGTTACATAACACCTTCTCCAGTACTCAGTGTGACCCGCATCTGCACGGTGAGCCCCACAGTCAGCCTCTTTGTGTCCGAGGTGAACCAGGTGAACCCTAAGAAGAGGCACTTTCTGCTTATGAAAAGAAACCAGCGAGTCCTCTAAGGATAATAAAAGGGAGTATTTTATAGTTAAGCACATGAAGTGAAGAATTCAGATGTTGCTCTGCTGGTCCAGGCTGTTAATACTCTTCTTGCTCCTCCTGTGGGCCTCCTTCATCAGATGTCCCTTCATCTGTGACATACGGAATGTCTGCAATCCTCTGCAATTCAGGGTCATTTTCCCCCGCGTTCTCCTGGCAAATCAATTCAATGTTCCATAGCTTTCCAAAATAGAAATCCCTCCCTTTCTCCAAGTCTTCAACAGTAATTTTCAGTACGTTGACTGCTGCACCAACTCAGCTGCCTGTCGTCCCCGTTGCGCACACCGGGGTTCTTTCACACCACGCCAGGGCCAGCCTTAGGAGCCGCAGCAGTTCACTGTGTTGAGATGGGCCTCTGGGGAGCTGCACTGCTAGGACTGAGAGGTTTCTTGGGTTTATTCAGAGCTGGAGCAATGAGAGAGGGAGCCACTGCAAATTCTTGACCTTGTCTGGCAGCCACAGGGTCATAGTCTTTTTCCACCATAGTTTGCATCAGAAAACTTCTTGAACCGCTGAACAAATTCAAAATTTTCGTGAAACTTTCCTTTTACTAATTTGTCCACAGGAATTATTTTGTCAACACCCATCCTCTTAAGACCTACTTGTAGTATTTTGAAGTTCTGGATGCACCCATGTTCTAGCTTAGCTTAGAATTTCACTTTCTTCAAGGCAATGGAGCCAGGGAACAGCATGTCCATAAACTAACACTAGGCAGCCCCTGAGCACAACTCTTCAACTGCAGAGGCTAATTGATCCAGACCAGCATGTCATGTCCACTTAGGTTATCAGTGGTCACTGACGTTGAGTACACGTTCACTGCCATCTTTGACTCTCGACAGAACCCTGTCCACTGCCCGCACCCAGGTCCGGTTCCAGGTCCTTACTTTTTAGGCAACAATGAATGTTTGCTGAATAGATTGTATGACCACGAAAGTAAGGACTCTGAGGAACATTACTCATTTAAAAAGGACTTCTGCTTTAATATCATTAACAACAGCTGTCCTTCATATAGGTATATAACACATTATTTCATTTAAACTTTACAACAGTCTTATGAAAGATTTTTTTTAACTTTTACAGATGAGAAATTGAATGAATTTTAAGCTGACAGAGAGTAAATGCTGAAGCCTAATTTCTGATATATGTTCGTTTGGCTTCAAAGCCTGGTTAACTATTCTATGCCATCTTCTAAAATGATTACAGTAAGATGGAGAAACCTGCTTAAACATGAAAACCCGAGTCTGTAAAAGTAAATATGGCATTGCACAGACCTCGCACATGGACGGCAGCACATGCTCTGTGAGCTGCACGCCCGGGCATTGCTGAGGCTTCCCGGAATGGTGGACTTGGGTGTGTTGGAGGAGGAAAGAGGCACAGTGGGAGCTGAGGCAGTTCTCATAAGGCAAACATTAGTCTCCTTGTCTCCTTTTTCTTGGACTAATAAAAATTCATAATTTTTTTTCAATTCTGTAGAACCATCTGCAACCTTTTAAGCAACTTTGTCGTAGGAAGAGTAGCAGGACATTGCTGTTTCTGTTAAAATAAGAAAATAAGGTTAGCTATCTCTATATCGGAAAAATACAGGGATACTCACACACCTTATTTCCAAATGCATTGCTCTATTTTTTAGGGCTGGGTTAAACTATGAATTAATCATAAATTCAACCAAATTAGATGTTTTATTTTTCTCTCATGCAAGGGTGTAATCGGCTCCAAGCTCATGTGACAGCTTTCTGTAGTTACTAAGAGTCCAGGCTGCTTCTGCCCTTCTCTTCCACACTCCTTCACCCTGGCTTCTATCCCAAGGCTCTTCTCATTCACAGTGGCTATTATACTTCCAGCTGCCAAGTTGAGGTTCAGTCAGGAAGCAGGGGGAAGAGTGGAAAGCCATGCCTCCTAGGTGAGTTGGTCTTCTGTTAGGAAATTTCCTAGAAGCTTCACTCCGTAAATTTTGCTTCTATCTCGTTGACTACTTCATCTGCAAAAGGATTGATATGTTATCACTAGTGCCCAATCCCTAGCATTGTAAGGGATCTGTTGGTAAGAAAGAAGGTGAAGATGCATGTTAAACAGGCAACAATAAATGCCTCTTGGTTCTTCTAACATATAAATTAGGGATTTTTCTTTTAGATTTTTTCCTTTTACTGAGATATAATGTACATACTGCAAAGAGCATAAATTTTTATTTATCTGAAAAAAAATAGTTCAGTGCACGTTAACATATGTATACACCTACGTAACCATGAGGAGAACTTTTCGGGCACCCCAGAAGTTTCTCTGGCTTTTTCTCTTAGATGTTGGTTATCAGTTATCTTACCTCTCGTCATCTCCTTTTGATTCTGAATTACATGGCTTTTTTTTTAAAGTACCCAAACATATCTCATATTATTCTGAGAATGTACTGATTGGCAGTTAAATTAGATGGTAGTGAAAAGCAGGTGGTGTTGAAAAAAATCTACACTTGGCTTTTAGAGTAACTAGACTTCTATCCTGATTCCATGCATTTCTAGCCATGTGACTTAGACAGGGTCTAAACTTTATGGCTCTGATGAGCTGCTTTCTTATTACTAACCCAGAATGAATGCTGCTGTTCTGCTTAGAATGATTTTTTTCTTCATCTTTGTCTGGCTTTTCTCTTAGTTGTCAGTTGAGGCATTTCTTCTTTCAGGAATCTCCCCATGTCCCCCAAAACTGGTTCAGGTATCCCACCTCCATGTTCCTGCAGAACTCTAGGTTTCTCGGTATCATCGTGTTCCATTTCCCTGTTGACACTTGTCTCACTTGTGCACTAGACTCAACATGGTTTATCACAAAGACCGAATCTTGTTTGCTGCTGCATTCCAAGGCCCAGCACATAGTGAGTGCTCTGTAAATATCTGCTGAACAGATGTTGAATGAAAAAGATGGTCTCTGAACCTCCTAAATTCATACTAAGACTATTTCACAAAACACAGTAGACATGGTGAGAGCTTGTTTTCTTAAATGGCAGAAAAGTGTTGTTTTTAAACCTAAATTTATGAAATGGACATAACAGCTTTATTGCAACTTTATTTTAAAGATGAAAGATAAATTTTGTAAAATACATGGCTTATAATAGGTATTTCATAAGTGATATCTATTGTTAGTGTGATATTAAATTTTATTTGCATGTCTTTGTGTCTCGTGTGACTGTGAACTCATTGTCTCCACATGCCCATCACCTAGCGTCAGATAGTAGTAGTTGCAATAGGTCCATCTCTAAATCAGTCTTGCCAGAAACTTCCAGGGCACACGCTTCCTTATTGCTTGTTCTGAGTAATCTATCTTCCTGAGTCTTCTTACACAGAAGGTGGTACTCAAGCTTTGTGGAGAATAAAATAAGAGAAAAAGGATTCTGAGTGTCTCATGAGAGATTAAGGTTAAACACAAAGCAAGAACTTTCTGGCAGATCTGTTCGAGGGTATTACTGTGACAGGTTATTCAGGTTTCATCCCTAGAAGTCTTTGAAAGTGGAGAGATAATCATTTCTCTCAGATGATTAAGACAGTTTAGCCTGAAGGCCAGTAGATGGGCCACATGACCTCTGAAGGTCGATTTCTTCCCTTTGATTCAGCCAAGTACCAGTAAGTTCCCGCACTTTGTAGTGGAGATAAAGTTTAGAAGTATTTCACAGTAGAAAAGGGAAAGGACCAGCTGTAAAAGACAAAGTTCCTGTCTCCAATTCTCTGGCAAAGCTGTATTAGCATTTGAAATCCTTTTATTTGACAAAGTCATTGTTATATCTGAGTTTTTGCAAACTTAATTACAATAGGGTTAAGGATAATAGTCACCATTTATTTTGTACTGACTAAATGGCAGGCCAGTGACTAGTGTTTTGTGTAGGTGAACTCATTTAATTATTACTCGTTCATTATCAGCCTGGCTGTAAGACAGCTGCAGCAGGCACTTGGTGAGCAGAAAGTATAAGCCAGATTCCTTCATTCATTCATTCCTTCTATCAGTGTCTTTATTGAGCACCTTTTATGTCTGAAACACTTTAGAAGCTGGAACTCAAAAAATTTAGCTGCCTGCCCAAGCTTACCCTGCTTCTAAGTGGAAGAAGAGGATTCAAAACTCAGAGAGCCTTTAATCCATTCTCTGGGCTCTTAATCATTGCTGCATGCTAGGTCTCCATAATAATAATGGACTTTGTCCATAAAATGCTTTACAAACAATCGTCGTTGATCCTATAGCAGCCAGTGAAATAGCTAGAATGTGAGATGGAGAGGCATTGGATTGAGGTATGAAGAAATACTGAAGTTATCGATTGGGACATCTAGAATACTGTAGGGCTGTTAGAACCCACGTTCTATGTCTGAGCTTGAATACTTCACCTGATAGGAAAGCAAATGCTCTAACCCCAGTATACTCAGTAACTCCTGTCAGGCTTCTGACTGTTTCATGGCAGCAGACTCCACCCAGATAGTAACTTCTGGAAGATTACGGAAAAGGCCAAGACAATGGGCAGAAACACCTCCGGAGGGAAAGCATTCTGCTGCTGGACCCTGTTAGGAGATGGTTTATGATAGGAGTGAAGAGATGAGAGACAAGCCACCAGCGTTTACAGCGACATGCCTGGGAGCAGAGAGGGAGTAAGGAATGTCTGGTAGGAAGGCTAGAAAACCTCCTGGAAGAGAACCTGGAACAAGTAATTGCCTATGGAGTCCCAGCTGAGCTTTATGGAGCATCAATGCCTGTGCTTTCCTGAGGAAGGAGCCCTTGGGTCTGGAATTCCTGTGGTGGTCTGGGTTTCAGCAGACTGACTCCCTGGAGAGTATCTGGGTAGTGTAATATTGCTAATTTTGATAACATAAAACCTTGGTGTCAGAGAAATTAAGAAGAGCATTGTTGTATTTACACAGACCTTTGTTCTAATCCTGGCTTCACCACTTACCAGCTGTGTGATTTTAAGTAAGTTTCTTAATTTACCAAACCTGCTTTTTTTTTCTGTTTTGTGAAATGGGGTAATATCTATCTGCAATGTGTTATAAAGTTTAATATATGTATGTATGTATACAGATGTGTTGCTTAACAATAGGGATACATTCTGATAAATGCATCCTTGGGTAATTTCATCACTGGGGTAACATCGAAGAGTGACTTACTACCCAGATGGGATAGCCTAATGCACACCTAGGCTGAATGATGCAGCCTCTTGCTTCTAGGCTACAGACCTGGACAGCATGTCATTGCACGGAATACTGTGGGCAGTGGCAACGGTGGTCAGTATCTGTGTATCTAAACCTATCTAAACATAGAAAAGATACAGTAAAAATACGGTATTAAAAAAGGTGGTACACCTGTGTAAGGCACTTACCATGAATGGAGCTTGAAGGACTGGAAGTTGCCGTAGGTGAGTCAGTGAGTGGGTGGTGAGTGACTGTGAAGGCCTGGGACATTGCTGTGCGCTATTGTAGACTTCATAGACATTGTATGCACAGGCTACGCTGCATGTATTAAAAAGTGTTTTTCGGCCGGGTGCAGTGGCTCACGCCTGTAATCCCAGCACTTTGGGAGGTCAAGGCGGGCGGATTGCCTGAGGTCAGTAGTTCAAGACCAGTCTGGCCAACATGGTGAAACCCCATCTCTACTAAAAATACAAAAAAATTAGCCAAGTGTGGTGGCATGTACCTGTAATCTCAGCTATTCAGGAGGCTGAGGTAGGGGAATTGCTTGAACTGGGGAGGTGGAGGTTGCGGTGAGCCAAGATCACGACACTGCACTCCAGCCTGGGCAACAGAGTGAGACTCCATCTCAAAAAAAAAAGTATTTTTCTTCAATAATAAATTAACAGCTTACTATAACTTTCTTACTTTATAAACTTTAATTTTTTAACTTTTTAACTCTTTCGTAACACTTAGCTTAAAACACAAACATATTGTACAACTGTGCAAAAATGTATCCTTATTTCATAAGCTTTTTCTGTTTTTAAACTAATTTTTTTTAACTTTTTAAACATTTTTGTTAAAAACTGAGACAGACACACACTACACAGTGTCAGGATCATCTACATCCTTATCTTCCACCTCCACATCTTGTGCCTCTGGAAGATCTTTAGGAACAGTAACATTCATGAAGCTGTCATCTCCTGGGATACGGGTACCTTCTTCTGGTTACCTCCTGAAGGACCTGCCCGAGGCTGTTTTACAGATCAAGTAGAGATAACTAAAACAGCCTCAGGCAGGTCCTTCAGGAGGTAACCAGAAGTTATATTTTTTTCTTTTTAATAAGTAGAAGGAATATACTCTAAAGTAATGATAAGAAGTGTAATACGGTAAATAGAAAACCACTGGCATAGTCCTTTAATTTTATTTTCAAGTATGATGCACCATACCTAATTGTATGTGCTAGCCTTTTATATGACTGGCAGCACAATAGATTTGTTTACACCACTGTCACCAACACAAGTAATGCATTGCATTATGATGCTACCACACTACAGCAATAGAAATATTTCAGCTCCATTATAATCTGAAGGGACTGCCCTGGTATATATGGTCTGGCATGGACTGAAACATCATTATGCGGTGCTTGATTGTTTATGTATACACATGCGCACACACTTCTCTACAAAACCCAATGCCAAAGTGTGAAGGAGTTCTCTCAACTCGCTGTCTTCGCTTGATCTTCTTTCACTTTCTCTTGAACTTGATCTTTTGGTCCCCACCCTGCTACTGAAACAACTCTGTTCAGATCCTCAGTGACCTCCTCTGAGCACCTTTGCCACACTTGATGAGGGATCTGTCCTTCCTTCTGAAGAGTCTTAGGCCCTCACCATCTCGGAGCCTCTGGGCTCCTCTCTCTCTGGCTGGGTGTTCTCCATCTCTTGCTAGACCCTCCTCTTCTTGCCCTCTGCATTCTGGAGTCAAGGGGACTCACTCCTTTGACCTCTTCTCCATTCGCTCTCTTCTCAGTGGTCTCACTGTCTCATGGTTTTAACAACCAAGAGCAATGATCATGACTCCCAGATTTATGTCTGCAAGTCACACCTGTCTTCTGATCCCTGGATTCTCTTTCCAGCAGCCTCCTCTCCAGAGGGGGGTCTCTCAAACCTAACGTGTCCCAAATCAAACTCCTGATCTCTCCATGCCCTGAAAGCTGTTGCTGCTATCCTCTTCCCTTTCTCTGTAAATGACAATTCTGGTTTTTTCTTGGAACCAAGAAAAATTTCCCATTTCACTCAACCAGGATTTTAAACACACACACATAAGAAATGAAAGCCTCTCAGTGACCTGCATGACCCTACATGGTCCACCTGCCTTCTTACTGATTCTGTGGCCCTGTCTCTCCCTTGTCCTCTCTGCTCCATGTGCACTGCCTTCCTTTCTAGCCCTCAGCTGTACCAAGAATATATCCCCTGAAGGACTTTGACATTTAATAGTCCCTCTGCCCACAGTACTGTGCCCCCAGATAATATCTGCATATCTCCTCCAATTCCTTCAAATCTCAGCTCAGAGGATACCTTATTAGAGAGAGTTCTCTGACTACACCATAAAATAACAATCTTAGTTCAGTTCTTCCAATCTCCTAGCTGCTCTTCTTACTCTAAGTAGCACATATGATCATGCGACATATTATTTATACATATATATAAATGGTTTGTTGTCTGTCTTTCCCACTAAAGACAGCTCCCTGAAAGTAATGCATTTGTGTTGTTTCTTAAATGTTTTAAATAACTTGAATCCATGCATGAATGAATCAATGCATGCATGATATGATTGTCTCGTATTGTTTGATTTCATGCATGGCTACTGCCGAAGTTGGTAAGTGGCAGAACCAGGACTCGGCCTGGTCTCACTGGAGCAGTTGCTGTCTCTCCTGCACAGTGAGGTGTTCATGCCCTCACCTCCCACTGGGTGCTACAGAGATACTTAACAACAAGGCTGTGCTGCTGTGCACCCCAGTTTGCCTACAAATGCAAGGGTAAAATGGATAACTTTCTTCTAGAGCAATGGCAAGACTTAATAAGCCAGGTGAGTCCACTTTCCTTGTAGAATGTATAGAAATATCAGCTCATTTTGATGCCACAATAAGGTTCAGATTTTAATAGTCTCTGTTTTACAAAATAGAGTCTCTGTTTTACGAAGTACTATTAAATATTTAAATAAAACCAGTTTCGTTGTTTTTTAAATTACTAATTTATAAGAGGAAAGGATCTGTTTTCTCAGCTATCATTTTAAAATTCTGTTTTGTCCCTGGGGGATAAATTTTCAGTTGTGATTTTTTTAAAGATTTTATTTTTCCCACAGTCCTAGATTCACAGCAAAATTGAGAGGAAGGCAAGATTTCCCATAGACACCCTGCCTCTACACTTGCACAGCCTCCCTATTATCCACATCTACCACCAAAGTGGTATGTTCGTTACAATCGGTGAACCTACATTGACACATGATCATCACCCAAAGTCCTTAGTTGACATTAGGGTTCACTGTTGGTGTTGTAGATTCTCTGGGTTAACACAAATGTATAATGTCATGTGTCCACCATTAGAGTATCACACAGAGTACTTTCACTGCCCTGGACATCCTCTGTGCTCTGCCCAGTCATTCCTCCCTCCCCTCAACCCCTGTCAGTTGATGACTCAGTTACATGTGTATACACTTGATATCAACCCATTTCTTAAAATAGGACTCTATTGTAAACTGGGGTTTTTTGTTAACTCTTAATTAAATGGGGAGCAGGAATGATTCCTCAAATTATTTTAAGTCCTACTTCCCACTGTTTTTCCCAAATCACATTTTATAGCTTGAGAAACGTGGTGAAATTATTTTTTAAGTTTGCCCTTGTTTTCTCTCCCCTGTCAGCACTGTGATGGATGTTCTCCTGAGCAGTGAAATGTCTAACAGTCAGGTTCACAATATCAACTCTGAAAGCTCTATAATTTAGAAAGCCAGACCTTCAATTTTTGTAAGCTGATAGGATTGCTGAGCTTTTCTCTTAGAGAGGGATTATCTGATTAAACTATAAATTTGGTTTGGCATTTTCAATGGAAAATTATTTAAATATTCCAATTATTGGCAAGTGAATGTGATTTTTAATTCCTAAAGAACATTATTTATTTGAAACTTGTTTGTTTCTCTTTTCTTACATGCTTGGCACTAGTAGATAAAACATGCTAGTTAGGGAACTGAAGCTATTCCCATGTTAAAACTGTTTGTAAGGATTTGAGGGTGATCTCTATATTTGCATTGCTGATGTGACATCCTAGTTCCTCTGACTTTTTGCTGTCTGCCCCAGAAGACAGAGCTTTGTAGTCATGGTATTATGTGAGATCTGAGACTAAGCATTTGTGACATTGGGCTCTGTCCTCTGGCTAACTAGTTAGTGAATACTTCCTCCCTTATTACTGCTGGACAAGGAGACAGTTTTCCAAATAAAAGAATCATTCTTCAGGCAAGCGTAATGCTCACTCTGCCGGCCTCCTAAAATTTACTGAAGCCATGTGTCCTAGGCCAGTGGTTCTGAAAGTTTTTGATCTCACCATCCCTGTATACTTCATGCTCTTAAAAACTAGTGAAGTACATTGGTGTGGTGTGGGGAAAAAAATTACCGAGAGCCACAACATGCTTTAGTGTATGTGGTTTATATATATTAATATTTATTACATTAGAAATTAAAACAGAAACATTTAAAAATATTTATCAGTCATTAAATGTGACAACCCATTGCTTGTAAATATAATCTGTTTTTATGAAATATCTCTATTTCCTTAAAAAAATGGTAAAAATTGTGGCTTCTCATTTATGCTTCTGCATTCCTTCTGATGTGGTATGTTGTTGTGATTGAAGTAGTTGGAACAACAGATATGTAGCTGGAAAGGGGAAAGTAGCCTTTTCAAATAATAGTCGCTATTCTTCTTTGATAGTACATCAAAACTTGGCAGGTAGTAGTGTTTGTTTGTTTGTTTGCTTGTTTGTGTGTTTTTGAGACGGAGTCTCGCTCATTGCCTAGGCTGGAGTGCAATGGCGCGACCTCGGCTCACCGCAACCTCTGCCTCCCGGGTTCAAGTGATTCTCTTGCCTCAGCCTCCTGAGTAGCTGGGATTACAGGCATGCACCACCATGCCTGGCTAATTTTGTATTTTTAGTAGAGATGGGGCTTCACCACGTTAGCCAGACTGGTCTCCAACTCCCAACCTCAGGTGATCCACCTGCCTCAGTCTCCCAAAATGCTGGGATTACAGGCGTGAGCCACCGTGCCCTGCCCAGCAGGTAGTAGTTTCTTAAAGAATAGTTGTAATGTAGACTGTAAAACCATACCAGTAATCTTTTCATACTCTGTTACATTAAAATATCTTGGTCTCCATACACTTGATGGGTTTTTTGGCATCATGCATGGATCATTTGAAAAATGTCACTTCGCTAAGTTATGCGTATCTTCACAGTGCTGTGATACATTTCATTAGGCAATATCAAAACAGTCATATTATCACCACTGATCTCACAGAGATAAGTATTGACTTTGCCATCAGTTTACAGTAGCAAATACTGGTTTTCCAAAATTGCAGTTTCTACTGGAATGCTCAAATTCTGTCATTGGTAACCAAAACTGTCGGTTGTTTTCCTTAAGGTGACAGTTGAAAATGTGAACCAAATACCCAAGTCTGAGTAAGCCTAGTTCATTGCTGTGAGTTATTTCAGGTAACAATGATGTTTATGGAAAAGGCAGCTAGTTGACCTCACAATGTAAGGAATGGCCTCAGGTGCTTTTCCTTGAGATCACCCTTGTACTTCAGTGTGCCCCAGAATTGCTTTCAAGAGCACTTTCCCCATCATCATACAGAAGTTAAGATGTGTCTTTAATAGTTGAGATTTAATAAAATTAGTAAACATTTACTTCATCAAGGACATTCTTAAGTGAAAATGCCTTAAAGAAAAAGAATTATCATGCAGCTTGGTGCCACTGCCTTGACTTTTGGTCAATCACCAACAATTTTACCCATCACATAAAAGTTCGGTACAGTGGGCCGGGCGCGGTGGCTCAAGCCTGTAATCCCAGCACTTTGGGAGGCCGAGACGGGCGGATCACGAGGTCAGGAGATCGAGACCATCCTGGCTAACACGGTGAAACCCCGTCTCTACTAAAAAAAATACAAAAAACTAGCTGGGCGAGGTGGCGAGCGCCTGTAGTCCCAGCTACTCGGGAGGCTGAGGCAGGAGAATGGCGTAAACCCAGGAGGCGGAGCTTGCAGTGAGCAAAGATCCGGCCACCGCACTCCAGCCTGGGTGACAGAGCGAGACTCCGTCTCAAAAAAAAAAAAAAAAAAAAAAAAAAAAAGTTTGGTACAGTGAAAAAGACAAGTAACATCTTAGTGTTATTCTGAAAACATTTTGACTTGATGAAACCCTGAAAGAGTTCATAGGTCACACTTTAGAAACCACTACCCTGGGCTATTTTGAAAAGTAAGATGCAGTAATGCTGTGGGAGAGGTGGACTTATGATGGATCCAGCAGCAAGAGAAGAATAAAGCAAACTGTCTGAAACATTTGACACCTCACGCAGCCTTCCATCAAGGGACTGTCCTCACATTGTAAGCCCCTTGAGGGCAGAAATAGCATCATTGCCTCTAGTCCCATGGACAGCAGTCTGTGCATGCGAGGGACACCCCCACAGATGGGCTGAGCTTTTGCCTCACTCATCAGAACTGGCCCCGTCTGGCCTCGGAATTCTCAGGGTAAGAGGGACAGGCTAACAGTAATGTATTTACTCTGAACACATTTAACAAAACAAGACGAGAATGAAGTTACTGCTGTCTCTTTTCCCAGATTAAATGACAGTAGCCATAGCAGTGGCATTGCCCCAGTGGGAGCACTAGTGAACAAAGACCAAGGAAAAGCCAAAATTCAGCAAAGTTGTAGTCAGGTGACTGGACTTTGGCTGTAACTCCTTTTTTCACCCAACTTGCACAACCTAATTGTGGAACATATTATTCAATACCTTCCTGGGGAAATATTGTTAAATGTTATAAAAGAACTATTGGATAAGTAAGGCTCTTATTGAAAGCAGACTGGAAATTTTTTAGTCATTTATCTTAAAGGAATTTAAAATCTTCAGTTATGTATGATAATGTGAAAACAAGAGTAGTCCCAAATTTTATTTTAAATATTACTTTTCATTTATTTTGCTTTATTTATAAAAAATTCCTAATGGTTAGTAGAAGAATTAAAGTCTCCTTCTAAATAGAAAGGAAATACTAAACTAGGTCAGTCTAGAGCAATTACCTGGATTATGCATGACTCTATTTTTCCAATCTCATAATAAGCATTTAGTAGATGTTAGCTAAAGTCTTAAATTTTATCATAACAATTACAGATACAATTTTCCTTAAAGGAATGGGGCAAAATAATCAAGAAAAATTTTTGCATTAAATTTAAATAGTGCAGAACTTAGTAATGTGACTTCCGAAGGAATTTACTACTCCTTCGCCCACTCCTCCCAGATTGTCACAGACATGACAACAAAATATTATTATTACAGATGAGTCATTGAGACATGGACAAAGTTTGCAGTCCCAGTGTTTGTATGAGTCATTCATGGATCTCTTTTGGAATGCTGCTACGTGCTAGGTGTCAGCACTGTCCAGAACAAATATGAATGAGGTGTCATTCCTGTCTTCTGTCTCAGTTTTCTTTCCTGTAAAATAATATGTCTACCTCAAATAATATGTTTTGAGAATTAAAAGATTATCTAAGTGCATTGTAAACTAAAAAGGACTTTTAAAAAACAGTAGATTGAATCAAGAAGATGGACTAAGTGCCTATACCTGATCCACCCACCCATCCTTTTTAAAATCCCATGAAGTGACAGAAACAAGTTTTGAAAGATTCCTGAGAAAGAGGAAGTAGATGAAACCAAACCTCTGAAAAAAACACAATCGGACGAAACCCCATTCGAGAGAAGGGTGCTGGAATGGTAGAGTGGCTTAGGGAAGATGTAACCAAACCACACCAATGGCTATAAAGGATAGAAAGAGGCTCAGGGTTTTCTCAGAACTGATTGAAGAGCTGCCTGTGAAACAGCAAGGCTGGTCTGCTCTGCCTCCAACTCAGTGGTTCTGAGTGCAGGGTAATGGTGTTGGATCCCCGAGTAAAGCTGTAACAATGTGAGGCCAAACCTCGGGTAGTCCCACCCTCTGGAGGACCCAGGAGCCCCCAGAGACAAAGCATACGTTACTGGCACATCCCACCCAATAGTATATTGTGTCCTTCTCCATAGCCACCAGAAGAAGCCTATTTTAAATAAGGGGTAGCTTTTACAGACAAGCAAACTGAGAACCTCAAAAGCAAAAACTAACATATCTAAAATTTACAAAGCATTTAAGAAACGTCATATTTAACAAACTGGAAAACACCTTGAGTAAACAGCTCACAGAATAGAAGATGATTATAAAATAAGTGACTAAATCTTAGATGGATAGGAAGACATAGCGTTCAGTTATAGAGTTGGGAATTTAGAAGTTAGTAGATGGCTTGCCAGGTGCCATGGCTCACGCCTGTAATCCCAGTACTTTGGGAGGCCCAGGCAGGCACATCACGAGGTCAGGAGATCAAGACCATCCTGGCCAACATGGTGAAACCCCTGTCTCTACTAAAAATACAAAAATTAGCTGGGCATGGTGGCACGCGCCTGTAGTCCCAGCTACTTGGACGGCTGAGGCAGGAGAATCACTTGAACCCGGGAGGCAGAGGTTGCAGTGAGCCAAGAGCGCGCCACTGCACTCCAGCCTGGAACAGAGAGAGAGAGCGAGACTCCGTCTCGAAAAAAAAAAAAAAGAAGTAGTAGTAGCTAGTGAGGTAGGAAGCAAACCAGGAAGTATAACATCCTGGGAGCAAACCGAAGAAAGTTTATCAAGGAAGAGATGTAGTGATCAACTATGTCAGATAGTTACTGATCGGTCACATAACGTGTGGATGAGCACTGACCATTGAATTTAGCAACTTGAAGTTCAATGGTTAACTTGATAAGGGATAAAAAGTTTAAGAGGAATAATGGTGATGATTGCAATGAAGTTGAAAGGCTAACTGGTATAATCCTAGAAACTGAAAGAGAGGAAATCATAGAGAGTGGGATATATGAAGTTGAAGACTGAAGTGATTGCTAATGGCAAGATCCTAGAGTGCAACGTGGAGGGGATGGCTAAAGGAGGCCGGGTCAGTGGACAAGAGGAGCCAGAAAGTTGAGAGGCCTTCATGTTTGAAGGGTCATCTTCCCATATGCTGACATCACCAGGACTCAGGACAGTGATGCTGTTTAGAGATTGAAAGCTGGGTGTTTGTTCAGAGGAGTGAAGCACGATGGTCTGGAAATGGCAGAGGTGTCTGTACCTTAGGGGCGGGAGGGGTTAGCCAAAAAAAGGAAAAATACTCTCCTTTCCTCTAGGCCCATTGTATTCAGCCATTTTTGCAGTTGCTGTGAAGAAGTGCCTGAGGCTTGGTAATTTGTAATGAAAAGAGGTTTAATTGGCTTACAGTTCTGCAGGCTGTACAGGGCCTCAGGGAGCTGTTACTCATGGCAGAAGGCCAAGTGAGTGGGAGCAGAGAAAGAAGGGGGTGGCGCCACAGGCTTTTCAACAACCACATCTTGTGAACTGAGCAAGAACTCACTTATCACCAAGGGGATGGTGCTAAACCATTCATGAGGGGTCTGCCCCCATGATCCAGTCACCTCCCACCAAGCCCCACCTCCAACACCCTCCAACACGGGGGATTACATTTCCGCATGAGATTTGCAGGGGCACAAACATCAAACCACATCACCCAGTGACATCTCCGCTGTAGGAGTTAAAGAAAAAAGTGGAGAGGGTTGCTGGGGAAGAATTGTCATTAGAGGTAAATCAAGTTTTCATTGAGCAAGAAACTTTCAAAGAAGAGATCGAGACTATATAAGGGATTTTTGCTAGTGATGGCCTAATGTGTTTCTTGCCCATTCTCATATTTGGCCTAATGTGTTTTCTTGCCTGTTATCAATGTTAAAAGTTGTATCCATAAATGAAGAGATTTTTAGTGTTTTTCTCCTTTGCCATATGTTGGGTTTTTAGTTTATCCTTGGGAAATAGGATACGTCTTTGGTTAATAGACATTTGAGGTAGACGAAATGAAATGCTGCGAAAGCAATTCAGACGGAACTGACAGGTATGAGAATGGGACCCAGCTGCTCCCAGCTCCTCGGCTTGATGACAGTCTTGCAATAAATAATCAGAAACTGGGTGAAATGATAGCAAATGTCAGTTTTAAAGTTTTCACTTGTCAAAACTAAGATTGTCTTATCACCAAACCATTGCAGGACCTAATCATGCTACCTTTTACCTTCCGTGCACTGAAAAACATTCTCTACCCTCATTTTTATTATGCTGAACTATGTTATAGCACCTCACAGTAAATTTCCAGTCTATGGTTATGTTCATTACTGCTCAGTTCATTTAATAAAGGAGGTTTAGTTTGGTCAGAAAGGAGTTGTTAACCCTTCTCTTTATTAGTCGCAGGATCTGTCATTTACAGTTCCAAGTTAAACAATCAGGAACTATCTCAGTCAAGGAAATCCCTTTCCGTGTTATGGTGAGGTTACTCATTTATCTGTGCAACAGAGATAAAATTCTCAAGAACATCAAGGTTGTATTTGTCTTAGGAGCCATTACGATCTAACTTCTGACCCTTGGAAAAAAGACTGAGGTTCATTTTATTTAGTGCTGAGTTTCCAAGAAGCATTTGCCAATTTATTTTCAACAAAATGAGAAATTATGTTGACTATGGTGGGGCGAGATGCTGTGAAAGAGCCATGGAGGATGTCAGAGCTGCCAGGAGACCTGAGCAGCGTCTAGACCAGCCCCTGATTTGGCAGATGCACAGGAAGACCCCCACATGGAAGCCGCCCTCCCAGGGTGGCACCGCGGGTGGAGGCCCAGGCCTGGACTGACAGCTGACAGACATTTTTGTCAACAGCTTTAATTGAGTCTCAATTTCAGTTCTCAAGACAAGAGAAATATTCTGTTAATACTTTAATAGCATTCTCATATTTAAAGCTATCATAAGTTAAGCAGGAAAGCAGTGTTTTTTTCTTTTGTTGTTAGTTTCTGCTGGTTTATTATCTTTTTGAATATAAAAATTGATCTGTTCTTTTTCAGTTAGTCCTCCTCTTCTCACCATAACTGTATATTATTCTGTGAGGGAAAATTGGGACTACAGAAAGGAAACCAGAGAGAGACTAAGGCAGTCCCAGATCACTATGATCATGTGGCAGCATGTTTCATGTGGGCCCGGCTTCTGTTTCTGAGCACGAGGAAGGATCATTAAAGCCCAAGGGAGGGCAAACAAGAGAAATTCTGGAAGAGCAAAAGGCCAAGCCAAAGTGGGAACCAATCCGATAAGGTGGCCACCCGTGGTGAGCAAAAGCCACCTGTAGCATTTGTGTTCAGCACATGGCAGTGGTAGTGTTCGGAGCTTTGAGTGTAGGTGCTGCCACTTATAAGTTATGTGACCCTGGGCAGATGGCTCAGCTTGGGCCTCAGCTGCCTCGTCTGTAAAAGCATAGAGTTTTTTTAGATTAGGTGAGCTCGTGCGCGTGAGAAGTTGTCAGTAGGGCAGTGGTGTGGCTCGCAATTGCTGCATTCCTCTCACACTCCTTTTCCTTCTAAATTGTTTTAGGAATGCCAGCCCTCAATTTGAAGACCATGTTTTAAAACTCTATAGCTACACGTACCTCTGTGGAAAAATTGCACATTGCTAGTTGGTATATTAGGTCAGCTATAGTAGGGACTATTCTGTAATGTGTTAAGCCAGCGGAGCTTAACACAGCACATTTCAGATAACTTATTTTATACAGAGAGCTCAAATCAACCACCATGTTACACTGCATTCAATTAACTTGTAAGGGTATGATTAAGCCAGGATAACAAAGTGGGGCCTATGTTCTACGTGTAGAAGAAGTATTTTATCCTAAGGAATATTCTGGTCCAGGCATTTGTCTTTTATTTATTTATTTATTTTTCTGTGATGGAGTTTCGTTCTGTCGCCAGGCTGGAGTGCAGTGGCATGATCTCAGCTCACTGCAACCTCCGCCTCCTGGGTTCAAGCGATTCCCCTGCCTCAGCATCCTGAGTAGCTGGGACTACAGGTGCCACCATGTCCAGCTAATTTATATTTATATATATATATATATAGAGAGAGAGAGAGAGAGAGAGAGAGAGAGAGAGGTATTATATAATATATATATAAAATATATATATATATATATTTAGTAGAGACGGGGTTTCACCATGTTGGCCAGGATGGTCTCTATCTTCTGACTTGAGCCTGCCAAAGTGCTAGGATTACAGGCGTGAGCCACCGCACCCAGCCCAGTGCAGGCATTTTTCATCAATACTTACTATATTTGTTTGAACTGCTTGTAGACACCTACATTTTTCAACCTGTTTCCTGCCTCTGCTTTGCATATACTGTTTCTTCTGCCTGGAAAACCTTTGCTGTCATTGCCTCTGTCCATTCCTTCTCCACCTGTCTTCACCTTCACCCTCCTGTTCCTTCAGAACACGATGCAAGCACTGCATGCTCCAAGAAGCCATTGGTGACACACTGGAGTGATGGAGGTGGCCCTTCTCCGTATACCCACTTAACATATGTAACGTGAGGGTCTCCTCCAGGCCAGAAGGGTGAGAACCAGGACATGCTGTCGTGGGAAACCAGCCTCACTCAGGGAGACTAGCAGGGTTCTCTTTGGAAGTGGCATTTAGGTTCAGGGCTTGAGTTGGAAGTAGCCTGGAGGAGAGGAGAGAAGGGCCTTCTAAGGGCAGAAGGAGTAGCAAATGTAAAAACTTATGCTCATATTTTGAGATAAAAAGGAACATAGCTCCATTGCTTACACTTTTCTCATAGGAATGGCCATGCTGCGCTGTAGTCATTGAATGTGATGATTAGTCTCTGGTGTCATTTTCCTGAGAAGGAAGATGTTGGGAAAAAGTCCGTGTGGGTGTGACCACAAGTCTGGCCTGTGTAGGCAAAGAGATTCAGCTATACCATTCTCCATGCAATTTAGGCTGACTTCTTAGCTCTTCTGGTCTGCGGTGTCCTTACCTGTCAAATGGGTATGGCAGTTTTACTCTCTGAGGCTGGGGGTGATGTGGGATCGCAGTGACTGGTGTTCAGTCGGCATTCACAGCATGCATCTGTGCTCCTCAGACTGTGACTTCCCTAGGTGTTAAACAGCTGAGCTGGATCGTTTTCCGTTTTGATTAGAAACCTCTTTATTGTATGAAATTGGGAGAATGGGGATGTTTCTTTTCATGACAGTCTAAGATAACAAATTCAGGATGGTTGTTTCCCTACAAAATTGAGTCAAGTGGGAAAGAGGAAAGCCTGAGAGGGTCCGTGGAAACTCTTTCTCAGATACACAGAATGGTTATTAGTAATCTAGACTTTTCACAAGTCTGTTCCTGTAAAAAATTATTCCTAGTTCAAATATATTGTATAGCTCTGTAGGCTGTTTTGCATCATCTGCAAAATGGCAGTGGTAACTCTTCTCTCTCGCTGTCAGTGATGGCCCCTTCCTCGTGCTCTCTCAAGGATGTTGTGCATTGGAACGTGGATTTGCCTGTACTTTGGAAAGATCCTTGGCCTCGTGTAACCAGACTTGTGACAAGATTGCAGAGATCCATTTCTCTGCTCTCCTGTCCCATGTGGCCATGGCTGCTGAGTCACCTTTCCTTTTCCTGGCAGTTTCTGGATGGTGATGCAGCAGTGCCGATGAAAGAAAACATTTCATCTGGGCATTTGTTTTTAATGTATTATAAGGTACAGCACCCACAATTCATGCAGCACCAAGTTCTCTGGTAGACGAGGGTGTAAGAAGAAATAAAGTCTTTGCCTTCTGTAAACATCCCATCTATTGGAAAGGAAGTGTTTACCTCCTCCCCCACTCCCACGGTGCCTTGCACAGGCCCAGCCCTAGCTCTTGGCACACTGGGCTAGAATTGTCCAAACACATCCTCCCTCTCTGCAGACTCCCAGTCTTCCCAGGTCAGGTCCTGTCTTTGTATTCCCTCGTGCACTTTTAGGCACTTACCGTGTGTTGGGTGGCCAATTGTTGTGGTTAAAATGTCAAAACATATTTATTATGCATTAAAATTAGGGAGCTAGACAAGGGGCCTTTGATAATCCTAAAGTTAACACTTCCGCTTTAGAACTTTGTGATCTCGGTCGGACTTCCTTTGAATGTTCAGTCCTGCCCTTCATTAGTTGTCTTTAAGTTTTACAGTACTTTATTGAATACTGTTGAAACTCACAGCCAGATGATTTTGTCCTTTGTTTTGTTTTGTTCACTGCAGTGGTGCTGATTACTATGATTACGGACATGGACTCAGTGAGGAGACTTACGATTCCTACGGTGAGTGACTGGCCAGAGCATGTGAAGAGAGGGAGGAGAGGTGGCCATAGAAAGACCTTAAAGATCTTAATGGGAAGAGATATTTATAAGGACATTTGGACTCTGAAACAGCAGCTTCCTGTCAATTCGTTTGTGCATATCTAGCTATTTTTAGAGGCTTCTTTATTATTTAAATATTTAAAGAGGACTAAAGACTTGGCAAAGATTGCATGAATCCAGATTCTGAACTTCAATTTTATGTTTGGGTTGATTGTCGTGTGCTGATTTTCTCACAGAGTAGTTTTTCAAACTGCAGACACTTGATAGCTGGGTCTTTTTGAAGTGTCTTTGTTTCTTGACAGCGAAGGGAAATGAAGCAATTGAGACTACAGCTCTGAAGTGATTCTCCCACCTTCATCTTTATATTTTAATTCATTTCCAATCTCAAACCCTCTGAAAAAGATTACACTGGGAGTCATTTCATAAAGGTTACAAAAGCACTGAACCAAGGAGGAGATACAGGGTCTGTAAGCTTTACAGGACGGCAGGCAGCTAAACCCCTCTTAATTCAGTGGAGCTGGTAGAGATGCTGGGGACTTCATGTCCAAAGTCTCACTATGCAGAAGGATGACAGGTTTAATTAAAAGAATTGGCGGCAGCAACATAGCAGTAGTAAGAAGAGCCTTTGCCGCAGGGCAAGGAGATCAGAGAACGTGAAGCTTCAATCAGTTGCAAAGCTCTGATGAATCCCTGGACCTGGTGCAAGTGTATCAGGATTGTGGTTAAAGGATGTTAGGACATTTCTCTTAACAGAACTGAAAATCCATTTTCCGGTGTTAAACCTTTTGAAGTGCATTTTGTTGTATCACCTGCCCGAAGCTGTGATGATTGCACCTTGGATTTGTTTTTTGTTGTTGTTGTTGTTGTTTTCTGGTTATCCGCAACAAACACTTAAGAGAAATATGTTCGTTTGCTGAATGCAGGCTACTTAAATTGATGCAAGTTAGCTTGAGGGAATGATGTTGATTACATGTTTTGTATCAAAAGAAGAGGTCATTTTAAGCATTTTTCCTTCACAGCTTTTTAAATTGGTCTCTGTGGACACATGGCTTTTAAATTGCTGTATGTTGCAGCAGGGATGTTAACTGTTTGATGTCAAAGACTTATAGATAACTCATTAAAAGTTATCTTCAGGCTGAACAGGTGTTTAATTTCAGGAGATAAAGGTGATAGAATGTCCTTGGTTATTAATACCATTGTCCAGTACGGATTTAGCATTATGATGAATGAAATCTGACATTATGTCGTTAAATTTATTTCATATTCGTAAAGTGTTATTGAGAAGTGAAGTTCAACCCAATGCAACTTTCCTTCAGTCTTTCGGTGAAAGCGCCTATGAAAAGTGAGATCATGTTTCCCTTTCTCAGTCTGCCCCTTCCCATTTTGCTCTCCAGTTTTCTTCTCCTTTGTCTTCACAGATGTGCATCTATGTTTTTTCTTTGTTTTTACTGTTGGAAAACATCTAAGTGATCCTTTTCCTGTTCTCTTTTTCACTCATAAATGTCCAGATGTTTAGCAAAAGGCAATTCTCTTTGCTACTTGAACTTGTAAACTGTTATTAAATCAGTAACGGAAAGGAAAGTCCTTGCAAAGTTGGTTGCCGTTTCACATACAAGAACCGTTTTTCTTCTCATGCTGACAAATTTTGCAAGTGAGATGATAATTTTTCCTTGTGTTTGTAATTTATTTAAGTAAATTCCTTGTTTGTTTTTCTTTTCAGTACACCAGGGGTATATATTTTCAATATGACATGTACCTTTGGTTCAGGGCTAAGTTAGAGTCTGAAAAATGAAGCCTGTGGGATTCGTGGCAGCGATCTAATTGTGGTTCATCTTACTGATTGTAGGACAAGAAGAGTGGACTAACTCAAGACACAAGGCACCTTCAGCGAGGACAGCAAAGGGCGTCTACAGAGACCAGCCATATGGCAGATACTGATTGTACTGTCTGATGTTGTGAAATAGCCAATCTCCACCAGTCCTGTATACTGTTCAAAGTAATTTTTTTCTATGAACAATCCCTTTTTAAATAAATCAAAATGCTTAAAATCTGAATGGATGGAACTTAAAACTACTTTGTTGAAACATCAACCTGGGCAGAAAAAAAAAAAAAAAAGACATGTAAAATTTTGTTATTTCCAGTCTGTATATGAAAAAATAGGTCATCAAAAGGAAAAAAAATAACTTTGATTAACTAGTGTTAAACAAAAAATAGGTTTACTAAATATGTTAATCTATTCTTTTAACATAAGCCTCACCTTTCATTTTAAAGGTTTCCATAGAATTTAGTTATTTGATCTTTCAGCCATATGCTAGTTTTTTTTTCTCTTGCCAACATGCGTAAAAAGGGAAGCCAATTACAAGTGCTAATAATGTGGTATTCTTTTGTAACTCAAGTCTTGAAATGTTCTGTAGTGTTAAGCAAAGTCTCCTCTTGCTTGATACTAAATAAACTTTTGAAAGAAATTTTGTGTGTGTGAGCTAACAATTTCATGGGTTTTTTTTATTTAAAAAGGCCTTCATAAATAGTTGTAAACAGGGAAAGAATTCATTTAACAATGCTTGTCATAAAAGGGTCACACTAAACATTGTACAACTTATTTTAAAAATGGTATAAAATTAAATGTACCATTATATACTCACCATAGACTTAAATGCTGTTTAAAGAATCCAAATGGTATCGAGCTGCTTGAGTGGCACGTTAAACTACGCAAAACCAAATCTTGTTTAAAAACTGGTTTTAAAATAACTACTGGATTTTCTGAAAAAGATGTGATCAGTTTTCATCTTGTTGAGCGTTTTTTCACTAGTGCAACTTTGGATTTTTTATGAGAATTTTGGTACCTTAATGAACACCTCGCTCCATGCTGGAAGCACTAAGCACAAAGCTTTTAAAGACTTTCTGGCTTGACTAATTGAGGTCGCACTCGCCAAGGCTGAGGATGTGTAACCCTTAAACGGTCTTCATTTTCAAAGGTAAATAAATCAAATAAGATTTTTAATCTCACTTAATTTATCTTAATATAACTAATAAAACCAGGGAGATTACAACTTAGCAAGTTTCATTATCCATTTTAGAAAAGTTTTAAGATCACCTAAATTCTCATTTTAAAAAGTTTAATTTGTTTTAGTAATCTAAAAAGCCTTAGTTTAGTCAGTTTAATTGGGGCCAATTACTCCCTATTAAACAACTGTAAAACCTCATAACTAGTTATTTGTAATACATTATTTGGTTAGTAATTGAGGGCACTTCTTAAAACTGACAAATATTTAATAAAGTTATTCTTTAATCATTAAGCTTTTTTAATTGTAGATTACGTAAAATGTTTAATTTTTATTTCTTGGGGGATTTTTTTCTCTTTATTTTGAGTAAAAAGGTCTTTTCTTTTGTTAGGAAATGTCAGCCATCTTGGAATGTCACAGGAACTGGTTGAACACCTGAAGCAAACAAAGGTAAGTTTGCCTTTTTGTTCCAATTATCCTGAACTGTGTGGAAGATGAAGACAATTTCACGCTTATCTGAAGTCACATGGAAAATTTCCCCTGCTGATTTCCTAGTACAACACCAGTGATTATGTCAGATTAACTCCAAAAGTCAGAAAAGAAGCTTCCTGAATGTAAACAAGTCAGGCCCAGGAAGCTTCATTATAAGCGGCAGAGATTGGAGGCTCAAGTTCATCCTGGTATTTAAGTATTCAGATTACTTTCTTCAGAAAATATCTAGCAGTCTAGTCAATAGCATGAAAAAAATTTTCCAGATTATTCAGTAAAAAGAGCAGTTTGCCAAACTTAATATATAATATCTCAATTTTTGTTTTCTATGTGCATGCATAGGCAAAAAAAATTACACAAATATGCTGGAAATTTTTGACAGTATTTCTCTTAGTCTTGTGGAAGCATGGTTTTCTGTGCTTCGGAATTTTGTCTCTGTTTTTACTTCTTCTTGGTTTTTTTTCTAAAGCATCAAAAAATACTACTTAGGCCGTGATCTTCCAGAGGGTCTTTTTCAGTGTTTGTATTTGAGCTCTGCCAGTAACTGTGACTTTGGGCAAGTCTCACTTTCTCTATCAGTTCAGTGAAAATGATGCTTATCCCATGCACTTGTTAGAATTAAGATAATATCGTCAGAGTGTTTTGTAAGCTGAAAGTGATACAATCATGTAAAGTTTAATTGTCAAAGTTGTATTTACATATTTAATATCTATGAAAAATATATGACCTTGGTTTTCCCTAATAGCCAAAATTAGCCTGAAATAATTAAATTACTTTTAGAAAGAAAATAATTCTCATCATTTTTGTGGACCAAACTAAGTTTATTGTATTTTCTTTATGTTTGTCTGTTTGGATTTTTGTTGTTGTTTGTTTTTCTCTTACGCGGAATGAGAATGTGATGTCCACCGCATCTCTGTAGTGTGTGATGTTACTGAAGTTTTTCACAACTTTTTTCTTTATTAAATAATTTTTTAAGGAGTTGGCATATAGAATAATAAATCCAGAATTATGGAGAGGTAGAGGGTCAATCCTCAGGTGCTCTTCAGAGTTAATTAATAGGAAATACTGTACAATTTTATACTTCTTGTCATTTTTTCAAAGCATCCATAACTTTATCAGACTGTAAAAAGGGATTGTGATCCAGAAAGGTCCAGATCACTATCAGACAGGAACTTTCCCACTCGGCCTTCGAGATCTTCTCTTATCTGGCTGATGCTCCACCAGACCTGATTTTTTTCTGTTTCCATGGGAAGACCCTGCTATAGATAAGCCTGTCTTCTCATGTCTCTAAGAGCACATTTCATTGTTCCCGAATTGCTTCCTTCTCACCTTTGTTTTTGCCCCCGTGGAATTCATTTATTTTCTTATATGACAGCATCCATGGAACATGAGCTCCATACTGGGCACAACAGGGGCACTGGTCATACAAAGACTGATAAGACATGGAACCCTGTATTCAAATACTGCAAAACCAAATGGAGGTGACAGCCCATAACACACAACTTGCTGTCGCCTGTATCTTTGCATGAAGAAATCATACCCGTCCTTCAGAACTCAGCCCCATTCCCTCTCTTCCATGGTGTCCTTACCAGTTAAATCAGGCTGTGATCCCTCTGCCCTCTCTAAAGAGCATACTTGGTTTATATTTCCTTATTTTACTATTGCTATCATATGACTTACATTGGTTGTAAGTTGCCATAACAGCCAAGCATGTGCTTATCACTTTCTGTAAATTATTTTATTGAATCCTCACAGCCATAAGAAGGTGTCATCTACATTTTAAAAAAGGAAGAAATTTAAGCTTCAGGAGGTGAATTTCACGCTTATGTTGCTCATGTACCTTATAACTGGTAGAGCCCCGATTTGAACCGATTGACTTTAATCCAGAGTCTTTGATCTTAACCATGTTGTTACAGTGTCATTCTTTATATTACAGTGGCTCCTCCATTAGATTCAAGGCTCTTTAAGAGAAGGAGCCTTTAATTTTTGTTACCTTGTTTCCCAGAGAGTATCTCACACAAGGCTGAGCATCGTGAATGGTAACTGCCCCTTTCTCTCTCTCTTCCCTGCCCCTGCCCCAGATTCCTTCATGGAGTCTTTCACTGGTTTAGGTTCTGAATCTTCTTGTCTCAGGTATTCCAAGTCAAATCAGTATCAGTATTTACTCGGATATATCTCCTGAACACCTGCTGTGTTGCAGATGGCAGGAAGACAGTGATTAAGGACATCATTGTTGTCCTTGCAAGTGCCACACTCTACTGGGGAAACGGACAGAGACAACATCTGCAGAGCTCTGACAGAGATACACGTGCTTTCTAGGCACATGGAAGGGAGATGTGTCACCCCGGCAGATTGGTCAGAGGTCACAGAAGGGGCCCGTAGAGATATTAAGACCAGTAGAAGATAACCACACAGGGCAGGTCCTCTCGGAGCATCCATACTTCTGCTCTGCCCTTCACCCACTTTGTGACCTTGAGTCAGTGACTTAACCTCTCTAAACAGGAGTCTAAACTGCAGGTTCCCCAGACAGTCGTGATACCTACCTTAGTATTGCTGTGAAGATTAAAAGCATGCCTGGCACAAATAAAGGTTAACAAATAAAAATAAACTCATTGGTTGCTGTATGTAAATATTTGCCATTACAAGAAAACATGATCATTGAGGAAACTTCAGGTATATTAGATCATTAGAGAAAGTAAGAGATGATGCTGGCTGGGTAGGAAAGGGACATGTAATGAAGGGTCTTGTAGGTTCTGCTAAGAAGCACAAATTCAGTGCAACCATTTTCAAGTGTAGTATCCTCTTTGCCTTTAAGCTTGACTTACTCCATTCCCTTGGGCAGATAGTGCCTCATTTAGTCTGTGTTCCAAAAAGAACTCTACAAACTTCTGTTTCCACTGGTTAGTGATTTTATAGCCAATCCGTGCCTTAAAAAATAGGTGCTCTCACTTTTTCATCCTCTTGTAACCATCTCTTCACATAGTTATTTGACAGTGTAAGGGTTTAGTAAGTGAATGGCATTGTCAGTGGTGATCAAGATGATTCCTGACAGGCAATGTTAGGAACGGTCAGCCCAGACCCAAAAAAACCCACACAATCGTGTGAACAGCACTACAATTTAGATAGTCTAGCTCTCTTGTTTAACTCAAAATTAAAGACTCTGGTCACTGTATACAGAGACAAGTTCCAGAATTTAAAACTAATGATTTGAAGAAAAAATAAAACTGTAGAGTCAAAAGTTAAATGAAAATATGAGATGTTTTATAGAATATGTGATAAATTTAAGAAATAAAGTGTATTGTTTTCTGCCAAACATTATCTACTATTTATATTGATATTCAGTGTTTTGTAGGGATAGAAAGGAAAAAATCCATACTTATTTTAAAAAAACAATCTATTTTATGCCTGATTCTATTTCTGATTGGGAAAGACTGCAGATCATTTTTCAGTCTGAATTTCACCCTCCCTTATCGATGGAAAATCCTGTCCGGTTGAAGTTGATTCTGACTGACATTCCTGTTTCAAGAATCTCTGTTGTATATTTTAGTGATTAGCACCCATTGCTGAAATCATTTTTCAGATCTTAATGTGATGAGTCCTTCAGTGACTTTCAGGATAAAACTCAGCCTCCTTGGCTCTGAACATCAAGCCCGGTGTGATTCTGCTCTGGCCTCCCCAGCCGCCTGGAGCACAGCATGCTCTGACCCCACCCCACTGTGGTCCAGCGCTGATAGACTGAAAACCATCTAGAGCTTTCCTATCAGTGCCATTCTCCGCCCAAAGTCACAGTTCCTTACCCCACTCAAATAAATGAACACAAATGAATGAACACAACTCTCACCCAGCTCTTGGTCTAGCTAGTTGTTGCTGGCCTATCCAGACTTCCCAGTGGAACTTGAAGCATCCCCTCACCCTGGAGGCCCTCCCTAGCCCGCCATGTTCGCAGCTCTTCTGTGGACCCTCGTCTTACTCTATGAATTCTGCAGTACAGTATCCTGAGATTGGCTGTTGACCCTCCTTTCCTCCCACCAGATTGTCAACATCTTTAGTGCAGTTACCCTGTCTCACGCCTAGTAAGTGATAAATGAACAAGCCATCGGATGTCTGAGTGAATAAAGTGGATGTGGTAGCTCGGTGGCTGATAGTACAGGACGATGTACGAGGTCTGTTTGGCCTTATTAGATTAAGTTAGTCATCCTTACGTTTGAGGAGAACTTACCAGGTTATTAAGTTCTGTCCTGTGTGTTTATCTCATCTGAACCACCGCTGGCAGGATTTACGTGTCTGCTACCTAACACAGTTCCTAGTACCTAACAGACAGTCAAAACAAAGAGATAGAATAAACAAACAGGTACCACTGTGAAGTGTGCAGGGATGGTGGTGTTATCCTGAGGCTAGATTTCTGTTCTGCTTGTCGGTGGGTTTTTCTCCCTGACTGCAAGACTTGGAAGTTCCTTAAAGATAGAATAACCATGTCTTAGTTTACAATCCCACCAACAGTGTATAAGTGTTCCTATTTCTCTCCAGCACCTGTTCAACCATTATGGAAAACAGTATGGCGATTCCTCAAGGATCTAGAACTAGATGTACTATATGACCCAGCCATCCCATTACTGGGTATATACCCAAAGGATTATAAATTATGCTGCTATAAAGACACATGCACACGTATGTTTATTGCAGCACTATTCACAATAGCAAAGACTTGGAATCAACCCAAATGTCCATCAGTGACAGATTGGATTAAGAAAATGTGGCACATATACACCATGGAATACTATGCAGCCATCAAAAAGGATGAGTTTGCGTCCTTTGTAGGGACATGGATGCAGCTGGAAACCATCATTCTTAGCAAACTATCACAAGAACAGAAAACCAAACACCGCATGTTCTCACTCATAGGTGGGAACTGAACAATGAGATCACTTGGACTCAGGAAGGGGAACATCACACACAGGGGCCTATCATGGGGAGGGGGGAGGGGGGAGGGATTGCATTGGGAGTTATACCTGATGTAAATGACGAGTTGATGGGTGCAGCACACCAACATGGCACAAGTATACATATGTAACAAACCTGCACGTTATGCACATGTACCCTACAACTTAAAGTATAATAATAATAAATAAATTTAAAAAAAAAAAAAAGAATAACCATGTCTTATTGGACTTGTACTTCTAAATACTAGCACACTGCCTGGCACATAGACATAGTGGGAACTGACAAGGTGTTCGGTGGGGAATGAACGAGTGAACAAATGAACCTATAATTCTTGAAACACTAACACTGAGCACTTTTCGGTACAGACAGTCGCTAATGCATGTTCAGTAGAAACTGTACTTCAGATTTTGAATACGTATCTTTTCTGCAGCTAGCCATAGCAGTATGATACTCTTGCAATGCCAGGCACTGGCAGTGAGCCATTTTGTTTTTCACTTTGAGTACAGCATTCAGAAATTACTTGAGATATCAAACTTTATTATAAAATAGGCCTTGTGTTCGATGATTCAGCCCAACCATATGCAATGTTTAAGGTAGGCTAAGCTAAGCTATGATGTTTGGTAGGTTAAGTGTATCGTGTACATTTCCAACTTAATGTTTTTGACTTACAACGGGTTTACAGGACATAACCCCATCCTAAGATGAGGAGCATTTGTATTCATTTGTTTTCTTAGTGGAAGTGTGATGTTTCTCTAATCATTAGATTGTTTTCAATGATGAATGTGAAGTTGGAAAACCAAAATATGTCCTTTATTTAGTCGGTAATACATGTGCTTGGTACAAAATATACACACACAGTGGTCTTAATTCCCACCTTTACCCCCACACACCCACAGGCAACTCTCTGTAATGATTTTCCTGTATCTTTCCCGAGATAGTCTGTGCATAAGTAAAGCATTTTTTTAAAATTATCACTATTTTTTACATAGAAAACATTATACCATTTTCTCCCCCTCGTTTTACTTTGAAGTATGTCTTAGAGCTCATTTTCTGTTATTTTATACTAGAAAGTTACCTTTTTCTTTGTATTGGCTGAATAATATTTCTATGAAAGAGCCATAATCCAAACAACTACTGACAGAGATATAGTTAGTTTCTAACATTTTGCTCCCATTAAAGACAATGCAAGAAGCCATGTCTATAAACATCTGTGGAATGAATTGTTAAAGTAGACTTACTGGGATTTTATAGATGTTTCCCATAGAGATCATGGTGCATTTTAATATGCTTTTGTAAAAGAAACCTATCTAAATGCTGTATGTTTGCATTATGATCTACAAGATTAGCTCCTGTGGCCACTCCAGAAACTCATCTGCCCAAAAGTTGGTTTAAAATGGTCTTCTATACCCAGCATGACGTCTGGCATGTGGCAGGCTGGCTACTTGTGCGATTTAGCAAGGAGATGCAGGGCGTGCTGGGTCCAGTAAGGACACCTCCTGGACACTGGTCTGCGTCTTATGGGGAGAGCTGAAAGTCCTGTGACCCTTCCTCAGACTCCTGCTGGTCTCCTCGCATTCCTGGGGCTTATTTACATCAGCAAGTGTATTGTTAAGGGCTGGCCCATGGTGGGGCAGGCTTTGTGGGACTATGGTAGCCACACCAGGGTAGCAGGAGAGGCCTACAGGCTCTCTGAGGAAACAGACAGGATCTCCCCTGCACGGGCATTGCCCACCCTCTCCCCTTCTCTGGTTATCCAGATCCTGCCATTTCTTCAAGATCTTTTCTCTCTCAGCCAGAAGAACCTTCTCTTCTCTCCCCATGAGAACCCTGGCTGAGGGGACTCGATTGGCAGATGTCTCATTCTGACCTGCTGGTTGACAGTTTGGAGCTGTGTAAATGTCCTTCATCCCTAGTATGCTCCTTGAGGGTCACAGGTGTGTCTGTCAAATTTCATAAACCTTAAAGCATTCAGCACAAGCCATTCAAGAAATATTTATTGGTTGATGAAAGCAGTGCCCTCATCAGTAGATTTACTGTATTCAATGTGTAACTAAAAGATTCGCCTTTCAATCACAGTTTGCATCTGATTGATCCTACCAGTGCTGATGCTTTATGCAGGTGACACTGAGATGCCCACACTGTCCCTGGCGCTCTGCAGTAATAAAAGGCTAGAGAAGGGCAGAGATGGTGCAGAGGAGAAAGAGATGAACTTGCTCCGAGGACAAAGGAAGAAATAAAATCTGGAGTTTTGAAAGTCGAAATCTTGCAAGCCAGGAAGGGAGGAGAAAATGTTAAGACATAATAAGCTAATACAGGTGGGAGAGGAGGGTGTCAACCAAGACATGAAATGGCATCATTTGTTTTGGGAACATATAAGCAGCTGCTGGAATATAATGTGCTGGGAGAGAAATGAAAGAGATGCCTCTGGAGACATAGGAGGGGGCTGGGTCCTGTGGAGCCATCAGCGGTGTCCTGAGTTGTTTTCAGCACACTTTGTGGTATTGAACAGTTACCTAGGGCCTGGGACGTGTGACAGAGCCATGAGAAGTCAACATCACCACAGTGGCCATTTCTCCACTGCGACTGGGTGTTTTGTTTGTTTGTTTTTCTGATCACCAGCCAGTTTTTTAAATAACAGTTTTGTTTCGTATAGCACATCAAAAAAGGTTCTTTGGGGTCAGGCAATAAAATTTAAAATAGATCTGAAAGTTCAGTCTCTTATCAGGTGACAAGAATGCAAGGACTCTGCCAGGGTGGACCCCTAGGAACTTATAGGTTAATATTTGAGATTTTATGTAAAACAAGGCGTTACCATTCTGAAGTCACTCCATAAATACCATAATGGATAGTAGTGTAATCATCATTAAACCAGTTAATCATTCATCTGTCTTTACTTAACACAAATATTTTATGTCCTTAATGTCAATGATTCTGTTTTGCATTGTTTTCCATAAACATCCTTATTTCTATTAAGTGTCTACTTGCCTGTGTCCTCTAAACGCTGCCATTCCCAAAAGAGCATATGGTTATTATTAATTTCTTGATATATACAAATATATTTCATTTTCCTCTCTTTCAGGAACTTTCCTTCTGTTTATGGACTGCTTAAGAATAGTCAACTCACCAACGTGCCTAGTCAGTAAATGAATCCACTTGGGAACTTGAAAAACATCTTAATTAATTTTTTGTTGGCATAATTTTGTGTTCTGTGACTTGTTTTTATTATATGGTATGCTTTTAATTTGGAGAACCTACTTTTTTGAAAAAAGGAAAGAAAATCTATCTTATTTTGTTGTCTCCCAATAACAAAAAGAGAATGATTTGTATAGTAGTTAATAAAGGCTGCCTATTGAAATCTCTTCTACTTTAAACCTAGAAAAACAAAGTCTTGTTATTTCAGCACAGCTCTAAATTGTGTACACTTGAAAACCGTGTACAGCTGCAACTCACTGCAAGAAGTCAAGATTCTACACATATTCCACATTTGAAAATGATTTATCCATCTCAGTTATGGACCAATAAATATGAAAGCATTATGCAAAAAGTATTCTGTCACATAAAAGGTTAATTATAAAGGCTTCTGCAGGAAGCAGAGTGGCACGGTCAGAATAGAAACATGATTTTCATGCCTCAGTGTAATTTGTTATGGAACACAAAGGTCATAATCCCTGTGGACAGTATTATTCTGTTCATTCTCTTTTCATCATTTACTAGTGCATTGTGATTTTAATTCAATACGCCCTGGGAGGATGTGTTTTATTTCTTCTGTTAGAAGCTCGCGCAACATGTTCCCTGGACTTGGAATTTCAAGAACTGTCTTGCACATTGTTAAATTGTCACTTTCTTGCCTCAAAGACACCTTTTTTTGAGGCATTCACTTTTTACAGCATGCCATTTTTGGAGCATTGTGTTAACCACAGAATGACTTCAAATAGCTTAGCTTTTTCTTATCCTCATATGCATCCTAAGACATAATTCTTTTGTACCTTTTAAATGTGTCCAGTACACACTTCCCCATCTCAGAAACGCATGGAATACAAGCCCGTGTGTTCGAGCAGTGGCTCTCTGCAGCGAGTGGGCATGCGAGAGGGAAGGGTGTGTGTCTATCATGAGGGCGAGCTCAGGGGGGCTACAGACAGCGGGGGAGCAGCTTCGGGCACCCTTTGGTTCAGAGTTCATTTTAAACAAATAAGAACTTTAGAACATGAGCCAGACTACGGTAAACAGAAAAGAATTTGAACCTTCTTTTTGCTTGCATCCTTTTTACCTGCTGAATCACTAATACAAATCACAAATCTACCAGCAAAATCCCATGGATTCAAACCTTCTGGCTTACCTTCTCTCTGTCCCCTTCTCCTTGATCCCATTCCTACAACCTTAATTTTGGCTTATTTTACTGCCTACATTATTTAATTCATTAAGCACATTATTGAGAACTTAACTGCTGGCTACTGTCTTACATACTAGATAGAGAGCAGAGAAAAAAAAAACAGAGGGGGTCTTACCCTGGAGAAGTTTAGATCCCCATGGCAGGGACAGGCCACACACCACGAGAATATCAGGTGCTGATGGAGCCATGGAGAAAATTAGACCGTGGTAACAGGAAGAGGGGCTAGACTTTAGTTTGAGTAGGCAAGGTAAACATTTTAGCAGGGACCATAAAAAGTAAAGAACTAAGCTCCATCAAGAGACTAGCAAGTGCAGAGGTCCTGAGGTGGGAGCATGCTTGGGCACTTGAGGACCAGCAGCAAGAATGCCAGAGGAGAAGTAATGGAGTGAGCAAGGGACAAAGAATTAAATTAAATCAGTGGGCTGGTTGGAGGCCAGAGAATAAAGGGCCAATGTTGAGCTTTAATGGGAGCTGTTGGGCAGATGGGAGGAGGAATTGACAAGCACAGGACTAGTGTGATCCAATGTGTATTTTAACAGAACCACTCTGGCAATGTCTGAGAATAGGCTATGGGGCAAGGTGGAGAGACCCATTGAAGGCCACTGCTATGAACGTAAGAAGGAATGCTAGCATAGTCCGGGGTGGTAGGGTGTAAGCACTGAGAACTGGCCAGACTTCAAGTGTATTTTGAAAAAGTAAAGCCAGTAAGATTTAGTGCACAGATTGGTTGTGAGATGGAAAATAAGTTGGATGATCCAAAGATTTGGGTCCAGAGGCGCTGAAAAACTAGAATTGCCTCTTTCTGAGATGGGGAGATTTTAGGAGGACAAGGTGATTATGTTGAATTTTGAGATACAGATCTGGAGGTGGGAGAGATCTCAGCTGGAGATAGCAATTTAAGAGCCATCAAAATATAGATGTCATTTAAAGCTGTAGTTTGAGTGGAGATCAGAGAACAGACCCATGGAATGTCCATCACTTATAAGTCAGTGAGATGAAGAGGAACCAGAAAAGGAGACCAAGAAGGAGCTTCCGTGAAGGAAGAAGAGAACTTAATGCCCTGGAAGACAGCGGAAGAAAGGATTTCAGGGAAAGGAAATGCGATCCTTTGCTGCAGATAGATAGGTCAAGAGAAATGAAGAGTGAAGATTGGACACACACAGTAATAACAAAAGTCATCGGTAGTCTTGATTTACTTCATAGAGCGAAGGCTTGGAACAGATTCAAGAAGAATGGGAGGAGAGGAATTAGTCTAGTCAACTCTTTCAAGGATCTTGCTTTAAGGAATTGTTGGAGAGGGGTATAGAGTTGAGAGAAAAAGCTTTGAGCATGTAGGAGAGAGAAGTGAGGGTTGCTGGAAAGATGTCCATGAGCAAGTCTGTGCACATACATTATTCTGCACGCACAGCCTAGGTGGGTGCAGAAGCAGGAAGGTAGATAAGACGGCATAGCACGTGCACTCACCATGCCAATAAGTTCCACAGTTCTGCTGCTGCCAAAGCTGTATGACATAGACATTAAATGGTGCATGCTCCACCATGACCAAAATCCTTCAGAGCCTCCTACAGCTTCCAGGCTAACTTGCAGATTCCTTGGGTTATCAACGCACGTTCCTTCATGATTTTCCTCCTACGTACCTCTTTAGCCTAAAATGTCCACTGTGGTAACTATCAGGTAAATTCTAACTTCTGTGCCATCTTGGCATTGCTATCTGTCGTTTTATTCAATATTTTCCTGGTCTCACTAGGATGAGTGATTTTCAACCAGAACATGGACATTTTATGTATTATGTTAGGAGGTTCTGGCTCATATTAGATGGCCTCCTTAGGGCTTTGGTGAGGGAAGGGAGGTGCTGCCTTGTTCCTGCCAGGTGAAAGGAGAAACAGTCCAGGTTTCCCATTTGGCCTCTGTTGACAAGCGGAGGGGGAAGGAAGGCCTTCTTGTTACTGCTGGGTAGGTTCCAGGTCTTAAAGAGCTGCCACTGATACCAGCATGACTCCACTGGCATGATGTGTGGGGGTGTGACAGCCTCGTTACCACTGAGCAGTGGATGATAAAACTGACTCTCCACTACGCCTCTCTGACACCACCCCAGCTGGGAGGGAGTAGGGTGTCCCCTTACTGCCAGTTGGAGGTCCAAGTTTTTCCCAGTGTCCACTGACACTATTGGGTGTCATTGCCACCAAGCCAACATGAAGGTCCTGGCTTTCTACTTGGCCTCTCTGGCACCAGGCGCTGTTCCACACCCACGTGTATTCTTCACTAGAGCCCCTGGGCAGCTGCTTGTAGCTCAGATTGGCTGATCTTTTTCACTTCTTCGCATACATCCTTTTAGCTGGTCCACCTCACTCTGCTTCCTCTAACCCAGTGATTCCCATCTTTTTCGGGGCATGGCACATAAAGAAAATTATAATATATACAGAACTCTTTGGGGTGAGTGGAGGAGACCCAGAGCTTACGAACCGTAACCCAGCCCCAGGCTGCACCAGAAACTGAGGAAAATCCATGTTTTTGTACACCTTGCACCCATTCGCAGCACAGTGATTTGGAAGCTCCAAGATTTTAGCCAACTCATTCTTCAAGACTGAGCCCCAGAAACTCAAACCCACAACACCCCATACCTATGTCATCGGACTATGTGAGAGTCATCCTCACGGTCTCTGTCCTCCCACTAGGCTTTACAAACCCTTGTCTTAGTCCCTTAGGGCTGTTATAACAGAATACCATAGAGTGGGTAACTTAGTAACAATAGAAATGTACTGCTCACAGTTCTGGAGGCTGGGAGTCCAAGGTGCCAGCAGATTCAGTGTCTGGTGAGGACTTGATCTCTGCTTCAAAGATGGCACCTTCTGTGTGTCCTCACATGGCAGAAGAGGACAAAAGGACGGGAGCCTCCGTGAACCTCTTTCATAAGGGCACTAATCCCATTCCTAAGGGCAGCCCTCATGACCTAATCACTCTTTTTTAATTTTTTTTTTTAGACCAGGTCTTGCTTTTGTTCTGTCACCCAGGCTGATATGCAGTGGTGCAGTCATAGCTTGCTGTGGCCCTGAACTCCTCAGGTCCCACCTTTCAATACTATCACATTGGATACTAGGTTTCATCATATGAATCTGGGGGGACATCAACATTCAGACCACAGTATTCTACCACTGGGCCCCCAAACTTCATGTCCTCACATGTAAAATATATTCATCTCACTCCAGTGACCCCAAAAGTCTTAACTTTTTCCAGCACTAACTCCAGAGTCTGAAGTCCACAGTGTCATCTAAATCAGATATGGTTGAGACTCAAGGTACAATTTATTCTGATTCAAATTGCTCTCCAGCTGTGAAATCAAACGTGGTTCCAAAATACAATGGTGGGACAGGCATAGGATAGGCTGTTCCATTCCAAAAGGGAGAAACAGGAAAGAAGAAAGGGGATCCTGACCAAATCCAAAACCCAGCAGGGCAAATATTTGATCACAATAATGTTTAACTCAAAGTCCTACATTCTGGACACTAGGGTGGGAGTTGGGCCTCCAAGGATCCACGGGGCTCTACCTCCATGGCTTTGCTGGGTGTAACCCACGTGGCAGCGCTCACAGGTTAGAGTCTCACGCTTGTGGCTTTCCCACTGGAGTTTCATATCGGTAACTACACCAGTCTAGGGTCTCCAGAGTGGCCCTGCTCCCACAGCTACACTAGGTATTGTATTAATGGGGGCTCTTTGCTGTGGTCCTGCCCCCACCCACAGTTCCACTAGGCACTACCACCTCCCAAGAGCTTCAGATGCCTTCAGGGTGATTCTTCCATTGTCTTGATGAAATGCACCAGGCTTTGCCCATTCATGCTAATCTCCTTACCAAGTTGTCTCTGTTACACCTTTTCTCAGGAACACATTTTCTTATTCTCTGCAGGCTGAGATTTCCAAATTTTTGTTCTGCTTCCCTTTGGATTATAAATTTCATCTTTAATTTGTTTCGTCTTGCATTTTACTATAAGCTGTCAAGAGAAGTCATGCCACACCCTCAATACTTTGCTTAGAAAGATTTCTTCTGCTAAATATACAATTTCGTCACTTGCAACTTCTACCTTCCGCAAAACACTGAGACATGAACACAATTCAGCCAAGTTCTTTTCCACTTTGTAACAAGGGTGGCCTTTCCTTTAGTTTCTAGTAACACATTCCTCATTTCTGTTTGAGACCATCAGAATGACCTTTTCCATCCATATTTCTATCAACATTCTATTCACAGTCGTTTAGGTAATCTCTAAAGAGGATTGAGGCCTCTATAGCTCTCCTCTTCTGAGCCCTGACCAGAATCACCCCTAAGTCTCCTGTCATGGCAGTGTACCTCAAAACTCTTCCAGCCTCTGCTCATTACCCAGTTCCAAAGCCACTTCACATTTTTAGGTAGTTGTTACAGCATTACTTCACTTTTTGGTACCAATTTTTGTCTTAGTTTGTTGGGGCTGCCGTAACAAAATACCTTAGGCTGGGTCGTTCATAAACAATAGAAATGTATTGCAGTTCTGGAGGCTGCGGAATCCAAGATCAAGGCACCAGCAGATTCTGTGTCTTGGTGAGGGCTGTTCTCTACTCAAAGATGGCACCTTCTTCGTGACCTAACATGGTAGGAGGGGACAAGGGAGCTCTCTCAAGTACCTTTCAGAAGGACACGAATCGTGTATGAGGATGGAGCCCTCATGACCTAATCACTTTACAAAGACCCCACCTCTGAATACTATCACTTTGGGTACTCCTGGCCCACAGCCTCTGGTGAGGTAGTAAACTGTCAACTGAGGCTGCAGTCATCTGAAGGCTTGGTGGGGGCTGGAGAATCCACTTGCAAATTCGACTTCCACTCACACGGCTATTGGCTGGATGTCCCCACTCCTTGCCACACAGACCTCTCTGGAGGCTGCCTGAGTGTCCTCATAGCACAACATCTGGCTTCCCCAGAGCAGGTGTTGCAAGGGAGGGAGAGTCCGCGAGTGAGGGACACACAAGACAGAAGCCACAGACTTTGATACTCTCATTTCAGAAGTGACTTCACGTCGCTCCCACCACATGCGATTTGTTAAACCCCACTCCTGTGCCATGTAGGAGATCACTCCACGAGGGTGTGGATGCCCGGAGGCAGGACCACGGGGGACTGTCTTGGAGGCTGGCTCCCACCTGGGCAAGGTACATTACATCTCTGTGCCTTAGTGTCCTCACCTACAAAGTGAGGATAGTACTGCCTACCTCAAGGGGTTGCCAGAATTTAGTGATACGTGTGCCAAACCCTTAAAATGAGGCCTGACACAGGAAGCACTTAATATATATTGGCCATTTATATCAGGGTAATACTCCCCCACCACACACACACACACACACACACACACACACACAGAGCCAGTGTAGAATACGGAAGCCATCCTTTCCCCTCCCGCAGTTCTGCTGCTCCACAGACCATGCCGGATCCATGTCTTCCCCTCTCTCCTGCCTTAGCTGGGGGCCACATCATTTCTGCAAGATGACTGCAGCATCAGTGACACTCCTCAGGTGTCCACTCCAGTTGCCGTCCGTCTGTAATTTGCCCTTTATCCTGCCTTCTATTAATCTTTCTAAAGTGCAAATCATCTCCCTAACTGCTTATACCCTTTTAATTGCTTCCAGGGTAAAGCTCAAGCTCCCTGGCTTGGCGTTCATACCCTTCACCCTCTGGCCCAGCCTCCCTCTCCGCGCTGCTCCCTCCCCATATTCCATGCCCGCTGGACTCACTGTGTTCAAACGCTGCAGCTGGCCCCACACACTTCCATGGTCTGTTCTTTCCCACGGCGTGTCTGTTCTTTCCCACGGTGTCCAGTTCCTCCTCACCTGCAGTGTCACTCGATCCCGAAGGCTTCCCTGACCCTGTCAGAGATGTTCCTTCCTCCTCCAACATGTGCCCCGAGATAGTGGGTGGTTTCACGCTGCACGGAGGTGCCTGCCTTGTGTGTCTGCCCCTCCCCCAACCGAGCGCCTGGAACCTGGTTCTGGATGCCACAGCGTCCCCATCCCTTGCCTCTGCCTCCCTACGTACTTCCCCTTGTCCAGACATAAAGAAAGATGGGAATCTTGCAGGTGGGAAGGTGTAGTGAGGAGCAGGGAACTTACACTTCTCAAGCACCTCCTAAGAGCCACTGAAGTCGGAACATCCTCCCAGAACCACATAAGGTGGGTGTGTGGAGCCTGAATTGGAAGATGGCAAAACAGATTGGTGATGAACAGCCCCCCGAAAATCTCACAGCCACTGCCTGTGGAGCTGAGGTCTAAGCCCCATGCTTGCCGGCCACTGCACAGTCTTCTAGGAGTGTTAGGCCATCAACAGCAGTGTAATCTAGACACATTTTTATAGCACGAAGGAGTACAGTTTTATTAATTAACATCAGAAGACCACTGAGGAGAGAAATGCTTCCCGTGTTCCCTGAAGGCATTTAGATAATTTTACAAATGGAAGAAATGTTGCAGTTTCAGATAGTGGCAATGCTTACTCTCTGCTCTAAGTCCCTTTCAAAATCCCAAACTCTCGTGGCCAGTGAGGGGCCCATTAGGAACGGTCCATCCACATAGTCAACTCACCAGGAAAACAGGGACATCTGCTAACGAGTGCAGCAAACTCAGAACTCTCTTCTACTAGGTTGCATTTTTGCTATTTAGGTATCTTGCTTTTGAGGTAACAGACAAATAGAGATACCGAGATAAAATAGGTACATACATAAAATTGAAAAGGCTTGGCATCCCTCTATGTGCCACACAGCAGAGGCTTTCTCTGGTTACCACATTGCAGGAGCTACTTTGGAGTGGTGGGATTCATGAACCCAGCGTTTGCACTGGGGCTAGAAATGCAGTGTCTGCTTGCCGGCACCTTGCTGGCTGCTGCAGGAGCAGCTGCTGCTCGGGGTGTGGGGGGCCTGGCCTAACGTTCCCTATGGGCTGCAGGCTGCAGCTTCCTCCTGGCTGGCTGGCGTGCATGGATCCCCTTGGCGTGCCAGGAAGCCTTTTCCTTTTGGAAACTGCCCCTCCTTCTCTCACAGGTTCCCTTTTGTGTCCCCTCTTCCTGTCTTGACGCAGCAGCCGTGTAGTGCCTTCATTCACGCACTCGTACTGCAAGATCTCCTCTGTGCTGACACATCTCCCCTAACTCACACAGCTAGTGGGTGGCCCATCTTTGCAATGAATACCTGGCATAGCACTGGCCTTTTGTCTCCTCTAAGGCAGTGACCTCCAAGGGCAGGATGAGGACACTTACACACCAGCAGGAGCCGAGCGAAATGCTTGCTGAGGGAGACAATGTGTCCATGGCTTCTCCCCTTCCACCAGCGCGTGTGGCCAAGAATCCACCAGTGGCCGCTCCTCATGCCTGGCGCACCTGTTGAGCATTTGCCACCACATGTCATGCGAGTGAGTCATAGCCTGCCCGAAACTGCACTGTCTCTGCTGGGGCATTAGCCTTGATTTCCTCGGCTGGTTCCCATCTCCCTACCTGCTGCTTCCTGAGCCCTCGCCTGCCTGGCAATCTTCCTAGCCTTCTTCCCTCCAGAGGATTCCGGCCCCCTCTGGAGCTGCTTACCGGCCCTGGCTCAGCTGCCTGACAACAGGAACCGAGAGGCTGACCCCAGACACTCTTCCGCCAGTCTCTTCCAGTCTTTGGCCGCGTCAGTGTCAGATACAGAGTGTGTCCAGGCCGGCCTCAGATGTCCTGTTACTGGATTGGTTCTCCAGAGCCAGGCTATGCTTTCAACTTCTTTTCCCATCAGTCAGCGAAGCAGTGTGGAAGAGCTCCCTGAGCCTCAGTCCTTTCATCTGTAAAATGGAGATCCTTCATTACCTACCTTAGAACGTTATGGAGAGACTCTCAGAAGCCTGATATTGGTAAAGGGGGGCCTTGGACAGTAGAAAAGTTTTACAGAAAACAGGCAACTGTGGCTCACCTGTTCATTCACCAAACACTGATGTGCACCTGCTGTGCGTCGGCCTGTGCTGGGTGCAGGAGATGTAGGGAGGAAAGACATAGCCCATCTGAGCAGCTCACAGACTCAGAGGGAGGGAGAGAAGAGGGAAAGGTAGACAGGAGAGTCAAAGACACACATTTTAAAATCAGACAAAGAGCATTTAGCTCTCTAATCTAATGTGGTATGTCAGCTGAACAAAATTCAGGATGATTTCCTCAAACAAAATGCTGTGATGTGCTAATTTGTTCTCTACCCCTGACTTCCCCAAACCATGCCCCTGGGGAAGCAGCCTGAAGCTGTCAAGGGGAGATCAGCATCCCTGCCCAAAGAGAATTCATCCCTGTCACGAAAACACTGCAGACAAAGGGAATCGTCTCCTTCCCTTTATGGGCAGGAACCAGCTCCGTAAATTCATGGTTTCCAAAAATGTCAAAAGATGATCACAGAGGTAAGATCAGGAATCTTCAAAAACAGGAAGCAAAAGGCAGCACAGCCCAGGTAGCTGAGGCTCCTGCTACCCGGGCCTCTGGCCGGACAGCACCGTCTCTGAAGCATCCCTAGAGGAAGCTTAAAATCCAAGCCAGTTCCTGGAGCGCTGGGCAGCACAGGCCTCCGCCTGGGTACTCTAGGTTGGGAGGGATACAATGTTCATAATGGAAACCATGAGCTGTTTCACATGAAGAACACAGGCTGCATTAATCATTCTAAAGACCACACTGGCTTGATTGAGGTGAGCTGTTCCTTCCACCCCTTAATTCCTCCAGCTCAAACTAAACCGCTGCAACCGTATTACAGGATATTTATTTTCCCCAGATCTTTTTTTTTTCCTACACATCTATTATACTGAATAATTGAGGTCAAATTGTAGATACTTAAAAGAATTCTTTCCTATTCAACAGTATTAAACGGTATGCCTATTTCTCTGCTTCCACGTGGCCAAATTGTTGCTTTGGGGCCACACCGTGTTTTAGATTTCATTTATTGCCAAATAAACACACAAACGTCCAGCTTTCTGGCTTCTCTTGGGAGAGCGAATGATCTGCAACTGCAGCCCACCTTCCACGTGCTCGTGGGCAGCCGGGTGGTGGGCCGTGTGGCCAAGGCACAGCCCGGGGTCACCCCCGTTCTCTGTTACCCCCAGCCAGCCTGCTTCAGATATTTGCTGGTAACTATTCAGCCTCATTTGCCATTTGCAGTTGACGTCCATGGCCCAAGCAGTGAGGCCTTGTCGTATACATTGTTTCGTAGCACAAGGGAGTCAAATTAGCTGGAAAACCTAGCAACCCAGTCCTGTAACTGCACCACAGTAAGATGGCTGCATGAACCTCTCAGCAACACGTCTGCTTATGCCGTCTCCTAGTCCACCATGAGTGAATGGGAAGGAGGGGGGCAGGACTCCAGATGGCTGCAACGCCTCCACTGTGTTCCCTGGGCGGGCATCTGCCAGCCCCTCACTGATAACCTGCAGCAAGCCCGGAAGGCAGAGTCATCCCTCACCTCCCAGTCCTTCTGGTGAGAAAGGAGGGGCCCTGCCACAGCAGCTACAGGTGACAGGAGAAATCCCACACCTGAGCAAGGGTCAGATGCAAATAGCTGATCCCTCCTCCTAAAGCCACCCAGCACCCCAGTCTCCCACCAGTGCAGCTCTCCCTGCCTGCTGGGCCTCAGACTGTTTTGCTCCTTTCTCATCTTCGTGCCTCGTGTTAAGGCTGCAATGGCTACGCTTCTGCGGATGCGGGACACTTTGGGTCTTGGGACCATCTTCCTGCTGGTGCTCAGTCTCTCTCCATCCCTGCATCCTCAGAAGGCACAAGAGATGACTCCCCCTGCCAGAGAGCTGGCCTCTTCATCCAGGCTAAAGATTCCACCAGACACACAGTAGGTGCGCCAGGCATTCTCGGTGATCAAGGGAGTGAAATCCCGAGCAAACAGGCGTATCCTGGTGAGACAGGACCAGGATCCCGAATAAGCCTGGACACCCCGAGGGCACAGTGAGTGACTGGCCCCACAAAGCCCTGAGTTACAAACTCACACCAGTGACTGCCTAAACCCTTCCTAGCGAGTCATTTCTACCACTCTGAGTACGTCCTTGTTGGTAATGCCTGGACAGGCAGGGAGATGCTCCTGGAACACAGTGGGTCCTCCACAGCTGCTCAGTGTTCCTGGGAAGAGGAGGCCGGGGACAGGGAGAGCTGTGAAGGGTAGAGTCAAGATGAGGGCCAGCCAGAAGGCTGGACCCATGGCCTAATTCAGATTCGGGCACTGCCTATGCTGGGCCCAAGTCACAGACATGCATTCAGGGTGGTCTCAAAGCACTCAGCACTCTGCCCTGTCTCTACCAAGAGTACTCCCGAGCCACCCTTCCAAGCGACGGGGCACATGCCCTTGTGGCTGTGATGGGGTCAGTGCAGTGCAGTGGGCCTGGCTTTGTGATTTGAGGGCAGTTCCATAATCCTCTGAGCCTCTATTTTCTCAGCTGACTAGTTGGGATGATAGCAGCAGCCTCACGGGTTTGTGGAAAGAAACAAAGGAAAACCTGGATAAAGCTGGCCCCGGTCCTCACACAGAGCAGGCACTACCCCATGGCCTGCTTCCCTGTCTCTGAGAAGTGCCCCACAGTCCCCTCAGCCCATAGGCAGGGGTGGCAGGAGGGAGTGGAGTGCAGAGAAGCAGAAAGGGGAATAAAAGAAGGCAGAAGTCGCCCTGACTCTCGCAGACAAGCTCCTCGTCTACTCGTGATGACTTTCTATTTTTAGGGGACAGCGCTCTCTGCGACCTGCTTTGTAAATCGATGCTCTGCAGAAATAGATTGGGGCCGTCCTGTTGGGGGTGAGAGAAATGGGCAGGGGACCAGGGGGCACTGAGGGGCTTAGCCTCCTTCTTCCTCCAACATGAGAACTGGGGAGATGAGAGCCAGGAGGACATCAGTTGTTGGACGAGGGTTACAGAGTCGCAGCCCAGACCGTGCCCCCTTCTCTGGGGTCATTTTGAGAGCATTCACTGCACAAAAGTTGTTTCCTCCGTTTTATCAGAATTGCAGTAAATTCTGCCAGAAAGAAAAGGAAGAGGAGTCAGCTGGTCACAGCAAGCCCAGCGTGATAAAAAGAGGATCAGCCCAAGATCCACGAGGAAGAGAAGGGTCCTAAGCCCAGGCGCATTTCCTGCAGGAGATGCCACCGGGTGCCCATACCCGGGCAGTGTGGTCTGTAGCCCTGACAGCTGGGACCCACGGCCCCGCTTGACTCCTGAGGGATCTGACCCTCCGAGACTCTAGGGCTTGCCCGCGATCCACAACGGGAGGCGGCAGCGCTGGGATGGAGAGTCCCTCCGCCCGGCCTCGCAGCAGGGGCTGCTGTGGCTGCACCTCCCAGGTGCCGTCTCACTCCTGATGGGCATCACATCCCAGCCCTGACCCCGGCCCTCACCGACGGCCAGCGAGGGCTGTGACAGACACCACCTCTGGGCCAGGTCACTTACAGATGATGTGCCTTCTCTGCTCAGCTCCTCTCTGGGGGGACAAAGCCACCTCCTGCACCCCAGGAAGGGGCTGAACAGCTGCCAGGACTCCCCGCAAACCCTCCGGGACCACAACACAAGCAGAAATAGCTCTTCATGAGGTAAACCCGGAGACAGAGGGCTTTTGATGTTTGGTTTTGCTTTTTGGATAGCCTGTTCTCATGAGTGCGGACTCCTGGGTCTGTGTTGCTCCCCACTACATTTGGCAGTTATGGGTCCTAACAAAGTTCTAGATGAGCCACGTCCACCCTCTAAACCTCAGTTGTCTCATGTGGAAAATGGACGGATTGCTATAAACCTGTCCCAATCCCTTGCATCTTGTGGTTCTGGGGTTCTCAGGACCACTCTGCTTCTGGCCCAAAGCTCCTGGACAGGCACAGAGAGGACAGAGAAGGTGGGGCTGCCAGGTCAGTCAGGGCTGGCCCACCTCTCTCTGCGTAGACACTGGTGGCCCTAGTGGCCCCTCCTCTCTGTCTTTCATTTCCTCCCTCCCTCTCCTGCCTCACATTTTAGCAACAAAGCCAGGTAACCTCTCCAAGCTCAGTTCTCTGATTGAAAATCTAACAGACACTGTCAATGTCCTACCGGATACTCTCTTGGCCACCTTTGAGGACACCAGAAGCTTCCGTGGACAACCCCTGCACATGTTGGTGGCTTCCTGCCTTGAGTATCATGGTTTTGTCTGCTTCAGGAGTGTGCCCATGGAGTGACACCCCCAGAAGAAATGCTCAGCCAGTGAGGGAGGGCATCTGGGAGGTGGCACTTGAATGCCCTGGGCTCCTTGATCTTGCTGTGAGAATTCAGAAGCATGTTCCGCCCCCACTTCTCAGAGGGACCCCAGTGGAACTGAGCCCCAGGCTCCTGAGCAGCGAGTGCTCAGAGGCACACCCTCTCTCGGCCTCTTTCCTGTCCCCCAGCTTCCCCACTGTCCCACTGTGCTTCCCTGGATCACCTCCCAAGTAAACGCTTTGTACCCTGTCTTAGGGGCTGCTTTGGGAGAAACCCAAACTAGTAGACAGAATGATGTCCATGTTCTAATTCCTAGAAGCTGCAAACATGTTATGTCACCCGGCAAAGGGGACAGTGTAGTTATGATTGGCAAAGGATCGTGAGATGGGGAGATGGGGAAATTATTCTGCATGATCCAGGAGGGACTCAATGTAATCACAAGGGTCCTTCTAATGGGAAGACAGAAGGGTCAAAGTCAGAGAGAGCAGATGTGAGGATGGATCCTAGGAGTGATGTGCTTTGATGATGGAAGATGGGCCCATGAGCCAAGGAATGTGGGCAGCCTCTAGAAGCTGAAAGAGACAAGGAACAGAATCTCCCCTAAGGCCTCCAGAAAGGCACACAACCCACCCACAGCTTTGTTTTAGCTCAGTGAGACCCATACTGAACTTCTAACCTACAGAACTTGGAGAAGATAAACCTGTGTTGCATTCAGGGGCTACGTATGTGGCAATTTGTTACAGGAGAAATAGGAAACAAATACACAGAACTAAGACAACTTGGGCAGTCCTTGAGTGTAATGGGAAGAGCTCAAGTTTTGGAGCAAGGTAGCCTGCTTTGAATTACCTGGCTTTGTTAACCAGCTGGAAAGTTTTAGGTGAATTCTGCAACCCCTCTAACTATTGATTCTCTGCCCTGGGTTTTCTGACAGATTGCTGAGGTTGCTTGAGAGAAGACTCAGCAGGAGGTGGGTAAGAGGAAGAAACCAGGGCAATTTATTTTTCATTTCTCTTAAATGCCAGCAACATTTTGCATTCTGCATAGAGAAAACATACCATCTCATTGCCTCTGAGGAAAAATGTACTGCTCCTGTTAGTTACATAATTGAATTCCTAGAAGTTGGCGGATTTTTATCATTTTTATTTACTTTCATGCTTTGTCTCACCCCTCATAAAAGGATTTGGGGATGGTTTCCAGCCATGCATGCATGCTATACATAAGGATGAAAGGAAGAGATGAGGACATGTGGGAAAAAGCAATTGGGGTTGAGGAAATTAGATACAGGCAGAGGAAGGTGTGATTGGAGGACATCATGCATACCATAAGGCTTAAAATGGTCCCCTGAGCATCCCAGCAGCCAAGGCAAAAAGGACGGAGGATAGCTGCAAGGTTCAAGTGTCCAGAAGATACATCCTTTGGGGTGTGTGGAAGAACACACAGGAACGCCCCAGCAGCCTGAGGAGGCAGGAGCTGGAGGGAGGGTCAAAGGCAAAGGGCAAAAAGGCAGCACCCAGGAACCCTCCTGGAAGAGGCAATGCATGCTTCCTCTTGCAGAGGAGAGTCAGAGGTTAGAGGAAGAATGAAAGACAGTCCAGACAACGACAGCAGCATGCCCCATGCCTGGGGACGAAATGGAGCATGTGTGCAGGGCATGCAAGCAGGCCATGCTTCAGGGGAAGGATGGGGCTGAGGCTGGGAGGTAGCGAGGGCTCCATGTCCTGCAGCACTTTGCTGCCATGCTGAGGAGCTACGACTTGGCTTTGTGGACAGTGAAGGGCCCTTGGGAGTTTGGGTTGGAGATGCAACATCATGAGATCCACATTTTAGAAGGAACCAGTTGCTATGTGGAGGGGATAACCACAGCTGGAGGCAGCTCAGGGCTCCCGCAGCAGTCCTTGGAGAGAGAACACATTTGTTGAATCCTCAGCTTGCTCCTTTCCCACTGCCCCAGGCGCTGTGGGGAATTGTCTAAGGGAGATGTAGGAAGAATAGAAATGCAAGGACTGGCACAAGCCCGTGAAGCCAAAGTTCTCCCCTGACCCCATTCATCAGCCCTCCTGCGTCATCTGGTTTCTGTGGTCCCAACCCGAGGGAGCAGATGAAGCCCAAAGCATATTTCCAGCAGTATGGAGGCCACCTTGTCGAGCTGTAGTTGGTCCAAAAATTCTGGGCCACTCTCAGACTCTAAACCACCTCACACCTGGGAAGCTCCATCCATAGGAGCCCTGGCTGCCTGTGGCCAGAGAAGTATCTCCCCTCTCTCCCTTCAGCCTCCCCAGGATGACCAGAGGTGCTTTTCCAAGATAGACCAACCTGCACCAGCTGGCCCCACTCACTCTTAGGCACTCCTTCCCCTCCTTCTGAGCACCCTCAGCCCTGGCCCCAGCCTGCCTCTCAGCCTCCACGCCACGCTTTGAATGCTGCCAACAAAGGAAGGTGGGTGGTCAGGCCCTAAACGGGAGATGAGCATACTGGGGCCAGGAGAGGGGCCTGCTGGCCCTTCCTAAGCAAGTGTGGGCTGGGGCCAGGATCTAACGTATCTCTAGGACTCTGCGAGCAGCTCTTTCCGCTCTCCCAGCTGGCGACCGCTGCTGCCATACCCTTGCCAGCCCTGGCACCCAAACGAAAGGCAGCTTGTGATGAAGAGCGCAGGCTCCGGAATGGGACTCCAATCCCGGCTTCACCTCAGGGCTACCCACATTGCCTTGGGCAGGTTATTACATCTCTGCGTCCTCTCGGCAGGGCACGCTGCAAAACAGCAGCTCAGTCAGAGCTGGTGTGAGGATCAAATGAGAGAACAGGGGAGAGATCCCCGCCCTGAACCTGATTCTCCAGCCGGGTCCATGATAGCTGCTGTTACCACGATCATTTCCTTAGCTGTTTAGCTGCAATGAGGGCTGTGATGAGGGCTCAGTGGAAGCGCCCCGGGGACCCCAGAAGGGGAAGGAGAGCCGAAGTCTCAGGGGATCAGCCGTGTGCCCAGCACTTTGTGTTTGTTGAGACAGGCCAGGCTTGCTGGACTGTCACTTTTCAACGCCGGTTTTGGAGATTGTATCCGTTAGAAGCCTTTTGTTTCCAAGCCTCAGAATAACCCAGAACACGCTGGCTCTCAGCCAAAGGGAATTATTGATTCAAGTAAAGCCAGAAAGTCCAGAGGATAAAGCTAGCTTGTCTCTTAAATTTGGTCCCTTGGGGCTAGTGCGATTCCTGGACTACTGCTCTCTCCTGGTCTCAAGACAGCCAAGCCTCCTTGTAGGTGAGATCTGGTCACCCTTACCCTGCCAAGACTCTGTGGTCCATTCTGATTGGACAGCCTTCAGTCACATGCCCCAGCCAAGATTCTGTGATGCACTCTGATTGGACAGACTTGAGTCACATGCCCCAGCCAGGACTCTGGGATGCATTCTGATTGGACAGACTTGAGTCACAGGCCCCAGCCGGGACTCTGGGATGCATTCTGATTGGACAGACTTGAGTCACATGCCCCAGCCAGGACTCTGGAATGCACTCTGATTGGACAGACTGGGGTCACTGTGCTAGTCCACCAACAAATTACTATAGTCAGAGAATGAAGACGCTGAGGGGCTGCAGAGGTCTTGTTCTCCAGCCCTGGGTCTGAGGCTGAGGTGAGGATCGCTTGTACACCAGAGGCAGAAATGGGGCACAGATGTCCTCTGGGTTGCTGTGGGCTGGAGTGAACAGGAAAGGCTCGCTGGAGGCCATGGATTTCTGAAAAAGGCGAGGTTAGAAATGGCCCAAAGGATGGCAGGAAGAGAAGAGAACATTGCAAACGGATGTTCAAATCACACCCCTTTCTCAAAAGTCAGTGCAGCCCATCTGAGAATCTGGAAATTTGGTGCCTCTAGGCTAAAGTTGCCAGATTAAGCAAATAAAAATATAAGATGCCCAGTTCAATTTGAATTTCAGTTAAGCAATAAATCTTTATGTATAAGTATGTCCTTTGCCATATTTGGGACATGTTTTACAACAAGAAATAATTCATCATTTAAAACTCAGATTTAACTGGCTATATTTCACTGGGCAACCCTGCAATCTGGGCTCTCCCTTTGTTTTGAAGCATCCTCAGACCCTTCAAAGAGAGAGTAGACTCGTTCTGTGTGAATGCAGGTAGAACTCACACCCCCTGGCATCGTCCCCCAGAACGGAGATTTTCCAGCTCCATATAACATCAGTCTCATGAGCAGCTTCCAGCAGTCAGAGCTGTCCCAGGAGGCAGAGAGGCCTCTCACCGTGGAACAGTTCTCTCCCCACTGCAAATTCCCAGGAACAGGGAGCTCCCCTGGCCTTTGTCAGCTGGGCAGAGCTCATCTGTTAGAGGACTCTGTGTGCTGGAATCTTCGCTTTTTTCTCATCTCTGGTTGGGACCAGAGGAAAGCAGTTATTTTGGAGAGTGTGTCATCCTTGTAAAACTAAACTTGCCCATGCAAGGGAGTGGGGAGGGGGCTCTCTCAAGTTCCAAACTTGGGTCATGGGGAGGCAAAAGTGTTGGCAAATCCTAGCCATGTAGCTAAGTCACATGATCCTTTAACCAAGCTTAATAATGAGAAACAGACTTAGTTGCATGTGACAGAAAACTTCAAATAATTGTGATTAAAACAATATTTTGTTTCTTTCACATACAAAGGATGTCCATAAATAAGTCAGATAATGTAGGGCTGATACGGGGACTCCACAGGGCCATCAGACCCCGGCCTTTCTCTCCACTATCTGAAATGCAGGCTTTCATCTTGACAGTCACCTCACAGGCCAAGATGGCTGCTGGAGTTCCAGCCATTGCCTCCACATTCCATACTGCAGCAGGAAAGACAGAAGTAGTACCCATCCCAGCTAAGTCAGTTCGTCTTGTACAATCGTCTTGGAAGTCTGACACAACATTTTAGTTTACATCTTGTTGACTAACACTTGGCAACCACTTCTAACTGCAAGGGAGGCTGGACGATGTAGTCTTTTGATAGAGTACATAATCTGAAATAATACTTTGTTAAGGAGAAAGAGAGAAGGAATGTCACATGACCAGAAACAGTCTCTGCGATAAGTAACAGAAGGTGCCATTTTGATCACTCAGCTGACTTCGGAGTTCTCAACTGCTTCTATTGTCTTGGATGGAGCAAGGTGGTTTTTTTGTTTGTTTGTTTTTGTTTTTGTTTTTTAATTGAGACAGAGTCTCACTCTGTCGCCCAGGCTGGAGTGCAGTGGTGTCATCTCAGCTCACTGCCAACCTCTGCTGCCCGGGTTCAAGCGATTCCTATGCCTCAGCCTCCTGAGTAGCTGGGATTACAGGCACCCACCACCATGACTGGTTGATTTTTTGTATTTTTAGTAGAGACTGGGTTTCGCTGTGTTGGCCAGGCTGTTCTCGAACTCCTGACCTCAGGTGTTCCGCCTGCCTCAGCTTCCCAAAGTGCTGGGATTACAGGTGTGGGACACCGCGCCTGGCGAAGGTGGGGTTTTATATCAGTTCCCTGAATACACAGGAGTTCAAGCAGATAAGCTCCTCCCTCTGGCCCGGGAAGGGAGTCCTGCTGTTGCACATGGCCAGCAGTTTTCTAACCCTTTCTCCTAACAAAATCTTACCAGTATGAAGAACTGATGAAATTGGAGCTGCTCCAGCTAAGACCATCCTCTGGATCTTCCCCAGGACGCCTCCTGTGCTGAGCCCTGGCAAACCCCCAGTTTGTAAGGAACGGAGTTGGGAAACCACTAAACCAGCCAACCTTGGAAACCCCTTCCTCTTCTGAGGTCCTGCTACTCTCAGGGTTGGTGACCACCACAAGGTCCCTCTCTCCAACGTGACCTCATCAGCTTTCTTGAAGATTCTATCATGGAGTGCTCTGCTTAGAGTTAGGGGCTCCCTTAAGGATCAGCTTTGGATTTGGGAATTCACTGTTGCCGAACTGACTGTCATTAAAAGGATAAGACTCCAGGAGAGCTCAGGGCTCCCTCCCCTCACCCAGAGTCTGGGTCAAGGCCAGGCCAAGCCGAGCACAGCACTGGAGGTGGGGTGGTATCTGGTGTCTCTTCCTACTGTGAGAAGGGAAAGGACTTGGAGACACAGTGTCAGCCAAGGCCCCTACTCATTCACATCTCCTTCCTGCCCTCTGGGCAGCCCCTATCTCCATGGCTTCCTCCAGCCTGAGAGAAGGTGGCCTCCCCCCAGCCCCACCCTCTTGGAAACCAGCTAGGAAGAGGACGAAGACTGGTATGTCCCTTTGTGTCTGCTCCTGAATGGTGTATTTTGGCTCCTACCTAATGCAGCCCTTGGGTGGTGGTCTAAGCCCTCATGGGTGGTTACGGCTGTCTTCGTCACTTTCCCTTGACCCTGGGCATCTCAATAGGCTGGTGAAAGAGGTTTATGGAGAAAGGACTTGGGAATCCTGGAGCCTTGGCCATCTCTAATCTTTTCACCAGAAAAGACTCAGCAGGACGACCAGAGAAGAATGACTTCCTCCCACACACACACATTTCAGGAGAGCTCATCATTGAGGGGTGTGGCCGCCTCCCCAGGGAGAGCCCTTCTTTCCCTTCTCACTTGGCTGCTGCCTTGTCTCTGGGCACCTGTGTGTCCTCAGGTCTGGGCGCACCACATGCAGCAGGTGCTTCATGCATACTGGGTGAGCCGAGGCCTGGAAGGGGTGATGGTTGGGGCCACAGTGAGTAGTGCATTTGCCATGAATGACAGACGCCCACGAAGGAATAAAAAATTGCTTTCAAAAAGATGCTTGTGTCTGCCTGACTTATTTATATGTTTATTCATTTATCATTTACATTCTGTCTACCTCTTGGAAAGGATTTGGGAAGTGTTACAATATTGAAACACATAGAAAAGAAGCCAAAAAAAAAAAAAAACCCTACACAAAATAAAGATCATATAAAAGAAACGAGAAAGAATATATACGTATAGACTACTTGTGCTGAAGTCGTTTCTGCCTCTGAGCTATTAATTTAGCTCCGAGGTGCCTGGAGGTAAAGCAGGAAGGGAAACATAGTCACCTGGGCTGCTCAGCTCACCAGGTCGAGGGGAAATGACACTCACTCTCCCTCACCCCTTCTCTCCCTCACCTCTTCTATCCCTCACTCTGCCTCGTGGTGTCCACACGTGCAACCTTCTCTCTCGCTTCATGGATAATGGTGAGGATCATAGCTTGGTCCACTCTTCAGCAGACATTAAATGCTCAGTTCTCAGCTGTTGTCACCATCAGCTAGGGGCACGTGTGACTGGTAATAGTTTGCATATCAAAGTATATGAATTTATTTGCTTTGCTAAAATAATTAGGAATGGCTTCAAGAGCATCCCCAAAGCAGCTCTCAGAAGCAGCAGGGAAGGGAGGGGAAGCTCCAGCCTCTGCCAGGTCAAAAGCCTTAGCATCTGCCAGGCGCTTCCTCCCAGCGTCCCTGGGTGTGCTGGTACTGGAGAGCTGCCAGAACGGCCTCTTCCCAAAGGCACAGCTCTGTGTGACAAGGAGGGCGAGAATGGATGCCCCCCATGCATCTGGGTGGGAAGAAGAGGAGGAAGGGACGGGGAGTTGGTGAGCATCATCGCCACCCTGAGCAATGACCTCTAAGTGCTGTAGGAATGACCTTCTCCCCTTAAAGGGATGCCCGTCACACAGCCGATGGAAAAATATGGGAGCCATTAGGACATCATGAAGATGGGGCAAAGGGTCTTGCAGTGAGGGGTAGGTGAAAGGAGCTCGCTGGGTCTGCGGAGGCCAGCTCTGCCTGCCAGTCAGGGGATCTGATTACCAGGAAGACGTGTGGGAGCAGGGATATTACCCATTTTTGACCACAGCCCTTCCCCTTACAGGCTCATGCCTAAAATCCCAGCACTTTGGGAGGTCAAGGTGGGCAGATCACTTGAGGTCAGGAGTTCGAGACCACCCTGGCCAATGTGGTAAAACCCCATCTCTACTAAAAATACAAAAATTAACCCGGCACGGTGGCAGGTGCCTGTAATCCCAGCTACTCGGGACGCTGAGGCAGAAGAATTGCTTGAACTCAGAAGGTGGAGGTTGCAGTGAGCTGAGACAGCACCATTGCACTCCAGCCTGGGCAGCAGAGTGAGACTCCGTCTCAAAAAAATAAAAAAAATAAGAAATAAAGAGAAGTGACCATCCTGTCCCATCTTTGCTGTAAGATGCCACCTCTCTCCCATCCCTCCTCCTGACAAATGGTTCTGCTTTTGCTTGCATACTTATGATGAGGAGGAGCTCCCTATATCTCTGAGGCAGCTTATTCCTTCTTAGACAGCTCTGACAAGACAGTGTGAAAAGTGTGAAAACAGAGGTTGACGTGGGAGATCGGGAACCAGAGGAGGGGGCTCACTTAGTTCTGTCTTCCTCTGCTGGACTGTGGGCAACTTGACCACAGGGAGTGGGTATCATTAATATTTACATCTTCAGCCATGGGCACAGTGTTTGGCACACAGTACACACTTACTATACATGTGCAGATGGGAGTAGGCAGAGCGGAGAGAGAGGACGGAAAAAAAATCAGAGAAGGGAGGACGGAAGAATATTCATACTTGGCCGATTGCAGTGGCTCACGCCTGTAATCCCAGCACTTTGGGAGGCTGAGAAGGAGAATCGCTTGAGGTCAGGAGTTTGAGACCAACCTGGGCAACATAACAAGTCCTCCGTCTCATAAATAAATAAATAAGTAAAATTACTACTTCCTCATATTGGTCTAAAACTTGCTGTCCTGTTGCTTGTAACCACTGGCCTTTGCTCTGTGCCTTACCTCATAGAGAGCGGATACAATCTCTCCTGACAGCCCTTCCAGATATTGAAGGTGACAATTGCACTATGGTCCCCAAAAACATGTTCCAGGCTAAGGATCTTTAGGCCCTTGATTCTTTCCCTATACCTGAATTCTGCCAGTTCCCAGGCTGGTCAGGGGAAGCACAGGAACAACAGCAGTGATAATAGCCCACAACCCCCACCCAGACAGCGTGAGCTCGTGGAATCCTCACTGCTCACAACTCCATGCCAGACAGCGTGAGCTCATGGAATCTTCACTGTTGTCAGTTAGAGTCCATCATTGCCGGCGTATTACAGATGAGAGAACGAGGCACAGAGAGGGTGAACGGGTGTCCTGGGTCACAAAGTGAGGAAGCGTCAGAGCAGGATTTGAGTCCAGGCAACTGGGCATGGGGAAGGGCGGGCAGGAGCTGCTTCCAGCCACAGGCACTGGGCTTGTTCCTTCCACCATGTCTTAAGGCTTCTGATACCCTGATACCCTGGGGTGAGCTGGAAACCCTCATTTAGAAGGTAAGGAACTGGAGCTTCTGAGGCTAAAGAACTTCCCAAAACTCAAAGATAGTGCTTCCTGGCAGACCTGGGACCTCTGCCCTCCTTGCCCAGGTCAGGACCTGGATCCCACCCAAGCCGCTGACCAGCGGTTCCTGCAGGGCCAACGACACAGGCTGCTCACCTGCACACGCTTTGGCTCACCCTGCAAGGTTCGATTCAGTGTGTCTGGGGTAGAGTGCAGGGCCCAGGCATCCGTATTTTTCAACACTTCCCTGAACAGTTCTGTGTGCTGTCAGGCTGAGCATCCATCTAATCAGAGTAGGGAAGCCTATGATGCTAACTCTTGGGTGTTTGTCCAGTCTTTGCTGAGAAACCTCCAAGGACAGGGAACTTGCTACTCTCAGATTGTCCAGCTCATCCCTGATGGTCGCCTTCCACTGAACTCACACAGTAGCTGTTCTCCTTCTACCCAGGATCCTTCTCCCTCTGCTCTACCCTGCTCCCTCCCGCAGGAAGCTGACCTCTACGGCTTCTGGTTGGGTTCCACCAATGGGGGACCTGGGTCAGACTCTGGAATATCTGCTCAGTGGGTCTGTCCCCACATTCTTTTGGGACAGCGGTTCTGAGCATGACAGTGCTCTTCTCCCTGTGGCCACTGCTCCTCTCTGGCACCCTCATTCATGACTGTGCTTCTCACCACGTTCTAGAAACCACCCTCTCCCGTGATCTCCTCAGGCCTGGCTGGCAGTGACTTCCACCACTGCTGGTCCCTGGGGACATCAGCAGCTTCTGCTGGTGCCCTCACTGTGCCCACATCTTTGCCCACAGTCGCTCTTGTGAAAGGTGGAGTGTCCATTCCCAGCAGTAAACTAGAGGAAGTCTACTGCATCGTCCCCAGGCAGCTCCCCAGGGATTTCAGGGCAGTCGCTGTGCACCTGGAGAATGCTTCTTCCCACTGGAGCCGCCTCCAGCATCTCCATCATCTCCCTGCTTTTTCTCTTATTGCTGGGAGACCGTAGGAGAGGCCCAAGGCATTCTCTGCTTCCAGACAACTCAAGACCCACCATGCTGACTGGAGCCCCAGTCTAGAAGATGAACGTAATATCAGTACATTTAAAACCCTAGTACTCAGAAAGCACTCGTCAATTTCACATTTTGAATGAGTTCCCCAAAGAACTAAAGCTTTATATTGCATGTTAGCCTTGCAGAAACCTGAAAAACGGGTGTAAAGAAATTCGTCTTTCATAGTGCCTTTCCTAGCGCTGACCCTGGAGGCCCTGGTCCCGAGGTTGTAACAACAAGCTCCAGAGAGCACCAACTGAGCCTGGCACTGGGCCGAGTGGCTGATACCTCATCATTTCGTTTCATCCTTGGGATGACTCTGAGGAAGGTAGACTTATGGCCCCACCCTGAAGAAGAGGAAACGCAAGCCCAGAGAGTCTCAGGAACGCGCCCAATGCTGCACAGCCTCGAGGTGCAGAGCTGGGGTTTTTGTCCCAGGCAGGCGGTCAGGTGCTAGGTTCCAGAATCTCCCTGCAGTGCAGCAGCTGCACATGCGCAGGTGAACCCAGTTCCTTCCATTTCTCAGCTCTGCCGTTCTCAGTGGGGGCTTCCATTCTCACAGTGGCCACAGCAGTTCCAGCCACTGTGTCTGTGGTCCAAGCAGGCAAAAGGAGAATGGCCAGGTGCAAAGCTCCTCTGTCAGTTGAGACAGTCCCATTTAAAGAGCTTTACCAGAGGCTCCACCTTGTAACTTCTCACTGAAGGCCATTAGACGAGACAGGAACAGAGCCCAACACAAACTGTTTCTGAGCGTGTTAGTCTGGGTCTTCCCCAGAACAGGGCTTCAGACGCAGGCTTGGCTGCAGGTAGAATATACATGAGGGAGCAGAGAGAATGAGACTGAGAAAGGAGAAAAAGCAACCACGTGTGTGTTATTGCCTGGGAACACCTAGGGCTCAGTCTCTCCTGCATTCCCCAAAAAGGATGCCTTCCAAAATTGCCTCCCCGGAGGTGGTGGCTGGACCTTGTGCACTGACACCATCCCCACTAGTTGGAGGTTGCCCTGCACTTCATGTCACTCTGATCCAGCCAAGCAAGCTGGTAGAGGGCCCCTTCTTCCCTCCCTGAGGGACTATGTTCTGGTGGCCTTGACCTCAGGTGGCAGTCACACATTCACTGCTATCTCTGGGTGTGAAGCATCAAGGGCCATCCCAGTGAGTCCCCTGAATTCCAGACATGCTTATCCCTTCCACATCATGTGGGGCCAACCCTACCATCTTGTGGTTATCAGGGTTGAGTGTACTTTCTACTGTAGGAACTCTTCTCTCTGTCTGCTGGCCCGCCAGCATGAGGCCCCGAGGTGGTCAGGCAGCAGGCACAGTGTTAGATTAAGGGTAAACTTTACCTGTGTCCTGGTGGGACCATTTTGTTCTGGGAACCAGGACATTGAACCCAGCATATACTAGAGCTGCAGGGACGGGAAGCCAATTCCTTTGAGGAAGTCACCAGCAGTGATGGCGAGGGGACCAATCCTGCTTCCACCTCCTGTTCCTAGAAGTGTGTACTCCAACTACCGGCTCCGAGTCCTGCACACTGACATGGGCTCACTGCAGCCTCTAATACAGAGCCCTGGCCTGCTGTTGGCTGAGCCTCCATCTCGGCTGAGCCTGCTGCCTCTGGGTGATGTGGCGTCGGGAGGAACAGTAGATCCCACGTCCTGCATGCATGATTGTACCGCCTTGGCCTGTGCACCTATCTGGTTCTGTGTGGTGCACAAACAAGCTGCCCCCATAGAGCCATTCCCAAACTGCACATAAAAGAGCAAAATAAATGTTGTTTTAAGTCAGAGGTCAGCAAATTTATTCTGTGAAGGACAGGGTAGTACATATGTTAGACTTTGCAGGATATACAGTTTCTGTCACAGCCACTCAACTTGCCACTGTGGCATGAAAGCAGCCTTAACACATGGACATGGTTGTGTTCCAATAAAACTTTATTGACAAAAACAGTTGGAAGGCCACATCTGGCTCAAGGGCTATAATTTACTGACCACTCTGTTGAGCCACTAAGTTTTGGTGTGGCTTTTTACGCCACAGTCGGTGGCTGGAGCATCTGTGCCTTTCCTTCCTCTACCTCGTCTCCAATCCTCTTGTCATGGCAGTACCTCTCATGTGCTTGTTACTGCTGACCAATGAGGGACCCAATGGTAGAATCCTATCCAGAGTGCTGCTTCCTGGGGCCACTTTTGATACCATCTGTCTTAGTTTGGGTTCCCCAAAGCAAATCCCAAGATAGATTTAGCCACTGGCAGACTCAAGGGTGATCCTGGGAAAAGAAGCAAGCCAGAGGGTGTGTGCACCATGGATGGAGAAGGTACTGCACAGACCATCACTGAGCTGATGATGTTTGGAGCTGTGGGCATGTTTCACAACTGTCAGGGCAGGGGCCTGGGCTGAGGCTGGGGCTGGGACGTAGATGCATACCCTCCAGTGGGTGAAAGTGGCTGCAGGGATGTGAACTCCCCCATACTCTGCACATCCCTGGGTGAGCAGCTGTGTCTCTGGACACACCCTGGGGTCAGACAAACTGAAAGATGTGGCTGGCATAGGAAGTGGGATGCTGCCAGGAGACACTCAGCCCAGCCACAGCTGAAACCCTAGGTGGGCCGCGAGGAGGGGTGGAGAACACAAAAAGCATTCCCATCAGCAGTGGTTCTCTTCTCAAACTTCAGCTGCATCAGAATCACCCTGAGGCTTGTTATAATGCAGATTCCGGGGCCCCACCCCAGGGTTTCAGATTGATTTGGTCTGAGCAGGGGCCTGAGAATTTGCATTTCTGATAAGCTTCCATGCCTTGCTGCTGCTGCTGGTCCGGGGTCAATATTTGGAGAACCACTGGATAGAGACAGTCGATGCTGGGTAGGCAGCTGCTGGTCTCTCTCATACTTACCAAATGGGCTATCCTTTGTGCCTGCTAAGGGTGTGAGTCTGTGTGTGTGTGCGTGTGCATGTGAGAGAAAGAGAGAGAGAGGGAGAAAGGGAAGGGTACTAATATAGCCCAGTGTGTCTATTACTAACTGTAAGTGTGATATTGCTAAAGTCTCCTTACCTCCAGGCATCCAAGTTTCCCTACCTGTAAACTGAGGCTGGGCTGCAGATGGCCCAGGGCTCTTTCAGCTCTGATTTGATGATTATTTACAAATCGAAAGGGCTCAAAACCAGGCTTCACAGTACACTGAGATTCAAATGCACCTCCCTTTCCAACTTTTGCAATGGAATTATCTCCCAGAAATGTTTAAAAGTGCTTAGGGGATAAAAAGAGAAAAGAAATGGAATGAACTGGCCAGTGAAGGGAAGTTCCCAGCAGGCTTTTCTATAGACAAGTGCTATGCATTCCCACAGGGAGCTGCCACTCTCGAAACGCTAGCAGGGGAGGGCAAGGCTGGGGATCTGCTCAAAAATAAATGAGGTCAGAGGCTCTCAGGGCTGAAAGGCACTCCCGGGGCTCAGCCCCACAGGTTGGCTTCCAGTCCTCTCAAAACAGAAATTCAGCAAGGCCAAACACCCTGTGCCCCTCTACAGTGGCTCACCTGGGTGTTTTGCAGAAACGTGGGCATAGAACCCACACAGACTTCCCTTTGGGTCCTGCCTCCCACTCTCAGTGCCAGGTGGCCCTGGACAAGCCACTTGGATCTGCCGGACTCGGGACCCTGTGCATGCATAACAGTAATGGTAACGGAACCTCATGTGGAATTCACTCAAGAAGCGTTTGTGGCACACCTGAGTTCCTAGGATTTTAGGGAGGATTCCATAAAATAACATGGTGGGATTATTGTAATAAGAATTACTTTGTCAGCAGTAACATAGTCTACGATATCTACCATTACCAATTTTTATTACTGTTGATTTTCTACTCTAAATCTGCTACGGATTTCCCTGGAGCTGTTCGGTTAGGTTTATCTCCACCGTGGTGTGGGAGGGACCTTGCTGTGTAACCTCGAGCAGGTCGCCTCACATTTTTGAGCTCGTCTTTTTCATGAGTCACAGGGTGGCTAATTACGTTTATTTGCAAGATTGATGTGAGAACAAAACGCGAAAGCTGCTCATATGAGGACATTTAACGCATCCTCCGGCCCCCAGCTGCTCACGTGAGGACATTTAACGCATCCTCCGGCCCCCAGCTGCTCACGTGAGGACATTTAATACATCCTCCGGCCCCCAGCAGAGAAGAAGTGCAGACGGCAGGATGGCTGTGTGTGCCGCAGGCCTCCCCGCCTATGTAGGCATTAAATTTGTTTTTTCTTTCTTAGATAAAACTTGTTCAGCCCTGACTATAAGCCAGGCACTAGGCTGAGAGCTTTCCTTGAATTATTTCACTTGACCCTGATTAGTTTATGGGTTAAGTATAATCATTATCATCCTCTTTACGCTTATGAGGAAGCCAAGAACCCAGAGCTGGCAAGTGCGGGTCGAGGCAGATTCACACTCAAGTCCTGCAACCCCCCAGGCTTGTTGTGCACTGGGGACCTGCTCCAGGGACCCCAGACCACAGGCCCAGCTGTGTGCTCAGGGCAGAACGGAATGGATGGACTTGCCTCTTCTCGAACGAGGCTGTTTCTCCTGCCCCGTTTCTCTCCGCAGCCGCTGCTCTGTCCCCAGGTTGTGAAGATGCATGGACTTGATTAGGCTGGGCTCAAGCCCTGTTTATCATCATCTGCACACCTTTCAGAAGGCCCCTTGCGTTTTAAGAAGAGCGAACTTGGTGTCATGCAGCATTGTTCTGATTAGAGAGAACAAGCATGGCTGTAGAATCGATCCAGGAGTCGGGAGTCCGGCTGCTTTCAGAAGCTTCCAGGGCAGGGCCTCAGAGGACAGGACAGCCAGTCTGGAATGATGAAGGATGACCCAGCCTGCGGCTCTGAGCTGAGGGGAGTCTTCAGGGTCTGAAGATTCTTGTCAATCCAATGAGATACTGACTGCAGAGCTCCCTCCCCAGGTGGCATCTGTTTATGGTGTCATCTCAGAGTGTCAGGAGCAAGGATTCTGAATACGAGTGACTGTGGAAGAATCCTGGATTTCTCCTAGACTAGCAGCCATCCATCCATCTGTGCTAGTGAGATTACGGTCAGGCATGGGCACTGCACATGGCATGGCCTGTAGGCAATGGTTCTTTTTCAAGAGAAGGCTCAGGTTTCATGGCGCAGCAGCAGATGTGCCCCACACGTGGGAGTGGACTTCCTCCCTTAGTCCCGTACCCAGGTATGCCACCTGCTTGTGGGCTGTTGGTCCTGTCCTTATGTCACTCAGCCAACTCCACCCCATTCCCAGGAACAGTGAGCATGCGTGGACACTTTAAACTCTTAGCTCATTTAATCCTTGCAACAGTTCTATGAGGCAGATTATATTATTAGCCCATTGAACAGCTGAGGCAATTGAAGCAAAGGGAGATGTTGCATCAAAGGTTACTCAGCTGCTAAGTGGTTCAGAGTGGATTCAAGCCCAGGTCTCATTCTAACAGACACACTCTCCAGCCCCCTCTGGACTCCCAGGACTTATTAGCTCAGGTGCCAGCAGCTCCAGGAAGACCTCTTGCCCCTGCCAATGGAGTGGCCCTGCCTTGATTCCTGTTTTCCCCATTAGAAGGACATGAGACCTTTGTGTATCTGCCTCTCACATTAGACTTTCAGCTCCTCTCGGGGGAAAAACGGTGTCTGGTGCCTCCCAGTTTTTAAAGCCCCTGAGCTGAGTCCTTGCCTGAGGCTGCAGCCTCCAGTGTTTATTGTAGCCTTGGGCTAGTTGCTCACACTCTTTCATCTGGCTGTATTTGTCAAGATTTGCCGGAGAGACAGGACCAGCATGATGTAAATAGATATAAAGGAAGGTAGTTATCAGGGGAATTGGTCACACCATAGTGAAGGCTGAGAAGTCTCATGACTATCTGCAAGCTGGAGAGCCAGGAATGCCAGTAGTGTGGCTCAATGCAAGTCTGAAAGCCTCAGAACCAGAGAAGCCTATATCATATCTCTCAGTCTGAGGCCAAAGGCCCGAGAATGGGGCTGATGGAGTGAGTCCTGGAGACTAACAGCCAGAGAACCTGGAATCCTGACATCCAAGGACAGGAGAAGAAGGGCATCCCAGTTCTAGAAAACAGAGATAAAGAATCCACCCTTCCTCTGCCTTTTTGTTCCATTAGGGCTCCCAGTGAATTGGATGGTGCCTGCCCAAACCGAGGGTTGATCTTCCTTGCTCAGTCAACCAGCTCATTAGTCACAGCTTAATCCAGTGAATTGGACACCTGAGGCTGACCTGAGGTCACACTGACTCTCAGGAGATGATGAGGGCTCCAGAAGATGATGTTTGCAGAATCCTTAGCACATTGCAGGCAGCTCAGAGCCTGCCCAAGAGATGGACGATGTCCTTCCTAGCCCAGAGTTCCAGTTCCAGTTGATACCCCCAGGCTGGCATTGATGCCCACATCACACACGCATCCTCTGTGGGTGGGATCTCGCCAGAGCACTATTAAGTTGTGGGAAATTCACAGTCCCCATCCTGACCCTGGGCCTGGCTGGCATTTAATGAGTGTGCTATGAAGAGTTCCATGGGTGAAGGAGGGCATTCCTAAGTCAGTTGGCTGAGATGAGTTTTGAGCTCTTAAAGACCCAATTCACACTGCACCATTTCAGTAAATTTCAGCTGTTCACCGACCCAGTGTGGATGATGCTGCTGAGCATCCTGCATGCTGGAGGGCCCAGAAAGGCTGTGCCCCTGCCCCTGTCCCTAGGTGAGTGGTTCTAGGGTCTTAGACACAGCAAGAGAGGCCTGTATGCATGATCTTCCTTGACTATCACTGCAGCTATGCATGATAAATACCATTATTCTCAACTAGCATGTTAGGACAAGTAGGCGCCGAGAAGTTAAGTGCTCTTTTGGAGGTCAGAATTGGGTGTTGACCACTCCAACTGGGCTTCATACCAGCTACTCCTCTCCAGTGGCCACTCTGCTATATGCTCTTCACACAACCCTCACTTGGAATTCCTATTTCCACCGACCAATGGACTCTTGGAATGCAGGACTCCTTTGAAGCCAAAGGTTCCTTTGAGGTCCACTCTCTGAGAACAATCTGCAGCACAGGGGTGAGGGTTGGAAACAGTGTGTCTAAAGCACAGGGTGGGCATTCCACAGATGCAGGCCTTTTAGCCCAATTTTGTGTGCCACAGCCTAATTCTGTGACCTTGGGGCTGTCTCTTCACCTCTCTGGATCGCCATTTCCTCGTCTGTAAAATGCATGGGATTATATGGTTCACGATTCCCTTCTGGCTCCAAAATTCCATGAGTCTGTCCAGTGGCACTTGGTCAACCCTGTAACAACAAAAGGCAAGCAGGGCAGAGTAGAACTGCAATTGACTAATTAGAGTCATCAAAATTGGAAAATCATCATCAAAGCATGGAAGCTGCTTACAAAATGTTCAGTAAATGATCTACATTTATTGCTGCAAATTGTGTCTGCATATAAAATTGGCAAAGCCCCCTAAAAGCTTAACACTTCTAGAACAGAGGTTGACAAACAATGGCCTGCCCCCTAAATCCAGCCTTCAGGCTGATTTTGTAAATGAAATTGCATTGGCCACACAGCCATGCCCATTTTCCTTCATACTCCCCCTGGCTGCTTTTGGGCTACAAACTGAGAAGTTGGGACAGAGATCATGTTCCAAAGCTTAAAATACTATCTGACAGATAAAGTTTATTGATATTTGTCCTAGAAGATGAACAGTTAACTTAGCTAAATAAATATCTCATATGTGAGATTGTGTCTTCTTGGCCTAGCCTCAATGGTGTCTTCTGAGATTCCTCTACACACAGCTTAAAAGTTTCAGGTGTAGACCGGGTGCAGTGGCTCATGCCTGTAATCCCAGCACTTTGGGAGGCCAAGGCGGGTGGATCATGAGGTCAAGAGATTAAGACCTGGCCAACGTGCCCGTCTCTACTAAAAATACAAAAATTAGCTGGGTATGGTGGCGCATGGAGGTTGCAGTGAGCCGAGATCGTGCCATTGCACTTCAGCCTGGGCAACAGAGCAAGACTCCATCTCAAAAAAAAAAAAAAAAAAAAAAATTTCAGGTGTAACAACGTACATATTTGTGGTTCCTTGAACACTGAGATCTTTGCACCTCCTTGCCTTTGCCTGTGCTGTTTCCCCTGTTGTAAAGGCCATTCCTCTCATTCTTCTCCAGCTCTCTTCCCACTTGGTCTCCTCTGTGAACCTTCACTCACATCGCCTGGGCTATTTTGAACCCTGGAGCCCACTGCTTGCACTTCTCTGGCATTTAAAGTCCTGCGTTCTTTGTGGAATCACTTGTCTGTCTCTTTCATTGGGCTGTGTGCTCCTGAAAGACCAGGACTTTGCCTTTGTGGGTCACTGAAAATTTCCTATGCTCCAAACATGGTCTAGTGTGTGGTAAGTGCTCAGTAAAGATGATTGAGTGTATGACTAATGATACCCTGCTCAAACAGGAGCACTTCATTAATTCTAACATCTGTCAGTGCTTAAGCAGGAGCCTCACAAAGACCTTGTTATCCTTTTAAAAAGTTAAAAATATGATTGCCAGCAGGTTGATACACACCTGCAAATAGCATTTCTCAGCAAACAATGGGAGTCTACGACAGTTGCATTCTACAATTGCACAGCGTGGAGAATTGGAAATGGCCTGGCCTTTGTTCGGCATCAGGAGGACCTGGATGTGTACCAGGAAGCGGGAATCTTAGGGGCCATCTTAGAAGTGTGGAAGGAAAGAGGAAGGGTCCCAGTTAATTCCAAGAAAGACTATAGTGTTTTGCCCCAATAACTCCTAACATCTAAGTTCTTAAATCCTTGAGAATTTTAGAATCTTAGAATAGAAAATAACTTAGAGGGTTTTTAGTATTTTTCTTTCCTTTTTTTTGGGGGGGGGATGGAGTCTCGCTGTCTCCCAGGCTGATGTGCAGTGGCGCAATCTTGGCTCACTGCAAGCTCCGCCTCCTGGGTTCACGCCATTCTCCTGCCTCAGCCTCCAGAGTAGCTGGGACTACAGGTGCCCACCACCACGCCTGGATAATTTTTTGTATTTTTGGTAGAGACGGGATTTCACTGTGTTAGTCAGAATGGTCTTGATCTCCTGACCTCGTGATCCGCCAGCCTCAGCCTCCCAAAGTGCTGGGATTACAGGTGTGAGCCACCGTGCCTGGCCAGTTTTTTGTATTTTTAAGTGGTGTCATTTATCTGCTCCTTTCCAGCTCCATGAAAAATTAATCCTGGCTAACAACCCCCTCCCTGCTCCATTCAGGTGAATATGCTCATCTCTCCTGCCCAAGAGTAACTATTATCATGTGTGTGTATTTGTGTGTGTGTGTGTGAATCATCTTTTTGCATTACTTTATACTTCCAGTAACTTATTTATATGTCTTCAAACAATATATTGCTTAATTCTGCCTTTACAGAAGCTTTACGTAAGTGTGATAATATGAGATATATTCTTCTGTAACTTGCTGCTTTCACTCAACAATGCGCATTCGAGATTCATTTGAATGGACGTGTTTAGCTACCACACCATTATTTTTTCTCCTGGGTATTCAATTATTTTAATAAATCCAAAATGTGTTTATGTTTAAAAAATAAAGGTAACCTTGCTGTCTATAATTTCCATGCAGAACTTTCTTGGGGATCTGGTGAAAGTGACTCTGGACATGGTCAGAGGCTGGTCAAGAATTCAGGATTCGGTTCCCTTGCCATGTCTTGCTCGATGACGTCAATCTCATCAGGGGCATGCTGAACAATTTATTTGCCCAAATATAAAGGAAGTGATTTAAAAAAAAAGAAGAAAGAAAAACCCATTTGAATATCTGAAAAAACCGGCAGTGGAGGCATGGCCTGTGTCTTCTTATCTTCTATTTATACTGCAAAGTCTTCCCTAAGACCCAGTCCTGCCCTGTAGGAGCTTAATGTCTACGACAGATCATCGGCCCGTGCGGTGCCCCAAATGCACTCAACTGCTTCTATTCTGAGCTCTCTATGTCTTGGAGAGTCTTAGAATTTTGTGCAAACACTTGGAAACAGATCAGAGAAGGGTGAGCAACACCTAACTAGAAGATGAAAACTGTCCTTGGAAGAATTCCATGGAGGTTTTTTTGTTTTTGTTTTTGTGGGTTTTTTTGTTTGTTTTTTTGCACAAATCTTGACTTTTCCTCTAAGAATGCCTATGGCTCCCCACCCAGGCATGCTGAGGGCTGTCCTCTGAGACCCTCACTATTGCTCATCTCTGCTGGAAACTTACTTTAGAACTGGAGTGGCTGCCGTGGAGTCCCACTTTCTTATGTCAGCAATGGTTTCAATACATCATCATTAAATTGACTGACTGTGAGCTGTGGGGTGGGGGCAGGTAGAAAGAAACTCATCAAATGCTGGTTGTCAGGAAATGTAGGAAAAAAGCACATCAGCAGAAATGGCCAAGGCACATTTGGGAATTGACTTTTTTATTCTTTCTTTTGCTTAGCTCTGGCTTGAATTTCCAAACTCACTTTTCAATTTCAATCTCAGTGTTAGTGGCAACATACAAGTTGTAAGGAGCTAAGGGGAGAGAAAGTCAATGTTCAATCAGGTTTCTCTGTGTACGTGTGCTTTTATTTAAACAAAAAAATGATATGTGCACAAATAGAGGGAAAAATAACAAAAATAAGGTTCGAATTTTGTTTTGGCATTGGACAAATATGTTGGTAATGAATCGAGATAATTCTCAGTATTGTTTTATTACTCATGCTGGGAACGTCAGACTTGGGGTTTTACTACTATATAAAACTTTTAAGTTGAACCATATGAAAATGTTGGCTTTGGGCCCATCGCAGTGGCTCACATCTATAATCCCAGCACTTTGGGAGACCAAGGTGGGCAGATCGCGAGGTCAGCAGATCCAGACCATTCTGGCTACGGTAAAACCCCCTCTCTACTAAAAATACAAAAAAAATTAGCCCAGCATGGTGGCGGGCGTCTGTAGTCCCAGCTACTGAGGAGGCTGAGGCAGGAGAACGGCGCAAATCCGGGACACGGAGCTCGCAGTGAGCCGAGATCGCGCCACTTGACTCCAGCCTGGGTGACAGAGCAAGACTCTGTCTCAAAAAAAAAAAAAAAAAAAAGAAAAAAAGAAAAAGAAAAAGGAAAAAGAAAATGTTGGCTTTGTAAGTTAATGACCTAGCACTGGCATTTTCATATGACTCAAATTAATATACATGAATTTGCATCGCTACCTGCTTAATGTCTGTTTCCCTGCACTGATCTGAGAGCTCCACAGGGATAGGAGCCATGTTCGTTTTTTATACCTGAACTACCAGGATGTCTAGTAAATAGTAAGTGCTTGTTAATTATGTCATTGAAAAAATGCAAAATGACACAAGAAAGGGGAATCACAGACCTGTGTGGGCTATGAGTAGGGGCCTCGCCCATCTAGCTGGGGCTGGAGTTTGTGTGATGCCAAGTGTCAGAATGCCAGGATGAGTGTGTCAGCTGCCAGCGGGAGGCTGGCATCTCAGACAGAAAGAGGTTCTTGGCATCAGCATTTCAGAGGGACGAATGTAGGAGATTTCTGCAGGTGTTACAGGATTGGGAAGCAGACTCTGAGATGGGCATGCACATGCAGGAATTTATTAGGGAGTGCTCTGGAGGTCACTTCTATGAGAGTAAGGATAGGAAGAAGGGTTGGACAGCAGGAGGAGTTGAGTGGTGCAGCCCCAGTAAGCCTTCAGCCAACCCCACCAGGAGCTCTGAGGCTGGGATGGCCCTTCAGAGTAGTCCTGAGGTGGAGGAAGGGGACTGTGCCTATTCTTGACCAGTTATTGGATGTAGGCTGACCAAGAGGGGCCATGACCTTGGATGAGGTAAGTCAGCACTTACAGCAGCTGGGGGAATAAGTCATTCCATTCTGAAAGGGGATCTTGGTGCATCACAGCATCCACTACAGGGATAATGATACAGTGAGAGTCATGTGGAATGGATGGAGGAGAAGTACCTGCAGCCCACAATTAAGTGCTGGGGGAAGTGGAGAGTCTGGACCGCAAGTGGTGCCAGGGATGCCTGAAGTTCCATAGAGACCTGAAAATCCAGAGGCTTTTGGTAGCGTGGTGGAAAAGCTCAGTGGATGAAAATCCCCGAACCTAACTCTGCTCTGAGCACGTTAAAATTGGTCAGAGATGCAGTTCTAGCACTTCTGGAGGTAGGGAAAGAGGCTGAGAAGTTCTCTTTTGGTGTTTTTTGGTAAAACTTCATTTCATAACAGGTTAGTGTACTATGAAACAGGACAAAGTTACAAATCTGTATTTATTTTTCATTATGAAAATAATATGTCTCTGTTTAAGGAGGTCAGAAAAACACAGAGAAGAAGAAAAATGGAAACCAGTTATAGACTCCCTAATCAGAGATCACTAGGAATACTTGGAAATATTTTCTCGTGTTTGCTATTATTCTCCTCATAGTTACCTTTGTTGGGTTATAATCAAACTGTTCCTGTAATTTTGTATCTTGATTATTTACTCTAACATAATAAAGCATTTGTATTGGCCACATGTTATTTCCTTGAGTACCATAATTTGCATATCCAATTTGTTTTCATATTCCTCCTATTATAAACATTGACATGATAAAATTTTGTATGTCAATGTCCACATATTCATCATTAATCATATTACTAGAAAAGCTTTCTAATATGGAATAACTTGATTAAAATATATTAATACGTATTAGTCTGTTCCTGTGCTGCTGATAAAGATACCAGAGACTGGGTCATTTAAAGAAAAAGAGGTTTAATGGACTGACAGTTCCACATGGCTGGGGAGGCCTCACATTGCTGGGAAGGCAAAAGGCACGTCTTACATGGCAGCAGACAAGAGAGAATGAGAGCCAAGCAAAAGGGGTTACTCCTTATAAAACTATCAGATCTCGTGACACCTTTTCACTACCATGATAACAGCATGGGGAAAACCACCCCCACGATTCAGCTATCTCCCACTGGGTCCTTCCCACAACACGTGAGAATTATGGGAGCTACAATTCAAGATGAGATTTGAGTATGAATACAGCCAAACCCTACTGGAATATTTCTACTTTCTTTGATTGGAAGAGGCTTTGCAACATACTGATTTATCTCCAGCCCCCAGCAGCACACTAAAGGAGGCATCACACAGGTTCTGCTTCATTGTGTTCATTGCCTTTCTCCCAGCCACTCCCCGAAATTCTCATCATCTCACGAGGCTCAGCTCTTGACTTCCCAGTCTCCTGCAAACTGAATTGGTCTAGCCCTTCCCCAGAACACCTATCAACTTTGCCTGACCTCTTCACTGCCCATTCCCTGGTTCCTGTCCTATGGCAACAAGGAGTAAGCATGTGTGGGTTTTGGTCTTTACATTGCTCACTACCATCCGGGAGACCCATACACAGAATATATAACAATGTTCTTAGCTGCCTTTCTATATTAGTGAAGTTACTTTCCATGTTCTAACTATCAAAAAATAATGGAATGGACATTTTCCTTGGTTTCCTAAATCACCAATATAAAATTCTTCATGGAAGTTCATTTGTGCGCGTGTGTGTGTGTGTGTGTGTGATATGTTCCATGCAAGCCTGAAGACCAGATGGTGTTCAGAAAAGTTGTGTGGAATAAATAAATGAATGAATAAGTGAATGCTGTTGGATGATTATTATTTTGTACAGTTTTTTTAGATTTGCTGATATATTTACCAATGTAGTTGCTCACTCTCTCTTCTGAAATCTTTTTTTTTTTTTTGAAATGGAGTCTTACTCTGTTGCCCAGGCTGGAGTGCAGTGGTGTGATCTCTGCTCACTGCAACCTCCGTCTCCTGGGTTCAACCGATTCTCCTGCTTCAGACTTCTGAGTAGCTGGGAGTATAGGCACGTGCCATCATGCCCGGCCAATTTTTTTATTTTTAGTAGAGACGGGGTTTCACCTTGTTGGTTAGGCTGGTCTCGAACTCCTGACCTCATGATCTACCCGCCTCAACTTCCCAAAGTGCTTGGACTACAGGTGTGAGCCACTGCATCTGGCCTCTTCTGAAATCTTTTAAGTCTTCAGAGGATGGTTTTTCTTCTGCCTGGAATGTTCCCTTCAGATTTTTTTTTTTTTTGCAGTGAGAGTCTGTGGGTCACAAATATTCTCAGTTGGTAATTGTCTTTTATTATGTCCTACATCTTTATAGATTGTTTTGCAGAATGTACAATTCTAGGTTGACATTTATTTTTTTCTTCGCACATTGGAGACATTTTACTGTTTTCTGGCTTTGACTGTTGCTATTGGAAGTCAGTTTTACATTTATGGTTATGCCTTTAGAGGTAATTTGTCTTCTGTCTCCGGATGCTTTTAGAATGTTCTCTTGGTTTTTGATATTGTTCAGTTTCTTAATGATTGGGATAGTCTATTTGTGATGTATTGGGCTTCCTGAATCCTGACCTGTCTTTCATCCTGTCAAGGAAATTCTTTGAAATGTCCTCTTCACATGTTCCCTCTTTGCCATTTTCATCATTTGGAAATTTGATCATATAATGACAAGCCTTTTCACACTAGTCCCATTGTTGTTTTATTGATACATAATAATTGTACATATTTATGGGTTATATGTGATATTTTGATAGAGGTACACAATGTGTAATAATCAAATCAAGAGAATGTGAATATCCATCACTTCAAACTTTTGTCATTTCTTTGTGATGAGGACATTTTAAATTTTCTCCTCTAGCTATTTTGAAATACACAATATATTATTGTTAACTATAGTTACCCTACTGTGCTGTTGAATACTAGAACTCATTTCTTCTATCTACCTGTATTTTTGTACGCATTAACTAGCCTCTCTTCACTGTTCCCTCATTCTTCCCAGTCTCTGGTAACTATCATTCTAGTCTCTACATCCATGAGATCGACATTTTAGCTTCCACATACAAGTGAAAATATGTGATTTTTTTTTGTACCTGGCTTATTTGATTTCTGGTTTCATCCATGTTGCTGTAAATGACAAGACTTTATTCATTTTGTGAATAAATAGTATTCTATTATATATATATGCCACATTTTCTTTATCCATTTATTCATCGATGCACTTAGGTTTAGTTTTTTGAGGAACCCCCACACTGTTTTCCACAGTGACTGTACTAATTACATTCCCATTAGCAGGGTACTAGTTTTCCCCTTTCTCTGCATCTTTGCCAGCATCTCTTTTTCTTTTTGTCTTTTTGATAATATCCAGTGTCTATAAAGTGTGTTTTATTGGGGGACTGTGGTGAGATGATATCTCAATGTGATTTTGGTTTGCATTTCCCTCATAATTAGTGATATTAAGTGTTTTTTCATATGCCTATTGACCATTTGTGTGTCCTCATTTGAGAAATGTCTATTCAGATCATTTGCCTATATCCTAAAGGATCATTCGTGTTTTTTTTTCTATTGAGTTGTTTGACTTCTTTATATATTCTTGTTATTAATCCCTTGATCAGTAGTTTGCAAATATTTTCTCCCACTCAGTGGGTTATCTCTAAACTCTGTGGGCAATTTCAAAAAAACAGATCTTCACGTTCATTGATTCTTTCTTCCGCTCAATAAAGTCTTCTATTGAAGCTCTCTGTTATATTTTTATTTCAATAAATTCTCCAGCTGTGGAATTTCTGTTTCATTCTTTTTTATGATATTGCTCTTTGTTGAATTTCTTATTCATATTATGACTTCCTAATTTTGATGAAATGTCTTATTTGCATTTTTTAATATCTTATTGAGTTTCCTTATGATCATTATTTTGAATTCCTTTTCTGGCAATTCATTGATTTTCTTTTTTACTGGGGTCTATGACTAGAGAGTTATATTCTTTGATAGTGTGATGCTTCCTTGCTTTTTCTTGCTTATTGTGTCCCTGCAGTGATGTCTGTGCATCTGGTGGAACAATCACTTCTAAATTTTCCAGAGTGGCTTTTGTAGAGAAAAACTCTCACCCACAGTTGGGTCTTAGTATGTCACTTGGGAAGGGCATGGTGACTCTGTTTCTGGGTAGGTGCAATGGTACAGTCTTCATGGCATTTCTTAATCTATGTTCAACATCAGCCATAACTGAGGGCACCTCACTGTTTAGGCTATAAGTGTCTGTGGTAGCAGTAGTGTTAGCATAGCTGTTTAATGTCCTCAGTGGCAAGGGCTTTTAGACTTCTCCTATTCTTATTTTTCCCACAATGGGGAGACATAACTGAGGTGATCCTTCTTGGTGTCTGGCTTCATATGGCCTAGAAGCAGCTGCTATGATTCTGTGTTTCAGGTGCAAGTGCTTGGAGTGGCTGTGGGGCCTGGGTCCCAGTCTCAGGTTCTCAGGAACCTATGTGGCACCTGAATTTTGGGGTGCAGTTTTGCTCTGTGGCATGGTTGAATGCAGCTTGCCTGTAGCACTAGGATCTATGATTCTGAGATACCACCTAGCAGTTTGGGTTCAGGTGGTTGGGTTGTAACTATGATTCCCTGGCCCAACTCCAGGGAAGAAGGGTTGCTCTGGAAGTTTGAGCCCAGGGTGCAGGGTATGGCTGTAATTCTATAGCCTGAGCCAATAGGGCTGAGTAGCATATTAGGTCCTTTGGGATGAGGTGCTGTGTAATGGTGACTCTAGACCCTGAGGTGGTGGGGCTCAGCAATATCCCAGACCTTATGAAACCAGGTAAAGCAGCAGAAAGTTCCCCAGAGTGGCTAAGCACAGCTGTCATTTGGACCCTGGAGGACAGGGAACAGTATAGTGATGACTCCACTGCAGACAGAGGGGTGTCTCAGTAGCTCAGACTCTAGAGTGCTAGTCCAGCTCCAGGGAAGCAGGGTGCTAGAGTTGTTTGGACTGTAGTGTGGGGTGTCTCCGCTCAGCCTCTGCTCCGTTTTCCTGAGATCCAGGGTACTGGGTCAGCTTAGCCCTAGGATATGTAGATGCTCAGATCACCGAAAGCACCAATTTCCCAGAAGGTGATGTACCACTTCAGATTAGGCCTGGGAGTGCAACTATTCTGGATGGCCCAGATACTGTTTCCCTACAATGCAGGGTTTTTCCAAGGCACTATTTCCTCAGGAGGCAGTGTGCAGTTTCATCTCAGGGCACTTAGGGACAGGGCACAGCTACAGTTGAGAGAGGTAGATGGAGCTGTTTTGCCACAACACCATTTACCCAAGAAGATCTAGCTTAAGGGGGTGATGGTGGGATAAGTGAAGCGATTCCACCTCTACTTGGCCCCATGAGGAAGCGTGTAGCAATTGCTTACAGCTTGGCTTGGGGATGGGTGGCCACTGGGTGGGGGTAGTTTGATGGCAGTTGAGTCTCAGAGATGAAGGGGTACCATAGCTACTCACCCCTAGAGTAAGACACCCTCCAGCAGTTCTTCTAGTTCCTAGATGGTGTTGCACAGTAGCAGATTAAACCACATGAGAGGGTCACAGTGTCAGCTCCTTCCCTGAGGTACCACAGCTATGTGCCCTCCAGGCAGCTTCCTCATCTGGGCTTAGTGCCTGTGAGGACTGCAGGGGACCCCATGGGTGAGGTCTGAGATACCCAAGGTGTTGGTGGACGCTGCAGGGATCCTCTTGCCTATGTTTCACTGTAGGGAGCAGTTCCTCCTGGTTCCCAGCTGATCCTGGTTGAGGGATGAGGTGGTGTTGTCCTGGTGTTTCCTTCCATTCTCTGTGTGGCCGTCTTGACTTTCTGTGCTCACTAAAGTTTCTGTTACTCCTTTGACATACTCCAGTGCTCTCCTTTAGTTATTTTTGTTAAAATGTCATTGTTTATTCATTGTTCTGGTCGTCTTTGTGGAGGGATGAGCACTAGGGGCTTCTAGTCGGCACTCTTGCTGATGTCACTCTCCTCGTTCATTCTATTCTCCTTGATTTTTAACCTTGTGTTTATATTTTTCCAGCTTGACGCCTGTATGCTACAGTCAGGATAATTTCTCTAGAATCTCTTTCATGAATTCTTCCTTTATCTGTAGCCAGTCAGCTCTTTAGCCTACACATTAAGTTTTAAATTTCAATTTTTTATTTTTAGTTAGAGAAGTACTACTTTTTAGGTCTACTTGTTTATTTTTATCTTCTCCTATTCCTTATTCATGTAGTTTTCTCTTTTTTATGTCTTTAAACAGTAAATATACCATTTTGTATTCCATGTCATTATTTCCACTTCTGATTCCACATTCACAGCGTCTTGTTTCCTCAAGTGTTTTGAGATTTAAAAATATTGTAAACTCATTTTCCTTCGATATTTATCTGCAGGAATTCTTTGATTACTGGAATGAAGTTGTATTCTTTTAGAAACAATTTGTATTTGCTTCATTTTAAAATAAATGTCAAACTTTGAGTCTATTATGGATTGAATATTTTTATCCCCTCCAAATTCCTATGTTGAAGTCCTAACCCTCAATGTGACTGTATTTGGAGATAGGTTCTGTAGGGAGATGGGTAAGGTTAAATGAGGTCATAAGGGTGGGGCTCTAATCTAATAGAATTTATTAATAGAGGAAGAGACACAAGAGCACTCTTTCTGCATATACAGAAGAAAGGCCACGTGAGGACACAGAGAGAAGGGGCCGTCGTCAAGCAAGGAAGAGAGACCCAACCAGAAAACAACCCCGCTGGAACCTTGCTTTTGAATTTCCAGCCTCTGGTACTGTGAGAAAATGAATTTTTATTGTTTAAACTGCTCAGTCTATGGTATTTTGCTGTGGCAGCCTGAGCAGACTACTACAGGGTCTTTTAAACAATACAAAGAGTAATAATTTGTTCTGTAAATATGCATGACAGCTTGCTAGTGGCTATGAATTCTCAGGGAGAAATTGTTTCTATCTACACAGTTTTGAGGTAGCGATGGGCAAATTTTCCTATTGCTTCTATGCAGGATATATTTTCTGTTTCTTCCCCCCTCTCTCCAGTTCACACTTATGAAGGAGATTCTAGTCCTTTGGGATTCCAGCTTCTGTTGGAATCTCCTGTTGGACTTCGTACCACTGCCCAACTCCATTTTTATTCTCGCACATGGAATGTGGTCATTAACACGGAAGCTCAGATGCACCAGGGCCCAGCAGAAAGTCCTGGTGAAAGCGGACTTCCCACTGCTTATCTCTCTGGCTTCCTTTTCCACTTTGATTTTTGGCCTCTGAGAATTGTTCTAATTTTTTTCCAAGTTTGGTAATGCATTGAAAACATTACAAAACTGTTTCCCACATCTGTAGTTGTTGTCCAGTGAGAGGATAGTTTGGGGTATACAGTCTCCAACACTGCCAGAGGTAGAAGCTCACTTAGCTCAGGACCATGTCTAGTCAGTCTCTTCCTGGTGAGGCACTGGGGAGGGGAAGAACCTGCCTGTTCTGTGGGGATAGTGAATATGGTGGAAAGGTACATGGATGTCTCCTATGAACTACACTTCCTGGTATTCATTTCCTATCTGACAGTGACTCTGAGTTTGGCCATGTGGCTTGTTTTGGCTAATGGGACATTAGTAGCCACGACACAAACAAAGTCTTTAAAAGGTGTCCAGGTATTGGGGCTTTTCTTCTGGGAATCCAGTTGCCATGTTCTAAGAAAATCCAGGCTATGGGCTGTCAAGGGAAGCCATGTGGAGGAGTTTTAGAAGATGAGACACCACAGACAGTCGGGTTAACTGAAGCTCCTAGACAAGCTCGCAGCTGAATGCAGTGGCCTGGGTGAGCCACAGAGACCTGTAGTGCTACCCAGTAAACCCAGAAATAGAAACCCCCCCCAGGGCCAGATGTCATGAAACTCTGTGCCCCAAGCACGACAAAGCCCTGGGCCAGGCACAGAGGGAGATTCATGCAATGCATGTCTGTTTGGTTGTGGAGGAAGAATTATGAGAAATAGTGAACTGATGCTATTTTAAGGCACTAAGTTTTGGGGGAAGCATACGCAGCATAAATAAACCAATGAGGACTGACCTGTGTCTCCATTTTCCCCCAGGCTAGGGTCACACATGTAGGAGAGTTAAATCAGAGAGTCTGGTTGAAGAATTTCTGTCTTGGCTTCTTATTTCACATCCTTGTGTTTTATGTAAGCGTGAAGGCTCTGTCACACATTCTCTGGGGGATTTGGTGCAGCATCATCCTTCTTTGAGGCCTCATTTTCTTCCTCTCTGACATGAAGGGCTTGGGCCACTGATTCCTTGAGTTCCTCAGGTCCTTTGCAAATCTGTCCTTCAGTGTTCTATGTATACTGAACACTGGTTTGGCTCTGTCTTCCTGCTAGAACCTCAGGGAGAGAAGAACAGAAATACAAAGCACCACCTCTAGCCTTGTGAGTTTGGAATCCCAGTGGGGAACATGCCTTATAGGAACATCCGCTAGATTCACATGATGGCGTGGAATCCAGGAATGTCTTTCAGATTCTATTGCCTTTTCCTTTGGACTGGGCCAGCGGTTTGAGGTATGAGTCAGGCAACAGGTATCCACTGCTCTCCTCTATCTGCCTGGATATAAGCTAGATTCTTGTCTTTTAAGATACAAGGTCTCACTTTGTTGCTCAAGCTGGTCTTGAACTCCTGGGCTCATGTGATCCTTCTGCTCATCCTCCTGAGTAGCTGAGACTACAGGTACGCATCACTGTGCCCAGGCATACGTTAAATTCTGTAATAAGAAGCAAAGCGAGTGGGCAGGTCTCTCTGGGACGGTGCTGAGACGTGTGGTGTAAGATGAAGTTAACCCTTAAACAGCCAGGAAGTTTGCTCCAGACCACAGGGCCCTGTACATAGAAAAGATCTGGTAGTTTCAGGAACAGAAGGGAAGTCACTGTGCCTCTAGATTCAGGGAAATGGGGCTGGGGTAGGGTGAGGTCAGAGTGGCAGGTGGGACTCCACGTCATGAAGGGTCTGATAAACCATGGGGAAGATTCAGGACTTTTCTTTTGATGGTGATGAAAAAGCAATAAGGAGTGACGTGGTTGGTTTTATGTCTTTGAAGATCACTAGTTGTTGCTGTTTAGAGACAAGCTTTTGGGAGGGAGGAGTTGGGGCTCGGATCAAGAGATTCAAAGGAAGCCAGGACAACCACAGATGAGGGGCCTCATCCAGGCCTCAAAATCAGGTCAAGTGTCCACCTCCACACCAGTCAACTTCAGGCAGGCAAATGGAACCTTAGCACGTGTTTCACCAAGGAGTTTAAAATGGGAATTAGGGTGTCTGTGGGTATGGGGGTGCTGGGGAAGCCAGGTCTGGAAGGGGATGTCAGAGAGGCAGCCTCGGGGACTGGACAAATTGGAGCTTGTGGGAAATGCAACAGGCTGAACCTATCCAGCCCCTAGACTGGGGTCATGGAGGGAGAGTGGGAGGGAGGGCCATGGACACGCTGCTGTTAGGCAGTGTTCCCCCTCTGGTCACCGCTGCCTCTGTGGCCTCACTGCCAAGTGCCTGATGCGGTCTCAGGTCATGACGGTCAGCAGGGCCAGTGGTCAGGAGATGAGCAAGGATGGCTGGTGCCCACCAGACAGCTCTGCACCTGCTCATACCGGAGAATGGCCTCTGCCTCCCTCCTACCTTCCACACTACACACAAGTTCTCCCTTCTTCAGCTCTATCTGAGAGCCACTCAGGAGGGACTTGGGGGGTGTAGACCTCTGCAGGCAGGAGCACAGTGCCAAGGTGACGGCACCCAGCCCAACCCCTGCTCCTCTAGCATGCTAGATTTATTTTCATTTGTTGAAACTGGCTTTCTTCCCACAGTGTGAATTTTGTCTGCTTTCAGCGTCTTCATTTAATATTCTGTGGACCCTTTACCTGAGACAGATGAAGTCTTGTTTCAGTTGAAAGTTCCTGGGGAAGAGCTCCGATGAGGCTGAATCTGGTCAGCTTCTCAGGCGCAGAAGAGGGGTGGGGAGGGTCTGAGGAAATATGGCCCCCATGGTGACCCTGGAGAGGGACTGAGGGTGGGATGGGCAGTTTCCAGGGGAATTGGGTAGGGGTGTCCTGAGTAGATAATATCACAAATCTATTGCTATGTTTTGCATGTCTGTGTGTCTCCAATATTCATGTTGAAACTAAATGCCCAACGCAATAGTATTACGATGTGGAGCCTTTAGGCCCTGAGAGCTCAGCCCTTGTGGATGGGATTAGTGATCTTATAAAAGGGCTTGAGGGGTGAGTTCACCTCTTTCATCCCTTCTGCTCTGTGAGGACACAGAGTTCCTCTCCTCCCAGGATACGACAACAAGGTGCCAGCGTGGAAGCAGAGTCCAGGCTGTCACCACCGAACCTGCTGCTTCCTTGATATTGAACTTCCCGGCCTTCAGAACTGTGAAAAATTTTTATTGTTTGTAAAGTACCCAATCTGTGGTATTTTGTTTTAGCAGCACAAACAGACTAAGACATCAATGTATCACCACTGAGCCCAGGTTACTCAGGCTGGGGGGTGGGGTGAGAGGTGGTTTCCCTGAGAACGAGTGGGCAGAGAGACTCAATAGTGACTTGAGAGAGAGAGAGAGAGAGAGAGAGAGAACTGAAGGTCTGATTTGGAGAGGCCACACATGTTATCAGCCTAAGGAGCAAAGCCAAGAGCAGGCTTGGGAGAATGGATGTAAGTTGGGAGCTGAGTAAATGCTGGAGGGAGCTGGAGGTGAGTGTGGACACCAAGTGAGGGGCCCTCAATACATGCCTCTTCACAGCAGTCCAGGTGTTCTGACTCAGACGGTCACTCTTGCAGCAAGCCTGGAGGGAAGAGGTCAGTCAGTTGTCCCAGAGAAGCTGGGGAGTGCTTCCTGGAGGAGGCGAGATTCTTCTGTGTTCCTCATGATTGTACTCAGTTGGGTCTGCTCTCCTTTCTCTCTTGACTCACTTCCTCCATTTTTGGTCTTTATCTTCATAAGAGAAGAAGTTAGGACTGGGCGTGGTGGCTCACGCCCGTAATCCCAGCACTTTGGGAGGCCAAGGCGGGAGGGTCACTTGAGGTCAGGAGTACAAGACCAGCTTGGCTAACATGGTGAAACCCCATCTGTACTAAAAATACAAAAATTAGGTGGGCGTGGTGGCACATGCCTGTAGTCTCAGCTACTTGGGAGGCTGAGGCAGGAGAATCGCTTGAACCAGGGAGGCGGAAGTTGCAGTGAACTGAGATCACGCCACTTCACTCTAGCCTGGGCGACAAAGTGAGGCTCCATCTCCAAAAAAGAGAAGACATTAGAGGTGCAAAAACGGTACTCCCGGCCTGATGATAAGCCGCTTTCACTGAGCTCTCCCTTCCTGCAACACTGGTCAATTTATGTATGATTTAATGCTTCTACTATACTATATATTTTTAAATTATTACTGAACTCTAACTGGCAAACAAAATTTGTATATATTCAAGGCATATAAAATATTTTTTGATATATGTATGCACTGTGAAGTGGTTATCATTGTCTAGCTAATTAACTTATCAATCACCTTATATAGTTACCCATTTCTTGGTGAGAACACTCAAAATCAACTCTCTTAGCAAATTTCAAGTATACCACACACGATTAACTCCAGTCAGCATGTTGTACATCAGATCTCTATAACCTACTCATCTTATAGCTGAAAGTTTTTACCCTTTAACCAAAATCCTTTATATTCTCCACCACTCATCCTTTGGCAACCTCTCTTTCTACTCTCTTCGTCTATGAGTTTGACTTCTTTAAATTCTCCATGAAAGTGAGATCATGCAGTACTTGTCTTTCTGAGTCTGGCTTATTTCACTTAGCGATAGTGTCCTCTAGAATCATCCACGTTTTCTCCAATGACCGATGGCATGATCTCCTTCTTTTTTAGGCTGAACAATATTCCATTATATATTTGCATCTATTAACATCTATCTATCTATCTATCTATCTATCTATCTATCTATCTATCTATCTATCTACCTGTCTATCTATCTCCCAATTTCTTTATCCATTGATGGACCCTTAGGCTGCTGCTGTATCTTGGCTATTGAGAATCATGCTGCAATGACCAAAATATATAAGGAGTTCATATAACCCAATAACTAAAAAATAATCCAATTAAAAATGGACAAAAGACCTGATATTTGTATCATTAAATTTATTTTATAGGAGAGAAAACTATGTCTCAGAATAAATCAGAACTTTCCCCAGGCTCCCTGACTAGTTAAGTGTGGTGACAATTCACAAGCAGATCAGCCTGTGCTTGTATCTCCTCTCCGTGTTGCCACTGACCGGGGCTGGAGACCATTTCTATCTCTCTCTCTCTTTGTTGGGAGCAGAATTTTGCCTTTCCCTCTCGGGACTAGAAAAGCCTGCTGTCATTGCTACAGGTGTGATGTTGTTTCTTAGCCCATGTCAAGATCAGTTAGCCCATCTCCATAGCTCCAGCTCTCTGAACACGTCAGCCATCCGGCAATTATGAAGTCTTTCAGCCCAGCAATTATTTCTTTGCTGGCATCTTGAATTTCTCCAGTTCCCCTGGTGACTTTGCTAGAGGTGACCCACGGTAATATTAAATTGCATGTCTCAGGAGGTCTGGGGAGGTGGACGGGGACATGGATGCTCAGTGAAGCTCTTTGAAGTGTCCTTCTGCCTGACACCCAGAGGGAAGGTCAGGCCAAGGTATTTCAGGGACCCTGGGTGGAAGGCAGCAGATCCGGATCTCACTCCCTCTTACTCTCTGCCTCTTAATCTCAGTGGACATTTCCTCACTCGTGAAATGGTGATGACAATAGCTCCGGAAGTTGGGTGGAGCTGAGGAGGTGACAGCCGCAGAGTGGCAGTACTAAGTTTGGAGCATTTCTCAAACTTCAGTGTGCACAGGGTCTCTGGGGAGCTTATAAAAATGAGAATTCATTTGAAGCTATTAGATCTGAGACAGGGCCTAAGACTCTGCATTTCTAATATTCTCCAGTGACGCTGACGCCTGACAGGGGGACCACGCTCTGTGTAGTGAAGGTGGGAAGCACTGGGTGTATGGCAGGGATGAGGGTGATTGTTTGTCTAGACAACGAGATCCCAAACACAGAAGAAGTTTACTAACCGAAAACCAAAAGTACCAAGGAGTCCCACGGTGGTAGAGAGAGTAGAGAGAGAAGCATGGCGTCTCAGGCTTAATGCAGTGAGCACACAGGTACATGGGCTGGGGTGGGTGCCCACACTGCCTAAGCTTATACCCTGGTATGCATCCTAAGCACGTTCCAGGGGCTGTGGCAGGTGGTGCACAGTAGATGGAGAGGGAGATGCTTTAGTTCTGTTTCACCAAGACCAAACTGATCCTGTAGAGATTAGGTGCCCTGCCCAGAGTTACACTGTAACAAGGGATAGAGCTGGGACGGGAGCCCGGGCTGTCTTACTCCAAGCCCATGGCATCTCCTTATTGAAGGGCAGAGGGAATAGAAGGGGGTATATGTGACAGGAGGCTCTGGCACCCCTTGGGACACTGGGGGATGGGAGCCAGCAGTCTCCAAGTGCTGTCCCCATGGGGCACTCTCTTCTCCCCTTCTGTCCCGGAGACTCACTCGGTTTTCCTGCCTACTCAGAGGAGCCATTAATCTCATCTGTCCATGGCACCCTCTGCCCCAATAGGCCCCCAGCTGCCAGGCACTGTGGCCTCCCAGCAGCCACAGGCTTGTCTCAGTGTAACCCTCCATATCGAATGCTTATAGTTTTATGTTGCCTCAGTGTCCGGTTTTAAATCGAAGCTTAACTTCCTATACCAGAAACAGGGCTCAGCCCCCTTGGCACATTTTCTAATGCTATCCCCTACCCGACTGGCTCCAGGTGATGGCCAGAAATAAAACTGAGAGGTCTGTCTTACCTAGCAGGCGGGGCTCCTGGCTCTTCTGCCACTTCCTTTAAACTTTCAGACATTTGCCACCTCTCAGTCACAGTGTGACCTCCTGGAAATAGTGCCCGCTTGCTTTAAAGCCAACGTTAAAGCTCCCCATGAGAAACCTGTTGGGATAACACCATGGACCCAGTGAGGACGCTGACCCGTGGGTCACCCCCCTGCACCTGCCTTTGCCGTGCTGCTGACCTCCATGTGCGCGTGTGTGCATGAGTATGTGTGAGTGCATGAACGTGTGTGTGTGGCCTCTATGCATGCTGTGTACTTCCCAGGGTCTGTGAGTACTAAAAATGCTTACAATTTCACATTGTGGTTGTATCATTGAAGCTGTGCCCGCCATCTGACCCCTGATGGGGACTCACGCAGATAGATTCCTGCTGGCAGTCTTTTGTCTGGGCCTCTCAGCTGCTGGCGACAGTAGTTACCGGTTGAGTTGATAATGAAACTCAAAGAGTTTCATTGAAAACACCCTCTTAGTGCCTCGCCCTGGAAGCAGATCAGAAATTAAACTCACAGGATCAGCTGTGGGACACAGTGAATGCCCTGATCACCCTCTGAGAGTCTCATTTCCCGTGGACCACATGACAATGTTCCAGCCAATGGCTGTGAATGGAAATATGCAGCTGACCTCTAGGCCACATCTTTTATTCGTTTATATTTATTTATGGATTTATTATTTTAGAGACAGGTTCTCACTCCGCTGCCCAAGCTGGAGTGCAGTAGTGTGATCATAGATCACTGCAGCCTGGAACTCCCGGGCTCAAGTGACCCTCCCACCTCAGCCTCCCAAGTTGCTGGGACTGTGGGCGCGTGCCACTGTGTTGGCTAATTTTTTAGATTTTTAGTAGAGAGAGGGTCTCACTATGTTGTGTATGCTAGTCTCAAACTCGTGGGCTCAAGCAATTCTCCTGCCTTGGCCTCCCAAAGTGCTGGGATCCTTACAGCTGTGAACCACTGTGCTCAGCCTCTGTGTGTTTTGAGAAGAAAATGGCTTGCCTCCCAAGACCTGATTTCCTCATTCCTCCAGCTGGAACTCAGATGTGGAACAGAGGAAGTGGTTTCAACTGTGCAGATGAGGTGAGTGCTTGAAAGAAGCAAAGCCAAAAGAGGGAAGCTCCTTGGTGCTGGACTTTCCTGTAGGGCCGAGCAAAGACCCGCCCTGGACCCACCCACCTCCAGGCTGTTACCAGCAAGAGAGAGAACTGGGTCTTGTTGGACTTTGATATTTTTGGGCCTCTCTTATAGCAGCTTAGCCTGTCCCTTGAGGGACTCATAATCAGTGGTTTCGAATCTTAACTCAGAACACCTTCTGAGTTATTTTAGTCATTGAAGTTTTCCTTTCATCAGAGATTGCTTTTAACCTTCCTGCCCAAGTTAGTTTCCATAATGTGCTTTCTTATTTCCACATACCTCCCTGTCAAATCACTTATGGTTATAATTTTGCATTTATGGTTGTGTATCTATAGTCAACATCTAGCTTCCCTACTGGACCTTGAAGACAGAGTTTGTCTTTCTTGTTGTTGCTTACTCATATAAGCACCTAATCATGTATCTCAGTACCTAATACAATGATGCCATGACTTTTTAAAAGCATGGATGAATGAATGAATTAATAAATGAGTGAGAGAGGAAGGAAAGAAGAAAGAAAGGACAGAAGGAAGGAAGGAAGGAGGGAGGGAGGGAAGGAAGGAAGGAAGGAAGGAAGGAAGGAAGGAGGGAAAGGAGGGAGGGAGGGAGGGAGGGTCCCAGTGATCAAAGCTTTTGGAGATGTGAAACCTCAGTTTGGAGTCAGTGTGAGATACAGCTGGCATATAAGAAGATGGAAATCTTCTGTTGGTGTGCTCATCCCCCTGCCTCTGTTTCTCCTAGATCACCCCTACAAAAAAAGGGAGCTGCCTTTCTAGAGGTCTTGGGTCCCTGAGATCCAGAGAAAGAAAAAGGACTGGTCACAAAGGGAAGTTGCTGGTGCACTGTCTTGGAATCCTAACAATCAAAAGACACCTTATCGAGCATCTCAGAAACTCAGAATCAATCTTCAAGCTGCATTTTATGTGCCACCTTCTCCTGGCTCTCAGAGAGCCTTTCTGTCATCCCTCTGCACAGTGTACTTCTTCTTGTATCTTTTTATATTAGTAACTGCAAACTTACAGAAGGCTGGAAGTGTGGGACATGCTTCTGGAACTCTTTGAGAGTCTGCCCCTGACCTGCTGCCATCACCTGTGTGTCCTATAGCGTGTATTTCCTACAAACAAGGACATTCTCCTGAATACCCACACTGCATCCATCAAAATCAGCAGGCTGGCACTGATGCATGGCTACTTCCCATCCTCAGACTCACCCGAGTTTCCTCAATCGTCCCGGGAACATCCTTTGTATACCAAAAATATAACCTATTGTTTCAGTTATCATGCCCCTTTAGAATCCTTCTTTTCCTAACTTGGAGGGCCTCAACTCTTTTGAAAATTTCAGGCCAGTCTTTTTGTAGAATACTTCTTACCCCAAACTCAGATTTTCTTGGTGTTTCTTCAAGGTCAGATCCAGGCTACCAGATCCTTGCCGATATCCTTTGGCAAGGATATTGCAAAAGCAACACGATGCTTGTGTTGTCCCATCCCTTGACTAAGAAAGAATGCCCCACCCCACTCCACTGTGAAACGTCTTTTCCTTTGCAAGTACTAAGTATTATTTGGGGAAGTTACATTCAAAATATGTTAATATTCCATTCTTCAAGATATGTTCAATATTATGTATTTATCAGTGTAAACTAGTGGTTTCCTATTTTATTCTATGAATTATAATCTATTACACTCATTCTGATGCTCTGGTTTCTCTGATTTGGCCAGTGGGGACCCCGTTAAGTTGGCTTCCATATCCTATGGATATGTTCCTATTATTCTTTTAACACTACTTTGATCTCTGGCACGGGATGTGCCACAGTCATTTTGTACATTCCCTTTCTTAGCCTTGGAAATAGGCATGGCTCAAGAAGCCCTGGTTCCTTTTAGAAGAGGGTGGTGTCTAGAGGCCACATCAGGGTGTGAGGTGTGCTCCTCACTAATGGAGTGTGGCTGCTTCCAGGCGCTGTCATTGGGCATTTGTGTCTATGTCTATTTCTGTATCTATCTGTATAGGCTGAAACCATGAGTTGACTGAGATGAGTGATTTCAATCCACCACAAGAGAGTGTGTTCTAGCTTTCACCCTTTCTGCATTGTAAGTCCTTCCCTGACAGTGAGAAATCTAGCTTCTCTCCCCCTTCATATATTCACCCATTCAATCAATCCTCCTGTTTATGTCAAATCTTCCATGTCTATTGCCACCACTTACTCTACACGGCTGCTCCCCTACTCCAGCTTAGGCTCTGAATTCCCCTTCCAGCTACCCCATGCATGGCTGCCCAACTCCCCCTGCCTGGGCTCCAACACTTCACACAGAAGGCACTCAATAAATTCCTGTTGTGTGAGTGAAGGAAGAACGTCACAGGTAAAGCACACAGGGAGGGAGGGAGGAAGCAAGTGGGTCAGTACTGCTGGAGCAGGAGCCTAGGACTAGCTGTGAAGCAGGGAAGATGGAGAGAGCTCAGAATTCCTTGGAGAAGAGGCTTTCTGAGTCCTTGGAATAGTAGGAAGATAAGAACCATCTTTTCACTGGAGAATAGGTGAGACCTGTGTTTTGGAAGCAGCTCTCTTGCCAACCAATGAAGGAAGAGCTATTGGGAAGGGAAGAGAAAACCGGAGGGCCACAGAGTGATTCGGAAAAGGGGCAGTGCGGGGTGTGTGTGTGTGTGTGTGTGTGTGTGTGTGTGTGTGTGTGTGTAGAGGGGCCTAGGGGTCCAATCAGATGCCACATCATCTGGTGACATTGCGACCTTCTGTTCCTGACTTTTAGTTCTATAGTTACTTCTGCAAATGGAAATGCAGTCTCTCTCAGATGTGATATTTTCGATGCTCTCATGTATAAATGCATAAAAAAGAGAGATGCTTTTCATACTTCATCTACTTTCTTGTCAGTCTCAGCTTCATTTTCAATTCCCTACTTCAGTGTCCTAATTTCCTTCTTGATGGATTGCTTGATTCCATCCTTGTCGGCTTACTGCTGAAGAAAAGCAGCGTGGGGTTGGGTTATCTCTCTCTCTCCCTCTTTTTTCTTCCTTTTCTTTAAATTCTAGGAGCAGCTGGGGAATGTAGTTAGTTGTACTGAAGGCGGGATCTAGTGACTGGATCCATTTTTAGACCCCACATGCTGTTCTGGCTGGTCTTGGGTGGGGCTCACCACTGGACCCCTAAAAACAGCTCTAGGATGGAAACTAATGGTTGCTGAGCATGCATAGAGACCAATATAGGACTATGTACTATGAACATTTTCTCACCTATGATAACCTGATGTGTGTTCTTTTTTGGTCCTTATTTACTTGGTTGTTTTCCATTTTTGCCTTGTCATCTAGGTTGCTTAGGGCTACAATATCATTCACTTACAGCATGCACTCTTCACTTTATAGAAGAGGAAACTGTCTTAGTCCATCTGTGTTGCTATAAAGGAATACCTGGGGCTAATACCTCAGGTTCTGCAGACTGTACAAGGAGTGTGGCCCTGGCATCTGTTCAGTATCCGGTGAAGGCCTCAGGCTCTTCCACTCATGGTGGAAGGTGAAGGGGAGCCAGTGTGTGCAAAGACTACACAGCAAAAGAGGAAGCAAGAGGTGAACAGACGTAACGGGTTCGTTAACATCTAGCTCTGACGGGGACTAATAGAGTGAGAACTCACTCCCCTCCCCTCCAGAAAGGGCATTAATCTATTCATGAAGGATCCACCTCCATGACTCAAACATTAGGCCCCCCACCTCCAACAGGATCAAATTTTAACATGAAGTTTTGGGGGACAAATGCCCAAATTACAGTGGAAATTAAGCTGTTAAGTGACTTCCCCAGAAACAGCTACTAAATCACAGGGTCTAGAAAGAGAGTCTCTCTATGGAATAATGGATCCCACATTTTAGAGTTATAAGAACAATTCTGGGTCCCAGAAATTTTGATGCAGTGTTTTGGGAGAGGGCTAGAGCATACCACTTTTTAACAAGCAACTCTGCCATTTATAAGCTTGTGTCATCGGGAAAATTACTAGGTTTCTTTGAGTCTCAGCTTTCTCATTTGTAAATTGGGAACACTATTCCTTACTCACTAGCTGTTCTCTCTGCTCAGAGTGCTCTCTTTCACCTTCCATGAGACCACCCAATTAATATGGCCTCCTGTGGCCCAGCACCTCCAATCCCCTTGCACTGCCTGACACTTTTCCCCATAGCATCTGTGACCTAATGTGCTCCAGATGCACAGATTTATCCTGCTGGTCACTCATTGTCTGCCTCCTTCCTCTAGGATGTTGGCTCTGTTGGGTAGTTATTTTCAGTGATGTGATCCAAGCGCCTGGGGGATGTCCAGACACACTAGATTGTTTTGAAGATTAAACTTAACATCATCTTTATGCAGTTAGCGCCATTCTTGCTGTGCAGCAAAAGCCTCTTGATAGACGCTGGTTATTATTAATTCCCCTCTCTGCTGGCTTTGTCCTGGAGCCTGCTTCCAGCACCCCTCACCCCACATCTATACATCTTCCCTCATACCAAAGCTCTCCCGAGGCACATTTCCAAGCCTGGCACCCACCTGTGCCGGGAACTGTCACTATTTTGGTTTTATACCCAAGGGTTGGCAGAGCAAGGCGTGCATTCTTCTTGGTGAGTGAGCAGAAGGGCTCTGCTGGATAAGTTTCAGAGAGAGAGAAGCAGCCGTGGCTGGTGGGGCTGCACCAAGTGTGCACCCTATTTCCTGGGCTGATGGAAGCCCACACCAGAGGCCCTATCCCTGCTCAGCTACTCTCCTATTTCTGCAGGGCCAAGGGTGAGGCAGGGAACAGGAGAACAGGGAACAGGGTCGTATCTCTAAGAGCTGCCCTGGGGCTGGGAAACTGTCGGGTGGGTGAGTTGCTGAGACTGAAGACCAAGCAGGATGGTCTCAGGGTACCCAGATTTGAGGTTGTCATGGACTGAATATTTCCTCCAAATTTATATGCTGAAACCCTAATCCCCCTGTAATAGTATTTGGAGATGGGTCTTTGGAAGGTAACTAGGTTGTGAGGGCAGAGCCCCCATGATGGGATTAGTGACCTTAGAAGAAGAGACAGGACAGAGCTTGCTTTTTCTCCCTGCTCTCCATCATGTGAGGACACAGCAAGAAGACAGCCTTCTGCAAACCAGGAGGAGAGCCCTCACCAGAACCTGACCATGCTGGTACCCTGCTCTCAAACTTCACAGCTTCCAGAAATATGAGAAATAAACTTCTGTTGTTCAATTCACCCAGTCTATGGCGATTGGTTATGACAGCCTGAGCTAACAAAGACAGGAACCCTGGGGCTGAGGGCCACATTCAGCTTCTCCTCTCAGCCAGCTTCTAGCTGGGTTCCTGAGTGGGCTGGATGCTTCTCCCACACATACAAGGGCAACCATTAGCTTCTGGACACCCTGGCTGTGGGACAGATGAAGGAGGAAATGGTGTTGCATTCTTCAAACCATACCACAACCCTAGACGAGGTGATATACCCAGCATCTTCACAGGATTCCTTTGAAGCACCCACTTCACTGGTAATTACAGCTTAGTATCTGTCTTCCTTGCTAAATCATGAACTTCCCAAAGGCAGGACTTAGTCCCTTGTTCACTGCGCATCCTCAGCACTCAACTCAATGTCTTGACAATAAATATGTGTTAAATTAATCAATAGTTAACAAAATGTTAAAATGGAACTCTTTCTGTCCCCAAATTCTAGAATCAAAAAGATGATTAGCATCTCTAAGTTCCAGAGAGAGAGATGATAGATCAAATGTGTGAGGCTTACCTAAATGTATGAGGTCACCTAAACTGCTTTTACCACCTGTGCTATAATAGTTCTATTTAGTCCCTCAGTGGATTGGATGATGCTCCCCTACATCAGTGAGGGCAGATTGTCTTTACTCAGTCTACTGATTCAAATGCTAATCTCTTCCAGAAACATCCTCACAGACATACCCAGAAATAATGTTTTACCAGTTATCCAAGGACGTATCAAAGCATCCTTCAGCCCAGTTGAGTTGACACATACACTTAACCATCCCAAGGGGATTTGAGGCAGAAGCGTTTTCATACTTCTCCTGGAAATCGCAGAAGTAGAGAACTGCTGGGGTGCAACGTAAGACCTGGGTTCAAATCTGCTCACTCTCCATCTAGCTGTGCAAGCAAGAACAAGTCACTTCTCTGAGCACACTGCTCATCATCAGGAAGATGGGAATAACAAGAGCTTGTCTTTCAGTGCTGTTTCAAAATTTAGAGTAGAGAGTTGTAAAAAGTGCTCCGTACAGAGTAGGCATTCAATAAAGGATAGTGGCAATAATAACAATAATAAGACTGTTATTGTTATTCCCTGTTCTGAGAAAACCACCTGGAATTTAATAGATGTTCAATGAATTTTTCTGGCTGAGTTCATTTTCTTTTGATACTCAAAAATAGGAATGCCCTGACTGCAGACAAAAAGGCTCACTCAATTAACTCCATGTTTTGAAGTGTCAATAAGGGCAGAAAAAAGACATTTTTTTTTGCTTCTTGTTTTTATGATCTCATCATCTGCTATGGTTTTTAGATGGGAAAATGTGATTGTCAATTAAGAATCTGAAAAAGTGTTCCCTTTATTAAAAGACACACACACAAAACATAACCACCATATTTCACACTGAATCAGAGCTGCTGCTGGCTAGCTGAAATTTACTGCCTCATGTCCCAGCAAAGAGAATTTGCAACTGGATTAATGCCCCTTTCTCTGGTAGTGAATCAATTTTGTACATATGGCCATATTTTCACCCAAGTGATAGGCAGCAATAGCTGCTATTTTGTAGTCACCGTAGGAAAACACAGGGATACCTCCCAAGAAAGGCACTTTGAGCATCCTCCATGAATAATGTAGCATCATGACATTTTCTGGGGAGAGGCATTTTAGAAAGCCCAGCCTGGTCATTTCAAAGATGGGAAAACTGAGGTGAGGCCTCAGCAAAGCACACATTCTCCTCTCCATCGGGCTGGGTTTCTCACCGTGGCCTCTGAGAGTGGCCTCAGAAATCTCTTCAAATAGTCCATCCAGAGAGTCTTCTAGGGCCACTTTCCTCGCTGCCTCCCACATTCTGGGAATGCCGGGTTTCTTCCTTTCTGGTCTCATGCACCCCTTCCTCTGCCTGGCTGCGTCGTGACTTGTCCTGGGGTTCTTCTCATGCCCCTCAGCAGAGGAGTTGTATTAGTCTGTTCTCACACTGCTGATAAAGACATGCCGAAGACTGGGTAATTTAAAAGAAAAAGAAGTTTAATGGCCTCACAGTTCCACATGGCTGAGGAAGCCTCACAATCATGGCAGAAGGTGAAGGAGGAGCAAAGTCATGTCTTACATGGCGGCAGGCAAGAGAGCGTGTGCAGGAGAACTGCCCTTTATAAAACCATCAGATCTCATGAGACTTATTCACTATCACGAGAATGGCATGGGAAAAACCTGTTCCCATGACTCAATTACCTCCCCCTCCCACAACATGTGAGGATTTGGGGAGCTACAATCCAAGATGAGATTTCATGGGGCACAGCCAAATCTTATCAGTAGAGTTCTAGGTTAGTCCCCTGTTGTGTGCTCCTCTCAGCCAGAAAGTCTTCATGGTATTTACACATGTGTCTTTAATCAATGAATGTTTAGCACTGGGCTTCCCTCCTAAGCATCTTCCCTGTGTATATTCCAGGTTCCATGAGGGCCAGCCCCCTGGGTCCCCTGCACTGAGCCCTGAGCATCTTTGTGGAAGGAATGAATTCACAATAGCAGGATGCCTGCAAGGTCCAGATGTGGAGACATGTGGCAGCATCTGGGGGTGGTAAGAAACTCCCTATGTTTGGAATGAAGGTTCTGGGCAAGTAGAGGGAGATGAGATTGGTGAGGTTGGTGGGTGGGCTGGGAGGACACACCATGTCTTACCAGATCACGCACAGGTGTCTGGGCCCTCTGCCTCGATGCTGGAAGACATGGCCTGGTTGGGGTGTGAGTTAGAACCGTGCTCTCCAAACTCTATTGTGCAGAGTAATCATCTGCGGATAGTGTGAAAATGCACATGGAGACTCCCTAGGTCTGAGTGGCAACTGAGGGTCTATATTTCCCACAAGCTCCCGGGTGAGGCCAGTGCTGCTGGCTTTAGAACCATCATTTCCATCAGTTAGTGGAGGGATGACCTGGAGGCCGAGGAGGAGGGAGGCTGAGACTCCAGTCTGGAGGCAGTCAGAGTGGTCCAGGGTCATGCAGAGGCAGAGCAGCAGGGGTAGAAGGAGGGGCATTCCGTGTAACTCAACCACCATCCGTCATCATGAGGGTTCGGGTATCTGATGCTTGGATTTTCTTAAAAATTTAGTGTCTAGTGGCATGTACCTCGCCTGTCAGTGCTTATGGTTGCTTATTTCAAAACTGAAAGAACTCTATTAAAAAAGCAATGGAGTGTAAGGCCATGCTGCTCTCTGTACCCTGGTACCTTGTGCTGGGCAAAAGACTAGAGTCCTCTCCGGTTTCTGATGAGATTCAGGTCCTCCAGTTGTGTGGGGCTGGAGCCTTGGCCTTGAACCTAGCTCCTCTGTTTGGAACCTAAGCCTGCTAGACCCCTCTCTACTATGCCTGAATACTGTCTTCCTGCCCAGATAAGCTGGGCCAGCCAGCTTCATGCAGCTGCCACATGGTCCTGTTGTTCCTCAGCCTGCAGCTCAGAGCCTCCTGTGTCAGAGGAGTCAGGGGAGGCCACAGGGGATTGGTTCATAATTTGGATTTATTCTAAGTGCAAGAGAAAGCTTTTGGTTTTTTAAAAAATTTATTTGACTGTGATCAGTCCAGATGCACAGACCCTCTTAGGCACTGGACTAATGTACTGGTCATCTTTCACCTCCAAGGACAGCCCTCTTGCAGAGACCACCCCTGTCCTGCCCCTGCCTGGTGCACTTCTTCTTTCCTTCTGGGATACTAGTCATCTTGGGCCAAGCCTACCAGAGTCATGATAATCCCTGACAAGAGCCACTTTGGCAGAAACCACCTGGGACGGAGTCCACTGGTCACCCGCCCATGTCTGTTTTCCTCTTCTTCGCTAACAACAAAACAATACAACTCCCATTTTGTTAGCGGGAGCAATGACCTGCTAAGAGAGTCCACCTCCCAGCCGCCCTGCTCTTGGGCTTGGCTCTGTGGCTGGGTTCAGTGGATGTGATATGAGGGGAAGTTGTGGGATGTACTTCCCGAAGTGCTTCTGCGAAGGGGTCTTATTCACTTGGGAATCTCCTTTTGCCCTTTGTCAATTCTCCCTCCTGCTACCTGGAATGAAAACGTGGAGGCTGCAACCCCAGCACCTATGTTGTGGGGAGCATATATGTTATTCATGACCCGCTGCCGAGAGCAGTGTGTCCTTGCTTGTTGGCAGTTCCAACTTCTCATGTGGGTCTCTTACATTCTATCCGGCACCTAGGACTTTTCAATGAGTGCACCTCATTTCTCTCTCCACAGTATCCTTGGCTGGTTCCAAGTACACAGGAGAAGCTCTGGTACTCTCTAGTCCCTGCTCCTGCTCTGCTGTGAGACCACAGACCCCACCTCTGCCACCTGCTGGGATGGGCAGAAAGAGCAGACCCCAGGTGGGCTGGGCACTGTGCTCTATTAATAATATATTAGTAATATTCCTGGTTATATTACACGGTATATTTTGGACTAGTCCATCATAAAACAAGTCCTGGAGAAAAGCGTATTTGTTGCATTCTTTACTGTTGAAAAAGCTGTCTCAGAGAGATTCTCCAACTCACCATTTGTTCCCTCACTGGATAATCATTTGTGGCTCTCTGGCTATGAGCAGGAACTTTATCTATGAACTAGATAGATAATATATTTAATATTACGAGTTGGCTTTCTAGGAAAAGAGATAAACATTTGATAAGTTGACAAACACGGACAAAACCAGAAATTAGGGTGACTTGGACAATTAAAATAGGCTGATGGGGCAGAGAATGACCGAGTGATGGAGGAAGGAAGGTAAGAGACATTTAGATTGAGTGACAGAAAGGGACTGGGCACCAGTCTTTTAAATCTCAGTGAGAAGAACTTTCTGGTGAGGAGAAACAGCCAGGACAAGGGTCCTCATGCAGGAACTGGCCTGGATGTTTGGGGAATTGAGGGTGGGTGAGTGGAGCCACATACGACAAAAAAGGAGGCAGGGGAGGCCACGGGGCCTTGGCAGGCTTTGGTTAAGAATTTGAATTTTATACCAAGTGCAAAAGGAAGGTTTGGATTTTTTTTTTTAATTATTTGAAAATAATTTTAGATTTACAGAAAAGTTGCAAAGACAGCACAGAGAGTTCCTGTCTACCCTTCACCAGCTTCCTCTCATGTTAACATCTTACATAACCATGGCCCATTTATCAATGCTAAAAATTAACACTGATGCAACACTCTTAACTAAGCTACAGACTTTATTCAGATTTCAGTGGCTTGTTCACTGATGTCCCTTTTCTGTCCCAGAATCCTATCCGGGATCCTATGCTGCATTTAGTCATCCCGGCTCCTGAGGCTCCTCCGATCTGTGACATCTCCTGGGTCTGTCCTTGTTTTTCATGACCTGATGCTTTTGAAGAGTAGCAGTCAGTATCTTGCAGCATGTTCCTCAGTTTAGATTTGTCTACAGTTTTCTCGTGATTAGACTGAGGCTGTGGGTTTTGGGGAAGAAGATGGAGTGCCCTTCTTATCACATTGTATCGTATCGGAGAGTAAGTGGTTGCAAGAAGGCCTATCCCTGGTGGCGTGAACCTTGTTGCCTTCAATAGGGTGGTGACTGCCAGGATTCCTCACTGGCAAGCTGCCGTTTTTCCCATCTGTATCAGTTTCTAGGGCTGCTGTAACAAATCACCACAAACTAGATAGCTTAAAACAACAGAAATTCATCCCCACAGAGGATGGAAGCCGGAAGTCTGAAATCAAGGTGTCTGCAGAACCATGCTACTTCTGGAGGCTCCAGGGAGGATCCATCCTCACGTCTTCCAGCTTCTACTGGTTGCCACAGCCCCTGGGGACCCCTTACTCCAGTCTCTGCCTCTGTCTTCACATAGCCTTCTCCTTGCATGACTCTGCAAGTCTGGTCTCTGAGTCTTATAAGAACACCAGTCAGCTTGGGTCTGCGGCCCACCCTCATCTTAACCAATCACATCTGCATAACCCCAGTTTCCAAATAAGGCCACATTCACAGGTACGGGGATTAGGACTTCAACATACCGCTATAGGGCACAGGATTCCACCCACAACACCTCCTTCGATTTACATTTGGCAATGATCACTTCCGCTGCTTTATGCAGAATGCTCTGTTGCGGGTAAGGGCAGAGCAGGAAAGCCAATTAAAAGGTCATCACTGCCACTGAGGCAAGAAAAGGGACACTGGGGGTCTAGACGAGGGTGGGGGCAAAGGCCCTAGAGGGAAGGGTCTGTATTCAGAACACATTTTGGAGGCGGAGCCCAAAGGACCTCCTGGTGAGTGGCTGTGTGTGTGGGATATTGAGGGAAAGAGAAGAATCAATGACTCTCCAATGTTTGACTGGAGCCAACAGTAAGGTGCCACTTAGTGTGACAAAGGAGACACATGGAGGGACAGGCTGGCAGTGCTATGTCTGATCATGTTAGGACATCCAAGGAGGAAGGTTAAGGTGCCACATCTCCCAGCCCCAGAGGAGTTGAAGACTGCAAAAGAAGAGTTAATCTCTCCCTTTTCCAGTCAAGGTTCTCTGGAATGAGATGGGTCTGTAGGGGAGACATGAGAGGGCCCCTCAAGTCTGATTCACTTTAAAGGTTAACAACCCATTTCCGGAGGGGGGGATAAAAGGCAAAACCTTTCTGATCACCTAAAATGAAAGATCTTAATCTAATTAACCCCTCCTGGCAGCTGTGGTTACATATGCCCGCCTCGTCAGCAATCACACGGTCCAACCTAAAGAGTTTTCTGTTCTCTTTTCAGAAAGCGAAGGTTCCTCGGGCATCATGAGTTCTGGGTGTGGGGCTGCGGCTGTTTCTGTTGAGTGCTCGGGGTGCCTTAATGGCCCAGCATTGATTAGAGCTATCGACCTCTTGGTTTCAAGTAACTGACAAGGTTTCCAATGGATCCAGATAATTAAGACTTCTCAAGTGGCAACTAATAATTTGCATTTGCAGTGCGGCCAGCCTTAGGAGCTCGGGGAACCCACACACGTGAGAAACGAAAGAAAAAGCTCATCCTGGTGGTCATCTGATCCTTCCTAATGGAGTCTTAGAAAAATCATTTCGCCCTCCTGACTCATCTTGCTGAACTTATTAAGTGACCTAGGGGAGCTCTTTTCATTTATGGAAAGCACTTGGGACCAGCTCACAGCATTAAGGAATGTGGGGTGGTTCTCAAGTCTATCCCCTGCTTCTCATCCCTCTGTCACTCACTAGGACACCCCCACAGGGTCTATTCTAAGAGGTCTTTGTGCTTCCAGCCCCTCCCTCCTCGAATCCCTCTTTCACATTGTCACCAGTAAGATCTTCCTAAGCCCAAGTTTGGACCAGTGTCCTTCTGCTTTCACACCTCCACTGTATCCAGAACTAAAGTCCAAATTCCTGTGTAAGATGAGTCCCAATTCTTTGCACCCCCCACTTCCTCCCTCCACACCCTTGCCTAGATCTAAGAGGATACGGTGGGTATAGATCCTTAAACATGGAATTCAGGCTTACCCATGTGAATTTCTTAGCCCACTGGAATATCAGTGGGTGAGCCGTGAATGGAGTCCTGAGGTGTGCTTGAGTGGCTGGGGTCACACTCTGGAGGTCTGGTGATCTGCTGATAAGAAGAGCATGCCAGCAGCAGCTGCTGGGCCAAGGACAATAAGAAACATGTGGAACTGACTGGGACCCCCGCTGCAGCCTGGAGCCCAGCCACACCACGCCTGGTGTAGATCAGCGAAGCTAGGACCAGCCCACACAACTGCGGAATGTGAGAACTGGTGCTTACTGTCACAAGCAACTGAGTTTGGGGGTGGCTTGTTATGCAGCACTGTTAAGGCCATAGCTGACAGACACTTCCCACATCGTATGATGGTTAATTACGTATGAATATCCCCCCTCAAGACTGAGATGTTAAAGGCAAAGACCTTGCTCCTCCTCATCCCAGATACAGCTCAGAGCTGTAATACAACAGGAGCTCAGAAATTGTTTGGAGAAACTAAAATAACTGCACAAGAAGCAAACCCAAAAAAAGGAGAAAAAGTCTTTTGGGGGGAATGGATGCAAACCCCAAAAAAGGAGAAAAAGTCTTTTGGGGGGAATGGATTGTTTATAACACATGTGTAACAATAACAACATTATTTATGGAGCATTAGCTGTGTGCCAGGCTGTGTTCTAACACTGTTAAATCCATTTCCTCATTTACTGTTATTATCCTTGTTTTTCAGGTGAGGGAGCTGAGGCTTCACTGAGGTTGAGGAGTTTGCCCCAAGCACATGGACACTGAGGGCAGGAGCGATGCTTTTCAGCTCATCTGTGTATCATTTCCTTTTATCACATGGAGTGAGAGTCGGTCTGCCCAACTCTGTAAGGATGGCAAGTGAGGCCTGAGGCTAAGGAACCTCACCAGTCGGAACAAGACACCAGGATTTGAACCAGTTTCTGTTTGCCCCCAAAGCCAAACGCTGAGATGGGGCAATGCAAGAGTTCTCCTGGGGAAAAATGAGGCTGGGATGAGGCCAAGGAGAGAAGGTGCTGAGTGTAGGGACAGTGAGCGTGGGGACTGTGTTGGGAACAGAGATGCAGGGAGGCGGAGCTCAGATAGGGCTGGGTAGGGGAGACTCTGGTAGGCAGTTGGATTTCATTCCGTCCTCTCTGGGTAGAAAAGGCTCTGGCTCCAAATCCGTGGAGCACAGGAGTTCAACATAAATGTCAGCCCATTTTCTCCTGGAATCCGTCTGAACGGACTCCATCCTGGAGCTCTGGCTCCTGGGTGGACTTGATTTCCTGGCCTTTCATCACTGCTCCTGTGGCCAGCTGACGTTTACTGTCGCTGGTGAGCCAGGCTTCTGGGCTCTGTCTTGTTCCTCGTGTGGGCCCTGGGCCAGGCACACTTCTGTCTGTAATAACAGACAGTTACTGAGCACATGGTAAGCACGTTCCCCTCGTGCACTCATGTTGGCCTCACAATGGCCTAGAAACTAAAAACTGTTACCATTCCCACTTTACAGAGAAGGAAACTGAGTCACAGATGTTAGTAGTTGCCAAGTTTACACAGTTAGCAGGTGGTAGAGCAAGGATTTGGCCCCAGGCAGTCTGACCACTGAGACTGGGCTCTCAGCCACCAAGCCAAGCTGGCCGCATGAATACAGGGGTTCTCTCTGGCCTCTCCTGATCTCTTCTTCCTTGCTCACCCCTCACTTCCCCTGCGCTACCCAGCTACCTATATATTTCATTTTTGTGGATTCGAAAAAAGGTGCCCTTCATGTTGGACAGATGTAGCCCCCCATCAGGGTGCAAACCTTGGTGAATGGCAAGTGGGCTGACCTCAGCACTCTCTGCACCCTTATTCAGGGCACCCCTCAACCTCCTCCACTATGAGCAGCTGGCGACACCCTGGTTTGGTGCTGCAAGCCTGGCTGTCCTCCAGGTTCCACCCAGATGGCTGTTCTGGCATCTGTTGTTGCCCCACCAGGTGGGGATGGTTGGCAGGGAGGATGCAGACGCTTGTCCCCAATCCCAGCCAGCCGGGCTGCTGCACAAGGGGTAGTGAGATTGGCAACAGCTGCAGGGAGGTGAGTGGGGGCGATGTTTTGATTTTTCTTATGTTGGAGTCAGAAAAAATTAAATTTAACTCCTGACCAGCCCCTCTACTGGCCTGTGCAGCACCTTTTTGAGAATAAGAAAATGCTGCCCATTCCTCAAACCTTTCACTGCCAACTGCAGAGAAAGTGTCCCAAACCGTAATAATGACAAATGTAAATGGCACCCCTAGACTGTGCCATGCACAACGTGAACAACTTGTATGTGTTCACGTTGTGCACTGTGTATGGTGGCCCTGATCCTGACAAGGCACAGTGTTCTTGAACTTCATTATCTCCACCCATAAAGAGTGGTTTTATAGTCCTTATAGAAATCAGTTAATACGTGTTAACTGATACTATATTATTATTGTTGCTGTTGTCAGATTTCAGTACTGATAGAAATGATTGTGATATTGATGAAGACACTAGGCATTTATAGAGGATTTATGCTCTTCCAATGAGGTTTCAAATCTATTTTCTAATTGTCTGGTATAGTCACGTAGCGGTCTATATATCCATTTTACAGGTCAGGAAACTAACTGATGTATTATTCAGTGGCTTGGACAGAACAAGACAATCAGGAAAATCAAAAGCGGCATTCCAACTCCCCCAATTCTCACTCAGCTTCTCACCATGGTCCTCTGCCCTTCTGGAGCAGTGGGGTGTGTGTGTGTGTGTGTGTGTGTGTGTGTGTGTGTGTGTGTGTGGTATCTTTGTTCAGTGTGTCTTTGTTCAAAGTGTACCGTTGTTGGAAAGTTTTATTAAGTTGCCTTCTGTCATTGTTCTAGATTTATTGCTTTAATTTGTTTTGGCTTTTTATACACAGGAGCTGCATTTTCCTTTGTTCTACCCCGGTTTGAACCTGCCTGTAGGGTATAAAAATATATTTTTATATTTCAGCCTCTACAGTTTTCTTCTCTAGTGACCAATGTTAAGCAAGAAAATGATTTACTTTGTACTTGAGGGTCAGCAAACTGTTAAGTCATTTGTACCAGTAGCACTCATATATTTATGGAGAAAAACATGTACACATGTGCCAGGACCATCAAAGGCCACTGGAGTCCTGTGGGATGAGCCAAGATTTTCAGGGGAATTGTGGTCTCTCTTTCTCTCTCTCTCTGTCATTTCACAATATATCATCTACCCTGAGGATACCCTCCCACAGCAATGCCCACTCCACAAGGTGGTCTCTGGGACCTCCACAGAGCCCCCCGGGCTTGTCCACCCATCCCAGCCATATGGGCTCTTGATGGGTCTCCTGTGGACTGGCCATGCAGAGGTGATGTCTGAACCTGTGTCCTTTCTCCCACAGCTTCATGGAGGCTGCCCACTGGCGGACTCCATTGTCTCTGGAAAAGTTAAAATGATGCCTTGAGATGGTGTGTCACTCAAAGCTTTTATGACATACATACATAATAAGATTATGTGAAGAGCCACTGGGGGAAGGAAGAAAGGATGAAAAGATGTTGGAAGGAAGGAAAGAAAGAGAGAAGCAGGGAGGAAGAAAAGAAAGAAAGGAAAGGAAGAAAGGAAAGAAGAGATAGAAGGAAAGAAGAAAAGAAGGAAGGAAAGAAGGAAAAAAGGAAACGAGGGAGGGAGGGATGAAAAGCAAGACTAGGGTTTGAGACTTTGAGAGACAAAACTCATGAATTCCTGTTCTTTCCTTCATTTAACTCATCTTTTTTTTTGAGATGGAGTTTCACTCATTGCCCAGGCTGGAGTATAGTGGCATGAACTCAGCTCACCACAGCCTCTGCCTCCCGGATTCAAGTGATTCTCCTGCCTCAGCCTCCCAAGTAGCTGGGATTACAGGCAAGTGCCACCAAGCCTGGCTAATTTTGTATTTTTAGTAGAAACGGGGTTTCTCCATGTTGATCAGGCTGGTCTCAAACTCCCAACTTCGGGTGATCCACCCACCTCGGCCTCCCAAAGTGCTGGGATTACAAGCGTGAGCCACCGCGCCCTGCCTCATTTAACTCTTCTATGCAGGTATGCAAACTTGTATTTTCCTCCCTCTCTCTTCCAGACGATAGTCACCAGCATCCCCTGTAACTCACATTCCCTGATGCCTCTCTCCTTGTCAGACACCCTCTCCCCCGCCACCCACCACTGGCAGGGCATGTCTGGCTCCCAAGTATCATTTTTGACCCCTCACTTGCTTACTCCCATTTTCAATCTATCAACAAATCTTGTTATTTTCATGCATAAGACACCCTTCTTTGTGTCAATGTGGCCTGGCTCTTCTGATTGTTGTGGATTGAACCTGACCCGAATTCAGTCATCTGTGGTCTTACAAAAGGGAAAGCAGTGTCCTAGAGCTCTGGCCAACAGACCCATCCTATCCTAGAGGACATCAGGTCCCAGAGGGAGTGTCCGTGTCAGTGGAATGGGAGGAAGAGACAGAGATGGAGCTGAGATGGGAGCCGATGGGGTTACTGGACACTGCACTTCTTGCCTCACCTTGGAGAGAACAAAACACATATACCTGGGCTGCCCTCCCCGAAGAGGAATCTCAAGTAAGTTCCCCTCGGCCTCAGGCTGTGTGAGCCAGGCTGAAAGCAGCACACCTGGAGGTGCACTGACTGGAGGTGCTCCCTCCCAAAGGTGTACTGACTTTGGATGGTCCCACCTAAAGGTGCATGACCGGAGGTGCTCCCGCCTCTAGGTGCACTGGCTGGAGGTGCTCCCTCCCAAAGGTGTACTGACTTTGGATGGTCCCACCTAAAGGTGCATGACCGGAGGTGCTCCCGCCTCTAGGTGCACTGACTGGAGGTGCTCCCTCCCAAAGGTGTACTGGCTTTGGATGGTCCCACCTGAAGGTGCATGACTGGAGGTGCTCCCGCCTCTAGGTGCACTGACTGGAGGTGCTCCCTCCCAAAGGTGTACTGGCTTTGGATGGTCCCACCTAAAGGTGCATGACCGGAGGTGCTCCCGCCTCTAGGTGCACTGGCTGGAGGTGCTCCCTCCCAAAGGTGTACTGGCTTTGGATGGTCCCACCTGAAGGTGCATGACTGGAGGTGCTCCCGCCTCTAGGTGCACTGGCGGAAGGTGCTCCCTCTTGAAGGTCCGTGGATTTTAGATGCTCTCACCAGAAAGTGCATGGGCTCAAGATGCTCCCACCTGAAAGATGAATGGGAGGGACATCTGTTCTCACTCTCAGACAGAGGTTACAAAAGTTTTTCTGTAAAAGACCAGATAGTAAATACCTCAGGCTCTGTGGGGCAGGTCAAAAAGTCTGTTTCAACTTCTCAACTCAACCGTTGAATCACTAAAGCAGCCAAAGGCAATACGTCGATAAATGGACATGGCTGTGCCCCAATAAAACTTTATTTACAAGCGAGCAGATTTGGCTCACTGCCCCTAATTTGCGAACCCCTGCTCTAAAGTCACCTCAGGGATCCTATACTGACCCCTGATTGGTGGGCAGGTGTTTCCACTGCTCTGCTCCCTGGCACTTCACCTGCAGTCATTGGGAGGTCTGGCCTTTTGGCTGAAATTTCAGGTTTCTGGCAACTCACCTGAACTTATTCTGTGTGCACTTCCCTGCCTCCTTTTCCTTCTCTACCACAGCATGAGAATTGTGAGGGCCCAGATCATGTCCCATGAGCTGTGGAGTCTGGCCTGGGCTCCTCCAATGTTGGCTGTGTGCCTTTGGCTAACAGACTCAGCCTTTCTAAGCAGAATTCATCTGCCAGCAGGGAGCACTGAGAAGAGACACTGAAGTCAGCCAGGGGTGCATAGCTAATGAATAGAATAGCCAAGGGGCACACTGAAGGGCTGGTACAGCTTAAGTAACATGAGGAGGAAGGGTTCTTCTGGCAGAGGGAGCGCCAGCTACAAAGCTCAGGCAGCATGAACTAATGAAACTCTCTCTACAGAATATTCAAAACAAGTGAACAAACAAACCCTGTCATTGACACTGGTACGTAATTTCCTGCCCACCTCTTAAAGTACTTGTGAGGCTCCAAAGAGGTATGGCAGGTGTGGCTGGGGCCTGGATGGGCAGAGGGTGGGGTTTGGTGTCTGGCTTTGTCTGTTGCATCCAGGAGCTCTTGGCCCTTTGAGCATTTGATTGGCCTGAGCTAACGTGCCTGGGAAAGGGAAGGGGATACAGGGTTTTTCACTGGGGTCTGGGCTGGAGGCCTTGGCTGTGCAGACTGTTTCTTCCCAGCTGTGGACCGGGGCTCGGTCCAGAGTACTTTTCTTTGCAAACCCTGGAGGTTCCGGTGGAGGGGAGCTGCATGGCTGGGTCTTACTCTCAGAACAGCGCAAAGCCTGGCCCAGCCCTGGATGTCTTCACCAGCAGAGAATGTGACCAAAAGGGTGGGAGGAGGAGGAAGTATTGGTTTTGCATCCCCAGGTGGCACCCCTGCAGCCCACTGAGCATACCACGGGGTGCTGCGCTCTTAGTCATACAGGTGGGGCCAAGGAGCTGGTGAAATGCATCACTAAAGGGTCAGACCACCTCATTCATCTCCTAGGACTGTGAGGCTCCTGGGAACCCAGTGAGAAACCTGATACGGAAATGCGCTTCAGGCGGCTCAGGCCCTCGTGTGGGTGAACTCATTTCCTAACGCTGATGTGACAAATTATACAAACCGGTGGCTTGAAACAACAGCAATTCATTCTTTCACAGTCCAAAATCAAGGTATCGGCAGGGTTGGTTCCCCCTGGAGGCCCTGAGGGAGAAGCCACCCCAGGCCCCGCTCCTGGTGGCTGCAGGCAGTCCTGGGCATTCCTAGGCTTGGAGCTGCATCCGTCCAGCTTCCACCTCCACAGGGCCTTCCTCCCTTTCTCCCTCTGTGTCTCAGATCTCCCTCTCCTGGCCAGGCGCAGTGGCTCATGCCTGTAATCCCAGCTCTTTGGGAGGCTGAGGTGGGTGGATCACGAGGTCAGGAGATCAAGACCACCCTGGCTAACACTGTGAAACCCTGTCTCTACTAAAAATACAGAAAATTAGCTGGGCATGTTGGTGGGTGCCTGTTGTCCCAGCTACTCGGGAGGCTGATCAGGAGAATGGCGTGAACTCGGGAGATGGAGCTTGCAGTGAGCCGAGATGGCGCCACTACACTCCAGCCTGGGTGACAGTGCGAGACTCTGTCTCAAAACAAAACAAAACAAAACAAAAACTCCCTCTCCATTCTCTTATCAGGACACTTGTCATTGGATTTAAGGCTCACCTCAAATCCACGTGATCTCATCTCAAGATCCTTCACTTAATTTCATCTGTAAGGACCCTATTTCCAAATAAGGTTACATGCTGAGATACCTGGAGGCTTAAAACTTGGACACATTTTTTTTTTCAGGGACACAGTTCTACCCATTCCAGTGGGTGTGTACCTCATGGAGGCAGCCCTTCCCCCCAGATCCAGTCCCACCTCCTTCTCACACCTCCAGGTCTCCTTTGGAGACACCCTTGAATCTTGCCTCGCCTTCTCCGCTTTCTGTCTGGCTTCAAATCACCCTCATTCCATCTCCTCCACAGCTGACTTCAATGAGCTGAAGGGCGGCTTTCCCTCTCTCCAGGCAGCCACCCAGGCCTGAACCTAATCCTCTCTCCAGCTCTCCTTTCGGGGTCCTGCTGCGTGGCTTTCCACTGGAAAGGTGAGAGGCAGCGATACCATCCCCTTTGTCTGGTAACCACAGCCCAGTGTCCCAGGGCTGGGCTGGGTTCTTAATAAGGTTTGGGGGATGAGAGGCCGATGGTGAGCCTGGGCCCAGAATGCTGATGAGGTCAGAATCCATTACCGCTCTGCAATTCTTCTTCTCCGAAGAAAGATTTTTACTCTGGGAGTGTGTTTTCCCAGAAAAGATTTTTAAGACAACTGTCTAAAAGCTCTTCTCAAAAACCACACCTAAAAACAGAAGCCTTCCCTCTAGCCATCTGGACTCTGAGCAAAGAAAAAAAAAATGACAAGGCAAAGGAAAATAGTGTAAGCGGAAAAGGCAGCATAAGAGAGTGAGTTTGCCAGGTCAGGCTTGTCCTGGGGAGCGGGGGAGACTTTGACTCTTCTTTATGTCTCGTCTGGACTTTGATTCTTTCGTCTGCTTCTTTAAATGCGGGGGCATGTTAACGTCACTCAGAGTTCTCGTAAACCCGGTGGCGCGGACTAGCTTCAGGCAGATTACGGTACTCACTGTGGGCCTTAGTCTCCTCACCTGAAAAACGGGGTAATAAAACTTGCCTTGCAGGAAGGCCTAGAAAGTCAATAAAATAAGATGGGGAAAGGGCGAGCATGGTGCCTGGCCCCGAAGCAGTGCTGAGCAGTGTTGGTGGTAGCTCACGTCACCTCGTGAACTCGTGATGGAATCGGTATGTCTCTTTCCCGCAGATTGGACAGGTTCTGTCACTTGTCCACGCTCACCAGCTGGGCGGGACTGAGTTCGTGGAGGTCCTGAGTCCGTGTGATTCCAGAGCTCTGCTCTCACTCCCGACTGCCAAGTCCTGGCGTCTCTTCATCCTCTTTCTTTCTCACCCTGGTTTTTCTTCAGTCTTCATCCCTCTCAGCTCTGTCCTTTCTCTGTTAAGCCAGGGTTTATGATCAGGACTGGGGCTGACGTGGGGCAGAGGGTGTGTTGGGGTGAAAAATACTGGATTTGGACTCTGGAGACTGGAGACAGAGCCCAAGCCCAGACTCCACGTGTAGTGAAACCTGGGCCAGCACCTGTGTGCCTGGACCACTATCCTCACCTGTAGCTGGCTGTGCCGGTGGCCCCAGCTCTTACCTTCTCTCAGGCTGCAGTGAGGTCCTGGAGGGAGGTGACAGAACATTGCAGCGTGCAGTCCCTCATTTCAAACCCAAACAGGACTCAGGACTTGCCAATGCGCCCTGCAGGGCACTAGGAAGCCAGGACACAGCCCCCACCCCCTGTCACAGAGATGCCTTTGCAGACGCAGTTATCCAACTCTACCTTACGCCTGGCTCAACATCTTCCAGACTCTCTAGAAGGGACTCACAAGTTCAACAATTTTTCTTGTCAGTTTCCTTTTCTTTCCAATATCAATGGAAGAAAATGTTTTTGTATGTATATTTAATGTTCCTGAAATTTAATATTTAATGTTCTTGGAAAAAGTCAATTCCCCCAGAAAAGATGCCTTCATTCATGCCACCTGACCTTTGCACATGCTACTCCATCTCCCTGAAACATCCTTCCTTCTTGTTTTCCTGAAGGCTACCAGCCCTTCCATGTGTAGCTTGGTCAGTGTGTTCTTTTCCTCTGAGCCCCTGGGCTGGCTTAGGCTTCCGTGGCTCTTCCTAAGGCCCCTATGGAGGCTACCATTTTTTGCCCCTGGGCGTCAACTCTCTGTGTCTGTGTTGTGGACAAGCTCCTGGATACGGAGCTCTGTCAGTGGGACCAGTATCTTCTCCATCTCCACGTTCTCCGTCCCCACCATGATGTGAGTGATGGAGTAAGGAATGGAGGCTTTGCCCACCTGTCTTTGTGCCAATCAGGTCTAAAAACCAGCCACAGAGGCTCAAACATGCAAATCAAATGCGTCTGCTTCAAATGAAACATTTTCTGGTCTAGTGGGGGTAGCTGTTTCTTAGCCAATACATATTAATAAGAAAAATAAACCAATCTTTTAGGCTTCTTTCCCCCAGCCACCACCCCAGGGTTATAAATTATGTACTGCCTGAGTCTGTTTTGACAGTTGTGATAAAGTGGTTTTCGGATTCGAAGAGCATTTCTCCTGAAAGAATGCAGCATTGTGCATTTCGATACAATCACCACCACCTTGCCCCTGTCCCCCCACGTTTTTCCTGTCTAGGAAGAAGATTTGACTAGAGTAGCTATTTTTCTACTCTGGGGCCTTTTCTGTCACCGCTTTGACAAACAGACACTGTGAATTTTTTTTTTTTTTTTTTTTTTTTTAGACACAGTCTTGCTCTGTTACACCCAGGCTGGACTGCAGTGGTGTAATCTCGGCTCACTGGCTCACTGTAACCTCTGCCTCCCAGGTTCAAGGAGTTCTCCTGCCTCAGCCTCCCGAGTAGCTGGGATTACAGGCGCCTGCCACCATGCCTGGCTAATTTTTTGTATTTTTAGTAGAGACAGGGTTTTACCATGTTGGTCAGGGTGGTCTCGAACCCCTGACCTCAGGTAATCCAGCCACCTTGGCCTCCCAAAGTGCTGGCCGATTTTTTTTTAAACTTCTGACTGTTATCACAAAAACTCAGAAAGATTTTAATGAGCTGGAGTAACCTTCCCTCAGTGGTGGGTGTGTTGGGCCGTGGTTGCCCCAGCTTTTGACCCCTGTTTGCATCCATCTTCATTTTGCGGGACCTGGTGCCTTGTCTGACCTCCAATCTCCCAAGCAAAATCCAACCCGTCATTGAGACCCCGGTGAAGCTCCTTTCTGACTCTTTTGGCTTTTCACGGGCTCTCTTTGCTCCTGTATTATTACTGTCAGGACTAAGAGTCACCCTTGAATCTTCCCTCGACTTTCTCGCTTTGTGTCTGTGTGACTTTCAATCCCCCTCATTCCGTCTTCTCCAAGCTGCCTAGTGCCCCCGCCCCTTGTCCCACTGCTGCTAATGCCCCTGGACTCTTCTCCTGGTTCATCTGGGCTTTCTTTTTCCTTCGCTGAGATACCATCTGTACGCAGTTAAGTGCACAAACCCCGAGTGTTCCCTCAGCACATTTTCGCGTTTGTCTACACTTGTGCAACCTCCAGATCAGGATAGAGGAGGCCAGCACTCCAGCAGCCTTCCCTGTGCTTTCTCAGTTGATGACTGAAGGGGTGATGATTCTGACCTCCCACCGAGGTGGCTTCCACATGTTTCTGAGCTTCTTATTAATGGAATCCTACAACACACACATCTGTGTGTGCAGCTTTTTTCTTTTCTTCTCTGTTATATCTGTGAAATTAATTTGTTGTGTTTAACAATAGATTATTTTAGTTACTAAGAATCATTCAACTGAGAAGTATATATATATAAACATAACATAGATGATTTATCATTTGTACTCTTTTTTTTCCCCTTCTGAAATAGGGTCTGGCTCTTCTGCCCAGGCTAGAGTGCGGTGGTGTGATCATGGCTCATTGCAGCCTTGACCTCCCAGGCTCAAGAGATCCTCTCATGTCAGCCTCCCAAGTAGCTAGGACTACAGACATGTGCCATACCACACTTGGCTAATTTTTGTATTTTTTTGTAGAGATGAGGTTTCACCATGTTGCACAGGCTGGTGTTGAACTCCTGGACTGAAGCGATTCTCCCGTCTTGGCCTCTCAAAGTGCTGGGAATAGAGGTATGAGCCAATTCACCCTTCCTGTTATACTCTTAATGGACACTCAGTAATCCCCAGGTTTGGTTGCTATAAATAATTCTATGAACACTCTTGTACTTGTCTTTTGGTCAATGTAAGTCTTCATCTCTCTTAGGGAAAAATCAAAGAATAGAATTTCTAGGGTTAGCTTTTGATATTGTTAAATAGTTGTTGAACTGATTTACACTACCACTAGCAATGTAGGTGAAGTCTAGTTATTCTATATCTTCACCGACACTTGTTATTGCCATTAGGCTTATGAAGTTTGTGTGTGTGTGTGTGTGCTCATTTTACATTAATCCATAGGTCTTTGATTTGCAAGAGTTATTTATATATTCTGAATCTGAGTCCTTTTTCAGATACATATGCCACAAATATCTTCCCCAAGCCATGACTTGTTTTTATCACTCTCTTAATGGTGTCTTTTGATGAACAGAAGTTCTTAAAGTTCTTAATTTAATGAAGTCCAATTCATCAGTCCTTTCTTTTATGGCTAGTGCTTTCCATGGCATGTTTAAGAAATCTTTGGCTACCCAAAGGTCATGAAGATGCTCTTCTATGTTTTCTTCTAGAAGCTTCATTGCTTTACTTTTTGCTTTTAGGTTTATGAACCATGTCGGATTAATTTTTATGTATGTGTAAGGTTCACCTTGACTTTGAAAATAGCCTCCTCCCTGGTGACATGGTTTGCCAGTGTCCCCACCCAAATCTCATTCTGAATTGTAGTTCTCATAATCCCCATGTGTTGTGGGAGGGACCCAGTGGGAGGTAATTGAATCATGAGGGCAGTTACCCTTATGTTATTCTCATGATAGTGAGTTAGTTTTCACAAGATCTGATGATTTTATAAGGGGCTTTCCCCCCGTTTGCTCAGCACTTCTCCTTGCTGCCACCATCTGAAGAAGAACATGTTTATTTTTATTTTACTTTAAGTTCCAGGATAAAAGTGAAGAACGTGCAGGTTTGTTATATAGTTATACGTGTGCCACAGTGGTTTGCTGCACCTATCAACCCATCATCTAGGTTTTAAGCCTCCCATGCATTAGCTATTTGTCTTGATGCTTTCCTTTTCCTCACCCCCACTCCTCCTGACTGGCCCTGGTGTGTGTTGTTTCTCTCTGTGTCCATGTGTTCTCATTTTTCAACTCCTGCTTATGAGTGAGAACATGCAGTGTTTGGTTTTCTGTTTCTGTGTTAGTTTGCTGAGAATGGTGGCTTCCAGCTTCATCCATATCCCTGCAAAGGACATGATCTCATTCCTTTTTATGGCTGCATAGTATTCCACAGTGTATATGTGTCACATTTTCTGTATCCAGTCCATCATTGATGGGCATTTGGGTTGGTTTCATGTCTTTGCTATTGTAAATAGTGCTGCAATAAGCATATGTGTGCATGTGTCTTTATAGTAGAATGATTTATATTCCTTTGGGCATATACCTAGTAATGGGATTGCTGGGTTAAATGGTAATTCTGATTCTAGATCCTTGAGGAATTGCCATACTGTCTTCCACAGTGGTTGAACTAAATTACATTCCCAACAACAGTGTAAAAGTGTTCCTATTTCTCCACAGCTTTGGCAGCATCTATTGTTTCTTGACTTTTTAATAATCGTCATTCTGGCTGGCATGAGATGGTATCTCATTGTGGTTTTGATTTGCATTTCTCTAATGATCAGTAATGTTGAGCTTTTTTTCATGTTTGTTGGCCACATAAGTGTCTTTTTTTGAGAAGTATCTGTTCATATCCTTTGCCCCCTTTTTTTTGTTTTTTTTTGGGGGGGGGATGGAGTCTTGCTCTGTTGCACAGGCTGGAGTGCAATGGTGTGTTCTTGGCTCACTGCAACCTCTGCCTCCTGGGTTCAAGCGATTCTCCTACCTCAGCCTCCTGAGTAGCTGGGGTTACAGGTATGCACCACCACACCTGGCTAATTTTTGTATTTTTAGTAGAGGTGTGTTTTCACCATGTTGGTCAGGCTGGTCTCCAACTCCTGATCTCATGATCCTCCCGCCTTGGCCTCCCAAAGCCTTTGCCCACTCTTTGATGGGGTTGTTTGTTTTTTTCCTGTAAATTTGCTTATGTTCCTTATAGATTCTGAATATTAGACCCTTGTCAGATGGGTAGATTGCAAACATTTTCTTCCATTCTGTAGGTTGCCTGTTCACTCTCGTGATAGTTTCTCTTCCTGTGCAGAAGCTCTTCAGTTTAATTAAATCCCATTTGAGAAGGACGTGTTTGCTTCTCCTTCTGCCATGATTGTAAGTGTCCTGAGGTCTCCCTAGTTATGCTAATCTGAGTCAATTAAGCCTCTTTCCTTTATAAATTACCCAGTCTTGGGTAGGTCTATATTAGCAACATAAGAACAGACTAATACACCTGGTATCCCCAGTTTCTTTTTTAAAATTACCTCAATTTTTGCTTTTATCATGGTGTCCATTCAAAGGCCAGATCTAGTCACCTGACTCATCTGCTTAAAACCATTTTGTGTTTCTCTGATCATAACGTCTACAATCCTTTGTATGGTTTATTTATAATATTAGGATAAGAAAGCAACTTATCTTTCTAGCTTCATCTCCTATTAATCCTCTGTGTTATACTTTAGCCACTCTGAATATCTTCTATTTAATTGTGTTTAATTGTGTCCCCCACCAAAAGATATGTTGAAGTCCTAACTCCCAGTGCCTCAGAATGTGACTTTATTTAGAAATAGGGTCTCAATAGAGGTAATCAAGTAATAATTAAGTCTTTAGGCAGCCCCTAATCCAATATGACCGATGTCCTTAGGAAAAGGGGAAATTTAGACACATACACACATCCAGGGAGAAGGCCATGTGAAGAGCAAGGCAGAGACTGGGGTGAGGCGTCTACAAACCAAAGAACACTGAGGACTGTCAGCAGACTCCAGAAGCTGGGAGAGAGGCCTGCAACAGATTCTCCCTGGCAGCCCTCAGAAGGAATCGACTCTGCCGACACCTTAATTTTGGACTTCTAACCTCCAGAACTGGTGAGAAAATAAATACGTTTTGTTTAAGGCACTCAAATTGTGGCAGTTTGTTATGGCAATCCTAGCAAACGAATACATCTACTTCCATGCTCCTACATCTTTGTAGCAGCTTTTTCATCTGCTTTGAATGTCCTTTCTTCCAAAATGTCTAGAAACCTCCTACTTGACCTGAGTCCAAGTCTATCCATCTTTTTTGGTAAACACCTTTTCTAGAAGTGTTTTCTAGGTCTTTTCCTAAACACCTTTTTAGAACACCTGGGGGCTGGCTTGTACGCACCAAATGCCAACCAGCTCACTGTCTTCCACCCGCCCCCCCTGTGTTTTCTATATGCATGGTATTTGTACATACCTCCATTACAGCAAGGATCCTCTGGATAATTCTGTTTAGTCCTGAGTGCCTATTTCTACTTCCCTCTGTGTGCCTTCTTGTACTGCAGAGCTAGGAAAATTGAAATCTACCTCTCCAGGACTTCCTCATGGTCAAGTTCTGGATGCCAAAGTTTTGGATGCCAATTAGAGCATTAGATTTGGAAGGCAGAGGGGAAGTGGAGGCCCTTGTTCTTCTGTTTGTGTTGTTGTTTCTTTCCTGCACGATTGTGGAAAGGTGAGTATTTAGAGGCAGTCGAAGCTGCTGGACTTAAATTCTTAGTGTCTAGTCTTCAGCTTTGCCTTAGTCCATTCAAGTGGCTATACATAACATAATACCATAAACTGTGCAGCTTAGAAATTTATTTCTGACGCTTCTGGAGGCTGGGAAGTCTAAGATCAAGGCACTGCCAGATTCAATGTCTGATAAGGGTCTGCTTCCTGGTTTTTGTGTCCTCACATGGTTGGAGGGGCAAGGCAACTCTTTGAGGCCTCTTTCATAAAGGTACTGATCCCATTCATAAGGGCTCTACCCTCATAACCTGACCACTTCCCAAAGGCCCCGCCACCATCACACTGGGGGCCAGGATTTAGCATAAGTGTTTGGGGGGACACAAACATTCAGTTTATAGTAAGATTGGAAGGTCTCTGGGAATTTTTGTAGCCATTGAGAGGCTTGAGCTCAATGTCTAAATTATTAAGTTTATGGTTAATTGGAAGTATGCCTATCTACCTATTCTCCAACCCTCCCTTCATACTATTTCTACTATGGGGATAGAGACAAGCAGTTTACAGGGCAATCTTTCTCCTATTGGTAACATCCAACATGGCTCCAATTTCAGATACCTTATAGTGAGCAACAAGTGACCCCAAAATGTAGTGACATAAAATGATAGTTTCTTATGATCTCTCATTGTTATGTGGATGAACAGGTCATAATTCTGTGGGTCTTACTTGGTCTTGCATATGGTTGAAGTCAGATGGCAGCTGGGGCTGGAGTCATCTGAAGATTCAACTGGGCTAGACATCCAAGATGCATCTTCACTCATGTCTGGCACCTTGGTTAGGATGAATAGAGCATCTGGGACCTGGGCACGCCTCTCTCTTCACATGGCTTCTCTACTTGGCTAGCTTGGGTTTCTTCACATCATGGCAGTCTTAAGGTGGTTAAACTGCTTACATGGAATATTATTTCCCCAAGAAAGAATGTTCTTGGACCAAGCATGGAGTTGCAATATTTCTTCTGGCCTAGCTTCAGAAGTCGTGCAGTCACTTCCTCCACATTTATTGGTTAAGGTCACAGGACCAGCCCAGATTCAAGGGGCAAGAATTATGCAAGGGTGTGCATATTGGAGGCACAGTTCATTAGGACACATTGAGAGACAAACTATAATAGCTCCCTGTGTATCCTCCTTAACTGTGAATGCATTATCTTCCATCCCTGGAAGGCTCTAATATGAGTTAGGAGGCAGGGCACGATGGCTTAAGCCTGTAATTCCAACACTTTGGGAGGCTGAGGAAGGCGAATCACTTGGAGTTAGGAGTTTGAGACCAGCCTGGCCAACATAGTGAAACCCCATCCCTACTAAAAATACAAAAATTAGCTAGGCATGGTGGCATGTGCATGTAGATCCAGCTACTCGAGAGGCAGAGACATGAGAATTGCCTGAACCCAGGAGGTGGAGGTTGCAGTAAGTGGAGATCATGTCACTGCACTCCAGGCTGGGTGACAGAGTGAGACTCTCTCTCAAAAAAAAAAAAAAAAAGTGTAAGGAAAGGGCATTAATTAGACTAGTAATTTATTCTGGTCAATTTCCCAGCCCTGATATCTAGCTATTAAAAAGCTAGAGATGAGCCCAAAGAATGGCCTACAACTTCTCCAAAAAATGTCACCTCAACAAACTACTACACAACACGCTGTACTGATTAACTAATGGCCTGTGAGGGTGTATCACTACATGATATTCAGAGTGCATTTTGAAATATAGAAAATAGAACAGTTTTCAGATATTACCTGAAAACTTCAGTTTAAGAAGCACCAGAATAGATTATCTCATTATAATGTAATGTTAACAATTAGCATTTTTATTATACCCCAAAGAGCTCATTAAAACAACCATGTAATTGAACTAAGATCTATTATACACATTTTATAGAAGAATAGATGGAGTTTCAGAGAAGTAGACTGATATACCCAAAGGAACAGATCTTCTGTGGGTGAGCTGAGGCTCAGATCTAAATGTGTGACTCAAAGTTCACTGTTCTTTTGACTATAATAAAGACAGCAGGTATGTGCATGCATGACATTGCTTGCTCTCCCATGTCTATGCAGACATCACTAATCACTCAAGGATGCTTATTGTGCTAAATTACGACATTGGTTTGTAATCCTTCTCAACTCAATGTGTTACCAGTCACTTGAGGCTCAAGATAACATCTTACCATCTTGACACTCTACTGTGTTGCCTGTCCGGAGGCTGAATGAGCCCCACCATAGAAAGATGATTTCTTCTTTGATCTGAGGATTTTAAAACATAAGGAGTATTCTCTACTTACTCACTCATTTATTTTTTAATTAAAAAATTATAACCACAAATTGAGCAGTCAAGTTTCTCACATTTGGGGAAATCATAGGGGTCACATCTGGAGTGCAATGAATGAGTCTTGCCCTGGGAAAACCACTTTTGTGATCATGGTATCTCCCCTGGGTAAGTATTACTCAGTCAATTCTAAGCTGCACATCCCCCGCCAATCCCCATGCACATTTGAACATTTCTGATTTGGGGATGTGTCTTGTGGTCAATGTGGTAGTTTTTTCCCCTCTTCTGAGCAATCTCTTTTGAATTGATGGTACATTGTTCAATTGGCAGCGTTTTAGAATTGACAAAATATATCCATCCATGTATTTATGTATGTATTTGTGAAGTGAGTATTTGTTTGTAGGTACTGGGTACTAAGCAGTTAGCTCATATTAATGAATGTGGCTCAGACTCAGTCTTTGAGGACAGGGTTTCTCAGCCTTGGCATAATTGAGACTTGGGGCCAGATAATAATAATATTTTTTGGTGGGGTACTGTGCAGTACATTGTAGGATGTTTAGCAGAATCCTTGGTCTATACATATTGGTTGCCAGGGGGCACCTTCACCCCAATTATGACAACCAAAATGTCCCCAGACATTGCCAAATGTCCCCTGGGCAGGGGGCAGGGGTCACAGGGAGGAGTAAGGAATTATCCCCAGGTGAGAACCACTGCTCTAGAAGTTAGCTTTCTGGGTCGTCATAATCTTTTGTCTCTGTCTTATATCACTCATCCATGGAGTAGAGATTTTACTAAATGTGAGTCCAGGCAACTTTATTTTTTACCCATGTGCCTTGGGAATTGAATGATACATACTATTTTTAGGGTACTTGGTTTGCACTGGACACAGGATTATGCCCTTAACTCACTGAATTCAGAAAATGAAATGCAGAGTGTAAGGAGGGATTATAGGTGGTCTCCAGCAGCACTGTCTGAGTTTAAACTCCTGGCTTGTGACTGCTAGCTGTCTGTTATCACAGGTAAGACAACTAGCCTCCTTATGCCTCAATTTCTCCATCTGTAAAATAGAAGTGCTAATAGTTGCTGTTATAAGAACTATACAGTGAAAACATTAAAATATGTAGAAACATGCAGCACATATAAGAAATACTCACAAAGCACAGTTATTCTTCTTAAACTCAATGGTACAGGCATCATTATCTCACTTATCAAAAGAGGACATCAAAATCAGGGAAATAAAGGAAATTGTCCAAGATCATGCAAGTGGCTGAGTGGCAGAGCTGAGATTCAAACACTGTTTATGACTGATTTAAAACCTGATGGTAAAACTCAAAGAAGCATGTAGCTCTCCTGGGCGGGGCTCTGGCATCAGCAGGCAGCTGGAGTCTAGGCTAGGCTTGTGCACACTGTCTCATTCTGTCAGGGTCACTGAGGGTCGCGGGTTAGAACACGCGGGGCGGCCCTGTGAAGCCAGGTAATGGAAAAACACCATGGACTGTGACAAAAGTAAATGAGAAAGAAAGGTGGAAAATAACAGATGGGAACCAATATAGAAGACATATACTGGCATGGAGCCGGGGCTTAGCAGGTGACTGAGGTCAGCATTTCTTATCACAGGCTTCTTTGTGCGCTAGTTTGAGCCCTGCACGGCCTGAGTGTTTGGCGAGTGCTGTATGAGCTCAGTTCTCTCTGGCTGTGGCTCCCCTTCCTTTGGCTGTGCTGTGCTTTGTCACTTACAGGTTCATTGCTTTCATCTCCATGAAGATGGCCCTGCCCTGGACTTGGAGCCACTTACCGCTGGGGCCGTGCCTTATTGTCTCCAAGTCACCAGAATGTAGTGCCTTATGATGCTTAACTATTGCTCGCTTGATAGAGAAACAAATGATGGCATTTGATTCTCAAAGAAATCCTCTGACTTGGTCTCATTTCATAGTGGGGAAACTGAGGCAAATGAGTAAGGTGCTTGAGCCTGGTTAGTGAGTGGGGAGTCTGGGTCATCTGACACAGCCTCCCCTACTCGTTCCATAGCTGTTCACACAGATAATAAATATCCATAATGTGTGAAGCACACATTCATTCACTCATTCATTCCTTCATTCACCTATTGAAGTTATTGGTCCTTGGTATATACCAAACATCTGAAATTCTTGACCCATGTTGTTTGAACCATTCAGTTTAGCACTGGAGGCAGCTGCCTTGTGCTATTCATTCCTTCAGGAAATTGTGTATTTGCTTTGGTCTAGGCAGATATTAGTTGCTGGGGATCCGTGGAGAATCTAGACCTGGTCCTGCCCTCAAGAAGTTCCAGTTCAGTGCTTGAGACAGACTGGCTGGTAGTTATCTGACAGTCACTAAAATTTACACAAGGTAGAGTGTGGTGATCACTTGTTGATTGCCTTTTGGATGTGCATCATGTTTCTTCAAGTGGATGGCAAGTCCTTTGCCGGCTAGGAATGCATCTTCTGCCCTTTTCATGTGCTCTACTAATGGCCATTTAGGGCTTAGAACATCACACCTTGGTCAGGCCCCACTGATATCCCTGCTAGGAACTCACCTGGGAGCAGGAGAAGGAGAGTGAATGAGCTCAGGGCACGGTGTGGTTCATGGTGAGGAATGAAACGGACAAGATATTCAAATAGGTCCAAAGGGTTTGGGAACCTTGGCTTGGCCTCGGCTGAGTTTGACATCTGAAAGTTCCCAGGATGTCTGGAGGTTGTATCAGTTAACATATTGTTTTATTATTAATGCATAGCAAACTTTTCCCAAACTCACCTTCTTAAGGCATTAATTGCTGTTAATGAATTGAGAGGTCAGCCTGCTTTTCTTCGCTTTCTGCTGGGCTCAAGCATCTATCTGAAAACAGCTGTGGTTCATGTTGGCAGCTCTACTAATCTTGTGTGGGCTGGCTCACAGGCTTCAGCTGGCTGTGGGCTGGGCTAGGATGGCCTTGGCTTGAATAGGGGTCTCCTTCCCACATGATCTCTCTCCTCCTACCAGGCTGGCCTTTTGAGGTCTGGCTCAGAATTGTCACAAGGTTGCTTTTGCTGCCTTCCATTGGCAAAGCAAGTCATAAGGCCAGCCCAGAGCTGAGAGATGGGAAATAGATTCTACCTCTTGATAGCAGGAAATAAAGTTTCATTGTAAAGGGTGTAGACACAGGGAAAGATGGAGGACTACAGTGATTGTGCAATCATTCGATTACAGGGACAGAGTGAGACTAGTCTTCTGGAAGATTCTATTTCTGAGAAACTCCCTTAACTGTAGGTTATGGCCCTAACTAAAGTCTGGGAGCATAAGCCTTAGGATTTGACCCCTGTGAGAAGAGGCCAGTTAGACCCTCACAACTGAGGCTCTGGAACAATTGTTCTAGCCTTATGCAAGTATGCTGGGCTGCAGAACATGGCTCTAATATTAGTTAGAATTCAAGTAGGGCAGGAAGCCAACACAATAATCCATTTCATGCCCTGGTCAGATGTGGCTGGATCTGCAGGGGCTGCAGCCATTCAGGGGCCCAGACCTACATCCTGCATGGTGGGCTGAGGCAGATGGTAACTCCCCTCCCAGTGGTGATGATAAGGTGCTTGAAATACCTCTTTCTCTGCTCAGATGGATTCCGGCAGTGGTTAGGGCTGAAATTACACCTAACCTACTTCTGTGCCTAGTGCTGAGCAGACCTGGGAAATGGAGGATCTCATGGGGGTTAAGGTGTCTGTCAAGTGGAAATAGACAGGTGAATCCTAGCTCCCTCATATGCTAGCTGTTGACTTTCGGTAGGTGCCTTCATCTCTCTACACCTCATGATAATAAGACTTAAACGAAACGACACACATAAAAAATGTCTTATACAGTGTCTAGCAAAAGTAAGCATCCACAAAATGTGATTTCATTTAAAAATATGCTAGCTTTTCAGTCTTTAATGACTCTGGCATCAAAATGTTGTACTAAAAACAGCTGTAGCTTTAGAGAAAGGTAAACCAACACGAAAGACTAACTCTGCTACCTGCCTCTGATTTGTGTAAATGAGGTTAGCATTTACTTTTAGACTTTGGGGGAATAACGATGTTCCCATTCTACCCTAATCTTGCTTAACGCACATGGTCTGTGTGGGATTGAATTCACTGAGCCCCCAGCTGGTCCTAGAGGCTTGTTTAACCTTTTCTTTGGCCAGAACGATTAGCGTAGAGCTGTGCATGTGCCCCAAACTGGGCCAGTCAGATTTCTTCCCAAGATTTTGGCAGTGCAGTCAAGAAAAAGACGTTCTCTTTCTGTGGTCTCGTGGACTCTGAGATCCATGTAGACAAAGAGCTGCTGGGGCCAGTCTGACACTCTGGGGATGGAGACTGTCTGAGAATAAAGCCAAACAGAGGCGAAGCAAGGCTGACAGATTAAGAATGATTGAATTTTGATGCAGTGGTTGAACCCCAGGATCTAGCTTTTCATGAGGTCAACACCTCCTTTGGACTTCCTAGTTATGTGGACTATTTTTATTTTTATTTTTTGGTTTAACTTTGCATTGTTTTTCTATCTGTTGCAACTAAATGATCCTAAATAATATGTCATGTAACTTTTTTGAGTCTCAACGTTCTCATCCTTAAAATATGAAAAAATGACACCTATTTCTTAAAGTTGTTTGCGGATTAAGTGCCTTTTTCCAGGGTTAGCAGAGTGCCCAGGACTGGAAAGGCTGGCATGGCCAGATCAATGAGGCTCTGGATGCCATGTGAATTGTTTCGGACTCTTTCATCGCCAGTGGAATGCTATGAAAGTCTTCCTCTCTTGTTGGTAGATGTAAATCCTCCAGTTTCTGAGACCCAGTGGTGGTTGAGAAAGTCCAAAATGTTTGCCTATGTCAAGAGGAAGAAATAAAGCAGGGGAATGAGCTTTAAGGAGAGAAAATTGAATGAACAGCCTCTTTAGGCTACCGAGATGGCCATAATTCCTGCTCTTTTTCTACATGCTTCTTGTTTATTAAACATTCATATTGACTTGAGTTTCTTGGGACTCTGTAGATGGCACTAAATTACAGTAACTGAATAGCCTGCCTTCATTTGCTGAGTGGCCATTTGAGGGCTGATTGTACTTAAAGAAATTCTCTACTCAGAATTGCTCTCTGCAAAGTCCACTGCCAAACACACAGCCACAATTTGTCCAGATATGCATTTGTGTTAGGAGGTAGAAGAGTTTAGCAGATTCTTGATTTTCTTTTTTTGTGTATTTCCAATGCTTAACTTCCACTTGACCTTATTTGAACAAGTATTTGAGAAGCATCTACTGTGTACCAGGCACGGTGCTCAGCATTGGAAAAAGAAGGATTAGTAACTATGGATGGCTCAGACCTTCTAAGACATTTAAAATATAGTCAAGTAGGAGAGATAGTGGCTAGAAGCTTTTCATAAAAGTTCATATTAAGAATAGTTACCATTTGTTGAGCATCTCCTGTGAGGCAGACACTCTGCTAGGCACTGAATGTGAGTTATCTCATAAAATTCTCACTGTCACCTTGGAAAATTCATATTCCCCTTGCATATATGGGAAAATTTAGGCTCAAAAGAGTTGAATGCTGCAGAGACTCCAAGTTTCTTTCAATACACATTTTTCCTTCTTTAATGACAGAAGTTCTATCGATTGCGGGATGTGACAATGTGCCCAATTATAAAAGTACAGGAGAATCACTTGAACCCGGGAGGTGGAGGTTTCAGTGAGCCAAGATTGCACCATTGCATTCCAGCCTGGGTGACAAAAGTGGAACTCCATCTCAAAAAAATAAAAAATAAAAAATTCATTGTTGAGCTTTCTAAGCAGAGAGGGCTCTATGAAAGGTGAAAGGAGATATCTTGCCTCAGAGAAGCATCTTTTTTTTTTTTTTTTTTTTTTTTTTTTCCGTGTTCTCTACTTGCTCCTTCTTGCCTGGGACAATGATGTGATAGCTGGAGCATTTCCAGACATCTTAGACCAGGAGATGAGCTTGAGAATGGAAATCACAGGCAAAGAGTGATGGAGGAGAATCATAGAAAAATCCGAGCCCTTTACTACCATGGAGCCACCAGCAGAGTGCTGGGTTGTATACCCCAGACTTGTTTTAATGAGAGAAAATTACCACTATCTCATTTACTGCACCATTTGGGTTTTTTGTTCTACACAGCCAAGTCACAGCTAGTCAAGTTGCACCACTAGTAAGTAGTAGAGCTGGGATTTGAAATGAGGACTTTCTTAGTTTAAAGTTCATTTAATTCACCACTATGCTGTTTGTCCACCTGGAGAACATCCATGCGTGTTCCTTTGCATGCTCTCTACTGTGCTAGGTACTAAAGATCCTAAGATGAATAAAACTGTGTGACAATTTAGTTCTAACTTACACTAGAAGCATACAAGAGAGAATAACCACCTACCTCGGTGGCAAAAGTAATTGTACAGCGGGCAACATCAGTAGAAATTTTTAATATTTGGATTTACTAATAAAATGGAGAAAGGGGTATTATATTCAAAACAACTGGATGACTCAGGGTTATACTGAGGATTGAGAGAAGACAGAGCTTTCTAACAATGATGGCTGTCTTTTGACAGTTGTCTTTTAAATCACTTTGTAAGGGTATTGGCCTTTGCCATGTAACAAACCATCCCATCATATAAGGATATGAATAAACATTTTATTTGCTTATAATTCTTTAGGTCAGCAACTGGGGTTGGGCTTAGCTGAGCAGTTCTGATCTTGCCAGAATCTCCAAGGTCCTGAATGATAGGATAAGAAGCTTGGCATCATTCTAGTGATGTGGTGTTCCCTGGTGATCCTTGCATTAGAAACATAGTTTATCATTTGTATTTTCTTATTAATTAGCTCCAAAAAGTCAGTTTGCCTTTTTTTCTGTTTTCCCATTGATCTATACCTAGTATTTGTTATAACATACATAGGCCAGTGATTGTAAATTACTGGGGAAGGAGGGAGATTCTGAATGGTGGAGTGATGGAAGAGGCATTTTGTAATATTAAATTTTAAATAATGGCTCAACATTTTTACCCAAAATGCATGCCTTCACTGATGGTCTCCTCAAGTATTGAATTTAACTGTTATTTTTATGTATAAAATATTATTATCATTGCTCCTAAAGTTGCTGAGATGTTATGAAATGATTCATGAACTTGAAGAATCTTACAACACAGAGGGCACAGAAGTGATTGATATGATCCCAGAAATGGTTAGGGGAGCTGCCATGGTAACGAAGTGTCTCCATCCGGGTCAACTTCCAACTGTTCCATGGGAGACAACCATTTTCCTTCTCCACCCATGTAACCCTCAGGTATCTAGTCACCAACATAAACAAGATCCTCTGGGGTATTGCTGAAGGAATGAGGGATGTCAAAAGTGGGAGGAGAGGGCCTGGGAGCCCATGGGCACAAACAGTTCTGTGAGGTGAAGCCACAGTTAAAGAGGGATGAGGCTTTTGGTGTGTGATCTTTGGGATAGAAGTGGGCTACTGAGTAGGCATTTGGTTCAAGAGAAGACCAGAAATTTGGGCTGTGCTTCTGGACTTCTTACATTCAGAGCCAATGGTGAGTATGTGTGGGTGGGTGCATGGTGTGAGGCAGGGATCCCCAATCCCACTCCCCAACCCCTAGGCTGTGAACCCATACCAGTCTGTGGCCTGTTAGGAACCAGGCTACAGAGGAGGAGCACTGTCATGATCACCACCTCCTGTCACATAAGCTGCGGCATTAGATTCTCATAGGAGCGTGAGCCCCATTGTGAACTGTGCACTTGGGGGATCTAGGTTGAGCACTCTTTATGACAATCTAATGCCTGATGATCTGAGGTGGAACAGTTTCACCCCAAAACCATACCCTTCCACCATCTGTGGAAAAATTGTCTCCCAGGACCTGGTCCCTGGTGCCAAAAAGGTTGGGAACTGCTTATGTGGGGGAAGCAGTGTTGTGGAAATTCCAGGTAGAGGAAACAGCAGACTTAAAGTGAAGTACTAAAGAAGCCCAATGTCACTGGGAAGGAGAGTGAAAAGTGAGGGGCCCCAGTTCTCCAATCTCTGCAAAACTCAGGAGTCATGTGGAGGTCCAGTACTTCCTCCCTCTTTGGAAGGCTCTATCTTATAGACTGTGTCGTTCTCTTGGCACTGCTAGACTTGAGAATCTGTCAGCATTTTACATTCTTACAGGTTTGTTGAGACGGTGGCCATGAATAGATAAGGCGAGTATCACTGTTATTCCCATTTTCCAGTGAAGATAGTGAAACTTGGAAGTGTTGGAGTCTTGGTAAAGGTGGTTCAGTAGGTAAGGGGAGGAACTAGAACCTGAACTGAGGTCCCTGGGGTTTTTCCTATTGGCCCATGTGGCTCATTAGGTGCATGTGTGTGCATTTACATAAGCCCAGATCTGCTTAGATCTTGCAGTCTCTGTCTTGCAATCTCTGGTTCTACAAATATGTATTAAATGCCTAATGTATATCCCAAAGTGCTCTAGGCATTGGGGATACAGTCCTGAGAAAGAAAATGTCTCTGTTCTTATGGAGCTACCCTTCTAGTCACAGAGGAAAAATGATGAGCAAGCCATCAAACAAACAGAACATTGTTTTAAGCGGTGCTAAGTGCAAGGTAAAAACAGAAAGCAGAATGAGGGTGTGGCCAGTATTGCATGGGATTTCAGGAGGGTGGTCAAGGAGGGCATCTTTGGGAAGGGGGCATGAGAGCAGGGTCTTCTTGCCTCTCTCTTCATCATCCTGCCTGGTGGCAGATCCAGGGTGTGCAGGGGCTGAAGATTCTATAACTATGGGGGCTGTCTTTGAGAAAAATTATACAGAACCATGAAGAGAAAATTCAATTTAAAATGAGTATTTATTTAGGATGAGAAAAGAAATAACAAATTATATAAATTGAAAATCTGGCCAGGTGCAGTGGCTTATGCCTGTAATCCCAACACTTTGGGAGGCCGAGGCGGATGGATCATGAGGTCAGGAGTTCAAGGCCAGCCTAGCCAACATGTGAAACCCCATCTCTATCAAAAATACAAAAATTAACCAAGTGTGGTGGCACGCGCCTGTAATTCCAGCTACTCAGGAGGCTGAGGCAGGAGAATTGCTTGAACCTGGGAGGCGGAGGTTGTAGTGAGCCAAGATCACACCACTACACTCCAGCCTGGGCGACAGAGCAAGACTCTGTCTCAAAAAAGAAAAGAAAAGAAAAGAAAATCTACAAAATCCCAAATAATCTCACCACATCTGGGAAAATAGTTTAATTTTTAAAAATTAACTTCCAGGCATACCTCTATGACATGTTTTCCCTAAGATTTTAGGTGCATTCTCATCTGTTGCCTTGTCACATGTCAACAATTTTGTAATAATTTCTAGTGAGAGAATAGAAAGTGGAGTCAGTCTTTTTTCTAGCATGGTGGATTAAAATAGTTTTTACTGATAGATAAGAAAGATTATTTTCAGGCTCCCAAGCCATTGTTGGCCGTGTTATGCAAAATTTTATCAACCTTGGGGAAAACTCTATCAAATTTTTGATGTATATGAGCTCTCAAGTTTAAGTTTTCTGGTGTAATGACTAATATTAAATCAGCTTTGAATTACTGATACTCATTACTTGCTTGTCAATAATGTCCTCTTATGGAAATGTATTTTGAGTTTTACAAGACCTCCATTGATGGCAGTATTTTGTTTCAAATCAGCCAGAAATTTGAATATCTTTCCAATATGTTTACTTGATTCACTCCTTCACAGACAATCCGAGAACCTATACATTATTTCTATGAGGAAGATCACTCTTCCTTTTAATAAATTTACCACATTTAGTGTGACCTGAATATTGGTTTTGTTATAATTTGCTTCTAAATGTCAGGATAATTTCTATTGCTTTTTTTCACTCATATTTTAATTTTGTTTCCATTAATTTTTAATTGAGTTTCCTCTCATCTCCTTAATGTGTAAATTCAAAGATAATAAAATAACGTAGCCTTTATAAACATCCAATTCAGGAACCTGTAATTTCTTAATTGTTTTATAGAAACATTCCAGAATGCCTTCTCAAATTTTAATTTAAATGGTATATTGAAGCTTTATCCACTTTTTGAATATTTTTTTTTTTTGAGATGGAGTCTCACACTGTTGCCCAGGCTGAGTGCAATGGTGTGATTTTGGCTCACTGCAACCTCCACCTCGTGGGTTCCAGTGATTCTCCTGCTTCAGTCTCCTGAGTAGCTGGAATTACAGGCACCTGCCACCACGCCCAGCTACTTTTTTTGTATTTGTAGTAGAAACAGGGTTTCACTATGTTTGCCAGGCTGATCTCCAACTCCTGACCTCGTGATCCGTCTGCCTTGGCCTCCCAAAGTGTTAGGATTACAGGCGTGACCCACCATGCCTGGCCAATTTTTTTTTTTTTTTACATTTTGTTTGTGCTCAGGTTTCTCCTCTGAGTTTTAAAAAATGTACGTCAGTGTCCTTCAAATATTTTTGGCCCCACGTGCGAGTCTTAAATAGCTTCGTAATGGCCAAGGCATTTTATCAGCCCTAAAAGCTTTAAAGGAAGATCCAAGTTGGCATGTGTGATGTACAGATAATAACACATCTACAATTCAAACCTGAAAAGAAAACATTTAATGTTGCAGAATAGCAAAGTCATCAACAACCTCAGCACTATGGAGGCAGCTTTTTCTCCAACAGCATAAGAGAATGAGATGCCCACCACACACACTGTGCCATTTACAAACAGTTTTAAAGAGCACGTGGGCCCATTGTTCTCTGTAATAGCAGTGTTTTTGTGTGGCTGACCATGAATGACATTCAAGAGCGGGCAACAGTCGTCCAAACGTTGTTTCACTTTGTTGAATAAAGTCATAGATAAATAGTTGTCAGCAAAAAAGTTTAAAATTTCTCATAGGGTTTTTTCAGGAGTAGCACACAGTATTTTCCACAGATCAATGTTTGTGACATCCAATGCAGAATCTGTAATAATGGAGTGGTATTTAATGTCTGGTTCATTTGGGGTACCACTTAATGGAACACAGTTTACAACCAAAACAGCACCAAGCCCCTAGTCTTCAGAGAGGCCAGCCACCATCTCAGCAGTTAGGCCATTATTATTATTTTTTAACATCTGTTTCAGAAGCACCTTTAGTCTGTCTTATGTTCTGTTTGATTCTTTGTAAACGTTACTGTGATCATGCTATTGGAAAAAGCAGTGGTTTTTAGAGGATCAGATATAAATGAAACTGCTGTTCATTGTAACAGGCCATCACAAAAGATCACAGAACTTCTCCAGATTGATGAATTCCGCAAAGTGAAGCTGCTGTTGACCCTAGCGCCAGTTCTGCTGATGGTACAAATTGCATCTTATTTTGCTCTTACGTTCATCTCTCTTCTGCTTTCGGTTTCTGTTTGAGAGTGTCCTGATTTTCATAATCTTTATTATCCCTTCAGTCGTCATTTTATCTTTATATTTTGGCCTATTGTGCTTTGTTTTCTTCTCTTTACTATGACTTTAACCATTGGAGTTTTTATTTCTGTTGTTATATGAGTTTTTAACATCTTGAAGATTCTTCCAGTCTTCGTTCATTTATGTATATTTTTTAGTTTCTCCTAAGATACTTCCTTCATATCAAATTTAAATTTCGATATGATCAATAATTCTGAAAATTTATACAATTAATATCAAAGTAAGGCACACACAAGAGCGATTCAAAAGCTTTTAAACATTGCCCCTACAGTAGACTCCACTTTATCCATGTTTTGCTTTCTGTGGTTTCAGTTACCCGAGGTCAACCACAGTCTGAAAATATTAAATGGAAAATTCCATAAATAAATAATTCATAAGTTTTAAATTACTTGCTGTTCTGAGTAACATCATAAAGTCTCACACTGTCCAGCTCTGCCCCACTTGGGAAATTAATCACCCCTTTGTCCAGCATATCCATGGTGTAGACACTACCTGTCCGTTAGTCACTTAGCAGCAGTCTTGGCTATCATATTGACTGCTGCGGTCTCATAGTGCTTGTGCTTATATAACCCTTATTTTACTTTTATTGCAGTATATTGTTATAATTGTTCTGTTTTATTTTTAGTTATTTTTGTTCATCTCTTCATGTGCTTAATTTATGAATTAAACTTTATCATATGTATGTATGTATAGGCAAAAGTGTAGTATATGTAGGGTTTGGTTTCAGGCATCCACAGGGGGTCTTAGAACATAATCCCCCATAGACAAGGCGGGGACTGCTATACTTTGTATTGTGCTACTTAATTGTGTAATCCAGCTGTTCTTACTCCACATGTGTTGACTTCCTGATTAATATGTAGGAATTTGTCTCTTGTTTCTTCAGGCTGTTTTGCTATATTGCTGACAATTTCATGTTCTCTTTCATCTGGAACTAAGAGACTTCCTCAGGACAAAATGCATTGGATATGCTAGATGTAAACCAATAGGTTGGGATGTAGAGAACATGTAACTTCTCACATAGACATACTTGCTGTCTTCTGCTCTGCTGCAAATTTATACTCATGGGATCTGATAAGTTCTATTTTGTACAATTTCCATCGTTAAAGAAAAACATGAAGAGTGCATTTGTAATTGTACCTGCTGAGTTTTGAGCATGTTACTGACAGAAGACAACTCCTGTTTTGACTGGAAATCAATGAGAACCAAACATAATTGTATACAGTTGATGACTGGAAGAATTTTCCACGAATTGGCTTCTGGCGATGCACATTTCAGATCTCATTCCTCTTCTACTAGCCACATATGGCTAGTTCAGAGTACTAAAGCAGGGATCCCCAACCCTGGTTAGGAACTGGGCCACACAGCAGCAGGTGAGTGGTGGGCGAGCCAGCATCACTGCCTGAGCTCTGCCTCCTGTCACATCGGTGGTGACATTAGATTCTCCCAGGAGCACAAACCCTATTGTGAATTGTGCGTGCAAGGGATCTTGGTTGCATGCTCCTTATAAGTATCTAATGTCTGATGATCTGAAGTGGAACAATTTCATCCCAAAACCATCCCCTCTATCATCCTGTTTCAGGAAAACTGTCTTCCACACAACCGATCTCTGGTGCCAAAAAGGTTGAGGACCGCTGTACTGAAGGACAGGTTCATATGGTGATGACCCTGCATTTTGACGTCTCTGGGGTGCAGGGTGAGTTGGCACACACGGAGAGTAGACACTTCTGGAAGCTCTTTCTATACCAGGATGGCTAGCAATAATTTAACCCTAAATGGCCGTCCCTTGGTACAGGCGATGCCTCTCTCTTCATGACAGGAATCAAGGGCACTAGTGCAAGTCACTAGAGCCACTGTCCATGAGTTATGTCATAGCAGCACAAAAGCCTTGCTGAGGTGAGGAGCAGATAGAGACAGGCGATCTCCACCGAGACCCACAGCACTTGGACCTCCAGCCCCTGTGTCTCTCCCTCCAGGATCCCAGGGCTGTGCTGCTTCTCCAGAAAGGTGTAAAGATGCAACCTCAGCAGGGAGTGGTATGGAGGGTGGGCCCTGCTTCTCTGGGTCACCTGAGCTCTGTGGTCTGGTCATCATCCCTTCCCTCCCCATAAACACACCAGAATTTACTTAGACTAGGGGTTGACTTAGCTGTTTCCCCAAATCCACAACCAGTCAGGTTGCTCACACCCCAGAGAGCAGTAGCTTACAGGACATGAAGAGTAACATATCACAAAGAAACACTAGACAATGGACAAAGACACCTTCTGAACCACAAATGCCGGTGGTTGGTGGGGAGTGAGAGTAAAATAAGCAAGATAAAAATACTTCAGAAGACAGGAGAAACCATTAGTAATGGGAAGTAAAGAGGTAAAAATCATGAATAAAAGCCACATACTAGGAACAAAGTAGAAATATTAGGTATCAATATCTATTGTGTTCTAGATTTAAGAGTGCAGTTCCTATAATCTCCTGGTCATGATGTCCAAAGAATTGCATTGATAAGGAACAAAGAGAAACAGAACGTGTGCATGAGTGAAATTCCAGGGCCAGGGGCCTGCAGCATGGTCAGCCCTGGCTTCCACACAGACCTGAGCTCCTCCGTTAAAACTCAGGACATTTTTCCTCCAGAAAATGGTAACATTCTTAAGCCAATTGAGGCCAAGTCCCTGCAGTGCCTCCCCCCAGAGGCACTTCTGCAGCTCTTCCCATTTCCTGGTAGACAGATTGAGCCTAGATTGCTTAGGATAATGAGCTTCATCAAAACACTGGGAAAACTGGTGAGGCTCATCATCCCTTCCATTTGAAAGTAAGAATTAAAAATAAGTTAAATTCTTATTTTTAAATTCACATGTGTAGAAAATTTCTGCAGGGGCCTCAAATTGCTCCCATCCCATGGGCACGCCCCTTTCCAATGTGAATTTTGACCCTCCTCCCACCCAGAGGTGAAGTCAATATCTCCAATCCCTTGAATCTGGGCTGACCTTGTAACTTGCTTTGACGCAGACAGTGCAGTCGAAGGGATGTGGAGCAAGTTCCAGAGCATCAGCCCATGAGGCCTTGCAATATCCATCTTGCCCTTCTGGGGTTCTTCTTTGAGACTTCCAAGTGGCAAGGAAGTCAGAATGAAAGACCAGTGGAGAGAGATCCAGTGATTGCAGCTGCCCCCGGTGAGCCTTCCTGCCTCGCTTGTACAACGCCAGCCAATCCACAGCTGGCTGCAGCCACACGCGTGAGCCAATGAGACCACAGGAACCACACCATCAATAGATTAGTCACCATAGCACATAACTCATCATTGCTTTAAGCCACTGTTTCAGGCTGGCTTGTTACACAGGAATTATCAGAACCACATCCATTATTGCTTCCTAATCACATCTAAATGTGGTGGGCTATAGATTATTGGCCCTTTTGTTCAGATGATAAATGAAATCTCAGGCTGTTTACGTAGTGTGGTGCAGTCACACAGGTGGGAAGTGGTGGGCCGGGCAGGACCGCTGCGTAGGAGGGAGGGATGCAGATCAGCGGCTGGCCTGGGGGAGGTGGAGAGGGGTGGGGTGTGAGAGGATGCTGCCAGGCGATTGGCAGCTCTAGGCTTTGTCTTGCCCTTCCTTACTTAATATCCAAGACATTTTCTTGGCATAGAAGCCTTGAAATGAGACAAATGAGGATTGGCTTTCTGTCTCTGCCACTTCATTCCTGGCTGGGGAACCTTGATCAAATGACATAATTTCTCTGACGTCAGTCACTTTCTCTATAAAACCATAATATTTTTCTACTGAGTTTTCCCAAGATTTTATAGAATGACATTTTTTTGTGACTACACACCATGTCTCACACATTGGTGCCCAATAAATGTTTATTTACTCTCTTTTCCCACCAGCTTCATTATACCTCTATTTTCATTGCCTGTTCCAGAAAATGGGAAAATAGTGCCTAAGCTCATAGCTATTTTTTTCAAGATGAAACAAAATAATAATTATGACAAGGTATTTTATAATTTATAGAATGATATCCGTATAAATCTTTGAGACCCAGGAACAAGGCAAGGTGGCATTAGAGTACTGTGATGAATGATATGGGGATTTGGTGTCAGACAAGCCTAGATTCTAATGCAGAGGTCCAATCTTACTGGTTATATAACATTGGGCCAGTTAACTAACCACTCTGTGTTTCAACTTCCTCCTATTAAACTTGCACATAGTAATAAGAACTACCTCAAATATTTGTCATTTAAGGATTAAACAAGATTAAAAACCCAAGTATTTAGCTTGGCATATAGTAAACACTAATAATGCTATTACAGTGAAAATAACTATATGTCCACTTTCTTCCCTCTCTTTCTCCCAACCTCATCCCATAATGAACATGAAAGCCTTACCCAAGAATTGGACTCCTGATTTTAAGGAAAGAAAAAGACAATGATATAGAAATTTCTATTGGTACCTTCAACAGCATAGGGCAGATAACTGGAATAGGTGGTTCTTTGCTTAGCAGTGTTACAGATCTCCCTCTGGTCATCACAATTCAAAGCTTTCTTGTGTGAAAAATACATTCACTCTTTTCCCATAGTCTCTTCCCATTATAGTGGCTTGACATCCAGGGTTTTTCATCTCATCAGGTTCAAGGGCAGATGAAGCTCCTCAGGTTCCATTCCTTGATCACCTCTTTTTGGGTACTACTCCTTTCTATCTGAAGACCTATGAAATAGAGATAGGTTATCTACCCTATCTTGCAGCACACACACGTATCAACGATTGACAGATGAGAAGGTATAGGACAATTGCCATAGATAATCTTATTCAGAAAAGGAGAAACCTAGAGGGACATAGGCATCCCTGGACCATAGCAATTCTGAAACCCACTGCGGTGATACTGCCTGTTTCTGGGGTGGCACTCAGCCCTCCTCCTAGGGAGCTGTTCCTCATTCATCATGACTTAATACTGGGCTTCTCAGACTTTAGAACTGTGAGTCAGTAAATTTCTGTTTATTTTGTTTTTTAATTTTTGTATTATACTTAAATTCTGGGGTACATGTGCGGAACGTGCAGGTTTGTTACATAGGTATACGTGTGCCATGATGGTTTGCTGCACCCATCAACCCATCATCTACATTAGGTATTTCTCCTAATGCTATCCCTCCTCTAGCACTCTCCCCCACACATTTCTGTTTATTATAGATTATCCAATCTGTGGTATTCTGTTACAGCAGCATAAGATGGCCTAAGACATAACTGATTGCAAGAAAATGGTGAAGTTTAAAAGGAATCAGGGAAGGGAAGAGTGAGTACTTTGTAAAGCAACTATGATATTAGTACTAAGTTCATAATGTTATTACAAAGATCAATTGAGATAATACTTATAAAATATCTGTTACAGAGCAAAAGCTCAATAAATAATTGATTTTATTTTAATTTTTTTCTATGTCCAGAGTAGAGGGAAATGAAAAAATAGTCCCTGCTACATGCTAACTCTGGAGAGAATTTATGCCATGGTAAGAAGAAAAATTATGACATCCCTGGAAAGATGTCAGTGTCCTAACTATCAAATGTCTTTTATGCACAAAGTCCCCCAAAGTAGGCAGAATATAACTAAACTGTGGTGAGGACCAGGACACCCAGATGTTGCAGGGCTCATGTCTCTTCCACAAGAAAGCACGTGAATGGTACCAACTCTAGCCAATCAACACTTAGACTCTGAAAATGTGATATACTTTTTTTTTTTCACTCATGCTGTGATTTGCCAATTTCCAATGAAATAAATACTGATCTTACTCAGAATGCAACTTACTTCACTCAATAACAATAAACTGTGCTAGGCATAGTGATGAAACCCATATAGGAGAGTCGAACCAGAAATAGATGTGCCTGCTGCACATTTGAACTGCACTGCAGACTAGGAGTTGTTTTAGGATGAAGAAGATGCCCTGGGAGTCCAGGAGAGGAAAATGATTCAGATTGGGAAGAAAGTTCTTGTAGAAGTTTCTAAGCTGCTTCCTACAAGAAGCCTTCCTGGTGTTTACCTAGTTCCTCCTCTGTGCTACCTCTGCACCTTGTACCTGTTTTTAGTTTAGACATTGCAGAGTGCCACTATAAGTTGGAGCTGGAATTTGAATTGAGATTTGTCTGATTTCAAATGCCATGACTTTTTACAGTTCCGTCAAAAACTCTGGCTGCTTTGTGTATGAGTACATTGCCTAGTTGAAAAGCTAAGTGCATAACGTTGGAGTTAATTAACTAATAAATAATAGTGACTTAGAAGGTTACAAATAAGTGTACTGGGGAAATTCAAACAAAAAGAAAGCAGAGGATGCAACATTAATATAAGACAATGTAGAATTCGTGGTAAAAATCGTTACATGAAGCAAAGAAGGCACTAAATAAATGTAAAGGATGACTTTGACAATGAGAATTAGGAACGCCTCTGCATCACGTAATACAGCATAACACCGTTCACCTTCACAAAGCCAAGCATGTGAGAGACATAGGGAAAAACAGAAACACACCAATAGAAGGAAACACCAACAACAGGAAACCTATGCTGATTTATCTCAGTCCAGGAAAGTCAACAGGAAAAAATGTGCAAGATTATGGAAAAGACAAAACAACAAGGCAGTTTTAATTGATATATTAAACTTTATATGCTGAAAAATTTTAAATGTTTCATGGAACAGTCACTAAAACTTAGCGAATACTAGTCTCAAAGGAAATGTCGACAAATTACAAATAGTGGAAGTAATACAGATGCATTTGATAACAATTACATACATCTAGGCATGAACAAAATCAGAAAAAAGTATTTAGCTCTTAGAAGTTAAAAATATATATTTTGGCTGGGCGCGGTGGCTCAAGCCTGTAATCCCAGCACTTTGGGAGGCGAAGGCGGGCGGATCACAAGGTCAGGAGATCGAGACCATCCTGGCTAACCCGGTGAAACCCCATCTCTACTAAAAAATACAAAAAACTAGCCGGGTGAGGTGGCTGGCACCTGTAGTCCCAGCCACTCGGGAGGCTGAGGCAGGAGAATGGCGTAAACCCAGGAGGCGGAGCTTGCAGTGAGCTGAGATCCGGCCACTGCACTCCAGCCTGGGCGACAGAGCGAGACTCCGTCTCAAAAAAAAAAAGAAAAGAAGTTAAAAATATATGTCTCAAGTAACTATAAGTTCGAAGAAAATCTACAAACTCAAAATACAGAATATCTACAAAATACTGCTAATGAAACCACTGCATATCAGATCTCATGGGGTACAGTGAAAATAGCAGTCAGAAGAAAATTCATAGTCTTCAATATATACCTCAATAAACAAAAAGAAATAGATTTATGAATTAAGCATAAAAGCAAGAAATTAGAAAGAGATAATAGCAACAACAACAATGACAAAGCTAGAAGAAAGCAGAAGAAAAAGAATAATAAAGACAAAAGCAGAAAATTGATGATTTGGAAACTGTGAAAAGAGAAAAGCTGATCAATAGAAAAAAAGATGATTGTTGGAAACAAATACACTACGAGAAAAGGTCGTGGGATTATGTGGAAATACACGACATTTTTAAAAGGGGAAGAATAACAACAGAAAGAGAAGAAATTAGAATCATAAAAGAATATGCTGCTCAAATCTGTGCAAATATGAAACTTAGATGACACGCCATTTTTCCAGAGAAACACATATATTCCCAAAGTTGATCTAGAAGACCTGAAAAGGAATCTAAACCGGACAATTTACATGAAAGAAATAGAGAAAATTGTCAAAGGACAACCTCCTCCACAAATAAAACGCCAAATCTAGATGGTTTCATGGGGGATTTTTGCCAAAGACTTAAGGAACAGGTATTTTCAATGTTATTCAAATCCCTCCATAATATAAATAAAAAAGAAAAACTTGCAGATTCTTAGTATGTCATGTACATAGCATTGACTCCAAAACATTAAAAAATCACACAGAAATGAAATTATAGGAATTCTCATTTACGGTAATAGTGCAAAGTTCTGTATAAAATATTAAACAATTCGATAACACATTTAAAAAGCTCAGCATCACTATATGGCATTTATTCTAATAATTCAAGAATGCTGCATTACAAGACAATATGTTCAAAGCATCATATTTATGTATCTGAGGAAAACATTCTGATGAGAATCTTCATAGATGCTGAATAAGCGTCAGACAGAATCGAATATTTATTTTTGATTGAAAGAAGTTCAACAAAAGGAGAATTCAAAAATATGTTCCTAACTTGGTAAATAATATCTCTTTTGTCACAAAGGCAGTTTTAGTGTGAGTGAGGAGGTACCAGAAATATTCCCACTAAGTTCAGGAGAAAGATAAGAATTCACATTTATCACTGTTAGAGGTTATATTATAACTAGTTGTGTTGGTGAGATAAAGAAATTATGTGTACAAAAGTTTGAAATGAGGAGGAAAACCATTGTTAGTTAAAAATGACAAGGTTATATACCTGAACATTCAAGGCAATTAACTATAAGTGAATAAAAAGAGTAAAATAATTTGATAAAATGATTCAGAATTAATATATAGATACCAATAAATCAGTTGTGTATATAGATATACACACATATATCTACAATATATAATAAGCTATTTCATTATGATATATGATGTAAGAAAATAATCAGTGAAATATGAACTTTTAGCCCAGTCCTTATCTGAGGATATTCTTTTTGCTAGTTTCTCAGAAACTATGCCATCAGGAATCCAAAATGTCTGTATTTCCAGGACCCAGTTTCTCTTCAAATAAAACTCCGTGACTGCATGCATCCTTCCAGGCCGCAGGTTTGTGTATGGGCAGCAGGAGAAATTTCACAGCCAGGAAGAAGGCGCCCCACTTGGTAGGGGAAGCATGGGAGAAGAGATAAAAAGGGCCAGATCTTGGAGGGTTTCGATTGCCTTGTGCTGAAGGTAATGAGCCATTTAGAGAGCTAGGTGTCAGTATGGAGATAAGGAGATCTATTCAGAGGCACCTATAAACAGTCCAATTGACCGTTTTAAAAATACTGCTTGAGTCCAGGAGTTTGAGACCAGCCTGGGTAAAATAGTGAGACCCTGTTTCTATAAAAAGTAAAAAAAGAAAAGTAGTCAGACATGGTGGTATGCACTTGTAGTCCTAGCTTCTCTGGAAGTAAAGGGAGGATTACTTGAGGCCAGGAGTTCAACACCAGCCCGAGCAACATAGTGAAATCCTGCCTCTACAGGAAAAAAAAAAAAAAAAAAAAAAAATTAAAAATAGCGGGGTTCTGTGGTGTGCACATTTAGTCCTAGCTACTCGGTAGGCTGAGGCAGGAGGATTATTTGAGCCCAGGAGTTTGAGGCTACAGTGAGCTGTGATTGTGCCACTGTAGTCTAGCCTGGGCAACAAGGCAAGACCCCCTTTCTTAAAAAAATAGCTGAAGAAAATATTGAAGAAGTGAAATTGGCTGGATTTGGGATAATATTATAATTAGTTTTGTCCATGGTGGGGGCCAAACTCTAATTGGTGCCATGTCTCCCCAATATTTGTTCTTCTGATATTATCATTAGCATTTAGAGACTATTATTTTGGCAAATGATAGAAAGCAGAGACTAGTGCTTATATCTTGATAGTTATAAAAATGCTTCACCTATCTCCCTCAGTAGCTACTGTCCTCATTTTTGTAGCTTTTACTGTTACTTGTAATTCACAATGAATGTCAGATATTGTCATAATTCTTCTTTATGGGGTATCTTCAATTTAAAGTCACCAGTGAAATAAAAAAACAGGAGATAAAAAAATCAAGAGTGAAGTCTGAGGTGGAAACTGATATGAAAGCTCTGGAATCAAATGTAGAAAATTTGAGAAATTTCCACAAATAGCTTCAGAGGTTGTTCAGCTCCGTGTTATCAGTCCTTGCTCGCTTGGTGTGTTGGGGTGCCTTAAAGAGTGTGTGCTTCTTCATGAGCATGGGACAACAGAAGCTACTTTGAGAAATAAAGAAAAAGAAGCAATAGGTGCACCTTCATGCTTGTTTGCACAAACACATAAGAACGCATTTTACATTTTTCAATGATGTTTTATGAGCAATCACCTACTCATGGACTTGTGAGCATATTTTTGCCAAATGAGCCAGTCAAAATAGGAACCACGACTTAGAAACACACAGACAGTAGTTATTTTTTATAAAGTTTTGGTAAATTTTCACATTAAAAAAATTGTTAACTTGAGAAGCAGACTTTGACCAAACTGAAAAGTCTTTCCCATAACTTTTAAAAGTCCTTAAAACTCCAAAGCTCTACTTTTCTTTGACCAGAGCTTTAGAATCAACCCCACGCTGGCACCGTAGTGTATCACCACTGCCCTTTGCTACCTGGCTTAATTTCCCATTCAGCTTGGCTGGGTAATAAAATCCACCTAATGGAATCCCATCTCGAAATTTCTAGTCATCCCTGCATTGCACAATGGATGCAGCTAATCATGTTTTAAAGAGACTAAATATTACGGTGACATAAAAAGGTTCATTATGTCTTAGTCAGAAATATTAAACATCTGTGACCTAGGGGAGGAAAAAGGCAGAGATTAAGTTTGACGTTTGAGTGAATACTGGGTGATAAAAACAATTAGGGCATTAATGGAGGAAGATTCTGTGCTTTTCGGTATCATTGACCTTTCCAAGCCCACTGCCTCTCTTCGCCTGCTCTCTTTGATTGCTACTTCTCCTGAGAGGCGAAAAGAATAATTTAGGTGAATGGATGAAAATTCATTTAATTTCCTTAGCCAAGGAGGGCTGCTGCTCTGCCCCATTACCCAGGGGATGGTATTTCTGCAGGCTCGTTTCCAAATCAGTGAGCCACTGAACCATCAGAACTCACACCTCCACTCCTTGAGATTATGAAGACAGCAGTGTTTGGATGATCAGTCTGACTTTTAACCTCTAGCAATGCATCCACGAGAAGGGAATCACAGACCAAGCTGGAGGGGTGGAGGAAAGAAGAGACGTTGAAAGTCAGATGGAGCAGGTGCCAACCCTCATCCACCACTTGCTAGTTGCCTGTATGGCTTGTGCACGTTGCTTAACCTCTTTAAGCGTCATCTCTCAGAGGGAGATAATAATACCAAGGGTTGTGAGATCAACAAAATATGTAAACAAAACATTTGAATAGTCTTGACATAGAGGCAACACAGCTAGATCTTCTTCCTTTTGCTTTCTAGATTCCTGTGAAAAACCCCTTCTACATGATGATATTCCTTCAATTACTCATTGTCTTCCCTACTTGGCGCTGACGATGGACCAGGCACAGGGCTCTGTGCTGGGGATTCAAAGATCATTAAAATGCATATTGCCTTTAGTGGGTTCAGATTAAGTTTATCAGAGAATGGAGAGAAGAGGGACAAGTTCATAACTTTGATCTGAAGATGAGTCAATTAATTTGGTCTATATTCTTGCTTTAAATAATTATAACCGTAATTGGTATTTAATGAGCACCCGTTACATCCTAAGCATTTGTGATGGGTTAATACTGAGTGTCAACTTGATTGGATTGAAGGATGCAAAGTACTGTTCCTGGGTGTGTCTGTGAGGATGTTGCCAAAGGAGATTAACATTTGAGTCAATGGATTGGGAGAGGCAGACCCACCCTCAATCTGGGTGGGCACCATCTAATCAGCTGTCAGTGTGGCCAGTATAAAAGCAGGCAGAAGAACGTAGAAAGACTAAACTAGTTTAATCTTCTGGGCTAAATCTTTTTCCCGTGCTGGAAGCTTCCTATCCTCAAACATCGAACTCCAAGTTCTTCAGCTCTGGGACTCGGACTGGCTTCCTTGCTCCTTAGCTTGCAGATGGCCTATTGTGGGACCTCATCTTATGATCGTGTGAGTCAATACTCCTTAATAAACTCCGATTTATATACACATCTATCCTATTAGTCCTGTCCCTCTAGAGAACCCTGACTAATACAGCATTGTACTAAGCATTTAAAATGTTGGTTTTATTTTTATTTTTAAAATATTATTTTCTGATTGCATTACACAGATTCATTGAGATTATAAAAGTCTAACAATGCCATTAGAAATAAATTTGGAAACAAGAGTAATGGATTAAAGTTTTTCTTGCAGGAACCATTGTCTAAAGATATCTATTGTTAGCATTTTGGTATACAAGTTTCTAGAACTTACTGATACTTTACTCTGTAAATATATAGATAACCATGAAGTGGTGTGTGTGTGTGTGTGTGTGTGTGTGTGTGTGTGTCCGTGCATATACAGTAGTTCCCCCTTATCCACAGTTTAGCTTTCCTCGGTTTCAGTTACCCAGTCAACAAGGTCCAAAAAATATTAAATAAAACATTTCAGAAATAAATAATTCAAAAGTTTTTAATTGCATGTGATTCTAAGTAGTGTGATAAAGCCTTACCCTGTCCCACCCTGTCCAGCCAAGGACCTGCATCAGCTCTTTGTGCAGTGTATTTACCCTGTATCGGCTACATTAGTCATTTAGTAGCCATCTAGGTTATTACATCAACATATCACAAGAAGAAGGGTGAGTACAGTACAATAAAATATTTGGGAAAGAGAAGGAGAGACAAAGCAAAAGAGAGAGACCATATTTGCATAACTTTTATTACTGTATATTGATATAATTGCTCTATTTTATTATTGTTGTTAATCTCTTACTGTGCCTAATTTACAAATTACATTTCATCATAGGTATATGTGTATAGGAAAAATCATAGTATTAATAGATGCAGGGTTTGGTACTGTCTGCAGTTTCATGTATCCACTGTGGATCTTGGAATGTATCTCCTACAGATAAGGGAGGATTACAACATATGTTAGAAAATGCAGAATTTTGAAAACAAAAAATGGAATTACATCTTACTAAAATATAGCATGCTTTTTAGATCAATAGTATAACATGAATTTTTTGTGTTCTATACTTTTAAATGAATTTTTTCTAATTTTTATGCTGTAAGCAATTCTGAAGTGACTTTATATATACATGCTTGTATACTTAGCCAATAATTCCCCTAAGGTCAATTCCTAGAACTAGAATTTCTGGGTCAGCTTTTTAATAAGGTGTTTTTATGTCTAGAGCCAGGTTTTTCCAGAGCACATGGAACTGTGCTGACTTACAGACCTGTCCACGATACAGGAAAGTGCCTATTTCTCTCCAGCCTCATCTGCATTTTTATCATCTTGGCTTCATCTCTTTTAATTTAATAGCTGAAGATATTTTCTTATTTTAGTTTTTATCTCTTCACTTTCTGGTGAGGTTGATAGTTTTTGACCATTTATGTTGACTTAGCCAATTCTTAAAATAATTTAATAAAGTTTCAGCTACTTTTCCCAGTTTTAGAGTAAGAAAATGGGTATCAGAGATGTTAACATGAGTTAATTCAGGCTTGTATGCCCAGCCTGTGCCAGAGCTGGATTTACACTGAAATCCAGCCCGTGTGGGAGCTTATACTCTTCCCTACAACTTACCTCCAACTATCCGCTCTGATGACCACCTCCCAAATCCACGATGGGTACCAGTGTGTTTTGAATGAAACTCTAGCAACATAGCTGGTAGTCACTGTCCCCAGCAGCCACCAGAAGGCTGGACAAAGGAGCACGCAGGCGATCCGCCTGCCTGGGTCCCTGTGGGGTGTTCTCTGCATCAGGGGTCCGACTGCAGGCACAATAACACAACCACAGCGTGAAAGTTTAAGAGTTTTAACATTGCAAAGAATTTCTCTCATTCTACAGGTGATCCCTTCACTTCACTGATTGTTTTCTTTGCTGTGCCGACGCTTTTTAGCTTAATATAATCCCGGTTGGTCTGTTTTTGTTTTTATTGCCTGTGCATTTGAATTATTCCTTATAAAAATCTTTGCCCAGACCAATGCCTTGAAGCATTTCCCCTGTGTTTTCATGTAGTAGTTTTATAGTTTTCAGTCTTACATTTAAGTCTTTAATCCATTTTGAGTTGATTTTTGTACCTGGTGAGAGATAGGGGTCTAGTTTCATTCTTCTGCATATGAATATCCAGTTTTCTCAGTACCATTTATTGAAGAGGCTGTCCTTTCCCCAATATATATTCTTGGCAACTTTGTTGAAATCAGGTGGCTGTAATATGGGAACTTATTTCTGGGCTCTTTATTCTGTTCTGTTGGCCTGTGTGTCTGTTTTTATGCCAGTACCATGGCACTGAAACAACTCAATAGTTAAAAAAAAAAAAAAAAAAAAGAAAAAGAAAAAGAAAAAAACAAATAATCCAATTAAAAAATGAGTAAAAGATCTGAATAGACTTTTTTTTTTTAAAAGACATACAAATGGTCAAGAAGTATATTTAAAATCCTCAACATAACTATCTGAAAAGCACAAATTTAAACCACAAGAAGCGATCATCTTACTCCTATTAGAATGGCAATGATCAAAAAGACAAAATACAACAAACACTGGTAAGGGGGAATCTTATGGTTGGTGGAAATGTAAATTAGTGCAGCCATTATAGAAAACATCATGGAGTTTTCTCAAAAAGCTAAAAATAGAAATATCACATGTTCCAGCAATTCCACTACTGAGTATCCAAAGGAGAGCAAATCAGTGTATTGAACAGATATCTGCATCACCGTGTCTATTGCAGCACTATTCACAATAGCCAAGATATAGAATCAACCTAAATGTCCAGCAAAAAGTAAATGAATAAAAAAAAAGTAGTGTGTATACATAATGCAATATTATTCAGTCATACAAAGACTGGAATCTTGCCATTTGTAGCAACATGAATGATTCTGGAGGACATTACATTAAGTGAAATAAGCCTGGCACAGAAAGATAAATATCGCACATTCTCACTCGCATGTGGGAGCTTAATGGAAGCATTGAATAGGATTGTTGTTATTAAGAGGCTGGAAGCACAGTGGGGAGGGGAGGCTGGGGAGAGGTTGCTTAACAGATACAGAATTACAGCTAGGCAGGAGAAATAAGTTCTAGTGTTCTTATAACACTATAGGATGACTATAGTTAATAACTTATATTTTCAAATAGCCAGAAGAGAGGATTTTTTGAATGTTCTCAACACAAAGAAGGGATAAATGTTTGAAGTGATGAATATGTTAATTACCTGGATTTGATCATTAATACTGTATAATGTATTCAAATATTACTCTGTTCTCCATTAATATGTACAATCCTTATGTGTCAATGGAAAACATATAAAGAGTCTATGAGCAAAAAGAGTTTTTAGCCCTCACAAACTCGAAGTAGGGGGACACAGCACGCCTGGAGGCCACACACATGAAAGTCTGGGAGCGAAGACAGAAGAGAGAAGAGAGTGTGACCACTAGCCACATAGATTGGGAAACAGGGAGTGGGCCCTTTTAAGTTTGTGGGCAGATGCCTACATTTTCTATTTAAAGAAGTAGGGAGCCCAGGCTGGCAGCAGAGAGGTGCCTCTACATTCTCTCTGGCTACCAGCTCGAGTCGTTTGGGTATGGTGAAGAACTGGAAACTGTGTCAAGGGTGCCTGAGCCCTGCCTCTGGGACAAGAAAGCTAAATCCACATCCAAAACGGATACTGAGGCCCCTTAAAATTAAAAGCGTTCACTACACAGAGGGACTGCGTGAAACACTTGAATTTACTTGCTTCTTTATTTAACAGGCATGGAGAGCACCCGCTCCCTGCGGAGCCTCGGGTAAGGCAGGAGATCATGGAGAATCTTTATGACTACTCTCTTTTGGTTCTGTTTTGTGGAGATGGTCTGAAAAATAAACTGGGTTAAAAATGTTAAACCCATTGAGTGAGCCAAGGACTTATATGAGGAAACATTGGGAGAAAAGCAGAAAGCAATGATGCAAAGTAGAAGCATATTTGGGGGCAAAGTCACTTCAAATGGGAGCAGACTTGAAGGTCAAGATTCCTGCAGACAATAAGAAGAAAATGGAACTTTGAAATGTTAATAGTAAGTCACTCCTGGCAGACTGTGTCTTAATTTACACCAGTGTCCCCAGTCTGAACACAGCATCCAGCATTGAGTCTGCTCTTATCCACGTTGGTGAGAGGAACAAGTGAGGCTGGCCTGTGTCTTTGCTGCCACCCAATCCCCACATCCACCAGCATTTATGCTCACCTCCCAGTGGAAGATGTGACCTCCTCTCACACAAGGCTATTTCTTTGACTATGCTTGTGATGGAAGAGGCTGCCACTGCTCTCAGACCTCATCCCATTGGTTGGTCTCTGCACTCCCTGGGTCAGTTACCTCTTCCTCCAGTGTTTGGATGTGTTCAAGTCTCTCTCAACTTGAGAGTCACTACTCACCACATCTCATCTTCAGCCAATAGAAAATAGATTGGCGGTTACCAGAGGCCAGAGGAGGGGGCTGGAGTTGGGGGATGAAGGGGAAAAGGAGAATATAAATGTTTTTATTACCACTGAACTGTACACTTAAACTGTACACACTCCTTTCCTATATATTCATACTTGAAATAATGGAATGTACATGAGGTCTCTACTTTCTTTACTGTTCCCATCATCACACTGACATCTGACTTCTGCCTCCTCAAGAAAGCAACACTTGATGGTCATCAGTAGCCTTCTTATTGCTAAATCCAATGATCACTTTTCAATATGCATCTTAGTTGACCTCAAGGATTTTCAACCTGCCTCTCTCTTGAATAAAGCCCTTTTTTTGCTTCCTTAGCCCTACGCCAGCCAGGCTCACCTCCTACCTCTCTTGCTTTTCCTCAGATCAGCCACTTCTGTGTCTTCCTTAAGTATTGATGTGGCAGGTTGGGTTTCTCTATTTCATGACTGCAAAATAGATATGTACGTGTAGGGGGATTTTGGGAAATCCTCTTGGGAGATACACCTGAAAGGGAGGGAGGAAAAAAGATTGAGTTGACAGACAAGTTGAACTGTGATGCATTTGCAATGGAGACATCCTTTTTTTGGAAAGCTCTAGAGCTGAGCTAGCGCTTCAGAATGGTTTCACAGTGAGCCAAGAGGGTTTGCCTTTACAACCCCTCTCACCTGATCAGGCATCGGATGAGGGTTGTCTCCAGGAAGGGGATGGGACCCCGGGCAAAGCAGCTCTCTTTAAATGAGGGCAATTCTAAGGGAAGGCTCAGCCTCTGGGCAATGGGCGCCTCAGCCTAGAGGACAGATGGAGGTAGAGTATCATGACGTGTGACAATCAGCATTTCTCAAAATTTTGTTTTTGGCCTCTTGTCATCTCACTCTGCAGGCTCTGACTGGGTGAACCAACCTCCCCAGATTCCATTACTTTCTAGATCCTAATGACTTGTTTCTCCAGCTTAGACCTGTCTCCTGAGTCACCTGTGTAACATGCCACCTAATAACTGCAGTCATCAATAACCTCAACCTTGATATGTCATACTGCTAATAATACAACATTCATTATTGTTTTCCTCAAACACCAATTACCACCATTTCCTCAAGAGTCTGGAAACCTGGATACCACTTGAACCACTTTCTGCACATCAGTCCCAAACATGAGCGGTCTTTAAGCCTAGAGGCTCTACCTTCTAAACGTGTGCTGTGGCTTTCAAGGTCTCACCATCCCTCCTGCCAGTGCCACTGACAACCCAGGCTCCTCACTGCGATACCTGCCCTCTCCTCGGGGCTTCCTATGTCTCTGCAGATGTTCTTATTTGCAATGTGTCTTCACACCACAGGAAGTGTGATGGTTTAAAAATGCTCAAGTCTGGAGGCCATTATGTTAAGCGGAATAAGTCAAGCATAGAAAGACAAGTGTCGTGTTTTCTCACTCATATGTGGGAGGTAAAAAAGTGGATCTCAGGCTGGGTGCAGTGGCTCACACCTGTAATCCCAGCACTTTGAGAGGCCGAGGCGGGTGGATCACTTCATGCCAGGAGTTCTAGACTAGACTGGCCAACACGGTGAATCTCTACTACAAAATACAAAAATTAGCTGGGTGTGGTGGCCCCCCATGCTTGTAATCCCAGCTGGGTGACTGAGGCACAAGAATCACTTGAACCTGGGAGGCAGAAGTTGCAGTAAGTTGAGATAGCACCACTGCACTCTAGCCTGGATGACACAGCGAGACTCTGTCTCAAAGAAAAAAAAAAAGGTCTCATGAAAATAGAAAATAGATTGGTAGTTACCAGAGGCCAGAGGAGGGGGCTGAAGTTGGGGGGGATGAAGGGGAAAAAGAGAATATAAATGTTTTTATTACCACTGAACTGTAGATGTAAAAATGGTAAAGATGTTAACTTATATGTGTATTCTAATGCTCAAACCTGTTACCATTCACCTATCAATGCCATCTTCAGTGCCTCCTTACTGTTCATGTATTCACTCAACAACCAGCTACTAAGTGCCTAGTGTCAAGCCCTGTCCCATGTGTGGGGGCTGCGGTAATGACCACAATAAAGTCACTAGCCTTATTTGCTGTGGTCCATGGCACAGAAAGAGATACTAAGCAAATGCATGTGTCGTAGTATTAGTGGTAGAAGCAGATTAAGACAGGAGAGGGATGTCAGGGGTTGTGAACGCTCACGAGAGTCAGATAGTAGGAGGCCCAGCTGGGTGGAGTGTTTTGACCATGGAGGGATTTGGATTTTACGCTGAATGAGCCAGAAGATGTAGAGGTTGGAGGCAGCGGAATGAACTGTTCTAACCTACATTAAAAGGATTCCTCTGGCTCCTGTGTGAATAGGTTGTACAAGGACAAAGGAGGAGGATGGGTGCCTCAATATGAGGCTACTGCACTTGTCCAGGTGAGAGACATGGGGGTGTGGGGTGGGTGCAGAGGGCAAGCGTCCTTGTCTCAGGTGCCGCTTTTCATACTGGCCTCACCTTGAGTCATGCTTCTGGGCAGCAAGGGCCTCATGGGATGAAAAAAGCAGAGCCAGTGCCTAGCTCAGAGCCTGTCTCATTGTTGGTGCACCGTCAATGCTTGTTGGATAAATGGCAAGTAATTTTAAAAGAACAATATGATACCATGCGATCTTTGATCAGCAAAGACCCTCTGCTTCAAGGTAGAATATAAGGGTCTAACATAGCAGCCAATCAAATAAGCCACTTCTTTCAAGAATACTTCCCTGCTCTTCTTAACCAAATGGGATTAAAGAAGTTAACTTTTAGCAAAGTAACATTTGTACCTACAATAGTGGACAAAAACAGAGTTATGCAAAGATTATTACCAAAAAACAGCACTTTCCTGCCCCACTTTTCCATATTCCTAATTCCTGCTTTTCAAAGCAACTGTGTTCTACTCTTGACTGTTTCTTCTGGTATCACCTCCCTTATTTCTAAACACAATGCTATTACCACTTATATTAATCTGTTTTCACACTGCTAATAAAGACATACCCAAGACTCAGCAATTTACACAAAAAAAAAAAAAAAAAAAAAAAAAAAGAGGTTTAATGGACTTACAGTTCTGCATGGCTAGGGAGGCCTCACAATGATGGCAGAAGGCAAGGAGGAGTAAGTCACATCTTACATGGATGGTGGCAGGCCAAGAGAGAGCTTGTGCAGTGAAACTCTTGTTTTTAAAGCCATCAGTTCTTGTGAGACCTATTCACTGTCACAAGGACAGCACGGGAAAGACCTGCCCCCATGATTCAGTTACCTCCCACGGAGTCCCTCCCACAACACATGGGAATTTAAGGTGAGATTTGGGTGGGGACACAGCCGCACCATATTACTACTATTGATTGATGTTTTAAATGTAGATATAATCTATTGACTTTATGAAAGATGATGATATAAATTGTCCTACACCCTCTATACTCATGTTCCCTTTTTTCAACCTCTAGAAAGCATTATATCTCAATTTTGGTTAAATCATTCATTATGGATGACATGACTATGAAGCATTGTTCAAGGAATATTTACACAGCAATTAATGTATCTCCACTCTATTTTTTTTTTCCTGGAGTTATTAAATACCTTGTGTCTTTGTTTGCTTAGCTTTCTATTCACCTACCATTAAGTCATACCTAAACTCCCAAAAGATTCTAAATCACTCCTGCATCTGTTCAAATGTACTGTACATTATTTTCCTTTTTCCCCTTGCATATGCTTCTCAGATCCCTCTGGCTCTAGATTGCTCCTGTCCGGTCTGCTCTGTTGACTCTGGATCTGCTCCACAGCTGCCATTCAGGGACTTACCCATCACCATGACATGCTGTTTGCCCTGCCTTAGTTTTAGGAGCCTCACTTCCTTTATTTCTGTGACTCGGCTAAAACTGCAGTCTACTTCAAGTACCAGAAACCTGCGGGCAGTGTCTGAAACAAAGGGTTTCTGCCCCACAAACCAAGAAGTCTGAAGTCAGCAGTGTCTGCATTGGTTCAGCCACCTAAGTATGTCAGGGTCAGTGTCTGTGCGATCCTTTTGTGCTTTGCCTCAGGATTGCAGAGTGGCTGTTCCAGCTCCAGCCATCACAGTTACATTCCAGTCAGGAAGAAGCAGGGGTGTTGAAGGTCCTGGCTGTATATCTCTCCCTTGAGTAAGAAAGCAAAATAATTCTCGGGTTTTGCCCCAGAAGACTTCTGCTTTAGCCCTGTTGGCCAGAACTGGTTACATGGCTGTACCTCTCTAGGAGAGAGGCTGGGAAAGTGGAGTATCATGCTTGGCTGGGACCAGTCACGACCTATTGTTTGGGTTGGCATGTTGTGCTTTAAACAAAATTGGGTTCTTTTTTCAAGCAAATAGCAAGATGGATATTGGATAGCCAATGAGGAACAGCTGATTTCCTGTGGGTGCTCCTCTAGGTGGCTCAGGTTTAAGTCTAACAGGTCAGTTGCCTCGTAAGTTTGCTTCCCATTGTCTAAAATTCAGCTGTCCATCTCATGGGTTGTCGTCCCCTTCCTCACCTTTCTTGTCTTTGTGGCTTTACATTTAATGAATTTTTTTGTTGTCGTCTTACTGTGTGTTGTCGTCTTACTGTGTTCTGTCGTCTTACTGTTTCTGCTAAAAGTCCAGACTATCATCTTGACTTGCTCTGGACTGTCAAAGCTTTCCTTTAGTCCCTCATTTTTAACACCGCATTTTTTTCCAGAGAGTCCTTTACACATTCCCCGAGGGCAGGACATCTTTCTGTTCAGCTTTTCTTCCCTTCCAGAGCTAGGTTAAGTGTTTTGCTTATCGGGGTGCAGAGGACATATTTGCTTAACTGAGACACTTTCGGGAAATGAAATCTTATGTCTTATTCAGGTCGTCCAGGTGAGCTTCGGCAGTTTTCTTTTCTTCTAATTTCTGGCCTCTATAGAACTACAGATGGTGAATTACATTTTTCATGAGAAAGCAAGCAAAGTAAATGAAGCTCCTGGGGGCCGAGTTTCAGAGTCCAGAGCCAGGCAGAGGTATATTTTTAGTTGGAGGCTTCTGAGGTGGAGTAGTGACTAGAAGGAGGGAGGAGGAGGAGGTGAGCCCTAGCATCCGGAAGCACTCAGCGAAGCTTCAAAAGCCCTCAAAGAAGCTGGCTCTCAGTGAGTGGAGACAGACAAACTTCAGAGATTCATCCTGGGTGGGACCTGAGATAGAGGAGAGGAACCTGCTTCTCTTAACAGTTCGGCCACTGGGCCGGGCGTGGTGGTTCACACCTGTAATCCCAGCACTTTGGGAGGCCGAGGCAGACAGATCACGAGGTCAGGAGATCGAGACCATCCTGGCTAACACGGTGAAACCCCATCACTACTAAAAATACAAAAAAATTAGCCGGGCGTGGTGGCCGGCGCCTGTAGTCCCAGCTACTCAGGAGGCTGAGGCAGGAGAACGGTGCAAACCCAGGAGATGGAGCTTGCAGTGAGCCGAGAGAGTGCCACTGCAGTCCAGCCTGGGCGACAGAGCGAAACTCTGTCTCAAAAAAAAAAAAAAGTTCGGTCACTGACTGTGTGAACAGTAGCCAGCGGAGGCAGAAACTGAATGACTCTTCAGGACTCTGAAGGGGACTGTCCTATCTGGAGTCATCTGTTTGGGGCATTCGAATCTTGACTTTAAAAATCAGGTAGCCTCCATCCAACCTCAGCTCCCAGATGTAAGAGTACATGAAGTCTTTTAACTCAGACTTGATGAAGACAGCAGGATTTATTGAAAGAATGACCATCCCAACACTGCAATGAGCTAGATCCAGGGTTTATTTCACCAGTGTTAGAAAATAGGTGCAAGTTGGGATCCGGTACGTCTCTAGTCCCTTAGCTACTAATGTAACCAAGGAAGGAGTTTTAGGAAAATGAGGTTTCATATTCTCTCTTTAAAACAGCTTCATTGATGTATAATTGTTATAGAATAAATTGTACATATGAAACAGTTGATGTTTTGTTATGTGTCTATACCTACAAAACCATCACAGTAATCAACATGAGAGATAGTGGACAAATCCATCAGGTCCCTTTGTGACCTTTCCCTTTCCCTCTCCCCATCCCCAAGTAACCACTGATTGGCTTTATGTCACTATACATTAGTTTACATTTTCTAGTATTTACATAAGCGAAATCATACAGTATGCATGCATTCTTTTGTGTGTGGACTCTTATTTATTATGATTATTTTGAGATTTGTGTATGTTCAGTGTGTACCAATAGTTTATTCTTTTATCGCTGAGTAGTATTCCATAATAAGGATGCACTAGAATTTGTTTAGCCATTTACCTGTCAATAAACAATTGGGTTCATTCCTAGCTTTTCGTTTTGTTTTCTATCATAAATAAAACTGCACTGAACATCTGTGGATGTGATGTGGACTGGGGCCTTTCTGCATCTTTGACGTTATTCTCCTCCCACTGTGGTAGAGATTGTCACTGAGTCTCTGTTTTCTCCTGCCACTGTCCACGTTGCAGAGTTTACATTCTGCATCTCTACTAATGAGTTGTTCTGGAAACTTTTGCATCCTGCAGATACAATCTGCAAATGATTTGTTCTGGAAACTTTTGCATCCCGCAGATACAATCTGGAAAATGCTAGCTGGGGTGGAGTGATGTTGCAGCTTTTGGTCTAGCATGAGCTCCTGGGGTCTGAGCCTGCATTCCATTTCACATCTGTGTTCAGTATGGGCGTGGCACTTTAGTAGTTTGCTGCAGCACTAGGAGAAGGTATTTTTAAATCCTGTTGGTAAAAAGGGTCATCTCCTGCTAGGAGTCCACACCAAAACATGCCTCATCTCTTGGCAGTGACAGATGCTAAGGTGCTTTCTGTGCAACCCCATTAAGTAATCTTCCAGCAACAATTGATTGGCAATGGCTTAGAGCCTTTGATAAACTCAGGATGGATGATCACATAGGCTGCAACAAGACATTAACCAAGATCTCTCATGTTTCACTTTCTGAACCACAACAGGTTCAGATAAAGTTGGGTAACTAACAAATAACAGTGTGGATTCCACTGTTACTGTCTTTTCCAGCTTTTTAGTTGCAGTTCTTGCAAGGAACTAAGAGCTTTTTTTCCCCCCCCTCAATTCCTCATTAGCATCATGGCTTTGTTTTATCTTCATAATTTGTAGGTTTCAATATTAGGCTTTCCCCACAAGACTGTGCAACATACAAGTCAGGGCTGTGTCTCTGTCATTCTCTCTCTAACTCTGGGGTTTATTACAGTGTTTTGCTCAGTTAATATTTGTTGACTTTATAAAGAACGAAGAAGTCAGAGTTCCGTGTTCAGTCCCTAGCAATGTGACTCAGTGAGTGTGCTTGGACTACATTTTGGTCTGTTCAAGCTGTGGGAACAAAATACCATAAACTGGGTGGTTTATAAACAGCAGAAATTTACTTCTCACAGGTCTGGATGTTGGAAAGTCTAAGATAAGGATTCTGGCAGATTCAGTGTCTGGTGAAGGCCTATTTCCTGGTTCATAGATGGCACCTTCATGATGTGTCCTCGCATGGTGGAAGGGGTGAGGGGTCTCTCTCAGGCCTTTTCTATGAGGGCACTAATCCCATTCCCTGAGATTAGTGAGGGCTCCATTCCCATGGTCTAACACCCCCAAATGCTCTCACCTTGGGGGTTAGGATTTCAACATAGGAATTTTGGGGAAGACACAACATTCTGACCATAGCACCTCCCATTACAAACTATGACAGGTTGCATCACTTACACCAGGGGTCCCCAACCTCTGGGCCACAGACAGGCAATGGGGTCTGGGGGACCTGTGGTGTACCTGGTACTGGTCCGTGGCTTGTTAGGAACTGCACCGTGCAACAGGAGGTGAGCAGCAGGCGAGTGAGCGAAGCTTCATCTGTAGTTACACCTGCTCCCCATTGCTCACATTACCGCCTGAGCTCCACCTCCTGTCAGATCAGCAGTGGCATTAGATTTTCATAGGCGCATGAACCCTGTTGTGAACTGCTCATGCAAGGGATCTAGGTTGTGCACTTCTTATGAGAGTCTAATGCCCGATGATCTGTCACTGTCTCCCATCACCCCCAGACAGGACCCTCTAGTTGCAGGAAAACAAGCTCAGGGCTCCTACTTATTCTACATATGGTGAGTTGTATAATTATTTTGTTATATATTACAATGTAATAATATAGAAATAAAGTGCACAATAAATGTAATGTGCTTAAATCATCTGAAACCATCCTCCACCCCGCCCTCTTGGTACATGGAAAAATTGTCTTCCATGAAACCAGTCCCTGGTGCCAAAAAGCTTGGGGAAATGCTGACTTACACAACAGAAATTTATTTGCTAAGTTCTGAAGGCCGGAAGTCCAGGATCAAGGTTCTCGCAAATTTATAGCTTTTCCTCCTTCCCTGTCTCACCATTCCTTTCTTCTGCTTCCGGTGATCACGTTTTGAACTGTTTTTGCAAATTTATGTCTTGGGCTTTGCTCTTAAGGAAATCTAAAATAAGACACTATAGTTTTAGAAAAAGCTAAATAGTTTCTCTTTTTGAGAGTTCTCATAGAGTTTTATCAACTATTTTGGATTATGCTTATCTAATTATGGTATGTTTTGGCCATTGAACCTTTTAAAATTTATTATCTTGAAAGCATGTGCCTCACGGACTATAAACGTGCTTTCATTTAGTGTTGGTTTAACATATAGAAATACCAGAGCTTAGAGTGTCATTTTAGATGCCAATTAAACATCACTCAGCATTGAAGACATATAGTCTTCTTAAAATACAGTAGCAAAGGGTACTGAGGGTTGCACAAAAATATCATAACATTATGATCCCTTGATACAATTTACACAATTACACACTACACACAATTTACAACAACCGAACTCACATGAAAAGCCAAGGCATCCTGACTGGCAAGGCTTAGGCATTATGTAATGACAGATCTCTCTGTGAGATACGTATTTGGATTTCTCATTTGATGAAAAAATTGTGATGCTTCCAGAACAACAATATCGGTTTGATTTAGCTGATTTTTAAATTTTATTTTACATTAATTTCCAGGATCCACGTGCAGAACGTGCAGGTTTGTTACACAGGTATATGTGTGCCGTGGTGGTTTGCTGCACCTATTGACCTATCATCTAGGTTTCCTCCCCTCAACACCCCACCCCTCAACAGTCCCTGGTGTGTGTTTTTCCTCTCCCTGTGTCCATGTGTTCTCATTTTTCAGCTCCCACTTATGAGTGAGAACATGTGGTGTTGGTTTTCTGTTCCTGTGTTAGTTTGCTGAGGATGATGGTTTCCAGCTTCATCCATGTCCCTGCAAAGGACACGATCTCATTCTTTTTTATGGCTGCATAGTATTCCATAGTGCATATGTACCACATTTTCTTTATCCAGTCTATCATTGATGGGCATTTGGGTTGCTTCCATGTCTTTGTTATTGTGAATAGTGCTGCAATAAACATATGTGTGCATGTGTCTTCATAGTAGAATGATTTATATTCCACTGGGTGTATACCTAGTAATGGGATTGCTGGGTCAAATGGTATTTCTGGTTCTAGATCCTTGAGGAATTGCCACAATGTCTTCCACAATGGTTAAACCAATTTACATTCACACCAACAGTATGAAAGCATTCTTATTTCTCCACATTTTCACCAGCATCTCTTGTTTCTTGACTTTTTAATAATTGGCATTCTGACTGGCATGAGATGGTATGTCATTGTGGTTTTGATTTGCATTTCTCTAATGATCAATGATATTGAGCTTTTTTTCCATGTTTGTTGGCTACATATGTGTCTTCTTTTGAGAAGTGTCTTTTCATATCCTTTGCCTACTTTTTAATGGGTTTTTTTTTTTCTTGTAAATTTGTTTATGTTCCTTAGATTCTAGATATTAGACCCTTCTCAGATGGGTAGATTGCAAACATTTTCTTCCATTTTGTAGATTGCATATTCACTGTGATGACAGTTTCTTTTGTTCTGCAGAAGCTCTTTAGTTTAATTAGATCCTATTTGTCAATTTTGGCTTTTGTTGCAATTGCTTTTGGAATTTTCATCATGAAGTCTTTGCCCATGTCTGTGTCCTGAATAGTGTTGCCTAGGTTTTCTTCTAGGGTTTTTATGGTATAGGGTTTTATGTTTAAGTCTTTGATCCATCTTGAGTTAATTTTTGTATAAAGTATAAGGGAGAGGTCTAGTTTCATTTTTCTGCATATGGCTAGCCACCTTTCCCAGCACCGTTTACTGAATACAAATTTTTTTCTCCATTGCTTGTTTTTGTCAGGTTTATCAAAGATCAGATAGTGGTAGATGTATGGTGTTATTTCTGAGGTCTCTATTGTGTTCCATTGGTCTATATGTCTGTTTTTGTACCAGTAACATGCTGTTCTTGTTATTGTAGCCTTGCAGTGTAGTTTGAAGTCAGGTAGTGTTATGTCTCCAGCTTTGTTCTTTTTGCTTAGGATTGTCTTGGCTATACAAGACATATATGAAATTTAAAGTAGTTTTTTTTTTCTAATTCTGTGAAGAATGTCAATGGTAGTTTGATAAGAATAGCAATGAATCTATAAATTACTTTGGGTGGTATGGCCATTTTCACAATATTGATTCTTCCTATCCATGAGCATGGAATGTTCTTCCATTTGTTTTGGTCCTCTCTTATTTCCTTGAGCAGTGGTTTATAGTTCTCCTTAAAGAGGTCCTTCACATCCCTTGGTAGCTGTATTCCTAGGCATTTAATTCTCTTTGTGGCAGTTGTGAATGGGAGTTCATTCATGATTTGGTTCTCTGCTTGTTTATATTTGGTGTATAGGAATGCTTGTGATTTTGCACTTTTATTTTGTATCCTGAGACTTTGCTGAATTTGCTTATCAGCTTAAGGAGTTTTAGAGCTGAGGCAATGGCATTTTCTAAATGTAGAATTGCATCATCTGCAAACAGAGATAATTTGACTTCTTCTCTTCCTATTTGAATATCCTTTATTTCTTTCTATTGCCTGATTGCCCTGGCCAGAACTTCCAATACTATGTTGAATAGGAGGAATGAGAGAGGGTATCCTTGTCTTGTACCAGTTTTTGAAGGGAATACTTCCCGCTTTTGCTCATTCAATATGATATTAGCTGTGGGTTTGTCATAAATAGCTCTTATTATTTTGAGATATGTTTCATCAATATGTAGTTTATTGAGAGTTTTTAACATGAAGGGATGTTGAATTTTATCAAAGTCCTTTTCTGCATCTATTGAGATAATCATGTGGTTTTTTTCTTTGGTTCTGTTTATGTGTGATGGACTACGTTTATTTGTGTATGTTGAACCAGCCTTGCATCTCAGGGATGAAGCTGACTTGCTTGTGGTGAATACGTTTTTGATATGCTGCTGGATTCAGTTTGCCAGCATTTTATTAAGGATTTTTGCATCGATGTTCATCAGGGATATTGTCCTGAAGTTTTCCTTTTTTGTTGTGCCTCTGCCAGGTTTCGGTATCAGGATGATGCTGGCCTCATAAAATGAGTTAGGAAGGAGTCCCTCCTTTTCAGTCATTGGGAATAGTTTCAGAAGGAATGGTACCAGCTCCTCTTTGTACCTCTGGTAGAATTTGGCTGTGAATCTGTCTGGTTCTGGGCTTTTATCAGTCAGTAGGTTATAATTACTGCCTCTATTTCATAACTTGTTATTGGTGTATTCAGGGATTTGACTTCTTCCTGGTTTAGTCTTGGGAGGGCATATATGTCCAGGAATTTATTCATTTCTTCTAGAGTTTCTAGTTTATTTGCACAGAGGTGTTTATAGTATTCCCTGATGGTAGTTTGTATTTCTGTGGGATCAGTGGTGATCTCCCCTTTATCATTTTTTAATGTGTCTATTTGATTCTTCTATCTTTTCTACTTTATTAGTCTAGCTAGTGGTCATCTATCTGTTTAGTTATTTTATTTATTTTATTTTATTTTTTTAAAAAAACAGCTCCTGGATTCATTGATTTTTTGGAGAGTTTTTCGTGTCTCTATCTCCTTCAATTCTGCTCTGATCTTAGTTATTTCTTGTCTTGTGTTAGCCTTGCAATTTGTTGGCTCTTGCTTCTCTAGATCTTTTAATTGTGATGTTAGGGTGTCGATTTGAGATGTCTCTAGCTTTTAGTGCTATAAATTTAGTGCTATGAATTTCCCTTTTAACAGTGCTTTAGTTGTGTCCCAGAGATTCTGGTACATTATCTCTTTGTTCTCATTGGTTTCAAACAACATCTTGATTTCATTATTTACCCAGGAATAATTCTGCCTTAATTTCATTATTTACCCAGGAATAATTTAGGAGCAGGTTGTTCAATTTCCATATAATTGTGTGGTTTTGAATGAGTTTCTTAATCCTGATTTCTAATTTGATTACACTGTGATCTGAGAGACTGTTTGTTATGACTTTGGTACTTTTGTATTTGCTGAGGAGTGTTTTACTTCCAATGATGTGGCCAATTTTAGAATAAGTGCCATGTGGCACGAGAAGATTGTATATTCTGTTGATTTGGGGTGGAGAGTTCTATAGATGTCTATTAGCTCCACTCGATCCAGAGCTGAGTTCAAGTTCTGAATATCCTTGTTAATTTTCTGTCCTGTTGATCTGTCTAATATTGACAGTTGGGTGTTAAATTCTCCCACTATTATTTTGTGGGAGTCTTAGTCTCTTTGTAGGTCTCTAAGAACTTGTTTTATGAATCTGGGTGCTTCTGAATTGGTTGCATATATATTTCGGATAGTTAGCTCTTCTTGTTGAATTGATCCCTTTACCATTATGTAATGCCCTTCTTTGTCTTTTTTGATCTTTGTTGGTTTAAAGTCTCTTTTGTCAGAGACTAGGACTGAAACCCTTGTTTTTCTTGCTTTCCATTTCCTTGGTAAATTTTGCTCCATGCCTTTGTTTTGAGCCTATGTGTGTCTTTGCAAGCGAGATGAGTCTCCTGAATGCAGCATACTGATGGGTCTTGACTCTATTCAATTTGCCAGTCTGTGTCTTTTAACTGGGGCATTTAGCCCATTTACATTTAAGGTTAATATTGTTATGTGTGAATTTGACCCTGTCATCATGATGCTATCTGGTTATTTTGTACACTAGTTGATGCAGTTTCTTCATAGTGTCATTGGTCTTTATATTTTGGTGTGTTTTTGCAGTGACTGGTACTGGTTTTTCATTTCCGTATTTAGTGCTTCCTTCAGGAGGTCTTGCACGGCAGTCCTGGTGGTGATGAAATCCCTCAGCATTTGATTGTCCGAAAAGGATTTTATTTCTCCTTCACTTATGAAGTTTAATTTGGCCGGATATGAAATTCTGGGTTGAAAAATCTTTTCTTTAAGAAAGTTGAATATTCATTCCCCTCTCTGCTGGCTTGTGGGGTTTCTGCTGAGAGATCCACTGTTAGTCTGACGGACTTCCCTTTGTGGACGAACTGGCCTTTCTCTCTGGCTGCCCTTAACAATTTTTCCTTCATTTTGATCTTGGAGAATCTGATGATTATGTGTCTTGTGGTTGATCTTCTTATGGAGTATCTCAGTGGTGTTCTCTGTATTTCCTGAATTTGAATATTGGTCTATCCTGCTAGGTTTGGGGAGTTTTCCTGGATAATATCCTGAAGCGTTTTCCAGCTTATTTCCATTCTTCCCATCTCCTTCAGGTACTCCAATCAATCATGTCTGGTCTTTTTAAATAGCCCCATATTTCCCTGAGTCTTTGTTCATTCCTTTCCCTTCTTTTTTTCTCTGATCTTGTTTTCATGCCTTATTTCAGCAAAGTGGTCTTCAAACGCTGATATTCTTTCTTCTGCTTGGTCAATTTGGCTCTTGATACTTGTGTATGCTTTATGAAGTTCTCGTGCTGTGTTCTTCACCTCAAGCAGGTCATTTATGTTTCTCTCTAAACTGGTTATTCTAGTTAGCAGCTCCTCTAACCTTTAATCAAGGTTCTTAGCTTCTTTGCATTGGGTTAGAAACTTCTCCTTTAGCTCAGCAGAGTTTGTTATTACCCATTTTCTGAAGCCTACTTCTGTCAATTCACCCATCTCATCCTCCATCCAGTTCTGTGCCCTTGCTGGAGAGGCATTGAGATCATTTGGAGCAGAAGAGGCACTCTGGCCTTTTGGGTTTTCAGTGTTTTTTCATTGATTCTTTCTCATCTTCATGAGTTTAGTTTTGATCTTTGAGGCTGCTGACCCTTAGATGGGGTTTTTGTGGGAACATTGTTTTTGTTGTTGATGCTGTTGTTGCTTTCTGTTTGCTTGTTTTTCTTTCAATGATCAGGTCCCTCTTCTGTAGGGCTGCTGCGGTTTGCTGGACGTTCACTTCAGGCTCTATTCATCTGGTTTGCTCCCCTACCTGGAGATATCACTCAAGGAAACTGGAGAATAGCTAGATGGGTGCTTGCTCCTTCTTCTGGGAACTCTGACCCCGAAGGGCGCCAACATGATGCCAGTAGGATCACTCCTGTATAGGGTGCCTGACAACCCCTATTGGAGGGTCTCACCCAGTTGGGTGGCACAGGGAACAGGACCCTTTTAACGAATCACTTTGTCCCTTGGTGGAGGGGATGAGCTTTGCTGAGGGAAAACTCACTTGTCTGGGCTGCCCGGATTCCTCAGAACTAGCAGGAGGAAAGGCTAAGCCTGCTGGTTCACAGAGATTGTGGCCACCCCTATCCCTAGGGGCTCAGGCCCAGGGAGATAAGATTTCTGTCCCTGAGCCCCTGACTGGAGTTGCTGGAGTTCCTGTAGGGAGGCCCTGCCCAGTGAGGAGGGATGGGTCAGAGTCAGGCCTGAAGGGGCACTCTGGTCACAGTCTGCCACAGCTGGTGTGTTGGGCTGTGGTGGATACCTCTTGGGACCAAGCCATCCAGCCTTCCTGGCTCCAGCAAGGGAAAAACGCAGCCTGGAGCTATAGAGATGGCTGCCGCCCCTCCCCTATCCAGGGAGCTTAGTGTGTTAGGCAGCTCTCAGTCCCAGTGCTGGTTGCTGCCCCTCCTCTAAGGAATTTAAATGGCTTAGATAGCAGGGAGCCACAGCGCTGGTGCTGGTCACCCCTTCCTCCCAGAATTCCGCAGGCTCAAGTAGATTCTAGCTGAGAGCCCACTGAGAATCTGCGTGGCTCTGGAGTTGGGACCCTAGGCCCCGGTGGCGTGGGTTCACCAGTGGTATCTTCCAATCCGTGGGTTGCACAGTTCTGTGGAAAAAGCATGGTTTCCCTGGCTGGATAGCACACTCACTCACTGCCTTCCTTGGCTGGCGGGGGCTCCTCTGCCCCGTGTGGCTCTCAGGTGGGCTGCTGAACCACACTGCTCTTCCTTCCTCTCCGTGGGTTGCGCCGGCCACCTAGTCAGTTCTGGTGAGAGAACCTGGATACCTTGGTTGCGGGTGCAGGATTCATACCCTTTTATGGTTCTTTTCGATGGAGCCTCTGATCACTGCGGCTTCTAGTTGGCCATCCTGGCCCTGCCACCCTATTTAGCTGCTTTTATTTGTTAAAATGTTCCCTGCTTTATCACTTATTTTATCTTAGGGATGCTGGAATTATGTCGTAATGTGGCTTGTATGCATGTGTGTATTTTGTGTGCCGTGAGAGCTTCTTGTTGGCTGCTCATGATTTGGGGCACTTTGTTCTCCCTGTGGACGATTTTGGTGATACCTCACACATTCAGGTGGTTAGAAGAGTCCAATGATTTCAGCCAGTTTGAGACTTTGCCCAGACTTTATTAAATTGGCAATAAATGAGCTATTCTCCAGCCTCCTTGAGTGATAGCTCCAGGTGCGGGAGCAAACCAGATGAATAGAGTCCGAAGTGAACCCCCAGCAAACCACCACAGCCCTACAGAAGAAGGACCTCACCATTGAAAGAAAAACAAACAGAAAGCAACAACAACAGCATCAACAACAAAATATTCCAACAAAAACCTCATCTAAGGGTCAGCAGCCTCAAAGATCAAAACTAGACAAACTCATGAAGATGAGAAAGAATCAATGAAAAAAAAACACTGAACCCCCCCCCCCAAAAAAAAAATAGATAAGCAATAGTTGCTATCTTTTAAATCAAGGGTTGTAAACATGGCCTGGGGCTGAAGGTAGCTGCTTTGCATGTCACATGGAAAAGGCTTGACTATATAGATGTTCTTTGGCTTACTATGGGGTTATGTCCCAAAAAACTCATGATAACTTGAAAAGTCAAAAAAGCAATTAATACACCTAACCTACCGAACATCATAGCTTAGCCTAACCCACCTTAAACATGCTCAGAACACTTACATTAGTTGGGCAAAATCACTGAACTCAAAGCTTATTTTATAATAAAGTGTTGAATACTGTACACAAATGGGTGTTTTGAAGACATGACGGGATGTGAAAACACTAAACAGAGTATCCAAAAAACACTGTCAACACAGCACACTGTAGAGTGTTGGTTGTTTACCTCGTGATCCTGTGGCTGGCTGGGAGCTCCAGCTCACCACCCACTGCCCACCACCATGACAGCGTATTATACCACATGCTGCTAGCCCAGGAAAAGGTCGAAATTCAAAATCTGAAGTACGGTTTCTACTGAATGGATATTGCTTTCACACCATCATAAAATAATGAAATCATAAGTTAAACCATTGTAAGTTGGGGACTATCTATAGTCAGATAGAATAAAGCCAGTGACCAAAGATAACCAGAGACAGACAGGTGGACAGAAAGATGGAACACTATCATCACGGTCTGAGCTCAGGTAGATAGCTACACCTGAGACCAGCTTTATATAAGGACTTGTCAGTTGCACCAGTCAGTAATTTCCCTTTATTGCAGCTTGCTGAGCCAGTTGGTCTTGAAATTCTATCGCTTCCTACCAAAATTCTTGCTTTAGAGTATGTCATAATCTGAAATGTGTGGTAAATATTGTGCTTGGCTCTGACTCTCCTCCTCCCTGCTGTCCTGCTGCCTCTTATAGGAGGAGAGTATCTGTGACAGAGTCAGGGAGACGTGGGTTTGCAATCTGGTTTTAGCAAACGTTATTGTCACACACAGTTTGTGAGAGAAGTGTCATGGTGTCAGGTCAAGAAGGCATGTCCAGAGTCCCTCAGACCTGGGGTTTTAATCCCCGCCAAGTCACTTTCTAGCTTTGTGTGATTGAGTACATTTCATAATCTCTTGGAACTATTTTTCTGTAATATAATGTGGGAATCATACCTCCTAACTTTTGGAGTTTCTTTGATAATCACAGATGACTTGCTTTGCAATCTTGATAAATAATAGTTATTATTTTGACGATCTCTTCGGTTTTCCTTGTTCCTTAAAAAACAGTCTTTTATTAAATTCCTCCAGAGTGTTTTTCTAAATTTGCAAAACAAATAGATGAACCAAACGACAACAAAAACACTCAAACTTAAAATCTTTTGCAGGTGATTGAAGATCTAGCAAACAGAGGTCACAGGACAATTTGTTTTGGATACAGCATAATACAGTTTCTATTTCTGCATTCTCCCCAAAAAGGACTAAATAGTGAAGTTTACATTCATTGATTTGTAAATTCATGATCATAAACAATCTAATAAGTCCTCTTGTTTGCAAGACTTCTGTTGGGGGGCGCTTCTTGTTGTCTTTTTCCTCCAAAGATAACGGGGAAAAAAGAAAACAAAAATTTCTACATTTCTATCACCCCCACATTCTGTTGCTAATCAGTCACAATATTAAAGGCAGATGTGACCAGTCATCAAGAAATGGAAACAGCATTACTTGTGCACAAACTGTGTGTCAGGTATTCTGTATGCTTTTTTCTTTTCACTAACCCCTCACAACCTTGGGAGGTGCAGGAGAAGCTCAAGAGGAGTACCTTTCTTCCTGCAATGTCTTTTCAGCACCCTCTATTGGTAAAGTTAACAATGGGAAAATATTTAAAGGGCCCAGCTCCATTTTTTTTCAGAGCCGTCATTGAGAGGGTAATTTGCAGCTGAATGACAATACATTGATAAGTGGCATACTTGCAGCAAGAAATAAAATAAAATAACAAGGACTTCTCACTAAGGGAGAGAAATTGGTATTAAGAAAAGACACCTGAAAGCAATTTGGTTTTAAAAGAAGAAAATGTCATATGAAGTGGTATAGAAAAAAAAAAGATGACTGAGATTAGATTTTGGAAACATGAAATTAGAAATTTAAAAAGTGCATTTCAAGAATAAGGAATCGTAGCTTGGTAACGTTAGAACTATGATCAACATCTCTGTGCCTCAGTTTTCTCATTTGAATGAAAAAGATGGTAATAATAGAACTTACTCCTGAGGGCTGTTGTCAGAGACTGAATGGTGTATTACACAAAATGGATTTTAGAGCAGTACCTGTATTAAATGATCAACAGACATTACGTACTACTTTTAATTTTTAGAATGCATTAATTGGTTAAGTACTTATTTTGTCTTATAAAATTATAGTAATGTATTCAATCATTTCATTGGGTATGTATTTATTGAGCACCTACATACACTTCTGTAGACATTCAGGGTACATCAGTGGCCAAATCAGGCAAAAATCCCTAACAGAGCTAGTAGTCTAGCACGGAATGTATAAGCATTAATAGCCTCATGAGGTGTGTCTTGCTTTTCTTCTTCTCTCTTTCCCCTCTACCTTTTTTTTTTTTTTTTTTTTTTTTTTGAGACAGAGTCTCGCTCTGTGACCTAGGCTGGAGTGCAGTGGCACGGTCTCAGCTCACTTCAACCTCCACCTCCTGGGTTCAAGCGATTCTCCTGCCTCAGCCTCCTGAGTAGCTGGGATTACAGGAGTGCACCACCACGCCTGGCTAATTTTTAAAATTAGAGATGGGGTTTCACCATGTGGGCCAGGCTGGTCTCGAACTCCTGACCTCAAATGATCTGCCTGCCTTGGCCTCCAAAAGTGCCGGGATTACAGGTATAAGCCACCGCAATCGGACCCCTCTACCTTTTGAGTAAAGAGGAGGAGGAAGCTCTAGAACAGGAACTGGCAAACCATAGACAGTAAGCCATACCCAGCCCACCACTTGTTTTTGTAAATATAGATTTATAGGAACACAGCCATGCCCATTTATTTATGTATTGTTTATGGCTGCTTTCATGCTACAATGGCAGAATTGAGTGCTTGTGACCGGGACCAAGTGGCCCACAAAGCTGAAAGTAGTTACTACCTGGCACAGATTTCCCGTCCCTGCTCTAGAAGATGGCAGAGCTCCACGGATAGAGGGAGCCTGAGTGGACGAAGGAACGTCTGCCTCTTTCCCCAACACACCCTGATCCATCCACGTTAGACCACGTGAGTGAGAAAGGCACTTGCATTTAGGTTAAGCCTCTGAGATTTCAGGCCGTTTGTTATGGTGGTTAGCTTAGTGTTATTAAAGTGTCAAGCTTTCTAAGGGGGTCATCGATTTTACCAATGACCACTCTAATCCTTTAATATTTATATTATTCTCTTTCAGAGTGCCTGTTCAGTGTGTAGATTTTGTCTTTTTTACTTGATAATTGTCTATTCTAACTTGTCAATAGATATCTTACGCTTTTGGCAATTCTCTGACATTACTTTTATTGAGTTCATGAAATTCTATGTCTTTGAAAAAGTTACAATTGTATTTTGTAAACAGCTCCCAAAGTATTTGTATAACATTTGAAATACTTGACATGCATAGATTAATCAACAAGAAAACAGAGTTGTTCATGATAGAGCCTGGTTACATCAGGAACTCTTTTTTTGTTTTGTTTTGCATTATTTTTCTTTTTTCTTTATTATTTTTTTTAAAGCTTATTTATGACTATTTTTGTGTTAGGTTCATTTTGTTTTTCTACTCAACTTTGTAACTGTGAGGAGTAGATATCAAAGTATTCAGATGGGGCCACTCTCAAAGAAACAAAGAGGAGGGCACATCTAACGTCTCCTGGGGGAGCTGAGAAACGATTGACAGAGGACAAGACATTTGAGCTGAGTATTAAAGGATTAATATGAGTTTACCAAGGGAGAATGATTGTAGGATGAGTGGTTGTAAGTAGATATTAATGACTTGTATTAGGACAAGGAATTTTAAGATGTAGAGAGTTGTCAGTGGAAGCATTATATATATATATATATATATATATATATATATATATATGGCACACAAAGGGTGGATAGGTAGGGAAGTAATAGCAAGATTGTAAAGGCTTTGAACACTTTTCAATGAGTTTTGTTGAATTTTTTTTTTTTTAATCAATAAGCCACTGATTTAAAAGCTGTGAACTTGCCATTTCTGGTTCCGTGTCTCTGCTGTACCATCCATTCTATTTCTTCAAGAACGTCATTCATAGACAGAAAAATCCCTAAGACTGAGTGGAACCCAGTTTGAAAACCACTGCAGAAGAGAATGGGATGTCATAGAGGGCTTTGAAGTGGTGAAGGGACGTGAGAAAATCTGTGCTTCAGCTAGACCATGCTGGTGTCATGTGAGAATGGACTGGAGAAGGAGAAAATGGAGCCAGAATAACATTTAGGAGAATGAAGTCAGTGTTCACTGCAGCTAAGTTCAGAACCAATAATGATAAAGGCACCTTATAAATAGATATGGGTTGAAAAAAAAATCCATAACCATTTTAGGAGTAGGCAGAACACCCATTATATATCTTATTTGAAGAGCAAGAGCCCTTTATTACTGTTTGTTACTCTAATGTCATTGAGATGAAAGTTCATGGTATGCTTTGGTGTCCTCTTTTAGTGGCAAGAGCATCTGGTTAAAGGGAGGGTTAAAGGAGGCATCCGGATAAATAATGCCAATTTTGGAGCATTCCTGTTGGGAAAATGAAAAATCTGAGTTGATTTCTGGCCATAAAGAGTAGAGTATGAACTACCACTATGGTTTTTCCAGTTAAACCAAATTCTATGAATAAATGCTAAGCCCAAAGCTGAACAAGCCAGGAGCTCAATATCTTCCATGCCCAGTTGGGCAAAGGCTGTTAATATGACTTTGTGGTTGGTAAGATACACCAATTTCAAACTCATATGGCCAGAGATTCCAGGATGGTAAAAGTATAAAAGAAATAAAATGGAAGTACTAACAACTGTCATAGTTATTTGGTACTAGAACGTTATTATTATTAACTGCCTTCTTTAAAACACCCACTATGGACCCAGGGATTTGCTTATGTTGCATTTAATCTTTACAAGCACCTGCTTGGTTCAGTTAGTTTAGTCCTAGACTTCCTCTAAGGTCAATTTCACATGGCATTTCCTCCCATGAAGCCTACCCTATCCTGTAGCAGTAGCTACTCTCCAGTCTCTGATTTTAAAGGCTTTCCTCTGAGCACTCCTCATCACATTTAGTACTTTGCTTGGGATTTCTGTTAATTTGGGGCTGTTGCTACTTCCCCTCCTAGATGCTTAATTGATGACAGAATCTGTGTCTAACTCATCCAATCTTCATTTGTCCTTGCATTCTTCAAGAAACACCTGTCATTCACTTCTATGGTAGATGCAGGAGGTCCAAAGTGAACAAGGCCTGGTGCCTTTGCAGAATGAGTTCCCATTTCCATGGAGAAAGAAGACAGTTAAACATAATTTCAGAGTGTCCAGAGTAATTGCAGACACTTAGGCTGAGTGTTGAACTATGAAAGGGTAAAAATAGAGGCAATGATTTGGAGATGCTGGGGGTCAACATCGCACTTGCAGTTGGGCTGCAAATTGCAGTTCAGATGGTTGGGGTATAGGGCGGCTGCTGGAGAGGGATGGGCCATTAGTCTTCAGAGGCAGTTTTGAGAGTCATTTATTCTACCACTTCCAGTGCAGCCTCTGCGACAAAATAGGTACTCAGATGTCTGTTGAGTCTCTTGCTTTCACTCACACATGGCATTTCTCATAAAGCCCTTTGATACCTCTCGTGTGATAGTTCAACTCAAAAACTTTGTGGAAGGTGATGATAGAATAAGAAAGCAATGTTTTGAAGACCTGGATGTGAGATTTGATTTCCTAGCCCTTTCTTGGCCTCTTCTGCTTTTGTTCTAACTGAGAAGCCTGCCTTGAAGTCAGCAGAAAGTTTGGGTTCTTGGCGGGACATAAGTTCAGGCCCTTAGACATTCTATTTTTAATAGACAGGCATGGTCGAGTTTTGTAAATGAAAAAAAATCAATAAGGCTTTGATATAAAGACTTTGCTTTTCATTTTTTTTCTCTCTTTTTTGAGTACTTTTTTTTTTTTCAGTTGGGAGTGAAAGTCACTGTGTACTGAAAAAAAAATTATGTCCACAGATGAAATATGTTTTCACTGATGTTTTTTGATCAGCTCAGTGCATACCAAGTGCCTTCAGGTACCCAGGGTCCTGCTGGAGCTGGGGCAGGCATGTGGAAACTGAATTTGTGCATCTGTTGGCATTTTTGTGATCTTTTTGATTATTTTTAGGGTGTCTGTGGGAAGTCAAAGTTTTCATGGTTTATTAAATTTAGAAATAGAGAGAGCTCACCAGATAAATGGAGCCTCCCATCCACAAGGCAGGAAGTCTTCCCTCAGTCCCAGTCCTTGCCAATTATTACACGCACTCGGTGTCAAGCTCTAATGAGCAATTTATCATGTTATTCCTTGTAACCCTTTGATAGGTCTCCATTGTTTGAAGCCCAGATTCCTTAGACTGCCCTTCACAAAACAACACAATTTGACCTCAACCAGAAGCTCTTGGCTAAACATTAGAAGATCCAAGTTCAAGGTGCGGTGAGGTTGCTGATTGTTCGTGTGACTGTGGGTGTGTCTCCTGGCCTGCTTCCCTGGGTTGAAGAGCCTCCACAAAGCAATTTTGTTGGGCAAAATGATCTCTAAGTTTTCTTTCAGTTCTTTGTTTTGTTTTTGTTTGAACATTCTTCATCTGTCTTAAAAATTTTCAAACTTACCTCCCACTAGTATTTACTGAAGATCTACTATATGCCAGAAAATTCAGATATATTATCCCCTCTGCTGTTTACATAATAATAAACATATTAGGCCGGGCGCAGTGGCTCACGCCTGTAATCCCAGCACTTTGGGAGGCCGAGGACGGGCAGATCACGAGGTCAGGAGATCGAGACCATCCTGGCTAACATGGAGAAACCCCGTCTCTACTAAAAATACAAAAAATTAGCTGGGCATAGTGGCACCTGTAGTCCCAGCTACTCGGGAGTCTGAGGCAGGAGAATGGCATGAACCCAGGAGGCGGAGCTTGCAGTGAACCGAGATCACGCCACTGCACTCCAGCCTGGGCGACAGAGCAAGACTCTGTCTCAAATAAATACATAAATAAATAAATGATAATAAACATATTAGCATGTTAGAGGAAAGGAAGTGGAGATCTATGGTCACATTGCTGGAATCTGGCAGAATGATGACAGAGTAATGGCTCAGATGATGTCCTAAGAAATGGGACCCTCATTTGCTCTACCTATTGTCCAATATTATGAGTAGTACTAAGCTGATAGGACTTAAACAAATGGAGGGTGCAAAGTCTTAAAGGGAAAATAAGGTGAGAACTGGTTCTAGTCTTCACTGAAGGAGCCTCAGTAATATGTAGCCATATTTTTTAAAAGAGACATAAAAGCAAATACGTAAGGACAATTTGGTCTTGTGAAAATAATGTCGTGTTAGCCACAAGGACAGATGTTTTGTCTGTTTTATGTGTTGGGTATACGTGGAATAAACTATTTTTAAACCGGGATTCAAAAGCCGTGGACATCATTTCTATCTCCATCACTAATTTATTGTAACATTTTTCATCATCTTAGTTTAGTGGATTAAAATTCTAGTATCAAAGTTTTTTCATTAATAAAATCAAATGGTTGGATAGCAGATGATTCTTATTCTCAGATTCTAGGAAACAATGGAGAATACTGCATTAGTAAAAGTTACAAATATTTTATCTGAAAGACTCAGAGATAATACTTGATTATCTAGAATAACCTCTTTTTCTGAATAGGCTAGGGGCTAAAGGAAACTGTCAATTAGCTCCAAAGCAAAGCTCATCAAACTTCCAGTCAAAAGGAAGAGGGTTTAAATACGTGCCACTCAGAAGGTTTTTATTCTGTCAGTTAAGGGCTTCTCTTGTATTTTCAAATTCTCTTTTCATTAGATTCTTTCTTTCACTCTATTAATATGTTTAAGTCTCTGCATCTTTAACATAGATCATTTATTTGAGCCAATGCTTCTCCTAGTTACCTCTCTTTCTCTTGTCAGCTATTCCTTCCTCTTCATCTAATATTTACTTGAAACCTGGGATACATAAGTTTCAGCCTTCAAAACTCCACTGACATTAAGTTTCCCAAGGTTTCCCAAACCATCTTTGGTGGTGATTTCCGTGAACCCTTTCTTCATTTGGCAGGGCTACTTCCTCCTTAAAATGCTCTGCTCTCTAGATTCCGTGCATGTTCCTCCCACCCCCAAATCTCTTGGTAGATTTCATTCCACTTCTCAGGTTTTTGTGGGCTCTACTTATTCTTCTGTTTAAATATTCCTATTTTGCAGGGTTATGCTTTCAGTCTTCTCATTTACACACTCTTTCCCCAGAGCTCCCTCTAATGACACCAACATGTGTATCTCTGACTTCAGACTTCTATCCAGCAGCCCTCTGCATGTGAGTATCTCCCCATCCCCAGATATCCTCTCCCTCTGCTCTTCATCTTAGTGAACGGAACATCAATCACTCAATTGTCTGAATCACAATTGAGGCACTATCTTGGCTGATAAAATAATCGTTAACATTACTTAGTTGTTTACATGGATTGGAACTCTGCTAAACTCTTTATATGAAGCATTTCATTTAAAAGTCGCCACAATGTAATCATGAGATTTTTATTATTATTTTTATTTTATGGATGAATTTTTTCGACTATCCCTTGCTATCTTTTCCCCAAGTTTCACTCAGGCATTTATGTCCCTGCCTAGAATATGAAGGTGTTGGACTAGATGTTGTCTATCACCCCTTTTTGCTGCAATACTTATCTTTGACTTCCAAGTTAGAATTGGAGGCTCTTTCTCTCTGCTCTGTCAGGACTGTAATAACCACGTTTCCTTGCACTCACAATGCTATTCTAATTCTTTCCTGGCTTGTGCGTAGCCCCATTGAGATGCGGTACCTTCTCTGTTGTTGCATCCTTTTTGTCCCTAGCATCAAGCACAGTATCTGATGTGTTCACCGTAAGTATTCGTTGAACAAATAATTAAATTCTAATATAACTTTTTTTATACTTTATGGTTGACTTTAATTTAACCTGTCCACATTGGAAAACAATTATCCATTAGCTTGTAAAATTAAACATTCACATAGGCAGTTGCCCAGGAATCGTACCCCTAGGTATACACCAAAGGACAACTCTTGCGCAGGTATTTAGGAGACATATTTAAGAATGGGAATAGCAGTACTTTTGCATTATTATACTATTGGAAACCACCCAAGTGCTCACTAAAAGGGAGTAGATGAAGATATAATGGTACATTCACATAATAAAATAGTATGCAACTGTAAAAATGAAGGAACTATGATCACGCCCAACAGAGATAAATCTTATTAGCATAATGTATGGTTGAAAAGCAAAACAGACTGTTTTCAGTCTGACAGTCTTTTTGTAAAGTTAAGATATAAGCAAGACTAAATAATATCTGTAGTTTAGATATATGTGCCTGTGTTGTATACATGTGAGTAGGTGATGAAGATTTTATAAACTAAAAGTAAATTTAAAGATCCACAAAACTTAAAGTAATTATTATCTTTGGACTTGGTTGGGAGAGAAAGGCAAGGAAATTGGAAGAGGAGAGCCTTAAATTAAGTAAATGGTAAGGTTCTTATTCATGGATTGGGCAATAGATATATACCTGCTTTTACATGATTAAATTATAAGGAATGACATGAAAATAAGCATGGATCATTGATAGTGTTTCTTGAACCAAGACCTGTAATTACTCAACCTTTGTTTATGGTAACACAAAATAAACACAAAAATAAATTCTGATATTTTGAATTTTATCTTCCTGTAACCCACATGACAGAACCCCCCGTCCCCCCACCACCACCCACTTGCCATTCATGTCAGGATAGTGCTAGGATTTAAAAAGGAAAGTGAAGAATCCAGACGATCTGTGGAATATATCACAAGGAAGACATTTTCTATCTGTCATCTATCTTATCTACCCATCCATCCATCCATCCAACATGCCTCTCTCTGCCTTTTACTCTCAGGCAACTGACAGATTTAGAACTTGTTTATAAACTGCTTGAGAGAAGAGGCCACATCTTTCATCTCTGCACTCTCCACAGTGTCTTGCTTCTGTTATAACTACAAAAATTTGGGTTATATAAAAAGAGTAGAAAATATAGAGGAGTACTCATTAAACAGTTGAAACACACACTTACCAAGCAATGGGACCTTAATCTGTGTATCTCTAAACAGTTAGGGATGATACTGTTCATCTCACAGATTCCAGTGATGAGAAAATGGAGGCCCAGATAATGAAATGGGCCTAACTACGTTCACACAGTGAATTAAGAGCAGATCTCAGGGCCTGGCAGGGTGGCTCATGCCTGTAATCCCAGCACTTTGGGAGGCAGAGGGAGGCGCATCACTTGAGGTCAGGGGTTCGAGACCAGCCTGGCCAACATGATGAAACCCTGTTTCCACTAAAAATACAAAAATTAGCCCAGCATGGTGGTGAATGCCTGTAGTCCCAGCTACTCATGAGGCCGAGGCAGGAGAATTGCTTGAACCTGGGAGGCTGAGGTTGCAGTGAGCTAAGATTGTGCCACTGCATGCCAGCTTAGGCAACAGAGCAAGACTCTGTTCCCGCCACACCCCCCCCCCCGACCTGCCCAAAAAAAAAGCAGATTTTTCCATTTCTCTAGGCTAGAAGTTTTCCAACCTGGTTGCACATTATACTCATGTAAGGAGCTCCTAAAAGATACTTTTGCCGGACACTGCTGGCCTAGATATTATGATTTAATTAGTCTGAGATGGGGCCTGGAGATACATGTTTTGAGCAAGCTTGCCAGGTGATTGCAATGCACAACTACTAACTCTCACGCCCATGTTTTCCCTGGAAGTCCTCCTGGGAGTTGGGTTATCCACTGGTATGACTAATGATTGTTTCAGGCTCCTATGTGCATCTCCAGGGTTCAGTCTCCTCAGCCTACCTAGACACGATAGGAACCAGAGGGGGTAAAAAGCCACTGAAACTGCAGGAGAAAGAGAGGGGACTTGATAGATTCAAGAGGAGAAGCTGAGTCTCTCTTGCACATAAGGGAATTTTGAAGAATGTAATTTATTTCTAATCTTTATGCTGTGCTCTGATTAATTTTAAAAAAGAGATTCTTCATAAATCTCTCACACTTCAGTCAAGTGAGCTTCCAGGAATGAGAAAACACTAAAGATTATGGTGCTTTGAAAATAAACCAGATCTCCCTCCCTCCCTCCCACCCTCCCTCCCTCCCTCCCTCCCTCCCTCCCACCCACCCTCCCTCCCTCCCTCCCTCCCTCCCTCCCTCCCTCCCTCCCTCCCTCCCTCCCTTCCTTCCTTCCTTCCTTCCTTCCTTCCTTCCTTCCTTCCTTCCTTCCTTCCTTCCTTCCTTCTTCATAAATCAGCCACTAATGGACTCTCCACTGTGTGCTAGATTGTTGCTCAGATACAAGTAGTGACTGGAGAGAGCAGTGGATGAAACAAGCTGAAAAAGACATGGGGCCTACCTCAAAAGCTCTAAACTTGAGTAAATCAGGAACACTTCTGCGGGAATGCCTTGCCAGAGAACCCTAGAGACAATCAAACAACTTGAGTATAATTTCAAAGCAGATTTATATCCATGTATTCACATTGTTGTATGGTTTTGTGAAATCCAAAATAATAGTATATTTTTGTATTTTTTTTTTTTTTTTTGAGACAGAGTTTTGCTCTTGTTGCCCAGGCTGGAATGCAATGGCACAATCTCAGCTCACTGCAACCTCCACCTCCCGGTTCAAGCGATTCTCCTGCCTCAGCTTCCTGAGTAGCTGGGATTACAGGCATGCACCACCATGCCCAGTTAATTTTGTATTTTTAGTAGAGACGGGGTTTCTCCATGTTGGTCAAGCTGGTCTCGAACTCCCGACCTCAGGTCATCAGCCCACCTTGGCCTCCCAAAGTGCTGAGATTACAGACGTGAGCCACCGCGCCCAACTCGAATTCTTTTTCTTAAAGTTGTCTCCCAAATTGTATGAGCTCATGGCTCTGTGAACCATGCCTACTACTACCCTAACTTTCTTCCACAATTCTTTTCCTTCAGCATTTATTGAACACGTATTTCCTGATTCAGTCTGCACTCTGTGATTGGTTATTTGGCACAAGTAACACAGGGCTGAGGGTTAGCTCAGAGGACAAGTAGCCTGGGGCTGGTACAGGAGCCCAGCTGGAAATCTTTGCTTAATGTATTCCTATCATGAGAGTCATCACACACATCTGTATTTTAAGTGCTGTGAGAAGTAAAGAAACCTGGGAAATTTTATTAAAATCTGCATTTCTAGACTTACTTAATCCAGATTCAGATTCAGGAAATAATTTTTTTCCTTTGTAATAAAACATATTAGTATTTTCTGGAACTCGTGCTCCACTTTGAGGAACACTGAATTGGGAAATGAGACAGGTGTCTCAGCAGCCTATTCTGGTGTTGGTGGAAACGGGGAGTCATGCTTGCATTAATTATGCAGTTGTTGTTGAGTGCCAGTTAGAGGTTAGGTTCTAAAGTAGATGCTGGGGATTCAGTGGAGAGCAGAAACAGATGTGGTCCTGCTTTCAAGGAGCTTATAGAAGAGACAGACATATGTCAAAAGGATGCATGATTATCAGTTCATATGGTTTAGCTCTGTGTCCCCACCCAAATCTCATCTCAAATTGTAATCTTCACATGTCAAAGGAAGGACCTGAAGGAAGGTGATTGGATCATCGGGGCAGTTTCCCCCATGCTGTTCTTGTGATGGTGAGTCCTAATGAGATCTGATGGTTTTCTAAGGGGTTGTCTCCCTTTCGCTTTCTCTTCTCCCTCCTGCCACTTTGTGAAGAAGGTGCTTGCTTCCTCTTTGCGTTCTGCCATGATTGTAAGTTTCCTGAGGCCTCCCTAGCTACGTGGAACTGCAGGTCAATTAAACCTCTATTCTTTACAAATTACCCCATCTCAGGCTCTTCTTTAGAGCAGTGTGAAAACACACTAATACATCAGCTTTGATAAATACTATAAAATGAAAGCAGAGAGGGCAAGGGGGTACCTGTATAAAGTGGGCTAGCACTTTATCTTGACAGTCTAAGAGAATATCCTTGGAAAAGTGACAAATGAGTGGAGATCTGAAAAATAAATAGGAGTTTCACACATAAAAGGTTAGACTGAGGAGCTGCAAGAGAACTCCAGGCAGTAGAGCAGTGCACGCAACCCCCTATGGAGGAGAATGCATGGCATTGCTGAGTGAGTGAGGAAGTGGTCTGAGAACTATCTTTATTCTACCCTCTGCTTCCTTGTTGAGCCTTTGGGATATTTTCTTTTTCCAGCACCATAAAGATTATATGTTGACTTTGAATCACCTCTGTGGACTGCTAGATAATATCTTCATGGTACTGACCTGAAGGCATTTCAGAACTAAAGTTCTAAAGAGAGATGATGTTTCCATGCCAATGGCATTGGGTTCACAAAGCAAGTATGTGATGCTCCTTTCCAAAGCCTTGTGCATGCTCTTCTCTTGACACTTTGTCCAAGGGATACTTCCTTGAGTTAACTACCTGCATTTTGTTGAAAGAGTGCAAATTGCTGTTATTTTTCTTTTTGCTTAAAAAATATGATATTACATTTAAAAAATATGATAATTTGAACTCTCCTCTAGAAGGAATCTTATGTATGGCAGAATTTGGTACACATACCATAGTCACTAAAAATACAATTTGGAATAAGCTGCCTGTTAGCCTTGGAATTTGAGGTATCAGTGACTGTCTTTTTCAGCCCTATGAGTGCTGATGCTTTGGCTGCAAACATGCTCCTCAATTTCATTTCCATAAATCATTCTTTTATGGAAAGTCCCTTTGCTCGGCTCTGAACCTGCATCCAAAGGCAATAGAAATCCTCCCATGCCTGGAATAAGTCTGCAGGATGAGGCTAAGCAAAACCTCAGAGATCTGGGCTGTGCTCCTCAGGAAGGTGACCCCCTCTAGAGAGAATTCCTGAAGCAAAACTTTCTTTCAGATCCAGGCAGGAGTTGGGCTGGAAGCTGACCCTGAGACTAGAATTTAAGTGCAGGTGATTCATTTAGAAGATGATGTTGGGAAACAACAGCAGGGGAGGGGTAATATAAAAGAGCAAGAGAAGGAAGCCAGCAAAGTGTATATTGTCAAGAAAGTCACTGCTATGGACAGTGGGAGTGAATTCTTTGGGAAAACTTTGGGAGCCAGAGTAGGGCATAAACCTCCGAGTCCTCCCACCTGGTGTGCAAGGATGCCGCAGTAGTTAACCACCAACTCTGCATCTTTCGCTATTGAGGGAAACCTTCAGGGTCTTCCAGCTTTCCTGTATACAGGTGGCCCTGGGATTCAGGAAGCACCCTCCCTGTATAGAGGTGGGTAGTTAGTGGTTAGAAGAGGTCACCAACAGTGTCTGGCACAAGGTTGACTCCACATGAGCCTGGGCTTGCCAATGGTCTTGGGAAAACAAAAAGCTATTTTTAAAAGGGGCAGAAATGAATGGTAAATGGGCTGTGCATCTTGGGCAGAAGTCCCTTTTGGGAAGAGGGAGGCTCTTTCCTAATAAGGTCATGACAATGAAATAAAAGGCAAATCTGCACATTTAATACACACAGTGCTTTCTTTAGATGGCATGTGCCAGGATGACATGCCAATGTGTCAGTTCCTTTTTATTTGCCAAGGTGATGCTACGTCATTGGGTTCTTTTTCATGCTAATAAATATTAAGGAGGTGTCAGGGTTCTTTCTCTTGTTTTTTAAAAAAAGTATTGCCAACATTCTTTAACCTATTCTTGTCGTTCAACCATAGTCTTCTGTGGCCTGGAGATTGGAAAATCAGTTAAGAAGGGAATATGGGATAAGCACTAGATAGGAGAGGCTGTTTACAGTTTATTCAAATAGGGAAATGCACATTTTCTTTTTCTTTTTTTTCTTTTTCTTTTTTTGTTATAGAAAGTATTGAATACACTGCCAAGGTTGAGTTGGAGATAGAGCATTAGATTTTCCACATGTTGCTTTTTAGGACCAGCGGTGTTTTATTCCCTTGGAGATCTCTGCAAATAGAATTTGGTGACTGTGGCTATTATCATACCAACCTTAACCTGGACAGATGCACTTGGCTTATTATGTAAGAAGCTTAACAGCTGGCTACTTGAGTCCCTTAGAACACTGGGTTAGAAAGCAAAGAAGCTAGTACAACTGTGCACAGGCCAACATAATTTTTCACTTCATAATATTAATAATATCTAATGTCACTTTTCTGACAACTCTTCACTGCCACCACTAAAATAAGGTTATTTCTCAATAGGAGAAAACAGGGAATAGAGGTTAGATCAATCTACTTTCAATTTCACTAACACTTTTAAGGTGTTTCTCTACGGCAAGGTCTGTGTAGAAAACAATGCTGATGCAGAGAAGGAGAATCACTGGTCCTGCCTCTGGAAATGTACAGCTTGGGAAGGGACGATGATAAGGAGTAGAACACACTTACAAAACAGCTGGTAGCTATTGTAGCAGAGCTTTCTATGGTGCATGATGGATGGAGAGAGGAGGAAGAAGCTCTTGGATGAGTCTAGCTGGGAATTGCTGAAGATGTGACTCAGGGCGGGAGGAGTGGGGGGGTTCAGTCTGGAGCTGGCTTCAGTAGAATTTGCTTGTGGTGCATGTGGGCCAGATGATTATGACTTCTGTGTGGGAGGTTGAGAAAAGGCACAGGTTGAGGGCTTGGGGGGAGGAGATGAATTCTGGTACATGTTACATTTGGAGTGCTATGAGACATTCTTGTAGAGATACCAGGTTGGGTGCTTGAGGAAAATATTTGTCCTGGAGGTAAGGGTTTAAGTGTCAACAGCATGGATTTCCATCTGCCACAAATGGGTAGAAAGTGATTTCTTTAATTAAAGTAGGGAATATAAGGTGAGAGTAGAATGGGACTGGGAGAAGAAAGAGAACACATCAAGAACACCATAGGTCATCAATATATTTCTTTTTCTAAGGTAGAGATTGGAAAGAACTAACATTCTATCTGGTGCCAGACTATTTTTCATATGCTGTTTCTTTTACTTCCCACAATAGTTTGATGATAGGAAGTGCTAGTCCCATTTTACAGGTGGGGAAACAGAGACCTGGAGTGATGGTGTGGATGGCCAAGTTTACACATCTGTTGGGGAGGATGGGGCTGACGTGTAACTTCCTTCATGCTTTTAGCATCCAATATCGATGAAACAGGAAATGGGAGACAGAAAGATAGCATTCAAAATGTTAATATGAAATAGGAAATAAAAAATTGCATTCAAAATGACAGCTTTATTACACAGAAGGCTGGTTGGATACTAGAGTTTAGATATGTGGCATGGCAGGTGTCCTAAGTCTTTACTCCAGAATTGAATTTACCAGCTCTCTTAGGTCCATTGGTCAGGCCAAAATGTGTGTAATATGAGCTTATGGTAGAGGAGAAGGCTGACCCTTGAGGTCAGAATGAGTTAATCCCTGTATGCCAGAAAACTCTCCTTCAACATTTCCATTCACTCCCCTCCTCTGGGTGAGTGATGGGTAGAGAGAGGGTGAAAGTGTTTCTCCAGCAATGTTCCTTCTTAGGGAGTGAAGCAGAAATTTATTTTCCTCTTTGGAAATATAAGTAGCTAGTAAGCTTTTGATGATATGTAGTCAATGGGATTCGAACCCAGGTTCAAAAGAGTCTTGGATCCAGTTTTATCACTCTGCAATAGAGAGCACCAGTTAATAACATAAACTTTAGAACAACAAAATTAGACATTTTCAGGCACACAGTTATTTCTCATGCTTAACATCCCACTCAGCCCCTTCTAGGAAGAATCATCTTTTTGGAAGCTTGGCCCTGGCTTCACATCCTAGCCTCATCTCACTTTTCCCTGATGAGAATGAGAACCTAGCATTATTCACGAGGCTCTGACTCTGTCCAGGTACAAAGACAAGACCACTGGGTAGAGAAAGTATGAATCCTCCCTTTCTCCTTAAGTAGTACTTGGAATTAGTGTTTCTTTTTGTGAGGATAGGAAAAAAAGTGTTTTTTTCTTTTCTTACAACATCAACATAACACAGCATATTCTACCCCACTTCACTTCTGGTCATCAAAATGTGTATGGGATTTCTCCCCATACAACCAATTCTGAGACAAAAACCAACTATGTGTGCTTTAATTCTGTTCATTCTGATCTTGACTTGGAGTGAGTTGAGTTGGGTTGACATAGGTTAAACTGACTTGTGTTGAGTTAGAATTGGAATGAACTCAAGGCAAAGAGATATAAGAATACCTCCAGCCAGTGAACTAGGATACGGGAAAAATGAACCCAACTCAACTGACAGAATGAACAGATGAGATGTTATGCAGGTCAAGGGAGGAAGCTATATGAATGAATCAAACATTTATTGAGCACCTACTAAGTGCTTGGTGAGTGCAATAGTGGGATAAATTCAGAATATTGTGGTTGTACTCAGGAAGTGAATTTGACCCAAACTGGGGAGATTTCCAGAGGAACTGATATTTGAGCTTTGTTTTAAAGGGTGGTTTATAGTTATCTAGACGAAGAGGAAAGATAAAACATTCTGGACAGGGGAAAGAAAGACAATTTTCTAGACTCTCCAAGACATCCAAAGTGCCTGAAACATGGAATACAGGGAACTGAAGAGGTAGGACTAGAATGAGAGAGATAAGGTGGGAACGTTGGGAAGACAGGCCAAGCTCAGATTACTAATGGCGTTCCATGCTATGCCCAGGAATTTGGATTTACCCCGAAGAAGCTGGCCTCCTAAAGCTGAGCCCATCCCATTCTTATGATGCCATTGCTTGGTGTGACGTTAAACCTTGGATGAAGTCTTAGTGTCCCAAGAATCTGAACATGTTCAGCTACTGGACACTCTCAGAACCCAGTCCTTTTGGGTTTGTATGGGAGCCTTATTATATAGGCATAATTGATTACATCATTGACCGTTGGTGATCAGCTTGAATTTCAGCCTCTCTTGCCTCCCTGGAGGTTGGAGGTGGAACTGAAAGTCCCAATCCTCTAATTGTGCCTCCATCTTTCCGGGTGACCAGCTCCCTTCCTTAAGTTAACTAGGTCCCCATCCACAAGGGAATGGCCAGGGAATGCAACCTCCTTGCCTTGAAGTTGTCTTCCTCTGCCTCTGTTCCCCATCACTTTTGGTAGCTTCCTAGCTCCCCTCCTTCCAAACTGAGTATATCTTTCCAGATTGCCAAGCAAATGATATAACCTAGTCCTTTACTGGAATCCATAGAGCCACTCTGGACCACAGATATTTTGTGTCTGGTGGTGAGAACATATAACTATAACTTCTAGTATTCTTACATGTCCATGACATATAGAATGCATATTTATATTTTAATAAAAACAGAACTCTCCCTCCTCCTATTTTGGGGATACTCAGGCATTTTAATGTAGAGAAGTGATTTTACAGGATCTTCCACTGGCAGTGAAGAAGTACAAAGGTACACAAATGCAAGCACTTAGTAATATAATTGAAACCTCCTACGTTCCCTTCCCACCTGCTTTCAGAGATGTAGGACCAGTTGCACACAGGGCAGAGCTATTACCAGAAAACAGGTCTTCTGTCTGGACTTATTTCCTCCATAGTCCCATAAGACAAGACTATAAAATAAAGTCCCATAAGACAGGACTATAAAATCAGGGAAAATAATGTCCTGCTGGTATTAAGAGAGAGTCGTTGCATAGTTAAATGCACTGTACCACAGATGCTCCTGCAACCTGGGTCGTTCTATCCTGAATAATGTCTAATTATATATTTCCATGGTTACTTTGAGAGATATTATAAAAACGAGTCCCCCAACCCCCTAAACATCACAAGGACTTTAGGAAGCATATCGAAGGGAGGGCAAAACAAAACCATACAATTACCATATTCAAGCAAATAATCAGAGGCAAAATTGGCGACTGAGGCATATTATCTCCCACTAATTATCATTTTAAATGATGAAAAACTCAAAATGAATGGTACTTTCTCCACCCCTGTGCTGCACAGAGCTCTCCTTTTCCCAACTCCAGGAACTAAGGGCCTAATTATTTGCACTTAATAATGGAGCCCCATCTCCTTGGCACGAATTCCATTTGCTGCTGTAAATGGGGGCCACACATCTCGCAGAAAGTGTGGTTGTTAAAAATAAAGCCCTTGCGCTCCCTGCCTCCCCTTCCGATTTCCCAGCATAAAGAATGACTGTAATTAAGAGCAGCCCAATTAGCAGCCTTAGCTCAGATTCCTTCACTCCCCAACCTGGCAGGCATACCCCCTTTTTGCCTTGGGTGGGATGTCATTCTCAGAGAAGTCAAATTCAAACATACACTCCAAATCACCTTGAGCTGAATGAAACTGTGCCATATCCCCTGTCATGCATTTCCAAAGGGAGTTTACATTCAAGGGATAAGATGGTCTTTACGAAAGATTTTGAGTTGTTGTATGGATGGTGATGAGAGATGGCTTGCTTTAAATACATCACTAATTCACTACTTCACTTATGATATGGTTTGGCTCTGTGTTCTTACCCAAATCTCATGTTGAAATATGATCTTTGGTGTTGGGGGGAAGGCCCTGGTGGGAAGTGATTGGCTCATGGGGTCAGATTTCTCCCTTGCTGTTCTCGTGATAGTGAGTGAGTTCTCATGAGATCTGGTTGTTTAAAAATGTGTAGCACCTCCCTCTTCACTTGCCGTCTCCCACTCTGCCATGTGAAGAAGGTTTTTGTTGGCCAGGAATGGTGGCTGACTCCTGTAATCTCCGCAGTTTGGGAGGCCAAGGCAGGTGGATCACTTGTGGCCAGGAGTTCGAGACCAGCCTGGCCAACATGGTGAAACCTTGTCTCTACTAAAAATACAAAAAAAAAAAAAAAAAAAAATAGCAGGGCATGGTGGCGCATGCCTGTAATTGCAGCTACTAGGAGGCTAAGACAGGAGAATTACTTGAAACCGGGAGGTGGAGGTTGCAGTGAGCTGAAATCACGCCATTGCACTCTAGCCTTGGTGACAGAGTGAGATTCTGTCTCAAAAAAAAAGTTCTCCTTTGCCTTTGTCCATGATTGTAAGCTTCCTGAGGTCTCTCAGTCATGCTTCCTCTACAGCCTGTGGAACTGTGAGTTGATTAAACCTCTTTTCTTTGTAAAATACCTTGTCTCAGGTAGCTCTTTATAGTAGTGTAAGAAGGGACAAATACAGCTTATTAATTAAGTATAAGGCTAGCACTTGTCATGATCTAAGCATCACGCTAGGAGGTAGCTTTGCTGTGATGCACCTGACAGAATGCCTTTGTTCAAGTTGATCACAGCTAAGCAAGCCTAGATGGAGTGATAAGCGGTTGGGATGCAGTGTGATAACTGCAGTAAAAGCTGGGTAGCTTCTGTAGTGGGGGCAGTAGTGGGTGTGAAGACAGATAAGGGTAGCTTTTGAGAATACAGGAACTGCAAAGTAAATACTTTCCTAGGTCCACTCTGGAAAATTAGGTCTGGCTTACAACAGAGAAAATATCCAATTGCTACTGTTGAGTACTTGTAGGCAGAACCATGCAGCTGAGCACCGTGCAAAGGTTTTCAAGGCATTTCATGCTCTGCCCCCAATGTTCTTTTCAGCCACATTTTCCATGTAAGTCTACATTCACACTCTGCCTTGGCTATGCCTGACACATCGTGTTTCCCTAACGCAATGCACCTTCATGCCTGTGTTGCTCCTTCCTCTGAGATCCTTTTTTCCTATTCTGTATCTACAGAGTTCCGAACCTGTTTGGGCAGCATGCTCTCATGAAAGGTAAACCGACTTTGGAGAAAACCCCCCCTCTTCATTATTGGTTCTGCTCTGGGCAAGATGTTGATTCTCTGTGAACTCAGTTTTTTAATATATATGAAGGCAGGGATAATGATTCCTACCTCAAAGAATTGTTGTAAGGACTAAGTGAGAAAATATAGGAGACTCACAAGACAAAGCATGTGGTGGGTGCTTTAGTTACTACTTTCCTACCTGGCTTTGTGGGATCAAACTGCAGGAAATTCAATTAAAGAAACAAACCAATAAGAGCTCAAGTTCTACCAACAAGAAGATTATACACCACTTCCTGTGGTTCAAGCCCCAAGCTGGCAGCTATAGAAAGGCAGGAATGTGAGGTCTAGAGGTTTTATGAAGGTGTTACTGGACCGGGTGTGGAGAGAAGACCCATTGCCTACAGGAAACAAACCAGCTCAACATTCTGTTGTAGTGTCTACTTGTGAGCAACCTGAGGGCTGGGGGTATCCATCTTTGAATGTTCAGAGACTAGCACAGTGTCTTTCATTGAATGATGTATAAATGACTGAATTGAATGAGCAAATAAATGCATGATATTTTGGTACATTCCACTATTATCAGTCCAAAGTATATGCTTAATAAATTAGTACTGACTGTTTGAACTAATGAAGGAAGGGTTTGCGTTGCACGTCACAGGCAATTTATGATTCAGAGGGATATGCAGAAAATTTGGGAGGAGTTAGACGTGGGTTTTATGTTGCTATGTTCCTACTTGACTTTGTGGAATCCAACTGCAGGAAATTAGATCTGCCCCCCAATCACTCTCTGTGAGACCTTCAGCAAGCCTAATATTTATAGATAATCCAAGACTTAGAAGAGCAGTGATTCCCAATGAACAGCTCTCTGCCTCTTTATAAATGGCTCAGAATCAATTTCTGCTGTGCCATTGTCCCCTCCTCTCTGTAATGTCATACTCTCCATCTGCAGGTTGGTTGCTTAGATAAAACCACATGGGGCCTTCATGGAGAAGTTCATGCTTGAGTGGAGTTTTAGATGATGAGTAGGAATTAACCAGAAGTTAAGCAGGGAGAAGGACCAGTGGTTTAGCGAACCTTATTTATACAGGAAGTAGAAAGAAGTGTGCCAATAAAATGAAGACTGTGTTGAGGCCAGGAGGGTGAGTGGAAGGTACAAGGATAGTTGAAGATGAGGGCAGACATGTAGGTGAAACTGGAGTATGAGGGGTTTTGCAAGACACTCTAGAGGTCTTGGTTCAGATCAGGAAAGATAAAATTATTTGAGGCCCTCTTGCATGCCAGGCAGTATCCTCCTCACTGAGTAATGACGGATGAGGAAGATGTAGTCTCTGTGCTTGGAACACAGTCTCATTGGGGAAAAGCAGAAAAGGAACAGAAAATTTCGATGTAACATGGTGGTGAATGCTGTAAGGGAGGTAAGGACAGATGACCGGAGAGCACAATAGAGGTCTCACCACCATGCAGTGATGGCACAGCTACCATCATCATTTTACAGATGCAGGAACTAAGCGTGCTTAACTCTCAAGCTTCAGCTCTATCTACCACACAAGGAATAGCAGAAAAAATGCCAGCAACAGTGACTGTGTTCCAAGCTCTGCTTTTGGTGTGAAATCTCTTTTATTGGCTTCAAGGCCACAGAGAGGCAAAAATCACCTCTGAGGTTATTCTAGCTGCCAGGAGATGGGGAAGAAGGTGGATGTCCCAAGTGGGTCTCTGCATGTCCTGCAGTGCCCAGGCCTTGGTGCCTTTTCTACCTTCTGTCTCCCTGTGCCCCCTGACATGCCGCCAGGCAGTTGCTTAGCAACATCTCCAGCAAGACTATGCATCCCGGCATAAATTGCTGTTATGCACAGGCAGAGATTTCTCCCTCCTCTCTCTCTTGCGTTTTAAGCAAAGAGACATCCTAAAATAGGGCATTTTTTTTTCTATTCCTTTTTTTTTGACAGACAACTTCTGTGTAAATGTTGAAATCTGTGTTGTCTGTCAGGAGCAGTCAATCTGAAAACTTTGCAGAGAAGAATGTATATTTAGTAACGGGTGACAAAGAGAGGAAGACATTGAGATGTCAATTATTCTGGTGAGTTAATACAAAAGCTGGGTATTTAAATCAAGCGGTTTAGGGAAATGAGAAGGGAAAAGAGAAGGGCTCAGTAGAGATCCTTGTGTATGAAACAGTGCAGGGCTCTGTTTTGTTTAACTCCATCTGTTGCTGAGGATGTCCGTGGTGTCAGCCTAACCCTGAGAGTGTCTGTGAGAGCATTTGTGCTGCCACATGGAGGCTCACTCTGGATCCCTGCAGAAAATAATGCTGGGTTTATAAGCAATGAGGCCAGATTTGAGACCCAGCTCTGTGGATTTTCATATTTGGACTCTGGTATAGCATGTCCTTTGTTAAAATATGGAAGATTTCTGAATGAGTTGGTACATAGCTCATCTCCCTCAGGCCCCTCTAAAATCTCTTGCATCTATTCTCTGCCTCACCTCCCTTCCCCCACCCCATAGCCTGGGCCTCCAGACCCCTATATCAGTGTTCTTCCTCATGGACAGTGCCAGGGTTGTCCTGCTTGTGAAAGCTGTCCAGTGCCACCCCTATCACCCTAGGGCCATTGCTAGCAACCTGGGGCAATTTTGTGCCCAGGGAATATTTGGCAATATTTGGGATATCTTTGGTTGTCACATCTGAGGGGCAGCGTTACTACTGGCATTCAATGTTTCCAGCCCAGAGATGCTGCTAAACATCCTACTATGCACAGTGCACCTCCCCACAACAAAGAATAAGCTGACTAAAAATGTCAGTAGTACTGAAGGTGAGAACCCCATTCTGCAGTGATCCTCTGAGGGAGAGAATCTGGCTGAGTCACGTTTGCATCTTCTGACCTTACATAGTGCTTGGCATGTCCTAGACTGCTCAGTAAATCATTCTTTAAGGAGTAAACGGCTAAACAAAAGATGAATTATCCTAATGATTGAGTCAATACTTTCTAGTTTCAAGATACTGAAGCTGAACAGTTCCAACAGCATAGTTGGTATATTATTTCATGCCAGATTTATCCTGGATATCAAAGGGCATTCAAAAGTAGTTGTGATGTGACTATGTGGAGTAGTTGTGATGTGACTATGTGGAGCAAGAAATGGTTGGGGATTAAATGTCTTAATGAGCTTCTTAGGTACAGTTCTGCAGTTGGTCTACAGTTTTCTGATGCCCATAGAATATTGTCTGTTTCTCTTGGGTAGACTTTCTAGTTCCTAGTGTCTTCCTTTTTTAACCTCAGCTCACTCTGATCTTGAATGATCTCCAGACAGTCAGCTCTTTATCCCATGCCTTCAAGAGGTGACACAACAGGCCTGTGAGAGTCAACATTTACACATTTCCTGAGTAGTGAGTTGAATTATGTCCCCTCAGAAAATATGTCCAAGTCTTAACCCCCAGTTGCTGTGGCTGTGACCTTATTTGGAAGAGGGGTCTTTGCAGATGTGATTAAGTTAAGGATATCAAGAGATGAGATCATCCCGGATCCAATGACATGTGTTCTTACACGAGAAAGGAAAGGACATTTTGGGACACAAGGGCACAGAGGGGAGAAGGCAATATGAAGAAAAAGGCAGAGATTGGAGTGATGTGTCTACAAGCTGAGGAACACCAGGAAGCACAAGAACCTAGGGGAGAGGTATGGGCAGATTCTCCCTGTGAAGGTTAATTTCATGTTTCAGTTTGACTGGGCCATTGGGTGCCTAGATGTCTGATTACACGTTATTTCTGGGTGCATCTCTGAGGGTGTTTGGAAGAGATTAGCATTTGAATCAGTGGACTCAGTCAAGTAAATGGCCCTCCCCAGTATGGGTAGGCACCATCCAATCCACTGGGGCCTCAATAGAACAAAAGGAGGAAGAAGGGAGAATACGTTCCTTTTGCCTGACTGCTTGAGCTGGGACATAGGTCTCCTCCTGCCCTGAAACTGGACTTGCCCCATCAGCTCCTCTGGTTCTCAGGCCTTCAGACATGGACTGGTTGGCACTACGCCACTGACTTTCCTGGGTCTTGAATGTGTAGACAGCAGATTGTGAGATTTCTCAGCCTTCATAATCATGTGAGCTGATTCCTCATAGAAAATCTCTTTATATCTCCACCTATCTGTCTGTGTATCTATATGTGTATGTATCTATCCTTTGGTTCTGTTTCTCTGGAGAACCCTGACTAATATACTCTCTGGAAGCCTTCAGAAGGAACCAACCCTGCTAACAAACTATTTCAGACTTCTGGCCTCCAAAACAATGAGAGATCATGTTTCTGTTGTTTCAGCCCCCCAGTTTGTGGCCATTTGTCACCACAGCCTCCAGAAACTAATGCATCCTATAAGCCTCCTACTGCTCCTGGTCCCATTATCTTGGATCAAGGCATCACCGACCTGCCATTTGCCCAAGTTCCAATTATGTCCTGACTCTGCCCCTGTTGGACCTGTGGACTCTGGCCAACTGATGAGTTCTGCAAACTCTATCCACTTTATTGCCCTTCATTCTTTTGTCCAATATATGCTCAGTGACCACTGCCCACTTTGAGGCCTCAGTAATTTCCACTCAGCACACCACACTAGCATTCTTCTAACCTGTGTCTCCATGCCTAGCCAGTCCACTCTCCATCTGTCTCTGAATTGAAAAGCTTCCAGATCCTTAAAACCCTTCATCTAGTCCTCCTTATAATCCTGAATCATTCGAATTCTTTAGTAGACATGTCTTTCTTGATCCTTTTAAAATAAATTTTCTTTTTCTATTTTTAAAAATTATTTCCCAAACCATTTATTTAGCCCCTAGAATGCACTAGTCTTTGGGCTTGGCCCTGGGTATACATGGCTCTCATTTTGTTCTTCCAGATATGGTTCCTGTCCTGGGAACTTATGCTTGAGTCAAAGAGAAAGACACAAATAATGATTTCATTCCAGTAGAGATAAGTAAAGGATGAGAAGTTATTGGTGTTATGAAAGCAAACGACGGTGAGTGGGATTACTAAATTGCTAACCTAGTTTAGGGACAGAGAAATCTTCCCCTGAGGAAATAATGCCTTAGCTGACAGCTGGGAGATGAGCTAACAGGAGGAGCGAGGAGAGGGGAGGGCTCTGGGCCAGGCACAACATGACCAGGGACGCAGCGTGGTGCATCTGAGAACCCAGGTGGCGATGAGAGAGGCCGCAGTGAGCCAGTAGGGCAGAGATGATGTGAGGCAAGGTGGAGTGTCAAGGAGGGGCTGACTGTACAAAGCCTGGATTTTATTCTAAACCAAAGGAGAAGCATTGAAGGGCTTTACACAGGGAGTGAATTGATAAAGTTTGTCTTTAAAATATCACTTAGGTTGCTCTGTGGATGTGGACTGGAAAAAGGCAAAGGTTGGCCTTGGGGAACCCCATTAGGGTGAAGGTCGGCCTTGGAGACACCCCTTTAGGTTGAAGCCTCGTTAGGAGGCTCTGGAGGTCCTGAGAGATGAGGGTGGCTCATCCCCAAGTGCAGCTCTGGAAGTGGATGGAAGGTACCCGGGGACTGGTGGTGGGTGAGGGGCTGTGGAAAAGCAGATGGCAAGGGAGATGGCCCAGGTTTTGGACTGAGAAACAGGATACTTGGTCCCATTTATGGCTCTGGAGAAGACAGGAGGATAGATGGTTGCAGGGGAGAGGAGTCATTGAGGTGTGGTGTGAGCTTTCCTCTCTCTCTGGCTTTCTCTCCCAGCTTTTCTCATCTTGCCTAACTCTTGGAACATCTTGCAGCTCTCTTGCCTGTGGCCTGTCCCACCTGCTGCTCTTTCTTCCTACAACACTTCTTGTGTTTCTCCTTCCCTTGTCTGGGAAGCTTGCCTGACTACTCGCTTTTTCTTTGCCTAGAACACCTAGACCACTTTTTCTCCAGCAAATGCTCCTCTAGAAAAGCTTTCCTGAGCTCCCCCTCTATCCTCGGGCAGGATATATTACAAAGTCATTTCCCAAGAGTAAGTGCACCCAATGCAAATAAACAGACCTAGCTAGATGAGGAGAAGGTTGTCCAGCTTCACACACTGAACATCTCACACCCAGCTAGGACCCAGCTACACGTAAACACGCAATAATGATACGGTTCTGCCTACCAACATATGGTTGTCATGAGCATCCAGTGAAATAAGGGATGTGAAAATGTTTTATAAACTCAAGGAACTAATGATAAGTGAAGTATTGCAGGAGGCAAAATAGATTTCACTTGATTATTGTTGGGAAGTTGCATTTAGTTATAAAAGTTTGAAAGAGACCTCCTTTTATTACCTAAATATATTACCTAAAGACATCCTTTAGACCATGAAAGCCAGAAACAGCCACACAATGAGACTCTAGTGGAGGTATTTTTAAGAGCAAAATTTCCCAAACAGCAGTCTGTGAAGCAAGACTAGCATGTAATGAAGTTCTTACCTGTTCACAGCAAAACTGTCAGTGTAACGTTGCCTACTTACCTATTTTGGGAAGAGCAATTTTTCCTTTTAAATTGATGTTTTGTTTTTTGGTTTTTGTTTGTTTTTCTTTCTTTCTTTTTTTTTTTTTTACATAATCTGTAGTAGCAAAATAATGTGTTTTTTTTCCTTACTCTGACTATTCAATTATTATTTATAAAGTTTGTAATATAAAAAAGTTGTGTCCATTGTTTTAGCATACTCTTCATTTTTTAGGGTTTTTTGTTGTTGTTGTTGTTGTTGTTGTTTATCTATTGAATTTTTTGAAAGTGCTAAAGAAACCCCAAGGGAAATAAATTGGGCTGGAAGCATTGGTCTATTTCCCCTGTAACCCGGTGGGGCTGGGAGAAGAGTGAGACACTATGATTTATTAGTCTTTAGCTGGAGTGGATCTTACAAGTTATCTAATTCCACATCCTTTTAAGAGATGCTTTCATGCCCTCAATAATATCTCTAAAAATTGTGCTCCACTTCCAGTGACCAAATACTTATTAACTTCTGAGGGGCCATGCCATCTTTGAACAGCCATGACTCTTAGAGTGATCCTCCTTAAATCGAGAGTGAATCCATCTTCACCTCATTCCACATATTGATCCCATTACACCCATGGAATCCCAGAGAACATTTATAATTTCTTATTTATGGATATTATTCAAATATTAGAATTTAGTTACTTTGCTTCTTTTTCTTTTCCATAAGACAATCAGCTTGGATTCCCAGGAAATATATTTGAACAAACCTGAGTTGATCCCTTCTACATTTAAGTACTTTTTTTATTAGCCTGTTTCCCACCTCAGGGTCCTAGTGGCCCTGTAAGGATCCCTGTGACAATGCGTCAGCTCCCTAGGTTACAATTTCTTGGTTAAAACTTTGTTTGCTCTGTCTGGTGCCCCTTCTTTCTGCCTGGCCTGCCTCTCTGTCCATTCATGTCGGTCTGAGGTTCCGGTGCATTATCTGTTTCTTTGATAGAGCTGAGGCCCTGATGCTGACTTGATGTAGGTTCTCCAGGTTTCTCTGGGATGGAGATTTGTGTGTGTGTGTGTGTGTGTGTGTGAGAGAGAGAGAGAGAGAGAGAGATTTATCAAGGAAGTGCCTTCGATAAACCCACATAGAAGCAGAGTGAGCAAGATCTGTGCAGCTTCAGGAGAGCCCTCGGCTGAGCCAATGCCCAAGGGAGCCCTGGAGTGTAACTACCCTTGGAGTCTGTCCCACCTTGAGGCAAGGGAGCTTTCATACCCTCACACCCCTCAGTGGGTGATGCACTGCTCCAAGGCCCTAAACTGTTGGCTGTCGGTTTGTGTGAAGTGGCTCCAGTAACCCATGGATCGTATTTTGAATAACATTCTAGGTGTGACTCCTTTGGGGAGGAGCATGCAGAAGCTGGGGACAGGGCCAGAGGGGCTGGGTCAAGTGCTGTGAGCCTCTGCTATAGCTCCCTACTGTGCAATGCACCCAGATCTCCTACTCTGCAGTCTTGCTCTATCCCCCCCAACTCACTGCCAAGCTAAGGAGTCCAGTCTGAGTGTGTCTCCCTGACACCCTCCCATCCAGCTGAGCAGTGTGTGCCAGTGTCTGGGCATGCTCCAGCTTACCGACGGCTTTCCCTAAATACACACCTTTTTCTTAACTTTTATATACAGGGCCACAAGTGAGGTTTCTGACATAGGTGAACTTGTGTCATGGGGTTTGTTGTTCAGATTATTTCATCACCCGGGTGTTAAGCCTAGCACCCATTAGCTATTTTTTCCTGATCCTCTCTCTCCTCCCACTGTCTAACCTCTGAAAGTCCCCAGTGTGTGTTGTTCCCCTGTATGTGTCCACGTGTTCTCATCATTTAGCTCCCACTTAGAAGGGAGAGCATGCAATATTTGGTTTTCTGTTCCTGTGTTAGTTTGCTAAAGATAATGACCTCCCGCTCCATCCATGTCCCTGAAAAAGCCTGAACTGGACTCTAGGTACATTTTGACCAGGTGAATGCAGATCAGAGTAACCATACTCCTTGTTCTCTATCAGTGAATCTAAAATGGAATTGTGGGGATTTTTGGAAAGCGATGTTTTGCTTGCCTCCATTTCATCCCATTAGTGAGAGGAGGATCCCCCACCCTAAATAATGCATGACAGCCAAACACACAATGCCTGACACTGGACAGATGAGACTGACGGCGGTTTATTACTCACATACACCCAGAGCCCAAAGAGGAGGGTGCCGCATGCTATGCGGGGCCGCACGGTGGGAATAAATGGGCCAGGAGGGACTGTGGGAGGTGGGCTCTGTAGTAACAAGAGGACAGGTCAACCCTTGGTTCACATGGGAGGATGTACATGATTGGTTGTTTGAATGATTCAATGGCTGGCAGGGAGAAGCAACCTGTTAGGCTGAGGAGTGGGTGAGTGCAGTGCGGCATGTCTGGTGGATGAAGGAAACTAGCTGAGTGGGGAACTTTCCTCCTGAATGACAGCTGTATCTGCGGAGAGCAGGGCGACTCATGGTTAGGTCTCTGGGGTCCTATCAAGATCAAAGATGTCAAGACAGCAGCACATGAAATGTTAGTTCTCACGATAGAGACAGGTAGCCTCACTTTGAGCTTGCTGTTGAGTAAAACATCTGAATATTTTCTCATATATGCTATGGGGCTGAACTATATTCCCATCCATCCCTCTGACCCTCATGTCTGGTCATGGGTTCAGGCAGCGATCTCTGCAGATGCCCATTCATTGCAGGCATTCAGTAACATCCTCCTGCAGGGAGCCTGAGTGAATGAATGACTTGAGGCCTGTGGCTGTGGGAAAGGGGAGGGTAAAGAGAACAGAGAAAAGGAAGTGGCTTGGGTCCAGACAAATTTCTCACTGCGATGAGCAGCAACACTAGCTGCTTCAGTCCTCTCCTACTATCATGGTTATTCAGGGAGGTCCATGCTGGCCTTTTTCAGGGACCCAGGAATAGAATAAGTGCTCATACACACCAAGGTCCAGCAACTGCTGCTCAGTCATTCAGCCACAAAAGTCCATTTATATCAATACTACAGTTCTGTAAGCACAATGCAAATTTCATTACTGGTACACTAGGCTGGCTGAAATGCTTGGGTGCATCCTTAAGGAGAACACAATTATTATGCCTGATTTGTGATTTTACAGCCGTGGAGGATAGCGCCAGGGAGTCAGAATGGTTTTTTCAACATTAGCAAGATTGGAGAGAAAAAAAAGAACAAAACCTAGCAACTTACAAAACACATAATCGTTTTGCGTTTTCTTAAAATGCAAAATGTAATATGTAAAGAAAGCCTTGATCTGCAGAAGATATGAAACCAAAGTGAAATAAATCATGCTCCGTGGCGCGAGCACTCAGCTCCAACATGGTTAACGAGCTTGGTCATGCACACATATCAGGAAACAGTGAATTGCTGACACAAAGGGAAAACACTGTTGCAAAGAGTTGACTTCATTTGTTTTTCTCCTAATACTATTCTCTAAGGTTTATTTATTTGTTTTTAATTCCAAGTATTCCCTTGAACTCCCCTGATGAAATGTTGTGTGATGTGCCATTACCCAGGTTTTTAGAAGCCAAAGAACTTGGTTTTGTATTGCTAAGGGAAGTGACTTGGCCTAAAGAATTTTTTTAAATCTAACTTTGTGAATGGTCAGCTTTCTTTTGAGGTCACAGCCAAAATACAAGACCCTTGAGTAGTGGAAAGAACAGAATTTTTGTCAGACTGTTTGGATGGGGTCATGGCTCCCTCTAAGCTAGCAGCATTTGACAAGTTAGCTAACTTCTGCGATCCTTAGTTCTTTTTTTTTTTTTTTTTTATTCTGAGACGGAGGAGTCTCACTCTGTGGCCCAGGCTGGAGAGCGGTGGCGCGATCTCGGCTCACTGCAAGCTCCGCCTCCCGGGTTCACGCCATTCTCCTGCCTCAGCCTCCCGAGTAGCTGGGACTACGGGCGCCCGCCACCTCGCCCGGCTAGTTTTTTGTATTTTTTAGTAGAGACGGGGTTTCACCGTGTTAGCCAGGATGGTCTCGATCTCCTGACCTCGTGATCCGCCCACCTCGGCCTCCCAAAGTGCTGGGATTACAGGCATGATCTCCTTATTTTATTTATTTATTTATTTATTTATTTAATTTTTTTTTTTTTTGAGACGAAGTCTCGCCTTGTCGCCCAGGCTGGAGTGCAGTGGCGTGATCTCGGCTCACTGCAAGCTCCACCTCCTGGATTCATGCCATTCTCCTGTCTCAGCCTCCCTAGTAGCTGGGACTACAGGCACCTGCCACCATGCCTGGCTAATTTTTTTGTATTTTTAGTAGAGACAGGGTTTCACTGTGTTAGCCAGGATGGTCTCTATCTCCTGACCTTGTGATCCACCTGCCTCAGCCTCCCAAAGTGCTGGGATTACAGGCGTGAGCCACCACGCCAGGTCAGTTCTTATTTTCAAATGTAGATAATGAGAAGAGCACTGCCACGTGGGTGGAGCATGAACAGTACATCAGAAAATGGATGTGAGTGTGCAAATGGCAAAGCCCAATGTAAAGGCAGCTTGTTACTACTCTCCCTGGGTTTTGATTTCCCTAATTGTCAAAAGCCTAATTTTTGAGGTTATTTTCTGTATTAGTCTGTTTTCACGCTTTTGATAAAGACATACACGAGACTGGGTAATACATAAAGAAAAAGAGGTTTAATGGACTCACAGTCACACGTGGCTGGGGAGGCCTCACAATCATGGTGGAAGGCCAAAGGCATGTCTTACATGGTGGCAGACAAGAGAAAATGAGGACCAAGCAAAAAGGGTTTTTCCTCATAAAACCACCAGATCTCATGAGACTTTATTCACTACTAAGAGAACAGTATGGGGGAACCACCCCTATGATTTAATTATCTCCCTCTAGGTCCCTCCCACAACACATGGGAATTATGGGGGCTATAATTCAAGATGAGATTTGGATGGGGACACAGTCAAACCACATCACTTTCAATTCTAACACTGCCCACTTAAGGAGGGGCACATTTCTTATTTCATACAGTGTGCACGTGATGGCATCTGTAACTTGCTATATATTACGTTGAGAAGAATGACCAGATGATGAGGGTAAGTGTCTGTCCTCAAAGTGGGTCACAACATAAAGAGAAAGAGGGTCATATTGACCCCAGTAGAAAATGTGGTGCAAGAGCTGGAGGTGGGAGCTGTGTACATGGGAAAATGTGAAGAGGAGAGTGTGTGCACAGCTGCCTTGTCTCCGTTCACATTGGAGCCAGTACGTAAACTTCTGGCCTTGGTGTGCCAGATTGGCACATTGCGGGGATTTGCAGGTCCTGTTTTTAAATCCCCTCTTGGTGGCATTGTAAGATGCAGGAGTTATGCAGTAGGAAGGAAAGATGTGGATTATTTTCCCACATCCCGGCTGTAGCCCTCTAGGTTCATTCTGGCTCAGCCTCACAGGTGTACGCGAGGGTTTCATGTCTTATTCAAAGTGAAAGCATCAGTGAGTATTTTAGAGTTGGGCAGATGGATTCTTGGAGAACATCTAGTCTGCAGTGGGAGGGAGAAGCTCTGGGGATGAGAGCTATCTTATGATTATGAATCTGTCTTCTCCAAACCTTTTCCCTCCTCTCTGTCATTTAGGTGTAGTTTACAATCTTAGCTGCACCCTAGAATCACAGGAGTGATAATACAAATAGCAAGCTGAACACCTAACCAGGTAAGTCAGAATTTTTGAGGGTGACACTAAGCAATCGGTATTCTTAAAGCTCCAGGGGATTCCAACATGCAGCCAGGGTTGAGAATCCCAAGCCTCCTGCTTCTCCTCTGCTCCTGCTTCCCCATGTCGCTCAGCCAGAGGCACCCCATCTCTATCCTAAAGACACCGTGTCCGATACTGAGTCAGTGCTGACCAAGGCAGGGTCACCCCAGAGGCTTGTATCCGGAATGGGTCTCATTGCCTTGACCCAGCACCTGGGGCCACCCAAGCGCACTGCACTGATTTCCCTTCTGACAACTGTCTCCTTCCTCATTTCACTGCAGTCCAACTGGCCTTCCTCTTGTTTGTCCAACACACCAAATCCATTCTCACTTCAGAACTCTGACAACTCCTCTCCCCTTCAACTGGAAATATTTTTCCCTTTCACAGTTGAATGGTGGCTCCTTTTCACAATTAAGGGCTCAGCTCAGTCACTGCTTTGACTCTTTCTCCACTCTCCCCTTCCCTCCCCACCAGGTATTCTTAATTAGAATTGCCTGAGTTCTTTTTTACCATAACACTGATTACTAGGTGATATAGTTTGGATTTGTGTCCCTGCTCAAATCTCACATCAAATTGTAATCCCCAGTGTTGAAGGTAGTACCTTGTTGGAGGCGATTGGATCATGGGGGTGGATTTTCATGGATGGTTTAACATCATTCCCTCTGTGCTGGTCTCACCATAGTGAGTTCTCATGAGATCTGGTTGTTTAAAGGTGTGTACCACCTCCTTCCTCTCTCTCTCTTCCTCCTGCTTTGGCCATGTGAAGTGCTGGCTTCCCATTTGCCTTCTGCCATGACTGTAAGTCTCCTGAAGCTTCGCCAGAAGCTGAGCAGATGCTACTATGCTTCCTGTACAGCCTGTGGAATCATGAGCCAATTAAACCTCTTTTCTTTATAGATTACCCAGTCTCAGGCATTTCTTTATAGCAGTGGGAGAATAGACTAACACACTCCATGAAATGATTTGCTTACTTGCTGATAGCTCCTCTCATTCCACATGAATATGTGTTCTGTAAAGGCAAGAGTTTTGCTCTCCGGGTCATGGGTTAGCTCCAGGGTAAAGGTAGTGTCCCTCACAGATCTTCAAAAATATTTACAGACTGACTTATTTTTTTCTGCTAGTAACCCAGGCTGTTCACCTTGCAGTGGTGTTTCGCCTCTTTCCCTCTTTCTCCATTTCTGTGTCTCCCATCTTTCTCCTCCCTCCATGGTGTCATATGCACAGTAGGTGGACAATCCCTGACTTGGTGGGATCTTCAACATTATCAGGCACGAAGGCACAGACCCAGCAAGTGTTAAGCAAATGAAATCTTCCACTGACTGGAGCAACACATCCATTGACATTTTCTTTTCCTCCTGCTGCATTACTGCCAAGTTTGAGGACAAAATTCTGGACCAAAATGTTTCAGTCATGAGTTGTTTGTATGCTCTGCTACATTTCCTTCCTTGAGGGGGTTTATTAACTTAAAATGGAAACTCTCCTCATGTGAAAAGTATTGAAGTGTACTTCCAAAGCCTGTCGGACAGCAGCATGTAGGTCAGTCAGAAGCAAGTCCCATCTCTTCATTGGCTTGGCCCTGGGGCCTTTCCCTCGGGCTCGTGAATGAGGTGCTCTCCAGGGCCCCAGGACTGACTTTAAACTTGAGCCATCTTGGTCACAAATTAGATACACATAAAAATAAAAGGGACTAAAAAAACTTTTCAAGCCATAAATCTGGCCGGGGCTGCAGGGAACAAGGGCAGCGCCACCTAAGCCCTGGACGAAAGCACAGTAAATGGTCTAATTATGCACAGAATCAATAACATCCACATTCCCTGGACACACTCCACTGTGCAAAAGCCACCCAAACTCCAAACATTTCTTCTGTTTAGTTACTTGTGTTATTCTCCCTCACATCAAAAAGTTTGGGAGCAAACTGGTTCGTTCTGATATTGTATTAGTCCATTCTCATGCTGCTGGTAAAGGCATACCTGAGATAGGGTGATTTATAAGGAAAGAGATTTAGTTGACTCACAGTTCTGCAGGGCTGGGGAGGCCTCAGAAAACTTACAATCATGGCAGAAGGGTAACCAAACACATCCTCTTTCACGTGGTGTCAGGAAAGAGAGGTACCCAGCAAAAGGGGAAAAGCTCCTTATAAAGCTATCAGATCTCATGAGAACTCACTCACTATTACAAGAACAGCATGAGGGTAACCGCTCCCGTGATTCAATTACCTCCCACTGGGTCCCTCTCATGACACATGAGGATTATAGGAACTACAATTCAAGATGAGATTCAGGTGGGGGGCACAGCCAAAGCATATCAGATATCATGAGGGTTTTTGCCTCAGAGTAAGAAAACCACTGAGACTCAGTGTCCAAGGTCACCTGGGGGATGGGTGTGTGAGCTGTGGCTCAGCTCCACACCCGTGCCAAGGTGCACATGTGCATCTCAGCGTGTGTCAGGCCCATGGGTGCCTGTGTTCTAGCAAAGAAAAGTGGTAAAGAGGAAAGGATGCAGAGTCACAACTGTGAGGTTCAGCTCCTAACCCTGGGGCTCACCAGCTGGGTGCCCGAGCAAACTCCTTGCCTTTTCTCTTCAGCATCTCTTTTGTCTGTAAAATAAAGAGGTCAGAAATGTGGGCATCTAAGATTCTGTCTTCTTTTCCTATTTTGTGTCTCTCTGACACTTGTACCATTCTCCAAAACCATCGTGGGGTCTTATGGTCAGTGTTGGCTTTTAGGGGTGAAAAAGAATTTAATATAAATGTGAATGCCTAAATTGTGACCAGTTATTGATAAGATTTTTTCCTGGGTAAGAGTCTACTCTTTTGTGGGACTCATGCATAAAGCAATGGAAAAAAGGATGAAAAAGGTGAAATAAGAAGCCCTGGGTACCACTCCTGGCTCTCTCTCCACCAGCTGATCACCACTCACAGCTTCGGTTTCCTCATCTATGGGTTGTGTATGGTAGTAATACCTTCCATCCATGGTTGTAAGAAGACTAAGTAAAATGATGAATATGAAGGTGTTGGGCACAACACATTGATATCATGAATGAGAAGAAGACAGGGAGAAAAGGCAGGGAGCATGATGTCTGGGAGGGGTTTTCCTGCTCCTTCTTCCATGTTGGGAGCCCACTGGATGTGACGTTCTTTGATTTTTTGCTTACTATGTCCCAGGCACAATAGTGACCTCTCTGATTGGAGGATAGATAAGGTTAAATTGGGCATGTTCAGCTCAGACTTTACCTTCCCCATAGAGAGTGATTTGCATGCAGAGAGCATGATGCCGAGGACTCTTCCAGTGCTCTGTCTCTGCATGCAGCACAAAGGCTGTCCCAGGTCACCCTTGTCTGGGACCAGAGGACAAGTAGGTCCCATTCTGAAGCTCATTTAACAGGTCTATTTGGTCTTTTAGATATGTCCATCCGTTTAAAGTTATGTTTTAAAAAGGTGATATTTTGACCTTCATCTTCTTTGCTATTAATCTGATTTCTTTTTCTTGAAAACCTGGGTAGAAAGGGGAGTGTGATTTTGCCCCTCACTTCCCACTTTGAGACCCCTCAACCTCTGCTCCCACCTGACTAGGCCTGGACTTGTTCCTCAACATCTGACTTTGACAAAGACTTTCCATCTCCTTCCCAGTGATCTTTTTGGGGGAATAAATGACACAGCCTCATCAGTCACTTACTCTGGTGTTTCATAACCCTCACCGAAATGTTCTCCTTCTGGAGCTAACCTACATTCCACCCGCCACCATTTATTAAGCCCATTCCCTCTAGGCTCATGGCACTGGTCTAATTCAAGGAAAGATAAATGCCTTGCTCACAATCACACTCATCTTTTATACAAAGTCACCCCTCTCCCTGTTATTGTTTGCTATTTAGGCAGATCTCCAGTAACGTGGCTTTTGTTGGGTTATCTTTCCTAGGCATAATTGAATCTCAAATTTAGACTGTCAGAATTTGAAAAGTTTACCAGCCCTCCTCTCCAGATGGTCTTGGTCTGCTGCTAGGCACCAAGCACTTAAAGATGCCGTGGGTCAACTTTATCTATTCCTTTGCACAACTACCCAGGAGCACACACAAGCTGTCCAACCTATTAGAGATACACACGATTCAGATACTCCAATGCTCCCTCTTGTGGATTGATATAGTTTGGCTCTGTGTCCCCATTGAAGTCTCATCTTGTAGCTCCTATAATTCTCATATCTTGTGGAAGGGACCTGGTGTGAGATGACTGAATCATGAGGGCAGGTCTTTCCCTTTCTGTTATCCTGATAGTGAATGGGTCTCATGAGATCTGATGGCTTTAAAAATAAGAGTTTATCTGCACAAGCGCTCTCTTTCCCTGCTGCCATCCATGTAAGATGTGACTTGCTTCTCCTTCCCTTCTGCCATGATTGTGAGGCTTACCCAGCCATGTGGAACTGTGAGTCCCATTAAACCTCTCTCTTGTAAATTGCCCAGTCTTTGGTATGTCTTTATCAGCAGCATGTAAACAGACTCATACACGGATAATCCATGTCTTCCCAGATTGAACCACAACATCACTGTATCACAGAATATTCCAGGCCTGGAAGTTTCTGGAGAATTAGGGTCTGCATATATAAGTTCAAGAGGTATTCTAGGGACCCTTTTCACAATCTGGTGACCTGTTCTGAGATCTGAGCCCTGAATTTAATTCAAGACAATTTCAGCTCTTGATTTCTTTGATCGTTTGTTTGACTAGAATCATTTACTTTGGAAATGGATGATCCTCCTCTCTCTCATTGTCGCTCACTGCATCAGTCAAGATAGGTTGGTTGTGCTGCAGTAACAACAACCTCACAATCTCAGCACACTTATATGGGTTGGCAAGGAAAACTCTGCTCACCGTAGCCATTCAGGGGCCAGGCTGATGGAGCAGCCACCATCTCAAATATTTTTGAGATGCTGATTTTCATGTTAGAGGGAAAAAGATAGAGAGATGATTCATGCACGGTTCCTTAAACCTTATGCCTGGAAGTGTACTTGTCACTTCTGTTCACATTTCATGGGCAAAACAAGTCAAATGGACATATTTAACTTCATCAGCGGAGGAAATAGTCATCCCACCACGTATCTGCAAGAAAAGCACCCGAATTATGTGCTAGACAGCATTAGTGATTTTCACCTCACCAGCTCGCTTTCTCTTTCCAGAGAGAAAAAATAATTCTATAAACCATTCATTAAAATGAGGAAACTATCCAAGCATGTATTCTAATTTACTCTATTTAAAGAGGAGCAAACTTTGACCCAAAGAGGGAAAATGTTTTCTTCCCCCAAAGATCACACAATGAGTCAATGGCACATTACTTCTAGAAACCAGGTCCCCTGACAGTTTTTTTTTTTCCCTCCTTTGTACAACAATACCATGTAGACATATTGCTTTGTTGATTTGTCTGTGTATCCATTTGGGTTTCAGAATCGATAAGGTTGTTAGTAATTTTAGCATGAATGGTTTGGGGGTAGTGATACTCTGGTTGGCTATTAGCAAGGGAATTATTTAATTTAATAACCCCCTGGGCTTGTAAAATAAAAAGAGAATGGTTTTCTTGATGGGAACAGGCATCTGCATGAAGCAGCAATGCTGCCTGCATCCCCTGTTGAGATACCCAGCCTCAGACCTCAACTCATGTACACTGGCCACTTACTAATGGTCCAGCACAATGCCGGGCACCTAAATTGAAAATGTCATGGGACAATTAAATTGGGAAAGCATAGCAAAAGCTTTGACAGTCTTCTCAATGTCACTTGCTGTGCCACTTGTTCTATTTTTATTAACTCATTTAACCCTTATGCTGAGTTGGCAGATAGGGATTGGCAGCCATACTTTATAGTTGAAAATAACATGGTCACAAAGTCTGGATAACTGGCTGACAGAGTAAAATTACTGAATAGAGAGAATGGCTTTTATCATTATTGCCATGTTTATTCCTGGATAGAGAATCGCAGTTTGAAACCATTGTGGTGATTTATTTATTATTTTGGTTAGTCTTCAGCAGTGCTGATGTATATGCCTTATAAGTGTGGTGATCTTGTTTATCTATCATTACCATATCCATAGCTCCTAGCCCTGTGCCTACAATAGAGTAGACATTGCATGAAAGAGAAATTTTTTTACTATAGGCCAGGACTCACCGATTCCCAGGCAGCGATATGAGTTAACCTTCTGATTTAGTCACTTTACTTTGGAAGCTGAGTTTGACCCTCTTTCACTTCCTTTCTTCTATAAGCCCTATCTATTTCTCTGGAGTATTTTACATTTTGTGCACTAAGTATCTTATAATATTTTGATATCTCTCTCCTTTGTTCTTGCTCTCATTCTTGTCCTTTCTTGTTCTCTCTCTCTTTCTATCCTCTCTTACTCTTGTTTTGGGTCTTTCTCTCTTTTAATAACGAAGATTAGAAGTACCAGCTTCAAAACTCTCATATGTAAGGTAACTTCTTGCTGGGTGGTTTAATTCTGAAAGGAGAATGCACACCTCACAAACACAGACCAGAATCCAGTCTTTGAGGCAGTATCATACAATCTCATTTGATATCTCTGCTCATTAGTGTACTATCCTTTAATTATTTCATTCATCCATTGTTAATTTTGTAATTTAACTGTGGGATGTAATAATTGGATTTATCCTACCCAAGCCTTACTGAAAATTGATGCATCTTATAATATACTTTTTGGTCTAGGTTGTCCAGTGATTAGTCAATTTGCCAGCAATGCCATTAATTGGTGAATTTACCAAGTACATATTGAGTGTCTGCTATGTGCCAGGCACTGTACTGGTTAAGGCAATGTAATGAGTGAGATATGATATCTCCCAGAAAAAAGCTCACAAATTAATGGGTGAGAAAAATATGTAAGCAGAAAACCACTGTGATTGTGTAATTAAAAAATGGGCCACGGGAACACAGAGGAAGATCCATAGTTCAGCCTTGTTGGCTGTGGTAGATAAACTCTGATGGCTCCTGCTTTTCCCCACCTTCTGTGCTGATGTCCTTGTGTAATCACCTCCCCAGGAGAACCTGTGGCTTCCTTTTAACCATAGAAAACAGCAAAGATATTCCATATTTATGTTGCCTAAGAGTGTAATGTCCATTTTGCCAGCTGACTCTTCCTTGCTGTCTTTGATGAAGTGAGTGGCCTTGTTGTGAACTGTTCCATGGAGAGGCCCAGGTGGTAAGGAACTGAGGGTGGCCTCCAACCAACAGCCAGCAAGAAAGTGAGGTCCAGTTTCAACAGTCTGCAAGGGAATGGATTCTGCCCACAACCACATGAGCCTGAAAGCCTATCCTTTTCTGGGCAGTCTTTGAATGAAAACTCAGCAAAGACCAATACCTTGATTGCAGCTTTGCAAAAAGCCAAGCTAAGCCATGCCCTGACTCCTGACCCGTAGAAACTGTGAGATAATGAATATATATTGGCTCAGACTGCTGAGTTTGTGGTAATATTGTTATGTAGCACAGATAACTAATACACTTCTCAAGGAAATCTTGGAGGAAGTGATGGCTAGATTGTGCCTTAAAGAATAAGGTTAGGAGCTAGCTGGCACTTTAGGGAGGGATGGGGGTGGAGGGGAAGGCGACTTTTAAAATGGGGAGCACAGCCCGAATGAAGGTTTTGGGTGAGTAAAGGCCTGGGCTGTCAGGGGGCTTCTTAGATGGAACTGTATGAAATTGCTGCTATCGACATGTTTGGATTTGCAAAAATGCCCATTTCATTAGGTTGGACTTACTGTAAGCAGTCCAGTGCTTACATTTTGAGATGAGGGAGGCCCCGTTAACACTCATTTGATTCATCTAATGTATTTTTTGACTGAAAAAATAGAGATTAAGATGGCTCATCTTCATGAAAACCTCTTCATTTCCTTGAATTAATTTAAAATGTGAGAATTTCTGCAGGCATGTTTGAACTTTACAGACTCACATTCCACATGGTCACAGCAAAGGATAGTTTCAAGAATTATATAGTGCTCTCACATACGGGCCCACTTCATACTGGAAGTACATGCTCCGCCTTCAGCAGACAAGAATACCATAGCTTAGAGAAGTTAATTATCTCCATTCTTAGTACCCTATCTAGACACTTACCTACCTCCACACCCTGTGTGTTTTCCCCCTCTGACGCTATCACTTTCCTCTTGACCGGGCCAGCCCCTCACCTGTGTGTGTGAGACCCTAGCCACTTCTGTACATTCTTACCCTCATCCCTTTCTCCCTGGTCTCATTGATCTTTTGTTCCCTCCTCACAATTTCCTTTTAGCTTGCAAAGATGACTAAGCATTCTCAATTCCAAAATGAAATTCTCTCTTGCTCCTACATTTTCTATGTTCTGCTTTTAGTTTTTCTCTCTTCCTCTTGTCCTTCTCCATGGAGGTTCTTGAATCAGTGGGGAGTTCTTACTGGTTCTGTTTTCTCACCTCCCCTGTCCTTTTCCATGTACTGCAGTCTGACTGTCTGACTTCCCGCTCTCCCTGACCTCTGCACTTCACTGACACCGCTCTGGTTAGGTCATGCCATCTTTGCTGCAGTGATGAGGTTAGCCACACCCACTTTACTCTGCAACTGCCCTTGCCCTTGTCTTCCACATCAGCACTCTCCCTTGTTCTCCTTTTCTCTGATTGGCCCTTCTCTCTTTCCATTATGTGTCCCTCCTCCTCTCTTCATTCTGTCCCTTATCCCTTAATTAAACGTCTGTGTTCCTCAGAGTCCTTCCTTTCTGCATGTGCACTGGGTCGATGCTTTCATCTTCTCTCCTGAATTTAGCCTCCATTTTAAGCAGACGGCCATCTGATTGGAATCTCCAGCCCTGACCTCTGTTGATTCTGTACTTTAGCCTCATCACCTGACACACGCCACATATATGATGCTCTATTTGTACAGAATTAGCTTCCCACAAATGTATGGATTCTGGGGCTCCCTGGCCTTTGATTCCTGACATTGCCCAGGCTGCCTTTTCCCTTCCTTCTTCCTTACCTTGCTCCTTTCTATTCATTCTTCAAGACTCAGCTGAGGTTCTGGTTCCTGCTAGAAGCTGTCATGAGCCTCTTGCAGGGGCTGGCTAACCTTCCCCTTCTTTCACATGTTCCTACTCAGGTGACATTGCCTCTTTATGGCTGCTTCTTGTTGCTTCTTCTTTGTAAGATCCTGGAAGACACAGGCTTTCTTCTCTTTCTCCTTTTTATACTCAGAGACTATCACTGAGTTTGCCATTCATCGTCCATGCATCTGTCAATCCATCCATCCATCCATCCCTCCCTCCATCCATCCATCCTATCCATTCATTCAATCGATCCATTCATCTATCCATTCAAAAACTAATGTTATGGCACTTACTCTTTGCCAGATAATTTCGTAGGCACTTAGGATCCATGGTGAACAAGGGGTTCTGCTTTCATAGAATTCCATGTGTTGGGAGATAAAACAAAAAAGCTACCACATCCTGGGAGTTGTGTGGTAAGAGGTGTCATGAGACTTTCAAGAACTGTCACTGATTCAGATGAATAGTCAGGGGATGTTTCCCAAAGCTGAGACCTGATGGAGGGAAAGGAGCTGGCTCAGTGAAACACACAGGGTAGTGCTGGCTGAGGGGATAGGGATGCCCCAGGTAGAAGGAACAAACAGCAAAGGCACAGAAGCGAAATGAAGTGTGACTTGCTGGACAAAATGAAAGTAATTCTGAGGCTTGATCTGACAGTCGAAGTAGGATCTGCAGAGAGAGGAGGCAGGAGAGGATTTTATGGCTCTGATGGCAGCATGAGGAACAGATGGAGGGGGTCAAAATGTACCTAGCGAGCCCTCTAGGATGCTTTTGCATCAACTCAAGAGAGAGATGATGGTGGAAAGTAGTTTCTAGTTAACATTTATTTATTAAACAAAGTATTTGTCGAAGGTGTAATGCATGACAAGCGGCAAAGCTAGGTCTTGAATTCAGGCTTCTAACTATGCCACAAGGGCAGAATGCAGGACTAGTCAGCACCGTTCTTTATGGACGTTTCTGACTAAGACATGTAGACATCTCATTCTGACTTAAACCAGTGTGTGGTTTCCTTCTTAAGAGAGGATGGATCAATGTCGGCATTCGTAATTTTGCTACTGGAGCATTCTGTATTTGGAATTTACTTTTGCATTTTTTTTTTAAGGTGGTTGCTCATTTTTGCCCAGGCTGGAGGGCAGTGTTGTGATCTCACACTCACTGCAACCTCTGCCTCCTGGGCTCAAGCCATTCTCCTGCTTCAGCCTCCCGGGTAGCTGAGATTACACATGTACACCCAATGCCCAACTAATTTTTGTATTTTCGGTAGAGACAGGGTTTTGCCATGTTGGCCAGGCTAGTCTCGAACTCCTGACTTCAAGTGATCTGCCTGCCTCGCCCTCTCAAAGTGCTGACAGATAAAATTGTATGGAGTTATCACATGCAACTTGATATTTTAAAGCATATCTCTATATATGCTTATATGTTTTAATGTCTGAATATATATATATGTATATGCTGTAATGGCTGAATCTACCTAAATAACATATGCATTAGCTCACATAGCCATTGTTTGTGGTGAGAACATTTAACACTCACTCTCATAGGAGAGGGTAGAATGGAAGTTACCAGAGGCTGGAGCAGTTGAAGAGATGTTAGTCAGAGTGCAAAATTACTGCAGTACAGGAGGAAGATCTATGGGTCAGCATGGCAACTACAGTTTGTGACAATGTATTGGATTCTTGAAGCACACCTTTTCATTGGTGTTGAGTGACCACGTTGATGGCAGGGTTTTGTCAGGTTTTTTTTTTTTTTTTTAAATCATACTTTAAGTTCTGGGATACATGTACATGCAGGTTTGTTACATAGGTATACATGAGCCATGGTGGTTTGCTGCACCCATCAGCCCATCATCTACATTAGGTATTTCTCCTAATGCTATCCCTCCTCTAGCCCTCCACTCTCTGACAGGCCCCAGTGTATGATGTTCCTTTCCCTGTGTCCATATGTTCTCATTGTTCAACTCCCACTTATGAGTGAAAACATGCAGTATTTGGTTTTCTGTTCCTGTGTTATTTTGCTGAGAATGATGGTTTCCAGCTTCATACATGACCCTGCAAAGGACACGAAATCATCATTTTTTTATGGCTGCATAGTATTCCATAGTGTATATGTGCCATATTTTCTTTAACCAGTCTGTGATTGATGGGCATTTAGGTTGCTTTCAAGTCTTTGCAATTGTGAATAGTGTTGCAATAAACACACATGTGCATGTGTCTTTATAGTAGAATGATTTATAATCCTTTGGGTATATACCTAGTAATGGGATTGCTGGGTCAAATGGTATTTCTGGTTCTAGATCCTTGAGGAATCGCCACACTGTCTTCCACAGTGGTTGAGCTAATTTATACTCCCTTCAACAGTGTAAAAGCATTCCTGTTTCTCCACATCCTCTCCAACATCTGTTGTTTCCTTTTTAATGATCACCATTCTAACTGGCATGAGATGATATCTCCTTGTGGTTTTGATTTGCATTTCTCTAATGACCAGTGAAGATGAGCTTTTTTCATATGTATGTTGTCCACATAAATGTCTTCTTTTGAGAAGTGTCTGTTCATATCCTTCACCCACTTTTTGATGGAGTTTTTTTTTTTTTCTTGTAAATTTGTTAAGTTCCTTGAAGACTCCTGATATTAGTCCTTTGTCAGACGGATAGATTGCAAAAATTTTCTCCCATTCTGTAGGTTGCCTGTTCATTCTGATGATAGTTCCTTTTGCTGTGCAGAAGCACTTTAGTTTAATTAAATCCCATTTGTCAATTTTGGTTTTTGTTGCCATTGCTTTTTGTGTTTTAGTCATGAAGTCTTTGCCCATGCCTATGTCCTGAATGGTATTGCCTAGGTTTTCTTCTAGGGTTTCTATGGTTTTAGGCCTTACGTTTAAGTCTTTAATACATCTTGAGTTAATTTTTGTATAAGGTGTAAGGAAGGGGTCCAGTTTCAGCTGTCTGCATATGGCTAGCCAGTTTTTGCAACATCATTTATTAAATGGGGAATCCTTTCTTCATTGCTTTTGTCAGGTTTGTTGAAGATCAGATGGTTATAGATGTGTGGCATTATTTCTGAGGCCTCTGTTCTTTTCCATTGGTCTATATATCTGTTTTGGTACCAGTACCATGCTGTTTTTGTTACAGTAGCCTTGCAGTATAGTTTGAAGTCAGGTAGCGTGATGCCTGCAGCTTTGTTCTTTTTGCTTAGGATTGTCTTGGCTATACAGGCTCTTTTTGGGTTCCATATGAAACTTAAAGTAGTTTTGCCAGTTTTAAGTGTCAGAAGGAGAGCAGATGTGCCTGCTTTGCTTTTCTCAGTTCGCCCTGATTAGGAGCAATCAAGGTGATGGGGCTGCTGCTGGGATCTGTGGGGAAATCAAGCTTCTGCCTGCCCTTGCGCTGTCTACGCAGAGAAACTCCAGCATGACTGAAGGCAGCCTGCATCCCAGCTGGCCCAGATGCAGCCTTCCTAAGGCGAGTAAGAAAGTCAGACTCAGCAGGAACATTTAGAAGTAAATTTGTCTGCTTCTGGAAGCACAGAAAAGAACCAAGAGAAATAATATTTTTGTGAGATGTTATTTTTCTCCATATTTTCTTTCAAAAGTTCTGATGATTTCTTTTTGTGTAGCTGCCTGAAGATGCATTTTCAGCCCACCTCTCCCAGCCAAATGCAGCTTTGTGGATTGGTAACCTGATGCAGCAGAGTGTGGAAGAGAGGGCCAGGCAGAAAATGATTTTTCTCTCCCTCTAAAAAAATATCCTTTGCTCTGCCCTCTGCTCACCCCTCTGACATCACTTCTTTTAACCCCACCGGGCCCCATCTGACTGTGCATGCTGCACCTCTCTCGAGGCCTTTGCACTTGCTGTTCCTTCTGTTTGGGGTGCTTTTTTTTCTAGGCTTTTGCACTGGGGGCTCCTGCTCACTCTCACATCACAGCCAGCATTGGCTTCTTTCTAAGGATCACGTCCCTGCTCACCCTTCCTAAAGTCTCGCCTCTCTTTTCCCAGTTAGTTGCTCTAACATTGCCCCGTTTTCATTCATAGAACTTGTCACCATCTGCAAGTGTCTTGTTTATTTGCTTCCTCATTTATTTCCTCTCTCTGCCACTAGAATGTAAACTCAAAAACGGCAGGCAAATCCAGAGAGACAGAAAGTAGATCTGTGGTTGGCAAGGGCTGGCGGGGCCGAGGCAAAGGGATGGGAAGTAACTGTTGATAAGGTTGCATTTGAAGTGATGGAAATGTTTTGGAATTGGTGCCCATGGTTGCACAAAATTATGAGTACTCTAAAAGCCATCAGATTATGCACTTTAAAATGGAAAATAGGGAACTTTATGTTACGTGACAACCACCTTGTGAGTGAATCCAGCATTGTTCCTAAGCAGGGAGTTGAAACCCTTTTCTGAGAGGCCCAGAGCTAGCTAGTGGCAGAGTCAGAAATGCAATCACCGCCTACTTGGTTACAGTGGCTTTTGAATCCATCTGTGTTTGTTCGCTCTCTCTGTGTTGCCTCTGATTCAATTTGCAATTACTCTTGTTTGGACTGTCTTGATTCTCCTTCCTCGACTCTAGTGTCTCGGCTGTCCCTCCACCTTTCATCCTCCACCACTTTCTCCTTTTTTAAGAAAGCCTGTTCTTTACCATGTTATTTTCATTGTAAACTCCTTTCATCATTCCCCATTGTTTCATTTTAACAGCCAATAGTGTCCTCCTCCTTCCAGCAGCAATGGCTCCTTGTCATTCAAACTACACTACCCACTCCTCTCCACACCTCTTCCCCTTCAAATCTGTGTTCTATGCTCTCTTACGTGGTATCTGTTCTGTGAACATTCCACCCCACCTCCAGTACTATTTCCAAGAAGACTAGATTTTCTTCTTTCTTTTCTTGGCTAGGAAAGTCCTTAGGTCCTTAGCACAAATATCACCTTTCTGGTGAGTTTTCCTCTCTATGCATTCATTGAAATCAATCTTTTCATTTCCTTTACTTCCATCTCTTCCTAGCTGTGCCTCAGCCAGTGCCCTCTCATCTGTCATCTGCAGATAGATGCTGGAGATGTCTATGGGCCTAGTGAGTCACCCACTCTAGACAACCTGGGTTCTGACCCAAGAGAGGATCCTCTAAGGAGTAAGGCAGTTGGGGGCCCAGATGTCTTTATTACATGTAATTCTGACATTGGAGGATGTGGTTTATCTCTATGTCTACAGGCAAGAGCCCTCCTAATGACGGTCCCCAGAACTAGGCAAACATGCCTGGACTCTGGGGAAGCGTTTTCACTCACCCCAGAGGCCACAGCCTGATTGTCAGAGCAGTAGAACAGACTGAATGCCTCTTGTGTGCACCTAGCTCCTAGAATGGACATTTCAGACCCAAGTAGTGGTCAAGATTCTGCAGATCTGCCACACCAAGTGGGCTGAGTTGGGGAGAGAGAGTGCATGGAAGCAGGGGCGACGTGCTGACGGGCCTCTCCCACAGATGACGATGTCATATCAGTGTAAGAGGCATCACCTGCTGTCACGGACACTCTCTTGTATCTCTCCGTAGTCTCTGGTGGCAGCACAGAGAACATCGATGTGAGAATGACACAGACTGTTTTCAGCTTTTACTAACAGTGCCGCAAGAATACCTTGTGCTGGCCTCTGTGCACATGTGAAAGTGTTTCACTTGGACACACACTGAAAAGGAATGGTTGGGCTGAAGAGTATGCCCATTTTCAATTTTAATGTATTTTAACATGTAACCTGCAAAATTTCAGTCCCCTCAACTGTGTCTGAGAAAATGATTGAAAGGAACTTAATAAAAGTAAATAATTAGATAGGCATGAGTTAGAGTCTAAGTCTTGATGTTTATATAAGTGTCCTTAGGCCACTGACATGACTATCTTCATCGGATATTTTACCATCTATAATTCAGAAATAAGATCTGCTTTCTGAGCTCCGTAGGTTTAAATATGTTAAGCTAACATTTATGGAACTATATATATTGTTGTTATTTCCTCCCTTCCTTCTTTTCTTCTTTCCTTTCTCCTTTCCTTCCTTCCTCTGTCTCATTACTCCCTTTGTCTTACAGTTCCTAAGCACACGGAATGTTCCATTGTGACTCATTACATGTGACTTGAATAAGTGCAATGAATTGTTCTTCAGGGTAGGGGTCCTGGGTGGGGATACTTGTCTGCTAAATTCTGAAGGAATTTATGAACTTCTGTGAAAAGCAAGGTCCTTTATCTTCTTGGTGATGTTAATATTTTAATATATTCAGTCTCAGTAACATGGTAGGGAGAGTGAAAGGATCCTTTTTCTGTGGTTTTTCTCCATCTACAGAGGGGAGACACAGCTTCCTCAATGCTTCATAAATCCTGAGAGTTAAGGCTGGTGGGCCCTCCTGCATCTCAGGAGAAGAGAGACCCGTGTTACTGGGGAAAGCTAACAGCTGGGTCACAGTCATGACATTTTGCCTTATGATGTGATTGGCCAAGGGCCCAGGTCATTTATGCTCATATTGAACAGTGGATTGGAGGATAAGGCCTGAGAATGACTCTTGTTTGGAATTTATTTTCTCGGCTCTCCAAGTGATCTTCAAGTAATGCATAACAAATCTTTCTTATTGTATTAAGTAATCATTATAGAATTCTGGCAAGATGGGTGTTACTATTCACAGAACCATAATATGTCAGAACTAGAAGGTGACTACCCCTTCTTTCAGTGGATTGGGATACCAAAGTCCACAGAAACCAAAAAGGTCTTGGGCCAAGGTCACAAATTGAGTTAGATACAGTCTAGGAATGATAATGCTCAGGGATAGCCATTGGTAACAGTTTATATGAATAATTTCAGACCTATTCATATGCACACAATAAAAGTACACATGAAAACAAGCATACTCACACACCTTAATTAGGTCATTAGATCTATCTATCTATCTATCTATCTATCTATCTATCTATCTATCATCTATCTAATCTATCCATCCATCCATCCATCCATCCATCCATCCATCCATCACCATGCTTTATGTCTGCAACTTTTTTTTTTTTTGAAATGGGATCTTAATTTTGTCACCCACATTGGAGTATAGTGGCATGATCATGGCTCACTGCAACCTCCACCTCCCAGGCTCAAGTGATTCTCCCACCTCAGCTTCCCGAGTAGCTGGGATCACAGGTGTGCGCCACCACACTCCGCTAATTTGTTGTACTTTTGGTAGAGACAGGGTGTTGCCATGTTGCTCAGGCTGGTCTTGAACCCTTGAGCTCAAGCTATCTACCCAGCTCTGCCTCCCAAAGTGCTGGGATTATAGGTGTGAGCCACTGCATCCAGCCTTGCAGCTTTCCCCCTTTTCCACTTTATAGGCTGTCATGGGCAAGTAACTTTCTATATCAGTGTATTTCATTTTCTTTATTAACGAACCATTGCTGTTTACAACCAACCACAATTTTCATGGCATAAATGTCAGCATTCATTTCTCCCTCATGAGTCTGAGTTGAGTGGGCAGCTCCACTCCATGTGTCTCTTCTTCTAGGACAAGTTGGCTAGTGAGCGTGTGTTCTTCTTCTGGTGAGGCTGGTCCCTACAGGTCAGTCAGAAACATATGATGCCTTTTGAGGCCCAGGCCTGGGACTCACACATAATCACTTTTGCCACATTCTATTCAGTGAAGCAAGATACAAGGTCAAACTCAACATCAGTGGGGAAGGAGGCCTACACCTGCCTGCGGCTGCCTTGAGACTTGTGTGTCAGTGCCAAGATGGGCCATCAGTGCAGCATGTCTACGGAACATAGGCCATGAAATCATGAATTCTGGAGCCAGGCTGCTGGTTTAGAACCCAGCACTTTCTCTTCCTAGCTGTGTCGCCTTCGTTGAATGATATAACCTTTCTGTGCATCGATAGACTCATCTGTGAAATAGGGGATAATGATGATATCTATTTTATAGACTTGTTAAAAGAATTAAAAACATATAAAGTGCTTACAGTAGCACCTGGCACATAGTAAGTATGCAATAAGTATTAATTGTTGTTATCTTGGTTGTTATTATTGTTGTTATTTGCCGGACTTCTAAGAAATGTCTAAGAAAAGTGTCTCATGCTGGAATGTAAGCCCTGGATTGGGAGCTGGGCCACTGGGGTTTGAATTCCAGCTCTGCCGCCTAGTGTGGTGGGACCATAGGTTTTCTATATTTTCTGAGACTAAGTGAGCTCCCTTAGGACCCGAGCTTGATGTCCAGGCTCTCTAAGGCCTGGTCTAGGCAATGCCCCTGACGATTTCACTCTGTGCATCCAATGCTCCAGCCTCCCTAATGGATGACACTTCCTGAACCTGCCACTCAGCCCCATCCCTATTTGCTCTTTCCCAATTGCTGTAGCCTCAGATGTTCAACTCTTCTGGGGACCCAGGGCTTGATGCATCATGGGTGCTTGATAATATCTGTTCACTGATTGCTGCTTCTCTCAACCCAGCTGAGGTAACTCTTCTAGGAAGTCTGTCATAAACATGGCAGGCCAGCGAGTACCTTTTTGAGTTCTCTTTGGCTTGGTTAATGTTCAGTCACACGCCAGCTATCCCCGTGGGCATCATTTCCTAAAAAGCACTTCCGGTCCCCTGCTTCTCTGGCCCAACATAGATGTTCATAACTCATTGTCCTCTCTCCTGGTACTGGTCACAGTCACAATTTTGCTGCATGTTTTTACAATTATTTGGTTAATGTCTATCTCTCCAATGAGACAGGAATCTCTCTGAAAACGGGGGCCATGTCTATTTTGCCCACTGTCACCAGAGCCTGCCTAACACATAACAGGCAGACAGTATGATATCACAAATGGTATGATATTCACAGTGATATGACTGTGTGAATATTTTATCATAGCACCTATACATGGTATCGTGATTGTCCATTTATTTATCTACCTGTCCTGCTGGACCATGAGGTTTATAAATGAGTGTCATGTGGTACCATTAGGTCCTCCCAGCAGCCTTGTGAGGTAAGCATTGGGACTGTTATCATAATTTTAACCTCAAGGAAACAGGTTTAGAAAGGTTGAGGGGCTCATGGAAGCTCAAAGAATTGTGGTGGTGTCAGCAACAGAAGTCCATTGTCTTTGCTCCTGGCCTCGCACACACCTCAGATAGATCGCATTATCCTTTCTACCCAACACGAGGCTCACCTCAGTAAAAGACATCCGATTTTCACCCAGCAGCTCTGGCCACAGATTTAGGAGTTGTCTGTGACTTCTCCCTTTTCCTCACAGGCAGAGCCTGACCAGTTACTAGTTCCTGTCAATTTCTTCCCGTAAACATTTCTCACGTGCTCCACCTTGCCTCCACATTCTTGTTTGAGTCAGCGTCTCTCCAAATCTGTGTATTTGCCTGACTTTAAAGCTCTGGCTCTGATGTCAGACAGAGCTAATTCAAACCCTGTTCCCCAGTTACTAGTTGTGTGCCACTTATTGGCATGCCCTTAGCCTTGCAAGCCTTAGTATTCTCATCTAACAGGTGAATCTAGGCATGGTCCTTGTCTCTTAAGTCCTTCTAAGGATTAAAATAGGCAGTGCATGTTAAGGGCTTAGCACAGTGCTCAGGACTCAGCAAATTCCCAACAAGTGTTAGTAGGTGTTATTGTCGCTCTATGACACCCTGTGAGAGTGTTGGAGAGTTTGTAAGGTGGAGGTTGTACAAAGTTGAGAAGTACAACCCGGGAAGGGATGCCAGCTCAGCTCAGGGAGGCCCAGAGTCATCATGCAGCGGGATGGTTGGACAATTGAAAGTTCCCATGAGAATGAAGCCAGGATTGAAGAGAACGGGAAGCATGGCACTATCAGCCTTCTAGCTAGGTAGGAGGATTTTCTGGGAAGGAGTGTCTTTGCAAATGGAATAGTAGCCTCCCAGAGGGTGGGAACTGTCATGGAGACTGCTTTTGTGGGGGTGGTCTCATGGGTGACCCCCGTGGTCTAGGCTAACTTTCCGAATCTGTACCTCTGTATTACAATCAGGAAGCTAACAACAGCTTCAGTCAGGAAACTTCTTGGAGGAGTGTGGACTACAGCAGATCTTGTGGGAGAGGGATTTGGGGGTGAGTGAGGAATGGGACAGAGACCCAGGAATAAAAGAAACACAATGAAAAAAGAAAGTTTTGTTTGGTTGATGTTTTTCCTTAAACCTTAAAAGCAAAGCTACAGTGGGGATTTGAGTCACTGAAGCGTGCATGCCTTCTTGCTCAGTGGTTCCCTTTCTGCCACAGACGCGGCTCTATCTTCAAAAAGTGTTTTGATTTCTGTCGCGCACCCATGAGCCACTTCAAAAACCTATCCTGTCTCCCTCTCCTCCTCTCTTCTTTAGGAAGAATGTGGTATGAGCCTCTTGTGATAATTACTAGCAAGTTCCAGGCCTTGCTGCATACCAAGGACTGTTTTACGGATTTTCCTGACTTCACATCTGTATGCCTCACATCCAGTCCTGCCAAGGAGAATCCATTATTGCTCTTGTTTTGCAAATGAGTAAACTGAGGCTTGGAGATGTTAGTAACTTGTTCTAAGTTACCAGCTAGTAAGTCGGAAATCCAAACATCCAGCAAGTTAGGGTAACTCAGGGGTCCCTTTGTTAGTTATGTTTGCATATCTTGCCTCTTTATTGCAGGATTGGGAAGGATTTTCCTAGGCCTCTGTTCCCACTGGAAGGTTGGGAAAGCCAAGGAGAGCTGAGAGTTTGGAGCAGTCCCTGCTGCGGGGAGCCGTGACCTGGGCTTTGTTGATGAGGCTCTGGACGGCCTTTCGGGTTGGTGGTGATTTCACTTTCCCAAACCCAGATAAGGGGCAGTTTCTTCATCTTTTCTTAAACAAAGAAAATTAAGGAATTTTTGAGACTTTAGCTCCTGCTTCATGTGCTCCTTGATCACAGAAAATGGAGAGGAAGTGTCTGCAGGAGGCTGTGCAAACTTAGGACTGATAAACCAGAGAGGAAAGACAGCTACAAAGAGCAGGACAGACCTGGGAATGGGCCTCAGAGCACTATGAGTCTGAGTTCTGATGAAAGTGGACAGAAACCTTCTAGGGCCTGGGCTGAAGGGGGCCTGAGTACTCCACCACCACAGCCCCGAGCACATTCTATCCTTACGAACTGCTTCATTTCTCTGAACACCCCTGGACTCTGACAACTCCAGGGAAGGACCTGGATCTTTCTTGCTCCTTATTGCATTTCTAAGGCTTAACACGATGGTGTCTAGTGCACTTATGTTAATGTGGGTTGACTTGCATCAAGAGAGAATCATGGCCAGGGACAGGATAGGGAAGGTTGGTCACGCCTGTGTGCTGGGCCATGGGTGTGAATTGCAGAAAGGCGTGGAAGCATGATATTCATCCAGGGCTCTTTCTTTTGCAACTAAAAGAATGCCAAGCAAATAACAAAGCAGAAAAGAAGCTTCTGGGGTCACATAAAGAAAGAAGTCTAGGATTTGGGTAGACTCTCAGCCTAGCTGGTTTCAGGTGGTCATCACTGCCCCACTGTTGTGTCCCCCAGTCTCTTCACTCTGCTTCCTTTATGAGGCAGGAAAACATGGCGGCCAATGGCCTTGAGCTGAATGGGCCCTAAAGTCAGAGGCCTGAGAAGAGGAGGGAAGATGTTGCTCAGTAGCTCAGGCAAAAGTGCCCAGGGGGGCTCTGATTGGGTCCACTTGGGTCACGTGTCCATTCCTTTAACCACTCATAGTGTCCATCAGATGGTATCCTCTGACGGGCTCGGCAAAGATCACACACGTACTGGGAGTCAAAGGGGTTGAGCCGCACACAAACCACAGGGACAGAACAGTATTCCACTGAATGGTTCAGGATGGATCCTCAAAAGGTGGGGTGTGCCCCATAAAAAATTTTCATTTCTAACATATAACAGGCTTTTGATCTGCATTTTGGGTCTAACTAGATTAATCTGGGTTGGCATTTATTTGGCAGAGCACCAATGCTGAAAACCACTCAAAAAAGATGAACCCTGACTCCACAGGGGTGGCCCTGTGACTGTGAGCATCTCTGCTAGCCTCATAGGCAGAAAGAACATCGATCATTAAGTGGTGCGATGGCCAGGCGCTGTGACTTACACCTGTAAATCCCAGCATTTTGGGAGGCCGAGGCGAGCGGATCACCTGAGGTCAGGAGTTAGAGACCAGCCTGGCCAACATGGTGAAAGCCCGTCTCTACTAAAAATACAATACTGGGCATGGTGGCGGACGCCTGTAGTCCCAGCTACTCGTGAGGCTGCGTCAGGAGAATCGCTTGAACCCGGGAGGTGGAGCTTGCAGTGAGCTGAGATGATGCCACTGCACTCCAGCCTGGCCGACAGAGCAAGACTCTGTCCCCACCAAAAAAAAGGGGTTGGGGGATAAGATGGGGCCTGAGTATGGCAGTGTGGATGGCAGTGGGGTGATCATTTTGACTGGAATAAAAAAGAGGTATGTAAGGATGAAGTTGAATAGATCAATGTGGTTTTGCTTATGAAATGGGTAGAAATGGAAAGAAGAATTTTATTTATTGATCATCTATTGGATGATTAATATTTCTGCGCTTCGCTTCACCCATAAGAGGCTATTATGAGCATTAAATGATACAGTAACTGTAAAGTGTATCTTGGCACCCTATCTTAGTTCATTTGGCTATAAGAAAATATCATGGATCGGGTAGCTTATAAACAACAGAAATTTATTACTTACAGTTCCAGGGGCTGGAAACTTGAAGTCAAGATTCCTGCAGATTTGGTTCGGGATGATAGCCGGCTTTCTTGTTCATAGATGGTGCTTTCTAGCTATGTCCTCGCGTGGCGGAAGGCGTGAACTCTAGTCTTCCCTGCCTCATATATTGGGCACTAACATTTAAGGAAAGGGTGAGTGGCCTCTCTCAGGCCTCTTTTATAAGGACACCAATCCCATTCTGAGGCCTCTACCCGCATGATCTCCAAAGTCTTCACCTTCTAGTACCATCACAGTGATGGTTAGATTTTAACATAAATTTTGGGGGGACACAATCTTCCAGATCATAGCACACATGTTAAGTATTGGGAGAAACACCAGTTTCTTATTCCTGATGTTTCCTCTCTGTAGAGGGACATTCATTGGAGTAACACTCTCAGCTTCTCTCCTCCCTGATTGGTAGGCTTGGGATAAGGAATTACATATCTTTACTCCACCTTTTACTGTTTTTCGAGGTGTGTGGTGATGGTGGTTGTGAAGGGAGCTCTGTGGCTCCGTGCTCTGAATTTTACAGGAGCAAGATACTCATATAGGGGTAGAATGAATGAGTCTTTCTAATCCTAGAGTTCAGTGTTAGGAAGTCCACTTGCTCACATACACAAGCCATATTTTTCATTATTAGCTTTTATTAAAAAATAAAGGTGACATTGTGACCAATATTCATTTTAGTGCCTTTTTATCTCTTAATTTGTTCTTCAGTTGGGTGGTGCATTGAAGACCTGTTAGGCCACTTTAAGTTTCAACACAATTTAGCTTTATAACAATAGTAATTGTTGTTATTATTTTACATCTCAGTGTTTCTCAAAGACTGATATTTGAAACACTTCCATGAGCATAACATGCATGGTTGAGTGGTACTTATAAAAAATGTATCTTTCTAGATCTTTCTGGGCATCTTTCTAGACCTAGTCAGAATTTCTAGGGGGCTAGGATTTTTCATTTTTAATAATCACTCCAGTAATTCTTAGGCAAACTAGCATATGAGAGCCACTGCATTTTCTTATGTAATTTCTACTAGTTTCATACAAAGAGTAACATTTTTTTCTTTTAAAGGTGAGGAACCTCAGTTTTAGAGAAGAAAATTAATAATTAACTGCCCAAGGCCATGCTGCCACTAAGGGTCAGGATTATGACATCTGCATCTCCTCCTAGAGCACTTGCCCTGCTTTCTCTAAACCTGGATTGTTCTGTGTCCTTAGGACTGTGTAAAGCTCTGACACTTAGAAGAATTCTAAAAATGGTTCCTCAGTTCACACTGGTTATAATTTAATTGGGGTCATAAGAGGCGTATACATGAAAGGGGAGTAAAGAACTTAGGATACGGGCACAAGTTCAGAGATCAGGGCCATGCTCTAGACGTTATAGGAGCTTGGAGGAGGGAGAGCTGAGACGGGCTAAATCAGAAACATTTTTTAAAATTTATTTTTAAAATTAAGTTATTAAAATGTATTATTATACTTTAAGTTCTGGGGTACATGCGCACAACGTGCAGGTTTGTTACATAGTTATACATGTGCCATGTTGGTTTGCTGCACTCATCAACCTGTCATTTACATTAGGTATTTCTCCTAATGCTATCCCTTCCCCAGTCCCCCAACCCCCGACAGGCCCCAGTGTGTGATGTTCCCTTCCCGATGGGGAAATTTTAAGGAGCCCGTGGGATTTCAGATTGACCCACCAGGAGGCGTAGGAGTGATTCAGGTAAGGGGAAGTGAAGAAGAATATTCCAGGTGGGAGGAACAGCCAGAACAAAGAATGGAGGCAGGACGTTCTCAGCAAGTTTTAAAATCTTCCAGCCTAGACCACATCAGCCACACAGCTGGCAGACTCTAATGACTTGGGCCTGGCTTATTAAGCACATTTGAAAATTGGGTGAATTGCTTGATTTGGTAAAAAATTACATGGTACATTTAATCAGGACTCCTTTAAGGAACAAATGTCATTAAACACCACTTAATTAGCTGCCCCTGCAGCCTGACTGGGTGAAAATTATATCCTTGACAAACTACAAAACATTTTTAAGGTCAAATATGGAGAATAAAAATATCACTGTATGTCCTCGGGTAATAGGTCCATAAAAGCTTGCTTCATTTTCATTCATTGAAAAGATTCATTCTCGATTGCAGCTAATCAGAACTTGATAGGCTTTCTTTGGAGCAGACTCTTAAGACCCAGCGTGTGTTGGTTTTTATGTTAAAGAAGTGAAAATAAAACAACCAGAAAAACAGGCACATGCACATTCAATAATACACTTGTTTATCAGCCTGCTGATTTGTTATGGGAATAAAAATGGCTACTTGCTCTATTAACCCAGGATACAGTGGTATGTTATAGAGACCTGAGCTCTGGCTATGCCCAGGACAGAGAAAGCAAATCAGGGAATATGAAGGAGCTAAAGTGGATGGGAGTCATTATTTACTTTACTGCATTTTTCAAAAACTTCTAAGTGATGTATAATATCCAGAAAATTGCACATATCACAAGTATACAACTTAATTTTTTTTTAAAATTTATAAGGAAAAGAAACTTAATTGGCTCGCTGTTCTGCAAGCTGTACAGGAAGCATGATGCTAGCATCTGCTTGGTTCTGGGGAGGCCTCAGGAAATGTACCATCATGGCAGAAGGCGAGGGGAGAACAAGCACATCGCGTGGCCAGAAGCAAGAGAGACGGGGGAAGTACTATACATTTTTTATTTTTATTTTTTATTTTATTTAGTTTTTTAATGTTCTGGGGTACATGTGCAGGATGTGCAGGTTTCTTACGTAGGTAAATGTGTGCTGTGGTAGTTTGCTGTACCTATCAACCCATCACCTAGGTATTAAGCCCAGCATGCTTTAGCTCTTTTCCCTAATGCTCTCTCCCCCCACTGCCCTCCCTTGACAGGCCCCGGTGTGTACTCTTCCCCTCCCTGTGTCCATGTGTTGCTGTTGTTCAGCTCCCACTTATAAGTGAGAACATGCAGTGTTTGGTTTTCTGTTAGTGTGTTAGGTTGCTAAGGATAATGGCCTCCAGCTTCATCCATGTCGCTGCAAAGAATGTGATCTCATTCCTTTTTATGGCTGCATAGTATTCCATGGTGTATATGTACCACATTTTGTCTTTTCAGTCTATCATTGATGGGCATTTGGGTTGATTCCATGTCTTTGCTATTGTGAATAGTGCTACAACGAACATAGGTGTGCATGTATCTTTATAATAGAATTATTTATATTCCTTTGGGTATTTACCTAGTAATGGGATTGCTGGGTCAATGGAATTTTTAGAACTGAAATTACCCTTGCAACCAGCACCACCAGATCAAGAAAGAAAGCATTATTATTATTAGGGGGTCCAGAAGCCCCCTGATGCTTTCTTCGTGTCATTCCCTCTCTCCCCACCCTAAGCAATACCTATGGTAATTGTTATCCTGATTTCTCTCAGGACCCATTGATTTCCCCTGCTTCTGTACTCTATGTGAATGGCATCATACAACATGCATTCTTTTCTGCCTGGCTTCTTCCACTCAACATAGTTTGTGAGAGTCATCCATGTCGCTGAGCTTGCTTGTTCTTTGTTTCTTCTTATTTCTATACAGTGGTCCATTGAGTGACTAGGCCACAACTTCTTTACATATTTTTTGGTTCATGCATATTTTTGGCAGGTTTTTTTGGGTAGCTGTTATGAATAGTGCTTCTCCGAACATACCATTTATCAAGTATATTTGTGTATAGGGGTCCATGTAGGGGAAAGATTCCTGTGATGTAACATATGCACATGTTTAGCATGAGTGTATTTGACTCTATTGCCTTGTGAGATATATATGTAAAATGCATTAATATGTTGATAATAATATATTATATACAATATGTACATTTATGTGTACATGCATGATATGTATGTATGTACATATATGAGTATAATATATGATATGTTCATATATGTATATATAAAAGCACATCCATACACACACACATATATATACAGTCATGCACTGCATAATGATGTTTTGGTCAACAATGGACCACATACACGACTGTGGTCCCTTACGATTACAATACTGTATTTTTACTGTATTTTCTATGTTTAGCTATGCTTAAATACACAAATACAATTGCCCACAGTATTCAGTAACATGCTATACAAGTTTATAATCTAGGGGCAATAGGCTATACCAAAGAGCCCAGGTATGTAGTTGGCTATACTATCTAGATGTGTGTAAGTCGCCCTGTGATGTTCACATAGTGACAAAATTGCCTAACAATAACACTGTGGGAATAACATTTCTCAGAATGTGTTCCCAGTGTTCAGTGATTAATGACTGTGTGTATATATCAACACAGATGCAGACACATGTGTACACACACATACGCACACATGCACAGTTAGCATTCCATGTCTGTTGGCTCCACATTCATAAATTCAACCAACCTCAGATTGAAAATATTTGGCGAAAAAAATTCCACAAACTTCCAAGAAGCAAAACTTGGCCAAGTGCTACATTGAATGTGTGCAACTGAAGTGTTGTGTAGCCATTGTATTAGATCGTATAAATAATCTAGAAATAATTTAAAGTATGTGGGAGGATATGCATAGGCTACGTGCAGATACTATGCCATTTTATATAAGGGACTTGAGCAACTTTGGATTTTGGTATCTGAGGGTGTCCTGAAACCAATCCCCGATGGATGCCAAGGAGAAGGGGTGTGTGCGTGTGTATGTGTGTGTGTTTGTCCTGTCTGCTCCTTTTGATTATCAGCTCTTGGGGTACAGGCTGGCTTGTTTTATACTAGGGACAAGTATAAAGAATCCCTGCTTGGCACAGGGATTTTTGTTTTTCAGGAGTCTCCTTCCTTTTCCTCCTCCTCCTCCTCCTCCTCCTCCTCCTCCTCCTCCTCCTCCTCCTCCTCCTCCCCCGCTTCCTCCTCCTTCTCCCTTCCCCCTCTCCCTCCTCTTCCTCCTTCTCCCTCCCCCTCCCCATCCTCCTCCCCTCCCCCTCCTCTTCCTCCTCCTCCCTTTCCCCCTCCCCCTCCTCCTCCTCCTCCTCCTCTTCCTCCTCTTCCCTTTCCCCCTCCCCCTCCTCCTCCTCCTTCTTCGGAATTTCACTCTTTGTTGCCCAGGCTGGTGTGCAGTGGCGTGATCTCAGCTCACTGCAACCTTCGCCTCCTGGGTTCAAGCAATTATGCCATCACAGCCTCCCGAGTAGACGGGATTACAGGCACCCGCCACCACGCCCAGCTAATTTTTGTATTTTTAGCAGAGATAGGGTTTCGCCAATTTGGCCAGACTTGTCTCGAACTCCTGAACTCAGGTGATCCACCCGCCTCGACCTCCCAAAGTGCTGGGATTACAAGTGTGAGCCACCGCACCCGGCCGGGCCTTCTTATTAAAGACAATGTCTACTTAACTTAGATTGGGATTCTGACATGATATCCCCCCGACAGAGAAAATGTTCTAATTGCAATCAGCAAAATCAAGCCATAATTAAGTGCTCACAAATTGTTATGTTAGTAGAAGAAACATTTTTTATCTCTTCTGGTCATTGCCTTCCTATCTTGAACCTTCTTCTCATTGGGCATTTTCTTATGTTTCACTTCATTTTTAAAGTGTTGAGTAAATGCATTCTAGTATACATTTAAGACAAACTCTAATCCAAATGATGCAAACTAGAAAACATAATTTAAGCACAGTTTCTTTTTAAAAAATCTACATTTCAAGTGATTTGCTTGTGCATTTGATTCACCTGTCCTGTAATAAAGTGGGGAAAACAGGACTTACATGGCAAGGTTGCTGTGTGAGTTTGATCACAAGATGTCTGCATAGAGATGGGCTTGGGGATGCCATGGAATAGTTTCCAACTATTCTAGCACTTTTGAGGGCAATCTCTTTCACCATCAGAGCTGGCATTAAAAAAATAATTTTAACTTAATTGAAAGCTCTAGAGTACATGTGCAGAAGGTGCAGGTTTGTTGCATAGGAAAATGTGTGTCATGGTGGTTTGCTGAACCTGTCAACCCATCACCTAACTAAAGCATTGGCTCTGCATCACTGGATAGGTCAGTGCCTTCCCTGGGCCTTTGATTTCTTATCTACAAAATGGGGGTTTAGATGAAATTATTTCTAGCTTTACATTATTCCTCAAATTTGGGAATAATTTTAATAAGAATTAGGGGGTGAGATAGATGACAGATGTGGTCAATTGCATAATTCTTCCTGATTTTTAACGCCTTCCTGTGTGCTTGTCTTAAGATCTAGCACTTCCATCCTCTGGGGGGTGGAGAGTATTATCTTACTGTGTCTCTGTTGGATATGGTCTTGTGGTTTGCCTCAGCCTTTGACCTGTGAGATGTAGGTGGAAGCAACAAAGTGACAGTTCCAAGTCCAGACCATAAGAAGCATTGTGTGTTTCCATTTGTGCTTCCAACCATTCCCATGAGAAGAGCATGCTCTTGGATATAGCTGCTACTCTTCAGTCTTGGACCCCAGAATGAACGTGTGGATCTCCAGCCTCCCGACTAACCTGTGGACCTGAGAACAAGAGCTCCCTGTTGCACTGCTGACTGATACACACAGTGCCAGCACAGCTGGCCCTCCATACACATGGGTTTCAAATACTGTGTTTTCAATCCAAGTTTGGTTGAAAAAAATCTGTGCATAAGTGGACCCTCATGGTTCAAACCCTTGTTGTCCAAGGGTCAACTGTATATTATTTTGTCAGTAAAAGAAACAATGACTAAACAGATCCTTGCCTTGAGTGTCCACTCTTAGTAAGATAAGGAGGATGAGATAATTGTCAAAGAGTAGAAACCTGTCACAGGTAATGCTAAATATTGTTAGCTTTCTGTATAAAACTCCTCCTGAACTGTTTACTTACATTATTTCACTTATTTTTTTGTTTGCTTGTTTTTTTGTTTGTTTTGAGACACAGTCTCTTTCTGTCACCACGCCAGAGTGCAGTGGCGCAATCTCGGCTCATTGCAATCTCTACCTCCTGGGTTCAAGCAATTCCCCTGCCTCTGCCTCCCCAGTAGCTGGGACTACAGGCCCAGCAAAGTTTTTGTATTTTAGCAGAGATGGGGTTTCACCATGTTGGCCAGGATGGTCTTGATCTCTTGACCTCATGATCTGCCCACCTCGGCCTCCCAAAGTGCTGGGATTACAGACGTGAGCCACCGCGCCCAGCCTATTTCACTTACATTCTTTATAACAGTCGTATAAGTAAGTATGATCATTGTGATTTTATGGAAGGCAAAACTAGTGCTCAAGGAAGTTAAGAGGCTTGCCCAAGTATGTAATTTACAAGTTGAGAGGATTGGGCGTAATCCCAAATCAGCTTTTAACCACTCTGTTCTCCCACCTTTCAAAACTGAGGATGTTAAGTGTGAGTGGTCGGGGGCAGCGCAATGTGTCCTCATCAAAATCATGTGTGTAAGCATACGTCATATAGGAGGTGACAGAAGTGGGACATGGTTACAGAATTCAGAGTATGAGGGAAAGGTTTGGATCACACTCTTCAACCATGGTGTGGCAAGCCTTTGGTGTCCACTGAATATCCATGTGCTCCTTTATATCTACTTGCCATCCTTATTTTATTTTATTTTACTTTATTTTATTTTATTTTATTTTTTTAGACGGAGTTTCGCTCTTGTTGCCCAGGCTGGAGTGCAATGGCAGGAGCTCGGCTCACCACAACCTCCGCCTCCTGGGTTCAAGCAATTCTCCTGCCTCAGCCTCCTGAGTAGCTGGGATTACAGGCATGTGCCACCACACCTGGCTATTGTTTTTTTGTATTTTTAGTAGAGATGGGGTTTCTCCATGTTGGTCAGGTTGGTCTCGGACTCCCGACCTCAGGTGATCCGCCCACCTTGGCCTCCCAAAGTGCTCGGATTACAGGTGTGAGCCACCACTCCTGGCCCATCCTTATGGTTATGGAGGGGAAATACAACTGGGTCCTGGCTGGTGCAATGTAGACAAGCAACTTCAAAGCTTAGCCCTTGAAAATGCCCTGCAGAATCCTGTGCCCTTCCTTTCCTCTCTGCAATCTACTTGGATGCCATGTGTTCTACGTGGTGCAAGCCAACAGAAGCCACTCATGACCCTGAGTCATCACTTAGAGTAATGTCACCAAGAGTTAGTTTACCCTCAGAGGACTGTGACATGAGCAAGAGACAAGCTTTCGCTGTGTCAGCCCACTGAGATTTGGGAATATATGTGTTGCTCCAGCATAACTCATTCTATCCTAAATGTGCCAAGCAATGTGTCCAGGACATAGCAGATGTACATCAAATGCAAAAATAAAATAGTAAGAGATGGATGCATGAAAGAAAGAAAGGAAGAGTGATGCGAATGTATTTGAGAAAATGTCTAGAGTTATTTATGATGGGAGATGGGAGTCCACATTGTTTTCTTGCCAGAATAAAAAGCACGTCCCATAGAACCTTGTGCTTTCTCCTCTGACTAACACATCTGTACATCCAGCAGGAACTGCTGTTTTAGTGGACGACAGATGTCAAGGCCCTGGCATGTTTGATTGTCAACTGCTGACTCTGAAGAAAAAGCTTATTAGCTTCAGGAGCTCATAGCTACCCCTTATCCAGTGGGAGCTGCCTCTAGACATCACTGTATTTTATGGCTTTAATCTGAAACATTTACATCCTTTGGGGGACTATGTCAGGAGAACTTTTAATGAAAAAGCATTTCATTTGAAAAGTTTTTTTTTCTTTAAATCCTTTCCTTTCCTTTCCTTTTTTTTTTTTTTTTTCCTTTTTTTTTTTTTTGCCTCTCATCCTGGAGAGGCACAGTAATTTCCCTCACACCTCTTGTTTACTGAACATTTATTGAGGAACCTTTGAGGAGAGTTCTTTTTTTCTTGGTTAATTGTCTGCTAGGAATGCTAACAGGATCTGGAATTTAAGTAGGCTTGGTCGTGGGAGTGGCAGGTGTAGGCAGAGACTTAGGCTGTGTAATCCAAGGGTGCTCTGTATAGGGCCTGGGCCCGAGGTACCTCCTTTGGAAAAATAAAGTATCGGAGAATCTGCACTCAGAAAGTTCTACTCTGAAGAGTTAGAGGCAAAGGCTACTGATTTCTAGGCAAATGTGAATACAGTAAACAAGCGTAGATTCTCTGTGATCTTGGCATATAGGTTTATAAGGATGCAATGTGTAAAGCTTTTTATGTCTTTAAATCCTGCCATGACATGACCTCACATAATGTGGAAAATAAACCTGTGTTAGGGCTCATTATCCTCATTTTATGGATGTGATTGAGGTGGGGCTCATTATCCTCATTTTATGGATGTGACTGAGGTGTGAATTATCATATTCTGTCTGAATGAGGGTCTTTAGCTGGTTCTAAACAGGGTTGTCCAAGGATGGTTCAGAGGCTTTCCTTTTTAAAACACCACCATAAACAAATACCATAGGCACCATGTCCACCACCACCACCCCCACCACCACCACCATCATCTCTATCACTAAACAGTCACTGTCACCACTGCAACCAATACTACTATTACCTTCATCACAACCACTACCACCAATACTACTACTACCACCACTACAGCCAACACTACCATCATCTCTATTTCTCACACTACTGGTACTACGACTACCACCGTGCTCTCACCATCACGACCCCACCAACATCATCATCACCTCTGTCACCACCAATGCCACCACCACTAGCATTACCACCAAACTAGGTGCTTAGAGTTCTGTTATCTCTCTCTCTCTTTTTTATTTCGGGGTGGGGGTAGGGGAGTGCAGGGACAGAGTCTCGCTCTGTTGTCCAGGCTGGAGAATGGTGGTGTGATCTCTGCTCACTGCAACCTCTGCCTCCCAGGTTCAAGCAATTCTCCTGCCTTACCCTCCCAAGTAGCTGGGAGTACAGGCGCATGCCACCACGCCCAGCTAATTTTTGTATTTTTGGTAGAGTCAGGGTTTCACCGTGTTGCTCAGGCTGATCTCAAACTCCTGACCTCAGGTAATCCACCCGCCTCAGCCTCCCAAAGTGCTGGGATTACAGGCATGAGCCACCACGCCTGGCCAAGTTCTATTATCTTTTTCTGGGAATTTACAAGTATGTTGATAACTCAGGTGATGGTAACGATGGTGATTTTTTCTACATGGGATAGGTTGCCTGAAGGTAGATCAAAGTCCTAGTTGGAATTCAACAGTTAACAGGAGAAGTGCTATACCGTCCAGTGAAATGCTTACTAGACAACCTCAGGAAGAAAAGTGTGTTGGTTAATTTTATGTGCCAACTTCGTTGGGACACAGAGTGCCCATATAATTGGCTAAACTGTATTTGTGAGTGTGTCGTTGAGTGTGTTTCTGGATGAGATTTGAATAATGTTGAAATTGGTGGACTGAGCAAAGCAGATTTCCCTCCCCAGTGTGGGTGGGTCCCACTCAATCCATTAAAGGCCTAAATAGAATAAAATACGGAAGAAGAGAAGAATGTTTTCTGCCTGCCTCACTGTTGTTGAGCTAGGACATCAATTTTCCCCTCCCTTCAGATTCAGACTTGGACTGGAATTTTTACCATTGGCTTTTCTAGTTCTCTGACTTCAATCTGAGCTGGAACTCCAGCACCATCAGCTGTGCTGGTTCCCAGGCCCTTGGACTTGGACTATTATGTCATCAACTCTCTTGTGCTTTTAGCTTGCTGACTGCAGATCTTGGACTTCTCAGCCTCCATAATCATGTGAACCAATTCCTTATACGGGGTGTGTGTGTGTGTGTGTGTGTGTGTGTGTGTGTGTGTGTGTGTGTGTCTCCTATTTGTTCTGTTTCCTTGTGAATCCAGGAGACTAGAGTCCAGGTTCTAGTGGGAAGTGCAATACTAGTGACAGGATATGAGAATTAGAAGAATCCTTAAGCAACACTACTCCCATCTGATTAGCATCTTTGTTATCTTCTCTTTAGCTTCAGTCACTGTCTCATGTTATTTTTTTTTGGCTACTTACTTACGTCTTATGGCTTCTCCCACGGGAATGGGATTCATGAGGCCACAGACCTTTTCAATCTGTTTATCACTATACTTCCAGAATCATTACATAGAAGGTGCTTAATAATTGTTTGTAGAAAAATTTAAGAAAATTGACATTCTATATGTGTTAGTTTGTTTTCATGCTGCTGATAAAGACATGCACAAGACTGGGAAGAATAAAAGGTTTAATTGGACTTATAGTTCCAAATGGCTGGAGAGGCCTCAGAATCATGGTGGAAGGCAAAAGCACTTCTTACATGACAGTGGCAAGAGAAAAATGAGAAAGAAGCAAAAATGGAAACCCATCAGATCTCATGGGACTTATTCACTATCACAAGAATAGCATAGGGAAGACCCGCGCCATGATTCAATTACCTTCCCCTGGGCCCCACCACAACACGTGGAAATTCTAGTAGATATAATTCAAGTTGAGATTTGGGTGTGGACATAACCAACCAAATCACTATAAATGAACAGAATTTATGAACATCTTTTTTTTTGAAGTCACAATGGCAGGAAATTGTCTGCCAGGTATGATTCTAGACACTTTATATGTGCAACTCCTTATGGTAAGAATTATTATTCCCACTTTTCTCATAAAGATGGGTGTCCCAAGTGATAGAGATAGTTAAGAACCCAAATGTTTCCACAATAATGTGCTGCTATCCTTGACTGACTCTGGGTCATTCAATACTTGAATCTGGGTCTCTTGACACATATGACTTTTTAGATGCAAATAAATAAAAATAAGAAAGGAAGAATTTATTCCTCTACATGAAGCATAAACTCTGTGCTAGACAGAAAGGGAGACATTTACTATGCATTATCTTTTTTAATCTACCCAACAATATCATGCAGAATAGGTTTTATCTCAAAGTTTTACTGAGGAGTTAGATGACAAAGCACTCTTGTCTAGAAAGTAGATGACACACATTTTGGAATCAAAACTACTTTATTCCAAAATCTTTGTTCTTTATCATATACCATTTTGTCCCCTCATTCCTTCTTATTTTAAGGAACTGGTCCCTGTTATAGAATGTTCTACAAGATTGCCATTTACTTTGGCTGAAGTTTTATCATTAGGAAAAAAATTCAAAAATAGAAAGCTGATTTTAGGGGTTTATTTAAAAATCGTCATTGTTATGTTTTTCCCTTGGGCTTTTATCCACTCAGTCTCCTATACTTTCTACCTCAGGTTGTTAACTCTTTTTTTTTTTTTTTATTCTTTAAGTTCTAGGGTACATGTGTACAACATGCAGGTTTGTTACCTGTGTATACATGTGCCATGTTGGTGTGCTGCACCCATTAACTCGTCATTTACATTAGGTATATCTCCCAATGCTATCCCTCTCCCCTCCCACCCCCACAATAGAACCCGGTGTGTGATGTTCCCCCACCTAACTCCAGTCAGATTCTCACCTTTCAAAGAGGACCACCCACAGTCTGTTCTTTATTTCCTCACCAGCAGAGCTTGTCTTCTGTGTTGAATTCCCAATAAGGATTGAAACTGAATTATGTTTCTGATGGAGTCAGTGAGTTAAGTCTTTTTCTCCTCATGGGAGACCATGAGGGTTAAATTCAGATGGACTTGGGTGTGAATCCTAACTCAGTCATGTAATAGCTATGACATCTTGGGTGACTAGGTCATTATTGCAATTCTCAATTCTTCATCTCTCAAATGGTGGAAATACTTGACTCAAAGGATGTCTGGAGAGGTAAGTGCTCTGACATGCTGGTTCACCCTCCTGTGCCCATGTGCTGTGAATTCTGGTTCAATGAAGTTTGCCTGGCTGTGGATTGTGCAATCTTGGGGAATGGGACCAGGTGGTCTCCTGGAGCTCTCATTGTGCTCTGAGTGGAGAGATGCTGCCACCCACGTGCGCAAACGTAAAAGATAAGTGGGAGGGCTGGAAAGTAAAGACCTCTCCCTGCCACTTTACAAGATGTGACACGTTTGGATGAAGAATGTTTAAAGAGAAGCCAGGGAGCAATTGCCATTATACTCACTTAGAAAGAGCAAGCTTTATATGAGGCACACATAGGTGAGAAGAATGGAATCTTTTTGTGTGGACAGACAACAAATAGCTTTTAACAAACCTTTAGAAGAAGCAACCATGGCAGGATCCATGTGACTTCATCAAATGACAAGAGAGTTAGTGGAGCCAAGAGCAAAGAAGAGAAGAGGGAAAAATTATGAATCATGATCACATTAATTTGGAGTGCACTTTATAGAGTAAGAACTAATTAAGACTGACCTAAAGGTTACCAAAGCACAAATAGTTGTTTAGCAGAATATATAACATTAAAAGACATTAATGGTAAATGTGGAAGAGAAACATTAAATTCTTTAAAAAATTTTCAAATTATTTGTAATGCTATTTGCAAATAATTGCTACACTAATTACAATTTGAAAAGTTATTTTTTATTAAAATAGATTTAAGAAGCTATAGAAAAATAATTTTTAGATAAAATAGGTAACTTTTTTCTTGTGCTTTCAAATATACACAGTGATTCAAATAAAGCTTTTGCTAATCTACTGCCTATTACTCTGTGTTCTCAGAAGTAAGCAGCACATTTTCTTGATTATAAATGTGAAATTTACACTTTTCACTAACTCAGACTGTTGTCCCCTGGGAAGTCTCAATTAATGAAGTTTTACTGGACTTGTCGCATAGTAGCAAATGTATCCACTGGGAAATTAACAGAAAGACAACCTGGGGCTTTTTAGCAATAATTAATGTGTTTAGAATTGCTGTGGAACTCTAATTGCTGGTTATAAAATGTACAGTCCTGTTACTTTTGTTACTGGACTGATGTGGTTTTCGCCTGGGTGCCGGGGAAGGCCAGGGGGAAGAATTACCACGTATTAATAATTCTGTTTCACAGACAGACTCTTTTATGCCAGGCCCCACTGATTTATCTACCCGGTGTCATGTTGAAATCTGCTTCGGATTTACGGCTGATTTATTTTGGCTGTGTTAATGTGAGCAACGTCACTGGGCCTAATGATTAAGTATTCATGGTCGGCTATAAATTACTCTTTCTTTGCTCTAGATAATAACAGATTATTTTTCACCACTTCTGGGTGTGAATTATGAAGGACAGTTACTTCTTTAATCTCTAGCACATCTCTCCATGAGAAGGTTTGTGCACTGAATTCTCCTGTTTCAGAAAAAGCCAAGCTTTTTTTTTTTTTGGATGATAAATTTGAGTGAATTAATTTTTACTTCTGAAAAATCTATCTGGGTACTCTTGTCTTATGGGTGGAAAGGAAAACCTTGGTTGTGTGTCAGGAAACTTGGAAATTTTCCAGGGTCTTGCTGCCCACCAGGCTGCGGGAATAGCTAGAATTCAATTTTGCCAGGCCTGGTTCTTATTTGTCAGTCAAGAAGGATGATCTATTTTCCTTTACCTTAGAGTTATTGTGAGAATCAAGGAAGACAATAGTAATGTCTCAAAAAAGGAAAGTGGAAGGATGTAATGATATATAATGTATAGACATGTGTATATGTGTATGTAAAAGTGTATTATGTATGTGTGTGTATACATATATATTCATATATACATATTTTTTTTTCTCTGAAGTATCCTAGTTAGGGATTCCTCTGGAACCTCTAACTGAGGAAAGGATGAAGGAATTTTAAAATTTATGTCGATCATTTAATGATAACAGCAATAATTAATTAGCCCTAACTATACTTTTCAAGGGTTATCTCTCTTGGCCCTTAGAATACCTAAGTTACAATTTTTTTATTACTCTTATTTTATGGAGGAAGAGTCTGATGCTCAGATATATTAAGAACTTATTTAAGGTCACATAGTGAGACTGGGGTGTAGTAGGGTGAAACTCAGGCTATTGGCTGCCATCAGAGCTCTGACCCGCTCTCCATGGGTGCTGTTCAGCACTTGGCCCTTCGCTCACCGCTGCTTGCAAGTTCTCTACACATAGGTCTTTTCAGACCTTCTAATTTTTCTACAGATGAGAAGATGAACCTTTAAGGGAATTAATACAAATTGTTTAAGCAAACAGAGATGAATCAGAACATTTGAGATGTAGACAAAGTAGAGCATCACACCTGTGAGGGTGCAAGGAGACATTCTCAATAGTCTTGTCTCTGCAATTTAGGCTCAGGGAGCTTAGGGGGAAGAAGAATGTATTGACTGACATAATTGAACATTTCAGAGGCCATATCTCCTTCCGGTGTGGTTAGATCCAGGGAGACAAATAGCATCACGGGGACAGTTCCTCACCTCTCTGCTGGCTTTACTTTGTCATGCATTTAGAGCCGCCTCTCCTAGAAGAGGGAGTAAAATGCTCTTTCCTCCAACATCGTATTGTTTCTTCCTGAGGATCTTGGCTCATCTTGCTTTGGCCAACTTCCTTTCCCTCAAACAATTGTGGCAGTGGGGAACTAATTAATGGGCTCTAGGTTTGAGGACAGTCCACAGTGAAATAACAATAGAAAGAATATCATTTTCTGGCAAGTAATGCAGGTTTTCCTAAGGTCTAGCATCACGTGAACCAATGCAATAATATTTCTGCAAATGTTGTTAATTTGTTTTTTGTTGTTAACAACATCCATTCATCTGATGCATGGAGCACCAATGAAGGTATCAGCTCAGGAAAGAGAGCATTGATCTAGACTAGAATATAATTTTCCTTCGACAGAGAAAGTGAAATGCTAAGTGGGCATGAGTGCATTATTCATGTCTGATGACTGAAAATTCACATCACCAAAAGATATCATTGGTGGGCCTGAAAGAGAGGCAGGTTTAAGAAAAAGGTATACACAAATGATAAAACTGCACATGTTGTTATTGCTGTTGTTGTTTTTAATGCTAAAGCATTTTATATTCCTGTATTCCTTTGCTGTATTCCTGTATTCCTTTGCTGAGGTCAGTGGCTGGGGTTACTGACAGTTGAGGGGAGTCAACCTACTCACAGGTAGTAGAACAAATAATTAGGGAGCCCTCTCAAACTGAGGGATCAAGTGACTTTGGTGACCTGCCTATGGGAGCTGGGACTGAACCCCAGTAGACACCCATTGTTCTTATCACAAATGCAGCCCACTTGCCATTTGGGATTCTAGGACTAATTTTGTATTGGGAAGTTTGCATGTCATACCATCCCTTCCACATTCACAACCATTACCTTATACATAGGCCTCTGCTGCAGGAGCTTCCTGGCTGGCCTCCCTGCCTCCTGACTTGTCCTTTTCTAGGGGTAAAGGTAAGAGTGTTTTCAATAGGTGGGCTTTCAGATGGAAGGGTAACAGAAGAGAGGCGGGCTAGGTGGATATCTCAAAGTTGATTTGGGTAGGCTTAAGTTAGATGTGCATGTAGGACATTGCAGATGGGGTCTTCCAGCAGCCATTCTACCCAGGGGTTTGTAGCTTAGTGGACAGATGGGGATTGAAGGGAAGGATTTTAAAAGTATGGCTGTATAGATGGTAATGAAGCCAACTACTTCTGTGGAATGGTTAGGAAGTCCAAGTAAAATAAAAAAGAAAGCCTAGAATGCATTCCTGGTTAATCCCAACTGTTGGAGTAAATGGGGCCAGCATCAAGGAGGAGCAGCTGGAGAACTGCAAAGAGAGAACTGGAAAGAGCACCTTCTCAGAATCCAGGAGAGGAAAAGATTTCTGGAAGGAGGTTAGAGCTAATGGGTTCCAATGCCCAAGAAGGGTCAGGCTGGGATGTAGCAAATATGATCATGGACAGTCCTAGTGAAAGCAATTTCTGATGGTGGGCTGTGGGCTGGGAAAGAATTCCATGTCTCCAGTCAGACTGAGACCTACTGAAGCCTCTTACTCTGCAGGGGACATGCAAGTCCAAGTGGAGACAGCAACATGGGAGGGAGGGTGCAGGGCAACCTGTCCTCTACACCAGCACAATCTCACCTGGAAGGGTGCTCATCATCTCTATGATTTTCTGTGCCCAGAAACTCACCATGTGGCCACACTTGGCTGCAAAGGAAATTGGGAAATGATGTATTTTCCCAACTTCATGAGTATGGGCCCAGCTAAAACCAGAGGTTTTTTATGCAAACAGAATAGTTGAAGGGTGCAAATTTAGGTACAACCAGCAACTCAGCCACAAGCAACATCCTACAATCAGACCCAGCTCATAACCTTCGTACTCATGTTTTCAACAAGTTATGAGCCAATATAGGTCTAAATACTTGCTCCATTATTTATGAGTTGTGAGAGCTTATATAAATTACCTAATCACTCCTTGTCCCATTATTTTTATTTGTAGAGCAGGAATGGCGGTATTTTTTTTTTACTATCTCATTTGAATTTGTCCTAAGGCCCTAATAACATAACATTTCTCAGCTCAAGGCCTAACGTAGAGCTGTTTTATTATTGTTATTAGTTGTCAATATTTATTATTATAATAAAATATGCACCTTGAAAATTGTATTAATACTTCAAATTATTTTTGTGTTTACTCCTGCTAGAGTCTGTATTGGCCACTGAAGATACAGTTTTGACTTTGTTAAGTTCCCTAATTTCTAAAATAATAATGTATGATAGTGAAGAAGAAATATAAACCATTAAACACAATTACATTTTATAGACATGCTGCCGAAAATGAATAGGCAATTTTTCCTCATTGATTTATTAGCATAAAATAGGGTCCCTTTCCCTGTTTACATAGTTGTAACAATTAAAATCTCCTTAGCCACGGTTACCTCTATCACTGATATAATGACTGTTTGTTTATGCTGTTAGAGAGGGACAGGGAGAGAGAGAGTAGGAGAGAGAACACGTGCACTCCCATGACCTTGAGAAAGTTACTTCTGTAGTGGAAAGGAAGGGTCCTGGGTGTTCTGGTTTCTTGCATCTCACTCTCTACTTTTGACTCACAGAAGTCACTAGTGGTCACTTTTTAACAGATGCCAATGATGAGTTGACAATAGGTCCCTGGTTACTTGTAACTGAAAGTAATCTTTTGTCAATGCTGAAGCATTCATTTCCATTTTAATTAGAGGAAGAATTTTATATAAAAAACATGGTCCATTAGAATTTCAACCAACATCAGACGGCTGTCTTCCTTCTCAAACCCATTCAAGTCATGGAGATTAAAATGCCATCAACGAGAGGATTACTTTATTATCCCTCTAGTTTTCCTCTATTAAATGCTATATTTTTCTGCTCATTTTCCTGTTTTAAAGATAGTTGAACACATATTTAGCAAATTAAAACAAGTATAAACAGAAAAAGCATATTATTAGTATTAGTTTTGTTGCTCTTCTGTCATTATATATAATTATTAGTTTGGTTGCTCTTCTGTCATTAGATGTAACTCACAAAGTTTACAAAATATCATTTAGAATCCTTTCTGCCAGTTTCTCACTAGGCAAATATGAGTGTTAGATGAACCAAATAGTTTAGTACAAAAAAAGAAAAAGAAAAGAAAAAGAAAATGAAAATGTTTTATGAGGAGTACAGTCAGGTTTCAAGCTCAGAGGCAGGAAGGCTCTGAATTCTGGATTTCTGTGCTCTACTCTACTGTCTCCAGTTTTCCTGACTTTCTTGCTAATGTCCTTTCCAATGGACATTATGTCCTTTCTTGTATTTTGAGGCTGTGTCTGACTTCTTGAGAGCACAGCAATATTTTTGCTCTTGCGTTTATCTCATGGTCATGTGCCATGATTAGGTCAATGAGTTCATTTGAAGTCTGCAGTCAGTATCAGTCCCAAGGGGTTTCCTTCAAGAGGGTCAACATGGCCTTTGTTGCAAAACTGTCAGACCTTTAGGTAGTGAGAGAATCAAGTTGGAAAACACATTCTTGTAACTTTAAAAATAAATACTTGTCTGCCAACTACAAACAGCCTCCTAATGTGCCACATCCCACATGCATTTGGATTTAATTTGTTTGCTTTCCTCTGTGATTGCTCTTTAATTATTGCAATGTTGAAACAACTTGCTCTGTCTCCAAAAATATGCTACAGTAGATAGGGCGAAGATGGGGTAAAGAACAGGCAGCCTGCAATGCTCAGGTAGCAGCTGTTCAAGGTGTGTGCCAATGTTTGGGGGACATCTGCTCAAGGCTCTTCAACCTCACTGCTTCACCTTCCAAAGGATGGGGCAACTGATGTCCAAAGGTGATTTCCTAGCAGTCAATTTATGGTCTTCTGAAAAATTGCAAAGTCATTATTACCAAGAGATGATGGACTAACTTGAGATAAGTTAGGCTCATTAGAATATTTTAGCAGCAGCAGGAAGGTACAAAATTCAACTTTATCCAAAATCAAAACAACAAAGCTCAGAACATGATCACTGCTCATATCTACTTTCTTAAGATGACATGGTGAAACCTTGAGCTCATATCAGACTTTTAGCTTCCTTGTTAATGCTGTGAGAAGTCCCAATGCATCAGTCTAAACTCCATTAGAGCCTCTGCCTTTTGCATTCCTTGACAACAATGACAAATGACAAGAGTAATGGCTGACAATATGATTACACATGAATTGGACTGCCTTATTTCCACTCGTTTTTACTGAGGGACAAATTCAGTAAATTTCCTCAAAGTTACACTGCTTGGGGTTAGTTTGAATGTAGGCCTATCTGCTACTGAAGTCTCACTTCATTCATGAGGACACATAACATTATAGGTTGGGTTTCCAGGCACTATGAGCTTTGTGTGTGTTAAGTTTGTCAGGAATGCTTGAGAACAGCTTATCTAGAGGATAAAGGAAAGCAGGATTGGGCAGAGAAGGGGTTGAACTCTGATGCAGTTACAACAACTTATTTCTAAGGGAGCTTTGGAGGTAGAATTGCCCTTAGAGATGTCCAAAATTGAGGGGACAAGTTTTTGGTTGTGAGTTATTCTTGGGGAAGATGAGGCAGCTCCCTTTGGTTGGGGACAATTCTTAGACAGGCACTCAGTGTGTGAACTCAGCAGGTAATACTTCCTGCAGCTGGAAAAAGGAGTGTTTTGGTCCTAACTGGAGGTGTGTGTTGTGTGTGTGTGTGTGGGGGGGGGGTGGTGGTATGAGATTTAGAAAAGGCACCACAGCATCAACTACAGCCCATATTTTGCAGCACTTGGATTCCTTTGCTTTGTGTATTACATTTGCTTCCTCTGGGAAGCAACATCATAGTTCAGCATCAGTTCAGTTCCTCCAGAATTCTTGGTCTGTTTGCCTTGGAAAAGTTATAAGAGGAAGGTTTGTAGAACAAACTGTAGTCTCCTAACCTCCACTGTTGATCTTGAGGCTACAGCTAGACACTCATTGTGTCTCCCATCTCTACTGTCAACTCCAACTCTAGTTTCTCTCACCCTCAGTTAGCACATCTGCTGATCTGAAGGACTTGCAATGGTACAACCCAGTTCCTTATCCCTGAAGCCTTTGGTTACCATACTTTTGGGAAATGTGGATGCCATATTTGTCCATTTACTGTCAAAATTGAGAAGGGGAAGTATAATAGGCACCCTAGTGAATCAATTAGGTGCCAAATATATTTTTCTCTGCTTCCATATGTAAGAAAACTCCCATCTTCTGAATAGTCAGGGCCAGTTACACCTGTCAGGATGATAACTCCTTTTCTTGCCTGCTGGCCTTTTGACACAGGAACCCTGAAGTCATTAATCTGTGGTAATAGCTTGAAATTGATTGGATACCTCATTGTATTCCTGCTGCATAGATTTCTCCTATGGGAACTAGACCCTCTAGAATGACAGAGCCTAACGTTTTGGGGACAGGAAACACAGTATATCATTGGGAGTGGTGGTGAGGGAGGCTGGGCTACTTCTACCCTTAGTTCCTGGACCTATGTATTCTACAAATTGGAGACACTGCAACATGTAATGATTGCTTTGGCTTTATTTTGATGCATACCAAATGATCACACATCTGGTGGCATGAAACAGCACTCACTAGCTCACAGTTCTGTAGGTCAGAAGTCTTAATGAACTCAGCTGGGTTCTCTGCTGAGAGTCTCACAAGGATGGAATTAAGATGTATGCCAGACTGGGCTCTTATATGGAAGTCCTAGGGAGAAATCGGCTTCCAAACTTACACATATTGTTGGCAAAATTTAGTTCCTTATAGGACTCTTTTATTCTTTAACCATCTTCATAACTCTCTCCAGGTAAGAATACCCTGGATGCCATTCTGACATTATATTTTTTTGCAATAATTGTACCTAGTGATTGGGCACAGTGACTCACGCCTATAATCCCAGCCCTTTGGGAGGCTGAGGCAGGTGGATGACTTGAGGTCAGGAGTTCGAGTCCAGCCTGGCCAACATGGCGAAACCCTGTCTCTACTAAAAATACAAACATTAGCTGGGCGTGGTGGTGCACACTTGCAGTCCCAGCTACTCGGGAGGCTGAGGCAAGAGAATCGCTTGAACCCAGCAGGTTGAAGTTCCAATGAGCCGAGATCATGCCACTGCACTTCAGGGTGCATGACAGTGTGACTCTGTCCCAACAACAATAATAATAATGATAATAATTGTACCTACTTCACTTCCACTGATCAAGTATCTCCATTTGGAACCTATTATATGAGAACCCTCACATACCCCTTGCTCTCCATTTTGTAACGATATCTGCTTTTGGCAGCCCTATGCTGCAGAGATCAGCCACCACCGAGCTTCCCAGAGATAGTGCTGCCACTCTTACTAAGGCATTCCTTATCACTTTGGTAAGTGATGTATCCTCCATTGGAACATGGGACAAAGCTAGCTGGTGAGATTTTCTTTTCTTTTCTTTTCTTTTCTTTTCTTTTCTTTTTTTTCCTGTATGTGGTATCTTAATTCTGGCAGGTTCACTCTCCTGAACCTTTTGATCCTGTTCTTTGCCATCCATCTTCCACAGCAGTTCTGTGATCTTTATTTTGCTTAGTATTCACCACTTATTTCTACATTTCTAAGAGCTTTCTTAGTGTGTGAGTAGTATTCCCTTGCCAGGTTAGTGGTATCTTGTATCATAATATTTAACAGGTGTGAACTTTCCCAAATTTAACTTTATGGTCTGGTCCTGCCCACCTTGATCCAGCATCGTCAGGGTTCAGTTTCATAAGCACACACCCATATGATGGCTAGTCTTGGTGCTCCTTCAGCGTGGAGTGTCTTTTCCTGTTTTGTACTCCAGCACTTCCCCAACCAGATTATGCTGTCACCCGACTCATTATCAGTCTATGAACCAAGAGGAGAGGTGGAAGCAAATCTTGAGTGGACTCAAAAGTTCGCAAGTCAGAGGCCTCTGTATCTTGTTCCAAGGAGAGGGGAATGCTAGCTTCTAATAGAGCGAAGTGAGCCACTTACACAGGTTTGACAGAGCTCAACAGAATCTAGGAATTCAAGACTTTCGAGATCATCAATCGAGATTCTAAATCCCAAATCTCAGAGTCTCACTCTCTTCTCAATTCAGAGCTGACCTTGACATTACAGACTTTCTGGGTGGGAGAATTCAGCCTTCTGTGGAGCTCTTCTATCCTGTCACTACATCCTCTATCCAGAGGAGGTGAAAGTCCCTTTTGGTGGTTTTGCCTAACATTTCCACTTTGGGAAATTAGACATTAGTTTCCATCAGCCTTTCACTGTCTTATTCTAATGCATCAATAAGTAGCCCTTAGCAACAGCCATCAATTGCAAAATCCTTGAAATTACTGCTGCTTCTGTAATGCTCAAACACCTGAACAATTACTCCAACAGCACACTCCCCTCCAGTCATTCCACCCCAGTTCTACTGGGGAAATTCTAACATTTGCACTGTTACAGATGCAGAGAGTTATTGGTACTCCACCTAATGCCAGTGATGGCGTTGTCATTGCCAACCAATGAGTGGTTCACTTCCAAATCCCATTTTAGAGTTTGCTTCCTAGCACCACTCCAGGCATCCATCAACAGTCTTAGATCAGCTTCACTGGAAACAGTCTCTGAGACGGAATTTGAATGCAGGAAGTTTATTGGGAAGTGCTCTCAAGAATTTACCTGTCAGGAAGTGGAAATTAGATGGAGGGAGAGGTTGGATGGTAATACTATTGCAACCAGAGTTCAGTGGACCCTACGGGGGTTTTGGAGCTGGGATTTGAAGCAAGAGAACCAGGACTTTATGGCCAGTCATTGAATAGTCCTTGGATGCCGACTACCCCCAAGTGGGGCACTTGATTTGGTTTTAAAAAGGTGGCTCCCTCAGTCAAAGGTAATTCCTGGGAAGGGATTCAGCTATTAAACAATAACATCCCACATTCCACACGAAATAAGTGGCTTGGTCCTAAAAGTGAGACACCACAGCAGGTATTACATGCTGTGAATTCAGTTCCTAGGTCTGCCAAGGTCTAAAGCCCTTAAGCAGACCACTTCTCTCTGTATCTCAGTTTCCTCAGACATAAATTAAAAACCATTTGTGGAAGCTGGACTACATAATATCTAAGGAACTCTCTTTCCCCCAAATATGATCAAGCAGGTTTCTAACTTTATGACTTAGCCTCCTGGGATAAAAAAATGGTAGAGTGAAAATAAATTGACCAGTGTCAGTCAGATCTGTTTTAAGATCCATTTCTGTCACTTTAAATCTTTTAGGACTTTGACCAAGGTTTACAAACTTTGTGACTCAGTGTTTCTATCTTCAAAATAGGGAGACTGATCCTGAGTGCACGGGGTCACTGTGAGGCTTAAATGAGATTAATTTCTTTTCTTTTTCCATCTCTCTCACTTTCAACAAATACTAAAAGACTTTGGTTTGTGATATTCTGCCTTAATATGAAGTTCATTTGTATTATATTCATTAGATCACATAGCCAACATAATTTAATAAATATCTAGCTATTTTTCTGCATGCGATTTAGCTGTGTCTGAGAAAATCCACTTGAGTGAAGAGAGGAGGCTTTATCCAATAGGAGAGCAGGTAGTAGTAGTGCTTGGGGGGAGAGCAGTGCAGGTCCTGCATATGAGGAGGTGGATTATCTTACCACTCTGCCTCCCTTTTGGTGGTGAATTACCCTGACATGATTACCACAGGAACATTTCCCCGATAACATATCACTCTGTTATTCCTCTTGGATGATTTTGTTTAATGAAACATCATCCAGTGGCATGTCTTCAGTGAAAAGCATTCAGGTGGAAGCAGGACTTGCCTTTCATGGAAGGGGAGGGCAGGAAGTCAAGGTGAGAGGGGAGATGAGCTGAAAGACCAAGGCCATTTTATTAATCTGTTCTCATGCTGCTGATAAAGACATACCAGAGACTGAATAATTTTTAAAGAAAAAGAGATTTAATGGACTCACAGTTCCACGTGGCTGGGGAGGCCTCAACAGTCATGGCAGATGGTGAAAGGTGAAAGACACTTCTTACATGGCAGCAGACAAGAGAGGGAATGAGACCCAAGCAAAAGGGGAAACCCTTTATAAAAACATCAGATATCATGAGATTTATTCACTACCACAAGAACAGTGTGGTGGAAAGCATGTCCATGATCCCGTTATCTCCCACCAGGTCCCTCCCACAACATGTGGGAATTATGGGAGCTACTATTCAAGATGAGATTTAGGTGGGGACACAGCCAAACCATTATCAGCCATGCTCTTTTAGGTGTTAAGGAAAGCACATTTGTAGAGATACTTGTACAATTAATCTTGTTCAAGGGTAGAAGCCTATGCTGGGACTAGAATCGAAGGAACAATGGTCATCTCATAGAGAAATTCCACATTCAGAAAGGATCTTGACTTCAGCTCTTCCCGATGGCTGCAATGATCCAACTTTCCATCTGAGGACACAGGTCTGCTCCCAAAACTCTTTATACTAAGAAATGAGGTTCTGAATACCTTGAATAGAATTTACAAAGTCAATGGTACAGAGGGAGGGTCACTTACGCTGGCAGAGAATAGAACTAACTTTGAAATTATAGCTTTCTTATTTACTTGCTGACAACTTAGGATAAATATTTAACTTCTCTGAGCCTAAGTGCCTTTGGATATTAAAGAGAGATAATCGTATCTGCTGTAAAGAGAGACTGTGAGAAATAGATTAGATTACCATATAGAACACCAGGAAAAAAGCAGATGGTCCATAACATATATCTTTTATTATCAAGTCACTTTGGTTACTTCCTCCTGATCCTTATCCTCAGAGAGCCGCTGTCTTTATAATAGAGATTTAGCCTTGATCCTTTTTCTCAAGTTATTGGACCTGATTTCTGTCAATAAATGCAGCCCACACTTGCTTTTGCCATTCTCTTCCCACAGAGTTGTTTCTGAACCTTCAAGCCTGTGGATGTCTCTCCCTGACATGCCTATCTATCTGGATTTTAGTGTGACTCAGTACAGATGCTTCCTACACAATGGAAATGTTGCTTACCTTGGCTCTCCATGGTCAGTTGCTCACTTGTTCTGTAAATATATCTATGATCATTGTCCTGTGCCTTGCCTATCACGCTGAGCTGCATTTTACATGGTTGGGTTGGTTCCTTCCCGCTTCTTATTCTATCGGCCTTGGTGGAAAAGTGCAATTCCAGGTACTTTTCTGTCTTCTCTTTCATCTTGGGTAGGTGGATCAGTATGGCCTGTAGAATAAGAAGACCTATATCCAGATCTCAATTTTGCTATTTTCTCTAGGTGAGTCACTTTTTGTGTGCTAAGGTAAGTATTGAATGTGATAGAAAGAACTAATGACAGACATTTTCGTGCAGTCTTACTCTGTGCCAATCATTGTGGTAAGCTCATCACAGTAATTATTTAATTTAATTCTCAGACTATCCTAATATCTTCAATATGAAAAATCTCTATTATTTTCATTTTATAGGTAAGACTGAGAGTCAGAGTGAGGACAGGAAGATAGGAAGACAGATGTCAGAGAAAGGATTGTAAGGTAGTGGAGAAAAAAAAAGAACAAGTCTTTGAGAGAGGAGATACAACAGTAAGTTGCAGTAAGTAGAACTTTCAGTTTTCTATGCCCTCTTCTTTGTAAGCAACAAACTTTTCTAAAATCTGAATGGCAACAAGAAAAGCAATAGAGTCATAGAGTCAGAGTTTGAACAAGACAGAACATTTATTTATGCTTTTTCTGAATACCTAGATGCCAACATCTAGGTATTCTTTATTAGCACACTTATTAAACTTTATTAGTTTACTTATTAAACCAAACCAGTCTGAGTATTTTGTCCCTTTCCTCTAATGTCTAGTCCAAGAATCCAATTCTAGATCCCAGAATTGATACTCTGTAGGCTGGTAGTTGGAGCTGGCCTAGGGGTGGAATTATTTCAATATTCAGAATGCCTCATTTATTCAACCAATATTTAGATGTACTGTGTAGACAAGGTATCATCTGTGCTGGGGATGAAGGGGAGAGCTGGATATTGTTCGGGTATGAAGGACTTAAGCCTCAACTTCATCTTTTGTCTTTGGGGTGCAGAGTGGGTGGGTAGACAGGACCATGAATTTTATAATATTTGGGAGTACAAATAATTTTACTTGTAAAACTACTTAGTTTCAGGTCCACCAAATAAAGCATGTGGCTTAGTGACTAATTGACATCATCCAGGTGGATCAACTTGGATCATTTACAATTTTTATTCTTTTCCCATAATTAGTAGTTGATAAGATTTGGCTCTGTGTTTCCAACCAAATTTCATGTTGAATCGTAATCCTCAGTGTGGCAGGAGGGACCTAGTGTGAGGTGGCTGTATTGTAGGAGCAGACATGCCCCTGGCTGTTCTCATGGTAGTGAGTGAATTATCACGAGATCTGGTTGTTTAAAAGTGTGTAGCACTGTCCCCTTCATTCTGTCTCTCCTGCTCCACCATGAGAAAATGTGACTGTTTTCCGTATACCTTCCACCATGATTGTAAGTTTCCTGAGGCCTCCCCAGCCATGTTTCCTGTACAGCCTGCAGAACTGTGAGTCAATTAAACCTCCTTTCTTTATAAATCATTGTATAATAGCAATGCAATAATGAACTAATACAGTAGTCTTATTTGACTTGATCCTTATCTACAAAATGGGCACCATCATATACCTACATCACAAAGATGTTTTAAGTGTTGCTAACATCCTTTGTAAACTATACACGGTGCCCTGTCCCCCACATCAACATCACACACAATGTTTTGATAAAGAAATTTGTAATTTATTTTTAAAAAGTTTACATTCACGATTTAACAGTTACAACAATCCTTTAAAGCGGGTGTCTTTTTCCTCAGTTTATATTATAATAGATAAGAAAATTGGGATTCAGAGTCTGAGCATGCTGACCCAGTTTAACAGATGTAAGAGACAAGGCTCAAGCATAGATCATAGCAACTCAGGTTCCAAGTCCTGAGTTTCAAGATATCAGCTTCCTTTTAAAATCTCCTGATTACTCTTGATAATTGGCAGGTCTTTCATGAAAATATTGCTGAAAAAGAACTTGCTACTTTTTATATGTTGTCGGAAGAAAGGGTGAAGAAAACCAGCTTTAGTTAGAATCTCTGTATTATAGGTGACATAATTGAGTCCACGGGATTTATTTCCCCAGCCTAAAGACATACAGCTAGTGAGTCACAAGGTGTGATTGGAGCCCCTGTCACGCTTTGGCAACATGGCTCCCTCCTTTGCAAGCTCCTCTAGGTTCCTCGGGCAACACAGTTTCCACCTCTGAACTGTTTTCATGATGCTCTGCATTTTCTGATTAAAAATGCCCACTGGGAATACAGACTGGGAGGCAATTTAGCCAAATATCCTTTTTAGCAAATGATTTATTTACTGCTGCTAGGACAGCATTTTCTCCTAATCTTTCTCTGGCCCTCTTTGTTGCTTCCTGTCTTTCTTGTTCACTGCTCGCCAGGAAGCCTCTTATCTTTGCTGATTTGGGGCCAGTTCATCTTCTCCTCATGGTAAATCTGAGGCTAATGGGCACCCAGAAGAAAAGCAAAGCCTAAGACCACTCAGAAGCACAAGTATCTTTTCTTGTAATAGACAAATGATATTTTTCCCCTAAATTCCTAAGTGGGATGTTTCCTAATGAGCTTTCTTTCCCTCACACTATCAACTTTTTCTCGTATATCCATCCTTCTCCAAACCAAGGTTAACTGAACAAACTTAGATTATTTGGGGAATAGGAAATAATTTTGACGAACATCAGTGTGCTCTTGGTGTTTGCACAGTATTCTTGGTATTTGCGTATCTGGAAGATGCATTTGAGAGAAAGGAGGCCATATTACAGGATCATGAAAAAGAGAAAATGGCATATAGTGGCCTTGTACTCTGAGCTCATATACTAAACATAACCACTTTCATTTTATGCATTCAGAGGGGCATATGTCTAGTCAATTGTGAAGACAGATCAAAATTCACTGAAAGCCTTTCTCTTCATTATATTACCTATCAAGATGAAAAGTATAACCTTGCTTGTCAGGTTTGATGGACGCTACATAGTTGAATAAGATGTTGTCAATAGAGCAAGACCATCTTAGCTCAACCTGGAATACTTTTTCCTGCCTGTCACCATGGCTTGCTTCCTTACATGTTTCAGGTCTTTGCTCAGGTATCACATTCTCAGAGAGGTCCTCCTTGTTCATCCTATTCAAATTGTTTCTCTAACACCCTCTCTCTTCCTTTCCTGATTTATAGCCTCTGTAATATTTATCACCATCTGACCCATTATATATTAAACTTATTTATTTGTTTACTGCCTCTCTTCCCTTGCTAGACTGCAAGCCCCATAAGGTAGGAATTTTTAACCATTTTGCTCACTGTTGCATTCCCAATGCTTAGCATGGTGCCCAGCACATAGTAGGTGTTCAGTGAATATCTGTTGCGTGAATAAATGAATGAATGGAGGAAGGGCAATTAGGTGCCTAGTGGTGAGACCCAGAGCTCTATCCTGAGTGCGTCCCAGATTGAGACCATTTTTCTTTTTTCAAACCGGCAAAGAGCACAAAAATGCATTTCAGATGCTAGCTCTGCCCAAACTAGATAGCTTTTGCTATTTAATTTTTGAAATCAAGATGAGACTTTTATATTCATTATGTGAAATCTCAGCCTTTTGACTTTGATAATCTGAGACTGTTTTTGGTGTCTGGACTCTGACCTCAAAATGCTAGATGGTTTTGTCTTCTACACCTTCACTTTAAAATCCTCAGCCCTTCCCCTGGTGCTCAGGCTCCTCAGTCTTATAGCCTATACTCCATTATTTCCAGATCAGGCTGTCCTCTGGCCTTCAACAAACTCTATGTCAAAAGTTGTCTGATTTCAAAGCGAAATGCATTTTAACTGGGCATCCTGGAGAACAAAAACTCTCATATTTTCATGTTAGCATTCTATTTTTACTTCCATTTAATTCTTTTGTTTTCCTATTATGATACAAAGACAGACAATTTTAGTAGGCTTGCAGAATGAATTCACTTTTTAGCAAGTCTATTGGATTCATATTTTTTGTAACATGCCTTATGAATCTCAGTTAATAAGACAAAATTTAAAAGGAGAAAATAGCTGCTCTCAATAATATATAGAGTGAAGCCATTTCCACCTCTTTCTCAGCTTTCTTCAGGCCTCTCTTCACAGGGCCTGGGGATGAACCACTTGCTTTTCACACCTCACTGATTCTTGCAGAAGGGTCACATTGCTTCATGCTCCATTTTGTATCATGGTGTTGGTTCTTTGAAGCAGGCAGACTTGCTGCCACAAGCCACCTAGTTGGCCTCCTATCAGGGAGCTTTGACCACTCAGGCTGGGCTCAGGGACACAGCCCAGAACTCTCCTACCTAGTTATTGTCTTTCCCCTTGTCCCCTGGGCTCAGTTCTATGCTTGTCTGTTTCCTAAACATTTTAGCTTAATCTCTACTCTCTGATCTTGTGCTGACCTCCTGTATCAGTGGCATGTTCAGTTTGCCTAGTTTGAGTCATTACCTGTTTCTTACAGTCCAGGTTTTCACTTATACTAGAGGCTTAGAATCTTCCTTTCTTGGCTGCTCTTATCTAAATATTGAGGCTCACCAAGATTCAGTCTCCAGTGCCAGCTTACTTTACAGGAGAAACTTGAAAACATAGGGAGTACATGCACTCTCTTTCTATCTCCCAAGGAATTGCCAACTTTTTTAGCATGTTCTTCTTCCCACTGCTAACAGAAAGGAAAAAGAAAGGGGAAGAGAAAGGAAGTATTTAATAAGCAAAAACAAAGAGAATAAAGAACATAAATTACTGAAGACAAGCCCAAACCAAACCAAACAAACAACAACAAACACCTTGTAAAAAGACTCACTGAAGTGGAACAAGAAGGAAAATTTCCCAACATGATAAAAATGGCATCTGGAAAAACCCCACAGCCAACATCGTACTGAAGGGTGCAAGACTGGATGCTTTCCCCCTAAGATTAGGAACAAGACAAAGATTCTGTTCTTTCTTCCCTGGAGGTTCTAGCCAGGGCAATTAGGCAAGAAAAAGAAAAGGCATCCAGTTTGGAAAAGAAGAAGTAAAACTATTGCTATTTACAGAAGACATGGTCTTGTATATAGAAAGTACTAAAAATCCACTAAAAACCAGTAAAACGAATAAATTAGTTCAGCAAGTTTGCAGGGTACAGGATGAATACACAATAATTAACTGTATTCCTATGCAGACACAGCAAACAATACTTTCATTTTTAGGTTTTCAGAAGTTTGATACTGGAAATGTCTATGTTTGTGATTATTTAGTTATTTATTTATATTTTATTCAGTACATTTACTGAATAAGTTCTTAGATCTGCAAATTAACTGCTTTGGTAATTATTAATATTATACCAAATTTGAGAAACTTTTTTGGCCATGATTTAATTTGCTTTTAATTTTGATGCCTCATTTATTCTCTTCTCTATTCCAAGAGTATAATAGGCTATTTGAAATTATCCTAAATCTCACCATGGCTCTAATCATTTTTTTAAATATCATTTTCTTTTTTGTTTATCATATTTAGCCTTTCTATTGATTTTTCTTCTAGTTCAAAGTTTTTCATCTGTTCTTTCAAATTTGCTATTAGCCTACCCAGTTAAGTTTCTATTTCTGATAACTTCTTCTTTCTATGGTTTCCATTTTTACCTTCTGTAGTTTTCATTTTATTGTTGAGGTTTTCCATACAATCCCTCATATGTCCGTATTTTCTTTTAAATCTTTGCACTTAATGTATCAGTCTTTTGAAGTCCTTTTCTGGTATTTTTTTCTTCTGTTTTGTTTCATGATTGTTCCTATTAACTTCTTTTTCTTAAGTTATTTGTCAAATTTTCCTGATTCCTTACAGCCTACAAGTTTTTGTTGTATGTTGGCTCTTGTGGGTGATGTGCTATAAGAAGTCTGGATTATAAGGTCTTCCTTTAAAGGAAAACAAGTATATTATTGGCTGCCATCCTCTCCTGTCATGTTGGTTTTTATACTTTGTGTTAGTCCATTCTCATGCTGCTGATAAACACTTAAACAAATTATAAAGAAAAAAAGGTTTAATGGACTCACAGTTCCATGTGGCACATGGCTGGGGAGGCCTTATAGTCATGGTGGAAGGCAAAAGGCACATCTTACATGGCGGCAGGCAAGACAGAATCAGTCAAGCAATAGGGGTATCACCGTTATAAAACCATCAGATCTCATGAGACTTATTCACTACTATGAGAACAGTATGGGTGAAACCTCCCCTATGATTCAATTATCTCTCACCAGGTCCTCCCACAACACCTGGAAATTATGGGAGCTATAATTCAAGAGGAGATTTGGGTGGGGACACAGTCAAACCATATAATACTTCTTGAGAAGTTAGTGTCTATTGCCTTTATTACTAGGGAGTGACTCTTGCTTTAGTGAATGTTCCTTACTTCTGAAGTGAGAGATTTCTGTGGTCTCAACTCAATGCCCAGGATGCTCAGTCAAGTGTCTCCACTCTGCTGGCCTGAGACTTCAGTGTCTTCTGGCCCTCTGTAGCCTCTAGATTGCTTCAGCTTTCAGCCTGCAGCAGTCACTGTTGGATCAGCATTTTTAGTCTCTGTGCATGTCCAGTTCAGTTTTCTGCTAAGACCTGTAATGATCCCCACACAAACTTCTGGGATCCCATTTGTGCATGATTCCCTCCTCTTGGCAGAGTTCCCTCAAATTCCAGCATTCATGAATAATGTTCAATACCCCCTCAGCTCAGCCCAACCTCAGCATCTGCCTGGGCTTCTCAGCCCCACTCCATGAATAAGAACATGTACTCAGGAGGTGTGAGTATCATCATGGCCTCTGATCAAGTGTTTGACTTCTTATTAGGATAATCATAGTCTTGCTCTGTCTCTTATCCAGTTTCTAAGAACAGTTGCTTCATTCATTCTTATTGTTTGCATTTTATAGTTGTTTATGGTAGGTAGGTGGGTCTAATAACAATTCCTCTCACAAGGCCATGATAAAGTCACCATTCATTAAGTTTTTATTTTCCACAAATTTATTCACTTTTAGAAGTTTGAGTGTATTTTTGTATCTGCTCTTTAATTCTCAATAATGTCTTATTTTCCTCATTTTTGTGATAATGCCCTTTATTTTGCTAAACATTTCATACATATTGATTTATTATTATTTATCTTACAATTCCAAAAACTGCAATTCTTGGTGAATTAAATTATTTCTAATTTCTGCTGACTTACATTCTTGTGGTTTGTATTCTGCATGTTTGTTGATCTTTGATTTTTGAGATCATTGTTTGATGTTAATTTGTCAAAATCTTGAAGGTCAATATCGGAGAAACCTTCCTCCAAAGTACAGATGTTTATTCAGACTGCCAGGGGTTAAAACTAGCTACAGACCACTTCAACACCCCTCAAAAGGCTTGACTCAGTTCTGATGTCCAAGGCTTTATTCTCCCACCTCAACTTTGTCCCATGGTTTCCATGTAAATAGCTTGCAGTTATCAGCACCTGCCATTAGGGAACCATCCAGCTACCTGTTGTAACATTGGCTTTATCTACATGCTACTTTATCCCTAGTTCTTTTTATCACCGTCTTACATGGGATGACAACACAATTGAAGAGATTCCTTACATGTTGTGGGAAGGATAATTCTTTGGAGGTATGTCCTCTTCAGAATATTTTTTTGTGAGAGGGACTGTCAGAGCACTTTAGTTAGCAACAGTGCCAGAAATAGACATTGCTCCGTTCTCTACATTCATCTGCTTTTTCATAGGATAAGTATTTGCATGTTATAGTGTTCTAATTTACACTGGATTTTGCGATTATACAGAATGGCACTCTAAATTTTTCATATTTATAAACATTGGAAATACATATAAACAAAAACAAATCACAAGAAATGTATTTTGATGAGTCTTAGAATGAATGGACATCCCCAGCCAGAAGAATGTGAATGGTAGAAGCATATATTAGGTCTGTACTATTGAGAACAAGACAGATATTTGGAGGGTGCAACTACTTTATCAATTTTGACTTCACATTTAGTGCAGCACCAGATGCATGTTTACTTGATCCAAAGTTTATATCCTTATGTAAAATGTATGCAGAAATAAATCTGCATGTACTAAATGTACCTCTAGAGGTCCAGTTGAGTAGAGATTAATCTGGGTCAGGGACTTGACAGACAAGTACCTGCCTAAAGAAAGAAAGACGGGAAATAAGTATTTGTTTGAATGAATGACTAAATGGGTATAGCTAAATTATATAGTTACCAAAAATGAGCCTCTCAAATTAATTGCCTTATAGGTTACCTGAAGTGCCAGAAAGTTTTGTCACACCCCTTTTTTCCCCCCTTGGTTATGTTGAGTGAAAGCACAGTGAGTGTGACTTGATAAGCTTGACATACTGCTGAATGTCTTATCTCCGCATGGTTCTCAAGCCCTAAGGAGGCCATGACTACCAAGAGAAGGTGGGGTCCCCAAGGCTCAAACTTGAGAGGAAGTCTTCGTGATGAAACAGAAGGAGCATAAGACTTGGGACCAGATGGACCTAAGTTTAAACCCAAGACCTGCTCCGTGCTTTGTGAATGTGGAAAGCTTCCTTAATCGCATAGAACTGCAGCTTCATCTCACGTATAATGTGATTAGAAACACCTCCATTGCTATAGAATGGTGGTAATAAATGAGATAAAGTACATTAAAGTGCTTTGAAAGCATTTTCATACTACACAAAGGAAACGCGAATAGAACGAGGCTGCTGAACGCTTCTTAAACGCAGACATAGCAGCTTTAAGACATTATCAGGTTCATCTTCTCAGAATTCTGAGTTACCAGGGAAATGGGAGAAAACAATTTTGAGCTTAACTTCCAAAATAACTTGGCAGTGAATCTGAATCAGAAAATGTTTAAAATGTTTAAGTGAATTCATTCTCTATAAATTAGGTTAAACACACAAAGAAAAAAGTAATTTCCCATCCTGCTACTTTCTGGAGGATATTTAACTGTTGGGAGTTATGATTCCAAGAACCCTCAGGCTCATGAAAAATGTGGTTATTTGCATATTAGACCTCAGAGACTTCTCCTTCCATAGCAGCTGCTTTGCGCATAGCCCCAGGGTTGGAAAAGCCAAGTTATTCTGGGCCAAGCAAGTTGTGTTTATTAAAAACAAGAAAATAAATAAAAATAAGACAAAGCGATAAAGTCACATTAGGCTGAAAATCAGGTGAGAGACTTATCTCAGCTCTGCCTGCCAAAAGCATTGTGGCCTTGAGCCTGGGCCAGGGGAAAGCCATCCAGACTGGTTGGATCTTTCTTGGCTCTATCCTTTTTCATGTTTGAGTCTGTAATGCTTGACAAGGGGCTTGAGCTACTTTTGCTGACCAGGGAGTTTTCCCAGGTATCACCTTCCTCCTTCTACTTGGAATGTGCTCCCTTTCCTAGGTGTCCTGGATTCCATCCTGACAGCTTGCCATGGTTCTCTCCTGTCTAGACCACAAGTTGGATGGGTGATGTGTGTCACTTTTCAGTTCATTTTCTCCCCAGATTCTGTTCCCTTCCTGGCTTCATATTCTCCAGGCTCCTAATGCATAACACTCTGTCTCAATGCCCAAACTGGGCTGTTGGTGGTGGTGTCCAATCCAGTACCGCATGGACCCAACATTGATCTTAGCAGCCGGATTGTCATTTTTATTTTTCTCCTTCTAACTGCTTCAAGAAAGATGCTCAATATCCTCCAGTTGTGAATGATCTCTCTCTTTGAAATCTAATCACACTGTTTCTCACATGTGGAACTTTGCACACTTTCAGTGATGTCTTATCTCCCCAGTATACAATGAACAAGGTAGGATCCATATATGATCTTCTCACTGCATCTTCTCACTGCCCGTTCATGGTGGCAGCTCTCCTCCAATGCCCTTGCTGAGACAGCCTCCTGTAATGGAATCAGGGCTAGAACCTCTTCTCATTTTCATACACTAAACTCTTGCACATATCGTGTCTCTCTGAAATTCTCTTCTCTTTGTTTGGTAAATTCCAACTCTTCCTTAGGATTCTAGCCTAATCATCATTTACTTAGAGACATGGCTTTAACTGCCTGCAAATCCTCATTCCATCACTCTTGTGAATCTGTCTTTCATGGTGCTGGCTTAGATACGTTCTACTATTTACCACAAGACTTTTAGCTCCTTGATGACAGAAAGAGTAGCTAATTTTGCCTACCACATTATCCCCAGCATTTACAATAGTGCTTGGTCCATGTTTTATTTTAAAAACAAATAAAATAAATGGTCCACAACTGAACAACACACTTTTACTAAATGAATGAATGAATACGTAGTTTCAGGGGTTCATTGTTTTCGTTGGTGACTATGGCAGGGTCTTTCCATCTCGGTCACCCAAAGACTTTTGGTTCACTATGGAAAATACAACCAAGACTCGCAGTTTCCCAGCTCCCGCAGGCTTCCTGATATCAGAAAATTGCTCTCTCTGCAATGAAAACAGCAGGCATCAAGTCTACAAGCCTGTACATAAAAGGATCCATTATCCCTCGAGCCAAATGTCACTGCTGGAATGGCTTCCAAATGCTGCCAAAAAGAACATTATTAATAACAGTAATGATAATAATAGTGATCGTAATAACACATATTAAATTTTAATTTATATGACACCCAAGCCCCACAGCTCTGCGAGGGAATCATTCTCATAGCAAAGGGGAAGAAATAAAGCAAAACTCCAATTGAAAGGAAATATGATACAATTTGGGCTCAGAGCCAGGCTTTAAGCTTCTTTGTGGGAACAGAAAAAGAAAAGGACTTCACCAGGCTTCAGACCCAGTCAGACTCCACGTGAGAGTTCTGAATTTCAGGGATACAACAGAGAGGGGTGGAAACATATGTATCAGTCTCATTTCAAGATAAGTACTCTCCATCATTTTAACTCAAAGCATATAAAATGTGGCTCTGGGAGTCCCTGAAGGATTCAGGAAGGAGACTTGTCTGAAGGCAGTCAGAGTCTATGTCTACACTGAGGGACTATGGAGAAGAGACTTAGATGGGTTGAAGAGTCACTGTGCTGGGTTGTGTACACATACAATGGTAAAATATTTGTGAAATAAAAAAAAGATAAAGTAAATATTTTCATGGTTGTTAGGATACTTGAAAAATTTTAACACATATCAGATTTTAATGACTCTAAAATAGTAATAGCCAAAAAGAGGAATGGTTTTAATTTACTGTGGCAATACTGTGTAATGTCGAGGGTATGGGCTTTGGAAGTCTGGCACATTGGGCTTGGGTCATGCCTACTCTGTTTACTGGGAAATCTTAAATATGTCACATAAATTCCCTAAATTCCCATTTCATGGTGTTAAATTGAGAGCAATAATAGAATACTGGTCAAGGTTCTCCAGAGAAACAGAACCAATGTTATGTAGATAGATAGATGGATAGATATGAATGAAGGAACTGGCTCATGCTATTTTAGGTAGAGAAGTCTCACAGTCTGCCATCTGCAAGCTGAAGATCCAAGAAAGCTGGTGGTGTAGTACTGTCAGAGTCCAGAGGCTTGAGAACCATGGAAGTTGATGGTATAGGTCACGTTCCAAGTACAAAGGCCCAAGAAATAGGAACACCAATGTGCAAGGACAGGAGAAGAGGGATGTCCCAGCCCAAAAGCAACTTTTTACTTCCTCTACCTTTTTGTTTTATTCAGGCCCTCAACAAATGAGATGATGCCCTCCCACATTAGTGAGGGTGACTTCTACTTAGTCTACTGATTGAAATGCTAATCCCTTCCAGAAACACTCTCACAGACACACCCAGAGTAATGGTTTCCTAGCTATCTGCACATCCCTTAGCAAAGTCTAGTTGACATATACTATTAACCATCTTATAGAGAGTTTAACCTCATAGGTTAAAAAATCCTCAATGAGAATTACTCATTCAATAAAACTTCATCGAGTACTATGAAATAGTTCACACTTGAAGCAAAATAAGAAAGTAATCCAACAGACCTCCCTTTATCTAGAACTAAGATTTAATAAGCATTTGCAAAGCAGATCTGTGTATCCATTTTTAAGTTTCTGGATCTGTGGGCAAGTAGATTTTGGAGACTGAGAATTTGGAAGACAGGATTCTTGCCTGCCTTGTATGTGGTTATGATCTGGGACTTGGGGAAGTAGTCAGAGGCAGATGATTAATTACTTTAAAATTAATCATTGTATAACCTTCATTCCCAGGCCACAAATTGCCCTAGGCTGAATTATAATTCAAGATACCATACTTTTCTGTGTGTCAATCCTTTTCATTAGAGATAAAACACTAATCTATATTCTGATCTTAATCTATAGCAGGTAAATAACATGATGGTTTTTTAAAAATAAAAATATAATACATGCGTGTGCTAAAAATTTTAAACTATTGAAATGATACTCCTTTTTATTAACAGTTAAGAGTTCCTTGCTTCTCCATCCATACTTTTTCTTTTTTGAAGTTATTTCGTTTTATGTTATTGTTTTAGAGACAGGATCTCGCTCTGTCACCTAGGCTGGAGTGCAGTGGCATGATCGTAGCTGACTACAGCCTCGAACTCCTGGGCTCACGTGATCTTCCTGCTCAGCATCCCTAGTAGCTAGGATTATAGGTGCATGCCATCACACCTGGCTAATTTTTTTTGCTTTTCTTTTTTGTAGAGACAATGTCTCACTATGTTGCTGGTCTCACATTCCTGGCCTCAGCTGATTCTCCCACTTCAGCCTCACAAAGTGCTGAAATTACAGATGTAAACCACCCACCTTGAAGTTATTTTGAAACTAGATTTAACTGACATGACTACACATGTCATAAACACCTTACAACTGTCAAATTATAATGTTCACAATTATTGAATGCATATTATATGTTAGTCAATTTTCTAAGCACTTTATATGCATTACTACCTTTAGTTTTCACAGAACAACTGATTTACAAGCTGTGTGACTTGAGTGAAGTTCTTTAACTTTTCTGAAGACCAGTATCTTCCTATGTAAAATAAAGGTAGCATTGCTATTCTTGCAGGGTTGATCTATGCACAATGCATTGTATGGTTTCTGGCACCTACTAGAGGCTTAATCATAGTGACTACAGCCTATTTCTCATACCTTTTTTCCATCTGAGTAACACATAAGACTAGGTTCCAATCTGATCACCTTAGCTTGTGTTGTAGAGGAAGGTCCTTACTGTTTGAATCTCTGGGTTTGGTTTATTTTGGATAAACATGTCTGGTGAGTATTAGATAAGTTTAATTATCTTGTGATTCCTGAACACACAGCTATTCAATTTTATAATTACTGCAAACACTAGATGGAGAGAGTTTTACTTTTAATTTTTTGTTCTTCCTTGAAAAAATCATTGTAATGTCTTTAGACCTGTAGGCACTACTAAGAAAAGGTAAGCCAAAATTTTTATTTGCTTATTTATTCACTCTCCAATTATGCTTTGAGAAAAAGCTGGTTGGATAATTCTTTTCTTCAGGCTAGGATATTAAATTATGTGGTCATAGACAAGCTCAAGTAGCAAAATCAGAGTCCCCGAAATTTGGATTTGAAACAAACAATCCATAACTCTCAGAATAATCCTCTAGAGCAGGGGTCCCCAACTCCGGGGCTGAGGACCTGCCTGCAGCCTGTGAGGAACTGGCCACACAGCAGGAGGTAAGTGGTGATCAGGCCAGCGAGCATTACTGCCTGAGTTTCACCTCCTGTCAGATTAGCGGCAGCATTAGATTCTCATAGGAGAGTGAACCCTATTGTTAACTGTGTGTGCAAAGGATCTAGGTTGCATGCTCCTTATGAGGATTTAACGCCTGATGATCTGAGGTGAAAAAGTTTTATCCTGAAAGCATCCCCCTGGCCCTGTCTATGATAAAATTGTCTTCCATGCAACCAGTCCTTGGTACCAAAAAGGTTTGGGACTGCCACCCTAGAGATGCCATAATTATCCCACCCACTTCAGAAGGATCTCGCTTACCATTAACCAGGTTGTACAAACCCCAGGTTGAGACATTGGAGATCTGTCAATAAGTTATTTTCTAATTTGTGGAACTTTCTCTATAAAAAGTCACAAAACTATAAATTTAACACCTATTATATTTTTATAAACCATGTTGAATTAATGTTATGCAAAAAGTCAGACACAAATTAGTAGAAAAGATAGAGAACTACAGTATGTGTAATGTCATTTTAATCATTTTATCTATATAGATAGATGAGGAAGGAAAAACCATTTTAGACAGAGTGACAACTGTCTGCAAAGGCATGGATGCCCCCTTTAAGGAACTCAAAAGTAATTCTATTTGGTTCTTAGGCACCTGCTGGGGGACCCTGTACACCATTCAAGATGCTTGGATTTATTTGATAGCAATGGGGAATGGCTGATATATTCGAAAGCAGGAAAGTGATTTGATTAAATTTACATTATACTATAAGTCTTTCTAGACTTATTGAATAAATTAGATAAATATTGAATTAAATTATGATAAAATATTAAATAAACTAATATTATAAAAATTAGATAATTATTTATAAAATTAAATTGAACTAGTAGATTGGAAAGGGGTTGGCCGAATGCCTCTCCCTCTTAACCCCTTGTTAGAAGAATGCTGAAATAGTTGGTATGAGGAATAATAAGCAATTCAGAGGTCGTCAGTGTTAGTGAGGACAAAGCAGAGGAGAAACAATCAGTAAACATTCTCCATATGAGGCCCTTGGTCCCACATAATTCAAATGATACTGACTGGAGAGATAGTTTAAGGAAATGGAATGGACAAGACTGAGAGGTCAATCATGGGAGGATGGAAAGGGCGTGGCAGAAGTTTATGGTCCTTAGCAAGGGCGTCTGGGGAAAGATGAGATTCAGCAGTATATAAAGAGTAGTTAGAATGAATAGGAATTTAGAAATTGCCCAAGGTAGAGTGAAAAAAGTTGGATCATGGAACCTGGCAGAGAATTTATCTTAATAAATAATGTAGTTATTAATTAATTATTTAATTAATTAATAAGTAATGTATTTTAAGCCATGCAAGACCCATGATAATGATCCACTAGGCGTTAACCTTAATTTGGATTACAAGTCAGGTAAAAGTAGAATTTCTTTATATTTATCTTCCTAAGAACTCATGATTCATTAAGCTGGAGACACGTATCTTTTTCCAATACTAGAAATCTTCTCGTTTAAGTTTTATCAAGTATGAGCTTCTTGAATTCTCTGTTCTCTTCCTTTGATCTCCTCTTAGACATATGTTGGGCTTTCTTAATCTCCATCTCTCTCTTTTTGTTACTGATGTTTCATTTCTATCTTTTCTACAGTCATTATGGTATCATCAGATCTTTTTGTTTAAAAGATCTTTCAAAATTGGAATGTTATTTCAATATGAAATAACTTTTGGCTTAAATTTATTCTATTTAAATGTAAATATTTTTTATTACTGAAAGTTTTACTTTTAGATGTTTTTAAATTTGCTTGTTCTTTTTTAGATTATATAGTTACTTTTAAATTAAACACAAAATAATAAGAGCTATTTATGACAAACTCACAGCCAATATCATACTGAATGGGCAAAAACTGGAAAAAATCCCTTTGAAAACTGGCACAAGACAGGGATGCCCTCTCTCACCACTCCTATTCAACATAGTGTTGGAAGTTCTGGCTAGGGCAATCAGGCAAGAGAAAGAAATCAAGGGTATTCAGTTAGGAAAAGAAGAAGTCAAATTGTCCGTGTTTGCAGATGACATGATTGTATATTTAGAAAACCCCATTGTCTCAGACCAAAATCTCCTTAAGCTGATAAGCAACTTCAGCAAAGTCTCAGGATACAAAATTAATGTGCAAAAATCACAAGCATTCGTATACACCAGTAACAGACAAACAGAGAGCCAAATCATGAATGAACTTCCATTCACAATTGCTTCAAAGAGAATAAAATATCTAGGAATCCAACCTACAAGGGATGTAAAGGACCTCTTCAAAGAGAACTACAAACCACTGCTCAGTGAAATAAAAGAGGACACAAACAAATGGAAGAACATACCATGCTCATGGATAGGAAGAATCAATATCATGAAAATGGCCATACTGCCCAAGGTTATTTATAGATTCAATGCCATCCCCATCAAGCTACCAATGAGTTTCTTCACAGAATTGGAAAAAACTGCTTTAAAGTTCATATGGAACCAAAAAAGAGCCCACATCTCCAAGACAATCCTAAGTCAAAAGAACAAAGCTGGAGGCATCACGCTACCTGACTTCAAACTATACTACAAGGCTACAGTAACCAAAACAGCATGGTACTGGTACCAAAACAGAGATATAGACCAATGGAACAGAACAGAGTCCTCAGAAATAATACCACACATCTACAGCCATCTGATCTTTGACAAACCTGAGAGAAACAAGAAATGGGGAAAGGATTCCCTATTTAATAAATGGTGCTGGGAAAATTGGCTAGCCATAAGTAGAAAGCTGAAACTGGATCCTTTCCTTACTCCTTATACGAAAATTAATTCAAGATGGATTAGAGACTTAAATGTTAGACCTAATACCATAAAAACCCTAGAGGAAAACCTAGGTAGTACCATTCAGGACATAGGCATGGGCAAAGACTTCATGTCTAAAACACCAAAAGCAACGGCAGCAAAAGCCAAAATTGACAAATGGGATCTCATTAAACTAAAGAGCTTCTGCACAGCAAAAGAAACTACCATCAGAGTGAACAGGCAACCTACAGAATGGGAGAAAATTTTTGCAATCTACTCATCTGACAAAGGGCTAATATCCAGAACCTACAAAGAACTCAAACAAATTTACAAGAAAAAAACAAACAACCCCATCAAAAAGTGGGCAAAGGATATGAACAGACATTTCTCAAAAGAAGACATTCATACAGCCAACAGACACATGAAAAAATGCTCATCATCACTGCCATCAGAGAAATGCAAATCAAAACCACAATGAGATACCATCTCACACCAGTTAGAATGGCAATCATTCAAAAGTCAGGAAACAACAGGTGCTGGAGAGGATGTGGAGAAATAGGAACACTTTTACACTGTTGGTGGGATTGTAAACTAGCTCAACCATTATGGAAAACAGTATGACGATTCCTCAAGGATCTAGAACTAGATGTACCATATGACCCAGACATCCCATTACTGGGTATATACCCAAAGGATTATAAATCATGCTGCTATAAAGACACATGCACACGTATGTTTATTGCGGCACTATTCACAATAGCAAAGAGTTGGAATCAACCCAAATGTCCATCAGTGACAGACTGGATTAAGAAAATGTGGCACATATACACTATGGAATACTATGCAGCCATAAAAAAGGATGAGTTTGTGTCCTTTGTAGGGACATGGATGCAGCTGGAAACCATCATTCTTAGCAAACTATCACAAGAACAGAAAACCAAACATCGCATGTTCTCATTCATAGGTGGGAACTGAACAATGAGATCTCTTGGACTCGGGAAGGGGAACATCACACACCGGGGCCTATCATGGGGAGGGGGGAGGGAGGAGGGATTGCACTGGGAGTTATACCTGATGTAAATGACGAGTTGATGGGTGCTGACAAGTTGATGGGTGCAGCACAGCAACATGGCACAAGTATACATATGTAACAAACCTGCACGTTATGCACAAATACCCTAGAACTTAAAGTATAATAATAAAAAATAAAAAAATAATAAAAAAGTTCCTACTTTAATTTTATCACTTTAAATATATTTATTTAGAAGTTTTGTTGTTGTTGCTATTATTTACAATTCTTGAGACACTAATTCTCATATTCATTGTACCTGATAATCCTATCATAATAGCTTATTTTGTTACGTGGCTGTAATTCTTATTGTGCTTTCAAAATTTTTAATCAGTACCCTCTCCCAGTCATGGGGCCTATTGTAAGGAATTTCCTAATTGCTTCTATAGGAGCCTGCCTGTAGTTTTCAATGGTATTAGATTTTTTTTTTCTTTTTTCTTTTCTTTATTTTTTTTTGAAATGGAGTCTCACTCTGTTGCCCAGGCTGGAGTGCTGTTGCATGATCTCTGCTCACTGCAAGCTCCGCCGCCCGGGTTCACGCCATTCTCCTGCCTCAACCTCCCAAGTAGCTGGGACTACAGGCGCCACCAATCACGCCCAGCTAATTTGTATGTTTAGTAGAGATGGCATTTCACCGCATTAGCCAGGATGGTCTTGATTTCCTGACTTCGTGATCCACCTGCCTCAGCCTCCCAAAGTGCTGAGATTACAGGTGTGAGGCACTGTGCCCGGCCTCTTTTCTTAAAAAAAATTTTAATTTATGAGCTAATAGCTTAATCCTGAGCCTCAGTTTCTCACTGGTGCCTTTTGCTCACATCCGGTGCCCTTGGCAAAGTCGAGCTTCCTTGTGAATGTCCAGACCAGTGACCAGGATTTTCATGGAAGGGGAAACTCTTTGGGAATCTGGAATGTATGTAAGGGCTCTGCTTTCATGGACTTAAACCCATATTTCCTGTATCTCTTGAATAGCAGAAGCTTAGTTCGTATTGCCTACAATACACATCTTAGTCTAAAACCCCAAGGGCCTTTCCAGAATCAGCTCAGGTTTATCTTGCTGGCTTTACTTCTCTTTTTATGTCTGGAACCTACGAATTCGCATTCTTTCTTTTGAATTCATTTTTGTGTCATACAGTTTGTTATATTTTCTCAACAGGTATATGATTTTAATAACAGGAGGGGGCTTATCTGTATCCTTTTAGACTTGCTAGATTGCTGGAAGCATCTCTAAAATTTAGTGGAGTTACAGGGATTACAGTGTGTACATGTACACCTTAGAATATCTTGCTTAGAAGCAGGAGGAAATAATCACAGTGTGTAAATCCCACCTGGAAAATAGTAGAAAACATGACTTGGTATTCAGAGAGGCCTTGTAAAGGGTAGTTAAATAAGCACTCCCTGCAAAATTAGAGGATTTTTATTTTATTGTTTATTTTTTGTATTACTTTATAGTATATGAAATGAACAAAAATTATTTCTGAAATTATGAAAACTGATTTAACATCATAGACACAAACATCGGGCAAAGAGGGGGATCCACGAGGCTGGGAGATGCTGTGCGTTGCTGCCCTTTACTTCTGATTCTGACACCACTCCTCTGGTGCTCCTGGAATTTTATTTGTGAACAAGGCAGCACTTGACCCTGATTTCCCCCTTATCTCCATCCCCTGGATCTGGGATGACATTTGACATTCCTGGTTGTTTCTTTTTTACCCCCTCTGAAGAATATGTATTTACTGAAGAGTTTGTAAGAACAAAGGGATGGAACTTCTTTAAATAGAGGGGCTGTTTCCTCTGAACAGCAGGACGAGCAGGCAGCCAGGCTTTGGGTGGTTTCCCAGGAGCGGAATTTCTGGCATGCTTGGCTCTTCTCTCCGGGCAAACGCCTTGGTGCCTCACCACAAACACTAACTCCTTCTTCCTTTTTCCTCGCCTGCCCACAGCCTGCCAACGTCACTTGAAGGAACATAAATAGCTGTACCAGGCGTGTCTCTTAATCAGATCAACGTGAACTTTTTTCTTTTTTAGAAAATTCCTTCCAAAATATGATATGATTTGAGTTCTTTCTCATTGAACAAGAGAAGCTTTCACCAGCTAGTGTGGAGGGGAAGGGAGCCAGAAAGCTCCCGCACAGATGTGCAAACAGTTTCTGTGCAATTTTTTTCTTTCTCAGAGAGGAGAATAAAAACCAGGTTAGAGGACTCCATGATCTCTGAGAAAAGAAGTTAACGATTCAGCCAGGTGCGGTGGCTCACACCTGTAATCCCAGCACTTTGAGAGGCCGAGGCGGGTGGATCACGAGGTCAGGAGTTTAAGACCAGCCTGGTCAATATGGTGAAACCCCGTCTCTACTAAAAATACAAAAATTAGCTGGGCTTGGTGGCACGCACCTGTAGTCCCAGCTACTCGGGAGGCTGAGGCAGGAGAATCACTTGAACCAGGGAGGCAGAGGTTGTAGTGAGCCAAGACGGTGCCACTGCACTCCAGCCTGGGTGACAGAGCAAGGCTCTGTCTGAAACAAAAAAAAAAAAAAAAAAAAAAAAAAAAAGCAGTTAACGATTCTATAAGCACTAAGGTTTTCTGTCCCCAGCAAATGCTTAAGCTAGTTGCCCTGAGATTCTCATGATGACTGCCCATCTCGGGCTAAGGAGTTATACCCATTTCACTGTTCCCAGCAGAGACAAATATTTGACCTTGAATATTTATTTGTATGGTCCTCATTTGTAACCACTTCCAATCAGCAAATTTGAGATGAATGGGAGCTTTTCCTGAATAAAACTATATTTTTTATTCTCCCATGCAGTCTAGGATAGCCAAATGACCGTATTTCTGGCCAATGGTATATAAATAGAAGTTCACGTGTGCTTTGGAGGAAATGTTCCCAGTGGGAGTGAGTGTTTGTTCATCCTCTTCCTTCTTGTTGCAAGATGTGATGGCTGATACTTGAACAGACGTCTGGGACGCTGAGGTAGAAGCCGTGTCCTGAGAATGGCAGAGCAGCAAGGTAGGAGGGGCCTGAGGCCTGACAAGTGTAACAAGCACTCCTACCTGCCCTACACTGCCAATCTCTGTGCCTCTGTTGTGGATATTAAAGAAATATATTTGTATCTTTTTATTTGTTTTTTTATTTTTTGGAGACAAAGTCTTGCTCTGTAGCCCAGGCTAGAGTGCAGTGGAGCCATCTCAGCTCACTACAACTCTGCTTCACGGGCTCAAGCAATTCTCCTGCCTCAGTCTTTTGAATAACTGGTATTACAGGTGCGCACCACCATGCCTGGCTAATTTTTGTATTTTTAGTAGATATGGGGTTTTGCCATGTTGGCCACCTGGTCTCAAACCCCTGACTTCAGTTGATCCACCCACATTGGCCTCCCAAAGTGCTGGGATTACAGGTGTGAGCCACCACACCTGGCCTATTTGTATCTTTTTAAAGTGTTAGATACGCTGTCATCCTCAAAGAGGCTTTATCTTAACTGATAAATCTTCTAATTATAGTTTTTGTCTTGCTCTATTTCACCATTTAAATAGTGTTGAAAACTAAGTTTACAACCTACCACCTCTTACTCTTCTAAGAAATTCAAGAGACTGCTCTGAAGATAGATCCTCCAGTATAGAAAATCTAGCATGGTTGGACTTCGCAGTGCTGCAGTTGTTTCAACGGGACAGTTGTAATGCAATCATTAAGCAGTTATTGAACATAGACGTGGTACATTTTCCATCCCCTGCCTTCCTGATTACCTTTTTCTTAAAAAAAAATAAAAATAAAAATAGCTAATTAAGTTAAAGTAACACAAATTTAAAACATACACTATTAATGGGGAGTAGGTTGCAATGCAAATTTACGACTAATTTAGAAAGAATACCATTTTGAGAACAATTTGCCAAAGTTTTTTCCCCCCTACTTGACTTCAGGCTGGGGAAAACTAGCACTTTAATTATGAACTAGACAAATACAGTCTGTGAAATCTTGTTTAGTGAGTTCACGTATAATGAGCTTTCAGAAAGCAGTGAGAAAGAAAATGATCATTTATTTATTGGGTTTCGCTGCTTGGTATTTTGTGTTCGCATTTGTTTGGCGTAGTTTTCCATTAAGACTTAAAAGCACTGTTTCTGATAAAGGGAGGAAAGAGGCCAAGACATCATCTTGGTAACTCCTAGACTCTTGTGAAGAGTCTGTTCCTACCCCTGGACTAGACAGAATCTCCATCATTAGCATGATGGAGCCAGAGCAATGTAAAAATCAAAGCAGCACCCAGTTTTCTTTCTTGTTACCAACTAGTCTTGTTTCCTCTTGTCTGTAGCCAGTGTTTTGCCTGTTGAATGTCAACCACAAAGGAGACGTCTATCATCAACACACTGCTCAGCTCTCAATCTAATCTGCTTGTTTGGACAATATCTTGTTCAGTTTCTTAGGACACTTGTATTTGCGCCGGAATAGAGAATGGGACTGAAACTTCTAGAGGGGTATTGGTGACATGAAGAGAAGGTTTTCGTATTCCACCATGGTGGCCAATTTAGGATCTTCCATTTAGCTGGGATAGTGGCAGATGCTTACCCCAATGCGCTGCCCTATTATTTCTCCTTTCTTCTGCAATATTTCCAAGAAGACAGAGGACCTTTTCATTGATCATTATTGCATCCTTAGTTCCTAGCACAATAAACAGTACATAACAAATGTTTAATAAGTATTTGTCTGAATAACAAATAACCCCCTTTATCTTCAGGGTAAAGTTTGGGCTCTTTTGCATGACATTCAAGATACTTCACAATCACAATCTTTTTTACTGGCTGCATTTCCTACTATCTCCTGACAATTACTGAACAACAATATTGAAGCCATCATAGTTTCCTGAGCAGGGATGGATTCATATTCTGTGCATTTGCTGAGGGTACCCTTGGTCAACTTTTAAGATACAGCTTAAATGTTATGTCTATACAGCCTCTTTGAAACCCAGCAACTGCTTGTGCAATTAGTTTAATAACAAACACTTACGGACCAGCTACTCTGTTTCAGGAACAGCCCCAAGTTCTGAGACCAGTACTTGAGGGTAGAAGAACACTACGCTGGAACAAAGGAAATCAGGGCAGAGCATAATGGCCAAGGGTCAGAGAAATCCACCTTAAAAATCCTCCCTATGTATTTTTCAAGAAGAAAAGGTAGAGCCCATGGAGAACCGATGGACTTAATAGCTAGTTGCTTTATTCAACAAGACTTGCCTAATTATTCCTTCTTTCTAATTCCTTTGGATTTCAACAACACTGACCATGATGCATTCCCAGTGCAACTCATCCTGCATCTGACCTCTCTACTGTTGCCTTTGCTCTCCCTCTGGCTGTTCTACGGCCCTTCTCCATACCTGCCTGGCCAACTTCTACCTGACCTTAAGGAATTAGATCGAAGGTCCTCTGCCAGAAATCTTTGCTCATTTCCCCTTTAGTTTGAATTAAACGACTCTCACGGTGCACATATCTATCACCAGTTTCACCATTTGTAATTATTTGTGTGTCGAATGTCCCTGCCTCCCTGAGAGACACATAGAAATCTTGTGAAACTGCCAATGATATAAAGTCAGACCCTTCAAAAATGAAGCCTGGGAGTCTGAATTTTGATAACTTCCCCAAATGATGTGTTACACATTCAAAACTACTTCTTTGGATTTTAAGTTCCTGGGGGCCAGGGAATCTCTCATCAGCATGTGTGCTTGGTGAAATGACTCTTATGCAGGAGATGGGCTCCTAATATAAGATCATTCACTGAGTGAGTAAGTGGATGTCAGTGCCCGAGTGGCATCAGAACAAATGATAAGGTCTTTCCCTGTGTGCTCCATGGAGTCTCTTCATCTCCTGGCCCTGGTCCATCTGGCCTTACCTCTGAATTCTTACCTTTCATAGGTGCAACTGCATTCACCTTTCATCCTGTCTTCATTTCTGGATCCTTCCTTGGGATTTAGCTCTTGTGTCTATGGTAACATATTACATAATTTACCTATTTCTTAGGTTTATTGTCTTTTGTCTGTTTTCCCCTACCAAAATTTAACCTGTATGAACAAATGGATTCTTTTTCAATTTTTTTTCAGTGATAAACATATACTTCAATGACCTAGAACAGTGCCTGTCATGTAATAGATGCTCAATAAATATTTGGCTAATAAATGAGATGAGTGAATGGATGAATTTCCTGAGATGGATCCATTGCTGTTCACCCTTTGTTCTTCAACTTAATTTGTGCAATGACACTTTCTCCCCTTTAATTTCTGCCAAACAGTCCTCTCGTAATTTTATCTACCTCCTCATCTCCTTGCTGGACACCCCAGCTCTCAGGCTCTGTCCATAGACCACCATCTCAGTCACACCCAGGACTCGCCCCTCCTAAGCACTTCAGAATGTCACTGGCTATTCCTTATCTCCAAGGGATCAAAGAAGTATCCCTTGTTTCAAAATACTAGCACTTCCATGAAAGCCAAGATCCTGGATTGCTGTCTTTAATGTATTCTAAGGCTGGGCAAGGAGATCTCTGTTTCCTACTTGGAATGCACAGAACTCCCCTCTGGGAAATAAAGATGACATGGGTTAGATTCATCACCGCAGATGGCACCTGCTGCTGCATCCTCCTAAATGATTCCACATTTGGGCAAGCTAGTTGGGGCAGAATGGCGGGCCTCAAATAGTTTCTGGCTTGCTAGCAAGTTACTTGGCTGCATCTTTTTACCTTGAGTCACTGATTTGAAAACAAACCAGATTTCTGGTGATAAAAAGTGTTTTGGTTAGACAGATGGGGTACAGCATGTCTAAGAAATGATGTTTTCTTTCAGGCCAGGACCTGGTGAATAATTGTTTCTACTTGCTGTGGTGGGGACAGACTCAAAACATAACCTGTGCCTTTCTTCTCTGTGGGCATGGTCCCTGAGGTGGCGGGTAGGAGCTCGTCATGTGGAGAGGTGGCCTGAGACCTTTGATGGATCTGAAAAAGTCCACATGTGACTGGAGACCTCAGGGACATAGGAAGTCAAGGGCAAGCTATTGGATGGGGAAAGTGAGTTAAGGAGGCAGGCAGGCAGAAGGTTCAGAGAGTGGGATAGTAGAGAGAATGCCACTTTGGTTTTCCAAAGGTACAATTTCACCTTCTCATGCTGTCTCTTACTACCTACGTGATCCTTGGTTAGTTAAGGAAATGAATTTTAGAAACTGTCTAATATGTAAAAGAGAAGTAACAACATCTCTTGTGAGATTATGTTACGACTCATTGGCGAAGAAGTTGTATGTAAACTGTAAAGTGCTATAGAAATGGAAATCAGGTGATCAACTAGCTGAACCTTTACCTTCTTTCTTGAGGAATGTCAGATCCTTTTTCTTCTTTGTTTCCCAAATCCTACCTTCAAAGGCAAATCAATTTTCCTCTTCTTAACTCAGTGTTAGAGAATTTTATCCAGAGATCATTGAGTCAAACTATGGCCCTCTGTGGGTAGAATAAAGATAGGAAAGATGTACTAAAATATACCATGCAGGTCCAGGTAACTAGTGGTTTGCATTGTCTTTGTTTGGCTATGGAAGCTACTTGGGTTTGAATTATCTTTTCGTGTGTGTGACCTTAAGAAAATGAAAGACTACCACAAAGGTCAACTGACTTGTTTTCTCCAGCTGGAATATGCACAGATAGTACACACAGAGCTGGTGCATACACACCTAGTTCATGCATGTACAGCTGATATGTACAAGAACTGAAGCTGTACTCCAGGTCCTTTGGAATCTAAAGACTTTTCCCCCATATGTACTAGGATAACCACTGGGATAGGAAATCAGGGAAGAACAGGAAAAGACAAAACATCCGAGTGTCAAACATTAGGGTGAATGTAGTTGCAATTGTTTTATAAATACAGTTATTCATTTCCCAAGAGCTTCAAGGAATATGAAAACTTTCTTCCCAAATCAGGCTCAATGAAGTCACTTTCATTTCATTCATTCATTACATCATTTGACAAACACTCATGAGTGCCTAATATATGCTAGATAATGTTTTAAGCCCCAAGAACAAGGAATAATGAGTCAATCAAGATTGCTGCCTTCATAGAATTAGTGGGAAAGAGATAAAGAACTTTCTGGGCATGGTTGTTTTTATATTACATGGAGTAGTACCCCTATCGGGAGGATTGTGCTCAACTACAGGTACTTTTGAGAGATAATTCTGTTCCCAGGAATTTATTTTAAGAAGAAAAAAAGATTGCACAAATATCTATTTTTTAGAATGTTTTCCACAGTATCATTTATGTTGGCAAACAAGTAGAAAACTGCCTAGATGTCTATTAACAGGGAAAAGATTACATTGATAAGAATCATATTCACTGAATGGCATTGTGTCTACCTTTGCACAGTATGTACATACAGTATGATTCTGATTAGATGAAGAAAACCATGGCCTCCGTGGGTGGAATAAAGAATGGAAAGATGTACTAGAGTATGCTGCTCCAGATTACTGGTGGTTTTTGTTGTCTTTGTTGGGTTATAGCAGATATTTAGGTTTGAATCCTCTCTTCCTGTGTGTGATCTTAATAAAATGACCTAAATCCCATGAGTCTTCTCTCTAAAATGGGAATAAAGGAGACTTTGCAGGGCTGTTGTGAATTTTCAATGAGATAATATATATTAAAGTATATATAGCACAGTGCCTGGTTCAGAATTAGAAGTTAAGAATGATCTGTTTATTCACATTATTTTCTAAGGTGTCTACAATGAATATGTATCACTTCGTTAATCAGAAGAAAACCCAATCAATATTAAAAGAGAAAGAGAGAGGGGCAGATCCTGACAGACAGGTCCTCTGACAAGCAAGGCATCAAATGCCCTTGCTATTTATTGCCATAGTGGGTAAGGAATATTAGTTTAACAATCATGCAATGGCCATATTGTAAGAGAAATTGTCATACAGAGTTTTGTTTTTTTCTGAATAGGAATCTTCAGAAGAGACCTGAGAATATATCTTATGGTTCCTTTTGTCCAAGAGTGATAAGGATTAAAGGGTCGAGTCATAGCCAGTGAATAGACGTTGTCAGTTTCACCTAGGAAAGGATGCATCTGTGGAGGATGCTGCCTTGTGAGGTAATGAGCTCCTCACTGACTAGAGGTAATCCAGCCAAGGATAGGAGACCCTTTTCCCATTAGCTTGCAGGAAAAGTTTCTGTACTGGGTGGAGGTTGGATTGGTTCTTTTCCATCCTTGTGATGCAATGAGTTCATGAAATACCAGAAATAATTTTTTTTTTTCCTTTGTATCTTCCTAGGAACTTCCACCACCACACCTGATTCCTACCAAAATTAAAAATGTGATGTTTGGCTGGGTGCAGTAGCTCATGCCTATAGTCCCAGCACATTGGGAGGCTGAGGCGACTGGATCACCTGAGGTCAGGAGTTCGAGACCAGCCTGGCCAACATGGTGAAATCCCATCTCTACTACAAACACAAAAATTTCCTGGGTATGGTGGCGGGTGCCTGTAATCCCAGCTACTCAAGAGGCTGAGGTGGAAGAATCACTTGAACCTGGGAGGCGGAGGTTGCAGTGAGTTGAGATGGTGCCACTGTACTCCAGCCTGGATGACAGAGTGAGACTCCATCACAAAGCAACTTAAAAAAAAAAAAGTGACATTTGTTTTTGGCACCTTTTGCTGTTGCCCAACCCCACACGTAGGAGTGTAATAGCCTTGTGGTGCCCCAAGTGGCTCTGGGTGCAACTGTTTGCCTTACCAGGGTGAGTTCTCCATCAGTGTTCCCATCAGTACAATGCAGAGGAAACAGCCTGGACTCTGAAATAGGAAATGCTACATTTAGATCTTGACCACTTTATGGAAAAGAGAGTAAACATAACCTACGACAAGTTTTTTAAAAAGCTTGGTTTTTCTTCTCTGTAAAATATGAATGAGAAATGATTTATCATGGGCTTGCACATAAAGGTTCCTGCCTTTCACCAGGCTGGAGTGCAATGGCACAATCTCAGCTCACTGCAGCCTCTGCCTCCCGGGTTCAAGCAATTCTCCTGCCTCAGTATCCCGAGTAGCTGGGACTACAGGTGCCCACCACGACACCCAACTAATTTTTGTATTTTTAGTAGAGATGAAGTTTCACCATGTTGGCCAGGATGGTCTCAATCTCTTGACCTCATGATCTGCCTGCCTTGGCCTCCCAAAGTGCTGGGATTACAGGCATGAGCCACCGCACCTGGCCCTTGCCTTTCCTTTTCCCTCTTCCTTCTTTCCTTTCTTCTTACAACTTCTCTCCTTAATTTTGTTTCTTATTTTTTTCCTTAGGCTATTTTCCTTTTTCCTCCCCTTTCCCTAATGCTAACAACAATCTTCTGCTTTTGTCTGGTCATTTCAAATTTGTAAATATACGTTCTTATGCTTTTTCAGTTGGTCCTCACCAAAAAGTAAAGTTTGTAAAGAGAAAAGAGTAGAAAGAAAGAAAAGAAAAGAAAAAAAAGGCAAACAAAAATCACTCCTGTGAGGCAGGTAGTGTCATTTTATCTTTGCAGGTGAGAAAACTGAGACCAAGAGAAATGAAATAATTTGTCTAAAGATACAGGGCAATCAACAGAAGACTTGATAGAAATAATGTGGTACATGTACACCATGGAATACTATGAAGCCATAACAAAGAACGAGATCATGTCCTTTGCAGCAACATGGATGGAATTGGAGGCCATTATCCTAAGCAAACTAACACAGAAACAGAAAACCAAATACCACATGTTCTCACTTGTAAGTGGAAGCTGAACAATGAGAACACGTGGACACAAAGAGGGGAACAACAGGCACTGGGGCCCATTTGAAGATGGAGGGTGGGAGGAGGGAGAGGATCAGAAGAAAATACCCATTGTGTACTATGCTTATTACCTGGGAAGGAAAATAACCTGTATACCAAACCTCCATGACACACAGTTTACCTGTATAACAAACTTACACATGTATCTCTGAACCTAAAATAAGTTAAAAAAATTAAAATAAAAACCGAAAAAACAAAAAAAGAGAAGCTGTAGGGCAGGACAGACAAGAGTAAAACCTGGGCCAACCCCAGTGTCACAGGGACTAAAGGAGATGCTGGCTGCTCTCATTTCTTTGATGTTTTCACCAAATTAAAAAGGAAGGAAAATATCAAAATAGGGTTTAACAAATAAAGTCTATTCATAAATGACTGCTTTTATTTATTTATTTATTTATTTACTTACTTATTTATTTTTTATTTCAGTAGGTTTTTTTTGGGCAACAGGTGGTGTTTGGTTATAAGAATAAGTTCTTTAGTGGTGATTTCTAAGATTTTGGTGCACCCATAACCCGAGCAGTGTACGCTGTACCCAATGTGTAGTCTTTTATCCCTCACCCGACTCCCACACTTTCCCTGAGTCCCCAAAGTTCATTGTGTCATTCTTATGCCTTTGCATCCTCATAACTTAGCTCTTGCTTGTAGGTGAGAACATGTGATGTTTGGGTTTCCATTCCCGAGTTACTTCACTTAGAATAATTGTCTCCAATTCCATCCAGGTTGCTGCAAATGCCATTATAAATGACTGCATGTAAAACTTACAAAATACATGCAGTTTGTATCTATTATCATTTTGGGGGAAAAGGTTAAAATGTACATTTGAGGATCTTCTTGGATGTCAGGTTGAGGCCAAATGGCCATTCAGAGCTCACCCCCTCCCCTTCACTGGCCTGTGCAGATGCTGTGGGTTGGCAGGAAATGTTCTGATAGGAAATCACACAGGAGCTGGTCAGTTGCTTTGGCAGAGGGTGGCTGGTAGGCTTTTCAATTAAAATAAATCACAGTGATTGAGCCATCATATGAGCAGAGGGTTTGATGGCAATAAAAAGGAATACACTGATGTGTTTTGAAAGACTGGTGACTTATTGCAATGGAGCATGGGAAATGAAGCAATGCCGGGCCAGCACCGCCTCCCCTTCCCCTGCCCCCTCCCCCCGAAAGGGCTCTCAACACCACAGGAAATGCGCCATGGCCATCATGAAGCAGGGCTGAGCCACAGACGCAGTATTGTTCATTGGGCCTCAGACCAGGCAGCCAACTTGATTACGATTTGGCAGACGCTGGGTCTCTGAAGTAATTTCAAACCTGCCCCAATCACAAGCGAATATCAAGTCATAAAACAAAAGAGCCGGGAGGGCAACTGTTCCAGCCCCTTCATTTTACAGATGAACCAACTGAGACTCATGGCACAGGAGGAAGATCTGGAGTTGGAGCGAGCTGACCTGTGCTGGGGTTTTCATCCATCCACTTGCTGGGCAGATGGCCTTGGGCATGCCCTTGGTGGCCCTGGGCCTCTGTCTCCTCATGGATGAAATGCCGACAGTGCTGCCTCCTTCACAGAGCTGAGGGACTGGAAGTACTAGATGTAAAATCCTGGGCAGAGGGCCTGGCACAGAGAAAGAACTTATAATATATGGTCATTAAAGCAATTTGTCCAGAAACACACGGTTTGGAAATGGCAAAGCCAGGGCTTAGATATGGAGTCTTTGACTCCAAATCAGTGCTCTTCCTATTACCCACCTTAGCCTCACAGAATCAACAATTACAAAAACACTGCAACTCATTTGCATGGTTTCCGCAACCTGGGGAAAACGGTGGCTGGTGGAGGGACGAGTCTGTGAGAAGAAAGTGTCACCATAAAATAACTGAACATTGAGCTGGGAAGGAGTTCGGAGCTGTTTATTCCAGATCTTAGTCTGACAAGCTCTGAGAAGTGTCTCAGTAGCCCAGTGTTCCAGCCCGCCACCTCCATCCACTTCTCCAGAGGTTCTGACCCTTCTGAGGCCTGCTTTCCAGGAAATGCTGAACTGATTTTTCCTCATTGATGTTCATTTTAATGATTCCAGCTTCAGTGTAACCCCTCCCAGGGGGACTTGCTCCTTCCTTTGGTCATGACTTGAAGCTAAAAGAGTCAGATGCTAATGGAGGAATTAGAAGCTTTAGCTAATCAGCAGGAGAGTGCTCTGCACTGTGTCTATACCCAAGAATTAGGCCATTCCTGTGGTTCTTGTTGATCTTCTGGAATCTCTAACACTCTCTTTGTTTCTATAAAGCCTACGGACATATTTATTTAATCACTAATTCAGTTTATTCAGTTAGCATATATTAAGGTCCTACGAGATTTTATACATAGCTGTAGGCCTAAGAGAGGCAGAGGGGTTAGTCAGTCCAGTTAAGTGGAGTGGTGCCATGACCAGCCTCGATGGGCATATGGAAGCCATGCCTGCTGTCTGGAGTCTCAAAAGGGGAATTGCAGAACTGACTAGATGGTGGAGACTCAAGAGAGCAGTTTTTCAAGTGTCTTGGGAAGAAGGGCATGCAGGTGGAGACAGGTACCTGTGTAAACACAGTGAGGTTGGAAATTCTATTGTGTGTTTCAGAATTTTAAGTCATTTCTCATGAGTGGAGGACAGGATATACAATAGTTTCAGATATGGAGTCATGAGAATTTAAGAGGCAGGCAGGGTGCATTAGACTGTGCATGATTTCTTCGGAGTTGTTCAATGTGGTGGCCTGCAGGTTACCTCAGGAACGGTCTCTGTGCTAAGGAGTATGGATTTTTTTCCCGAAGACAAAAGGGACTGAGATGTACCATAGAGTAGAGCCTCGGAAACTGGACTATTAGGCTTGGATCCATGTTCCACTAATGTTAGGCAAGTGACTTAATCACTCTCTGCTGTTTCCTCATGTGCAAAATGGGAAAAATGTAAATATCCACTTTATAGGGTTGTTGGGATTATTTAATGAGTTGAATTATGTAAAACATTGAAAATTGTGCTTTTAACCTTGTGTGGCTATATGAGTGTTGCTACTGTTGTTATGACTCATGGACTTTTCACAGGAGGGAAAGTTAGACAGATGGTCTTCTAGACAACAATTTTATAATAATGAGGAAGATGGATTAGAAAAGGATGGAAAAAGAAGCAGGTAGGCCATTAATAAGAGGTGGAAAAAGTTTAGGGGAAAGAAAAATGGAGCTCTAAAGTTTGTCAGAGGTGATAGGGATGGAAGAGAAGAGGCTAGATAATAATTCCCTCATTAATCGGAGTGTCAAGCTACCTCATTAATTGGGGTATTGTGTTAGTCTGAGTTCTCCAGAGAAACAGAGCAATAAGAAAATACCTCTATTATCTATCTATCTATCTATCTATCTATCTATCTATCTATCTATCTATCTGAAGAAAGATTTACTGTAAGAAATTGGCTCACATGATTATGGAGGCTGAAAAGTGCAAGATCTGCAGTCAGCAAGCTAGAGATCTGGGAGAGCCAGTGGTATATTTCCAGTTGAAGTTCCCAGTTTAAAGGTCTAAGAACCCAAAGAACCAATGGTGTAAGTTTCAGTTTGAGTTCGAGTTTGAAGGCAGGAGGAGACTGATGTCCCAGCTCAAAGTCAGTCAGGCAGAGAATAGAATTCTTTCCTACTCAGCTTTTTATCCCAGTTATGTCTTCATCAGATTGGGTGAGGCCCACCCACATTGGGAAGGCCAATCTGCTCACTCAGTCTCCTGATTTAAATATTTATATTATCCAGAAACCCCCTTGCAGGCCCACCCAGAAATAATATTTGACCAAATATCTGGGCATCTCATGGCTTAGTCAAATTTACACATAAAATTAATCATCACAGGTATCAAGCTACCCCAGTAAATGGTGGTTAAAACAGCACTTATTCTTTACTGCTCATATGACTGCAAGTTGGCTGGGGTGCAGCTGATACAAGCTTGGCTTGGTTGGGCTCTCTTATGTGTCTGTGTCTTTGCTGGAGATTGGCTGACCTAGGTTGGACTTGGTTTGGGCAGTTCTGTTCCACATGTATCTCATCCTCTATCTTGGACTGGTGGTCTGTCCTCTGCTAGCCATGAAGATGACAGAGCAAACTGAAACATGAAAGGCTTCTTACGGTCCAGACTCCATTGGTGCAGAATGTAGCAAAGCTTTCCTCTACTCTACTAGATGATCTGACATAAGGAAAATATTTATTGACTGAGATGTTTGGTTTGCTGACTGTGGAGGTGAATTAAAGTATTTACACACATCTTTATAGCATGAGAATATTTATGAGGTGTGCAGCACTCTAAGTGATCAGTGCTCCTCAGGGCAACGTGGAAAGACTCATGACTCTCCCTACTGGGCACCATGAACAAATCCCACAGACTCTTTCAGTCTTATTTTTCTCAATGTGGGAAGTTAGGAGGTTTGGCCAAATGTTATGCAAGATTCTTCCTGACTCGTCTATTTATTGAATCTAGGTCTAAAAAAATTACAGCACAATTTTTGTATTGGGCTTCATTTCATTTGTGCACAGTGTCATTTACCTTCCTCTGTTCTTGGCAGGGGGATTGGATATAATGCTGCAGAAGAGCCAAGTACACTCACGAGGATAGAATTTGGCAGGAGCAGCTGTGACAGTGAGCTGGTGGATCCCTGGCCAGGAGGGAGCACAATGAGGAGAGATTCAGGACTGTCAGAAATGCATGATGCTGTAGAAAGGGATTGGATTATGCCTTCTCACTGGCCCCAGGGCTCTTGGAAGTTGTTCTAGAGAAGCACAGAAAGAAGGGAGCAGGTGCTGGGAGCCACATCTCCAGTTGAAAAGCATACAGAACAATTATTTACTGAGAACTTATGAATGCCAAGAGCTGATCATGTGTGGTTGGAGTGGCAAGAGGTTTTGTGAGGAATATGATCTAAATTAGACCTGTACCATCCTTTAAAGTACCATATTTAAAGTACCATCCTTTAAGAGACCTTATGGTAATAACCAAAGAGTGAATAAAAATGTAGCACTGGGAATCAATGCTTAGGATAGGATATGTTGTAGAACACTCCAAACTCTGGGTTACAAATTAGAATACTAAAATCCCTATTATACAGATAGTTTGTATGGCTATTTAATGATATCTTGACATTCCTCTGCTCAGCATCAGTGTCCTGCTCTATTCATACCTGCATGAAAATAAGTTCACTTTACTTGCACTGAATAGGTTTCCATAATTAGAAGGGAATTTTTACTCCTCCCTGCAACAGGGGACAATCCATGACTGAAGTAGAAGTAACTTAACTAATGGCTGAATTTGGGGAAAGAAACAGAGCATGTCCGACTCTGTCTCTTCTCTCCCCTCTTTCAAAACTGTCCATAGAGAGGGTGGATTTTTCCATTCACCCGTTGATATAGTTGGTATATTTGTCCCTACCCAAATCTCATGTTGAATTATAATCCCTGGTGTTGGGGGTGGGACCTGGTGGGAGTTGATTAGATCATGGTGGTTAATTTCTCATGAGTATTTTAGCACCACCCCCTTGATGCTGTTCTTGTAATAGTAAGTTCTCATGAAATTTAGTCATTTAAAAGCACGTGGCACGTCTCTCTCTCTCTTGCTTCTGCTCTGGCTGTGTGATGTGCCTGTTCCCACTTCACCCTCTGCCATGAGTAAAAGCTTCCTAAGGCCTTCCCAGAAGCAGATGCAAGTGCTACGCTTCCTATATAGCCTGCGGAACCATGAGCCAATTAATCCTCTTTTCCTATAAATCACCTAGTTTTATATGTTTCTTTATAGCAATGAAAAAATGGCCTAAAACACCCATGGGGTAAGTACACGTGGAAATATGATAGAGACTAGGGTAGTATTGCAGTCAAGATGGGCTAGGGCATGCTGCCATACTAATAACCTCAGTGCTTCGGTCTCTTATGAGTACCAAGATACCTGTCCTTCATGAATCAGCTGTTGCCTTTGTCTCACAGGGTCTTCACTCCTGGTCCAGGCTTATAGAGTCTATTTCTGGAACATTGCTGGATACTGTGGAATGAATTACATTGCCCCAAAATTCATATGTTAAAATCTGAACTCACAATGGGATGCTATTTGGAGATGTGGCCTTCGGAATAATCATGTTTAGATACAGTTATGAGGGTGGGACCCTCAGGATTAGCACCCTTATAAGAAGAGACTCCAGGGATCTCTCCTTCTCTGTCTCTGTCTCTCTCACTCTCTTTCTGGCCTTGTGAGGACACGATCGTAAGCAGCCAGGAAAGAGAGCCCTCACCAGAACCTGACCATGCTGATACCCAGATCTCAGACTTCCAGGTTCCAGAACTGCAAGAAAGTATATTTCTGTTGTTGGAGCCACCCAGTCTATGGCATTTTATTATGGTGGCTCCAGCTAAGACACTGGTCTTATAGCAGAGGGATTAAAAGACAAGACAAACACCCTCTGACTTCAAGAGCTTCTACTCAGAAGTTTTAGTCATCACTTTTGCTTGCATTTTTATTGTTCTCAGAAGTTATATGACCAAGCCTGAGGTCAAAGAGGTGGGAAATTATAATCCTCTCTCAGGCCCAGAATCATTTTTGACAGTGCATGCAGTGTGCTGGACTTGGAAAATGAGGTCTTACAGTGGCTCAGCCAAGCCAATGGTGGGCGAATGGCTCTGTCTAATTAGCAAGCCCCATGAGGCCACACATCTAAGCCACATCTTCTGATATAGGTTGATCAATAATTAAGCTGTTATTTTGGACTTCATTTCTCTGGCTTCCATTTCTTAAAATGTTCTGAACTCAGGAAAGGAAGAAAGGAGTGCTATATGCTCATCTCCTCAAAGCCAGATATCTATTTTGGTGAAAAAACTGAACAGAGAAATAGGATGAGGAGGGAGCATTTCTCACTTGCATTTCAACCAAGTGCTCAGCAGAATATCTGAAGCTTTTAAAATTTTCTCTTAGAAAATCCCTGTAAAGCAGGTGTACTATTTTCAATTTAAAAGACGGGAAATTGAGGCTCTGTGGTTTTATGCAAGTTGCTGAAGATAGAAAGAAATGCAAGTCTGCCTGTAGCTATCCTTACCTATCTGTAGCTGGTTTGTTAACCCCAGGTAAGGACAAAGGTATCTTGAAATGAAAATAGCCCCCTGTTCTCCTGGAGGACTTGGTGTCAGACCTTAGGTGTACCTCAAGGAGAAGAGAATTCTATAAATGGTGCTGCTCTATCACTCCAATCTCCACCCATCCATTTATTTATAAATTGACCTACTTATTTACCCAACCAATATTTTTTGAACACCAACTATGTGCCAGGTATGATATTAAGTTCTTGGAATACAGCTGTAACTAAGATATATAGATTCCTGCTTTCATGGCCTTAAAGATTGTGATGGTTAATACTGAGTATCAACTTGATTGGATTGAAGGATGCAAAGTATTGTTCCTGGATGTGTCTGTGAGGGTGTTGCCAAAGAAGATTAACATTTGAGTTGGTGGACTGGGAGAGGCAGACCCACCCTCAGTCTTGGTGGGTGCCATCTAACCAGTTGCCAAAACAGCTACAATAAAAGCAGGCAAGGGAATGTGGAAGGACTAGGCTGGCTAAGTCTTCTGGCATTCATTTTCTCCCATACTATATGTTTTGTGCCCTCAAACATCAGACTCCAAGTTCTTCAGCTTTTGGACTCTTGGACTTACTTACCAGGGGCTCTCGAGCCTTTGGCCACAGACCAAAACTACACTTTCAGTTTCCTTACTTTTGAGGTTTTGGGAGTCAGACTGATCCACCATTGGCTTCCTTGCTCCTCAATTTGCAAATGTCCTATTGTGGGACTTTACCTTGTGATTGTGTGGGTTAGTTCTCCTTAATAAACTGCCTTCCATGTGTACATATATCCTATTAGTCCTGTCCCTCTAGAGGACTTTGACTAATACAAAGACATTCAAGGAAGACAGGTATTGACCAAATAACCGCAAATATAATGAATGCTACGAAGAGCAGTGCAGGTGTGCAATGATGCAATGATGCAATGATGCAATGATGCAGCACTGCAATGATGAAGATCTAGCATTTGGTAGATCAGGAACAGCTTCTCAGAGGAAGTGGTATTGACACTGAGATCTGCTAGTGAGTCTCAGTTGACTGACCTGACTTCCTCTTAGAGTTCCCCTTTAATCATTTCATTCCTCAGAGAGGTTGCATTTGAGGAACTGAGTGTTGGAATGTTCTAGTGGGTCTGAAGTCTCTCTCTGGCCTTCGTCAGCTACTCTCCATAAAGGAATAGGAGAGCTGCCAAAAGACTGATTCTCAGATTGTGTGGCAGTGGTTTCCATCCTAATATGGTCAGACTGCATCTCATTAGGCAGAGACACTGGGGCCAGTGTAGTGTGAGAGATGAGAACAAGTGGTCAAGTTAAAACAGGAATCGAAATTATTCCAGGAATTCAAGTTTCTCTTAAGAGATTCTTAACACTCCTTTCCCTTTTGTCCGCCTCCCCTGAGCCTGGCTTTCTCCTCCTTTAGGTCTCAGCTCATCTACCCCTTCCTGCCAGCAGTCTGCCCTCTTCTCTAAGGTGGTGCTGGCGACTCCTCCAAGGCCCCACATGGCATCCTGTGCTTCCTGCTCTGGCAGTGCTTGTCAACACCAGCCACACACTCACCTGGCAGCTTTTAAGAAATGATAATTTTTAGTTTCCACCACTAGAGATTCCCATTCCAGTAGTCTGGAATAGCCCTTGGGCATCACCAATTTTAAAAAGCTGGCGGTGGCTCAAACCTGTAATCCTAGCACTTTGGGAGGCTGAGGTGAGAGGATCACAAGGTCAAGAGATCAAGACCATTCTGGCCAACATGGTGAAACCTTGTGTCTACTAAAAATACAAAAATTAGCCAGGTATGGTGGCATGCGCCTGTAGTCCCAGCTACTCAGGAGGCTGAGGCACGAGAATCACTAGAACCCAGAATGGGAAGGTTGCAGTGAGTCAAGATGGTGCCACTGCACTCCAGCCTGGGGAAAGAGCAAGAATCTGTCTAAAAGAAAAAAAAAAAAAAAAGCTGCCCAGGTGATTTTCAAGTGCTTCCAATGGTGGGCACACTGCTCCACTACAGCCCTTCTCACCTCGCACTGCAAGTTTCTCCTTACTTATCTCCATCTTCCCTTAAACTGGAAATTCTCAGAGTGTAGGATTCAAAAGTCTACTGCCTTAGATTCATATTAGCTAGCACATATGGGTGCCCCATAGTCATCTGTTGAAAGGGTGATGAGTGATGAAGAGTGACGTATTTCTCTACTGCCCATTACAAGGCTGCCATCTGGATTTTTCCTGGGGTCCTCCCTCCTTCATCTGATACTTGATCCCATGTCTTGGTAGTATCTGGGCTTTCAGTTTAGCTTGAACTATATGGAACTTCCAATCAAGGTTGCCTTTGGGGTAGCTGCTCTATTTCCCCTTCCAGAAGTCTGTTCTGTACCTTACTCCTTGTAGAGAAGCGCATCAACTCATTCACATACAGCTGAAAGCAGTTGGCAGCACACTGACAATAGTTATGTATATTCACAGTAGAACTTGGGGGCTGAGTTGCAAAAACTATGTTTGAGTCCTGGTTCTACCACTTACTAAAAGGTCATGAGGCATTAAAAGTGAGAGGAAAAAAAGCAAAGAAACCAGTGATAGCCAAGATACTATCTTTACAATAAATCCTATGTCGATCATTTTGCTTAGTCCCCACGAGTACCCAAAGAAGTAGAAATAGATGTATATTCTCAGGATGATGGACCTGGGTAAGAATCTTGGCTCTGCAGGCAGGTTAGACCTGTTTATTAATAGCTTAGACAGCATGTTGTTTATCAAGAAGTCACTTCCATCTCCCAAGCCTTGGTTTTCTTATTTATTATGTGCTATTAATGCCGTACTTCCCTCTTTTTCTGCAAGGTAGTTGAGAGAGATGATAGAGTAATGGTAGACTACATGGACTCAGAAACCAGACTGTCTGTGCGAAGCTCAGCTTGGCCACTTATTGCCTGTATGACCTTAGCCAAGTGATTTGACTTGTGTCTCAGTTTTCTCATTGGCAGAACTGGGATAATATTAATATCTACAACAGAAGGCTACTGTGAGATTAAAAAGAGTTGATTTTGGTAAATTTCTGAGTACAGGGCCAGGCATAGAGTGACTCTGCCAAAATACTGCAATTATTGTCATTACTCTTCAATTCAATTTAAATTGAATTAAATAATATTACTATTGTTATTATTACTATTACAGACTGTGTGTTAGATTCTTTCAGCCACCAAGCAGCAAGAGCAGAGGGTTTTGAACCATCTTTGGTTAGGGTAGACATGTTCAAAACACCAAATCAGCCCAACAGAGGTGTGATGCCCAGAATCATCCAACAAACACTTTTAGAAACAATGCTAGATTAGGGTCAGGAAAGCTGGAATTTTTTTCTCCTTCTCTGCTCTGCTGCTCATTTGCCAGGTGACATTAGCAGTGAATTATCTGCTTAGAGCTTCATATACAGGCCAGGCAATCCCATCTCCTTCTTACACGGGACTCTTGTAAGGATCCAGTGAAGTAAAAGAACAGGTGCTTCATTCACAAATGTTAGTTCCTTTCTCTATATTAGGTGTGTGCACAGAATATCTTTTGTGCCAATAAAGCATGAGATGAAATAAATCCAAAGGTCTTTCTCTTATAATATCCTTGGCTTCTCAAGAAATCATTGTAGTCATGCAGTGGAGGCAGCTGTGGCTTTCTGAATAGCTGGAAATTTTTCCTTGGAGGCCACAGCAGGGCAGATGGGATAAGGGAGTCATGAATTAACAAAAACATGAATGAGCTATTCAACTGTGAGGGTATTTAGACAGTGGAGATTCTGGGCTCACTTGTTAACTTTGTCCAAAGACTCTAGTTTCTGTGAAAGTATTTGGAGGTCAACCGGAATACCCAGGCCTCTGAATAACAAAGAATGTTTTCAGCGTTCATTGACAAGGATGAATGGAAGGTCTTAGAGTCATAGACATAAGGACTACCATTGTTCTCAAGAAATTTAGAGATCATCCAATCCAGCTTCTCATTCTCAAAAAATTAAATAAAACTAGAGCTAAAAAATCATGGGACCCATATAAGGTCGCACTGTGTTGTTACTGTCATTCATCTACAAGTTACTGAACACTTGCTGTATTCTAGGTTTTGGTTTGAGTGCTGGTGGTAGGAAGATGATGGAAACAGTCTTGCTTCCTTGGGAACTGACAGAAACAAATGAGAAAATGTGTGATTACAAGTGCGCTAAATTGTCTTCAACTGCTTCCTATCATGCATTGTATCTATGTCAAGTTGGCTGTGAAACACTGGGTTATTGAACATTCATGCTTTTCATGATTTGGCTGAAGATCAGAGTGCTGAGTAAATTTGATGACCTTTCCAGGTTTGCTCTCCAATTTGATTGCTATAGGAGGAAAGAAAGTGAGAGCAAGGTGTTTACAGTATTTAATCTCTTGCTGTCGGCTCACACCTCAGTTGGGCTGTACCTTCAAACAGAAGGCCTAGGTAGTCTCCATAAGACTTCCAGGTTCTGATCATCACTACTTTCCCTAGTCCTATCCTATGGTATAGGCCTATGGGTAAGTTGTAGCCCCTCTGTAAGTTATAGCCCAGTGTACCTCACTGTTCTTGTGGTCTGCTCATACCCTGCCCTAACCTCTGGAAATAGACCCTTTATTAAACCCTTTGAACATTTTGAATGTGTCATTTGTTTCCTACTGGGATCCTCGATGACAAAATGTGGTAAAAGCAGGCTGAAATATCTGAAACATTGTCTGAAGGTGGCAAGGGACAAAAGAAAGAAGACAAACAAAAAAGTAAAGGAAGGGGGAATCCTCTAGTTTAGTGTGCAGTTGAAAGGAGAATTAGTGAATTAGGGGGTAGCATGGAGAGATTTAGTATAGATACAACATAGTTATGTATGAATTACTTGAACCAAATACTTTTATAAATGAGTTTTAAAGAAAAAGATAATTTACACTGTCTTCCAGAGAAAAGAAAAAGAGTAAAACTTATTCAATTATTTTTAAAAGGCTAGTAAAACTGTAATTAAAAAAAAAAACAATGAACAGTATATTAAAAAATGTTATTAACCTAGCTTATAGTTTTAAGAAACCAGTAAAATATAAGACAAGGATGGTTTAATATCAGGAGAAACTTCAATTAAATTCATATTTGATAAAATAAAGGAGAAAATATTTAGTATTTACTGTTCCCCATCTCTTAATGCCTAATGCTATGGTTTGACTATGTTCCCCAAAGTTTATGTGTTGGAAACTTAATCCCCAATGCAACAGTGTTGAAAGGTGTGTCCTTTTTAGAGGTGATTAGATCATGAGGCCTTTGTCCTCATGAATGAATTAATGCTGTTTTTAGCACATGGATTCCTAATAAAAGGGTCTGTTTCTCCCCATCCTGTCTCACTTGTGTATAATCTCTTCTCTCTCCACCTTCCACTAATGGATGACACAGCAAGAAGGCCCTCACAAGACGAAGGCCCTTAACCTTAGACATCCCAATCTGTAGAACTGTAATAAAATTTCTATTCTTTATAAATTTCCAGTCTCAGGTATTCTGTTATAGCAGTAATATGAACTAAGACACCTTCTAACTAATGCCTTCTTGAAAAGTTTCTCAATTTGCTTTATAATTCACGATTTAATTCTGAAGCTTATTTTATTCTATTATTTAGCCATCTATTCCATACTGTTTTCCTTCTTTCAACTATTGTCTATTCCATACCTAATCTTTCCTTTTGTTTTTCTTTTATTATTATTTTAAAAAATCTTGTCCTGTCTTTGTTTTACATAGTTAATATCCTTCCTTAGCTCTTTATGTGTATTGAGTGTGCTTATTTTAAATTCTTTATTCAGTGCTTCTTCACGTTTAGCTTTTGTGCACCTTCCAAGTTTCTTGTCTTGTATTTGAGGTAGTTACAGGAGTCTTATCATTTTCAGCTCAAACTCCCGTGGAGGTATTTGCTTCTCTCTCTGTCTGAAGACAGACCCTGGTCTGGTTCTCTCAGTTTTGAGGAGTTGAAGGAGGGGGTGTGTATAATCCCTAGTATGAGGAGCATAAGTACTGTGGATTTACTTTAATTACTCATGCTTCTTTCCCTGCAGGCACTTTTCAGGTCAGCATTTCACTTCTAAATGCACAGGAAAAAGCAGTTTGAAATGGGCTCTTAGGCTGTAATCCATCAGTCCTGGGAATTAGATAAGAGAGAAATGGAGGAGTAAGTGCCAGAGGCTACTCAGTCTGCACATCTCTTTGTCAACTCCTTACTCAAGCAGATCTAGGAGTAATCACCTTGAATTTCACTGGTCTGTGTGATCACTTATCTGAATCCAATGAGGGGAGATATATTTAAGAATTCAGAGATTTTTGTATTTTAGAAAAGCAATGATGTGCCTGTACTGGATATTATGTATGGCTCACTGGGACCTGTGACAGGACCCAGTAACAAAATGTATTAATATTTTGCAGTAACACATGATAATGGTCAATTGAAATGGGGTTTGTAAGGCCATAAATGACCTTACTATTGTTCAGGTGAGGTTTTGCTACCCAAGAAGTTCATATAGGGTCAGATTTTGCCTCCAAACATGTTATCAAATCTTTCAGCTTTCAGAATTTTTTTTTGGATTTTAGCATGGAAGAGCTGAAACCCAGAGGCAACTGCTAAAGCACCTTTGTTATCTGATCTCTCTTAAATCAAAGGAGGAGTGAATAATAAACATACCAAATGTCAGAAAGGAATTCCTATTGGTAAGACCAATGACTTGTTAATTAGCCTGATAAATATGTAAAAAGAGCTCTTTTTGATCAAAGTGAAGATATTTGGAATTTGTGTCTGATTCTTAGAAACACTCTGCCTTTGATGAATAGGTTATGAAGCCCAGTGAGGCCTGTGCCCTTCACTTTTAGGAGCACCTTGGGCTAACTCCCTAAGCATCTCATGTTCCACTGTGAATGCTGGATTCTAAGTTGTACATAAATAGAACCCTGCACTTGGAATTTTGATATTTGCCACTTTTGAGCTTTCAAGAAATGTTTGTGATCCCTGGAAGAAAAAGCCTGGCTTTTCAGGCTGTCAGAGAAGGTTGTATAAACTATTTGTGTCATCTTTCCCAGTGAGTGGTTATTTCATGATATCCCATCTTGTGATAGATTTTGGTCTAAGACATGCTTTTAATATAACCTAGTGACAAGAGTAGGGGGAACAGCTAATCCTCATCCACTTCAAACTTCTTTGAGGGTTACCAATACTCACTGGTAATAAAGAATCCCTGAGCAGTACTCAACCAACATTGGTGACTTCTCACTTATTGGGGGAACCTGCCCCCAATATTTCAATGTAGGTTATTTCTATTTTCCCTAAGTGTCCACTGGCTGAGAAATAAAGAGAAAGAGTACAAAGAGAGGAATTTTACAGCTGGGACTCCTGGGGTGACATCACATATGGGTAGGATTGTGATACCTACCCGAGCCACAAAACCAGCAGGTTTTTATTAAGGAATTCAAAAGAGGAGGGGGGGTATGAACAGGAATTAGGTCACAAAGATCACTTGCTTCAAAGGGCAAAAAGGAGAACAAAGATCACATGCTTCTGAGGCCAACAAAGATCACAAGGCAAAGGGCAAAGCAAAGATCACAAGGCAAAGGACGAAATCAAACACTACTGACAAGGGTCTATGTTCAGCTGTGCATGTATTGTCTTGATAAACATCTTAAACAACAGAAAACAGGGTTCGACAGCAGAGAACCAGTCTGACCTCAAATTTACCAGGAAGTGTAATAATTCTCCACCTAATAAGCCTGAGGGTACTGCAGGAGACCAGGGCATATTTCAATCCTTATCTCAACCGCATAAGACAGACACTCCCAGAGCAGCTGTTTATAGACCTCCCTGCAGGAATGCATTCCTTTCCCAGGGTCCTAATTATTAATATTCCTTGCTAGGAAAAGAATTCAGTGATATCTTCCGTACTCGCATGTCCATTTATAGGCTCTCTGCAAGAAGAAAAATATGACTCTATTCTGCCCGACCCCACAGGCAGTCAGACCTTATGGTTGTCTTCCCTTGTTTCCTGAAATCACTGTTATTCTGTTCTTTTTCAAGGTGCACTGATTTCATATTGTTCAAACACACATGTTTTACAATCAATTTGCACAGTTAGATACAATTATAGTGGTCCTGAGGTGACGTACATCCTCAGCTTACAAAGATAGCAGTATTAAGAGATTAAAGTAAGACAGGTCTAAGCAATTATAGGAGTATTACTTGGGAACTGATAAATGTCCATGAAATCTTCACAATTTATGTTTAGAGATTGCAGTAAAGACAGGAGTAAGAAATTATAAAAGTATTAATTTGGGGAACTGATATGTGTCCATATTAAAATGAAATCTTCACAATTTATGTTCCTCTGCCATGGCTCCAGCTGGTTCCTCCATTCGGAGTCCCTGACTTCCTGCAACACTCACTAGCAGAGGAAACGGTACTAGCTCCAGAATTCAACCTACTTGGCAGATACCCTGGAATAACCCTAGGCTAAAAGCCATTCTACTCAGTCTTAGTCTCCAAAAAGAGTTGGGGAAACTAAGGACCTCAGTGTCCCAGCCTCAGAGAATCAAAAGAAGAGCCAAGAGGCACAGGATAAACGTCTGCAACCTTATCCCTGAGAGATTATTGCATATTTCACACATCAGTTACCTGGTATAGGGCAACAAGACTGGACAAAAGGAACACAGGCTGGTATGGCAATGGGATGGGGAAGCAGAGCCCAACGTTCTCTTCCAAGCTGAGGAGTGCACAGATGCCCACATTATGGGTTTCTTCAGAACATGGGAAGACCAGACCTGGGGGACTTAGGAATGCCCTGGCACAGGGAGGAAACTCTCACTGTTATGTTCTGTGCTCCTGCAGATGGTTCATTCCTGGCTAAGCCCAGGCTGGTGCCAGGGAAGTAGGGGCAGGACAGGAGGTCAGAGAAGAGAACTGGAATCTGGCCAGGTGTGTGCATGGTGGGTTCAAATTATTAATAGGGACCAAGGAGTTCAATCACAGAGACTGAGCCAAAAAGGTAGGGTAGATCCAAATAGTCACCAGTCTGAGGCTCACAGTCTCCAGACACCTCCCGCATCCCCACACACACCTGCAGCTGGGAAGAGGCTGCTGATTTCCTGCTTGTGCCGCCTGGAGCTTTGGGTAGCTAAGTCTGATGGTGGAGCCTGTTAAAGTCTGTGACTAGATTGCTCCCTATGACTGAAGGAATTTCAGATTTCTCTAACTGGTATTCATCATTTGCTATGAACCTCATTTCTCATACATCTTTTTACACTTCACATGTTGGAGTGGTATCAGGCTTATTTTAAAAATGAGGAAAATATCCTACAGCAGAGTTATGAAGCACCTAGCACTGGCCTGGCACATAGTTGATGCTCAGGAAGCAAAAGTTCTCTTTCTTTGTCTTGTTTTCCTAAAGATATCCAACAAAGGCTTGTTGGATTGAATTAAATTTAGTGTAACTATCTCATCTGCTTGGAAGCCTTCCTTTTGTGTATGTGTGTGTGTGTGAATTGCCTGCTGACTGACATGTATTTACTTTCATCTGGGGTTTTAAATTCAACTGAATAAAAGTCATTGTGGGAAACAATGTTCTTCGAAGAAAATGCAGGAAAAGTTATAGGTGAGATTCAACTTGTTCACCAAAGCTGCCCAAAGAGATGATATGTTGGAGAAATGAAACATCTCTATTTTCTGAAACATGTACACACAGAGGAAGAAAAAAGCTATTTATAATAATTTTCCATTTGAGAGACGTGGTGCCCTGTAGCTGGCTAATATAATGGGAAAATTTGATTGTGCTGAATCTGTTTAAAAAAAAAGAAGAGGCCCAGAAAAGTTGTAAGTAGTAGTAGTAGGAGGGGCAGCACTGCTTCGAGGGGCATAGGTCGCTGGTATCAGTGACATGACCATGTGAATGATTGACCTTGGAAGTGGTGTGCACAAAACACTGCTACTGTCATCCTTGACTTTGGTGGGCCATGCTTTGGAGACAATTTTGCTGAACCCAGTCACAGAGTGTGAGGGAAAAGCAGGGAGCTAACCCAGTTTGCAGCACAATGGTTAGGAGACTGGCTTTGGAGTCAAAGAGGCCCAGTTTAAATTCCAACTCTGATGCCCATGCTCTGGGTGACCTGGAGCCAATTTTCTTACCTTTGTGAACCACAATTTCCTCAGCTGGAAAATAGAGTCTCAAGTCTACCTTGTAGTATTAGTGTGAGGGTAAATGCAATAAAGCAAGCAAAATTGCTCATTGCCTGGAGCATGGGAAATGCGCAAGCAATCACTCATTTTAGAGTTTGTTCATTGTGAGAGCCTGGACTCTGGGAATTGAGAAACTGGGAGAGAGTAGGATAAGAGTCTAGTTGGGTACAGGTCTGTCTTAATAGTCTCTAGTTCCCTGCCAATTAAAGACTAGGTCGGTTCCTGAAGAGTGCCCATTCCCTTGGGAATATAATGCTTATCAATAGATTGTCATCTACTTTGAGAAATGTACAACAAGCTCTTTTTAAGTACGGTGCCTCACACATGCCTAGTAAAGGCCTGTTTGACATTTATGCTTTGTTTTCAAGCCCATCAGAAGTTAGACTTCAATTAATTCAGGAAGGCCCTGTCATGCATTAGAAAAAACCTGAGTTCTGAAGTCAAAACGGCAGAGGTTTGTATCTGACTCATCATTTTTTAGTCTTTAATTAACATACATTTATTGAGGCTGGCCCAGTTAAAGGTATTCGGGGAGCCAAGGTTGGGGGGTTGTATGCAGAAATTGATTAGAGCAGTCAGTACCTTCATGATGTTCATAGTCCATTAGAAAAGTAAGAGGCACATGCCTGTGGTCCCAGCTACTCCAGAGGCCGAAGTGGAGGTTGAGGCTACAGTGAGCCTTGATCACTCCACGGCACTCCAGTGGGAAACACAGTGAGACTCTATCTCAAAACAAAAAACAAAAAACAAAATAAAACAAAAAAAGTAAGAAAAGTAAGAGCCATAAACACAGGCATGTAAAATGATGTACAAGTTCAGAGATGGAGGGATGTGCTGCAGATTATGGAGTACACCAAGTCCACCTGAAGATTCTATGTTTCCAGAAGATTTCCTGAGACAAATAATACCTGAACACAGTCTCAAGGGATAAAGAGAATTAGTTTGGAGGTGAGACAATTTAAACAGAGAGAGGCTTTGTATTCCTCTCTCTGTTTCATTTTCCTCTTGTATTCCTCTCTGTAGTTTCATTTTCCATGAATATGAAACAGAAATCACATCTATCTCACAGGGTCATGCCGGCATTGAGATTCTAATGCATTGGAGATTGTTTCACTGTATAACAGCATTTGTACTATGGTTTGAATGTTTGTCCCCTCCAAAACTCATGTTGGAATTTAATTCTCAGTGTGGCACTATTGAGAGTTGGGACTTTGTTGTTGTTGTACACTTCTTCCTCTTCTTCTTTTTTTTTACTTTTCAAGCTAGAAGGGAGAGAGGTGGGACTTTTAAGAAGTGCTTGTGTGATGAGGGCTCTGCTCTCGTGAATGAATTTATACATTCATGACTTAATGGTTTAATGGGTTAATGGATTAATGGGTTATCATGGGAGTGGGACTGGTGTTTTTTTAAGGAGAGGAAGAAAGACCTGAGCTAACATGCTCAACCCCTTACCATGTGAAGCCCTGTGCCACCTTGAGACCTCGCAGAGTCTCAAGGAGGAGGGTCCTCACCAGGTGTGCCCCCTCAGCATTGTACCTAGCCTCCATAACTGTAAGAAATAAATTTTTTTTATGAATTACCCAGTTTCAGGCTTTCTGTTATAAGCAATAGAAAATGGCCTAAGATAAGCTGTGAGCATTACCTTAATACAATTTTGTTAATTTGATAGCTAAAATATTTTAACATTGTGATATAAATGCATTTTTAGAATTAGTGCAATAAAATATTTTTTATATAATTGTTACTCATTTATATTTTTACTTTGTGAACTTTCTACTTTTGCCCTTGGCACCTAAAATCTCAAGCTTTTAGAAGTCATTGCAGTGCCTAGAAGAGTGATACACAATATGAAATAAATGAGATGGGAGGAAGTGTCAATGGTTATAAATTCTAGGTGATGAGAAGACTTAGAGAGCTGGTCCAAGACATACAAAACTGTGTTTCTGAGATATATCATGGATTTCTTGAACTGGAACAAATTTTGGGGTTCATTTTACCCCTCACCATGAAGACAATCCTTTATTTCTAATTATCTAATTAACACATTCACTCTTTAATGATCTATTCCTCTTTCCAAGTGGAAGTCCTGTTGTGGCCCTGGAGACTTGGAGATGGACGAGGCATTGTCTCTGCCCTTGGGGACTGTATTCCACTAGGGAGGTTGACATGTGAGCAGATCTTTTAAATATAATATTATCGCTGCAGAGACAAGGCAGGGGCTGCAGGAGGAGCACTTGGTGCCCACTGTGGGGGCTTATAGCAGTCTTCCTATAAGGGGGTAAGCCTGGACTTACACCTCAAATTTACAGAAATGATTAAGTGATTACTGAAAATGGATCATTGCATATTTATCCTTCTTGGATTTACTCTGAGTAATTCCTTGTTCTCTGTGAAATCTGTCTATTTAGTGATTAAGAATGGGAAATGCACACAGAATTATTGGGGTTTCTTAATCTAGTTTAGATATCCAGAGCATAATCAGTGACTGGATATGACACTTTTGCCAAGAGGAGAATCAATTGTGCACACCAGTGTTCTGTGTATGGTGGACGCAGCGTGCTGCTCACAGCTCATGACTGGGGCATGGATCCCAGGATTCAATCAGTAGTAACTTCCTGTGACATGTTAGATAAGATCCTTGTCAACCCCACTCTTGGATTTACACTCATTTATCTATTCATTCATTTGTCAAATATTTATTTAACACTTATTATGTGACAGGCTTTATTTCTAAGCATGGATCAGCAAAAATTTGATTAAAAGGGCAAGAAAGTAAACATTTTAGTCTTTGTAGGCTATAACAGAATCAAATATATAAAGGTACTACATAACAAGAAAGAAAACAAGTTTCTAAAAATTTTTAACTGATGAAATTATAATAATATTTGACTACATATAAAAATAGGCCTACTAATTTAAAAAGTGGAATTAATCTTCTGGGTGCTATACTATGAATGTTTGTGACCCTCAGACATTCATATGTTGGAACCTAATCTCCAATGCAATGGAATTAAGAAGTGGGGTCTTTGAGAGATGATTACATCATAAGGACTCCACCCTCACAAATGGTATTAATGCCCTTACAAAGAGGCCTGAGGGAGCTTGTTGGCCCCTTCCACTGTTTGACAATGCAGCAAGGTGCCATTTTTAAAGCAAAGAGCAAATTCTCATCAGACACCAAATCTGCTGGTGCCTTGATCTTGGCCTTACCAGCCTCCAGAACTATTGTTTGGAGTCAATAGTCACCCAGTCTAAGGTGTTTTTTTTATAGCAACCTGAGTGGACTAAGACATTGGATGATAACATTTCACTTAGTTGAGGTGCAAAGTTAGTGTTCCCTGTCATCGAATTGATTACAATTATTGATCTCTAAAAGCAATTCTTATCTTGTAAGCCCATATAAATATGCAGTCAGCTGTATTTAGTCTATGAACCATGGTTTGATGACCTCTGTTCTAAACACTAGAATGTAGATGTGCACATGTGAATAAAACAAGTCAATTTCCTCATGGAGACTGCATTCTAATAGGGGTGACAGACAGCAAACGAAAAAGCACAAACATTTTAAGAGATGCAGCACTAAAGGAAGATATAGAAATGACTAATAAGCACACGAAAAAGATACTCAACATCATTGGTCACCAGGGACATACAGTTAAAAACTTCAGGAGACACCACTTTAAAGGTGCTAGAATGGTTTTAAAGAAAAAACTGGCAATGCTAAATGTTGGTGAAGTTTTGAGCATCTGGAATTCCTTACACCACTGAGAGGGTAAGATGGAATAGCTGGTAGTTTCTTTTAAAGTTAACAGTACACTTACCCTATGATGTAGAGATTATGCTCTAGGTATTTACCAAAGAAAGAAGAGAAAATACATCTACACAGACACTTGTGTGAGAATATATAGAACAGCTCAATCTGTAATAGCTCCAAACTGAACTCAACCCAAATGCACATCAATGGGAGAATAGCAAAACAAATGATAGTGTGTGTGTGTATATATACATACATATGTGTGTGTATGTATATATGTATATGCATACATATACACACACACATATGTGTATATATATGTGTGTGTATATGTATATGTATATGTGTGTATATGTATATGTATATGTGTACATATACACACACATATATGTATATATACACACACACATATATACACTCATTATATATATTTAATTCACTTGGACAATTTCTGTATTTTTATTGGCATATTTAGGCCATCCCCTTTTTTTTTTGAGACAGGGTCTCTCTCCGTCATCCAGGTTGGAGTGCAGTGGCATAATCTTGGCCCACTGCAACCTTGGCCTTCTGGGTTCAAGTAATTCTCCTGCCTCAGTCTCACAAGTAGCTTGGGTTACATTAGGCACCACCATCCCCGGTTAATTTTTTTATTTTTAATAGAGACGGGGTTTTACCATATTGACCAGGCTGATCTTGAACTCCTAGCATCAAGGGATCCACCTGCCTCAGCCTCCCTAAGTCCTGGGATTACAGGCGTGAGCCACTGCACCCAGCCCAGGCCATTCACTTTTAAAGTGATAATGTATATAGTTGAATTATGGTTTTAATTGAGCTTTTTATATAATTTCATTTTATCTGCTCGCTTAGTAGATAAAATGCTTTTACTATAATGCTTTAATTTTTTTAGTGATTCTGTTAGAGTTTGCAAACTCTGTCTTCAAATAACACTATCTGGCTTCAAGTGCAGTGCAGTTCTTTATAACAGAGTATTCCCTATGACTTCCTCCTTCCCTCATTACATTGTTGTCATTCATTACACTTATTTATATGCTATACTCACCCATATATTGTCTCTATGATTACTTTTAAAAAATGAAATTTTAGTCAATTAAAGATAACAAGTAAAATATTTTGTTTTACCTTCAGTTTTTTCTTCTGACATTCTTCCTTTTATTACATAGATCTGAATTTCTGATCTATATACCATATGTGTTAATGATGGGCATATGTTCTGAGAAATGTGTCCTTAGGCGATTTTGTTGTAGAACATCATCTAGTGACCTACACAAACCTAGATGGTATAGCCTACTGCAAACTAGGATAAAGGTTGCAGCCTATTGATGCTAGGTTACAGATCTGTACAGCATGTAACTGTACTGAGTACTGTAGGCAATAGTAACACAATGGTGTCTATTTGTGTATCTAAACCCAAGAAAAGTGCAGTAAAACTACAATGTAAAAGATAAAAAGTGGAACACTCTCATGGGGCACTTACCATGAATGGAGCTTGCAGGAGTGAAAATTGCTCTGGGTGAGTCAGTGGGTGGTAAGTGAATGTGAAGGTGGAGGACATTATATGGCTATAGACTTTAGAAATCTGTACACTTAGACTACACTATATTTATTTTTTAAATATTTATTTTTATTAAATATTTTATTAAATATCAAATATTTTATTATCAAATATTTTCTTAAATATAAAGCATTTAAAGTATTTACTTTTAAAATATTTTTCTTTCTTCAATAATAAATTGACCTTAACTTGCTGTAACGTTTTTACTTTACAAACTTTTAAATGTTTTAAAATTTTGACTCTTTTTTAATAACACTTAGCTTAAAACACAAACACATTGTACACCTATACAAAAATATTGTATTTCTTCATATCTTCATTTTATGGTTTTTGTTTATTTTCAGTTTTTAATTTTAAACTTTTTGTTGTTGTTGTTAAAAACTAAGACACAAACACACACTAGCTGAGACCCACCTAACCTCAGGATCATCCACATCACTGTCTTCCACCTCCACATCTTGTCCCATTGATAGGTCTTCAGAGGCAATAACAGACATGGAGCTGTCATCTCCTAGGATAACAAGGCCTTCTTCTGGAATTCTTCTGGAATACCTCTTGAAGAACCTGCCTGAGACTGTTTTACAGTTAACTTAAACAAATAAGCAGAAGGAGTATAATCTAAAGATAAAAAGTAGAATGTAGTAAATATATAACCAGTAACATACTCATTTATTATCATTATCTAGTATTATGTACTATTTATAACTGCATATGCTATACTTTTATATGGCCGGCAGTGCAGTAAATTTATTTACACAATGTATTAGTCTGTTCTCACACTATTGTAAGGACATACCCAAGACTGGGTAATTTATAAAGGAAAGTAGTTTAATTGATTCACAGTTCTGCATGGCTGGGGAGGCCTCAGGAAACTTACAATCATGGCAGAAGGCACCTCTTCAAAGGGTAGAAGGAGAGAGAAGTGCTCAGCAAAGGGGGAAGCCCCTTATAAAACCATCAGACCTCAAGAAAACTCACTATCATGAGAACAGGGTGGGGGAACCACCCCCATGATTCAATTACCTCTACCTTGTCCTTCCCACAACACATGGGGATCACAAGATGAGATTTGGGTGGGAACACAACCAAACCATATTAGAGCAGCATCACCACCACAGACACGCAAGTAATAGGTTGTGCTACAACATGATGGCTACAGTCACTAAGTGGTAGGGATTTTTCAGCTTCATTATAATCTCAAGGGACGGCTGTCATGTATGAGGTTCATCATTGACCAAAACGTCTTATACAGCATATGACTATACTTTTTTCTTCTCCCTGAAGATCTTCTTTTGACATTTCTTTTGGAGCAGGTTTACTGGCCCTAAGTTTTCTCAGTTTTTGTTTGTCTGAGAAAGTCCTTATTTCTCCTTTACTTTTGAAGGATAATTTTGCTAAACATTGGAATCTAGATACGTATTTTTTACTATTTTGACACTTTAAATATTTCAGTTCACTGTTGTATTCTAAAATGGCTTCTTATGAGAAATCTGCTGTTATTCTCATCTTTGTTCCTCAGGAAGTAAGCTGTCTGTATTTTCCCTTCTAACCTTCTTTCAAGTTTTTTTTTTGTTTTGTTTTGTTATTTGCTTTCTGCAGTTAGAATAGAATAGGCATAGCTATATTTTTTTGTATTTATTTCTGTTAGTTCTCTGAGCTTCCTGGATTTGTGGTTTGGTGTATGACATTAATTTTTGATAAATGTGATAAATTGTTGGCTATATTGTTCCAAATATTTCTTCTGCACTACTTTTTTTTCCTTCTGATATTTCAATTATACATGCAGTAGCCACCCTTATCCTCATCTTTGCTTTCTGTAGTTTCAGTTGCCTATGGTCAATCACAGTTCTAAAATATTAAATAGTAAATTCTAAATATAAAAAAATTAAAATTTTAGATTGTGCACCATTTTGAGTAGGGTGATGACATCTCTTGCCATGACAGCTGTGTGATAAAATCTCTTACCTGAAACATGATGCATCCCTTTGCCCAGCATATCTGTACTGTGTACACTACCTTCTAGTTAGTCACTTAGCCATCTCGGTTATCAGATTGACTACTGTGACATTACAGTGCTTATATTCAAATAACCCTGATTTTACTTAAGAATGGCCACAAAACACAAGAGTAATTATGCTGGCAATTTGTGTACACCAAAAAGAAGCTATAAAGTGCTTCATTTAAGTGAAAAGGCAAAAGTTTATGACTTTTTTTTTTTTTTTTTTTTGAGACGGAGTCTGGCTCTGTCGCCCGGGCTGGAGTGCAGTGGCCGGATCTCAGCTCACTGCAAGCTCCGCCCCCCGGGTTTACGCCATTCTCCTGCCTCAGCCTCCCGAGTAGCTGGGACTACAGGCGCCCGCCGCCTCGCCCGGCTAGTTTTTTGTATTTTTTAGTAGAGACGGGGTTTTACCGTGTTCGCCAGGATGGTCTCGATCTCCTGACCTAGTGATCCGCCCGTCTCGGCCTCCCAAAGTGCTGGGATTACAGGCTTGAGCCACCGCGCCCGGCCAAAGTTTATGACTTAATAAGTTTAGAAAAAATCTATGCTGGGGTTGCTAAAATCTATGATGAGAACAAATCTTCTCTCTGTGAAATTGAGAAAAAAGAAAAAAAATGTAGTTTTGCTATTATACCTCAAACTGCAAAAGTTATTGCCACAAGGCATGATATGTGCTTAGTTAAGATGGAAAAGGCATCTAATTTGTGGTGAAAGACAAACAAAACCATGTTCTGATTGACAGCAATCAGGTTGGGAATATTTTCAGTTTCAAGCACTTACTGGGGGTCTTGGAATGTAACTCTTGTGAACAAGGAGGAAGTACTGTATGTTACATCATTTAAAATTGTCCCATAGTTCTTGGATATTGTTCTTATTTTATTCCTCTTATTTCTCTTTGCATTTCAGTTTGGTAAGTTAATATTGCCCAATTCTCAAGATCACTGATTATTTCCTAATTCATGTCAAGTCTATTGATAAGCCCATCAAATGCATTTTTAATTTTTATTGATGTTTCTTATTTCCAGTATTTTCTTTTGATTCTTTCTTAGAATTTCCATATTTGTTTAAATTACTCATCTTTTTTCACCTGTTGTCTACTTTTTTTTACATTAGCGTTCTGAATACATTAATCATAGTTATTTTCAATTTCTTTTTTTTTTTTTTTTTTTTTTTTTTTTTGAGATGGAGTCTTACTCTATCGCTCAGGCTGGAGTGCAGGGGCATGATCTTGACTCACGGCAAACTCTGCCTCCCAGGTTCATGCCATTCTCCTGCCTCAGCCTCCCGAGTAGCTGGGACTACCGGCACCTGCCACCATATCTGGCTAATTTTTTTTTTTTTTTTTTTTTAATTTTTAGTAGAGACAGGGTTTCACTGTGTTAGCTAGGATGGTCTCATCTCCTGACCTTGTGATCTACTTGCCTTGGCCTCCCAAAGTGCTGGGATTATAGGCGTGAGCCACCACACCCGGCCCATTTTAAATTTCTTATCTGATGATTCTAACATCTAGGTTATATCTGATTCTGATGCTTTCTTTGTCTCTTCAGAGTATTTTTTTTTTTTTACTTTTATTTAGCATGCTTTGTAATATTTTGACAAAATATGGGCATGATATATCACATAATGGGAAGTGAGGTCAATGGCACTTTAGTATGAGGTTATCGGTTAATCTTACTACAAGTTGTGCTTTGTTTAATGTTTGCTGTCTGTAGGTACCAGAGTCTTCACATTCTTCTAGCATCCTTGTTTTTGTCTTCCTTGTTGACATTAGGTTTCCCTAAACACTCCTCCTCAGAGAAAATCTGCATCTTACAGTTCTTTCAGCTGAAATATGCTATTAGTATACCAGAGCCCTGTTGATATGGTGGTAAACTGAGAGCAAGGAGAAGTGTTCTATAAATCTTATGAGTAAATCTCAATCTTTAATTGGCCTGTGTTTCTAGGCTTTGATATTCAGTGTTTCTTAGCTTTCCCCACTTAACACCCTTAGGTGAGACAGGAAGACTAGAGGGATTTAAGTGGGTGAAATGTTTTCTCTCAAGTGGGGTAAACTCTAGTAAAATCCCCTCCCAACCGGAACTAGAAGATTTTGCTGTGGATAATGTCCCACAGCAAGGAATAATGTCTGCCCTTGGGCAAGGTACAAGGAATAATCTTTCCTTTCCCCTGCCAGGGTTACAAGTGCTCTTCCTCAGGTCTTCACCATTGGAACCCGCTGGGGTTTCTGGAGGTAAAACCCACAAAAGTATGTGGGCTTGCCTAAAACTTTACGTTAGTCTCACTTGGCCTCCAGAAATTTCTAAAAATTACCATTGAGTTGTTTCTGCCAGTTTATAGCTTTAGCCACTTCTGCTCTAGGTAAACAGATCTCAGCTGTGATTCTGTATTCACCTGTCTTCCCAGATTCTAGGGTGGCAGTTTTCCTGTGACCTCAGTTCTCTAATAGGTCTAAGAGAACTTACTGATATTCATAGTTCAGCTTTGTTTTGTTGTAAGGATGAAAGAGACAACTCTCAAGCTCTTTATGTGTTGAGCCAAAGTCCAATTGTGCTATATTTGTATAATGGAATTCTACTCAGCAATAAAAAATAATATACAACTAACATATTAAACATTATAAAGTGAATCTTGAATACATTTTTCTGAGCAAAGTAAGATAGACACTAAAATGAAAATGTATGATTCAATTTTTATGAAGTTTACCTACAGGCAAAACTAATCAGTGATGGTAGAAATTAGAACAGTGGCTGCCTCTGGAAGAGACTGGAAGAGAGTGTGAGAGAAGTTTCTGGTATGATGGAAATGTTTCATATCTTGACTGGGACACTGGTTACACAAGTATATGCATTTGTCAAAAATCATCTAACTCTACGCTTAAAATATGTGCATTTCACTTTGTGTAACTTTTACCTTAATAAAACTTATTTAAAAATAGATGTCTGTTGAAGTTATAGAATGCAGGAGGTTGGCTAAAGAATGAGTGTGATGAGCAAAGAATGAGCCTGAAGATGGATCCCTGGGGCATCCTGAGACACAGAGGAGAGTAAGAGCAGAAAGGCCCAGCAGGGGACCCTGAGGAGGAGCAGCCCAGTGGCTTCCCTTCCAAAATGAGGGAGTGAATGAGACCAGCATCAAGGTGTCTCCCAGATTCAGAAACACTGCAACAGTAAGGCATGGATCAGGTACTGCTCTCATGAGCCCATATCCAATCATACTGGCTTGTAGAATTTCACAGAAATCTGGCAGTCAGCAAGCTGAGGATTTGTCTCCCAGTGCAGATGATGTGAACCCCTGGAGCATGTCCACACTTTGCTGGAGTGATAGCAGGAGAAGCAGGGAGAGAACCTGAACTCCAACCCATGGTTTAGGAATGCTGTAAGGAGGAAGGATAGAAATACACCTTACCAGTTGGCCATCTCTAAGTTAGTAATTGAATCCAGTTTAACTCCAAGCCATGTAGGAGTTCTCTAATGTCCTGGAAGGGTATGTAAGTGACACTGTGAAGTAAATGTAAGTAAAGCATGCACTTAATATTCATAATCATTAATGATAAACCTTGTCTAAATATACATTCTGCTTTGGGATATTAAGAAATGATAATGACGTCTATATTTATATAACCATAAGTAATTGTAAGTCGATTTACAGACAGAGGATAGGTAGATAATGAGGGTGAAAGTGCATGCTGAAATATTTTTTCCTGTGGAAGTTCAATCAGAATGCAGTCACTTGCTGTAGTGAATAGATTGGAGAATGTTTCAGATTCAAGTGAGGTGGGTTGCCTCTGGAGGAATGGAGATGGCTGTGAAGTTTCAAAGATCATTAAGGAGGTAGACTCATGAGAGAAAACTGCAAGAATATATAACAAACTGCAGCTATTTTGGAGAAACACCAGGCTGTCAGTCTAGACAGAGTACAGAGTAAGGCAAAATCCTAGTTTGTGAGTAGATAGAATGTCAGCTGATCACAAACAGGATCCACATGATAAGGATTTCAACAAGAACCCTCGGGGTGTTCAGGTGAGATGCATGGACCAGAAGGTTCTGGGAAGAAGGAGAAGGGCTTGGCTAGTCCCATTGGACTCCTCAGAATGGAGAAGGGCCATTTCAGAGGATCACACCCTCTCTGGTAACAGCATTGATGAGGGTTAGGGTTCTGTTGCTTCATCTGAGTAGCATCCAGGAAAAAATAAGATAGCAAAATACAGATCTAGGGGATAAAAACCCCAATTATTTTCTAGAGAAAAATCACCAGAAGAAGGAAGTAGAGCGCTGTAAACTGAACAGGAAGAAGTGAAACAAATCCAGACCACAACCAGAGGAGGGCGATGCAGGTAAGAACAGCAGTGGGAAAGAAGTAGAAGTAACTTGCTTGAAAAGACAAGAGAAAAGCAAAGAATAGAATAGTCACAGCCAATGTAAGGAATAGAATCAGTGTGTGAGTAGAGGGGATCCCAGCAGTACACATTTCAAGGGTATGAAATAGTTGGGCTTACAGGGACCTGATTGATGGAGGAGCAATTGAAGGAAGTGTGGAGGGGCATGAGTAGAAAACCTGAGGTTATGGGGCACCAAAAGGAATCATGTATTATGTCATAGAGTCCTCTCTGTGCATAGTCTAAGAGGGAACGTCAGCTGCAGTCTTTGAGCAAGGATTGACTGTGAATATAATTTAATTCAGCGGCTATTTATTGATTGCCTGCTAGATGCAATGAATCTTACCTCGGGCTGTGGGAACTAAGGAAATGGACGAGGCAGGAGTCCACTTACACATGTAAACCACAGACTCTAACACAACAGAAAATCAAATGAGAGCTAAATAGAGCGACCAGCAGCCTGCTGTGAGCTCTCCTTCAGGAGGAAACCTTTAATTCTGACTAGGTACCTTACGGGAAGCTCATGAAGGAGGATGTTGTTTGACCTGTGTTGGGCAGGTCATGTCTGGAAGGAGGGGAGGGGTTGGATTCTAGGCAGAGGAAATAACATGAACAGAAGCCCAAAGTCAGGATGCTGGCTCAGAACCCAAAGTCAGGATGCTGGCTCAGAACCTCAATAATGAGGTTATTGGGCCTCATTCTCAAGGCCAGTTGAAGGTGGCTTTGCTGACTGCCTCCCCAGTGACACTGTCAGGTTGGGTCATTCTGTTCCTCTGACTCCCACAGCACTTCCTTCCACAAGGCATTTCTTCTGCTGCACCACTTACAGCACAATATTCATATTCTCTGTTGACATGTTTACTTCTTTGTAGCCTCATACGGAATTTTTGCTTCATAAGAGCAGAAACCAGACTCCACTGACCCCTTTATTCTCTAATTGGTATAGTTCCTGGTACAAACTGCTACTCAAGGATTCAAAGGAGGACCTTGAAAAGCAGACAGAATTTATTTTGCATTTGGTAGGCAATGGTGAACCCTCAAATGTATCAAAGGTTTTTTTTTTTTTTTTGAGACAGAGTCTAGCTTTTTCATACAGGCTGGAGTACAGTGACACAATCACAGCTCACTGCTGCCTCAAACTCCTGGACTCAAAGGATCCTCCTGCCTTGGCCTCCAGAGTAGCTGGGATTATAGGTATGCATCACCATGCCCAGCTATTTAATTTTTTTTTTTTTTTTTGTAGAGACAGAGAATCTCTCTGTTGCCCTAGCTGGTCTTGAACTCCTGGCCTCAAGTGATCCTCTCACCTTAGCCTCCCAATGGCTGGGATTACAGATATGAGCCATTGTGCCAGGCTGGTTTTGTGTATTTTTTAAAAGTATCATGGGCAGCAGAATTTGGTACCATTTATTTGTAAAACTAAATGTAGCGGGTATGGGTCCAGTTGTGCATAGAAAAGAGTCATGGTGGTGCAGGCACAGCAGGAAGGAGGCCGTCATGTGGCAAGTTGCTATACATGACTTTGGTCTGGGAATGGTGACATGGTCATGTTGCTTAGAACTGAGAGTAAAGATAGAAAAATCATGATGATGAGTGAGTCTAAGAATAGAGTGAAGAGTTTTGTTTGGATTTATTGATTAAACCATGCCAAAATAAGTTTAATAACTGCTGATCTTTCTTTTTCAGTACACTTGAGTATATCCCTGTAGGTGATCAATTTGCATATGCACGTTTAAAAATTACTTTTTGTCAAAAATGCTTGACTTTCACAAGTAGCTGTTAAATTTTCAGGGTTAATACCCATCGGGATGGTACAGTAGTTATGTCTGAATACTTGTCTCCAACAGGAATCATTCTGTTACTACTCTAGGCCACATCTTCATCGCCTCCAGGATGCCCTTTACACTTGGTGACCATGTCACTGTTTTTGGCAATGGACTAGAAAGGAAAGGAAAAGTTATTTAGTTAAATGTTTATTTCACAGTTGCAAACTGAAGCTCTGATTTTTTAATTAACTTGTCTGAAATCTTCTAGGCTGTTAGTTGCAGAACTGGGCATAAAAATGCAAGTGTATAGACCCAGCCATCCAAAACGCTTAGTCAACCCAGCAGTCTCATGAAACGAATGAAATTGGTGTTTCATTAAGTCAAAATATAATTTGAGCAAGTATTTGATTGTTGTATAATATGTGTATATTGTGTAATTTGTTAAGATAATTTGTTTAATAATTTAAATAATTGTTATGTAATTAGAGTATGTGTCATACGGCATCCAAAGATAGAAGATAGACCCCATGCAGTTATCATATGAAAGATCATATATATACATTTATATACATACATGTGCATATGTAAATTTATAAATTGCATTATATGCAAGGAGGGAAAAAAGGGACTTCTGTGGACTGAATTGCATGCCTTCCCCAAGTTCACATGTTAAATCTCTTACCTTCGATGTGATGGTGTTTGAAGATGGGGCCTTTGGGAGGTAATTAGAGTTAGGTAAATGTATGAGGGCTGGGCCTTCATGATGGGATTAGTAATTATATAAGAAGAGGTAGAAAGCTTGCTCTCTCTCCCTACCATTTGAGGACAGAGCGAGAAGGCAGCCGTCTCTAATCTGGCAAGGAGGCTCTCATCAGGAAGATAATCAATGGGCACCTTGACCTTGGGCTTTTCAGCCTCCATGACTGTGAGCAATAAATGCCTATTGTTTAAGCCACCCAGCTGATGGTATTTTGTTACAGTAGACCAAGCCCATGAGTACAGAAACTGACACTTTTAACCACCTGGTTTATGGGAGAGAATTATGTCAGGAAAATTCTATACAATGTTTTATTCTTACAACCACGCTGTGAATTGAACACTCTTTTCATTTCCAGAAGTGAATGCTAGAAATGGTAAGTAACTTCCCCAAGGCCGTACATAGGAGGAAACGGGGCAAGCCTAAGTTTGTCAGATCCCTGAAGCCTCTCTCTTAGATCACAGCTTCTTCTAGGTGTCATGCAGGCATTAAAGAATAATCATTCCTTACTAGAGTTCTAAAAAAGTCTTGAGAGGGGGCCACTGGTCCTGGAAGGCCCTAGCTCTGTAAGGTCAGCCCCAACTTCTCTTGGATTTTCCATGATTCCTTCTGGCTCTCATCTGAAGTTGCTCCCATTCATCTAGCACATGTGAGCTTCCTTATAACTGGGCTGAAGTCCCAGGAACTTAAAATTCTTCTTACTTGGCAGTGATGGAAGCTTTTGTGTCTGCCTCTTCCATATTTCAAAGGTTCTATTTCTGTTTCTATTTGAGAAACTGCCGACGTACACAAATGCTGGAGAGGTGGTGCTCATTCACTTTTTTACAAGGTCTTCTGCACCTTCCTGTCTTAAAGCCACACCATCCCCTTCTCTGAACTGATGGAATGGGAAGGATGTTTCAATACCCCTGACTTTTGAGGTAAGAAAATACCTCTCAGCCAGAGCAACCCATTACTGAAATGTTCTTCTCCATGAAATCTTTTTCGGGTCACATTCTCCCTGGTTCATCCTGGCTAGTTAAGTATCTCCAGTGCCACGTTTAGGTTTTGAGGTTGAGAAAAGAACCAGAGATATAAATATTTCTGACAGAAAATAAGAACTGAGATAATGAGTTTTAAATTATTTTACAAATGGTGGGATAGCAAGTCCTTCTTATTCCTGAGGACGAAATTCTGATTATTTATAGTCCTCTCCAAATGTTACTCTATGACAATCCTCTGATGGGTTAAATTACTTTTCTTTGAGGCTTCCAATGTATTTTTCAAAGTGGGCTGGTTAGTAAAATGGGAGATGGATTCTGGTTCCCAGAAAGGCAGGATTGTCCCAGGAAAGGTTGCTCACTTCTTCTGAATTCTGACTATAAATGCCAGTCGCCATTTGATTGCTACGACTTCTGGTTGCATTTGGCAGTTATGATGCATGAGACCCTGAACTGCAATAAAATGAAAGGAGATTGCAGCTTTCTTGGTCACCTGAAGTTAATAGTGGAGCATGACAAGGCAGTGGGCTGGGAGGCAGCCAGGGGTCTGGGGATGGCAGGGGTCGGGGAAAAAGAAGCAGTGTTCACCTGCTGAGACCAGGAAGGACAACAAGAGCTCTGTTTGCTTTTCTTCTGCAACAGAAATCAATGTAAAAACTACATCAAGGAGTATGAGTTGAGTTGAAGGATCATATAAATCATCCAATATGCCTATTTGCTAATAGTATTTTGCTGAGTCTTTGGGTTCCAATGAGGTACCTTGGGACAGTTGTGGGGTAAAGGGAATGCAGACAGAAGGGGCTTCAAAAAGATCTGCCATCTGTCACCCGAGGAGGTGACTAGTACCTATTTTATATAATGCGGTTTTGAGTCAGGTTTTGTTTCATCTAAAAAATAGCTTTGCTTCTGAAGAAAGCTTGGAAACCACTGATTTTGTTGAAAATATCATGAGTAGCTTTGTTACAGATATTTCCTGAACCTACAAAGCATGTTTACAGGACATTAGAGGGGTCCTAGGATGGGAGGATCTATCTTAGGTCAGGGTCTCCCAGAAATAAACCCCAAGCCAAAGATCTGAGTGCAAAGAATTTTCCAAGGAAAGTCTCCAAGGAACTGGGGAGAGAGAGAGAGAGAGAGAGAGAGAGAGACAGAGAGAGAGAGAGACAGAGAGAGAGAGACAGAGACAGAGAGAAAGAGAGAGAGAGAGAGAGAAGCAAGATAGGGAGGGGAAGAAGACAAGCAAGACTGAAATTTCAGATGAGGTTTCCAGTCTAATCCACAAGGATCTCTGGAATTTATTTTGGGGCAAGGAAGCTGGACTTTTATAACCTAGACCCAGCTAAGCAGTTACAGATCATCTTAGGGGTATATAAACTCCTAGACGTTTCTTCCTCTTTTTATAGATAAATCAGTTACAGTAGCCTAAGGATCATTCTTTGAAGAGGTTGTAGTGGCAAATAGAGAACATCATGGCACACAGAAACTGAAGGATGGGCACCCAGCACTGGCAAGAGAATTTGAGGTGGTCTTGGTGGGGATACCAATAATGTCTACCCTAGGCTGCTTGAATTAAGTTAATCATGGAAGCAGCAACTTCCTTCCCCACCGTCCCACTCTGGATCACTCCATATTGCATGTTGTCTCTGGACAAACACTGTAATATTTCCCCTACCCTTTAACTCCTTTCTTTCTTGTTCATATTCAGCCCATCATCTCCAATTAACCTCTCTTTCTTGCAGTTGACCTTTCTGTTTTGTTTCTGTATAAAATGGGTAGAGATGTATTAGAAGGAATTAGCCTGTGCAATTGTGGGTCTGGCTACACAAGTATGAAGTTCACAGGACAGGCACTGGGGAAGTCAAAGGGAAGAAGATGATTATATGTAACCCTTCAGGCAGACCTGAGGTTTCTTGGGGACAAGTAGAAGTTTCTGACCTCTTTGAAGCCCTCTTTTAAAGTTTTATAGCAATTCCTTCAGTCCCACCAAGGATCATCTCTCAGTTGATTAACTCCTGGGCTCTGCTGGAGAATTAGTTTAATGATGGGACATCACAGGGCATGAAAACATGCAACCAGAGCTGCCCACTATAAGCTGGTTACTGTCAGACCCACTTAATCATTAAGTCAGGTGGGCACATCAGCATTCCATCATTCTTTGGAAATGCTACAACTGGGATCAGAAATGAGTAGGCTCAAAGGGCAAAAGGAAGTTATGAGAAGAGGTGGTCCAGATCCTAACCGCTTGCTTTACTGTACCAGCACTTCTCCCCTTAGCTCACACCTATGGCCTCATTCTTCGGTGCTTTCCTACAACAAACTGATAAAGGAGAAAACCACTTTGGCTTGATTCATGGGTGGGTCAGCTCCATATGTTGGTGTTATTTGAAATTGGACATTGAAAATTGTTTGAAAGTGACCCTGAAAGATAGCTGCGAGGGAAAGTCCTTCCAGGAGGCCAGGGTGTTCACAGCACATTAACTTTGTGTTGTGGGCTAAATATTTGTGTGTCCTGCACAAATTCATATGTTGAAGCCCTAACCCCAAATGTGATAGTATTTGGAGATGAGGCCTTCAGGAGACAATTAGTTTTAGATGAGGTCATGAGGGTGGGCTCTCATGATGAGATTAGTGTCCTTATAAACAGTGACATCAGAGAACTTGTTCTGTCTCTCTCTTCTTTTGTGTGTGCAAGGAAGAGGTCATGTGAGGATACAGTGAGAAGATGACCATCTAGAAGCCAGGAAGAGAGTCTTTACCAGAACCAGCCATGGTACCCTGATCGTGGACTTTTAGCCACCATGAGAAAATAATTCTCTGTTGTTTAAGCCACCCAGCCTATGGCATTTTGTTATAGCAGTCTAAGCTGACTATTACACTTGATGTGAAGAAAACATGGCCTGAATTGCAGAACTATGCAGACTCCTTGGCAGGGAAAATGGCTTGGGTGACTGATCAGAAGCCTAAAAGGAACATGATTAGAAGATTCAAAACATAGAAATTTGAGACAGAGGCAGGTGATGAAATTACAGTAGTGGGCATTCTATTTGTTAATCTTTGCATTTCCTGTTGTGCCCACCAGAAAGCATCCAACATAGAGAAGTCTCTCAACCACCACCAGATAATGCTTGTCCTGGGATGTCAACACTGCCCTCTGTCCTTAGCTAGCCCAGTGCCTGTGAAATGAGTCTTAGACCAGCCACGTATGAGCCAACAGCAGCAGCTCACACCCACCTAGGCCTTTCTAGGTTCCGTGCAGCTACAGAGACCAACACCAAGCTCCTGATAGGGCACCGTCCCATGAGGATCCCAGCTACCCACTTGGTGGGAGTTTGTTTACACTAAATTACTTGTACTCTGGAAGGGTAGTGACTTGTCATTGCTGGAATCATCACTTATGCATTTTTCTTCCCCGCCCTCAATGTTCCTGCAAACATCATCATTCCAAGTTTACAGGAGGCCCATACAAGTTGCCTCAGTCTTTGAGATTCATTTTATATTGTGGAGATGCCCCAGTGGGCACATAACCATTTTATCCACTAGGCCTAATTTCCACTTCTTTGCCCAGAATTAGCTAGCCTAATAAAATAATGAGGTGCCCACTTGGAAATGATGCTAGTGCTTTGTGTTGCTCTCTTTCAGGATGCAAAATATGGACTAAACTTATTTGAGCCTAATGATCATTAATTCTTAGTAGTACCAATATGCATGGTTATGCAATTTTCTCTATCCATTTAGAGCACTCTGTGTGAAGGGGTCGAAAAAAGACATTTGGAATAATCTGAGGTTGGTATTCATGTGTCCCGACTTGCAATGGTTTGACTTACAATTTTGTTGACTTCATGATGGTGCAAAAGCAATATGCATTCAATAGAAATAACACTTAGAGTACCCATACAAGCATTCTCTTTTTCATGGTCAGTACAGTATTCAATAAGTTACATGAAATATCAACACTTTATTATAAAATAGGCTTTGAGTTAGATGATTTTACCCAACTGCAGACTAGTGTAAGTGTTCTGAGCACGTTTAAGGTAGGCCAGACTAAACTATGATATTCCGTAGATGAGGTGTATTAAATGCTTTTTCAACTTACGGTATTTCTGTTTATAATGGGATGATTGGGATGTAACCCTATTGTAAGTTGAGGCGCATGTATACCTCCATGGCTACAGAAATCTGAGATATTTTATCTTTTTTCCCCATTTTCAACCATACATACATATTTGTAGTTTATATAAACAGCATTTTTATTGTGAAATATGAGATGCCAGTGGTCATGACTTTGATAAATTGTAAAATGTATCTTCTACCCCACCTTAGTTCTTATAAGAACTCTCTCTCCACTCACTGGCCCACACAACTGTTCCTGGGAATAACTCAGTGGAGATGGCAATTTAATGTATTTGAATAGGCATGGACCAACAGGTGGAAAACTAGGTGCCAGTACTCTGTGCTGGTGCAAGGCATTAGAAGCTAAATGCTGTCTGTGTTAGGTATAGGAAGAATGAGAAGAGGCCATGTGATGTTGTAGAGTGACAGCGCATCTATGAATGAGGACACTTGTTGTTTGGCCATGGGCAGTCTCTTTAACCACTCCAGACATCTCTTTCCCCATCTGTAGAGCAGGACAATTGTATGGCATGATCTCTGAGATCTCTTTAAGCCCGGATCTTCTTTGACACTGGGGTAACAGAAGGGTGTCATCCACCTTCTCTACAGACTCCAGCTTTATATTTGTATCACTTACTGTACAGAAAGTGCCTGGGGCTTTTCGGTGTATAATAAGGTGCAGTGTTGAGCATTGCAGAAATCAGAAAGGCGGTAGGGAGAGAATGAATGTTTATGCTGAGACTTCATATTTGTTATTTTATTTAATCCACACAACAACGTATGAGGTAGGCTGCTACCCTCATGCTCCTGATGTGGCTAGTGCCACATCAGCTTGGCCCTCAGCTTGGTGGCCCAGCTTGGGGGCACAGACACCTTGGTATTTCTTACATTTTTTGAATGATTACTGTAGGATCTATCTACCTCTATTGCAGAAGAGTCTATGTCATCCTTTTGAGGCCTCCCTGTGTCCTAATTTGTTAAATGTTCTGCGTCCAGCAGGTTGAGTCCTACCTGCAGATGTCAAGTCATTAGAGAGTGGAAAGTAAGATCCATCTACTTGTATACGCAGTCAATTTCCCTGCAAAGGTAGTGAGACAGCTTGGTTTCTCATAGGTATCTTTGCTCTACAAAGATAGTGAGACAACGAGACAACTTGGTTTCTCATAGGTACATAGATTTATTTTTTGACAATATGGTAATTCCTGATGTCCAGATTGCTCACAGCAAAGCTACCAATGCTTAGGATGGCTTAGTTCCAGTTGGCATGACTAGCCATTAGTCCCAAGCAGTGTTTCTGAGACAGTGGTGATGTGTTGAAAGTCTCTAAGACTCAGTTCTTTACTGTGCCTGAACAGCCACCACTCAAGCACCCAGACTTTTGTGTTCCACCCAGATTCTCTTTCCTTCTGCTAAATAACCCTTTGAAGCCCTTGCTCCACTCTCCTGTGGCAGCCTGTGTCAAGGCCACCTGATCCATCCTGAAAGCTTTTCCCATATTTTAATTCGAGGATACTTGTGTTGTGGTCTTAGTTTTTTCCAAAAGGTTTTTGGCTCCTTTCAAAAGTTGATCCAGCCTTCTCCAGGGTCTTGTGTATGCCAAGGTGTCTAAGTGAGGGGTGGACATCATGGAGCTACAGAAGGTTTTGATCATCCTTTTTCCCTGCCAGTAGCAATCTACTTCAATATAAGTTCCCTCTCAGGTGACATCTCCCGTGTATTGCTTTGCTGCCTCTAGCTGCACAGACAGGCAACTGGAGTAATTTTTGAAGTTCTCTTCTCATGCTTTCTCTTTATACACAAGTTAATGATGAAGAGATTGATGCTCAGATATCTAAATTAACTGGCCCCAAATATGACCACTAACAAGTGACAGAAGCAGGATTTGAATTCAAGATTCTCTGAAACAAATGCACCTACTCTTTTTGTTATAACGTAGACTGTCTAGATAAATAATCAGGTGCAATGGTCATCCTTGAGGAAGTTATGGTTGATTTCAGAGTTAGAAATATTATCTTAAAGACTGGCAAACAAAATTAGACGGTGTTCAATATTACTATAGAACTATAAGCATTGAGAAATGGGATTCCTGTGCTGGTCAGGGAGTACTTCAGTGAGAAGCTGAGAACCCAGTTGGATTGCAGAATGAATCATATTTAATAGCAAAGCACACTCAGGAGGGACATCCTAGGTGTGGTTGTGTGGAAGACTCTGTATCCCTGCAGAGAATCAGACCTGGAATAACCTTATTTTCAGATAACGAAGGTTGAGTATTGGCCAGGTGCGGTGGCCCATGCCTGTAATCCCAGAACTTCGGGAGGCTGAGGTGGGTGGATCACCTGAAGTTGGGGGTTCGAGACCAACCTGACCAACATGGAGAAACCCTGTCTCTACTGAAAACACAAAATTAGCCGGGCATGGTGGCATATGCCTATAATCCCAGCTACTCGGGAGGCTGAGGTAGGAGAATCGCTTGAACCCGGGAGGCAGAGGTTGCAGTGAACCGAGATCGTGCATTGCACTCCAGCCTGGGCAAAAAGAGTGAAACTCCATCTCAAAAATAAAATAAAATAAAATAAAATAAAATAAAATAAAATAAAATAAAATAAAATAAATGGTGAGTGTTGAAGTAACATAGTCACAACACATAATTAATTTCTACCAGAGCTTGGAAATAAAAAATAGTGCCTAATATTTGTCTAAGATTGACACACATTAAATCCTGTTTAATTATCACAACAACTTGTGTGGTAGCTATTATTATCATTCAATTTTTTTCAGACGGGAAAATTGGGGCTGAAGCATATTAATTATGACCAATGTTTTTATAGCCTCTTAAAGTTCAGAAAATGCATTTTATTTTGCCTTTATAACAACCCTGTGTATGGGGTACTCAAAAAAGAGGATTTTTAATTCTTTTTTTCTTTCATTGGAGTATGGACATTTTAGGGTCACTGACTATGTTTGCTTCCTGCAGCTGAGGAACACTAATTATCTTTTGGAAAATTCCTCCTGAATCCCTTTGGTTACATATCAATAAAACAGACACTATCTATTCTGCCAAACTGAGAATTTGGCTTTTTAATGTGAGTTGAGTATATATATCTCTAGAATGGTCCTGGAAGAACTATTTCTCCTAAATGTGAATTTATGCTGTACTCTTACTGTGTTCAGGAAGTGCTATTTAAAATTGATCAACTCAGACTTTGCTAAACAAATGGCAAGACAGCCATTACCCTGTCTGTTTCTGGTGATCAGACTGCCCTGTGGGTGGAAGGAAGACCAGAGGATTTCCTGAAGAATGAATGTCCCTGCTTTATCTCCCTCTGGGTCAGAAAGGAAGCCAGCCTATGCTGGATGTGGGCAGAGATCGTGGAAGAAACCTCCTTCTTACTGGGTACCAAGAAATGGTCCTCTGGTCTCTAGAGGAGGAAGTTGCCAGAGACTTTTTTGTTGGTGAGGGTTGGATGCCTCCTCCATTAGGAAGACTTGCAGCTGCAGAATGCAAATCCAAGATGGATTAATAGTTTGTAAGTCCCGTGTACAACCTTGGAAGTTATATGAGTCACTCTTTGCTTTATTCTTTCCTGTTCCTCATGCATGGACCCCAAGCAACATAGATTTTTTTGGGAGATGTTAAGGAAGAAGACTGTGTCCAAGCTTATAAAAAATTGTGGTGCTTTTTGTAAAAGAAACTAGGGAGCAAAGGATACCTAGAGAAAGACAAGCCAGAACCCAGAGGGGATTAGTAGAGCCTATCAACAATGTTTGGAAGGTCATGAAAATTTTGGAAAGAGGAAAACCTTAGGAGGAAGACTAGATATTCTGTTGATCTATAATATGGGGGTGAATGGTTTTCTAATTTGACAATTAAAGGAAATATATCATTAATCTGTTCCCCAAGATAGTGAAATGGAACAAACCAATAATATTTTTGAGTTAGGAATGACAATAACAACAATGCTTATTATATTCCATATATTTTGTTTTACATTTATTAGCTTATTTATTCCTCATAATAATTCTATGAGGAAACTGAGGCACAGAAAAATTAAGTGACTTGCTGAGAGTTTTAAGTGATCAAGGGGGAAATCAATTCCATAAATAATTGTTTTGTCTTTTTACGGATGAGAAGCAAATAAAATATAAAATAAAATAAAATAAAATAAAATAAAATAAAAAAGTACCAAGCTGGTTGATTAATTACTAACGGAGAGCAGAGATTTAAGGGCTGGTGATGGCTTCAGATCCTTCATTTTGCTTGATGAAAGAAGTGGGTGGACTTAGGTTCTTCTTGTCTCTGTCCTACGTCTACTTCATCGTTAGAGTCCTCTATTTTGTCTGCACATGAGTGCATGCATGCACACACACATACAGATATGTACACAGGCATGTGCCTTCCACATATACTTGCACATATACACATACATACATGCACAGACACATACATGCACACACATATGCACACACACACACACACACACACACATCTCCTTTCAGTACTGAAATATCACTGCTCAGACAGTGACAGGGAAGATAGGCTCACCTGCATGCTAGCTGATTTTGTTGGTTTTAGGGGATTTTGAAAGGTTTGAAAAGATATTGTTGGTAACAAATAGACATTTTTAAAATGTCAAGTCACTCTCAAAATGGATGCTTCTCCCTTAATAGACATATGCTGATTGCTTAAATGCTACAAGACAAGCTTCCAGCTTTTGCTCTAGACATTTCAAAAGGCTGACAGGAGCTGATGTCTCCCACAGAGAGAATACTTTGGTGACAGGGTTTTCATGTAAATTATATGGAATTAGATGGTGGGCAGAGGGAGAGACTTTATTACTCAGAGATAAAACAATCTACCAAATAAATTACAGGGCGGTGTGGCGTGGGGCCTGGGGCTGGCCTGCAGTATGACAGATGAGGGCTTAGACCTCTGTTTTGTGCCAGTAGAATGACCTTCAAGTCTCTGAAGTTGAGTTTCCTAGCCTGGGAAGAAACAAGCAGGGAGAGTCCTCCTCTCTGCAGGTGGGGTGAGGGTGAGTGATAGTGGTTGTTGGGTCTAGCCCAGTGCAGAGGATACGATTGGAGCTTAGAAAGTGGTAACTAAAGTTACCACTATTTCTGCTTTTTAAAAAATTGAATGCAAGTGATAAATATGTCCAGTGGCAATTATTTGCCAAGTATCTGGGGACTGTGAGAAGATTCCCATGATCTCCTAAAACCTTTCTTGATCCTCGATACAAGTATTGTTCATTGAACACTTGTGATGTGAATAGGCAGAGTGCGAGTCCCACTTTCCCAGGAACATGGAGGGAGCAATTGATGCTCCCATTTACACAAGAAGGCCTCCATCCCTTGCTACCACGCTGCTGCAAGGAAAATAAGAATCGGTCCTTCTGTCATCAGAGTCTCCAGCAGGTGCTGGATGACGGTGTTGTCCTTACAAGAACGTCTGAGCTCTCTTGGACTGCCCCTTACCCCAATGGTGGTAGAGGAGGAATGTTGAAGACATAGGAATCACACACAGTTAGGGTTTAAGGCCGAGATTCTCAGTTCTGACTGCATATCAGGATCAACTGAGGAATCTTTAAAACCCTGAAAGCCCAGGCTGCACTCCAGCCCAATTAAGTCTGAATTTCTGGAGACGGCACCAGGGTGGCAGGGCTTTTAAAGCTGCCAGATGATTCCTATGTGCCGACAAGCTTGAGATCAATGAATCTGGGATCTCTGCAGATGCTGCACACATACCATTGAGTCTATCTCGGTGTTTTCCAAACTTGAGCCATTAGAGACTCATCAGAGATGTTTGTTAAAAACACAGATTTCAGAGTCTTTCCCAGGAGATTTTGATCCTTTCTGTGTGGGGTGGCACTGGAGACTGAGAGTTTAACACTGAATTCAGGTGATTCTTCTGTTGCGTCAAACGGGGAAACTCATCCTGTGCTGAAAGCTTTGACTCAATTTTTACAGCAAATACTCCTAAAGAGGATGATGAGTTGCTGTTACTGATGGTCTACTTAGTAACTTAAGTAATAGGATTACAGATTCTCTTTTAAAGAGTCTTGGGAATCACCTAGTCCTACAATCTTCTAGGTGAGGAAACCGAGGCTCAGAGGGAAGTGACTTCTCCAAAGTCACATATTAAATTAGCCCTAGAGCAGGCTAAGAAGCCAGACCTTCAGCTCCCCTTCTGTGCTGCTTCCTCTGGGGCAGGGCCAGCTCTGCAAATTCAGAATCATCAAGCAGCCGGAGTGGTCAGCGTTTCTGAGCAGGCAGCCAGAATTGCTTTCCCCTTAATATATCCTTATGACAAGGTGATTGGTGCTAAACAAGGTCCCTGGAGGAACATGGAACAGCCGTAGCCTCCAGGGCCACGCCTGGTGGACCAGGCTAATCCATTTTGGTGGACAGCTACCCTCTGCTCAAGCACCCGAAAACTTTCATCTTTATTATTAACTCATTAATCACCATGGCCAGTGGCGGCACTGTGAAACCCCAAGGAGAGACAGGCAAGCATGACAATGCTGGTGTTGGTTTCCATGTGCTTTAATACAGCCTTCAGGCGGTCTCACAGCTAATTATTAGGACTGTAACCTAGAGAATGTCTGCCCTGTTGGCAGATGGAATCCTCACCGATGCTCTAGGAGGAAGCAAAGGTTAAGATAATTAGTGCTTTTGACTGAGGAAGAACCAGGCAGAGAAAGGTGTCGTGGGGCAAGGGCCCCTGAGTGAAGAGTATGAAAAGATTGCTTAGTTGATTCAGCAATAAAGAGTTCAAGTGTTAGATCTGATGCTTCTCATTTCTGGACTTCAGTTTCCTTCTTTGGGAAAACTGATCTATTATTTGTACTTTCTAAAAGTTACTTGTGGGGATGAATCAGCCAAAGAGGTGAAAGAACTAAGTATTTTCCTTACATGGAAAAGACTGTCACTGGACTAGGCCTAGATGTCTGCCCCTCTCTTCAGACATATGACTTGGCAGTCCTTCAAGCTGATATTTACTGAACATATATCTAAGAATTATTAAGCAACTTTATCTTAACAATGGCAATTATTAAGCAATATCAAGAAAAGTCTTGCATGGAGGAAAGATAGAGAAAGAGGCCTACTGCTATAGAGCTCAGATTCTTTGTCAGGGCCATTGGAAAATCAGCCCCATCCTGACACAGTGTCTCACTCTGCAGAATGAGCTTTATGGGTACCTAACTCTATTCTTCTGCAAAGACCATTTAGTGACCATCCGTGCTTTTACGCTTTTGCAGGGTGGTTTATGCACCTATGATCTCCTACATGCCTTATCAAAATAAAGGCATACCTTGCTTAATTGTGCTTTGCTTTATTGCACTTCACAGGTATTGTGGCAAGCCTGGGTTGAGCAAGTCTATCGGTACCATTTTTCCAAAGGCATGTGCTCACTTTGTCTCTGTTGCAGTTTAGTGAATCTCCTAGTATTTCAAACTTTTCTATTATTATTATTATGTGTGTCATGGTGATCTCTGATCAGTGATCTTTTATGTCACCATTGTAATTGGTTTCTGGTGCCACAAACTATGACCATATACGATGAGGAACTTCATAAATGTGTGTGTTATTACCACTCCACCAACCAACCCTGCTTCCATCTCTCTCCCTCTCCTTGGGCCTCTCTATTCCCTGAGAGACAATATTGAAATTGGGCCAATTAACAAACTTCCAATGGTTTTTAAGTATTCAAGTGAAAGAAAGAGTCACACATCTCCTATTTTAAATCACAAGCTGGAAATGATTAAGCTTAGCGAAGAAGGAACATATAAAGCTGAGCTAGGTTGAAAGCCAGAACTCTTTCACCAAACAGCCAAGTTGTGAATGCAAAGGGAAAGTTCTTGAAGGAAATACAAAGTGCTGCTCTAATGAATACATGAATGGTAACAAGTGAAGCAACCTTATTTCTGAATTGGAGAAAGTTATAGTGGTCTAGATAGAAGATCAAACCAGGCAAAACACTGTCTTAAGCCAAAATCTAATTTAGAGCAAAACTTTAACTCTCTTCAATTCTATGAAGGCTAAAAGAAGTGTGGAAGATGTAGAAAAATTTTTGGAAACTAGCAGAGTTTTTTTTTTTTTTTTTCATGAGGTTTAAGGAACAAAGCCATCTCCATAACATAAAAGTGCAAGCTGAAGCAGCAAGTTATGATACAGAAGCTATAGCAAGTTATCCAGAGGATCTAGCTAAGATCATTGAGGAAGGTGGCTACACTAGACAACATATTTTCAGAGTAGATAAAACAGACTTCTATGGGAAGAAAATGCCATTTAGGATTTTATAGCTAGAAAGGAGAAGTCAATGTCTGTCTTCAAAGCTTCAAAGGATAGGCTAACTCTCTTCTTAGGGGTCAGGCATGCAGCTGGTGATATTAAATTGAAGCCAGTGCTAATTTACTATTCTGAAAATCCCAGAGTCCTTAATAATTATGCTAAATTGACTCTGCCTGTGTTCTATAAATGTAATAACAGAGCCTGGATTACAGTATACTTGTTTATGGCATGGTTTACTGAATATTTTGAGTTCATTATAAAGACCTACAGATTTATTAATAGAAAAAATATCTTTTTAAAAATATTACTGCTCAATAGCAATTTACCTGGTCACTCCAAAAACTCTGGTGGGAATGTATAATAAGATTAGTGTTGTTTCCATGCCTGCTAATACATCTATTCTGTAGCCCATGATCAAAGAGTAATTTTGACTTTCAAGTCTTGTTGTTTAATAAATACATTTTATAAGACTATGGCTGCCATAGATAGTGATTCCTCCAAGGTAGCTAAGCAAAATAAGTTGAAAACCTTCTGGAAAGGATTCACTACTCTAGATTCTATTAAGAACATTTATGATGCATGGGAGGAGGTCAAAATATCAACATTAACACAAGTTTGGAAGAAGTTGATTCCAATCCTCATGAATGACTTGAGGGATTCAAGACTTCACTGGAGTAAGTAACTGCAGATTTGGTGGAAATAGCAAGAGAATTGGAATTAGAAGTGGAGCCTGAAGATGTGACTGAACTGTTGCAATCTCATGATAAAACCTTTACAAATGAGGCATTGTTCTTATGAGATTAACAACGTGGTTTCTTGCGATGGGATCTACTTCTTGGTAAGACACTGTGAACGTTGTTGAAATGACAACAAATAATTTAGAATATTACAAATATTGTAAAAGATTACAAACTAAGGCTTATAAACTTAATTGGTAAAGCAGAATTTTAGAGAGATGACTCCAATTTTAAAAGAAGTTCTATGGTAGATAAAATGCTATCAAACAGCATCACATAATACAGAAATTTCTCTCTCTCTCTCTCTCTCTCTCTCTCTCTCTCTCTCTCTCTGTGTGTGTGTGTGTGTGTGTGTGTGTGTGTGTGTGTGTGTGTATGAAAAGAAGAATCAATCTATGTGACAAACTTCACGGTGATATTATTTTAAGAAATTGCCACAGTAACCCTAACTTTCAGCAATTACTACCCCGATCAGTCATCAGCCATCAACATCAAGCCAAGACCCTCCACCAGCATAAAGATCACAATGTGCTGAAGGCTCAGAAAACCATTAGTATTTTTAGCAATACATTATTTTTAAATTAAGGTATGCACATTGTTTTTCTTAGACATAATGCTATTGCAGACTTAATAGAGTAAAAGTATAACATAAACATGTCTTTTCTATGCACCATGAAACCAAAAGACTTACATGGCTTGCTTTATTGTGGTGATCTGAAACCAAGCCTGTAATATCTGTGAGGTATACCTGTGGTATATTAATGTATTCTTATTCCAGTGGTTTTGGTGGGACTTAATTTTCCAACTCTTGGAACCAAGCACAGCTGGGCGTCATCTTTCTCTGGTTACTTTGTCTGGCTCAAGGATGGGCACATGATACAAGGCACAATTTGGGATAGACTTCTGGAAAAGGAGCTCGCTGTTTATCCACAGTGTTTAATTTGAGAGGATTCAAGATCTGAATCTGCTGCATGTTTTTCATGTCCCAGAAAGAGATCTTGTCTGAGGAAGGAGCCACGTAGAGGGAGGCAGAGCTGAGCAACAGAGAGCAAGTGACCGGGCCCTGCCCTGACCAAGTTGTACTTGAAGATATTCTTTTGAAGTATTAATATTTAGTTACATGAGACAAGTGCTTTAGTCCTTTTGGATCAGGAATTCTGCCATTTGCAACTGAAAGTCCTAACTGAGATACTCAGCAAACTTCTCATTATTATAGTGGCTTTCCCTGTATCTCAAGCTTGGGAAAGCAGAATGGTAGGATACGTAAGGATTCTGGCTGCTAAAGTGAAATGTTTACTGTGGAATAATGCTTTGTTATTTCTCGGTTAATTTAGTTAGTGTCAGGTTAACACTCAGGTTTGGCCATCTCTGAGTAGACTGAGAATATTTTTCTTCTGGATCAGCAAGGCTGTGGTCTAGCTCCTGGGTGGCAGTAAACGTGCCAGGAATCTTTCTCTTGTGACAGTGGCCACAGCCTGCACCCATAAAATATGCAAATATATATACATATATATTTACACACACACACACACAGAGGCACATATGTGCACAGATGTATATATGCATTTGTGTGTGTAGTTGGTTTATTATGCTAAGTGCACTTAAGTCATTTCTTTAAACTTAACTTTGCAACGTAAGCATGGCTCATATTTGTATTAAAGTTTTATGGACCTTATTTGTAAATCCTGAGTCCTACTTCATGAAGTTTGATGCTCTGGCCTCTGTAGCTTAGCTCTGGAAGTTGCCCACAAGGGCGGGCCTGGTGAGCACAGTTTCTATAGCTCAGGGGCCTTTGGACCACCCTGAAGGACTGGTTGATTATCAAGGTGCTCCACTGAATCTGTATGTTTTTTGCACCTTGCAGGAAAGGGACACAGGACAAATCTTCAAATCTTTCAGGATTAAGTGTGTGTACTTTCAGACTCCTTTACAACCAAGAAATCTGTTTCATGCTTTCCACCTGCTGAATGGTCAGTGAACGAGCCATATTAGCAGAAAGACCTCCCATAAGTTGAATCTGCCTGACACTAAGACATCTGTATAAAAGATAAAAGATCACCAATTTTTCAAACGATTGTCATTATGATGCTGTAACAACATGTATTATTTGCAAATCTGGAATATGGTGAGTGGATTTTTTTCCCTTTTAACCTGTTTGGCACTTTGACAAATGTCCCAGAAGCACAGAAGTAAGATGATCAGATTCCCTCACTTCTCTTCTTCTTGCTTCAAAAGGCCTTGTGGGTGGGTTTTCCCCATTATTTAAGTTCATTCATTGACTCCAGCTAAGCCCAGAAACTGTCAAGCTGAAATACTGTGAGCACAACTGGTCTCACATTTTCTTCTAGTTTTAATGAAAAGCTTTGGAAGTTAAAGATTTGTAACTGTCTCCCAACCCAGGAAGTTCAAACGATATTCTTAGGCTTTGGATTTTCATTGTTGGTGTTGCTATTAAGCTCAAACTGAAACTCTTGGAGCTGGTTAAAGTTTTATTGTCAGTACTTACATCACTTTTAAAAGCACTTCTATGACAATTCTAGTGTCCAGACACTATGCTTGGCTCCCCAAAGATGAAAAATCAAGGTTGATATTCTCAAAGACCCCACAATACTGGGAACATACAAAAATTAGTTTCACCTGAAACATAATGAAATGTGCGTTTAACAGAGGCACATGCCAAGGGTGTGGCATCTCAGAGGAAAAGGCACAATTCTGCCTAGAACAATCAAGGAAGGCTTCTTAAAGGTAGTAGTGTTTGTGTAAAGTCTTAAAGGATTTTAGAGAATAGGAAGAATAAGTAAAACTGAAAACAAGGGCTATCATGAATAAGTCTTGGAGACACAAAAACAGATTTTAGATGTGAAAATAAGAGGGCAACAGATCCAAGATGATCCTAAAGTTAATCAGGAGAGAACAACTCAACACACATCCTCTCCCCAATCCAGTTATATATGAGTTTGGGGAGATGTGTACACAGGAGGAAAAGGGGACCTCTTTGGATCTTTCTTTCCTATGGCTCCAGCCTCCCCCTCCTCACACAGCTTAATACACATATGCACTTGTCCATTTATACTCATGTGTTCTACAGTGTTAGAAAACTTAGGCTTCCCTGTTCACTCCTTTTGTCTTTTATGCCTTCAAGTTTTGTATATTCAATTCTCTGTGCCTGGAATGCCTCTGTCTTCTACTCTTATCACCTGGATGATGCTATCCTCTTATGCTTTAAGATTCAGCTCAAGATCACCTCTTCTGGGAAACTTTTCTTTTTCTACAAGCAACTTTATACTCCTCATCATTTGTATATCTACGGGTCCATTTATATTCAGATTCTTCTAGATGTAAGCAACAGAAACCCAATTCAAACTTGCATAGTCCTAAAAGGGGAATGTTGACTCATATAACTAGGATAAAGAGATGATGGAGATAATCTGAAGGTTTAAATGTTATAATCTGGGCATTGGTGTACTTTTTCTTTCTACCTTTTGGCTCTGCTTACCCAAGCTTTAATTTCAAGAGACAATTTGAGTGTGGAGGCAACATGACCCTTGGCAATGCTGTCTTCATTGTCCTTACAAGTCAAAATCCTAAAGTAGACAGACTTTTCTCTCTCAGTGCATGTATGGGCTAAATATGATTGTGGGATCTTGCCTGTCTCTGGTAGATTTATATGCTCTAACTCAAATCATCTATGTGGTCATGGGAACAAATTTGCTTGGTTGCTCAAACCACGTAGAATTCTATGGGATTTCCCATAAAGAAGAGGGCCTGTGTTATCAGGAGAAAGGGGAAAAGGTAAAGTAACAAACAGAAAACACCCATATTACCACTCTACTGTTACAGCATTTGTCACAACAATGTAATGGTTGGCTCACCAGTCTGTCTTTACTGCTAGACTGTAACCCTTGATAACTGTAATGGAGACCAACCCACACCTGTAGCAGGGTGCCCGGCTTAGTTAATTACAGTTGGGTGAGTTAACCAATGCATAAAGGGATGAAAGAATAAACATGCCTGTGACAAAGATGGGTCAAGTAATGGCATTTTCATTGTATACTTTTAGCCCATCATCTCTAGCCTGGACTTTTGTCTACTTCTTCAGCTCCATCTCTTGTTACTCTCACTACCCCTAACACCAATCACCACCCCACACTTCTGCCAACTGCAAACTCATGTGTACTTTACAGTCCAGTTAATTGAAATTACTCTTACTTCCTCAAAGACATATAGTTGTCTCTTGCTTCCAAGTCTTTGTTTCATCCCCCTGGGGTGCTTTTCCTCTGTCTTCCCTCCTCATGTGGATAATTTCTATTTGTACTTCAAAGTCCAGCTTATACATCATCTCATAAGTGAGCATCCCATGGCCTTCTAACCTGTCTCCAATGTGTTCCCACAAGACACCCCTCCCTCCCATAGAGACACCTATCATACCCTTCTGTACCTGCTTATTTCCTTGTCTGTATCACCTGTTAGCTAAACTAAGGCTGTGAGAACATGAGGTGTATCTGTTTTATTCATTATTGTATCTCTACCACCTAGATAGGACTTGGCCTTGATGAATGAATGAACGAGTGTGTGAATTTATTGAGTCTCAGCAGTTTGCTAGCCATTTGGTATGAACTGAAGTTGGAGGGGTAATCATCACACAGTCCCTGCCCTGAAGGGTTTCCCTGTCTCCATACAGAACAGCTGAGGTTCACAGAGAGTGTAAGTGCCACAGCCTGGCATTGAATCCAATCCCAGTTCCAGACGCAGGCTCTTCACTCCACATCAGCTGTTCTTGTGTTGATACCCAGTGTGGATTCATTTGGATAGAGTGGCTTGTGGTTGGGGCCATCTGAGGCCGGCCTGAAATGGCATTCAGGCCAAGAGCTATGTTCCAAATAACTGTTGTCCTCTTCATCTGAAGAGAGATCTGTTGATCGTGTTTGGCTTTGGGAAACATGGTGGGACTAACATTCCACTCTTATTTGTGCATTAAAACATGGGCATCAAAATATACTTTACTGAATAATGAAAGCAGCCTTCAAAGTTGAATGTTTGATTTGCTGGTGGTTCTTCATGGTCAGGCTTAGATTGCAGGAGCTAATTCTCTAGTCATTCTTGACAGAAAATTAGGGGACCCAAGTTCTAATCTCAACCTGACTGGTAGGCATTCGCGTGATTGTTTTTATGAGAGAAAGCCCCACCTCATCCCCTAAAAAAATGGACTTTCTTTGACCTAAAGCTGCTATGGGAATCTCATATTCTTTTCTAGTGTTTGGTTTACTACATAACCTAATTCTGTCCAGTGAGACATAGGAGGGAGAACCACAAGAAGCTTCATTTCCAAATAAAAAGACAGAGCCTATTGAGAGAAAGCATTTAGCACATCTTTCCTTCATCCTGAGGGGACATCACTGAAAGGACATGAATGTGGAGTTGTAGAAGCTCTCCTGTGACCCTAAAGCGATAACAAAGGATGAAAGAAAAGGGGTCAAGGTTCTGAGTGTAGCTGACCAGGAAGATTAGAAAGAGCTCCAGTTAAGCCCCAGAACAAAAGCTATGGCCTTATGATTCCATGAGATAATTTACTATCTTCCTTATTGCTCAGAGCCATTTAAGTTGGGTTCTCCATTACTGTCAGACAAAAGCATTCCAAAGAGATACATATGCAGTCAATGAAGTTACAGCTGTTAGGTTATAACAAAAGCAAAACCAAACAAAATTAATCTGTTGATTAGACCTAATCAACCATCAAATATGGTGTTAACTTTTCAGACACTAGCAGTGGTACTTTAAGTCTCTGTATTTAAAGTATGTCTGTTGTATGTATGCACCATTGTTCTGGATATATGTATATATATATACTATTCTGTTTCATGTAGACCCTACTTAAATTCCTGTTTTTAGGCAATATGACATAAGGGGAAAAGAGCAAGATCATTGAAGTTATACCTAGGTTTGTATCCCAGATCTTTTGCTTCATAAGTCGTACAGCCTTGCCCTTGTCTGAGCCTTAGAAGTCTGTTCGTAAAATAAGAATTGTAGTGTCTACATCTGGAGGGTTTTGAGATCAAATCAGCTAAGATAAAGGGTACAAAATTCCAGTTAGATAGTAGGAATAAGTTCAAGAGACCTATTGTACAACATGGTGACTCTAGTAACAATATGTTATATTATTGAAAATTGCTAAAACAGTAGGTAAAAGTGTTCTTATCACAAAAAAAGTATGTGTGGTAATGCATTTAATTACCTTGATCTAACCATGCTACACTCTGCACTCATTTCAAAATATCATATAGTGCACCATGATAAATATATACCAAAGAAAGTATGTGAATATGACAGCTGAGAGCCTGGTATGTGGTTGACATGGAAAACATTTTAGATAATATTGTTATTTCAATATGTTCCACATGAGGCAACTACTTAGTTTACGATATGTCACATCTTATCTTGTACTTCCAGGGGTGAGGTGTCATTCTCTCCATTTAACTTCCTTGTCCATGAGTAGTGCTGCATTAATAGTGATTACAGACTTCATTTAGCTTCATCTCTAGGAGTCAGTTCTGAATCTCCCATCTCCTTAACCTCTTATATCCAGTCAATTGCAGAATGAATCATTCTTTTTGTGTTTGTTTTCAGTAAGGGAGTTTGGCTGAAGCATTAAGTGTGTGGAGGAAGTAAAGTCAAGTCAGGGTGATTAAGTTTAGGCCAGAGGACTAGGGGCCTTTCATGCAAGTTGAAGAGTTGTGGTTGCATGCTGTGGGTACAGGGGAGTTGTAGAAGAAGGGACATCCAGAAATAGGAGAAGTTTGCATCAGAGGGAACATGGACAGACAAAAGCAATAGTGAGTTTGCTGCAGGACAGCTCATCCACTTTCTCTTTGCTGTATAGACATCCCCAATCAGCACACTGAGTAAAGCTATTGGTTGGCGGTTGGGTAATAGACCAAAGAGCTTAAAGCTGTTTGTGTTTATGTAATTGGCCAAAGAGCTTGAATGAAACCAAAACATGGCACCCCCAAATAATCTTCCTTGGCATATTTTTATATGGATTCAGAGGGGCTGCAGACACAGAAATAGCTCTGAAAAGCTGTACTTTGTGGGAGAGATTTGTGTTTGTAGAGCAAATCTACCTTAGTGAAATAAACAGTGATGCGAACAGCAATGAAAACAGGCTCTCTGTGAAGCCCCCTATCTGTTTTATCCAGATCTAGAAAGAACTTAACTCATAGGAAAAGGTGACTGAAAGTATGATGTTTTTAGAGGTCTGACAGGGAAACTTTTTATCACCAGGTGCCATCTATTGTCTCTGAGAGCAGCTACTTGAGAGATTCTTATCTTCCTAACAAGACAGCCTTAGCTCACCACGCTTTCCTCCCATGAGCCTTTCATAGCCTGTGATGTCACTTCCCCTGAGAAGCCTTGAACCCCCATTCTTTATGTAATCCCAGGATGGCATAGAAACCTTAGTCCTCTGGCTCTTCCTTGAATCTCATATTTGCAAGACTCCTTTGTCTATGTATACATTAATACATTATGTACCTTTTTTCCTGTTACTCTGTCTATTGTCCACTTATTTCAGCAGATGCAGACTGGAAACTTCGGAGGAAGAAGGAAATTCTTCTTGCCTCTGCAAGCTAAAAGACTAAAGAATATTGCAATGTTTCATTTAGGTATTTCTAAGACACAAGAATTCTTTGGGGAGTAAAAATGCCTAGCCAAAGACAAATGGGGACTTTTGGAAAGTTTTCTCTTTTCCAGAACACTTCTTCTCACACATGGGTATATACTGAGAGCTCTGAGTGCATTGTACATAATAGGGCATTGGCCCATTGAGTTTGTTACTGGAGAAAACAAACAGTGACTGGAATTTGGCAAATTAAATCACATTGATCTATTAAACATTAGAGGTAGAAGAGTATTAAGGATCATATGGCTCATGCTTCAGTCTTATAGATGGGAGAACAGAAGTCTAGAAGGAGAAGTGACTTGCCCACTATTAAACAGAACCATGTTCCGCTTATTAATGTTTTTATTTAAAGTGATAGAGAAAAAACTTTAAGGCAAACTCTCAGTGAGTGTTGGCTTACTTATTATGAAACTTTACCTTCTCTTGCAAATTTTTTGAGTATCAATTATTTGTGTGGCACCATAATACATTTTGGAGATACAGAAATCGAGATGGTAGGAACTCTTTAGACACACAATCACATTACTACGCCTTTATAAATATTGAGTTTGTAGAGTTTCCTTGGAATGAGAGAAAAATATATTCAAACAATGTCAAACTGCCTTCTCTCCATGCAGCTGCCAACTTATGTAAAATATCATATGCAAAGTACCTGCAGGGGGCTTTCTGAAGAAAAGAAAATAATCATTTATGACTATTTGGCTTTGGTGGGTAATCTCTGTAGGGAATCCCAGTGCTGGAAAGCTGGGTTGGGTCAGAAGAAATAGCTATAACTCATGTGTGACCGAACCCAGCTCCCCAAGGAAAGGGTCATTTCTTTCTTAGACCACAGATGACACCAAAGATCAAATAAGCCAACTGAGGGGCTGCCTACTATCCCAGGCTTTTTTTTTTCTTGCTCAGCCTTTCAGGGGTGAGTGGGCCTCCTTCTCCTACTGGCTCTTCCTGCTGCAGTAGTGCCCAGTGTGGAAGAAGAAAGAAAAATGCATCTCAAAGGAACATAAGACTTTCTGAGGCAAGAATACACCACAGAGTTGCAGGTGCCTTCATCTGACTCTTGCTCCTTACTCCAAAAGCCTTTCCTCCACTCCTACCCCAGAAATCTTGCCAGCCACCTATACTCCACAGCATGGTACCATAGTGGCATCCTTGGCTTTGATTATATTCCAAACTCCTTCTTGGGAAGACATAGGGTAAAGAGTGTTACAACTTTTCTGGAGACCAGTGTCACTAATCACATCATGAAAACCAGCTCTGGCCACAAAGCCACTGGACAATCCTGAGAAAAAATGATTTTAAACTTGCCTGTGGTTATAACTTCAAGGGAAGAACCTCATGATAGTTTATTTTCCTGCATCTGCATTTAGTATTTCTTCACTCCCTTCATTCATTCAACAATGATGAACTGAAGTCCTACTGTGTACCAGGCATATCTGGAAGGCGTAGTTTCCTCTTCCTTTATTCATTTTCGAGAACTATGTGCTGTCATGAAGACTAGTTTCTAGGGGCAGAGACAGACAGTAAGTGAGAACATTTTCATCTTTCATCAAGTCAAAGATATTGGTGATTGTAAGATGTGCTACTATTTCTTGAGCCACTGAGAAAGAAATTTAATGATAAACAAACAAATATGTGCCAGCTAAAGTTGATGCTTGTGGTTTCAGTGCTGCTGTGTTCTACCTCCTGTATACACCATGGTGTCTTTTGATCTGCTTGGCTGCCCAGCCCAGAGCAAACACATAGCCCCAAAGTGTGGTGGGGTTAATGACTGGAATATGAGGGTTGGTATTTAGCGCTCCAGACCCAAGCCTGCCCTTAGGAGAACCCAAGTCAGGACACATCATCAACTCCAAGATACATCTTGATTTCAAAAATGTGAGTATATGAAAAAAAAATCTTAGAAATGATGAAATATGGCAAATAGTTGTCATTGGTGCTAAGGAGAAAAATTAGCAGGGAAATTTAAACAGCATGTCCCAGAGAGAGCCTCACTGGTAGATGACTTTCTGGAAAAGACTGGAAGGCAGCAAAGCTTAGGAGTGTTTGTGGGTGGAACATTCCTGGGAAAGGGAACAAGCCATGCAAGGGCTCCGAGGGAGGGGTGTGTCTGGTCTCTTCATGGGATGAGGAGGCCAGTGTATCTGAAGAACAGCAAGGAAAGGACAGAAAAATAGAAAATAGAAATATGGAGGTTAGATTTTGCACAGAACTTTTGGTCATTTTAAGGTCTTTGATTTTACTGTGAGTGAGACAGGAAGCCATTGGAGGGATCTGTGCAGAAGGGTCTGAACTGCCTTAGATTTTCACAGGCTGGATCTGCCTGCTGTGTTGAGAAGAGTTTAAAGAGGAGCAAGAGTGGAAGCAGAGAGACCAATTAGGAGGCTACTGCAGATCTAGAGAGAGAGGATGGTAACTTGGACCAGAGCAATAACAGTGAAAGTAGTGAACGGTGGTCAGAACATAGAAATACGTTGAAGGTAGAGCTGAAAGGATTTTCTCATAAATTGAAAATGGAAAATGAGAGAGAGAGGAGTCAAGGTTGACTGCAAGATCATTGTTTATATCATATTTACCTGTTCCTGTCAAATTAGGTTGTATGAGCCTCCTCCTTCTCCACCTTCTTGGTCTTCCAGAACATTCTGTATTTCTCTGCATCACAGATCACAGAGCTGTGTGTCAATTTCCTTATCCATGAAACAGAGATGATATTAATAATGCAGACCTCATGGGGTTTTGTGATTACTAAAATGCATGTGAAGTAGGTATTATATGCTAGATACTTTTCAATGCATGCCTCAATGCTGCTTTAGTAAATGTTCACAATTATTTCTGTCATTTTGCTTTATTATTTCTATGTAGACAAATGTTCATATTGGATACCAAGGATGGTGGAGGTGGGCTGTCAGCCATCTGCTCCTGCCAGGGCTCTACCCACCACTTCTGGGCAAACCACACTCAGCAAGGGAAGAGGAAATATCCAATTAGTTAGAAGCCAAGACAAACATTGGATAATCTTGGACCAGGGGCAGGGATTCTCTGTTGTAAGGGCAAGAGCCCATATTTTTCTCTTTTCTGCTCTTCCTCCCTCTTGTACCCAGTGGAAAGTAAGTGGACCTAGGCAGAGCTTGTTTCCTTGGGCCAAGTCCAGCAAAGGTGCTCTTTTGTTCCTGGTTCCTCGTAAGTGAAAGGGGGAAGGATGCAGAACCCTCTGTGACCCAACCATCTCTCTTTGGCCACCTGGCTCAGATACCACCATTCTGAGAAGTCCTTTGAAAGATGTAATCCAGGCAAACTCTATCAGGAGGTTGTGCGGGACTCTCCAAACAGGGCCCGTCCTGCACACCAACATGCTCCTGCGACTCCCTCTTCTCGGCCTGCGTTACCTCCCTTCTCCTCTCTAGCATCTTTCTAATAAACTTGTCTCACTCTTTTGTGTCCATCTGGAATACGTATAAACTGGAGCACTTTCTCCTTGACACTCAGAAGGGACAGGCAAGGTCTCTGTTAAGCTTGTTTATTGCCGTTCACCGTGGATGTGTTCTTCACATCCTCACTCATTCTCTGCCTGGATCTTTTGTTTCACTTCTTTAAATGATTGACTTTTTCATCTTAGAAAAGGCAGACCCCATCTGAGGTCCAGATGAGTTTAGCTATGCTTTGCTTCTTAAAAGGGAAAGTGAGGGAGTTCGGAGGCTATTGAAAATTTCTAGCTGATTGGTGGGTAGAGACAAACAACAAAGAAAGGAGCTGGGAAGTGAAATGGCTCTTCCCACTGTAATGGGGCCACAGGGAATTACCCCAGATCTCTGGTGGCAGGAAGTCTAGTAAGGCACCTTGAGTGTTTACTGCTGAAAGAGGCTGCTTCAGATTTGTTGGTCATGCCAAAGAAGCATAGCAAAGGCTGAATGAGTTAGTTATAAGATGTGTGGGGGTGTTTGTTTAAGAGTCCAGCATGAACAAGGCTCTATATTAAGCCTTACTGAGGGGCTTACTTAGATAAGTCAGACACAGCTCCTTGCCCTCTCTCCAGAAATAACTCCCCACCTCAGAGGGGAGATAAGGCAAATCTTTGTGCAGATCCACTCTGAGCATTTCTCTGACCTTCCTCTCATGGGTTATGGTGGTTCTAGGTGTAATGCAGCAGAAGCAGTGTCCTGGCAAGGTGAGCGCTGGGACCCGGGTTCATATTGGATGGGGTGATGCCCACAGGGCTAGAATTAGCCCAGACTGGAGTGAAAGCTCCACAAGATCACTGTGGTGATCACACCTCTCTGATGAGGCCAGTCTAGGGTGGAGTTGTCAGGGGGCCTCTCTGGCCCACAGAGTTCTCACTCACTTTTTTTCCTTGTGCTCCCATCTACATCTCTTTCCTTGCTTTTCCCCAGGTTTTATCTTTTACCAAAACATTCCATCAGCATGGGAGCAGTGGGAGTCCTGAGAGGTAAAGGGTGGAGATGTCTTTGGCTGGAAACCCTTTGTGCCTTTTGCCTGCAATGATCCTTGCCCACAGACCTTTAGTAACCTTTCAGCTGCCCCAAGTGAGTTTCACTACAGTTCTTTTCCTACTTAGATTGACTAGCTCTGTCCCTGCAGGATACCTACTTAACTTCTCTGGACCTTATTTTCTTACACATAAAATAGGGTAGAGGGAAGGCTTAGAATTCATAAGTACTCAGCTCTTTTCCTGCCTTGACATCTTGAGAATTGAAGCCATCTTTTCTATCTTCATGCCTCCAGACATATTGATGTCCAGACATTTTCTATGTTCTGGCAAAAATGGACTGGACAGAGATGTCATACTCTTCCTTAGAACCCCATTGTAGATTTTCATTTATCTCCCCATTCTGAGAAAATCAAGTAGTTCTGCTTCATGTTTAATTAAGATCTCTCTTGTAGGTAATTTTCTTCTGAGTAGATTTCATGAATGTAGAGAACAATAACTAAATGCCTTTTTCATATAGAGCATTTATATGCTCACATATACAAGTTAATTTTCTTTTACAACCCTATATTTAGCCCCATTTGGGCCTCATTTCCATTAATTTGCATGTTGATATTCATATTTATGTAGATATATTCCTAGATTCAATGGAAAAGAATATCCTACACAGAAGGTTGGAAATGACAATTTATTCATAGAGTTTGATCCTAAGATTTAGGAGAAGTTCATTGGGCAGGATTGCCAAATTAAATACCTAACTACTTTTTTCTGTACTGCTAGAAGTGGTTATGAATTATATTTACTCATTTGTCTTCTGCCAAAAGGAGAGCAGAGGTAGATGCAGCACATGGGAGATGTCCCCCAGCAAGACAGTCCTGATGAATGAAATAAGGTCTCTAAGAGGTATCAGGCATTTGGGAGGGAATGGCCCACCTGGGTGCCAGAAATGTCAATCCCTTGCCATGTGGATGTCACTCCTAAAATGTATTGTCCCTGGCAGACACCACGTGTCCGCTCTAATGTATGGTTCCCCTGTCTAGAACTTAAACTGAAGGAAGCTAGAGATTCTAATGTTAGGATATCCACAGCTTTCACGATACCTGGGAGTTGGGGCCCCACTGAGTATATATCACGTGCTAAATGATATACTGGTTCTTTACATGCTGTCTTGCTACTTTTGAAAAATTACCCCATTAAACAGATATGATTTTTTCCCAATTTTTAAATAAAAAAACCTGACATTCAGAGACGATAAATGACTTGGTCAGGCTAAGAAATGGCAGACCCAAGTGTTGAAATCAGGAATGTCTGATCTCAAATTTCACTTATATTTCTGCTTAATCAAGCCTCAGTAATTTGAAATGAAGAATACTTGGATGCCTTCTAGGAGAAACATGTTGAATAACCTCTCTGATTATTCTCTTTGGCTAAGCCTCACTCAAGATTAATATTCAAGCAGGCTGTTTTAATTATTTTTCTACTAGAAAACAAAAATTGAGCTAAATATAGCATGTTAATGCTTTATTGGGAGGTGCAATCCCAGGGAAACAAGGGAAAGGGAAAGTGAGAACTCCAAAGGAGGGAGAGAAAATACAAGGAGATAGGTTACGGAGCTGGCCAGTTTTATAGGAAACACAGCTGCATGATTGGCACAAGGGACAGCTTCAGACAAGCTAAGTGACAGCACTGCACCTCGGAGCTGTCAGTCCAGACAAGGAGAAAGGGGTGTTTATCTCTCAGCAACTTCCCATCTTCTGTCTTTTACTGGTCCGTAGGGTGTTAGCTCATCTGTACTTCCAGATGGTATTGCCTAACCTCTCTAAGTAGCCGCTGACAAAGCCAGGCCCGTGTCTCATGGTGAGGTCTTTCATCTAAAATCAGAAGAGGCAGGGAGAGTCAAAGCATCTGTGGGTCCAGCTGGACTGGACCTGGCTGTTGGGGATACAGTGGCAGGAATGTCAAAGGACATGCTAAAGCCCAGTGTTCTGCCTGGGAAGGATGAAACAGTCAGCAGTGTTAGCACATGAGTTTATAGGGGCTAGTGTCCTATACCTGGGGGGCAGGTGGGCCTCAGGAAATCTGAGGAAGTATATGCAAATCTGCTTTCTAGGCCCTCACTATCTTATGCTATGTGCATCTCACTCTGTGATACCAGAACAACATGCATTTCTTTCATTCTTCAAGGTGGTAGCCCTAGCAATCTCCTCAAAATACTTAATTAGGATTAGCAAACCCAGGGACTGTACCTACCCCCCAGGTTTAGGACACTAGCCCCCGTAAGCTCATGTCTTAACAGCTGATCTTGGAGCCATAGTTGATATTCATCACCTTTCTCTTCTATGACCCTTTCAAGATTTTCCTTATCCTTGGACAGCCCCTTGTCTGTTCTGGGTTGCTTGCCTGGTGACCCAGATGTTCATCCCAGAGAAGTTTAATCCCCTAATTCCTAGTCTTATAACTACCTCAATTGACATTTATGGTAGCCAAGAGTGTCAAAGGACACCCATGGTTCCTATACCCATTTATTCTAATTTATTCTAGTTATTGAGGACATAGAATCATGTAACAGTCACTGAATTAATGCAGAAATAAATATTTTTTTTTTTTCTGTAAAGAGCATGATACTGATACTAGGTATTTTGAACTTCATGGACCATACCATGTCTGTTGGAGCTACAGAACTCTACCCTTTTAGTGGTAAAGTAGCCATAGATAATAAGCAAATAAACGGACATGGCTGTGTTCCAATATACTTTTATTTACAAAAATAGATTTTAGACCATGCTTGCCATGCAGTTTGTAGTTTGCTGAATCTTGGTTTAGTGACATGATCTGAAAGTCAGTGTTTAAACTCACTATTGCTAGGTTGGAAGGTGTCTTAGTGAGCCTTTAAACTTTAAGCCATGATTCCTCCAGACTGCTTACTTCTGAATAATAAGACACATGGTTAGACCTACAGATTTCATGGTTCTGAACCCATTGTAAGCTTTTTGATGTGCTGCCGGATTCATTTGCCAGTACTTTATTGAGGATTTTTGCATTGATGTTCATCAGGGATATTGGTCTAAAATTTTCTTTTCTCATTGTGTCTCTGCCAGCTTTTGGTATCTGGCCTCATAAAATGAGTTAGGGAGGATTCCCTCTTTTTTATTGTTTGGAATAGTTTCTGAAGGAATGCTACCAGCTCCTCATTGTACCTCTGGTAGAATTCGGCTGTGAATCTGTCTGGTCCTGGGCTGTTTTTGGTTGGTAGGCTATTAATTACTGCCTCAATTTCAGAACTTGTTATTGGTCTCTTCAGGGATTCAACTTCTTCCTGGTTTAGGAAGTGACTCTCTTCATATGAGGCAATATTGTGTTGTATCATATGGATCAGGCCTTTTGTAAGTCCTTAGATGATAGTGCTAGAGGAAGCAATGTAGTCAGGGAAGGACAACTAATGTCTGAAGTACATATCAATTACACTGTCTCCTCATGGTGAAGCATGTTGACATAGTCAATGTCCCATTCAGCAGCTCACTAGTCACCCTGAGGCATGATGCCAAGTAGATACGTTGGTCTCTGCTGAGGACGTTGAGCGCCCAGTAGTGCCAATGGCTATCATCCCAGATAAAGAAGACCGATGTGTTAAGTTTGTATAAATTCTATCTGTACCACCATATACAACATGCTCATGGGTGTAATGCACATACACTGGGGTGGCTGAGAGAAAAGGTTGGCCCTCATCCACAGGTTGGGTCATTCTCTTCCCTTGACTATTCAGTGTCTACTGTGTGGTATAACCTCTGTAGTGAGCATTAATTTGAAACATGAAGATCCACATCTTTGTAGCCAGTCCTATTGATCTGCTTCTATACATCTTACTCAGATTTCCCCCCCAAATTGTCTATTCATGTGTCTACCAAGCTCTTGACCAACTGATCAAGTGATTCACCACTGCCCAGGAGTCAATGTATATCCATATCTCAGTTCACCCCCTCCTGCATGTCAAGTGGACAGCCTTCCAATGGTCACGTATCTGCCTATCTACCTCTCCTATGTAGCTTCTCAGAGCCCCAAAGTGTGGCTTAATGAAGCAGCTAAGTTATTTCTTATCTGTCAATTGGTCATAGGAAATATCCCACTTTCTCTTATTAGGTCATGGTGAGATAAAGAAGAGACATCAGCAGCATAAGTACTTGATATTTTTGTTCATATGCTGTTTCCACTGCCAGAAGCTGATTTTCAAATGGAGAGTATTTCTCTTCTGCAGAGGTGATGGCATTCCTTTAGAATTCTAGGTCTGCACTGTGACTTTCCCAATAAGCTTGTTGAAGACCCCTCACACTATTGTAATCTACTGATATCTGAACACCATGGAATCCACCAGGTCATAAAGCTCATGTCATCAGAGGTTTGCACTGATTTTTGGACCTCCTGTAGAGGCCTTTCTAACTCTGGGCCCCAGCGAAAAGTGGAAGCCTTTAAATTAGCCAGTTAATGTTAAGTTCACTCTATGCTCAAGCTATCATTTTTGCTGCAGTTCTATAGCATTTACTCTCTGTCCCATTCTGTGTGGTTTTAACAGTGCATTGTTTGATATTGCCATAACCTAATAAACACTTGAATGAATGTATGAGTCTTCAGTTCAATTTTAAAGCACTAGAGAATAGCTAACCACCACTCCTCTCCCAGCTCCCAGCTATTGTCCCCACTAGCATTCACAGGGTTCAGATGTCATCTCCTCTTCACTTAGCAAGTTGTTACTCATCTTTTAAGGATCAGGTTGAGTTTAGTTTCTGTGAAAATTCTTACCTACCCTAAAGAAGCTGAAACCCTCTTTTACACACTGGCCCTATTGAATCTTGTTCACTCTGTTACATTATATTATACTTATCTAAGTTCTACCTCTTCTAATTTGTTAACTTTATAGGAGCAGGGATACATCTTAATCATCTTCAATTCCCTAAGGAATTGAGAAGGCTTGAAATAAAGTAGGTGCTTACTGAACATTTGTTAAGTATAATAAATGAATGGATTTATGATGTTATGCATTAATTTATGACAATAAAAGTATTTTTTTGTGTATGTTAAAAACACAAATGAAAAAATAACATTATCACAATCAGGAGAATCCTACACTATCTCTGTGTAATACTCACTAAATTAAAATGACAAGCCAGGCCATTCATGTCCAGGATATAGTTTGACCCTAACCTCAGAAAATAGAAGTGGGGAGAAAGAGGTGCTATTTGTTTCTAAAATAGTGTTAATTAAATATACAAAAATTAACAAATAGTGTTAATTAAAAAGAGAGAAAGTAAAAGAGGAATATAAAATCACTGGTGTGGCATTATTTCTGAGGCCTCTGTTTTGTTCCATTGGTCTATATATCTGCTTTGGTAACAATGCCATGCTTTTCTGGTTACTGTAGCCTTATAGTATAGTTTGAAGTCAGGTAGCGTGATGCCTCCAGGTTTGATCTTTTTGCTTAGGATTGTCTTGGCTATATGGACTCTTTTTTTTGGTTCTATATGAAATTTAAAGTAGTTTTTTCTAATTCCTGAGGGAAGTCAATGGTAGCTTGATGGGGATAGCACTGAATCTATAAATTACTTTGGATAGTATTGCCATTTTTATGATACTGATTCTTCCTATCCATGAGCATAGAATGTTTTTCCATTTGTTTGTGTCCTCTCTTATTTCCTTGAGCAGTGGTTTGTAGTTCTCTTGAAGAGGTCCTTCACATCCCTTGTCAGTTGTATTCCTAGGTATTTTATTCTCTTTGTAGCAGTTGTGAATGGGAGATCACTCATGATTTGGCTCTCTGTCTATTATTGGCTTATAGGAATGCTTGTGATTTTTCACATTGCTTTTTTATCCTGAAACTTTGCTGAAGTTGCTTATCAGCTTAAGGAGATTTTGCTGAGACGATGAGGTTTTCTAAATATAAAATCATTTCATCTGCAAACAGAAACAATTTCACTTCCTCTCTTCCTATTTGAATACCTTTTATTTCTTTCTCTTTCCTGACTGCCCTGGCCAGAACTTCCAACCCTATGTTGAATAGGAGTGGTGAGAGAGGGCATCCTTGTCTTGTACAGGTTTTCAAAGGGACTGCTTCCAGCTTTTGCGCATTCTGTGATATTGACTGTGGGTTTGTCATAAATAGCTCTTATTATTTTGAGATACAGTTCATCAATACCTAATTTATTGAGAGTTTTTTAGCATGAAGGGGTGTTGAGTTTTATTTTATCAAAGTCCTTTTCTGCGTCTATTGAGATAATCATGTGGTTTTTCTCATTCGTTCTGTTTACGTGATGGATTATGTTTATTAATTTCTGTATGTTCAACCAGGGATGAAGCCTACTTGATCACGGTGGATAAGCTTTTTGATGTGCTGCTGGATTCGGTTTGCCGGTATTTTATTGAGGATTTTCACATCAATGTTCATCAGGGATATTGGTCTAAAATTTTCTTTTTTTTGCTGTGTCTCTGCCAGGTTTTGGTATCAGGATGATGCTGTCCTCATAAAATGACTTAGGGAGTATTCCGTCTTTTTCTATTGTTTGGAATAGCTTCAGAAGGAATGGTACCAGCTCCTCTTTGTACCTCTAGTAAAACTCGGCTGTGAATTTTTCTGATCCTGGGCTTTTTTGGTTGGTAGGCTATTAATTACTGTCTCAATTTCAAAATGTGTTATTGGTCTATTCAGGGATTTGACTTCTTCCTGGTTTAGCCTTGGGAGGGTGTATGTGTCCAGGAATTTATTCATTTCTTCTAGATTTTCTAGTTTATTTGCATAGAGGTGTTTCTAGTATTCTCTGATGGTAGTTTGTATTTCTGTGGGATCAGTGGTGATATCCCCTTCATCATTTTGTACTGTGTCTATTTGATTTTTCTCTCTTTTCTTCTTTATTATTAGTCTGGCTAGCAGTCTATGTACTGGGTTAATCTGAAATAGAGGCAGTAATTAATAGCCTACTGACTAATAGAAAGCTTCTTGTTCTTATGGAAACTGAGCTGTGGGGAAGGGAAGATAGAAGACGGATAGGAAGTAGATAAGAGTTCCTACCTGAGTGTGTTTGTATATCCAGGAAGGCTAATAAAAAAGATTGTGACATCACTAGCATAAAAGATGATGAGACCCTAAGTTAGGAAACGTCACTGAATGGAGAAGAGAGTATCCGACAAAACACAAGCTGTGTACATTCACAGGAGCATGGTCCCTGGAATCCGCTTTCCTGGATTATAATTCTGTCCTTGCCATTTATTCATCATGACTGGTGGCAGCTCAGACCACTCCTCTTAGCCTCAGTTTCTTCATCTATACAATGAGCAGGTTAGAGCTGATAATATATAAAGTCTTTTGCCACAGACACTTCAACTTGTTGACAGTTTTTCCCTGAGCCAAACTTCTCAAATGTTCTTTTGCTAACAAAAACTGCACAGCATAAAACTTAAATGACCAAGAACCTATTAGAAAATTAGTAGTCGCAACCCCAAGGAAATGAAAAGTTTAACAAGAGTGCAGGCAGCGCTGGTGTTTAAATGGGGGAAAAGCATTCACACAGAACCCTTAATTGGTAACTAGGGCAGCCTGAGTTAGGCGGCTAACAAGCTAAACAATTTTGATGACATAAAATTAACACCAGGACACAGCAAAAGCCTGTTTTATTTGCTATTTTATGTGTTATGTGACAATTTAATTAAACTTTGAAGGAATCCAAGCAGTTAATTCCCCAGAGAAATAAACAAAGAATGACATTTAGGCCTGTCTCCCAAGGAGTTAGGCAAGGGAGTACTTTTTCCTTTTATAATGCTATAAACCCAACTTTTACCTTGAAATTAGTAAGTGCTATTAAATTAAATAGCCTCAGTTTTGCCTGCATCCCTTCTCCTTTCTCCTCCCAGGATTGACCTAAAGTCACCTGGGATATCCAGGCGAATATGATAAAGGCAATTTGAGTTGCACCTCAAAATCTGTAGAATGAACTTTCAATATATGCTACATTGCAGGCTCAACCTGGGCACCTCTGCTTTCTTTTTACAAACACTGGTTAAGATGGCATAATGTAACAACAACAGCCACAACTATCACCACACAATATTGGTCAAGAGAAGCTAGGGTATGCTGCAATAACAAAGAACTCCAACATCTTAGTGCTCCAAACAGCAATGGTGTATTTCTCACTCATTGTTCTTGTTGACCCAGGGTTTCCTGGGGATTCTGCTCCATCAGGCCACCTCTTAAGTACCAAGACAGGTGAAACAGCCATGGTCTAGATTATTGTTTGTCTCGGTGGCATAAGAAAAGCAGCAACACTGAAGGAGGTGCCAGTCCTCAAAGCTTCCATCTGAAATTGACATGTTTTAGCTATATCAGGCACTTCTTATGAAAATCTAATGGACATGTGTCAATTTCACTCACATTTTATTCACTGAAGCCTGTCACATAATCACCTCTAAACAGAAGTGCAGAGAAGTGCAGTTCTTCCATGTGCCTGAAGGGGGGAGAGATGGAAATATTTGGTGAATGGCATTTCCCATGTGCCAATTTGTCCTAAGCGACATATGCATATACATGCATGTGTACATATATGCACATATGTATATACACATAGACACATCGATTCATTTATATATACATAATAGATATGCACATATGTAATCTGAATAATATAAAAATATTTGTGTAGTAGTTTCAGAGATCTTGGCGTCTGTCATCTTAGTAGGTGCCAGCATTATCCTCTCTTAGCTGTGTGTCCTGGGCATGTAAATGAGCTCTTTGTTTCTCCATTTTTCATTTGTGAAATTGCCTACCTCATGGGGCCAGGATAAATGTATAACACATATGACATTATTTCATAAATGATCAATAAGTGCTAGTTAGAATTATCTGCAAGAAGGCTTAAACACCTTCTCTTAATGAAAACAAACAAATGGAAACAGATCAAAATGAAACTTTCTACTCTGGTCAGAAAAGGTCACACAGTTTTCTTTCGTATAAATAAAGTCAAATTGATTTGCGTTAGGCTTTGTGTATATTTTACTTCTACTCTAAGTCTGCTTGACTGTCATATCAACTTTAAGTTCACTCTATGCTCAAGCTATCATTCTTGCTGCAGTTCTATAGTATTTGCTCTCTGTCCCATTCTGTGTGGTTTTAATAGTGCATTGTTTGATATTGTAATAACCTAATAAACACTTGAATGAATGTATGAGTCTCCAGTTCAATTTTAAAGCATTAGAAAATAGCTCAGCAGGCCCAGGGTCATGGGAGAGGAAAGAGGACTATCAATGGAGTGCCTACTATATGCTGAGTAAATATTGTGCTAAGCATTATAAATACATGATTTAGTTTGATCCTCACAATACTTCACTGAATTATATATGATTGCCCCTTGCTATATAAAGAAACAGGAAACTGATACTCAAGGATCTCAATGAAATAATGAAAACAGCTACTATTTTTTGAGGACCTACAATGGGATGAGCACTTACTGTTCATCAGACAACGTAATCATCACACACAGGTGTGCATATACATACACACAGAAGCATATATTACTCAGCACAGTGCCTACATGTTAGCCACTTGACACATGTGGACAGCTGGGTTGGGAAGGAGTATGAAGATATTTGAACAAGAGGACAAATAGCTGGTACTTATTCAGTAGCATTTTCAGGAGCTGAGTGATGTTTGAGCATCGGCAATACAAATTGGCAACTATGTGGGATGAAGGTTGGGGAGGGGAAGAGACTAAAGATAGGGGGATCATTTAAGACAGGAGTTCCCAAACTCCTGGGCTATGGACTTGAAACCCACAGTGTTCATGAAGCCTTCTGTTGAAAATATAGCCTACAGATATTCTGACCATTACTGAGATTTGCTGGAAGTAAGTGAAATTCAGCTAGATCAGAGCAGTTCAGCAACTTAGAAATCATCACAATCAACCTCTCCATTTGACAGATGACAAAGCTGAGTTTCATAGAGGTGATGTGACTTGCCCAAAGCCATACTGATCAGGTTCCTACTGGTCTGTGGCCCATTAGGAACTGGGCTGCACAACAGGAGGTAAGCCATGGGCCAGCAAGTGTAGTTTCATCTGTATTTACAGTGGTTCCCCATCTCAGTCTTGCATTACCGCCTCAGCTCCGCCTCCTGTCAGCTCTGCCTCCATTGGAATCTCACAGCAGTGGGAACCCTATTGTGATCTACATGTGTGAGAGTTCTAGGTTGCACCCTCCTTATGAGAATCTAATGCCTGATGATCTGTTACTGTGTCCTGTCACCCCCAGAGGGGACTATCTAGTTGCAAGAAAACAAGCTTAGGGTTTCCACCGATTCCACATTATGGTGAGTTGTATAATTATTTCATTATAAATTGAAATATAATAATAGAAATAAAGTGCACAATAAATGTAATGTCTTTGAATCATCCTGAACCCCACTCCCCACGTAGGTCCATGGAAAAATCGTCTTCCACAAAAGTGATCCCTGGTGCTAAAACAGGTTGTGGACCACTGATTCGTAAATCACACTATTGAGACGATTCAAGCAAGTGGCAAGAAGCACCAGAACTGGGGAAGGGGCAGTGGAAACCCAGGCAGGTGGAGGTGAGGCTTCCTAAGAAGTGCTGTAAAGGCAGTGTTGAAAAAACTAAGCACAGAAATAAGTGTGAGGGGCAAGGAGGAGAGAGGCCTCCACAGTCCATCAGCTGGAAAATCTAGGTGCCCAGTAAGACAGTGGTGTCATTTCTGGCAATTGTGAGGCCCAGCGAAAGAGCTATTTTTGGAAGAGACATGAAGAACTCATTTCTAGGTGTGTTGAAATTACAACAAATAATTGAATAGAGCTCCTTAGCAGATAGTGGGCATTGCAGAATCTGAAACTCAGCAGAGGGAATTGGCTAGACCTGGACATTTATGGATAAACAGTAGAGGAGGTTGAAGCATAAGGAGTGAGGGGTGACTCTCAAGGTGGAGTGCATAGATGCAGAAGATGAGAGATGGGAGTGCAGCTTTTGGAGGAGCAGAGAGGTTGAGGGCATGGGACCTGGAAATGGCAGAAAGGACATGAGGAGAAGCATTCTGAATGTTAGAAGGAATACAGGAGGCAGACTATGTAATTTGGACTCAATTAATCAGGCTCTGATGAGGAGGTTTCCATCAGGAAAGGCAGTGCTAGATGTTCTAGATGTTTGGACAGGAGGAGAAAGAGAGTGAGAATATATAGGAACATTCAATACATAGGAACACGGGGCCCAAGTGTACTTGTTTGTTTCAAAGCAAGAAAAACCTGAATATTTCCTAAAACTGATGAGAAAATTTCTAACAAGGGAGAAAGTCCAGGCACAGGTGAGAGAGAGATAAATTGATTTCAAGCACCACACTAAGCTTAAAGACTTGCATTAAGGTTACAGGTAGAGGTAACTTTTGTTACCAAAGTTAGCTTTGGTAACTAAAAGGGCCGAGAGAGGGAAGCTGATGAACAGAAACATTTTTAGGAGGAGGCAATGAAAGTTTAAGTTTCTCATCTCAGAGCCTTCATCTGCTAACAGAAGGAAAGATCAAGCATTTTTGCCAATAGTGCTTTCTGAGTAAGAGATTGTCATGGAAGTCAAAGGAAAATCAATGACCAGGAATGAGAGTGTTATCTATGTATGACACAGGTGCGTGACACCAAGGAGGCTGCCATCAGGAAAGGCAGTGGCGAGTGAGGAGTGCTCTTTCTAGATGTTTGGATGGGGTTAACTTGATAATGACAAGGGATAACTTCATCTACTTTTTAGTTTTAGTGGAGTAATAAGCACGTGACAGCGCTAAGTCCATAGAACCTGAATTGAATTCAGTATCTCGCACACGGCCAACATCCAGAAACACTCAAAAAAATGTGCAGTTAATAAATGTTGAATTTTCATATTATTTAAATTTGACTTGTCTCTAATTTTACTATCTTTACTAACTACCAACTAGATGCTAAAGTCTGAAAAATCTCTGTGCTACGATCTTTTATCTACATTATCCTAGACTCTGTAGCTGAACTGAGAGGTTTCCTGAGTTCTCCTGTCATAGGGTTAGTAAGCGTCATATCCAGGATTCAAACCATTTTCATCTCTCCAAAAAGCATATATGTTCTCTCTAGCATGAGGATACTATAGTGTTAATTTTTACGATTAGTGCACTGTCTTATATTGTTAGTACTTAACAACTTCTCTTCAGTGGACTTGAAGCTCTTTTTCAGGTTTGTTTTCACTCTTTCCCTACCCTCACCCCAACTTTAATTTCCTGCATATCTGGCAAGAACTGACCATGAATTTATTACTGGTATTAAGAATCATACTGTGTCAGCATGGGGATCTCTCTCTCAGCTTATCAAAAGAAAGCAACCTTTATTTCTAATGCTGAGGAAAGATTGGGATGGTAAAAAGAGAAGTAAGGAAAACTGTGGAGGGAGAAAAGAGGTAAGAATAATAGAGAGATGTGAGGATGCTTGAGAAAGGAGAGAGGGAAAATTAAGGAGTTGGGAAAAGGCCAAGTGCATGGATGGGGAAGAGGAAGATGTGGAAGGGGAGAGAGGAGTGGAGGAGAGGTAAGAAAAGGAGTGGACCAGGGTCAAGGACAAGTGGGAAGGGGAGTGAAGGATTTTCAACTGGGTACAGCAACTTCATTCCCATCACTGTATATTTTTGCTGCTTAGGAACCCAAGCTGACCAGGTCTGTGAAGATAGGAGACAGTCTGTTGGATGCTTAATGATTTATAACAAGTACACAAGAATGCCATTAAAAACTAATTCATCACCAGCAGGCTAAATGATTTGCAAACATCTGCTCTGCAACAGGACCCTCTTGGGAAGAGAATTTCCAAGGGTTGAAAAGTTCTTCTAATGTAGCTATTGCATATGGGAGTTAAGACATAGACACCCGCATTTGGGTCACCAGCTTTCCATCCAAAGTGATTAATTAGAGTGATGCTTAAATGTCTCCTTCTGACCTGCCTCGTTTGTGTGCTGGAACTCTCTCTAAAAGCTGGTTACCCTCCAGAGTGATTGCGGATTAAGACATGGCAGTCCTCTACCCCAGAGGTTCCTTGTCTGAGATGACTAAGTTTCTTAGAAATGGTAGGTGTCCACCTTTAAATCTGCTGATTTGACCTTCTATCAGACAGCAAATCCCAATATGAGTGAATTCTCAGGCTAAATATGTTCACTTTTTCTTGCCTTGAACTTGACAGTGGCTCACATTCTTCTAGAACTGGCTGTGGGTCCCTTCCCCATCCTTCATGCAATTTCAAACAATCCTTAAATTTATCATTCTAGGTAAAAAATCTACAGCAAAGGATACACACACACACACACACATATACATATATATATAGAGAGATTATATATATATATATATAGCCCTATATACCCTGCGGTTACCTCTGAGTTAAGCTTTGGCCACTTTAGATAGTTCTCAACATGCTTATGGCTTCCCATCTGTTATGGGTTGAATTGTGTTCCTCAAGAAGATGTACTGAAGTTCTAACCTCCAGTACCTCAGAAGGTGACTTTATTTAGAAACAGGGTTATCGCAGATGTAATTAGTTAAGATGAGGTAATATTGGAGCAGGGTGGGTCTCTAATTTAATACGACTGATACCCCTATAGAAAGAGGAGGAGGAGAGAGACACAAAGGAAGGAGATGGATAGGCCATGATGAAGGCTGACCTTGGAGTGATGATGCATGTACAAGCCAAGGAACACCAGGGATTACCAGTAGATGTCAGAAGCTGGAAGAGGCAAGGAAGGATTATTCCGCATGGGATTTAGAAGGGGTATTCATCTGTGAAGGCCTTGATTTTGGAATTCTAGCCTCCAGAGCTGTCACGTAATATATTTCTGTTTTTTTAAGCCACCAAGTTTGTGGTGCTTTGATAGGACAGTCCTGGGAAACTGGATCTCTCTCCTTCTTTGCTTTAAGGCACTTTTAACCTCATGGGAGCCTGCTCAACCAAGTAGAAGCATACCATGAAAATGTCAGGGACTGTGAGCGGAACTCCTCAGTCGTTGAGTGATGAGAGCCAACAGACAGATTTCCTAACCAACCCATCATTTGGTGGGACAATTCTGAAGTGGGCTCCACAGTTCTCAGGGGGTTCCCAGAGGAATTGAGCTCCAGGAAGAAGGTGACGGTGGCATAAACCAAGGTGGTAGCAGTTGAGGTAGGGGGAGTTACTATCAACTGAGATGACTGAAGGGAGGTAGTTTTGCCTGTTAGTTTTTGTTAAGCACAGTTGGATTGGGTAACTTTGTTTCAATATTGTGTAGATTAAAGATTTGTACAAGTTCTTTGCCACTCCTTCCTTCCATCAAGAGCAGTGTAAGCCGCCTCCTGCATGGACTTTGCACTTGGCCTTTGACTTGTTCTGGCCAATGGGACATCAGTAAATTTGACACAAGCAGAGGCTTTATAAATGTGTCTGCATTAGGACTGTCTCTGAGATTGCCATGTAAGAAAACTGGATCACCTAGTGGCCCAGGAAGGAGAACAAAGATGTCCCAGCTGACAGCCAGCACCAAATGTCAGATACGTGAATGAAGCCAATTTGAATATTTCAGCTTCTGCTAAACTCTACTGACTAGCCCCTTGAGTAAGCCCAACCACTTAGGTAAACAAAATCAGCAGAAGAACTTCTAAGTCAACCCACAGAATTGCTATATATATTGAGTTGTTTTAAGTCACTATGTTTTGATGTGATCTGTTATGCAGAAATACATAACTACACAAATACCCAGCAATCTTGTGGGAGGCTATCACTAGAAACCTCCCTGAGTTTCACACTTTGCAGCCTCTGCCACAGGTAGACATGGTCCTGCAATTAGCTCCTACTTCTGGAATGAAAATCTGTTTTCCTCTTATTTTGGATGATCTCTGTGTACCCTTCAAGGGTCATCTTTTACCTCATCGTGTTCCTGAAGCCTTCTGTTGAAAATACGGCCTGTAGATATTCTGACGATTACTGAGATTTGCTGTAAGTAAATGAAATTCAGCTAGATCAGAGCAGTTAAGCAGATTAAAAATAGTTACAATCAACCTCTCCATTTTACAGATGACAACACTGAGTCTCATAGAGGTGATGTGACTTGCCCAGAGCCATATTGATCAGTCCATGGCAGTACAGTTAAGAGTTTGAGATTGAATCCTGCCCTACTCATTTTTGAGCTGTGTGTCCTTGAGCTAGTTTCTTAAATTCCCTGTGCTTTAGTTTCTTAATTTTTAAAATGATATAAGAACAAGTAACTTTGTTACAGGTTTTTACTCTTCATGAGACACTTATAATGCTTAGCACAGTGAATGGAAGATGATGAATGCTTAAAAAATAGTTATTAATAATTTATTGAGTGCCAGGTGCTAGTCTAGGTGCTGGTGGCAGAAAAAAACAATAAAACAGACAAAGTCCTTACCTCCATGTAGCTTATATTCTAGTAGAAGACATACTGTCCATTAAAAAAGCAAACGCATATATAATATGATATCAGGTACTATATAAAAGATAAGGACATTGGAAAAATAAGAGTTGGAATAATGAGTATGTTATCTGGATAGGTTGGTTCCAGAAAGTCTCTTTGAGGAGACAACACAGACAGGAATGGTAGGCATTGTCATCATCATCATTGTCATCATTATGATCACCATCCTTCTCCTCCTCATCCTCACAGCGGGTATTAACACAGGCTTTTGAAGCCCAACATGACATTCTTTTAGCAACATCATGCTGCCTCCCAGTGACTGAGTAGAAAGGGAGAATTTACGAGCAAACAAAGAAACAAATGAAACAAGCTAAACACTACAGCTACACTCTCCTCTCTCACACAGAATTCAGGAAAAAGCTGCAAAAGTAGGTCAGTAAATACAAATCCTCTTTTCAGATTATATAAAATATTAATGCTTGGAAAAGCGACCGTTTTGATTCCTCCAGCCATCCAGCATGATGGTAACTTGCGAATGCCACTCTGGATGTTTTTCCTTCCTGGCTGCACATATGTGTGGTCTCTAAGGGCAGAAGTTACTGAAGAACAATCAACCAGGACAGCACAGGGGTTATGCATGCAGGATATGAAACCAGAGAGAATGAAATTTAATCTCAGTTCTACCACTTCCTAGGTGTATGGCTTTGGGCAAGGAAATAAATTGCTGAAATGTGAGCTCCATGAAGGCAGATCCTGCTCACCCGAATGTCACGGTACTCAAACCAGGGGTGATGGTCAATACATCAGTGCTTCAGTGACTGAATAGATTTACTTCATGCCTCCAAAGTTCAATTCACACCTTTAAAAAATGGGACTAATAATATGCACATCAGGTTTTTGTGAATTAAATATGACAATCACCATAGAACATTTAGCACAGTGCCTGGCACATAGAAAGCTATCAATAAATGGTAGCTTTGTTATTCAATGTTTGTAGAATGAAAGCAATTTTGAGTGAATGAAGACTGCTAGTGGAAGAGCATGAACAGGAGGGCTAAAGCTAAGAAGATCTTTATAAATAAGTATAAAATAAAATGTAGACCATGGTCAAGGTGCCTCAGTCTAAGGTTTTTGAGAAATATTTCTAGAATATTTAGGTGAAAATGGAAGTTCAGACTCAGATGGTATTTAGGGAGCATCACTTGAGTTTCCTTGAGCATGGCAGGAACTGCGCTACCTGTGTCCACATCTACAATTTCATTAAAAAGATCATAGTAACCCAATTGGATGGGGATCACTATAGTCCAATTTATAAATCTGATAGATGACAGAGTTGGGGATTGAACCCAGTCTTTAACTTGGAAGATGTGAAGGTGTATTCCTTTCTACAGTAGACCAGTTTCACACCAATCTTTCAGGATGAATGTCATATCATGGATTTAGCCAGAACCTGTGGTGTCTTCACTCTGTTCTGAGTTCTTCTATTAACAACTTACCCCTTAGGTTTTCTCACTCATCAAGTAGAAAAAAAAAGAGTGATGTTGTCTGCCTGCTGCCCAGAACTCTTCAGAGAACTGTACAAAAATAATAAAGCATTTATAAAGGTAAAGACAAAAACTTAATATATATTTTTTTTAAGTAGAGGTAATGATGCATGTGCCTTATGATTTTTAAAGAAGTATTGCAAGGCAATGTTTGTAATCACCTTATTCCCCAACTCAAAGCATATTGTGCATACAAATTTAAGGCTTCTTAGCACCTGCCATTCATTTTCAATAAGTTAAATGCTCATGAACAATCAATGAATTTTTATATAGGCTTTGCAATTGCTAGAGGGCATTAGTACCCATTTTCTATTTGTAATTCATAAAATCTTGTGAAATCATTGTAATTACTTCTATGAGCAAGTGAGGAAATCAAGACAGAGAGAGGTAAAATGACTTTACCAAAGTCCCAGGTTAAGCGACCTTCAGGGTTCAGTTACAGCTTTTCCAGCTCTTGACGTGACAAGTGCCATCTTCACTGTGCTGCCCCATCAGCCTCTGTTAGGTTCAAGAGTCTTAATTAGGATAATTATTGGTAATGTCTTTTTACATGATTTCATTTGCTATATTGTCCCCTAGCATAGATTCTGAATGCAGATATGAGGACCAATGGCTTCTTTTTATTTGTTGAAAAAAATATTTAAAGAAAATAGGCTATAAATTTCTTAAGGGCATATTGATCTCAATACATAATGAAATTATAGGGCTTTGCAAAGATATGATTATGGTAAGTGGACTATGAAGGATTTAGAAAACTTAATCAATGGTGATAGTAACTTAGTTGCTAGGATAATTCTTTGCTTATTGGGAATTAGGAGAAGTTGTTCTGAACACAAAGTAAGAAGTGGGCACTGGAAGATCTTTAGCTTCCCTCACTTTCTCACCCTGCTCTGTGCCCTGGGAAGCTGACTCCAAAGCATGGCTTCAACCTCACTCCCTCTCCCTCCTGCTGAGGTTGGATTTAGCCAATGGAAGTACCCGCACGAGATGGTGAGGGAGAGGGGATAGAATCTGAGGTCTTTATTCCCCTAGGCTCTAGTTGATAGTGGGGTGTTCTTGCTTAAGGCTACCTCTCCTATGGGGTCCTTCCCTACAGCTATAGGTCAGCTATAGCTCTCTTTCTAGGTCCAATAACTATTTTCTCACTGCTTCCCCTTTAGGCCTAACGAGATACCACTCCTGTACCTGTTGTCACTAGTCCAGAATGTTTTATCATTCTTTGCTGGCTTTCCTTAACCCTGACTATACATTTTTAGTAGTTATGGCATTAAGCATTTCTCCATTCCCCCTGTTGAGCACAGCAGCTGCCTCCTGCTAGGAATAAGTGATGATGATTTACAGGAGATGTGAGACTGCCTTGTCTCAATTATATATGCTTTGACCTCAAAAAGCACCCCCCCACACCCAATTAAGGTGAACGGACAATGTGAATTAGAAGCACATGACAAATAGTAGAGCTTGATCCATTCATTTGAATGCATCCATGATGGACTGAAGTGTCTACATGAGGCAAAGCTTTCGTCAACCAGGCTCAGTTAAAATGACAGCAGGAAGAATGTCCACAAGGACTTTAGCTCCCAAGCTGCTCATATCTGTCAGTGACTATCAACTATCTTGGGACCCAGCGCTCTTCAGTCTAAAAGCACAGGAAGTTAGAGGAAATTATAAATAATCCTTGAAAGTAGAAAGGCAGCCAAGGATTTGGTTACATAACAATTGAAAACAGAGTCAGGGATAACATTCATGGCTACTCCTATTTTACAAATCTTTATTTTTTACATATATTCTCGGCTATATATTATTTTATATGTAATAAAATACTTTTTGTTATGATTTCAATAAATACTAGAGAGATTAAAAAAAAACCCATCCATTAGTTAGCTTCTATAGTGCTTTAGTAATATGTCAACTGGGCCAGGAGGAACTGCATTTTCCAGAATCCTCTTTGCTGTATGTTTCAGGTAAGGGCCACAAGAGAGATTCTTGTGTGAGATTTGGAGGCAAGTTGATCATTCATTTTAGTTTGCCTGGACAAAACGATTTCCCTGGACATGAGACTATCAGTGCTAAAACCAGGTCAGTCTCAGGCAAACAGGAACTGTTGGTAAACCTGTTGGAGAGTGAAAATGAAGCAGCAGCTCACACAGGTAGTCACTTACCTGCTGGCTCACCTTCATGGCATGGGGCAGCGGTGTGGGACTGTGACTACCTCCTTCTGCTACTCCATCTCCTCCTGCTCCACCTCCTCCTGCTGCTCTACATCCTCCTGCTGGCTCCTTCAGCTTCTCCAACCCCTGGGCCAGGCATGCCTTTAGTTCCCCGAGAGAGGGTGTCTGCCTCTCCTCCGGACACTCACAACATCAAGATCTGCCAGTTCACTCTGCGCGGGTCCTGCACATCCTTGCTCTGGCCCACTTTACACACACTTTCTCTTCCTGAAGGAACTGCCTGCTCTGTGCAACTCAGGCTTCAAAATTAGATGCCAAAACAGCAGCATTACCAGAACACCATGTCAAATTTTTACAGTAAATCCATCTCTCTCTCTCTCTCTCTCTCTCTCTCTCTCTTTCTGTCTAGGCATCATACACATATCTTTGGGTTTTGCTTCTCTGACTGAACCCTGATTCCAGTTTCATTTCCTAAGTTTGAGGAATTCATAAGTTCACTTAGGAAAAAGCCTTACAGTTGGGCCCTCACAGCCATAGAACAAGAATCATTTCTCACCTTTTGGCCACTGCAGAGACATGCTTTGGCCTGAAAAGCAGTTGTCTACCAGACATTTACAATAACGTCATAGCAGGTGATTCTAGGAGGGCAAAGAGGTAGAATCCAGAATAACTGACTCTGCTGATGAAAATGTGGTGTTTCCAAAATATCTACAGACCTAAATCTTCATTGTGAATAGCAAGATCCCTTAAGCGCTTGCCTGTCTCTGTCTGTGCACTTTATCCCTCACCACTTTTGTTCTCACTTTATGCTCCAGTGACACAGAAGGAATTGCTAATCCTTCTATGTCTGTGACTAACTCTCTGGGTGATCTTAGGCAACAAGCAAACACCAAACAAAAACCCCTCTAGCCTTGAGTTGCAGTATCTGTTATAAAATAAATCATACAAATCACATATAACTCAGGCCTTCTGTCTTCTTGTGTTATTTTCTTCTGCCCTGACTACCTGCAAAACTCCTTAATGCCTATGAATTCACCTCCTCTGTTAAGTCCCTTTGATGTTTTCAGGCACATTCAGGGGCAGATTTTTCTAAGCTACCTCAGAAGAATTCCTATTTTTTCTTCTATCATTAGTACTAGTTAACAAGAATAATAATAATAGTATTAATACAATTATACTACAGAGCTATAATAACTAAAACAGCATGGGACTGGGATAAAAACAGACACAGAGACCAATGGCATCAAATAGAGAATCTAGAAAAAACTCCATACATCTAAGTAAACCCTTTTCCAACAAAGGTGCCAAGAACATACATTGGAAAAATTGCAGTCTCCTCAATAAATGGTAATGGGAAAACTGGATATCTTTATGCTGAAGAATGAAACTAAATTCTTATCTCACACCATATAAAAAATAAAATCAAAATGGGTTAAACACTTAAATCTAATACCTCAAACTATAAAACTACTAAGAGAAAACACTGAAGAAACTCTCCAGGACATTGGACTTGGTGAAGATTTCTTGAATAATACCCCACAAATACAGGCAGCCAAAGCAAAATGGACAAATGGGATTACAAATTGAAAATCTTCTGCAAAGCAAAGGAAACAATCAACAAAGTGAAGACATAACTGGCAGAATGGGAAAATATATTTGCAAACTACACATCTGACCAAAGATAAATTACCAGAATATATGAGGAGCTCAAATAACTCTATAGGAAAAAATGTAATCCAATTAAAAATGGGCATAATACCTGAAGAGATATTTCTCAAAAGAAGCTATAAAATGGCAAACAGGTATATCAAAAGGTGTTCAACATAATTGATCATCATAGAAATGCAAATCAAACGTACAATGAGATATTGTCTCACTCCAGTTAAAACAGCTTTTATCCAAAAGACAGGCAATAAGTAAATGTTGATGAGGATATGGAGAAAAGGGAACCCTCTTACACTGTTATTGGGAATGTATTTAGTATAACACTATGGAGAACAGTTTGTAGGTTCCTGAAAAGACTGAAAATAGAGCTACCATATGATCTAAGAGTTCCACTGCTGGGTATCTACCCAAAAGAAAGGAAATCAGTGTATCAGAAGGATATCTGCATTCTCATGTTTATTGCAGCACTATTCACAATAGCCAAGATTTGGAAGCAAACTAAGTGTCCATCAACATATGAATGGATAAAGAAACGTGGTGCATATATACAATGGAGCACTATCCAGCCATTGAAAATAATGAGATTCTGTCGTTTGCGACAACATAGATGGAACTGGAAGTCACTATGTTAAGTAAAATTGGCTTATTTTCTGTCCTGGCTTGGACAGAAAGAACAGCTTCACGTGCTCTCACTTATTTGTGGAAGTTAAAAATGAAAACCATTGAACTCATGGAAAAAGAGAGTAGAATGATGATTACCAGAGGCTGGGAAGGGTAGTGGGAAGGAAGTGTGGGTGTTTACTGGGTACAAAAAACCAGAATGTATAATATCTAGTATCTAGTATTTGATTGGACCACAAGGCAATCATATTCAATAATAATTTAATTGTACACCTAAAAATAACTAAAAGAGTATAACTGGATTGTTTGTAATACAAAGGATAAATGTTTGATGGGATGGATACCTCATTTACTCTGATGTGTTTATTACGTATATTTTATATTCCTGTATCAAAATATCTCATGTACCCCATATACATGTATGTGTGCATATATCTATATCTATATCCATATCTACTGGGTACCCACAAAAATAATACAAAATTAAAGAGTAAACAAAAAGTCCCAAAATATCTTATGTTCTTCACAAATATATATACTTATTCTGTACCCACAAAATTTAAGAATAAACAATTTTTAAAAAAGAATAGTAACAATAATAAAGTAGGACAAGTAATTACTATTTATTTTTAGGAACTGGGATAAACTCCTTACCCATATTATCTCATCCAAATCCCCACAAGTCCTAAGGCATGTAGGGTGGTCACCAACATTTTACAGATAAGGAGTATTGAGGCTCAGACAAGTTAACTAATGTGTCTAAGGCCTCAGAGGCTAGTAAGTGCATGCCTGGGATTTGAATACATTCTGACTTCAGAGCTCCAGGTGACACCTCGGCAATCAATTGTGGGTTATGTTGGTCACACTATATTGTAGTTGTCTGTTTACGTATCTTCACCTCATCTAGTTGGTAAGTTTCTAGAAGGTGAGGCAGGAACATGAATATCTAGTTTTGTTTCTCCAGCCTTTAATATTGTGCTTGGCATGGGTAAGTGCTGAATAAAATTTTGCAGAGAAATACATGGATACAAAGATGGGTGGATAGACAACAGGAAGTGGCCTGAGAGATCTTCTTGTCCCTCTTGATGTGCCCAAGGTAATCCAGCTTGGCAGGGCCGGCCTGAGAAGCCACATTTCTGGCTTCCATTTCTGGGTCTTTGACATCAGAGTGCAGCCTGGCATCCCTCAGCAAAGCAGGAAACACACGAAGTCTGTAGACAACACAACATCTGAAGACTGAAAATTTCAAAAAAAAAAAAAAAAAGGTGGGGGTGGGTATTCTGGTACTTTTCCATTTCCATTTAATATTTTAAGGCACAAACAATTTCTATTCTTACACATAATGCAAAAATATATGCTGACTTTGATAATTAAGCTACTGCTTTTAGCTGTGTGCTATATAAAAATACAAGAAGAAACACACATGCTGGGATTTTCCATTTTTCCTTCATTGTTGTGTCTTACTGAAACTTGGAAATCAAATTATCTGCCTTTTCTATCAAACAGCAAAACATTTGTCCAATTAATCTCTGCCTTAAATTTTGTTTTTCTTAGTCTAAATCCATGTATTATGCATCATTCAAATCCTGAAAATGCAATAAAAGTAGAGACTAAAGTGTATTTCAACCCCCATTGATCAACATAATGATTCTAAATGTATTGAATATAAAATAAATGTACTAATTTTGCTTACTTTTCATTTTTTACTTACAAATAGAGAAAAGCCACAGTGCCTCAAGGGAACTGAAACTTTGCAGTTTTCTGCACTTGAAACATATAATGAGTTTCAGCCAACGATTCCACACTGCCTGGCTAGGAAAACCACTCAGTCCTTGTCCTCTGTGTCTGGATTTGCAAGTAACCATGTCAGTACCAGGGACCCAGGCCCAGCCAATTAAGTGCAGTGATAGAGAGCCTGTGTCTCTTGGTTTGCTCCCCAAACATATTATTTTTACCACTATCTTTGATGTTACAGAAAACACCTCATTAACCAACTGTTGGATGGATTGCTGGGCATGCAATTTGTTAGAAAAGAATGCTGTACTTGGAGTTATAACACTTGTGTTCTAGAATTTGCTCTGCTACTAAATAACTGTGTGACATTGAAAAAGTCATTTATTTTTACAGTAACCTCATGTTTGCTCTCACAATAAAAGTGCATAGAGATATTAAAACTTTAGAAAAATAGAGTTTGTTTCTTTTTAAATCAAGGGAAGTAGGCTACCCAAGTATTTCTCACACTTTTGGGGTCCACAAATCTACTGGGATTGGGAGACATATTCTTGGGGTCATCGACTATTTTGTGAGAAATTTTAATTTTTTGTTTTTATTTAGATGAATATGGAAAGTTAAAAGTGATAGCTTAGTCATTTCCATGACTAATCACCAAATTCTTCCTATAATTCAGTCCCAGCATTGGCATTTGTATTAACTACCTCAAGTGTAAACCTTAACTGTGAAAGTTTAAATTTTATTGTTATATTTCTCTTAGGGATCCACAAGAGATCTTACATTTGAGAATCAATGAATTAGTAAGCATGTCTTACTCTAAGGTTTGGTGATTTTCTAAGATAATTGAGAATGGCTGATTTCATTCATTTATGTTTATCCCATGTTTCATTGCATACCCATAGCAACCCAGAGACTATTCTAGCCACCAAGGTAACCACAGTGAAGGAGGGTCTACCTAAGTTTCTGGAATCCCACAACTTGCTTGGGGAGATACACCTATCCGTAGAGAGTTATTGGACATGTGATTTTAAATTTAAAGCACCCTTAAACTACAATATGATAAATCAATCTGTATACCTAGCATCACTTAGACTGTAATTAACCTTTGGCCCATTCATTCTAAATTCACAGTGATCTATTCAGGGTCTGAGTGACTTGAGCAATTTCCTTATCCACATTCAAAGATTGTCATGAGAATGAAATTAGATATTCTGGGTACAGTGGTCTTGAAAACAATAGGTTTTATATTTCCTCGAAGGCAGGAACAACTTGCAGCAACTATGTTTATTTATTAGGTTATCTTTTTATAAAAGGACTTAAGGTCATTTATAACCAAAGCCATGTACCAATATAGAATTTTAAAAACACGAAAGGAAAAAAGAAGGAGGAGCATTTGTCCAGTCCATTAGTAAATTAGGATGTAATGTATTGTAAAGTGCCTTAACCTTGGAGACCTACAACTTGGGTTTAATCCCAGCTTCAGTACTTCCACCTTGATGACTTAAAGCATGCTTCCTCACCTCTCTAAGCCTCAAGTTTTTTTTTTGTTTGTTTGTTTTTTTTACCTGAAAATTAATCTAAATATTTCTACTTGGGAACCTATGAGGATAAAATGATACACACACACACACACACACACACACACATATATATATATATGTGTATATATATATATATATATATATATATATATATAACCTCAAAGAGAGACTTCTGTTTTCTGGTTTCATCTGTAAAGAGTTTGGAAATTGCCAACCCATTTTAACAATGAGTAAAAAGTTGAACAGAATGAAAATGCAACAACTCTTCTCAGATCTGTAAGACACGTGAGAATACAGGAAAAACCACTGCCCCCAAGATTGGAGGAACAGACTGGTGGATACAGGGAGTCACCACTTACTGGAGCAGAGACTCACGAGCAGAAACCTCTGCAGGAATCAGTGCTGGGGTAGGAAGACCTGGACCTTAATTGATGAATTGCCAGAGGCTCATTGTGGACAAGTCTAAGAGTTAAAATCTCCAAGAGGGCTCAGTCATAGAGGGATTCCACACCTTTGTAAGTTTTTACATCCAGGAACTTTCATAGGTTCTCACAGTAAACATCAGAGAAAAATTCGTTTGTGCTTCCAGCAGAGGGAGAGGAAAAGGAACCATTTGGAAACATGTCACTGCACTCTGTTCTTAATGAAGCCTGCCCGAAGGAGAAACTAGTTAACTAGTGCCTACCCTGACCTAGGTGAAGAGAAATACCCAACTCTAACCCACTGTAACCATCTTATCCCTTCTGCGGAGGAGAACATAAGTGAATAGTATTGTTAAGCTCACAGTCTGGAGATATAGGCTCACTAACAGTCTGAGACCTTATCATAGGATTATACACTCCCCTTTCCCCCATACTTTACCACCACTTTACTACAGACCTACTTACAGCAATTCCTTGTACCCAATACAACATGTCCACGTGTAAGGAACAAATTACAAGGCATACTAAAAGGTAAAAGCACAATTTGAAGAGAGACAGTAAGCTTAAAACAGTGATGCATAATATGCAGAGGGCTCTGATTGCTAAAGCAGACAGCATGCAAGAACAAGTGAACAATCTTAGCAGAGAGACAAATCTCCTAGGACGGAAACAAAAGAAATGCTAATGATCAAAAATACTCATGCAAAAATGAAAGATGCCTTTGATTGGCTCATTAATCAACTGGACATAGCTGAGGAAAGAATCTCTCAGCTTGAAAATGCCTCAATAGAAACCTCCAAAATGAAAAAGCAGAGAACAAAGACTGAAATAACAAAACCAAAAAACAAAAAACAAAATATCTAAGGAATGTGAGACAACTACAGAAAAGTAGCATCCGAGTAATAGACATGCCAGAAGGAAGAGAAAGACAAGAAGAAACAAAAGAAAAATTATTTGAAAAGTTGATGATTCAGAATTATCCTCAAATAGGTGTCAAACACCAAACCACAGATTCTGGAAGCTCAGAGAGCACCAAGCAGTATCAATGTCAAAAAAAAACCCTACATATTATTTATAGACATATTTTGAAAACACAGAAAAATCAAAGATAAAGTCCGGAAAGGAGCCAGAGAAAAAACATTGTACTTAGAGAGGAAAAAGGATAAGAATTACATCTGGCTTCTCAGAAACTATGCAAGCAAGAAGAGGATGGAGTGAAACATTGAAAGTGTTAAGAGACGAAAGCCGCCAACCAAGAATTATGTACCCTTTGAATTGATGTTTCAAAAGTGTAAAAGAAATACAGACTTTCTAAATTGAAAATTGAAGACATTTCTTTCCAGTAGACCTGCTTTGCAAGAAAAAAAAAACGTTCTTTAGAGAAAAGGAAAATAATATAGGTTACAAACTTGGATCTAGATAAAGAAAAAAGAGCATCAAAAAAAGCATAAGTGAAGGTAAAATAAAAACTGTAATTATTTTTATTCTTAATTGTTCTAACAGAAAATAATTTGTTCAAAATAATATGTGTGCCCATATACACACATATATAGACATGTATGTGTGCTTAGATATAAGTTAAATGAATGACAGCAATGGTCCATGGATGGGAGGAAATAATTAGGATTATTTTGTTATCATAAGGCACTCACACTTTCCATGAAGAGGTATAGGGCTATTAGAAAGTGAACTAGGATTAGTTGTAAATGTATATCACAAACTCTAAGGCAACCACTAAAACAAGTGAAGAAAAATATAGCTGATGTGCTAAGAAATGAGAGAAAATTGGAATCATATAAAATGCACAATTACAACCACAAAAGGCAGGAAACTGCAGTGCAAAACTTTCACAAATAACGTTTGTCTTTTTATTGTTCCTGGCCTTAGAGATTGTACTTTTCTGGGTTGACCCTTTGCATCCTATCTTGCTCATACTCTTCACTTGGATCCATAGACCTCTGCTAGTCCAGAACCCTTCATGGGCTTGCTCCAATCTCTGCTAGATAAGATGAAATACTTAGAATTATGAAGGGGTAAGAATGAATCAGTGAGTGAAGTAATAAAGGAATACACATATGAATGTCTTTATTTTACACATGGGAAAATGATGCATCCTTGGTGTTTGTGTCAGACGGTGGTCAGACAAGGATTCAATCCAGAGACTCCGCTACCCTTTCCCCTGGTCCTAGCCTCCTTTCCTTCCCCCAGCCTCCGAGGGTCTCACAGAACTTCTCTGACCTAGAGACTATGCCTGCTCTACTCTCTTGACCGCCGAAACCCTCTCTAAGCATGGAGCGTATCTCCTGCTCACATTGGCTTTGGAATGTGACATATTTCCCCAAGTTTCCCACTTCCTTCTCTATCTGCTACTATTTTCAAAACCAAGGTAAGAGATTACTTTTGATGAAAGGCTCTCTGTAATAATCCATATGTGTAAAAATACAAGATCAACGGCACGCTTCCTATCCCTTTAGGAGTGTGGGTAAAAATTCTTGAATCTCACAGAGTTCTCATCATTGTTGTCCCTGGATGATATTCCCGGCTTTCCCTTTTATACTTTCTAGAGTTTCCATTGGAATTTTCTTCTTATATGCTAGAATAAATGTATTCATAAGCCTTCTCCCTTCTCTAGGTTGTGGTGAACATTTCTGCCATGACATTTGCTTAGAAGGTAAAATGCTAGCTAAATAGCTGGGCATTTTCTGTGTGCCTGTCTACTTTAGAAATAATTCCATATATTCTTTAAAAAATATAAGCCTAGTAGAGTAAGACTTGATTTAATGCCAATCAGTTTTAGCTGATACATTTCTTTTAACTAATATTTTTGTTTCTTTCTCATAAGCCAGCATGGAGGAGTAAAAAATGTTTGCATAATTATGTGGCAAACCAAGGCTGAGCCCAAAGGAGATATTTAAACATCCTATTTAGCCCACTCAGTCTCTGACTGTTTGGCTAAGGTAATTCTTAGGCTTATAGACTCTATCCAGGCTTTGCTTGCAGCTTAGAGGAAATTTGGTTGTATGAAGTGTGTGGCCATATGACCTTGTGGTTGTTTAGGAAAGGAGTCATACAATGTCCTCTAGGCTTTACTACCTGTGGTAGACAGAATGCCTCCCCGAATATGTCCATGCTCTGATCCCTGAATCCTGTGAATATGTCACAATACATGACAAAGCGACTTTGCTGTTGTAATCAAGGTTATGCACCACACAGCAGGGAGATTGTTCTGGATTATTTGGGGAAACTCAACCTAATCACATGAGCACCAAAATGCAGAGCATTTTTTCCAGTTGTAATATAAGAGATGTATAAGAAGTCAGAGGAATTCAAAGCCTGAGAAGGACTCAACCCCCATTGCTGGAGGAGGGCACATGGAAGGTATGAGAAGGGATGCAGGCAACTTCTGGGAGCAAAGACTGGCCTTGGCTGGCAGCCAGCAGGGAAATGGGGACCTCAGTCCTGAAACCCCAAGGAACTGAATTGGGCCAATAACCTGAATAAGATTGGAAGTAGATTGATCATCAGAGTCTCCAGGAAGGGAAACAGCCATGTTGACATGTTGATTTCCACCTTTTGAGACCCTAAGCAGAAGTCTTAGCTCGGCCATGAGGTATCCAGACCTCTAAAGAGCTGTGAAATCATAAGTGGATGTTGTTTTAGACACTGCATTTATGATAATTTGTTATGGCAGTAATAGAAAACCAGCATGCTTTCTTGCAATAGGACAATTTGCTCCAATATCTGCAGGCTACTGTACCAGTTTCCATGTGCCCCCCACCCCCCGCATCCCACTGCCCACATAGAAGCTGGTGATCATGGCTATTTTCTCTTGGCCATGCAAACAATCCTAACCTTCCTTGAGGATATTGAAGGCTCTGCATCAATAGGTAGGAAGTCAGTTCAAGAAAGTACCAAAGAGAAAAAACACCTTTATGTTTCAGAAGATAGAGCTCCACAACCCACCTAATTGCCATATGTATATGAGGGGCCAGGAAAAAGTAGTAGCAGGAACATTTAAGAAGAAAATATATGTGTGTGTGTGTGTGTGTGTGTGCATTTCCATGCATGTGTATTTGTGTTGGGACCACAGAAGGCATGCTGAGATGTTAAGGAAAGCTCTCTAATGGAATTGACTTCTAAGATGAGACCTAAATCTTGAGACCTAAAAATAGAGAGCTGGGGAAGAGAATTCCCAGCAGAAAGAATGGCATGGCAAAGCCTGGAAGGGAGAGTGAGACGTGGCTGAGGACTGGAGCAAGGTGGAAGTGACTGGGCACTGAGGGCCGCCAGAGCCTTCAGACTTTATCAGAAGAAGAATACGACACCAGCTGAGCATTTTGTGATTGGAGCAAAGTGATCAGGCGTGTGTTTTAGAACGATTATTCTGATGACAAAGACAGGCTACAGAAGAGAGAGAGTGAGTGAAATGAGGAAGGATCATCATCTTAGAGGATGTTTAAAGAAGGAGGGTTTGTCTCCAAAAGGTGTTATTACAACTGGGAAAGCTCCATTACTGTCATCATTACGGGCACTCAGGCCCCATCTTCCTACAGGAGAGGTGGTGTGGGATGAATTGCTTTGGCTAAAGCTCATGTCAAAACTTGAGCAGCAGCAGGTGTTCATTTTGTTTTCTTTTCTCCAAGATAAAGAGAAGGAAAATCGGAAGAGAAAAAACAAGAAAACAGATCTTGAATCACCCTCCATCTCCTCACCCCAAAGGGATGCTTTTCATTCTTGTAGATTCATTTCTTGGCTTATCCAACTGCCTAAATTAATTGTATGCTCTTACAGTCATACTGTATGCAATTTTCCATCTCACTTTGGGAACACAACATGTTAACTTTTTCATGTTGCTGTAGCACCATTGAAAGATGGTTTCTAATGCCTACCTAATATTCCCCTGGGTAGATGCTCAATTGTTTTAATAAATTGTTCTCTTTCTGTTGGACATTATGTTCCTCCCAGAGTTTTTGCTCTTCTTTATAAATAACACCTTCAGGACATAGCATGTACTATTTTGGGGGCTATTTCTTTAGACTAGATTTCTTCCAGTGTTATTCCTGGGTTGCAAACTAGAAATGTTTTTAGCTCCAGCTGCCTATTGCTAAATTGCCTAGAAGAGACTTACTGCAAAAGTCACTCTCGTGGTCCATCACTGGGGATCACAGGGGAATCAGGAAAATGGATTAACTGTTACTGAGCACCCACCATCTACCAGGCTTTGTGGTCCTTACTTCACTGCATGGTTACAAAAACACCCTGAGTTTTAGTTTGTTTGTTTGTTTGTTTGTTTGTTTGAGGTTTTACTTCATGCAGGAAACTTTAAGTGTTTTAAGTTCTTTAGCTCATGTAATCATCAAAGGAGCTGAATGAAGAAGATGCTCAGTTTTTCCTACAGATTAGGAAAACTGAGGTATCAAGAAGTTAAATAACTTCTCAAATCAAGTACTTAAAAAATAGCAGGGCTTACATTTGAACTCGGATCTAGCTGACTTCATAGTCCTCAATCTTCACCACTACACTGCTAAGCAATATATCCTCCCTTCTTGTTTATCATGAGGCTCATATTTGCGGAAGAGTCAAGAGATATCAGCAGTAAAAATATCCTAAAAATTGAAGAGTGGAGGATGTGGTAAGTAAGAGCCCTAAGCACCAGTTACCACTCTTTTTGTCAAGTCACAATTCCTATCTGTTGCCCTGCCTGGATTAATAGATATCAGGGTCACTGTCTGTTGTTTATAAAATCTATCCAAAAAGTAAATTTCGTGGGAGGTCCATACATCTGGACTGGGAACAATGTCAACAGCATCTGTCTGAAAGAGGCCTCCCTGTAAACCCTGGCAGACTGGCTTCTGTGGATTAGTGCAGATGACTGGGCACAAGGACATCTATTAGCGCTGGGAATCTTCAGCCTGAGAGGCGGGTGGAGAGTCATGGTGAGTCTGTGGAGGAAAAGGAACATGAACATTTTTAGCTTGGGGTGGGAATGGTGTGAAAATGGCAAGTGCACATAATTACATTGTGACTGGAGTTTGCACTGAATTCAGGCTTTGGAGGATGCAAAGGGTGCTATGTAATCCATCTGCTGCTGTTTAGCTTGCCAGAAAAAAAGTATGCACAGAAGGCGAGAGAAGGGAAAACCACAGGGACTTGAGATAAATAACCTCCTGTTGCTGTTTTGCCTGATGTCATGACACTCTGGAAAAGACTAAGCTCTTGTCTTAGGAAAATATAATAAGTTTGTAATGATGAAAGCTTATTTACTTATATATCTGTCTAATTGCTTTGCTTGTATTAAAAGTTTGTCTCTCCAATATACTAGAGAGACAAAATCTTCTTCCTGCTTTAATCCAGTGCACTTCAACAAAGAGATTGAGCATCTATTCAGTCACTTTTGCTATGTGCTGGGGACCTGGGGATAAATACAACTGAGTGATAGGTGCAGTAATTTGAGTATGACCAGGGACCAGAGGGACAATTAACCCTTTCTAGGGCAGGAAAGGAAGAAAGAGATTAAGTAAACTCTCAACAAGGTTACAGAAATAGGCTTTGAAGCCTTCACAGAGACTTTCCAGGGAAGCAAGGAGACCACAACATTTCAGGCAGAAGAAATAGCCTACAGGAAGGCATGACTTGTTTGAAAAATTGCAAGCCCTTTGGGGTGTTACAGTCTAAAATGTGAAGCAGTGATAGTGGGAGTCTGGAAAAGACAAGAATGGGCAATGGGAGAGAAGATGGGCTGAGAAGAGGAATGGGAGATGAGTTGTTTTTGCAGGCAAGAGTCATGGTATGACTCTTAAAGAAGCTGTTTGACCACATAGCACCAACCACCCAGTACTAATAGTGCTGTGACCTAGAAGCAGCATGCACTAATCCATCAGGTTCAAGCCCAGAGACAGTACACTCTAGACACTTTGCCAATGCTAGGCAAATTATTTCACCTCTTCAAGCCTCATTTTTTTTTTTCGTCTTTTAGCTAACATCATTAGTATATATCTCACAGGGTTGTTCGGGAAGGCTAAAAAAAAAATCCAGTGGTATGAAAGGACCCAGTAACATTCCTGGCACGTAAATATTAATATCTTCCCTGGCATTCAGTGGATGCTCAGTAAATTTGAACTGAAAATAATTTCATTAGACAAATAGAAACAAATCCAAGATTATCATGATTATTAATAAATAATGGGAAAATATTATTGAAGAAGTATGTGTGCTATGGAAGGGAAGGGAATGGATAGCAGAGGGAGACAAGGCAGAAGAGTGGTGGGAAAGAGAGAGAAAGAAATGGAAGACACATTTTTCACGGAAAGTAATGTTGATTCAAAACAAAACAGAGCTTTACCTGGACTCTATGCAGAGAAACCTGGTTAATAGAGACCCAGTCGAACAGGTGTCCTTTGTGAAGCGACCCTCCTGGATGCCAGAGAACCACTCAGAGCCTCTGTCACAGGTTCCTGTGTTCATTCTTTTTCTCTGGCCCCCTGAGTCAGGGAGCAATAATTCTTTCTAAGCTGGGTCCTGAACGTTCAGTTAATTTAGATCTATTGAGTTTACAGGGATTACCTTGCTTCCTTTGTAGTAAATAAAGCCATAAACAGCTGGTGAAATTGATAAATGGCTCCAGGCGAGCTGCGGCATTTAATCAATGACAAAAGCTGTGCATTGGGTACAGTGTAGAAGAGAGAAGCCCAGGACCAGGACCACAGTCATGGGGCAGCACAGACAGCAGACTGAAAAGCAGCAGGAGCTTCAGCCAGTACCAGGTTCTACTTGCCCAGTATGGATCGTGGTCTCATGCATTCATTTTCTTTTCATTTGGCTTGGGATAATTATTTGAATTCCTGTTTGGAAAACAGATTACATAGAAGGCATGAAGGGAAATGCAAATAGATAAAATAAAAAAGCCATATTGAACCCCAAATAAATCACAGTAGTTTAATTTTTTCATGTATGTATCTTGTCACTGTTGGCATATATGTATAGTATGTATCATGTTTGCTTTTTCTTTTTCTTTTTTTTTGTTTTATTTGAGACCGAGTCTTGCTCTGTTACCAGGCTGGAGTGCAGTGGCATGATCTCAGTTCACTGCAACCTCCGACTCTCAGGTTGAAGTGATTCTCCTGCCTCAGCCTCCCTAGTAGCTGGGACTACAGGCATGTGCCACCATATCCAGCTAATATTTTTGTATTTTTAGTAGAGATGGGGTTTCACCCTGTTGGCCAGGCTGGTCTTGAACTCCTGACCTCAAGTGATCCACCGGCCCTGGCCTCCCAAAGTGCTATGATTATAGGTGTGAGCCACCGTGCCCAGACTATGTTTGCATTTTAATTTTGCTCCCTAACAACTCATTCTCCTCAAGTCATCAGAAAGATTGCTTTAACATGTAAATGTGGTCACACTCTGCACTGCTTATATCCTGCAGGAGCTTATTCGGGGTCTTCAGGAGAAAGTCTCAAATGCTCACCAGGCCCCTGCCTTGCACGGTCGGGCCATCCTCGTCTCTCTGACTTCCTCTTCCGGCAACCTCCAACTTACTAGATTCCTTCCACTTCCAGTTCTCAACCACCCACTGTGTTTTCTCTTCCTGCTCGACTTTAATCTGGCTTTATCCTCTGCCTCAAACATGTTTCACCTATTTATTGCTTGAAGAACACATTCTACATGTGTCAAAGTGTTCTTCCTTGCTCCAGTATAAACTAGATTCTTCTAATCAGGTTATATCTGAATATTTATACTTTTCTACTTCTGCTTCATTGCAATCATTACAGTTTGGGGATTTTTGTTTCATGACCTTCTTGCCCACAGACTGTAACTTGCTCATAGACTGTAAGTTTCTTGAAAGTGGAGAACATGTATATATTCACCACTGTATATGCAGTTTCTGGCTGAGTGCTCACACCTTTCTTGAATTTTTACTGATGACTGAATTTAACTATAAAGATACCATTTTATGATCTGCCCTTTTCAGTTAACATTACATCATAAACAATGATGTTTTTGATTAGTTGCTCACTATTCCATCAAATAGACATCTTATTGCACTCTGTCATCCCCTTCTAGTTGGGTAATTGAGCATAGTCCAGTGTTGTGGTTTTTTTTTTCTTGTGCTTATAAATAATGCTTACTTTACCATGGCTGATACATTTAAAAATTATTTCCAGGAAAATGAATTAAGTTCAATGAAGTATTTTTTTTTCTCAAACAGAAACATAGTTATTAAAGTACTTGTCACAGAGCATACTGAGAATTCCTACTTGGAGGACACACAAGTGAGATCTGAGTGGGGACGGTAAATTTGGGAAAATGGCAGGAGGGACACCAGGTAGAATAACTCTCTCAACCCAGTTTCCTAAATCCAATGAGTTGGGACAAATTCAAACTCTGAATGAATGGTGAAAGCCGCTATAGATATTATATAAATAAAAAGCTTTGACTGTGTTCCAATAAAAGTTTATTTACCAAAACAAAGGCAGGCTGGATGTAGCCTTAGGGCCGTAGTTTGCCAGCCCCTCATCAAGAGAATGAAATTATATGCTATTTGTAAAATTCAATGCCTAGTACATAGAAAACAGCTAATAAAATAATAGCTATCATTGAGATTATGATGATAATCATTATGATTGGCATCTGTCAGTCTATTGAACTTGGCCATCTGCCATTATCCTGAAGCATTTTGGATGCTGACTTCTGTAATAAACTCTAGAGGTTCTTCCAACCAGCAGTTTTGCAGAGATTAATATATCTCTCAATGAAACGTAGTAACTTCCATCTCTTTTGGTATATTCCAATATTATGCAAGAATTCCTAGGATCTTCTGCAATTTTCAACCTTTTCATTTGGACACAGTAGTTTATTTATTATTATTATTATTATTATTATTTATTAAACTTTAAGTTCTAGGGTACATGTGCCCAACGTGCAGGTTTGTTACATACGTATACATGTGCCATGTTGGTGTGCTGCACCCATTAACTCGTCATTTACATTAGGTATATCTCCTAATGCTATCCCTTCCCCCTACCCCCTCCCCACAATAGGCCCCGGTGCATGATGTTCCCCTTCCTGTGTCCAAGTGATCTCATTGTTCATTTCCCACCTATGAGTGAGAACATGCGGTGTTTGGTTTTCTGTTCTTGTGATAGTTTGCTGAGAATGATGGTTTCCAGCTGCATCCATGTCCCTACAAAGGACACGAACTCATCCTTTTTTATGGCTGCATAGTGTATGTGCCACGTTTTCTTAATCCAGTCTGTCACTGATGGACATTTGGGTTGATTCCAAGTCTTTGCTATTGGGACACAGTAGTTTAACGCATATAATTACTTCTCATTGGATTCACAATTGATGTGCCACAGTGCTATTAGAGGCATCATCAATAATCACTCTAGCTCAATACCATCTCCTGCTTAAGCCTTCTGATCAGTTGAGATTTGCCCACATATTAGATAACACCCAACAAATGAAGTCTGTGGCTTAGCACTCAGCCTGTGATGACTGCTGTATTTTCCATATGCTGCAGTGGAAAATTGTTGGCCACATACACCAGGCGTTGCAACTCTCAGCACCGTGTAGAAGCAGGTGGGTTGATGCCTACCTTCTGTATCCTTGTGGTCTGGAAGCAGAGAATAACTTGGGCTGATGGGAGAGGACAAGACCACAGTTATATTTAACTACGTATCTAACTCAGCACCCCCAGATAAGGCATATTAAGGGTCATCTGGGGGTAATTTCAAATCCCTTTGTAAAGCACCAAGATATTCTGACTCAGAAAATTTGTTGCCAAAGAAAAGGAGCCCTGGCTCCATCAGCTTCATCTCATGCTCCAGCAACTTCCTTGCACAGGGGCTAAGAAGGTGGCTCCTTAGCGTTTTCCTTTATTCCAGCTCTGCCATCCTCTTACCTTTCTTTTTTCCAACTATTATTTTTTAAACATTATCCACAGAAAACTGGTGCAAGACAGAGGAAAGAGGTTGAGGTCCTGATTCTAACCAGTCCTGTGGCCTGGTTAACCAGCTATAGGTCTTTATTTAAAAAAAAAATTTGTATTACATGTTTTTAATGTCTACTACTTAATGTTTCGATATACATCTACACAGTGAAACAAACATATTCATCGCCTTCCATTGCTACCTTTTTAATTTTTGTGCTAAGAGAACTTAAAAACTGCTCTCTTAGCAAATTTTCAGTATATAATTTTATTTATTTATTTATTTTTGAGATGGAGTCTCACTCTGCGGCCCAGGCTGGAGTGCAGTGGTGCGATCTCCACTCACTGCAAGCTCCGCCTCCTGGGTTCACGCCATTCTCCTGCCTCAGCCTCCTGAGTAGCTGAGACTACAGGTGCCCGCCACCATGCCTGGCTAATTTTTTTGTATTTTTAGTAGAGATGGAGTTTCACTGTGTTAGCCAGGATGGTCTCAATCTTCTGACCTCGTGATCCACCCACCTTGGCCTCCCAAAGTGCTGGGATTACAGGCGTGAGCCATGGCTCCTGGCCACAATCTTGTTAATTATAGTTCTCTGGCTGTAGGTTGGCTCTCTAAGGCTATTCATCCAACCAAATTGCACATGTGTACACTTTGGCCAACTTTTCCCCATTCCGCCTTCTCCCTGCGACTGGTGACCACTGTTCTACATTCTGTTTCTATTTATTTGACTTTCTTTTTTTTCAATTTGGTGTATAAGTGAGATCTTACAGTGCTTTTCTTTCTGTGTCTGACTTATTTCACTGAGTTTAATGTCTTCTGAGTTCATCCATGTTGTCAAAAATGGCAGTATCTCCTCTTTTTTAAGGCTGAATAATATTCCTGTGTGTGTGTGTGTGTGTGTGTGTGTGTGTGTGTGTGTGTGTGTGTATCTCAGAATTCTTTTTTACCTTCATCTGTTGATGGACACATAAGTTATTTTCATATTTTGGTTATTGTGAGTCGTGCTACAAGGAGTTTGGGAGTGCAATTATTTCTGTGCAGATGTAGTTCATTTCAATACTTTTGGACCCAGAAGTGAAATTTACTAGATCATGTGGTAGTTCTACTTTTAGTGTTTTGAGATACCTCTATACTCTTTTCTATAGCCAATTCATTCTTTGTATGAGACATTTTCTTTTTTTGTTGTTGTTGACACGGGGTTTCACTCTGTCATCTAGGCTGGAGTACATTGGCATAATCACAGTTCACTGCAGCCTGTAGCTGCTGGGCTCAAGTGATCCTTCTGCTTCAGTCTTCTAAGTAGCTGGGACTATGGGTGCACATCACTATGCCTGGCTAACTTTTTAATTATTTGTAAAGACAGAGTCTCCCTATGTTGCCCAGGCTGGTCTTAAATTCCTGGGCTCAAGTGATCCTCCTGCTTCAACCTCCCAAAGTGCTGAGATTACAGGCATGAGCCACCATACCCAGCTGAGAAAGTTTATTATATAAATAGTTTTAATAAGTTAAATTATTCTAGAAAAGTAAATCGATTAATGCATCGAGTAACATGTTATTTCCTAAGTTCCTGGTATGATCGATCACCTTTGAGTTCTTAAGGCAGCAGTAAGGGGGAGGAAGACAGAAATTGATAGATGGCACCAAACTCCAGCCTTAACTTAGTGTCTGGCATTTAATTATTGGTTAAATGAGTAAGTAAATGGGACCCTACCAAGTACAAGTTCAAATCTGTCTGGTCTTAAAATAAATTCTGATTAAAACAGGAAAGACCTTCATATTGCCTGTGAGGCACTGATCATATGGTAGGTACTGTTCTGAACAAATTAACTTACTTTGCCATAGCTCATTTCCTATCACAAGTTTATTTCTATCATTCTAATTTTACAAATAAGAAAACTGCAACTGAGGCATGTTAAATAACTTCTCAAGGATGCACTACAGGAAATTAGCAGCAGACTTAAGATGAGACACAGAACTGTCTGACCCGGGGCTGTGGTCTTAGCCACTGTCTGGCAGTGCTGTCCTACTGGCTGGGGGCATGGAGAGTTTACCACACATCCTTCTGTGGGCCTGGTGGCCAGCTTGCCCTGAGGGCATTTGAATACCTTTCCTAAGCCCTGCCATGTGGCCTGGCTCCTGAATTGGTTGCTTGAGTTTCTCTGGTCCTCTACTGCATTTGAAATTTTCACTCTGAATTCAGTTAGCTGTCTGAAGTTTTGAAAAATCTGCATTTTGCCTGCTAGTCTTGTCTTTCTGGTCCCAGCTTTTGATCCCTGCATCACCTACCCCTGCAGGTCAGCTACCGAGAGATTGGTCAGCCAGAATTCATGAGCTTGGGAAGGAGCCCACCCCCTCCATCTGTTTCTCTCTTCTGCCCACTTAATCTGATTCCCCTTTCTCGCTCTCAGGGCCATGGTTAGGCCAGAGCCCCATACACTTTGGTGGTCACCTCTATCCTGGACTACTGTCCATCCAACTTAGAGAACATCTCTATAGGAAAGTTGGTCTCCTTGATTGACAATCTCCAATTGCATCCTTCTCTTTCTCTTTCCCAGTTCCTACAAACTTCACAGCTTCAATTGTCAGAATCATGAGAAAGGTTTTTGTATTTGTTAAAATCACACATCCTGCTAGGGCAGGACACAGTCTTGGAGTTGTTTTGTAGCAGACCACTTACCCTCTCTGAGTCTAATTGTCCCATCTCCAAAATAGGGATGGTACCAGCACCTTTCTCCTTGGGGAATGGTGAGGATAAGAGGTAGAGTGTAGGAAGATACCTGGTGGTTGCTTAGTAAAAGGTGCCTTCATTGCTGTGGTGGGTGTTGTAAATTGCACTTTTGTAGGGTTTATGCAGTTGTGTGTGGTGGGGTGCTGACCTCTTTTACCCCTTCACTGTAAAGTCAGCCTGGCCCTGCTCACCCACACTTCCAAACTTCCCCAATTCACAAAGACCCAAAGAAACAGGTCTGATATGCACATAAGTTAATTAAGAAAATGAGCGAGATCAAAGGAGACAGAGGTAGTTAGGAAAGAAAAAAGAAAGAGAATTGGGTTCAAAGAGTGCTTGTTAATTACATGCTCTGGATTTATAATGCCAAGAGGGCACATCAACCAGAATACAGAATGAAGGAATAAAATAAATTAACAGAGAAACTCCGCCTTGTGTTGATTCTCTGTAATAGGCCAGAGTCTTTGTGAGTTATGAATAGCAAGTTAAGAAGTCAATTTACTCAGCAATTTAAAGAGTCCTTTTAGAAACCTTTCAAAGAAAAGAAGCAGAGATCGTAGAGGAAAGTGGGAACTACGTCACAAGAAAGAATCACTATTATTCATTCCTGGGGGAAGTCATGCTTTAGAGTGGTGATTCATTGACAAGCGGGATTATTATGGACTGGAGGATGGCATAGAACTGAGGAAATGAGATAAATGGAGATCTTAAGACCAGCAATGGAATCTGAGTTCCTCCTTCATTTGCTCTGTGACTTCAATAAGTCCACTAAGCTCTCTGAGCTTCATATTTTTATCCTTTAGGTGAAAGAGAATGCATGCCCCATCAGACCCTGAGGGAACTGTGAGGATCAAATGGGGACAAAGATTTTGCAGTGGGTTAAAATCCTTTAGATCTGGGCAGTGATGATGTAGAAGATGATGGTCATCATGATGGTGGTGATGTTGAAAAGGATTCAGGATCAGGCTAACATGAAGTTCAAGCTGACTCCTAGATGTTATAACCTTAAAGACAATACCAGAGCCTATTTATCTACCTCAAATACTATTCCAATGGCTCTCTTAATTGGGTGCTTGGTTATAGCATGTATATAATCCCTGATGGGCAGCATGCTATTTTCCTTTTCATTGAATTGCCATTGTGTTCAACACCCATCAAAAAATCTCTCAATCTATCATTTAATATAATCCACTTCGATTTCCTTTGGGTGAGTGTCAGAGAACAAGGGGAATAGATCTAACACGTGTGGAGCTGTATGCAATGCCAGGAGCTGTACATTCCTCATGCCACCACATCCTTTCAGCAAAACATGAGATATCTTTTATTAATCAATTTTATAGTTGAGAATACTGGGGCATGTCCAGTGTGATATAATATCAAATAACAGAGTCCCCAGAGTAAAGACCACATCTGTTTAATTCTGTTTGATAAATAAACTATTTCTCTCAGTGTGTTTAACCTTAGCCTCTTCAGATGAGCTACATTTTAAGCTTTTCATAGACAAGTAATCCTGGCTTTTGAAAGATTTTATTTGAAAGCTCAAAGCTACAGCTTGAGTCTTCAGAAAAAATAAAAAGTTTTAGTCTATGCTGAAGGTGTATTTATTACAGTGTACCATTAGCGTCACCCTCCTCCCCTTGCCCCAAACTAACAACCAGTGCTAGTGAGAAGTTCCCAAGTTAACTAAATGAAATGTCACTTTGATTGACAGATGCTGGTGCTATGTTCATAGGTTTGCTTTGTCTCCAGCACCCCACTGGTCAACAGGAACAAGGGAGCTATTTTCAGAATTATTAGCTGTGTTTGAGCTGTGCTGTCTGCCAAAAGAAGAAATGGCTTTTGGATGCAGATTTTATCTCGGATGTAAGTGGAGAGACACTGTTGACACCTCCCTCTGATAAAGGTAGCTACCATAGGGCTTCCAATCCCAACAGTACAAGCCTCTTGGAAAAGTCATGACTTAAATGTGATTTTCAATTTCTGAAAACACCGATGAGGTAAAACAAAGCTTTCCACAGAGAAGAAAGAAGATTCTAAAAGGCAATGACTGATAAGCAAGGCCGAATGCAATGCTTCTCCAAATACGCAGACATTCTATGGGGGAAACCAATAGGTTTCATATGCAATGGGGTCTCTACGTACTCATAAGTGTGATTAAATTCTTATTTCAATAACGTTAAACACTTACAATATTGCAGGACTTCTCAGAGTCTTTCTAAATTGATGAGATCATTCCTCATTTCCCATCCCCACCACCGGCACTCCTCTTTCCAGAATGTCCCTGCTGTAGTGTTCAGTGAGACATAATTGAGAAGTTCTGGGATTGTATCAGCAGATGAGCTCAGCAGGTGCTACAGATGTGTTCTTGGGGTTCAGGCGCTTCTCAGAGGAGGTGGTTAGCTGTACCATTTGTTATTTTAAATAGAGATCTGTTTAGGAAAGAAAATGTCTTATTTATGTGCCTAGATTATGTGCCTTTTTTTTTTTTTTTAACTTAGTGATTCCTATAGTTAGCCTTAGATACTTTGCCCCATAACCTTGGAGAGTGTACACACACATTCACACACACACACACACAGACTGTATCCCCTGGACATGTTCTTTAATTTTCTTTCTAAGAACATTTAGTAAGCAACTGTGTGACAGATCTCTGATAAGGGCTTTGAATTTGAAAAAAAAAAAAAACAAATAATTACTAACTTTAAGGAGCTCAGGATTTGGTGTGTGTGTAGTGTGGCAAAATAGAAATGAACAAAGTAACCCAGTTAGTTACAAAATACTATGATTAAGTGTCATGAGCAGAATAAGGGTAAAGACTTAGAAACGTTGTACAACCTATCTTAGATGAGGGCATTCTAGAGATGAGAAACTGACTTCGCTGGGTAAATTGAAAAAAAAAATAGAAACTATAAAATATTTCCATTCAAATAAATTTTTAGATCAATGTAATGATCACATTCCTGACAGTTTATGCGGTTATAAATAATGAGATTTTCCCGACAGAGTTCTGAAGATTTCGTGCTTCCCTTCACACCTTCTTGGCTTAGGTTTTGCATCTTAGGCCACGTAATTAAATTACTTGTATGCATGCTTAACTGAATCTGTTGGAATAAACCAAAATGCAGGCAATTATTGATTTCTTTATAAAACATAAGCATTTTAATTGCTGTGTAAGTTGTTAATAATCTGTAACTATTAGTGTGTTGAAGAACGAATCAATGAAGAGTAAGGTTTAGATAGTCATCATAGCTAAGTAGAAATACGTTCTTTCCTTTCCTAAATATCACCATTATCAATCAGAGTTTGAGGTTGTTATCACCTTATTGCTAAGGTTTTAGCTAATTTCAGCCTGTCTCATTTTTCTAGTGATACACTTCTGAATTGTGCCTATGCTAAGAATTTCCAGAGCTGACTTTTTCTGTAAAAACTAAATGAATGCAGAGACATTTGAATTGGAGATAATGCTGTGGTGTTTACACGGAAATGTGAATGAATCCCACTTAGACAAACTTGAAAAGAAGAGTTCTTACCATATTTTGTTTCCCAATTTGGAAGCAATTCTCAGAGGAGAGAAGGGGATTTATCAGTAATATTGGGAAAGAATGATGAGTTATGTTAAAATAAGAGTGTTATAAAAATAAAGTTCTCCAGGATAGTAGATGGAGGCTGTTCACAGTGCTTAGTAGGGGCCCAGTAATACATTCTCAACGACTGAGGATAGGTCGAATTCATAGTTCTTTAATGATTACAATGGACGGTACGCCTTCTCTGTTATTTCGTAAAGACTTTCGCAGAGATCAGCTCTCTTGCTTCCCTGGTGTTTTGCAGTTTGGGGAAGTGTCAGTGGAGAGCTGGGTGCATCACTGGCCTCTCTGGCATCACCTAGCCGTCTCCAGGCATTTCAAGACATAGGGGATCATTTAAATAGTTCCTGTAAACATGCTCAGAACTGTGTCATAGCTATACTCAGACCCTTTCTCTTTTCAGATCAGCTTTAATTACCTAACTGGTGCTACGAGGAAACCCAGTCTCTTGTTTATCCTCTCATTGCCGCACGGCTTTATTCTCTGGCTTGGATCCCCTTAGTGTCTTCATCCATACTGGGAGATTGCTATGCCAATGACCCCCGATTTGTTCACACCTCTTGGGGTCCATGCCCTTGAAAAGTTTCTACCACACTACCACTGAGCTTGGCCACACAACATTTTGGGCAATGGGATAAGAGCAAACATGAACGACAGTTCCCAATTTAGCCTCTGCCTCTGGATTCACATTCTTATGTACACATCTGGAGTCACCCACATTGGACAGCTGCTTTTGCTCCATCCCTCATTTGTCCCCAGCCTTAGGTAACTGCTTGGACTTTTGTCTCTCAGCTTCATCCAGTCTGGCCCATCCAGCTGCTGTACTAGCACTGGCTCCAACCCCAAAGAACTGTGGTTGCCTTTGCCACATGCTGCTGACGATATCTAGTAGCAAAGCTGCCACAATGTGCTGCAGGGATGCCACTGGGCAACAGCTCCTGGACTGGTTGGTGACAGAGCTTGAGGCACAGAGAGACCTCCACAGATGCTGAGTCCATCGTGTGTCTGGTGATGAGCAGTGTAGGGAATTGAGAGAAGAAACAGGAGGGGGATAAAACAAAAATAAAAGAAACCTCCTTTCTCTGCCTGGTCAGAGACCCGTGAACTAAGAAACACAGGTTCTAGAATGAAGGAGAAAGGCCGGCACATTGCTCAGTCAGTCCTGGCCACTGATGGGCTCACAGATGCAAAAAGGAACAGGCTTAGGTGAGCCACAGCCGGCGCTGGAGACCCTGCGGTATCTAGACCCACTGCATGTGAAGGCATCCTGCATATTCAGGAGCCATAAATTGGGTCAAACCCTCACAAGTGCTGAAATTTTGTGGCCCAGGGAGGGTGCAGTTTCCCAGTGTCAAACATCAACTAATGAGTTAGTGCTGCTTAATGTTAATTAAACATATTAGTATGGTTCAACTGTACGAGAATGTGTGTGACTTTTCAGACATTTCTCAGAAGGGCTGAGAGAGGGAAAGACTCCAGCTCTAAACATTTCCGCAAAGGTAATTACAAGTAGAAATCCAGGCAAGATGTACAGATGCAAGTGTTTTACAAGCAACTTCATTTTTTAGTCTGCACTCATTGTGTTTTATTTTGTTTCATGTCGCTCCACATTCTGGGCTACTCAGAGGGAAATGCCCATCAGGTTTATGATTTTGATTTGAGTATTCACTGTGCCATTTTATAGTATGTGTCACTGAAGAGGCTGCTGCAGCATTTGAGCCTTGGTTTTCTCAGAAAAGGAGGAACAAAATTATCTCATAAGGGACTTGAAGATTGAAGTAGACTCTAAAATAAAAGGAACGACACAGTGCCTAGTACAGTAGGAGATACCAACAAAAATCTCCCTGTAACTAATATCATCACTTTGGGAATTTTAAAGCAGCTTGTCATTTACTCATAATTTTCAGAAGACAATCATAAGGAAAGCAGAATTCTGACCTACCCGCCAGCCACAAAGCACTCCTCACCCTGGATGTCTAGTTGTACTCCTGCCATATGGTTTAATTCTTTCTCCTTTCTCTTGAGTACAAGAGCTGAGATGATCAATCACATTCACCCGTGACAGAGCTGAGTGGAAGCAGTTGGAGATGAATGGCTGAAGAACATAAAGAATAATGACATTAACATATACATATATGAGGAACACTTTAAAATTGCTTTCAGCAGAAAGGAGAGAGACAGAAAAAAAATCAAATCCTCCTGTTGAAAATTGTAAAACATGCTGACTCTTTAGTAGCAGAAGAATAGTACCCCAGGCTGATGCTATTCATAATGAATTATATGGTGGTGATTTATTCATACCAAACTTTTAAGAAAGTTGCCAGATTGATGAAAAATGCATAGGTATGCACTTTAGTCTGATGCCAGACAAGATGGAGAAGAAAGAGCCAAATTGGAAAGGGAGGGAGATGGAAGCACCAACAGGAAGTCTATGGGGTAGTGGCATAAGAAAGGACCAACGTTTTATAACAAGAGCTACACAAATAACACAAGCTACATGTTCATTTGAATTTCCCTAATCATCCATTCCTGAGATCATCATGGGTTATAACTTTCAAGACAGCTAAGATACAATGAGGGCAGACACAATGACAAGCTGGGAAGGGCACAGGCTCTGGATTCAAGCTGACCTGATTCAAACTCCAGTTCTTTTAATTCCCAGAGATGTGGCTTTAGGAAGCTACCTACTCTCTCAGACCCCAGTTTCCCTGTCTCTACAATATTGAGCCTAATGGTATTCATGAAACTGAATGAAAATTGAATCAGAACAGTTAAAACAAACTTGAACTAGAAACTTAAACAGCATAAGTAAAATGCAAACAGGGGACTTTAAGAATCCAAGCAGCCATAAAGAATTCTGAGGTCAAAATCAACCAAGAGTTGATCCGGAAGGCAGACATAGAAACCACACAAGCTGTAGGAGAGGACTTGTGGTTAAACAGAACTCACATTTTATGGTATAACTATCTCTTGCTCTCTGTCTTCTAGAGAAGGATTTATGTATATATACTTGTATGTATTTACATAGTGAAAAATTAAGACATGTAATTAGCCAATAATGCTTTAAACAGTACAAAATAGTGAATCGAATATTCCTTTCCACCCTCTCTTACCTCAGACCCTTGTTTCTCACCCAAGTCAAACACTGTTGGCAATTTCTTATGTATTTTTAAACCCATGTATGAGAATATAGAGATGTAGATGAGCTGTAGATATATTATAGATGGATGTGGAGATATAGGTGTGGGTGCAAGGGTATATGTAGATTTACGTGAGATGCAGATGAGATGTAGACACGTGTGTGGATAAGGATTCCAATGTAGATGTAGATGATAGATAGATGTCTGTGTGTACACACATTCAGGTGTGGAAGTAGGTGAGATATAGATGCACGTGTAGATAAAGATTCAGGTGGCCGGGCACGGTGGCTCACGTCTGTAATCCCAACACTTTGGGAGGCTGAGGGAGGTGAATCATGAGGTCAGGAGGCTGAGACCAGTCTGATGAACATAGGGAAACCCCATCTCTACTAAAAATACAAAAATTAGCCGGACATGGCGGTGAGCGCCTGTAATCCCAGCTACTCAGGTGGCTGAGGCAGGAGAATCACTTGAACCTGGGAGGCGGAGATTGCAGTGAGCGGAGATCGCACCACTACATTCTAGCCTGGGCAACAGAGTGAGACTCTGTCTCAAAAAAAAAAAAAAAAAAGATTCAGGTGCAGATGTAGGTGAGATATGAATGCATGTGTAGGTATAGTTGCAAATGTAAGTGTACAAGTAGATATAGGTGTAGACGTAGTTGTAGATGCTGAAACATGAATGTATATGTAGATACAGGTATAGCTGTATATGTGAGAGATAGATGCAGGTGTTGCTGTAGACATAATTACACATGTAGATGTGAATGCATATGTAGATAAGATGTAACTAAAAGCATGGATGTAGGAATAAATGCAGCTTTAAGTCTAGATACAGATATACCTGTGGGTTGAAATGTAGCTATAGATTTAGCTGGGGGTTTAAGTGGAGAAATAGGCATAGATACAAATGCAACTCTAGGTTTAGGTGCAGATATAGGGGTAAGTATAGCTATTTCATCACTGTCATCCCTTTCTATGTGCAGTTTGTAGTATACTGTACTCACTTTTCTATAGATTGACCTCTCTCCTTTTATCTTTGGTATTGTTCCACAGCAGCCCATAGAGATGAATTTTATACTTTCTAAGCACTCACAGTTCTCCAAGTATATGAACCATCATGAGTTTTCCTAATCCCCTATTGAAGGACATTTCAGTTATGTCTAATTGTTGCTTTCACAAACAAAACCACAGTGATTTATTGTGTGTGTGTATGTGTGTGTGTGTGCATGCTTGCATTTTTGAAGTATGTGACCATCAAGAAATTTGATGAAGTGGAATTGTTGGGTCAAATGGTGCAAGCATTAGCACTTTTACAGATACTGCCAAAATGTAGGGCTCCAAATCCCAGATGAATGGTTTAATTAGCTTGAAAGGCACAGTACTCCAACCCTAGCACCTGACAATAGTCATTGCAAATAAGCCTAGATTACCCTTTATTTTTGCAAATATCAAGCTTCATTTGTCTATTTCTATAACAAGTAAATGCTTGATCACCTGAGAGCCATCTGACTACAATCATCATTGAGTTATACATTATTTATTGCATTTTATAAGGAAAGAAACTCCTCTATTATTTTTAGTCCTTTAATATGTTAGCTTTGTCTATATCACATTCTAGAGATTTATAATTCAAAAATAATGTTAGCTTAATCTCAGATGCAATGCTTTTATGAAAAATGCAGATATTAAATAATCAAAATGATAATTACATGTGGCAAATATTGACAGAAATAACCACCTAGGTAAATAGACATTTTTCACTAATTCTTAAAATGTGTCAGTGATACTTGGATTGAATACTTGTTTTATACAAAATAAAATGCTCCATTCTAAATATATTTTTGGACTCAAATTCCTTTCACTGTTAGGATATAGCTTGTGGATTTTTAGGTCAAATTAAATATAAAGTTAAGCAATGGAAAGCTCTTTAGGAAATGATTTAGCCCATTTCCTATGATCAAAGAAAGCTAGGGCACCAGGGAGGTTACATGGCTCATTGAACTCATGTTGTGTAACCTCAGTTTACCTTGGATGAATGCCAACTTACATTGTAAGAAGTTTTGTATGTGTTTTTAAATTTATACCTCACTTTGAGATGTTGTTTTTCACATTTTAAGGGGCTTAGAAAGATTAAACAGCCACAAGACAGTGATTCTCAAAGTGTGCTCTTACCACTGGCCTCAGCGGCAGCACGTTGGGACTTGTTAGAAATGCACATGTCCAGTCCCTGCCCTAGGCATAAGGAATCAGAAATTCTGGGGCAGAGCACTGTAATCCATGACTTGAGAAGTCCTCCAGGTGATCCTCCTCACAATGAATCTGGATAGCCACTTCTCTAAAGCTTCCACAGAAAGATTTGGGTAAATGTTGGTCTCTTGCTTCCAACCCAGCACTTCTTAAACAAAGCCCTTGGAGATGCAGAGTTATCTGGGATGGGAATTTCAGCTTAGGGAGTCGTTTCTGTCTTTCCTTCTTTCACTTCTTGCAATGGCACTGTTCCTTGTCTGGGCGACCATCCTGTTATTTTCTGTTTTCCATTTTCCAAATATGAGAAGATGAAGCAGAAGAAAAAATAGCTACAGAAGTATGCCTATATTTTGTGTGTTTATATAGTGGGTATATTTTTATCCAGTTCGAAGTATCTAAATTTTTACTCAATTATTTAAAAAAAACAACAACCAAAAAGTATTTTATACCCTACACCCTTTTTAACAGACAGTTTAGAGTTAGTTAAAAGTTAAAAATGACTCTGTAGCAACAATGACAAGTTTTTGGCTATATTTACAAATTTCCTTTGACAAAAATGTTCCTAGACACTGTTTGTTAATGTTCTAAAACATAAGTTTAAATAAGGTATTTGGACATAGATTAGAGCAGGTTTATTCACAAAAGCAAATGACACAAAAACAAATGACATCGGGAAATGTATTCAACTCACTTTGATATTCTAGGTATAAGAGGACTGTAAAATGGAGAGGACTTCTGCTGCAGACAGGAGTTCTTCTTACACTTCCCACCATATACATTTGGAGATGAAAAAAAGTGAATAGAACCATGCAGAGATGTCCATGCCCATCCTTTGCATATGCCGCTCAATGACTTCCTTCAGTGGATAAAATGCAAGCTCTTGGTGTGACATAGGAGGCTTCACATGGAGGCAGGAATTCCCTTCCTGCCCTGCCAGTAGCAAAAACTCCCTCTTCCCTGTAAGCCTGAGATCAATAATCTGACTGCTTTCTCCTGTTCCCAAATAATCAAGGTTAGGCACATCTAATCACCTCATCAGCAGTCTAGCATGACACTGCAATCCAAATTGAAATTGTCCTCCTACCCACTACTTCCTCTCTTACTTAATATGAATATTTTGGCCAAAGAGGCACGTCTGAATCATCATTGAATCCTCAGACCTTCCTGAAGATATGTCGCGTGGCAATACGCCCAGAATCTGTTTGTTGACTGTAGAAGGAGATTCTTGAGTATGGAATGTGGAGAATACAGTCGGTAGTTGTACCAAATGCTTGATTACCAGTCTCAAGATGATCTCTCTAACTCTTTTGTTCCTGAGGGCCTATAGCACATCATCAATAGAATGGGAGGTGATGTCAAAAGTTATTCAATCAAAATATTTTTTATTTTCTATTTTTTTCTCATTAACTGATCCAATCCATTTGGAAGCTCTTTACAGAGAAAAATTAGAAAACACAATTCCTATTAGTGTATTATCTCAGTTTGTTCTGTTAGTTACTTGGTTGAGGCTTTTCATGGTGGAAAGCAGAACTCTAAGAGGGACACTGGCAGTGAAGAACTGCTTTTGAGATGGCTCAGGACACAACTCATGAAAAATAGTTGGAATAAGATGGGAACAGGAATCTTTAATTTTCATTCAATTCAAATCAATTAGCAAAGATTATAGAGTTTTAAAAGTTTAACACAAAGATTATAAGCACATACACAGGTTGATAAAGTTGATAAGCACACACGCACACACAAACACGCACACAAACATACACACACACATATTCCATACAAATATGAGCCATCACACCTAACTGGATATACTAACAATGCAGAGTGCACATGGTTTGCATATATTACATGACAACTAAACCACCAATATACTGCCCACCACAGACATCTCCCACGTGACTCATTATCTAGAGCACACCTCCCCATCACACACAGAATTGGCCTCCATTCACATTGCACACCCAAAATGACAAGTGTGCTTTTCACACCCATATCACACACAGGATATCTACTTGTCCATACACAGAACTTTCCCATATGACTCACATCATGTGTGCACAGGTATTGCTCATATATAACAATATGTAAACATTTACACACCACAAACAGATGAGCCCTGAAAGTTTTATTGTAACCACATATCTCACACACATTTGTATTCCACCCCCACCCAAACATTCCATTTCCTGTATAGTTAGTCTCCTGTCCTTCACACGCTGTACAGACAGATATGATATGTGTCTCATGTCCCATTTCTCAGCTATAACACATACCCTCATTTATACTCATAAACACACATACACATGTTCACCTGTAATGATGCTACTGGCAGGTTAATCACATATAAAACACCCCCTTGATAACAAGCAAGGCTGATGGGCATTTGAAAAAGATGGTTTTGAACAGCCATGTGCTTGGCACCAGATGTATGAAATATCCATATATGTCTGGCTGAAGCTTCTTTCCTGCAGCAGGCTCTCTGCTGATAGACGTTCATAAGAGGATAGAGAGAACACATTGCAATAGTCATCTTTCTTGCTGTCATGACCATCACTCTCCTTCATTGTGCATTATAATTCACTGAATATGTCAAAAGAATTATGCTAATTTTGATAACATGTATTCAAGGTGGGGACATTGAAGGTCTGAGAGGTAGTGCAAAACTTTTGTAGTGTGACACAGTCAGGATGGGTCAGAGTTGGGGCAAAGATGACAATCTGTTTTTTAGTCTCAGTAGACCAGTGATTCTCAACTTGGAAAGGCTGTGATTTGCCACTCAGAAGGCATTTGGCAATGTCTGAAGACAAGTTTTGTTGGTTGTCACAACTTGTGACAGGGTAATTGCTACTGGCATTTAGTGGGTAGAGGTCACAGATGCTTTTATACATCCTACAACACACGGAACAGCTCTTATAACAACAACAAAAAATAATCTGGCCCCAAATGTCAATAGTGCTGGGATGGAGAAGCCCTGAGCTTGACCCCTGGGGCTTCCTGACAGTGGCACGAGGAGCTGGGGTCTTCCTGGCCTGGCATAGGCATGCCTTTCAGGGGAAGATGGGGAATGGGGTGGTTTGCTCTTCTCTCTTCTTAGTGGGCCATCTGGACATACACCCTGGCTAAATTTAAAAGGCAGCAATAAGGTAGAGGCATAAATGGCTTCTCCCTGTTGACATTATTTCCACACATGCTATCCAGAAGCCATTCCTCTAAGAAATGGGAATTTCATTAAAACAGAAGGACGGAAATCCCTGAACATGAGCTCTTGATGAGCTGATGAGTGACTACTCTTGTTCTTAACGTTACACATTTTTCCTTCAACAGCAATTAAAAAGAAACCAGAAAGAGAAAATACCAGTTTCTTGTTGCATGATATTAATCAGCTGGACAGGCCTTCATGGTGCTGAAATACATCTCGGGGTCTCCCATTAAATCAATTAGCAAGCAGGAGGGAAGACAGAGGCCTGCAAAGTTCCTGGCAGCCTTTCTTAACAAAGAGCCTGTCATTCTTCAGTCTGAATCCTCCTCCTTGTCTTTATTTTTTGGGCACAGAAACTGTTGGGAGTTTGGAGAAATGAATCTTTTTATAGGAGGGAAAAAAAAAAAAAAGAAGCCAGCTGTCGTTTGGTTCATTAGAAAGTCTCTGTGAATGGTGATTTGTTCTTAGACCCAGATTTAAACCTGTATCTCTTCTATGGTCTGCCATGAAGATGGTGGGATTCCTCATCAAACGATTATTTGTGTGTTTCTTTCCTGGCAATGAGAATAATTTGTGTCAAACCATCTACCTTCTTTCTTCTGGGCCTCTTAATGATAAAGACCCTTAACAAGTATGGTTTACAAACATGCTTTAACATCCACATAGCAGTGTAGTGTTTGCAAAGACCATTCAGGTTGATTCTCACAGTAATAAGATGGGCGACATAGATAATATTCTCCCTATTTTATAAATGATGAAATGAACTAAGGGTATAACTTGACCTTAGCCACTCAAAGTGGCAGTAGAGGGATTAAAATGCAGGTATGGAAGGAGTTTGAGAAGAGTACAACTAATTTCTTACTTTCACAGGTTCTCAATGTTACTTGCATACTAAAAATAGTGAGAAACTTAAACAAATGTTGATGCCTTGGTACCCAGAGATTGTGATAAAACCCAAGGGGTTACAACCTGAGTATGAGGATTTTGATCCTAACATTCAATCAAGTTTGGGAATCACTGCACTAGATATTTACTACATTGCAGTTTGGGTAAAGGGGCCATGGGCTTTTAGGAATTATTGTAGTGGAATGGTCAAGATTTGAGTCCCAAAGCATCTGACATCAAAGCTCATATTCTTCCCAATTGGCTCAGGAATAATCTCTAGTACCTGTCAGGCACCCTTTTATGGCCAACCTCCCTTTTGATTCTAAGGAGCACTGTGTAAAGTGAGCACAGCAAGATCATTGTTAATGTTATGTTACAGTTAAGAAAATTTCAGTGTTTTTACTTTTCAGAAAGAGGTACTGAATTTAAATCCTATTCTTTTCATTCTTTGCCCCTGAACTTCAAACACTATGCTGTTAATTAGACAATGCTCTGAGGTCTGACCATGAGCATAATAAAACCACAGTCTGATCTTCGTGGCTTTGGGAAGAGGTGGGAGGATAGGCATCTGTTTTCTTTGTTCTCTGGGAGCATGTGGCTGGTGGTAATCAGATGAGGGAGACTGAGGATGACTAGAGTCCAGTATCCCTACCCTTTTCTCTGGCTACTGTTCTATTCTAAGGTGACCCAACAATGATATTGATTGAATTTGAGAAGGAAGGGGCTGAGGGTGCAAGTCTGTGGTCAACCAAAGTGATTAGCTTCTAAGGGAATACGATCTGTAAGAAAGAAAAGCAGAAAAGCTGCTTATGCAATTTACAGTAAGACTGTAATTGAGACAGGGAGAACTTGAGTGATCAAAGTACCTTCAAGGTCAGAACTTGTTGGCTTTTCAGATCTATAGGGAAGTCACGTGGGCTGGAAATCAGATCATGGTGAAATAATTCAGTGCTGAGGACCAATGGGTTTTACTAAATGGTTGTCCTTTGGCTTCTCAACTTTCTTTCTTAGACACTGTGTGTATCTTCATCTGAGGTTGTCTGGAGCATAGGAAATTGTGCATAAAATCTATTGGATATATCTGAATCCTCCCCCAAAGTAAGCATTGGACATATTTGTAGCAGTCCAGGATCTTTAGAAAATACAAAACGTAAGTTCTGTATTTTACTCAGAAGTCTGAACTCACTTTCTAAGTCTTCCTTGAAGCTAGGATCTGGAAGACACAAAAGCTTGGCTCTGCCAATCATATGCACTCAACTTCCAACTTGGGGCAGGTACCACCCAGAATTCATGTTGCCATGAGGGTAGTGGCTGAGGGGGCCCAGATTTCAGAAACAACATTTGTGATGTTTCTGGGGGTCCCAAGTCGGTAGCACAAACCAAAAGACTGTCTCTCAAGAGAGGAAGCCATGGAACATTCACTAGAGCTGCCCTTCAGCTGTTTTAACACTGGACAGTGTTGTTCACCTCTCAGTGTGACTTGCTGATTCTCAGATACCAGGAGCTCTTTATATTTTTTGCTAAACTATTATTATTATTATTATTTTCTGCTTATCTTAGCAAGAGTGGTTTCTGTTGATTGCCATTGAAGAACTCTGAGTGACAGAGAAACTGGTACCAGAAGTGGTTCTGGCATCAGAGCCTCAAAGCAATGGCAGCGTGAACCTGGTTGTCTTGACTAGTTGAGCTTAAAGATGATGGGGATGTAGCCAATGTGAGGAGGGGAATTTGGAAACTCATGGCATAAAGCTGCAAACTTACCAATCAGATAATTGCCTAGGGCTACCAGGAATGTGAGAAAGACTGAAACCAGGACCAAGGGAACCAAGAAATCCAGAATAAATAAACAGCATGGGGACTGAAAAGGGCAGGCTGGCCGCTTCCAACTGTGCTGAAACACTTAAAGAAAAAGATTGACAATTTCAAATACAAATTCCTTTCTTAAGTCAAAGTCAGAGGACCCAGCACTTTCTATGACTATAATAAAATGATCTTTTAACTCTCACAGTTGCAGTATTGAGGTGCCAAAAATCAAAATTATAGCTTAATATTGAATGACAATGTTGATAGAATTCCACAACTTGCCTGGTTGTGCATGTGAAGGTTAAGACATTGATTAGGAAAGAGTGGCACATTCTCTCCAGATTCACACCACACACACCTCCAGGACACGGTTAGGGCTGGGGAGGCAAGCTAGGCACCTAGGACATACAATTTAAGGAGGCACTCACTCTAAGGGTTTTCTAAGCACTTGCTTCTGTCACCCTAGTCCTGTCTCTCCTACTGAACTAGACAGGCTCTGTAAGGGAGAATTTTAATCAGTGAAGTACCTGGAAGGCCAAAGTCCACTCCACTGCCCTTGACAGGAGATAATGAGTCCTTTGCCTTTTCTTTTTGTTTTTGCATCCTCAGAACCTTCAGTTTTTGACAATTCCAGGGGCTCAGTCCATGCTTCCGAATTAATTGCAGGACAACCTGATGACACAGGCTGTGAATTTTCTTTAAAAAAAAAAGTTAAAATAAACTATTTTTTATTCTTTAATTGACACACATTTAACAGTATCAATCAAATACATTGTATGATGATTTTTACTTTTTAAAGAATTAAGCACAGATCCTGGGTTACTGAAGTAAAGCCATGTACCATTGTCATAGCAGAGGGGCTAGAGCAGTTGTGAAACATCTGTCTTCAGATCTTCGATCAAAAACGATGTTCATCAGTAGGACCATTTGGGAAAGACTGTTCAAAGAGTCAGGAGATGTATTGCTGTAGCTGCATTGCTATTTAATCAAAGCAAAGACAGCAGAAGGTAGCTTTTAGATGAAGTAATAATGAAAAATAATAGCACACGTTTGGCTGGATGGGAGGCTCAGCAATGCAGCCTGTGTCACTTTCATTGACACAGCATTAAGCCATTTCTACCCACTGAGTTGGAAATAAGAATTATTTTTCTCAACAAAGTCCCTTATTATGTTGTATTTGGTTTATGATCCTTCAGTAGTTCCTAAATGCTATATAACTAAGTTAAAGGAGCTTCATGGTCTCAAAAGGACAGCTACTTTCTTGTTCCAAATTCAGCACCCCCTGCCTTGGGACACCTTCATGAAGTTCCTTGTAAAAATAAGTATGCTTTTATCTGCACAACTCTTGCAATTTTAAAAAAGCCTCATTGGGGTATAATTGATATACAACATTTGCACATATTTGATACATACATTTTGATGAGTTTGGGCATATGAATGTTCCTGTTATGTCTTCAGTACAACCAAGGTATTAAATATGGCCATCACCTACAAAAATTGCCTTTCATTCTTTTTTTTTTTTGTGGTAAAACACTTAAAATGGCATCAATCATCTTTACATATTAAGTATACAATACTATGTTTTAAACTATAGATACTGTGTTCTACAGCAGATCACTAGAACTTATTCATCTCATACAACTGAAACTTTACACTCATTGGACAGCAACTCTCTGTTTTTCCCTCCCCCTCAGTCTCTGACAGTCACCAAAATTCTACACTCTCCTTCTACGAACTGACTATTTTAGACACCTCAAATAAGAAGAATCATAAAATGTTTAGTTCCCAAAATTTTAGTAGCCAGGACTTTACCCTCCAGATAGCAGATTTTGAGAGTCTTTTCTGGGAAATCTTACCAGTTCAGGCAGAAAGGCCTACAATCACTGAAATGGTGGTTGCCAGTGAAATGGTCCAACCACATCACCAAACAGTGAGGCTCAAACCAACAAGCTCTGCTCATGTCAATGTTTCTAATCATCTTTTTACAGTTCCATTCCTAAACATGAACAGACACACATGGTTTACCAGACAGAAAAATCAGTGCCAAAACCCAACATAATTTAAACATGCTAAGAGATGAAAGACAATGCTGGGAGAAAAAATATAAAGGAATTAATGCCTATCAGTATCATAGAGATGGAAGAAGATATTATAAATCTGAAATGATAAACAGATACCTAGAACAAAAAGAGACTTATAGAATAAAAAAGAACTCTTAAGAAAAAAAGAGGGCTGAAATAGAGAAGAAGAAAAATAATCAAACAAATAGACAATATAGGATGATTACAAAAATAGTTTAGAAGGTCCAAAATAAAAATAATAGAAATTTCATAAAGTACAGAGAAAACAAATTTTAAAATTTAAATATTCATTCAAGAACATCTGTCAGAATTTAAATGTATGTATTTTAATTTTGTGGAACACACTCAGACCCCAGTAAAACAGATAAAAACAAAAATGCCAAGGAACATTCAACTCAGTTTCATATCACTGGTGATAAAACTCCGAAAGTTTCCAAAGAAAATAAAAGCAGGTCACATTCAATGTATTACAAACCAAAAAGACTTCAGCCTTCTTACAAAGAACACTTTAAGATTAAAGACAACAGAGAGGGCCTTCAAAATTCTGAAAGAACATTACTTATCATTTTAAACCTAGACTTCTATAACCAGCCAAACAAGCATTTCCAGACATGTACAATCTCAAAACAAAATAAAGCCAACCAACCAACCAACCAACCAGCCAACCAACCAACCAATTAAACCCCCACAAACACTTCCTAATCTTTTCTCTAAACATTCTTAGATGTGCTGGAGCAAGTGGAAGTGTAGACCTACATTAGACACAAGACAAAAGGAGATATGGCATAGGATAAAGGCAGGAGAAACCTTCAAGTTGATGGTAAAAGGAGATCTTAGAAAGACTGCTATGTATCAAATGAAGAATGCCAGAACAGACTGGAGATAGTCAGAAAAATCCTGCAGAAACCTTTCAGAAAGTTAAATTGATAACATTTCTGATGTACCTGTAAAACTTTTAAAAGGAAATTAAGACAATTAAGAGTTTGGGGTTAAATTTTTAAAAGAACATAGGAAACTAAAAAATATACACAAACAGAAGTATTAACTTTAAGTAAATCACAAAAATCCTTGTAGGAAAGAAACAATCCTAATTTTTATATGGGTCAGTGGTGAACAGTATTTAGATACTCCTAACAATGTGAAGGTTGAATATTGATTGAACCACTGTATCTGTTCAGTATATATGCTTTTCTAGTGGGGTGGGGAATGGGTAGGGTACAAATTTGTGGTTGGGTTGGAGAGGAAAGAGAGCCAAATAGTGAAATTTAAATAGTTGCTCCCTAAAACTGAGAAACCAAAACATTGCAACACAAGCATAAAATTCAGAAACATGGAAGTAATGCCAAAATAAGCAGCAAAAAGAGGTGGAAGTGATTGTTGTGGAGAAGGGGAGAAGTGGGGTGCTTTGAGTACTCCATTTGTTTCTTTTTACAATTTTCTGAGAAATAAGGGTGGAGGCAGGGAGAGCAATTAGAAAGCATTTACAGTGTTTCGGGAGAGAGATCAGGAAAACCTAAATAAGAACAGAGGGCTTAGTGACGGAGAGGAAGAGGTTGACTGGAGGGCCATCTGGATGGGACACTCTGATTGCTCATCAGTGACTGAGGACAAGAGGAAACAAGAATCATCCCTGTGTGTCAAACAAGGGAGAACAAATGCTGCTACCAGCAGAGATGGAGATCTGGACAGACTAAAGGAAACAGTAAGGGAATGATGAATGGAATTTTGGGCTGATGTGTTACTTCTGGGAAAAAGGGTTGACCTCCAGTGTGAGACACAGTAGCACTCTCTTTATCCTGCAACATTGATCAGGAAAGACAGAGGTGGCTTGGACAACACCTCTCTGAGTTCCTGAACGAGGAGAACATGGAGCAAAAAACCCTTGGCAATCTGAGTTGAATATGTTGTGAGTGAGATTTTAGTTGTGTCACATCACAAGTGTGGGATTGTGGGATTGTGTAGCTGTTATCTCAGTCTGATAGCGACATGAGGAGGATGAAATACAGGTACTTCTCTCCACACTTGTGAGATCATTGGTTCTATGATGTAGACCAGGTGTTTTAACTTCTCTATGACTCAGTTTTTTTCATTGGAAAATGAATGCACTACTTACGTATTTCTTTGTTTTGAAGTTAGTTACTGCATGTGAAATCTTGAGAACAGTTACTGGAGCATTATCATTGTTATTATTATTGATATTATGCTATTTGAACAAATATAAGTCCATGTTACAGTGGAGTGGAGTGGAAACCATGATGTGTGGAGTGGAGGCAGCTGAGCTTTCAGGCAGGTGACCCAGTCTCCAGCCCAACTCCATCATTGGCTTTTGGGGGAATGTAGTGCTGGGCTAGGCAAGAAACTTAACCTTTCCCTCTACCTGAAAGTGAAGGGATTCAGCCAATCCCTTTTGCACGGTCAGACTGAATGCTGCTCTCTGACCATCATGGGATGATATGAGAGGAACAAAGTGAGAGGTACAGCTGGAGAGTACATTATCATGTATATTAGTCTGTTCTCATACTGCTAGAAAGAAATATCTGAGACTGGGTAATTTATAAGGAAATGATGTTTACTTGTTTCATGGTTCTGCAGGCTGTACCGTAAGCATGATGCTGGCATCTGCTTGGCTTCTGGGGAGGCTTCAGAAAACTGACAATCATGGCAGAAAGTGAAGGGGGAACATGTGTCTTATGTGGTGGGAACAGGAACAAGAGGGAGGGGAGGTGCCACACAGTTTTAAACTACCAGATCTCACTTACCATCATGAGAACCACACTAAGGGGATGGTGCTAAACCATTCATGAGAAATCTACCTCCGTGATCCAATTACTTCCCACCAGGCCCCACCTCCAACATGGAAGGTTAGCATTCCACATGAGATTTGGGCAGGGGACACAGATCCAAACCTTGTCACCGCGTCTTCATTCTAGGCTGGGGTGGTGAGTGGGAAGACAGACCTTGTTTGGAGATGGAGTGTCGTATAGGTGTCCTACCAGTGTTTGGGGACAAGAGACTAAAAGCTCTGTGGTCATGCTACAGGGTCACTTGTTTTGCCATGCTGTGAGCAGCTTGGGTACTGGACACCCTCTCTCCCGGCTCTTTTCCATGACATACAAAGGCCAGAGCATAGAAAGGGAGCAAAATGAAATAGGAATTTGTAACTTCTTAAGACTTGAATATCAGTGTTCCATTGTTTTCTTTGATTTAAAAAAGGCACTGAGGCTAATAATATTTTGCATCAGATGCTCCTTATGTGATGTGGGGACCTATCCAAGCCATAATGAGCAGTTGTGAACATCAAAGGAAGCAATTATGGTTCTTGCCCTATCAGATACATTTAGGCAGGGATTTATTGCCATCAACCTGGCTCGGAAGTCCGCTTCTCTTCATCTTCCATCCACCAGAAAAGGTGCCATAAGCAATTCTTAGTCACTCCTCCTCCTGCCAGCCTTTGTGTTGAAGCATCACTCATTCTTCATTTATACCTGGCACCTATCCTAAAAGGATTTAAGTTTGCCGGCCACAACACAAACTACAATCCTAAAAATAGCATTCCAAAGAGCTCCCACACCATTAAAACTCAATAGCACTGACTATTGAATACTTCCTTTGTGCTAGGCTATATGCTCAGTGCATTAGATAAATCATCTAATTTATTTCTCAGGACATCCATAAAACAAAGGTATCACCAAACTCGTTTTGTGTATAAAGAAACTGAGGATCAAAGAGACATGTTAACTGACTCAAGTCTGCATAGTTCAGGTTTGACCTTGACTATTTTCTCAACCTCTCCTCTGTTTACACTGGATCATGTACTATGGATATGTGCTGGACTTTGGGCAAGTTACATAATGATCCTACGTTTCAGTTTCTTTGTCTTTCAGTAGCCACCTCAAAGTGTTTTGTGAGGATTAAATAAGTTTTAATAAAATATAATGCTCAACACATATAAATACTCAATAAATATTAGCTATTATTTCTGTTATTCCTCTCCTTACCCTTCTGCTGCTTCTTTTCTTTCATCATTATATATATTGAGTTCTTGATTCACACCAGACCCTGGTATATATGAGACAGGTTCCCCGTTCTACAAAGGCACCATTTTTTCAGCTTTTGCCCTAGGACAGAGAAGCTCTTGTTTTCCAGAGATTTGAGCAATTCAGCTTCTACCTCTGTTGAGAAAAATAAAGAAGAATTGACTGTACTAAACCCAGCATACAGAACTAGTTTTTAAAAATAGTAATAGAATATCATGACATTTGTCTAATCAGTCCCAATATAAAACACACTGTAAAATCAGATGATCTCCTGTCTGTATTTCCTGTAAAAAATCTGTTGCATACCTTGGATAATTTTAGAAACAGAATTAACTTTCAATTTGTTGGCACATTACTGAGGAGAAAAAGTAAAGAAAAATGAGACATTCAAATTTAATTAGCCCCCATAATAATATTCAGCCTCACTGTCGAGCACATAGTGTCCATACAGCCACAGAGCCAAGAGTTAATCAAATTCCCAATAATAAAACATGTTTCTTCAGGTTGAACTGATTATTCATTAGAAAATAAAAGTGTATGGGAGAACCGCCCAGTATCCTAAATGCACTTATCCAAATAGACATATACCAGCTGCCACACTTCACTGGCTTTAGGAAATATTCTTGACTGGGGAGCCTGTTCTCTCCAAATTGGAGGCCCTAGTTATGAAGTTATGACTTCTTCCCTGCCCTCAAGGCCTACACAGTGTGGTCCAGGGACACACGGAAAATTCTGTCACTGAGTGAACATGCTGCAATGAAAGGGTATGCAAGCTGGAATACAAGGTCAAGAGAATAAAGACCTGTGCATGCTCCAGGCATGCAGGAGTCTCCTTAGTGAAGGGGATGATGCTGGAAGGAGGAAAAGAAGAGACCAATTCAGGCAAGAAGGTGTGTTAGCTCAGCTTGCTTTCCTAAGAGCAAAGAAGAAAACTCAAAGGGTTTCTACTTGGTATGACAAATCTAGGCTGCCCCCACCCTTATCCCCAATAACAGGGAAAGAGACATTTTATTCTTTCCATTGCTTGGGGGACTTTGAATAACAAAATGATTTTGTATCTCGAATACAAACTTCTACTTGCCTTTCTGTGGCATGATTTTCTTTGGGACTTACCCTTTGATTCAGCAGCATTGCTGTCTCCTTACACCTCAGCTTCCAGAGTGAGGCCATCCTTCACTTGGATATTTATATATCAAGTTTTCTCTCCCTAAACTCACGTCTCTGTATTCCTGGATCAAGTGGCTGATCTCTTCCTTCCTGAGGAATTATGGTCATAAAAAATTGCTGAGCTTTCAAGTTTTAAGCTCAACTGATGTCACGGGATTTACCCACACTCATCTGAATACCTTATTTTCTCTCCCCAAAAAGTATCACCTCCTGAACTTCTAGGTCATCTAAACTCCAACTGTGTTTATTCAAGTAAAGACTTACTGCTTTCTGAGCTGATTTATGCATGATCTTGTCTTTCACGGACATGTCTTTCCTGTGTGCTCCAGTCTTGCTGTCATATCCTTCTCTGTTGCAAATTAGGTTACCAGTGCATCTAGGAAACACTACATCTTACCTTCTACTGAGATTTTAGACAGCAATGAGGTTTGGCATTAGTTTGGTTTCATGTTCCTCTCTGAGTCCCATATTCTTGACCTTTTAAGGTCAAATCCACTACTACACTTGGATGTATGAGACAATCACTTATGAGCAAAATGATTGGCCGTGTGTAAGGACTAATCACATAAAAATACTTTAGTAACACTACTAACTTTCATCTAAAGATTACCCTTGAAGTCCAATAATTCATCCTCTAGTTTGTGTCTCAATTCACCAATCTATTTAGATTAAAATCCCCCTCTACTTAGAGCCTCACCCCAACCCCACCTGATCAAATTTAGACATTCTCAGCTTGGTCTCTGGGAGCAGGACTATAGTCAACATGTCATATTCACAGACCATCCACTGCCTATTAAAACATTCATTTTTATAACTAAGAAATTTGTTCCACTATAATACATGGTCACAATGATGCCAAACTCTGAGCTTCATCACCTCCTTTTTATTTACAATGTTAACTGTATCTACGTACAAAAACACAGGTTTGAAAACCACATATCTGAGTTTCTTGGGGCTGCTTATGTTTTGAAATTGTTATTTTTTATGTTGAAATTAAAGAATGAGTTTAACATATGTGGCATTTACTCCCAGGGATCTGGGCTAGCAAGCGCAGCAATATTCTTGACATGAACTTGGAATATTTGCAAGAAGCAGAATGAAAAAAATGTATTAGGAGCTTCTCACCAGGTTAGATTAGATATTGCCACTAAATGAGAAGAGGCCAATTTAAATGGTCCCATTAACTAGTTTCTCCAAAAGCTTTTAGATTTCAAAACTGTGGCTAAGGGACTTTGGACTGTACTAGTATCATTGTTACCGTGGAAACCATCAGTATTTTGTTAAGCTCTTTCTAGTGGACGTCCGTCGCTCCATGGACCCCTCATGAAGTGGTAGTGTTGCCATCGTGCTGATGAGGATATTGAAGTTCAAAGAATAATGACAATTTCCTCACACACAAATTAATAGGCAGAGCTGAGTGTTGAACTCTGGCCTCCTTGATTCGAAAGCCACTACTCTGTGTACTTTAAAACTGCATAATTTACACTTCTGGGAATCTTAATTTTGGGTGGTTCTCACTTTCAGAAGGTCTTTTGCCCCAAGCTACAGCTATTTCCTTAAGGCAGGAGGGTCACAGTTTTCTCTTCTGACAAAGCAATGGAGGTAAAAGTCTTCTAAAAGCTCACTACAGAACAACCTGTACAAATAAATCAAGTTAAAAACTCAGATCGTCTGACTCGAGCGCCTGCCCTCTGAACACATACAAAAAATAGCCTCTTACGTGATTGACATGAGGACTAATAAAATGTTTTAGCTAGTGGCATAAGTAATAAAATATCTAAAAATAATCTATTAACTGCAAAAGTAAATGACTCCCCATCTGAAAGTTTTCACTGCTTTCATCCCTCCCACCCTGCACTATATTTATTAATGCACTGTGCTTGCTTGATATAAAGAGAATCCATGATTTGCTGTGGCATTGTTCTATTTATATATAACTAGTTCGCCATGATATAGTCCTAATTTATCAACCATCCTATGCTTAAATATTTTTTTATGATGAATGTATTTGACTTTGCTTTTGTTTTATTTTTTTTAAATTTATTTATTATTATCCCATTTGCAAATGTGCGATCCCTCCTGTTCAGTTTCCTTATCTTAAAATGGGGATAATACTTGTACCTACCTCAGAGAGTTGTTGTGAACAGTAATGAGATAAATAATGAATGTAAAGCCATTAGTCCAGTGCCTAACACTAGATAAGTCCTTAATAAATGAGTGTTGTTTTTGTTGATGCTCTGGTTTCTACAATGCATGCAATAAAAAAAGGATGACTTTACATGTAAAAAAAAAAAAAACAAATAAATCAAGTTTACGACTCAAGATCTGACCACCAAAACTTCATTTAATTGATTCCTTATCTGTTTCAAAATTATAAAATTTGCCAGAATATTATGATGTCCTTAGATTTTCTGTCCTGACTGCTGTTTTGTTCATTCATTTATTTAGCACCTATTTATTGAATACCTAATATATGCCAGAAACTGTGTGAGGCCCTGAGCAGTGGACAAAACAGACAAAATTCCTGCTTTCATGAAATTTACAGTCTAATGTGGGGAGAGGAGCAATAATTAAAATAAATACGTGCGTGTATAATTAGGTGTTGAAAGGTTATGAAAAAGTTAAAGCAGGGAGGGGCATAGAGATGCTGAGGGGGTTGCAATTTTAAATAATTTATTCTTGGGAAGCCTCACTGAGAAGGAAACATTTGAAACAGCAAGCACCAAGACACCAATGGAGAAGTGTGCATGCAGTCTGAGAAATAGTAAGGAGGGAAGTGGGGCTGAAAAGAGTGAGAGGGAAAGTAACATGGGGACAGAGAGCTGAGGAAGGACCCAGGCAGAAGCTGTCCTCTATTCTGAATGAAATAGGGGCCATTGCAAGGTTTTGAGTAGAAGGGTATCTGCAGAGACTAGAGGCGAGTGAGGGTAGAATCAGGAGGGTAGTGGGGTGAACTTGTCCTGGAACCACCCACTTGACTCTTTTCACCCTGCAGGCAGGTCTTCGAGGAAGCTGGCCTCAAGTCTGGATCTAGAGTGAACTTTTGCAATGAGTAAGTCAGAGCAATAGAGGGGAGTTAAGACTTAGATCACAGGAAATTCATTCATCATAGGAAAATTGCTCAAAGACCCCATGTCCTAAGCACTGGTCCACAGAAAGGACTCACCACGAATATCTAAGCCAGTGTCCAGAATCAGGTTTCAGTGAGATGAGAAGCAATCAGGATCTGTAAGGCGACACAGATCATGGGGGAAACAACAGTGATTATTTGCTGCATGCCTTCCGTGCCAGCTGGTGTGAAGGATATCGTTCAACAACCACAGCAGAACTGGTAGCCACATAGTTGAAGACAGCAGGAGGCTGTGGGAAAATCACAGATTCGAAGACAGAATTGTGGTAAGTTCTGGATCCACCATTACTGGGCAGGAGACCTAGGACAAGTGTAATAGTTAGGATGCTCCTGACAAACAGAACCAATCAGATATATATGGGTGTAGGGAAAAAAAAAAAAAAAGACTCGTTACAAGGGATTGGTTCATGTGAATATGCAGGCTTGGAAGTCCCACAATCCGCAGCCTATAAGCTGGAGGCCCAGAAAATCCACTGGGGTAGTTCTAATACAAACATGAAAGCTTGAGGGCTAGGAGAGTCAATCATGTAAGTGCCAGTCTGAGTCAAGACCTGAGAAACGAGGGATGGGGGTACAAAGTCCAAGGGCAGGAGAAGATGGATGTTCTGCTGAAAAAGGGAGAGTGAATTTACCCTTTCTCCACTCTTTTGTGCTACCTGGGTCCTCAATGGATTAGATAATGGATTAGATTATTTGCCCTGGTGATAGGCATCTTCTTTACTCATCTACTGATTCAAACGCTTATCTCTTCCAGGAACACCCTTGCACACATACTCAGAAATAATGTTTTCTCAGTTATCTGGACATCTCTTAGCCCAGTCGATATGACACATAAAATTAGCCGCAGAGGCTAGTTCTTTATCCTATTTGAGTCTTGATTTTCATATATGTCTAGGGATATCACCATCATTAATATTTTTGAATGAACTATAATATTGAATTTCACATAAATTATAAACCCCATGAGCTACCTTGCTGTTACTCAATGAATGTAATCATTATTATTAATATGAGCCATTTAGCCCAGAAATCTGTTCATTATAGGAAAAGTCTTATGAGGCCATCTCTTTTTTCTTGGGAAAAACCTTAAAGCCTGAAAAATTCTTCCAATAAAATAATTTTTCCTAACAAATTATTATAAACCCTTTGACCATGCATATTTGAATGTATTGAGTTTTATTTTTGAGAGCTTGGTTTTTCATTTTTACCTAGAAAATACTCGGTTCTGAGGTGGACATCTCTGAGCATCCCAAAGAGCAGGGCATGAGTTTCTTAGGTGTGTTAAGGAAGCCACAACTATGCTTTCTGAGCCTCTTTGGCATCCGTGTTAGTCACACTCCATTACTTCATACAAATGTAAATTTGTAATCCAAAGTAGTCGACAGTTTGCTTTTATAAAGAGTAACACTGAGGCTCAGGTGTTATCTGTACAGTTCTATGGAGGTTGCCTTGTGTGTTGCAAAATGGATGCAGCATTGAAGGCTGGACAGACTGAATTGAAAGTCTGGCATGTAAATTTAGCTGTGATCCTATTGCTTTCTAGCATCTGAGTCAATTGCTCTAAAGAAATTTCAATCTCTCCATTTATAGAATCAGAATAACAACACATAGTGAGATGAATGTTGTGAGGACTAAATAAAAGTAAACTAAATATACATAAAGAGAAATATACAAATATACAAGTATATTCAAAGGAGTCCTTTTAAATTAGCTCAGAAAATATAGATTATTCAAAAAATAGTGTTGAGACAATTACTTAACTATCTAGAGTTACAAAGTTGGATCTGTAACTCACACTGTAGATGAGAATAAAATTAAGAGAAATTAAACATTTAAATATAAAAACTAATGAAAATATAAATATGCTAGAAAAAAGTTTTATTGGTTCAATAAATATTTCTTGAACACCTACCATGTGTTAGGAACTTCTAAGTGCTGGGAGTGTAGTCGTGATCGAAAAAGACAAAATCACTACTTCCTATAGTCTTATGTAGTGGGGAAAACAGAAAGTAAGCAATAAATAAACAATGTGAATAAGTAATATGAGTAATTGCTATGGATAGAAATAAAGCAGAGCAAGAAAATAGGAACTACTTAGGGGGACAGGTCACACTTTCAAACAAGATTATTATGGAGGTCTTTGAAGAGAAGGTGGTATTTGTGTCAATACCTGAAAGAGGTGTGAAATTGAGCCTCTACATGATTTGGAAGAAGAATGCTCCAGGCAGAAGAAAAGGAAAATACAAAAGTGCTAAGGTGGGAGAAGTACTTTATGATCTTGAAGTGTGAAAGAATTTTTAAACTACGACTCAAAGTCCAGAAGAATAATCACTAATACATGAAAATCAATTTTTTTTGCATTGTGAAAAAAATACAAATTAGAAACTAAGGGGAAAACTTTTAATTCATTTTATAGACTAAGGGAAAGAATCCTTAATACCCAAATAATATGAATAAAGAGTTCAGAGAAAGGTTCTTAAACATATGGGAAGGTGCTTAGAATCCCTCACCATACACACGTAGAGGTTAAAACTATCTGAAGTTACCATTTTTGCCTATTATATTGTCAAAGACTGTAAAGGTAGCTAATATATTCTCTGTTAAAAAAAAGGTTTTGTGAGGGAAACAGACACTTTTACATATTGCTTGTAGAAATATAGAACCCTGGATGAAAGGCAATATCTATCAAAATTGTAAATTCATATGTTTTTTTATCCATAAGTTCTACATCTGGGAATTTATTTTAGAGTATAAATTACTCATGTGTAAGATGACTTATATATATGAATAGTCACTACAGCATTGTGGTTACACACAATGGGAAACAGTCTAAATGTTTATTAGTAGGACACTAATTAAATAAACTATGGTACTTTCATAGAATCAAATTCTAAGTTATAAAAGAGAATATGAAAATTTTTCCTTTGGAAATATCTCTAAAATATAGTCAATTTTTTAAAAAAATGTGTTGTTTAGCATTATATCTCTTGTATAAAAATGAAGAAAAATAAGAAATATACTTACACTTGCTTTATTTTGCATAGAGAAACTCTGGAAAGATGAAGAACTACATTAACAGGGGTTACGTGTTGAGAGGGGATGGACGGGAAAGGGAGATTTTTCACTGTACCCCTTTTTATACACTTTGATTCTGAACCATGTTAATATATTACTTATTCAAAATTAATTAAACTATATGATTAAGGTTAAAATGCAGCACTCAATTTATATCTGCTATTATAATTATTAATATTAAAATTGGTATTAATATTAGATAATCCTGAGCTCTAGCCAGACTCTGACACAAGCTAGCAGTTTTGATTCTGGCAAATTCTAATTACTCTCTATTTTCCTAACTCATAAAATGTTCATTTCTGAGGAGGCTTCCTCCTTTAACATCATAGTGACAAGGAACAAATGCTCATTTGAAGAACAGTGTGGCATATGCTGGGACTTTGAAAATTATCTCCATTTCTCTCATATAATGTTGTATATTCTCTCATATCACAATAGTAATGGGAAGTATTTCTTTTCCTCCATTTCAGAGATGGGAAATTTGCAATGTAGAGCACTTCAGTAATTTGCTCATAGTCACAAGTCACAGTAGTGTTACTACCAGGACATGCACCTGTGTCCCCTGTGATTCCAAAGTTTATGGTATTTCCACTATCTGAGAAATGCTTTCTATCTTAAAAGTATCTGATGAATAAGAGGCCAGCACTGAGTTGAAGACAAGGGCCACAGTTGCAGGCTTTGTCATTTCCTTAGTCCTGCTCAAATTAGGAGACTGAAAATGGTCACGATAAGTAAGACCTGCTAGGTCTCTGTGCCACTTTATTGGTTATGCCAATTTGTTGACCAGGGCAGTAGAGCTCACTTTGCCATTAAATGCCATGTGGATTTAGTTTTTCTTTCTTGAATCAAATAGCTCTTACTGCTGTATTACTTGAGTCTGGAAGTCATTTCATGTTGGTCCAATGTTTGCCATTACATCCTTGGAATCTTGTTTATAGGGCTATAGTGGATTAGCTAGAAATAGAGTCTCCAAGATGGGAATGAACTAGACAAGCAATTTACCTGCAGAGAAAATGGTTGAAATGCAATGGATGAACATGAAATGTCATTAACAGGGAAAAATGAGATCAGAGCTAGAAAATTAGTTCCATGGATTAGATTTGAAGAAGCACATAGATTATGGTGGAGAATGAAAACAGAAGGTCAGGGTCAGAAAATCATTAAGAGACCAGGAATAAGGGAACCTGATCACATCTGTTTTTTGTTGTTGTTTTGTTTCGTTTCGTTTTGTTTTCTTTGGTACTGATCATATGTTGTGTCCTGAGCTTGCTAGTCCTAAGGTAAAGATTTAGACTACTAGAGTACTTCCAAATATATCTCTCTCTGGGATTTGTCCATTTATGGTTCACTTCTGTCTAGTGTAACAGTTAGTTACCTTCATGTCTCACAACCAACCCACACAGCCAATAAAAAGAAAGACAAGAACGAAAAAATTCAAAAAAGTGAGACCAAGTTTAGACCGGAGGGTTGAAATCAATGGAAAAGAACTAGAATTGTGCATAGAATAGACCCACACTGGATATCAAGCTTCCTGTTCCTTTGCCAACATTATAAGCCAAGGTCCATAACACAATGAACTATAAAGCTGTAATACCAAGGCCAATTCCAGGCCCCAAAGAGCAGCAAATTCCGTAAGAGCAGAAGTCATTGGAAGGTTTATGATGTGACTAACCTAATGACTTATGCATAGATTTACAAGAGTTTATGTCAAATTCAGCATCAGCCCCAGAGCCTGCATGGGTGAGAAACTGATCCAAAATTGAGCTGACCTGCTATCTTCTTCCTCCTCCTGCCTCCTCAGGTATCCTTAGTCCAGTTGGTGGCTCTCCTATCCATTCAGTCATCCCATCAGCTAGTTGGGATTCCTTCTCTGTTTCCGGTTGCTCCTTTGTGTTGCACATCCCATATATCCCCACGCCCACCTGACTTACCTCACATACACTTTTTCTAACACCTTTACCATCCTTATCCACATCCCCATTATTCAGGCTCTTACAATAGCCTCCAGGGTGACTGCAATTGTCTCTCGATAGATCTCCCTATGTCCAGGGTCTCCCTTTTTCTAACGTTTGCTTGCTCATTGATTTTAGAGGAATCCAGCAAAGATGTAGGTATAGACTCTGGTTAAAATCTTTAAGGCTATCAATGCCCTAAAATGTTGTTTTTTACTCTTTTTTAACCTGCCCCTTTCTACAAAGCTTTATCATACATACAAATATCTTGAAAAATGCATGTCACATGGTAAGCGCACAATAAATGTTAGTTTCCCTCTTCAAGTTACTCACTAGTCAAAAAGATTTCGTGTTTCACTTTCTGTAAAAATTTGTGTTATGAAAACAATAGATATGTAGAATATGCTTTTTAAAATTACACTCAATTTCCCCACTCCAGATTCTTCCTGTATTTTCCTATCACCATCAGCTCCTAACATGCTTGTATTATAGATTCAAGGAATATACAGCCCTCCATGATTCTGTCCCATGTAGCTTTCCAGCTTTATCTCCGGCTACTCCATTTCTCGCATATAATTTTGCAGAACCACAGATCATGTATCAGTCCCTGAAAACACTGTGCTGTTGTTTGACCTCTTCGCTTTGCTTTGCCGTAATCCATAGTTATGCATTAAGACTCACTTCAGGTGCTTTTCTTTTCCTGTTAGGAAACCTTCCCTGATGAAAGTCCCCAAGGATAGACTGCGTGTGCCTCTTCTGTATCCCCATGAAGCCCTTTGTCAACCTATAGCATTGTCCTGATGTTATTATAGCTACTCGTCTTTGTGTCTAGTCCCTAACTAAGACTCTCACCTCTTTGAGAACCAGAGTGAATGTTGACTGTTAGTGCATCCACAGTGCAGAGCTCAGTGCTTGGTGCATAGAACAGTCTCTGGACTTATTTGTTGAATGGATGGCCAGAGACCAAGGGGATTGCCCAGGGAATAGAGTCTTTCCAAGGGCTTATTGAATGAGAGGAGGGGTAGATATGAGGAATTAAAATGCACAGAGCTCCCTCTGTGCTCCAGGTGCTGATTTTTTACACATTGTCTCAGTTAAGTCCCACAACAGATATGTGTGCTAACCTTTCCCACCACAAGTGTTCACCACAAGTCAAGAAATTGGAGATTCAGTGAAGGTACTTTTCTTAGATTATATAGCTAGAAAATGGCTGAGCTGGGATTCAAGTCCAATTTATCCAATCCCTTTGTTATAGCAAACCTGCCATGCTCCTACAAGTCAGAAACATTGATTTTTTCTTCCTTTCCTTTCATTTTCTGACCTCATATCCTTTACAGAGCCAGTTTGCTTTTGACACTTTTAGGTAGCAATGATTTAATTCACTTTTTTTTTTTTTTTTTTTCAGGCACAAAGCCACTGCAATAGTTGGGGAAGTTCCAAATCCCAGGAAATCTGAATGGTGGCTCAGTCCCAGTACTTCTGTGCCTACGGCCCACACTTAGGATGTTTCTCATGGCTGAGATGACTTAGGAGATACATGGGGATAGATAGAGAGCTAGATATAGGAATTTGAGGGTGGGCCAGAATTTGAGAGGGATCTGGAAAGAAAAGTTCTCACACTTTTATTACGTGTCTGGACAAGACCTGTGTTTTAAAGTAGCTCCCCATTTCAGAATCAGGCAAAACATTCCTAGAGCTTAAGTGATGCTTTGACCATGCTGGGCAATTTAGATGCACTTAGAGGTGACAATACCTGCGTGTTCAACCATTGCTGAGAGGAAAGTATCATTTATCGAAATGACTTCCAGACTGCTCTGTTTTGTGTAAGCACCATCTACAGGTACTCATCAGTGTCGGGGCTGAGTGGTGCGGTGAATGTTTCCTGGAGCAGCCAGAAGGAAAAGTGTGTGCTTGGCTTTCTTTAAAGCCCCAGAATAACTTTTTGGCGATGAACACACTGAGCATAGAGCCTAGCACAAATAAGTGTTCAATATACAGTATTATTGAGTTTTAATGGTGTTAGAGCTGTTTGAACACTACTTGTTGGTAAACGGAGCACCTTCTGTGTTGTGATCCTTTAGGGATGCGGGGCTGAGTCTTTTTAATCTCAGCCTCCAGCATGCTTTAGAAGAAAATAATTAATTTCCCGATCGCTGCAGGGTTGTTGTAGGATTTTTTTTTTTCCATTTTAATTTTATTTTAAAGCTGGCTCACTGCAAGCCTCTGTAAACAAAGTAATCGATCAATGGCTATCAGCAATTCTTGTGAGAGGGCAGAATAATTTGATGGATTCTGGACAATAGGGAAAAAATAGGCCAGCAAGTTGAATAAATTAATGGATGCTATTATCAGCGGAAATGGAAGTCCCCCCAGGAGCTTCCTCATCCTCACTCTCAGGCTATTAAATCTCTCACAGGCCAACGGTGGTGAAAATGTGTAGAAGTTTCTCATGGACAGCCTCCAGTCCCTTTTTGAATCTTTTTGCATTTGTAGTTTGACTCTTCCCCTGGACTCCAGGTGGTAGAGATTGAAGATGGATTCTTTGTTTAGTTTTAGTCTTTGTAGAACACCTGAACGCTGGTACTCCAGGCAGATGCTTCTGTTTTTCTGCACTCTGACCCTCTTCTGTGAGAAACAAAAATCTGGGGTCCCAGAAAGGAGAACTGATTGACTCAAAGCGACAATTACTTATGGTGGGAGATAAGTCTCAAGTTCAGGTTTTCTGCCTTTAAGTCTAATGCTCTTTGCCCTACATCACATTTTTGTACCAATGTTTTATTTAGGTACCTGTAATGGGAGCCCCATTATAATTGTCACCTCCAAATTGTTTCTCCTACTTCCCCCTTCTCCTCTTCCTGGTCCTCCTTACATACAGTTTCCTGTTTACATTCTCCCCAAACAATTTTTGCCCTTAATAGGATCAGAGAGTCTTGAAACAAAGTTTTAAAGTATTTGATATCTATCCATTGTTGACTACCTAAAATACTCTCTATAGCCTGGCTTTTAAATATGACTTATTTCCTTTCATGGGGTGAACCAATCTCTTACTACTCATTATGTATTCTCTATTCTGCAGCCCGGATATCTCACTCCTGCACAGATATGTAATTGGCTCACGCTCTTCTTTTAGCCATGAATACTCTCTACCCTCGTCATTTATTAAAATTCCATCTGGTTTTCAAAATGCATGTTAGATGACATTTCCTTTAGGAAGTCGTGACTATTCCTCACACCTCTAGCCTTCCTGTCTGTAATCTTCCAATGTGTTCTATTTCTAGAATGACCTTAGAATCCACATGTTGAAGGTGGCAGACCCACAGATGGGAAGAACAGGGGTCCTCAGATCACCACACGTAGAAGAATTGCCTTTAGCCAGTACAATAATTTTGGACTTTATGTGAGTAAGAAATAGAGTTCTATTTTGATTGTCACAGAATATTAGGGTTTATTTTAACTAATACAAAACAAAAATCAACAATAGAACAATATAATAAAAGTTAAACAAGAACCTCAGAAGATAGGATAGAGAATTATCCGACCAAGTGCTATATAGTTTGCTTGAGAAATGAATAAGTCTCTTTATCTAGAGAAGGGGTCTGTGAACTACAGTTCATGGTCCACAGTTGGCATACCATCTACATTCAAAATAAGTTTTTTTTGGAAAACAGTCACATTTATTTGTTTCTATAATATCTGCGGCTGTTTCCTAATGCAAGAGCAGAGTTGAGTAGTTATAACAAAAACTGTATGGCCCATGAAGCTGAAACTATTTAGTACCCGGCCCTTTACAGAAAAAGTTTCATAACCCCTGCTCTAGAGTGTAGTATTTGTGTAGACAAAGAAATGAGACAGGACATAGGACTCTTGATGCACTAAGGAATTTTGGCTTTGCCTTTCTGAGCCTTACCCATCCCACCTGACAAATGAAGCTAGTAACAACACCCACCTCATGGAGTTTTCTGAGGACAGCATAAGTGAGTGCCTAGAAGGTAGTTAGAATAGTACCTGGTATATCATGAGCACTCAAGAAATGTTAGCTATTAATATTACCTTGAAGCAAAAGAGGAAAATTAAATAATTTCCAGCAGATGTGTTCCAAGTCATATATTCATTTAGTTTGATTACTTTGGCTGTAGCCCATACAGGGCTTTATAGGTGGGGTGGTGGGGGGAAGAAATATGGGTGTAAAGAGAGGATGCATACAGAGCCTTTCAAGGTTCTCTTTCTTTTTCAGGCAGTCTCTTAAATGAGCTTCACTTCATCATTTGCTGCTTCAACAGTCCCAGCCATTCTTGATAAAATATTTCGATAGTGTATAGAGTATGTCTGACAGCTCTGAACTGGTAAGTCACTGTCAGTACATCTCCATACTTCTTCTCCCAAGGGGAGACTTGATGCTTCTTAAAAAGCGCTTGTGTTTGCGTCAGTTGTACTATTTATATGTATTCATTTAGCTAATTACTATGCAAATGGCAAAATGTGAATGCAAGGACAAAGAGAGTTGTTTCTATGAAAACAAATGTAAATGCTTTGGAAAGATTGGATTTGATAGAATATTTGATCAAGGTAGTTTTTATAATTTCAGTTACATCAGTAAAAGATGGGATTAGGAAGTAAAAGAAAAATTCAAAAGTCTGTATTCTCATTGCTTTTCCGAGTGTCTTTACATTTTTAGTTTACTTTGAAGAAACTCACGTTGGAAATCAAAGACCATACATTATGAGTGTGATCTGTGCAAATAAGACTGGAGCAAACTGCAACCAATCTAGAACCCATCCTCAAATCAAGGCCTTGGTTGTACATCCGAACCTTGGCAAAAAACAACAGATTTATTTTTTCTTTTCTTTTCTTTCTTTTCTTTTTTTTTTTTTTTGAGACAGAGTCTCGCTCTGCTGCCCAGGCTGGAGTGCAGTGGCACCATCTTAGCTTACTGCAAGCTCTACCTCCTGGGTTCATGCCATTCTCCTGCCTCAGCCTCCCGAGTAGCTGTGATTGCAGGCGCCTGCCACCACGCCCGGCTAATTTTTTTTTTTTTTTTTTTTTTTGTATTTTTAGTAGAGATGGGGTTTCACCATGTTAGCCAGGATGGTCTTGATCTCCTGACCTCGTGATCCACCCGCCTTGGCCTCCCAAAGTGCTGGGATTACAGGTATGAGCCACTGCACCCAGCCCAGATTTTTATGTTTTAAGTTAATCTAAAATATTTATAAGCTGCTTAGAGTGTGTATGTGTTATTTGTATGATCCTCTCTTAAAATGATTTTTTTGATTAATTAGCCAACAGTGGCAGCCCCATTTTATTGACAATAAGGGCTTCCAATGAATTTAGAGACTGTTTCAAGTCACTGCTCCTCTAAGAATTCTGCTCTCAGCAGGTGTTCCTTTTCTGTGTCCCTGGGCTCCCAATCTGGACATGCCTCTATTATAGCAGCTTCAACACCTCTTGTCAACTGTGAAATGGTTAAAGGCAAAACTCTACCTTTTAGCTTATCTCCCCAGTACCCAGTCCAATGTCTGGTACATTTATTTCCATCACTGTGCAAGTAATTCAACTGATGGTCTCCATGTGGATGTCTAAGAGACATTTCAAGCAAAAGCTTGTCCAACCTGCCTTTCACAGGTCTTCCCATCTCAGTTAGTGGTGACTCCAGCTTTCTGCCTGCACGGGCCAAAAGCCTTAAATTATCTTTGGCTCTTCTCTTTCTCTCATCCTCAACATCCAATCTTTCAACGTACCTTGAAAACTCCTCTGTCTTCATACTAGATCCAGATTTGACCACTTCTCACCACCTCCACTCATTTCACAATGGTCCAAAGTCCCTTCTTCTCTTACCTGGATAGTTTGTAACAACTTCTTAACTGCTGTCTGTGCTTTGAAGCTTGTCTTCTCATCACCGTGTTTCCAATACAACAATCTGAATAATATTTTTGAATAATAAGCTTGATCATATCATTCCTTTGCTCAAAGCACTTCATGGCTTCTAAGCTTACTAATTGCAAAAGGTACTCAACAAATATATATATATATATATATATATATAATTTTTTTTTAATTATACTTTAAGTTCTAGGGTACATATGTACAACGTGCAGGTTTGTTACATACGTATACATGTGCCATGTTGCTGTGCTGCACCCATTAACTTGTCATTTACATTAGGTATATCTTCTAATGCTATCCCTCCTCCCTCCCTGCTCCCCACATCAGGACCCGGTGTGTGATGTTCCCCTTCCTGTGTCCAAGTGATCTCATTGTTCAATTCCCACCTATGAGTGAGAACATGCGGTATTTGGTTTTCTGTTCTTGCGATAGTTTATTTCTAAATGAATAAATTAGAGCTACTATTACAAATTAGAGCTACTATTACTACTGTAATAGTAATTCCCATATAATGAAAATAATAGTACTTCTTATAAAGATATAGCAGCAAATATAATAGGAAAAATGAGATAATCAGCTTAGCACTGAGATGTCTGTGTAACACTCACAACAAGTCCATTTGGTTGCCTGGAATGTGGCCACGTGTGGTCTATACAGGTGTCATGTACTGCACAGAGCATGAGGAGGGGGAGGTAGCAGTGGGAGCTCAAGTGAGAAAGGCCTTGGAGGCTGTATTGAGAAGTCTGGATTTTATTTCATGACCAATGCAGAATATCACTCATGCCCAGTCCATGACTGATGGAGGATAAGAGGCCGATCATCTCACTCTGCAAAGGCTACTACTAATGGTAGTAACAAAATTGGGATCCAATAATTATTGGTTAAATATATAAATGAATGAATGAATGAATGAATGAGTGGAACAACTCATCTGATTATGTGACAGGAAGGGTACTAGAATGTATTTACCACCTATGAAGATTCAGCCACCTTGCCAGCTGATTTTATGCCACTTAATTTTTACCGGATCTTAGTATGCCTAATTTTTATAAGTAGGGGAGTTTAATAAAAAGTGTCTCAAAAAAGTCACAGCACAGTCTTGTTGAAGAGCATAGGTTTTGGAATCAGTCTGTGTTCAAATCCCAATTCTGCTTCATCTGTCCTTGGACAGGTTAAACACAATTTACTCCTCTGTAAAATGATATTCTCAATACTTCTGTTAATGGGTTGCTGCAAGGATTGAATGAGTTAAAATAAAATAATTCCTATAGTCTCAATCACACGATAAATAGTCAGTATTGTAATTGTTTTCCAGGTTCACTCAACTAGCATGGTAAGATTGGGTTTTGGATACTGATTGTTTCTTTTCAAATCCTGCACTGGGCTCAGTGATGGTTAATTTTATGTGTCAATTTAAGGAGGATGTTTTTGGATGAGATTAACATTGAAAGCAGTAAATTTTGATTAAAGCAGATTGTCTTCCATAATGTGAGTGGGCCTCATCCAATCAGCTGGAGGCCTGCATAGAACAAAAACACAGGTCTCCCCTGAGCAAGAGGGGCTTCTCCAGCAGATGGCCTTTGGACTTCATCTACACCATCCACTCTTCTGGGTCTCCAGCCTACTGGCCCACACTGCAGATTTTGGACTTGCCAGCTTCCATAATCATGTAAGTAAATGCTTTATAATAACTACTTGCACATACATATTTATATTTCATTCTGGTTTCTCTAGAGAATCCTCACTAATACAGGCTCCTTCTGCAGACTTCATGTATTTGGGCCTCCGCAGCTTTCAAATCTTGTCTTAAACCAATCTCTTGGTGTTCTTCACCACACATACAGGACAACGTGGAGTATCCAGCACCAGCCTTTCCACACCTACATGATTTCTGGACATTCTCTTCCATCTTCCTCTTTTTCCCCAACCTGTGAACTCCAATTCATTTTGTAATATGCAACTCAGCTCCTTCTATCCTCTTTCAGAGTCTTGCAAAATGGTCCCTCTGTCACTTACCTTCTGTTCTGTCTTGGCACATGTACTTTCAAACTTCTTTTTAAAAACTCATTCAATCATGTTCATCACTAATTGATTTTTGTGTCTTTTCTCCATTGTAAGCACCTTGAGGGCAGGGGCTGTGTTTTCTTCAGTTTTTTCTTCCCCAAGTTCCTGTTAGCACTGTGCTAGGTGCATGCCAGGTGGTTAATGTTAACAAATCCTCACTTAGTAAATGATCTAGCAGAGGTTGGAGCTTTAACATCTCTGCTGATCCATCCACACATGAACCCACCTAGTGAGTGGTTCTGTAGGATCTTTTTAGGATGTCTAGTAGGCTGCTCTCTCACTCAACCAGTTTACAACAAACAGCTTGAGATGCAAGTTGCACCTCTGCACCCTGAAACCTGTTTCTCCTGCAACCTCCCTCATTTCAGAAAACGACACCACCCTCCCCACAATTCCTCAAGCAAAAACATTTGGTGGTCATCTTTACTACTCCATTTATTTCACAAGATACCCACAGTCTGTTCACAAATCCTGGGACTCTGCCACCCAGTAGTCCCACATGTAAGCACCTCTTGCCATCTTTTCTACAACTGCCCCAGTCTGGACATCATCATCTCTGGCTCAGATCAGCATCTACTACAATGGCCTCCAGCCTGTCCTCTCTGCCTTGCTTCTCTTCTCTACACAACAGCCAGTCTGATCATATCAGATATAAACCTGATCAGTCTATACCCTCAACACCTTCTCTGGCTCTTCTTTAAGTCCCCATTAACCTCTTTTAGAATAAGAATCCAAAGTTCCTACCAGAGCTTAGGAGATTTCATATGACCTGCCCTCTGCCCTCTCTCCACGGTCACCCTTACCTGGTTTCTCTTTCCCATTTTGCTCCAGCTATACTCCAGCCAGAGACCTTCTACAGTTTCTCAGTACACGAGCTTCACTTGCTGTCTCTACACCAGACATGACCTTCCTAGAACTTCCCATGGCTTGCTTTTCGATACTGTCAAAAAAAGTTTAGTTCAAATACCACCTCTGTAGAGAGCCTTTTCCTGGCCTTCTCTGTCTTAGAAAGTGCCTGTGTCTCCTAATTTCCTATCCTTTGTATTCTATTAATAACCTTAATTATGATCTAAATGGTATCACTTACATTCATTCCCCTTACTGATCCCCACTACCACTGGAGTGAAAGCTCTTGATAGCAGAGACCTTTCTTTCCTTTTTTCTTTTTTAATATAAATCTGTTTTCTTAGTGGCTAGAACAAAACCAGGCACATAGTAGGTACACAATAATTATTTGCTGAGTGAATGAGTTGAAGGAACAAACAGTATTTATTAGGTTTGGATGCTTTGGTTTGAATGGCTATTTTTTCCTCTTTAAATATATTCAACTATTCTTGGCAAGAGAACATAGGAGAGTGAATATAAGTCAGATGATATATGGGAAAATGAAAAAATAAAATGGAGAAACTGCTGAGCTACTGAATAGTGAATCTTAAGGGGGAACGTTCTTATTTCCAATATCTTTATTTCCTGGAACAGAAATAGAATGTCTTCATTTGGAAAGGAAATCCCAATGGAACTTGCAAAACACGAAACAGAATTACATTGCCTTTTTGGGTTTTGTTTTGCTTTGCATTGATTCAGTCTATAAAAAGAGGTTTCTGTGCATCTTTATTAGGTCAGTGTTCACAATAACATTGTCCTCAGGGAAGTGAGGCAGAGACTGGAAGCGCTGGAAAGAGTGCTGGGCAAGAAAAAGCTACTAGTTTTTCAGGCCCAGTCTGTGCTAAATGCTTTACAGTAATTATAACGGTACCTAAGATTAATTGGGGAATTCACAAATGTCTTGCATTACATGCATTCTCTGGTTTGGTCCTATTTAATCTTTACGGCATCTGGATATGTCAGCACTATTATCACTGTTTTGTAATGAGGAAACTGAAACTCGGAAGTATTGTTTAACTTTTCAAAATTACGTAGCTTGCAAGATCTTCTGCTTTGTGGAATCAGACTGTGTTCAAATCTCTGTTCTGCTTCATCTGTCCTTGGAAACATGCAAATGGCTTTGTATTCCTACTGTGAGAGCCTCAACTGAGGCTTCCCTTCCTTGCTGGGATACTGATAAGGTTTGGCTGTGTTCTCACCAAAAATCTCATCTTGAATTGTTATCCCCATAACCCCCATGAACCCCGTATGTCAAGCGAGAGACCAGATGGAGATGATTGAATCATGGGGGTGGTTTACTCCATTGCTGTTCTCGTAATAGTGAGTGCATTCTCGTGAGATCTAACGGTTTTATAAGTGTTTGGCAGCTCTTCCTGTGTTCATTCTCCTTCGTGCAACCTTGTGAAGAAAGTGCTTCCTTCCCCTTCGTCTTCCACCATGATTGTGAGCTTCCTGAGACCTCCCCAGCCCTGCAGAACTGTGAGTCAATTAAACCTTTTTCCTTCATAAATTACCCAATCTCGGCCAGTGCTTTATAGCAGTGTGAAAACAGACTAATACAGATACTATAGCAGCTTCTTTAACTGATCTTCTTGTCTCCAGGTTCCCTTTCTCCCAGCCCTTTCTCAGAAGCTGTGGCCAGTCCTCATGCCACTCAGTGGCCAGTCCTCATGCCACTCAGTGGCCATGTGCATCCACTCACTCCCTCTGAACAACCAGCCTCAGGACACGTATTTACCTTTGGCCTTCACAGTCCTCCAGTGCCCCTGCAATGTAACAGGAAGAGGTTGATCCTTCTAAATTACAATGGGAAATTTGGTGGGAAATTTGAGAAACTTGAGAACACGTCTTGGACCTTGTTCATGTCTGTATTTTCAATGCTTAACATGATGCCAAGAATAGAGAACGTATTATTTATTATTTTATTGTTAGTTTTTTTACTAAAGCCATATGTCACTTTATCTTCTAAAATTCCTTTTGTAGCTCTTGTGGATTCATTGGTGAGGCAACCAGTGGCCATTGGGAATAAGCTGGTAATATTGCACCTTGTTGCTAGAAAGAATAGATCCCCTTTCCAAAGCATATTACAGACCACAGAAAAATGGGGTACAGCGTTTGAGTTCTAGAGTCAGACTTCATGAGTTCACTTTCCATCTGTTGCACAGAGCACCTCTGTGGCTTTAGGTATATTGCTTGTTTCCTCAGCTTCTTTACATATAACATGGAAATAAATAATCGTACCTCAAGAGAACTTTGTGGGTATTCAAGGAGTTAATACATGGAGATACTTAAAATAGTGTCTAGAATATAACAAGCATGATATAATTTGACTTGGTCCCCACCCAAATCTCATCTTGAATTGCACTCCTCATAAACCCCATGTGTCATGGGAGGGATGCTGTGGGAGGTAATTGAATCATAGGTACGGTCTCCCCCATGCTGCTCTTGTGATAGAGAGTGAGCTCTCATGAGATCTGATGGTTTTGTAAGCGTCTAGCATTTCCGCTGTTTGCATTCATTCTCTCTCTTGCTGCTCTGTGAAGAGGTGCCTTCTGCCATGATTGTAAGTTTCCTGAGGCCTCCCTAGTTATGCGAAACTGTGAGTCAATTAAATCTCTTTTCTTTGTAAATTATCCTGTCTTGGGTATTTCTTCATAGCAGCAGGATAATGGGCCAATACAAAGCTCTTAAAAATGTTAGCTAACATTACTACAGTTCTTACAAAAACCTTGTGAGCAACTCACTATGCATATCCTTGTTTTATAGATGATATCATTACCATTAAGCTTTGGGAGGTTAAACGACTTGCCTAAGGGCTCACAGCTAACAAATAGAAGCTTATGAATTTTCACCTGTTTGCTCTAACTCACTGGTCCTCACTGGGAGCAGATTTGTCCACAAGAGGACATTTTAAAATGCTTGAGAATATTTTGGTCTGTTAGAGGAGTGTGTGGTTCTGGCATCTGGTGTGTAGAGGTCTAGGACGTGGTGAAATATCCTACTATGCACAGGACTGTCTCTGTGGCAAATGATTATTTTGCCCAAATGTCCCTAGTGCCAATGTTGAGAAGCCATGTTTGAATAATCAATCAATTAGATATGTTAAACATGACATTATAATCATAACATAATAATGAAATAACCATAGAGTAGGCACCCAGAGGCAAACCTTGATGCTCAAGGGGCCTGGTCAACCTCGGCTGACTGGAGTCTGGGTAACATAGCACAGGTGATTCTGTCAGCTAGTCTGACACATCAGCTAGCCTTTGTAATAACGAAACTCGCACAACAGTGCCATTAATATCAGAGAAAAATTATATTTGGATCACAACCCTAAGATGACCCTTTGTGGTATTTATCACAACTATAAATCATTAATTCAGAAGATCATGTCTTTTTAAATGCTGTCCACCTCTCTTCAATAGAAACTCCATAATGATAAGGACCCCTTGTCCTTGTCCTTAGCACCTGGCAAAGTGTCTGGACCATTGTAAATCTAAGACAAATCTATGCTGGAGATATACTTGTATGAAGAAATGAATAAATAAAAGACCTGGGTCAGCAGTTGGAAATACAAAAACATGGTCTGGAGCACAAGAGAGGAGTTTGTAATATTTTAACTTTTTTGAAGTAATATTGAATGCTTAAGAGCACAGAATTTGAAACCCAATATTTATGCTTTCACTCGTTCATTGGCCAGATACATAGAGAGTGAGCCCACAATATGCTAGGCATGGTGAGGCTGCAGGGAAGCAGCTGATCGCATAGTCATGAGCCTGGCTTTAACCTAGACGCGCACGTCTTAGCTCTGTGAAGCTATGTAAGCACTCTGCTTTTTAAGTCCTTTTCTCTCTCCAAAATGGGTAAATAGCCTTTCCAATGGGATTGCTAAAACGATCAAATAAAATTATGACAGGGTTTAACGTAGCATCTAGATATAGAAGGTATTTAGTGAATGGGTAACCATATGTGGTGGCTTTAAACTGTGTCTACACATTCATTGACACACATTCTATCAAGAGGTGATATCTATGTCCTCTCCTCATGAAACTGGGCAGGCTTTGGGACTTCCTTGACTCAAAGAATGTGGCAGAAATGATACCATGTGACTTTCCAGGCTGGGTTAGGAGAGGTCATGTGGCCCCTGCAGGTTTCTCTCTGGGGGCCACCCTAAGACGCCTGTGTACACAGAGAGAGAGATCTGAGGAGCCCCAGGTGTTACTGTCCATGCATGTGAATAAAGACAGCTGCGAGCCCAGACACCACTTGCTTTCAGCTTCACGACTGACTCCATGTGAGAACCTTCTAGCTTGGCTCAGTAAACTCTAGATTCATAAACAAAACACATGACTGCTATTATGCTAAGTCATTGCTACCTGGTGATTGTTTTTTGGCAGCAAAAGATGAAGAAAACGCCATTGTTTCTGGACCGTAGGCAGATCTGATGTTCAGGTGGTGCTCCACTATCAGAGATACCTGCAAACAGGAAAGGAAGAGAGGTCAATATGTGTGCGGTGAAGTTTACAGTGAAATGGACATGAAGGCTGCCGTCTGGTGGCCCAAGGCCTACTAGCCACTACTTTGGGCAGCAAAACCAACCAAATACATTTCCTGCTTTGAGGATGTCACATAGGGAAGAAGATAGAGCTGGGGAGAAGTATTCCAGAAAATGAATCAAGAATGCTAAATTGAAGTCAGTTTTTGTTTTTTGTTTTTGTTTTTATAGGGGCTTGCTCTTTTCCCCTGGCTAGAGTGCAGTGGTGCCATCATGGCTCACTGCAGCCTCAACCTCCTGGGGTCAAGTGATCCTTCTGCTTTGGCCTCCCGAGTAGCTGGGACTACCAGCACTCACCACAGGACACAGCTAATTTTAGTATTTTTTGTGAGACAAGTTTTTGCTGTGTTGCCCAGGCTGGTCTCAAACACCTGGGCTCAAGTGATCCATCTGTCTCAGTCTCCCAAGGTGCTGGGATTATACGTATGAGCCACTGTTTGTGACCTGAAGTCACATTGAAAAAAAAAAAGCTAATATGTCATATTCTGAAGATTATTAAAGGATAGACTACTAGGATTTTTATCCAAGGTGGTGGCAACAAAATACAAATTTGAGAAGGTTTAAGACATTGTGAACAATGACTTCAGTACATCTTATAAAATCCATAGTTATCACAGATTATAAGGCAGAAAATAGCATCACTTGATCTATGCTGAAGAAAGACAAGTGAATACCAGCCAAATAACATGTTCCTAATTATAACATTTTCATAATTATTCTATAAGTAGACTGTAATCACAATCCTAATCTTTTATCTCACTGTATTCTTCCAATAACAACTTAAAAGATGTAATCAGATAACAGTTCAGACTTCTGCTTCTTATTAATGGTAAAAGCAGATATTTTAACCAGTACCCAAATATTAGTTTCATAAGAAAATGAAAACTTTTTTCCACTTCTTGTGTTACAAAAGAGAAGAACGAAAATACAATGTCAAGAGACGAAGCCAAAGAAAGATTTTCCTAAGGCTATGATCTTTCCTGTGGGCAATCAAGTGGTTGGTAGCATATTAGGCATTAGGGGAGACCACAGGTACCCACATCAGAAAAGCAATCTTTTCTCTCAGCGTTTGGCATTTGGCTCCACCTTCTGACCTTTGCATAATGTTACTCTGTGATCTGATGTCATCTACCATTGAGAGTGTTTATTTTTACTTATTTCTTGCCGGAGAGAAAATGTCATTCCTTGTTTTTACTGTCTGCTCCCACCTGACAAGGAAGCAGTTGCTTCAACATGACTGTGGTGCTGTGAGTGCAGAATGAGCAGTGTTTTTGCAGAAAAGCAGACAGCTTCTCAGCTGCCTGAATTATCGATGGCAGATTCGGCACATGGCTAGTGATGCCTGAAGTCAGTATGGCTCTTGGCTAGACAAGCTGGAAGACATGTTCCTGGAGCCAGGCACCTGCCTTATTGGAGTCATGAGTAAGAGGCACCATTGCCTTGCTGAAAACCCTCGGAGCATGGAGGGGAGAGCGTTCTCTGAGAAACCCTTTGAGACATGTGCTGTGGTGGGCACTGATGGGTCTCTGATAAGACAAGAGCTCTACACGTGTCTGCTCATTCACTGATTCATTAAGTCCCTGGGCCGCAGAGGACAGGTATGTGCTGCAATCTCAACTCATTGATGGGATATGTGACTTGATGTAGGTCTTTGGACCTCTGAAAAATAGGAGAATTAACCCAAAAGTTATTAAGTCACCATTATACGTCTAGTGTTTGGGTTAGGAGGGCAGCAGATGTAATGCCTCTTTTCCCTGTCTAAGTTCTAAACCAGTTGAGGAATAAGAAAAAAAATATATAGATTAGAATGAGAGTGTGAAAATATCCCCTTTACCACTCATGGTGGAGGAAGGCTGGAGATAAGCTTCAAACTCAGACCCATTGCCCCAGTTAGCAGACTCCTGGACTGGGCAGCCTTCTTCTGGCCTCTATTGCCAAGTTTTCTGCATGGCTGAAAGCAACTGAAGTCTCCAGCTATCTGTTGGCAGCCAGTTGCCAAGAAGAAGAGGAGAGAAAAATGCACTTTGGGAGGCCAAAGTGGGATAATCGCTTGTGCCCAGGAGTTCGAGACCAGCCTCAGCAACATGGCTAAATTATGTTTCTATAAAATATGCAAAAAAAAATTAGGTAGGCATGGTGGCGTGTGCCTGTAGTCCAAGCTACTTGGGGGGCTGAGGTCAGAGGATCTCTTGAGCCCAGGAGGTCGAGCCTGCAGTGAGCCATGATCACACCACTGCACTCCAGCCTGAGCAACAGAGTAAGACTCTATCTCAAAAAATAATAATAAATAAATAAAATGCATGAGTTAAGTAAGCTTGAGTTTCTCCTTGTACACATGCCAATAAAATGTCTCCTGACCTCCACAAAAAATGCAAAGAGTGAGAGATGGGGAAGAAAACCAGTGGTGTAACCTTAGCAGATGTGCTGCCATGTGGAGGGAAGACTCTGGTCTGAGGAAGAGGCATTCTCTCCTGTGGTCCAACAGTTAGAACTGTAAAAGTCACTTTATATCTGTTATTTCATAGGGCTGTTGAGAAGATTAAACACAATAATGAACTTTGCAAATTAGAAAGTATCTTTATGGCGGGGTGCGGTGGCTCATCCCTGGAATCCCAGCACTTTGGAAGGCCGAGGCAGGGAGATCATTTGAGATCAGGAGTTTAAGACCAGCCTGATCAACATGGTGAAACCCCATCTCTACTAAATAAAAATTAACCATGTATGGTGGCAGGCACCTGTAATGTCAGCTACTTGGGAGGCTGAGGCAGGAGAAAGGCTTGAACCCAGGAAGCAGAGGTTACAGTGAGCTGGATTCGTGCCACTGCACTCCAGCCTGGGCGAGAGAGCAAGACTCCCTCTAGAAAGAAAGAGAGAAAGAGAGAAAGAGAGAAAGAAGGAAAGAAGGAAAGAGAGAGAGAAAGAAAGGAAGGAAGGAAGGAAAGAAGGAAGGAAGGAAGGAAGGAAGGAAGGAAGGAAGGAAGGAAGGAAGGAAGGAAGGAAGGAAGGAAGAAAGAAAGGAAAGAATTTTACAGCTATGTGATGGCATTCAATCTTTATTGTCTAGAAGGTCCTGTGCCATAGGCCTGTGGAGAATAAACAAAAGAAAATCTAAACCTAAACAGATTTTGCATCAAAACACTTCACTGACTAATGACTTTGTGTCTTCTCAGAGTGGGTAGGGTAGTTATTCAAATCAAATTTCAAAGGTTCAGGCCTTACCTTTATTTCTTTTTAGCTGTGTGACTTTGGAAAAATTGTTTAACCTCTCTGTGTCTCAGAAAATAATAGATTCTTAGAGGTGTTGTATGAATTAGTAAGTTAATATAAGCTTAAACCCATGCCTGATATAGACTAAGCACACAATAAATATTAGTGACGATTATTAATAATAGTGTAATAGAGTCAGATTGGTAAATGTGAGTCAGATTACTGTACTCTTCTCCTTAAAATCCTTCAAATGCTTCCTGCTGCTCTTAGAATAAAATCCACAATACAGTCCCTGTATGATTTAACACCTATCTGCCTATTTATCTTCAGTTTGTAATCATATTCTGGTTCAGTATACTCCAGGTAGACAAGTGTCATGTGCATTCCTCGGTTAAGCCAAACCTGTTCCCATCCCAGGGTTGTGCTTTGCTGCTCCTTCTGCCTGAAAGGCTCTTCCAACTTCTTTTATGCCTGGCTCCTTCTTTTCCTTCAGTTCTCCTCTGTTCAAGGGTTGTGTCCTTGGTGTGACTTACGAAGAAGACCCCTGCTCCTCAGTTACCCTCCCCTGTCGCCATGTCATCTTTTCTTCATAGAACTTACCACAATCTGTGATTTTGTTTGCCGCTCTATTGTATGTCTCCCTCAGTAGAATGTAAGTATCAAGAGGCCAAGGATTGAAGGATTGTGTCTGTTTTATTCACTTCCTTACCCCCAGCCTCTCCCATAGGGTCTAGCTGTATAGATGTTCAAAAAAGTCATATTGATTCAATGAATTAAAAGAGAATGACCTTTGGACTAAGGCAACTGGATGGAAGCCTGATATGGTTTGGCTGTGCCCTCACCCAAATCTCATCTTGAATTGTTGTTCCCATAATCCCCACATGTTGTGGGAGGGATCTGGTGGGAGGTAATTGAATCATGGTGGCAGTTACCCCATACTGCTGTTCTCGTGATAGTGAGTGAGATCTCATGAGATCTGATGTTTTCATAAAGGGCTTTTTCTTCATTTGCTTGGCACTTCTCCTTGCCTGCTGCCATGTAAAATGTGACTTGCTTCTTCTCTGCCTTCTGCTATGATTGTGAGACCTCCCCAGACATGTGGAATTGTGAATCCATTAAACCTCTTTCCTTTATACATTACCCAGTTTCAGGTATGCCTTTTTTAGCAGCATGAGAACAGACTAATGCAAAGCCCACATCCTGCCACTTGTAGCTATTGGAACCAGGCAAGCTGTTTAATCCACATTACTGAGCTGGTGTTTCCATCTGAAAAAAAATGAGTGATTACACATCATATTTATAGCAGCAATCATTACAGCCAAAAGGTGGAAGCAACTCAACTGTCCATCAATAGATAAGGGGATGAAGAAAATGTGGTGCATTCATGCAATGGTGTATTATTCAGCTTTACAAAGTCAGGAAGTCCTGGCACATGCTACAACACAGATGAACCTCAAGGGTGATGTGCTTAGTGGAATAAACTGGTCACTAAAAGACAAATGACATAAGAGTCCTCTTAAATGAGGTTCCTAGAGTGGTAAAATTCATAGAAACAAAGTAGAATGGTGGTTTCCAGGGGCAGAGAAGAGGAAGGGAAAGGGAATATGTTGTGTAATAGGTACAGAGTACCTAACGACAATCACAGAATATACATTCTTCTCGTCTGCACATGGAACATATTCTAACCAAATACTTGCTCATCAAACAAGTCTCAATTAGTTCAAAAATACTGAAATTATATCAAGTACACTCGTTAACCACAGTGCAACAAAAAGAGAAATTAATATCAAGAAAATTTCCCAAAACTATACACACTCATGAACATTAAACAACTTTCTTCTAAATAACTGCAAAGTGAATATTGAAATTAAGGCAAACATTTTAAAAGTAATTTGAAATTAATGAAAATAGGAACAGAACTTACCAAAATCTCTGAGATGTAGCTAAAGCAATGATAAGAAGAATGTTTATAGTGTTAAATGTCTTCATCAGGAAGATAGAAAGATCTCAATTAATAAACTAACTTTGTACTTGAAGGAACTAGAGAAAAAAAACAAATGAACCCTAATGCTAGCAGAAGAAAATAAATATCTAAAATTAGGGATGAACTTAATGAAACTGAGATGCAAAAATCCATGTGAAAGATAAATAAAATCAAAAGTTGGTTCTTCGAAAAAGTAAACAGGATTGATAGACTGCTAGCAAGATGAACAAAGAACAAAAAGATCCAAATAAGTACAATTAAAAATGAAAAAAGATGACTTTACAACCAGTCTCACAGAAATACAAAAGACCTTCAGAGAATCCATGAACAATTCTCACACACGAATTAGAAAATCTAGAGAAAATGACTAATTTCCTGGAAACACACAAAATCCCAAGATCAAATAAGAAAGAGATTGAAAGCATAAATAGACAAATGTCAAGATTTAAAGACAATTGGTAATTTAAAAAAAACTTACCAACCAAAAAAACTCTGAACCAGATAGACTCACAGCTGAATTTTACCAGACATATGAAGAACTGGTATCAATCCTCCTGAAAATATTCCCAAAATTTGAGCAGTAGAGTTTCTCTCTTACTCATTCTGTGAAATCAGTATCAGACTAATAACAAAGTCTAGCAGAGACACAATGAAAAAAGAAAACTTCAGGCCAATATCCCTGATGAACATAGATGCAAAAATTCTCAACCAAATACTACCAAACCAAATTAAAAAGTTAATACAGCATAATCAAGTAGGCTTTATTTTTGGGATGCAGGGCTGTTTTAATATATACAAATCTATAAATGTGATTCACCACATAAACAGAATTAAAAGCAAAAATCATATGATCGTCTCAATAATTACAGAATAAACTTTCAATAAAATCCAACATCCCTTCATGATAAAAAAAAATCCTAAATGGACTAGGCATCAAAGGAATACACTTCAGAAAAATAATAACCATCTATGACAAACCCATCCCCAACATCATACTGAATAAGCAAAGGCTGGAACAATTCCTTTTGAGAAGTGGAACAAGGCAAGGGTGCCCCCACTCATCACTCCTATTCAACATAGTACTGGATGTCCTAGCCTAAGCAATCAAGTCAGAGAAAGAAATAAAAGGCATCCAAATATAAAATAAGAGATCAAGGTATCTTTTTTTCACTGACTATATGATTCTACACCTAGAAAAAACTAAAGGTTCTGTCAAAAGGCTATGAGAACTGATAAACAGTTTTAGTAAGGTTTCAGAATACAAAATCAATGTACAAACATCAGCAGCATTTGCACACATCTATAATGTCCAGGATGAGAGTCAAATCAGTGACATAATTCCATTTACTATAGCCACAAAAGAAAATGAAATACCTAGGAATAAAGCTAACTAAGTACAAGAAAGATCTCTACAAGGAAAATTATGAAACACTACTGAAAGAAATCAGAGATGACACAAGTAAACGGAAAAGCATTTCATGCACATGGATTGGAAAAATTAATACTGTTAAAATGTCCATATTTCTCAAAGCAATGTACAGATTAAATTATATTCTTATCAAACTACTAATGCCATTCTTCATAGAATTAGATAAAACTGAATTTTTTTCTGCTTTTTTTTTTTAATTATACTTTAAGTTCTAGGGTACATTTGCACAACGTGCAGGTTTTTTACATATGTATACATGTGCTGTGTTTGTTTGCTGCACCCATTAACTCATCATTTACATTAGGTAATTCTCCTAATGCTATCCCTCCCCTATCCCACTACCCCATGACAGGCCCTGGTGTGTGATATTCCCCGCCCTGTCGAAGTGTTCTCATTGTTCAGTTCCCACCTACGAGTGAGAACATATGGTGTTTGCTTTTCTGTGCTTGCAATAGTTTGCTGAGAATGATGGTTTCCATCCATGTCCCTGCAAAGGACATGAACTCATCCTTTTTTATGGCTGCATAGTATTCCATGGTGTGTATGTGCCACATTTTCTTAATCCAGTCTATCATTGATGGACATTTGGGTTGGTTCCAAGTCTTTGCTATTGTGAATAGTGCCTCAATAAACATACATGTTAATGTGTCTTTATAGTACCATGATTTATAATCCTTTGGGTATATACCCAGTAATGGGATGGGTGGGTCAAATGGTATTTCTAGTTCTAGATCCTTGAGGAATTGCCACACTGTCTTCCATGATGGTTGAACTAGTTTACGCTCCCACCAACAGTGTAAAAGCATTTCTATTTCTCCACATCTTCTCCAGCACCTGTTGTTTCCTGACTTTTTAATGATCGGCATTCTAACTGGTGTGAGATGGTATCTCATTGTGATTTTGATTTGCATTTTTCTGATGACCAGTGATGATGAGCATTTTTTCATGTGTCTGTTGGCTGCATAAATGTTTTCTTTTGAAAAGTGTCTGTTCATATCTTTTGCCCACTTTTTGATGGGGTTGTTTGATTTTTTTCTTGTAAATTTGTTTAAGTTCTTTGTAGATTCTGGATATTAGCCCTTTGTCAGATGGGTAGATTGCAAACATTTTCTCCCATTCTGTAGGATACCTCTTCACTCTGATGGTGGTTTCTTTTGCTGTGCAGAAGCTCTTTAGTTTAATTAGATCCCATTTGTCTGTTTTGGCTTCTGTTGCCATTGCTTTTGATGTTTCAGTCATGAAATCCTTGCCCATGCCTATGTTCTGAATGGTATTGCCTAGGTTTTCTTCTAGGGTAAAACTGAAATTTTTAAGTTGATATGGAAGTAATAAAGAGTCCATATAGACAAAGGAGTCCTAAGCAAAAATAATAAAGCTGGAGGCATCACACTACCTGACTTCAAACTATACTATAAGGCTATGGCAACCAAAGCAGCATGGTATAGTTTCCAAAACAGTGTAATGCTGCACATTTATAACCATCTTATCTTTTACAAGGCTGACAAAAACAAGTAACGGGGAAAGGACCACCTATTCAATAAATGGCACTGGGATAGCTGACTAGCCATATGCAGAAGATTGAATCTAGACCCATACCTTTCACCATATACAAAAATTAACTCAAGATGGATTAATAATTTAAATGTAAGACCTCAAACTATAAAAAATCCTAGAAGAAAACCAGGGAAATACCCTTCTTGACATTGGCCTTGACAAAGAATTTTTGGCTAAGTCCTCACAAGCAACTGCAATTCTCTCCAGACTGGGAGAAAATATTTGCTAACGGTGCAGCTGACAAAGGTCTAATATCCAGAATCTATAAGGAACTTAAACAAATCAAAAAGCAAAAAACAAATAACTCCATTAAAAAATGGGCAAAAGATATGAACAGACACTTCTCAATAGAAGATATATAAGCAGGCAACAAACATATGCAACATGTTCATTATCTGTAACCATCAAACAAATGCACATCAAAACCACAGTGAGATACCATCTTACACCAGTTAGAAAGGCTGTTATTAAAAGTGAAAAAACAACAGATACTAGCAGGGGTGTGAAGAAAAGGGAATATTTATACATGGGTGGTGGGAATGTAAATTGGTCCAACCAGTGTGGAAAGTGCTTTGGAGATGTCTCAAAGAATTTAAAATAGAGCTATCATTTGACCTAGTAATCCTATTACTGGTATATGCCCAAAGGAAAATAGATTACTACACCAAAAACACATATGCATTTATGTTTATTGCTGCACTATTCACAATAGCAAAGGCATGGACTCAGCCAAGGTGCCCATCAATGGTGGATTGGATAAATAAAATCTGGTACACATACACCATGGAATACTATGCAGTCATTGAAAACAATGAAGTAATATCCTTCACAGCAATGTGGATGGGCTGGAGACCATTATCCTAAGGGAATTAATGCAAGAACAGAAAACCAAATACCACAAATTCTCACTTACATGTGGGAGCTAAACATTGCTACACATGAACATTAACATGGAAATAATAGATACTATGGATTACTAGAGAGGAGAGGGAGGTAGGAGGGATGTGGGTCAAAAAACTACCTATTGGGTACTATTCACTACCTGGGTGCAATATATATGCAGGGTGTAACAAACCTGCATATGTACCTCCTGTATCTAAAATAAAAGTTGAAAAAAGAAGAGCAAGACATTGAGGACTGGTCTATTAAAACCATTGTTAAAAACTACATAGTATAAATTTGCAATTAAATTCATTATATTGAAAACAGATATAATAAATAAAAATGGGGGAGTTTTATATATTGATACTTTGTTTAGCTTATTAAACATTTTAAAATCTCTTAATATAAGACACATACGAAATTTCTTCACATAGGAGAGATCATTTGGCCTAGTTCCTTGTTTGCTAAAATCACTATGCTGCATATGGTTTTAAAAAAAGTTTCAAGGAAAAGAGCCCAAAACCTGTTCCCATGATGTTACATCCTCTGGCTTAATAGCTGTTCATTCTCCTCCTACATATTAGAGGAACATTTTGTTTGTTTGTGTTGGTAATTATATTTATAATGCAACTGAAGTAAAGCTATATTCTTGGCCACATTTTATATCCTGCTATCCCAAGCCGAGAAGACCTCTCCTACATTTGTTGCAGGGCTGTTTGTGCCTTTCTCCTAATCCCTTCATTACTCGCCTTTTCTTCACCCAGAGCCTTTCTTCTGCTAATACATGTGACTCTTTTTTTTTTTTTTTTCTTTTTTTTTGAGATAGAGTCTTGCTCTGTCGCCCAGGCTGGAGTGCAGTGGCCCAATCTCAGCTCACTGCAAGCTCTGCCTCCTGGGTTCATGCCATTCTCCTGCCTCAGCCTCCCGAGTAGCTGGGACTACAGGTGTCTGCCACCATGCCCAGCTAATTTTTTGTATTTTTAGTAGAGATGGGGTTTCATCGTGTTAGCCAGGATGATCTCGATCTCCTGACCTCGTGATCCGCCCGCCTCAGCCTCCCAAAGATATGAGTCTTTTTCTGAGGCCTTTGCTAATCAGAGCATGGGGTCTGCCCACAAGCAGGGCAGAGGCAAGCCAGAATGCCAGAGAGCAACTCCCCTGAGAACAGTCCTCAACTAATGATGGACAGAAGTGGGCAGTATATACCCCAGCTTACTACCTGGGAGTGGGATAACTCAATTCAGCAATGGTCTCCGTGCAGCCTTCCTGGGTCTTCAATGGTATAGATCTTCACCTGCCCATAGCAGTGACTTGCTCATCAATGCATTATTTATTGTCTTCCGTCCCTGCTCCTCTCCATTCCCCACTCATTTATGCAGCTTTCTTCTCACACCGAAATGAAAGGTGCTCAAGTCCTTGCCCAGGGTGTGCTTCTGGGACAACTTATATGCTGGTGTCTGTTTCAGGCAAAGCCCTTCTGGTCTTTGCATTAGCTTTGGGAGATTGTCTTCCCATGGCAAGTACATTTGGGGCCAAAGTTGGTAAATGTATATGGTCTGATTCAGATTCATACCCTCTAAGAGCATCAGTTCTATAAGAACCCCTGTTTGACCATAAAATGGAAAGGTTGTGAGAGCAATGATAATGTCACCTTGATTTCTGTGTGATTTCCCTTCTCTTCCCATGGCTATTTTTCATAAAGTTAGGTGGCTGTACAGATAATCGAGGTATTTGTTGAGAAGAACTGATTCCTTGTCAGAAGGACGAGAGAGGATGATTATTTCCTGAGTACATACCCTGGGCCAGGTACAGTGCTCAGTGGTTTAGACGTGAATATTGTGTATTATTTTCTCCATCTGGAAGTTATTGCTGCCCCCCCTTTTTATTTAAGTTAATCTACTGAGAGTAGATGTGTTCATGTTAAACAGAGATGATATTACCTACCTCATTGTGTTGTGTGAGAATTACAGGAGATAACATGGAGAACGTGCTTAGAACAATTCCCAGGAATTAGCGTGCCATCAATAAAACTCCACCATTGACTTCTGTATACTATCACCTAGCTGATAAGGGACAGGAGTAGGAATTCATCAGAGGCCTGCCCAGGATCCATGCATCTCTTATAATTACCTTGAGGTAATCTGAAACATAAACCTTATGGGAGATAGTAATACTATCTAATAAAAATCAAGCTAGGTGTCACTAATTTGCAAACAATAAGGATGTAGTTATAGAAATGCTAGTTTCAAATGTTTCTTCTTTGTAAAGCATAGCAACATCTATATCGTATGCAATGTATACTGAGAGTGTTTGTGTGTGTGTGTGTGCTTGACACGATAATCAAACATTGACATTGCTGTGTGGTGGAACTCAGAATGAATTTATTGTATTTTTGTCACTTCTTTCTGCTTTTTAAATTTTTTAGAATGAACTTATTTTTACAATAATGTGACTGTCAAAAGTGCTTGCAACACTATTTGCATTAGAGGCAAAATCAAATATTCATTGGCATCTATGTATGTGACACGCTGGCATTCAGACCCTCTCCTTAAGCCCATTTGCAAATACATGCTATGTAAGGAAGAGCCAAGTCACCATAGAGTTTCATGTTTTCATTAATGCCCAAAAACTTGCATTGTAAAAGAAGTTATTTCCCAAAACTACAAATATAAACAAAACATGGCGATGCATAATAGGATCTTTAGGTCTGCAAATAAATAATGCATTTGAATTGTTGTTGTTCTAGATTTAATCAAATACTAGGCCTCAGACCACAAGATACTCCCCACCTTGAACAGGCTTGGCCTAGGGCCAGGAACAGACTTGGGCATACACATCAGGTTCAACCACATGTCTGTCTCTTATATAGGTCAGACTAGCAATGAACATAGGCTGAGGCCTGTGCATGGGGCTTGTCTGTACTTCCATTATTGCATATTGTTTATTAGTAGTGAACACAACAGCAGATATAATATGTAAGAAAAAATGGTGAGCCAAGAAAATATAATATTAAAATGACAAAAAATATCATTTGATAGCCCCCAAAATAGGAAAAAAAAAAAAAAAAAAAAAAAAAAGACTATGAGTACTAATTGTTGCCAAGGATATGGGGAAGTTTTCCTACTCTGCTATTGGAAGCATAAAATGGTGTAAACAGTAAAGACAACAAACACTATCGTTATCTAGTAATGTTAAAGAAAAGCATAATACTCCAAGACACATACACACAAACTCATGCACATTTGCACCAACTGACATATGCGAGAGTGTTAATTCTCCATGCCCTGAATTATCTTTCTTACCTAAATTTGATGACATAGTCGTTATAATCATTCCCTTCCAGACACCTTCAACTCCCTAGACCTGATGTTGGTCACCTGTTTTGTAAGTAATGTTTTGTTGCACTACAGAGTCATGTTCTTTTGTTTACCCATTTTCTATGGCAGGTTTTATGCTACAACAGCTGAGTTCAGTAGTCACAACAGAGACTATCTGGCCCATAAAGCCTAAAATATTTATGACTTTACTCTTTACAGAAAATGTTTGCTGAGTCCTGACACTATCTCCCGCTTTTTCAAAAACAAAAACAAAGAGCCAGCTTGGATAAAAATCGGAGTCTCTACCTTCTCCTCACCTATCTAATGCAGTGGAATATGTCCAAAGAAAAACACAATAGGATCTTAGTATCAATCTATGATAGTACCGAATTCTCCTAGGGTTTTTTCCCTGTTCCATTCTACTACAGGGATAGTTTATAACTTCTCTTCACTCTTCAAAATCTTTGATCCTCATTTTTAGCGATTGACTTTATTTTCTATGTCTGGAAATAAATAGAAGTAAATGGAAAATAATTTTCAAATCTCCATTAGCACTTGACTTTTCTCCTCTGACTTCATAATATGTGTATCAGTTAGCTAATGCTGCATAAAAATGACTTCAAAACTTAAAGCAATAATCATTTAATACTTTATTCAAGTCTACAGGCCAATGGAGCAGACTTGATTATTAGGACCTAGCTGTGCTTATCTGGGCTCCCTCATGGGTATGTGGTCAACTTGTGGCTAGATGTGGTGACTTTGGCATGAATGACTCAGCTCTCTGCATCTCTCACATCCCTCAAGTATGCTAGTCTAGGTATGTTGCTATTGTGGTGATGAGAAAGTAGAAAAACACAAGTACATTTTCAATCTCCTGTTTACCTCAATTTACTATTGCCTTGTTAGCCAAAATAGTCAGATGTCGAGCACAAAGTCAGTGTCAGTATGAACTCAGGGAGGTGTGAAAAATCAAACCCACTAATATGTCCATATGCTATTATATTAAATAACTGCTTTATTTCTTACTACCTTGGTCTAAACTACCGTCAACTCTGAAGTTGATTCTCATAATACTGTCCAGTTGGACTCCTTGACTTAGCCCCCAGCTTCTTTAATGTCCATATTCAACACAGCAACCAGAGTGATTCTATTAATAGTGATTCATATCATGTTACTTTTCTAATCAAATCTTCCCAAAGACTTAGAACAAAAGCAAAGATCTTATCTTGGTTAACGAGGTCCTATAATATTTCTGACCTCATCTTGTACAATTTTTCTCTCAGCTACCCTAGTCTAGGTGCAATGGTACACTTACCACTCCTTGAATGTTCTAGAACAATACTTATTGAAGGCCTTTGCATAATGTTTGGAATAGTTTTTCTTCGGAGAGCAGCGGATTAAGGTCTCTACTTAAAAGGTCACTTTATCAATGAGGATTTCCCTAACTGTGCCATATACGGTAACTATACTCTCCTGTCCAACCATTCTCACCCCCTATTCTGCTTTATTTTTTCCCACATCTGACATACTGTGTATTCACACTTGTTTGTGTGTTTTCACTTTAGAATGTAAGCTTCACGAGAGCATAGCTTCAGTTATTGCTATTTCTTCATTGCTTAAAACAGTACATGCCACAGAATATGTCCTCAAAAAATGTTTGTAGAATAACTGAGCAGATAAATGTGCAAATAAACAAAATTAAATTCAGAACTACACAATGTACACTTACTGTATAATGGATTATTAATCATAGTATACTTTTACCTTGGAATACCATGCAGCAGTGCATCAGAATAAAGCACTACAACATAGATCAACATGGATGAGTCATATTATACATTGTTGAGTTAAAAAAAAGAAGTAAATTACAAGAGATCTATAACAATGACCACAGAAAAAATCAGATTACATTACTTGAGGTCAGAAACTATAGATGAGTATGTCATTCCTAGGCATGCACCCTAGTCTCAGATTTCCCTTTCTTGACTGCATCCTGGAGGGTGAACAGCAGATAATTGTGCTGCAGTGTCAGAGATGAGAGTATTGGGGGAAATGCAGAAAACGAACTGAGCGAGGTCTGTCTAGTGCCTTACTTTCAGCAAACCATCATAATAGCCAATTGGAAAGTGACCCTTCAAAGTAAAAGTAATACTTTCTTGTGTTTTAGTGTCATGAGTTTTTAATAGTATCTTTTCTTCTGTAACACAAAGTAAACAAATAAGGTCTTCAGAGGAAATAATGGGTGAAAATCTAAGGCCTGGACAGAATTCTTAGTTCTATTAGGCGTAGTTAGATAGGCAATGTCTCTGTTCCTCTGAGTCACCAAAAAAAAAAAAAAAAAACCACTACCTATTTAAAAACTACTTTGATAATGACCTAAAGCATGACCATGACAAAATAAATAGGACAATATGCAATATGTCCCCCCACGCTGTGGAATATCAATAGAACATGAACTTTCGGGTCAGAAAGACCTAAATCCTAACTCTACAATTTACAACCCACACGTCCTTAGAAAAGTTGTCTGATTTTTTGAACCCTGAGTTTCAGTGTTCTGTAAAAAAAAAAAAAGGGGACATTAGTAAGTATGTTAAAGATTTTTGCAGTGATAAATAGAGAAAACAATTTTAAAAGTACCTAACATAAAGACCTAATATGAAAGTCTAAAAATTGTACAAATGATTCCACGAATAAATAAATTAGTAAATACATAAATTCTATGGTTAGGTAGGGAGATTTATGCAATTAACTTTGAGTCCTTGTTTCAATGTATGATAAATGTGCTTGAATTTTTTTTCCAGGAGATCGGTGCATATTGCTGTGTTAGAGAAATAAACAAGGCATCCTGGAGGAATTCAGGCCTTGGAATATAGTGAGGTTTTTCTGTTATGGAGAATGGAGGAGGTCTTTTATATTGGGGATAAAGGAGGGGAGTTGCATAGGGAGCCAAGGCAAGAATGATCTTTGTTATCAATTTAGCGTATCTACTAATTGAATTCAAGCATTTCTACTGATGAAAACTACATGAATAGCCACACAATGTCATTAACATAGAAACACAGTTTCATAATAATGTAAAAAGCTTTGGGGCTTGATGTGCTTTAGAATAATTTTTTCTTTTTTCTTTTTCCTTTCTCCCTTTTTTTAAATTTTAGAAGGCAGTGTCCTCAGTGGATCAGAGACAACAAACCATTAGTAAATCTGTTAATCTTTCTCTAGTAAACCACAGAAACTTTTACACTAATGGGATATATGAAGACTATAAAGCATCTCATGGTGATTCAGGTGATGTTTTGCTGCAAATTGTTATAAAAAACATTCAGCTTTCAAATAGTTTTGAACTTCAACAGTGCAGATAAGAAACAGCTTGCATAAGTCTTGAGAAGAAGAAAAAAGCTTGACCACATGAAAACGCTCTTGGCCACATCTGAGATAAACATCTTACAAAACCACTTAGGGCAAGAGGTTCGGCAGAAGAGATGTTAGGCCCACATCTCAATTACTTCACAATAGATTGGTTTCCCTTTCCTTTAAATAAGCCACAGAATTAGGAGGCCCTCGAGAGAAATCTGAGCTGTCACATACTAATTAACACAAATAGCAATTCTCACATGGATGAATTATGTCTGAAAAATCATCTTTGACAGAGCACATCTAAGTATCACAGGGAAGTGATGACAAATAAGTGTTTTCTCTCTATATAATGGCTTGAATTGCAAGACATTTCCAATATAAGATCAACAGAACACCAATTTATCTGACAAGGGAGAGAAAATGTGAGGCCTGTTTTTCTAACTTTTTTTTTTCTTGAGATGTCAAAGATTTAACTCAAATCTGCGGCTCTTTGCTTATTATTAGTGTTATTTCAAAAGCATGCTTAATGTGCTGGGTTCCAAAATGGTTAACATAACACAAGCAAAAAGCACTTTCCCATCACACTCGTTTAAAGACAATATCTTCATTTCTATTACATAATTTTTTGCAAGGGAATTGGTAAGCAGAGTCCTGACAGTCTCTCACTCTTAAGAGTCGTGCACATCAAGACACTGGATTGTCTGAGACTCAGGTCTTTGCATTAAAATTAAGACAAAGTACTTAATGTAGACAAAAAAAAAAAGATCACATATAGATATTGAGAGCCCTCCAGTGAGTTTGTTTTAATAACCCGATCTTACCAATTTGATTATACAAATACATTCTTATCCTCTCCTATTTGGAAGGAAAATTGAAGTGGACTTGGTTTTAGGGCCTCCTGATAAGTGATTGTGCTGAGAATTCTGCATATGGTGGCCAAGAGTAGAGGATTCAAAAATCAATTCCAAACCATGGTCCTTGTAGAAGGAAAGAGTGGAATGAAATGAGTTGAAAAAATTCAAAGGATGACGATGAGCTGGCATCCTGGAGACCCAGCCAATATTCATGAGCCAAGAAAACTTGGAATAAAATGGGAGAAACAGGGTTGCTTTGTGGAAAGCCCAGCATTTGGAGTCAAACAGATCTGAGCTCGAAACCCACACTCTCACATATTAGCTGTGTGATTTTGAATGTCATTTAAACTTTCTGAGCTCTGAGCAAGCATATATCCATGTGAAAAATAAAGAAAATGGTGTCAGCCTGCACTTATTCTGAAGATTCAAGGAGAAAGTGCCAGAGTACCTGGCATATAGAATGTCTTTGGTAGAGGAGGCTATTATTGTAGGAAGGTGTTGTTGACTCTGAAGATAAAGATTGATGATGATAATGATGATGATGATGATGATGGTAGTGATTGGTAATAGCCAGATGAAATTCAGACCCAAGGGGATTTGGGGTTTGGAATAATCACAGTTTTATTATCTGGTAATATTATAGTGCATGGATGCCTGAAACTAGTGTAACCAAACCAAATCAAACTTTCCTCTTTAGTTTGTGCCATAAATTCTTCCATGTGCTGAGAACACAATGGTGGCTTAGACAGAGAAAATTTTTACCCAATGGAATCTATCTTCTAGGGAGGGGAAAAAATGGCAAATGCAGGGACAAATGAATATGGGAGACATGTTCAGGTACTGGTAAAGTCACTTAAAATTATACCAGGAATCATATAGAGAGAGCAATAATTTTTATTTCATGGGGGAGGGAGGTAGAGTGTTGCTTTACCTGGAGTTGTTAGAAGAAGTTTCCCTTAGATGCATATTTTTGAATTACAACTGAAATGATCAAAAAAGAGAAAGTCTAGTTTATGTAGAACTGTGTACATCATGATAAGGATTTTGGTTTTTTTTCCTAAGTGAAAAGGAAAATGATTAGATGGTTTTAAGCAGAGGATGACATAATCTGATTATGCTTTAGGGAGATTACTCTGGTTGCTGAATACAGGATATTAGGCTGTTGGCTGGAGTGGGGGTGGCATGAGAGAAAACAGGAATAGCAGCTGAGGAGGCTGGTGCGGAAATTCAGAAAAGACCGTGGCTTGTACTAGGTTCTTGGTTTTGGAGTAACATGATATGGTAGAATTTGGGGATCTATTTTGGAGATATACTGACACAACTTATTAAGGGACTATCTGGGAGCCAAAACCTGTCAAGTCAGGAATGGGTAGACTTCCTACCTTGGAAAAATCCAAAATCAGATGTAAAGCAATCTATAGACTTTTAGGGACTTTCCTTGTGCATAGAATGCACTTTGAAGTCCACACCCAAGCTTCAAATCCCTTTCGTAACCTTGCCCGTACCCACCTCTCTGCACACTCTCTCTGTAGTCTTTGCACCTCTGCCGTATGGGCATACTTCCATTTGCATCAATCTCTTTGGTGCCCAAACCTGTTGCTCATGCTGATCCTTCTGCTTGGAGTACTCTAGAATACATTCCAAGACTCTTCACTTACTAACTCCAACCCTTCCTCTAGATCTGACATTAAACATCATTTCCTCAAAAGACTTTCCTGGCTCCACTAAGTTTACCCTTCTGGTTGACACTGGTCCAGCACTCTGAACTTCTCAGTAATAATAATAACGTAATTAATAGGTAATATTTCCTGAGGGCATACTGTGTTGTTAGGCAGTGTACTCTTAGGCAGTGTACGTGAATTATCTAACTGAATCCTCACAACGGCATATAAATTTAGGTGGTTGTATTATCACCCTTTTAAATATAAAGTACCCAAGGCTCAGAGTGTTTGAGTGAGACAGCTAATCAGCGGTGGGACTGGGGTTTGACTAAGGCCAGCTGATTCAAAAACTATAATTGTGAACTACTCAATCTGTGACCTTTGTATTATTTGCAATTATTTGTTTGTGTCTGTTTTCTCTTAGATTTAACACTGCATTAGGCTCGGAAGCTTGTCTCTTTGGTTTTGAAGTAATGCACACCCTGGTAACTAAAGGTTTAGCATACAGCCTGGAAAAGGGTGATCATATGAAACATGTTTGTTAACTGAGCATTTATCCTTTCAAACCAATGCCATGTGAGAATCAAGCAGAAATCTCATGAGCACTCAGGAGCTGCCCCAGTAATACTGAATCTGGCTCATTCTGCCTACGAAGATTTTGGTTCATAAAACACCTGCAGATCAGAGTGGGTGATTCCTTTTTTGGCTGTGTCCACTGAGATCCAAATGGGATGGCTTTGCTGAGTTGCATGTTCATGGGGTTCTCATGAAAGCCCCAGACACAAGTTGCATAACACCCTCTGTACTACTTAAGGAACTGCTGTTGATGACTTGGGACTGTCGGGATTTTTCCTTGACCTCTTCACGGAAATCACAACACGGTTGCCCTGTTTACTCAGCCTGCCACACTCCACCTCTTGCAAGAGGGAGCACATGAGTGAACGAGTGTGGGAACTGGGCTGACCACTTTAGTGCCAGTAGGAGCAAAGTCCATGCAGGCCCCATAGTGCCATCCAGGTGAAGGTATCTGTGTCCCCTGGGCTCCAGAGGGCATGTTACAATCCTTTCTTAGCTTTGCTATCTGCAGAAAGCAGGGTGTTATTAGCTTAGTGGGCCCTTTGCCTCATTGCATGGGGCAACTGCCTTCCACCAGCAAGAGTAAAGGGCCAGCGTGACAGTCTTTTTGGGTACCCACACTTGGTGGGTCACAAACTCTTGTCCAGTGCCCAAGAAGAATGAGGTCATGTGGACACATTGAAGGATGATGAATGCGAAGAATTTTATTGAGTGATGAAAATGGATCTCAGTGGAAACGGGAGCTGGAAAGGGGATGGGGAGGGCAGATTGCTCTCCCCTGAAGTTGAGTTGCTTCTCCGCCTCTCTCCTTCAAATTCAAGTCACCTCTCTCCAATGCCCAGCCATTATCTCTGAAGTCAAGTTGCCCTTCCCTGATGTCCAGTTGCTTTTCATCTCTACTGGCTGAGTCTGGGGTCTTTATAGCAGGGGTGAGGTGGGCCATAGGTAGTTTTGGAATTGGTAAAAAGACATTATTCAGAAAGAACCAATCAAGAGAGAGTGGGCAAACAGGGATAGAAGTTCTCACTTTGGGCTGTGGGTTTCAGGCTTTTCAGCTTGAAGGTAGAGTTTTGCCAGGGACCTGCCTCTGTCTGCCTAGAGTTTCTCTACCTCCTGCCTCTGTCACCTGAGAGCCATGCAACTTTCACAGGAAAAGCTCAGCCATTCCTGCATTGCTCAGTAGTCCAGACTTTTTGACCTGGAAACTCTCCTTTTTCATGAGATGCCCCTTCCTGAGCTGTATACAAAGCTCCCAGTGCTCCTAGAGACCCAGGGCAATTCCAGTCCTGAAGAAGCCTTCTCTTTGTGGCAGATTGGTCAGGAATGAGTCTAGACTTCACATTGAAGAGCATGTTCAGAATTTAGACTCTACCACTTAACTAGCTGCATATGCACAGATTTGGGCAAGATTCTTAAACTAGCTGAAACTCAGACTTCTCACCTGCACATGGAAATGACATCATCCAGAGTTGTGAGGATTAAAACAGATGGTGTCTAAAGCATCAGTACTTGCATTCCTAAAAGAAACTCTTTACTTTTGCAGAGCACTTTTTAGTTTCTAAAACTAAATCATATCCATTTGTTCATTTGTCTCGAACATGGCAATCGACATTCTAATTTTAGAATTTAAGCAATCATTTATATAACGAATATTTTGACCTATTCTGTTAATAAAGATAAGATAGACTATGATGTAGTAACAAAGACAACAACAGAAAAAAAATATGGGATCTTAATAGCTTAATCATAATGTTAGTGGTTTCTTTTTGCTTCCTTCACAGTTCTATTGAGGTTGGGCATGGTTAAGCAGAGCCTCAGACCACTACTCACTTGTTACTCTACCGTCTTAGGACCCTTCATTTCTAATCACAGTGACAACAGAGAGTAAAAGAGGCTCATTTGCTCTTAATTGCCTCTTATCAGAAGTGACACATCACTTTGGCTTACATTCTTGGGAGGACAGTCACAGAGTATCATCTGGTTTCTTGGGGGCTTGAATATTAAGAGGAGTTCGTGGATATTTATGTGTAAATGGGTTCTGCTGTCCCTACTCTGTGACAGGAGCTAAGAATAAAGGATTTAGTAAACAAATTTTATTTTCTCAGTAGAAAGATCCACATGATTTTATCTCTTAATGTGAAACTGAAATGTGTTTTGTAATCAATGCTTATATTTTATACAGTAGGGTTTATCAAATCAATAAAAAGTTGTTATTGAAATGAGGATGTGTGTCACCACCAGTGAGAGTAAAATCAAGGAATTTCTCTCTCAAGAAACTCTATGCAGAGTTGCATAGAGTTTTCAGTAGAGGAAGGCAAGGTGCTATCAAGGTTCAGTGCAAAGGCAGCTAAATCCAGTCAGAGGGGACTTCCTAGAGAAAGTGGTGTCTGAAATTTTAAAAATAAATAGAAGTTATCTATGAAAAAGAAGGCAGCACTTATAACCATAGAGGCAGGAAAGACAATGGCTCATTTAGAGAAATGCAAACAATTTCCATTACTAGAGAACACACATAGAAGTGAGAGGAAGTGAGGGGTGGAGAGAGACCAGAATCACGATGAATCTGGATTCAAAATGAAGAAATGAAGGATCATGGTGATCATGCTTCTTACTATGAATATTATCTCATTAAAAGATTCCAACTTATGGACTAAGAGATGGTTAGGGTCTTCAGAAAGTCACAGAACACCTGAAAAATCCTGGTCTCCTTATAAAAAAGATACATTGTTCCATCTTAGGACTTATATCCAGGACTCTCATGCAATGTGAATTCCTTTCATCCTGTGATGTGAGCAGGAGTGAAGAAGGGCAGGTTGACTATGTGTTTTGTGGGACGGGGTTATGGGAAGGACTAAAAGAAGAATGGGTTTCCTTTATCATGAATTATCTCACAATAGCCAGACATTAAAACAATGCAGCATTTAGAGAATCTGGGCTTCTGGATCAGAGCCCTGAGCTCCCTCTCAGGGGAAATTCGTAGACAGTTGCAATGAATGACCACCTGTGTCTTGATTTATGGTGATATGCATGCCAATGACCTTGTTGTATAATACGGCTTGCATGGCAAGACAGGAATCAGTCCCACCACAAGGAGAGAGCCTGTCATCATCCTTCGCCTCGACGATGACCTTGTTCTCCCACTGTCTTTCTCCTGTACCCTCTTGAGCCGCCTTCATCAAACACTCCCTCCACTACCTTACATTTTTTGGGAAACTCTATGAAGCAGAAGGAATCATAGTAAGACAGAGGAGTGAGCTAGTGCTCAGAGTAGAGTGACAAGGGCTAGCAATGCAAGGTGAACTGAGCCGTGAACTGCGTCACACCAGCTCATGCATATGTTGCACACTTGTAGGCAGATGTCACATGTGCTTCTTCCAGTGTGAGCCAAGCTGGGATTCCAGACACATAAAGCCATGCCACGTCGTGCCTCCACCACCTTCCAAATGCATTCAGATGTCACGATGCATGCCATGTGCTTGGGTGGCCAAATCTTCAATGCTGCAGAAGGACTGTGACATTAGAAGTTTGTTCTCTGTGGAGTCTCCTGCATGGACCTCCTCTCCCAACACACTAACTAAGCATATGCTCAGGGAACTTATAAACAGGGACTCAAAAAATGAGAAAATTTTGGCTTCGATATCGTTTTTCTTGAATAGCCTATTTCATTAAAAAAAAAAAAATTAAGAGGGACATTTCAATTTCACCATATGCATAAGCTTTCTGTTTATGGTTTAATGTTATATTCATTTTGAATTGTATTGAAGGATGCAAGGTAGTGGGATAATGTAGCCTTTCAAGGGTCCAGGGAGTGCCAAAAAAATAGGCCTACCCTGGGCGCCGTGGCTCACGCCTATAATCCAAGCACTTTGGGAGGCTGAGGTGGATGGATCACGAGGTCAGGAGATGGGGACCATGCTGGCTAATATAGTGAAACCCCGTCTCTACTAAAAATACAAAAAATTAGCCGGGAGTGGTGGCGGGCGCCTGTAGTCCCAGCTACTGGGGAGGCTGAGGCAGGAGAATGGCGTGAACCCGGGAGGCGGAGCTTTCAGTGAGCCGAGATGGCGCCACAGCACTCCAGCCCGGAGGACAGAGCCACACTCTGTCTCAAAAAATAAATAAATAAATAAATAAATAAATAAATAAATAAATAAATACATAAATAAATAAATAAATAAAATAGGCCTTCCCTGGTCCATTTATCATCATCAATCCACAACTGTTCTTCTATCTACTGGCCCCCCGTCCCATCCACACTCTGACCCACTCTGCACAGTAACACCATTGCTTTCCAATAGTACTTGCGGGGCTGCTCGTCCCCATAAAACCCACCAGCTCGAAGCTAATGCCCAGGCTCTTTGAGCTGATGCACAGGACCACTTGTGTGTATTTCGCCTTTCTTTGCTCCTCCCCTCACACAACTGCACCTGCACCCTCCCAACACTGGATGCCTTTCTGTCCCCCTGCTCTCTTGGCTCTGCCTAGTGAGGATTGAAACGTTCCTCTTCTGAGCTTCCACAGACATCCTGTTACCGCTTACACTGTGTCACAATTTGTTTTGAGGTACCTGTACCTATCCTCCCCAACAGACTGTCAGAAACTCAAGGCAAGTGTATATATTCTCTTTAGTTTTCAGAATCTGGCAGGGTGCATAAAGTAGAGCTAACATTTACTAAATAAAATCAAGTAAAAATATGAAAACAGTGAAAGAAGGGAGGGAGGGAGGGGGAAACTATGACGTCATGACCCAGTAGTGTTTAGAAAAACCACCCCACTGTCATCCCCTCTTCCATTAGGAAATCCAGGCGACTACGTTTTGGCCAAGGGATCCTGGGGAAAAAAAGTTCACTACTAGACATATCAGTTTTTGGCTGGCGCTGACACAAACGCCTCTGACCCTGGGGTGAGATTCCATTCTGACACCAAATGGAAACAAGATAGGATGCAAAAATAGAAGTGCAGTTAATGAAGCGTGAGGAAGCTGGGCCACGCTCTCGGGCTTCTGTGTGATGAGAACTCTACTGTTCGCACGGCACAGGCAGAGTCCAGCCCAGCCTGCCAGAAGGGGCGTCACTGGGGCTCTGGAAAGGTCTCTGATGGCTCATATTGGGAGTTAATGTTGTCAGCCACTTCATCTCCCGTTGCCTACCAAGACCTTGAGGCCACAGAGCAAGCAGATGCTCCTACAAAGTCAGCTAAGGGAGAGGCAGGGTGTTCTACAAACCTGACTGTCTCTGAGCCTTAGAGATCCTTCTTCACACCCTCCCCCAAATACTTAGCACTAGCTTTGTGTTTTCAACATGGCCCAGGATAACTAGACATGGGACAGAAGAACTGATATAATTGGAAGTTCCAGTTGACTTGAATGGATTGACTTTTGGCTAAAAACCATGAAATTAGAAGTGTCTTTTAGACCCTGACTGCCACTTGAAAACTACGTGATCTTGAGAAATGCCCTTCAGCTCCCTGAAAACAACAGTTTTTAAAATATGCTATGTCCTGCCTATCTTATAAGATTATAGTGAGGATCCAGTTAATGGATCAAGGCTTGTTTCGTGAACTTCGAGGACTATTCAAAACGGAGTTGTTATTACTTGATCTCTGTTCTTTCATGTACTTTGCATATCTGTATCCAGACTCTGAACCCATCCATTCTGCTTTCTCCCAGGCGTCCTGAGAGACTGAGGAATCACAGTGGGGTTTACCACTTCTGCTCCTGGAGCTTTTTTTCATCACCACCGTTCATTGACCACCAGCTCTGCTCTGGTCTGGTGCTATCTCTCGGGTGCTTGTTATTTTAGATGATAACAGAAAACCTGCAGTACAAGTTTTTGTTGTCATTGCTTTATTTAACAGACGAAAATGAGATTGAGAAACATAAATTCACTTTTTCAAGGTGACGTGGCTATAGAATGCAAGGTTGAAAATTAAACTGAAACTCTCTGCCTCTAAAGCATTTGTTGTTTCCAAAGACCATGCAAGGATTCTTTTTATTACTGTCTGTATTTCCCACATAAAGAGCTTTGTCTAAAATTATGTAGGTGCTCAGAAAATGTGTAAGAATTTTACAGAATTGACCTTCACCTAGAAAATTTTGTCATGGTTCTGCAGAGAAGCAAAGTGAGTTTTGCAGTAATAACATATTATCTCATAGAGGGATTTTACAAGGATATGCATTGAAAGTTTCTCCTTTCTTCATCACTTCTTGCATGTCCCTTTCCTTGCTAGTGTCTCTCCTCATCCGTTCATAAATCTTACTTCATTAATCACTGTCATTGCACCTTTGTTCTCTGAGAATTAAACTTATGAACCCAGGGAAATATATTGGTCAGGTGAGCCTTCTTATTAGTCACCTCAAAGGGCTGTTGTGAGCATCATGAGTGTAAAACTGTTGGCCCAGTTCCTGGTGCTTTGTAAACACTCAATAAATAGAAGGTGGTAGTGGCTATGGACCCGCCCTCTTCTCTGTAGGGTTGCTTTCCATGTGGAAATGGCATCAGGATACAGACCAAAGATTTTGGAGCCACAGAATGATTTGTTTGGTTGTACTGGCTAAGACAAAAGTCACAGTCAGAAGCAGAGCTGCAAAGAGAGCAGGAAGAAAAGGTTGGAGGCAGACCCTGAGTGCTGCCCCATGTGGGTTCACACCGCACATCAGAGAGAGCATACTGTTTCTCACTGACCCACAAGGAAAAAGGAGAGGGAGACATAAAAGGTGGATTTTGTCTTATTTTTTCAGGTAACCAGTGCAAACTTGGTCCAATGGGTTAGATCCTCCCAGTCCTATGGGGGACTAAGAATAAAGGAGATAGAGAGAAAGCGGAAATACCACCCATACTTCAGTGTTCTCCCCAGAACCTCAGCATTTTCCCTAGGGCTTCAGCACCCCCCAGTAGTTCAGCATGCTCTCCAGTACTTAAGATCCTCCCCAGATTTTCAGCTCTAGCCTAGCACTTCAGCACCTCTCCAGCACTTCAACACCCTCTAGTAATTCAGCACCATGGGGTTACTTAAGCCTATTTCCAGGGGCACATCTCCAGTACTTCAGCACAACCCTGCCTCCCCAGCCCTGCTGCCCTGCCACAGTACGTTCCTGTACTCCCCAGTACTTCAGCATCTTTCCAGAATTTCAGCATCATCCCCCAGTACTTCTCCGAGTATGTAAGATTTGGGGAAGAGCCCTCTTTTGTTGTCCAAGGTAGAAATGTGGAGAGGGGAAGAAAAGTAGTTCCCCTTAAAACAAAGAAAGTTTAATTTCAGAAAAAGAAATACCAAGTGAGGAAACACCAGGTGCACTGTAGATGTTCAATAAATTCTAGCTATTATGATCCATTTCAACCTTACATTCTAGTGATTTATGTCTCTTATCTCGCCTGCTTGACTTTAAGCATCTGACAACAGATGCATATATGATTTTTTATTGTCTATAGGGCTTAGCACAGGGAAGAAGCTAAGGAAATATTTGTGTAATATGTGATGTTTCTCTGTGTGTGTGCATAATTATAAAGAACCAGTCATTGGTTTGTGACTCCTCATTAAATATGAGCTAACAATTTTTAACAGACTCCTGGCATTCTGCATACTGGTGGCAGGCATGAATAAATTCAGAATGATGGGCTTACAGACAAAATTTAAAATGACCAGAAATCCTGAGCCTTGATATTTATTTGCCACCAAATTTTGTGTCAGGTTCAGGTAAGGTTTATTGAAAACTCTGTGTGTTAAATGTTATGTCGTTGAGGCCATATGATCCTTTCAGTTAGAAAATCTCTGCAAAGGAGATGTCATCACCTCCATCTTAGAGATAAAAAAGAAACCTGAAGTTTAAAAAGGTGAAATAATTTGTCTAAGGTCATGTACCTGGTACCACACTGAGCTGACCTGACCAAGGCAGGCACGCATGTTTCCTGAGAAAGACTATGAGTTCGGTAAGTGTAGGGAATTATCTTTTTCATTTTAATAGTAAAATAAATGAATACTCAGATATGATATATTAAATAACTATTTTCTATGAAAAGTAGAGTTTGTTAATTTTCCTGTAATAGTTTTTATGGCTTCACTGCTTCACTGGTTAGTGTCATGGATTTGGGTGAGTATAAAACATTCATGTAACTATATTGACTGAAATGGTGGGGGGCATCGACTGAGGTCTAGAAAACTTTTGGTAATACTTAAAAACTATATTACAGTGAGATGCAATATGTTTTCAACATGCCAGAAGAAAGATTTGAAGGAAAAGTGCCCCAGTAGGTCCTACTGACCTTCTTTAGGCTCTGGGTTTTGCCATACACATGTATCCTTGTCCAACACAGCAGACCATCTTCTTTAACCAGTTCCTGATTCAGTTTGTCCTCTGCACACTCCACCACTTTTTGTACCTCCATCATAACCATTCACTGCATCCTGACTTACTATATTCAAGCAAAATAGGATTCTTCCTAGACGATTACAGTTTTCTTAGGGAACATAAAGGCAATAAACATGAAATAGGGGCAAAACATGTAGCTAAGATGAAATGCAAAATTGTGGAAAGCAAATGTAAGTGATCCTGCAGTGCTGTGTGCTGAGAATCAGGGGTACAGACTTGGATGCTAGACAGGCCCAGGCATAACCTTCCCTTGCTCTACTTAGATGACCTGGAGAATTTGCTGACGTGCTGGTTTTTTTGTTTTTTGGTTTTTTTTTTTTTTTCATCTGCATGATGGGTAAAATTATATATAATGAGCAAAGTGCTTGTTATGATAATATGAGCTCTTTACTTAAAAGTATCAAGCTCAGAGTTTGGTGCAAGGTAGGCACTAAAAAAAGAAACAGTTCTTCACTGTTCTCTTTTCTTCTGCCCCCACTTTGAGGGAAAAAAGTCAATAGTCAAAAAGATTTCTTGAGTGGGAAATTGAAAGGAGGGTGTTATAGGTAGGGGACATTTAAGCTTAAGTTGTAAGAAGTTGGATATTTTGAGAACCTAATGAGCTTATGAACACTAGAAATGTACTCATAGCTTCCTGTAATCTATTTTAGCAGCAATCAAAAATATTTTGAACCATGTCCTCTTCCACTTAGGCTAAGTATGCAATGGAGTATAGTATCTGCCTTTATCAATTCTAATAACTAGTCTCACTGTCCCAGGCCTACTAAATATTTGATTATATGATCCATCTGGTTTCTGTTCCTAGAACCGTCAGAAGCAGAGTGAGAGCAGAGCATTTTGTTTATCATTTAACTCTCAGAGACAGCAATGGGTGTACCCTTGTAAGTGAAAATGAAATCCTGAAGGCAGGGAGTGGGAAGGATGGTGTGATTCATTTCCTCATCTTGAAGAATAGCTCCTGAGCTGGCTCTGAAAAGCTGTAGTGTAATTGTAGCCCCTTGATAATCGGTATTGCCCTATCAGCAGAGGCTGGACATTTTACAAACCAAAAACTGGAGAAAATTAAATTGGATGTGGAGTGCCTCTTTTTCTTAAAACATCAACTTTATTGGGGTGTTACTGATATACAAAGAACTGCACATATTTCATGTATACCATTTGATGAGTTTTAACCTATGCAAAGACTCATGATAGCATTGCTACAACCTAGATCATCAATATGTCCATCACATCCCTAAGTTTCCTTGTGTTTCTTTGATTTTGTTTTCTGTTTCTGTTTTTATTTTTGTGGTTCCAACATTTAGCATGAAGTCTACCCTCTTACCAAATTTTGAAGTGCATGATACTGTGTTAAGTATGGGCACTATGCTGTGTAGCAGATTTCTAGACCTTATTCATCCAGCATAAGTGAAACTATACCTATGGAACAACTCCTCTTTCACCCACCCCCACAGCCCCTGGCAACCACTATTGTATTCCCTCCTTCCGTGAATTTGACTGGTATAGATAACTCATATAAATTACATTGCACAGTATCTGCCTCTCTGTGACTAGCTTCATTTCACTCAGCATAATGTCCTCCAGGTTCATTCATGATGTTGCAAATAGCAGCACTTTTTTTTTTTAATTTTAAAGGCCAAATAGCATTGTTTTTATATATATATATATATATATATATATATATATATGTATATAAAATACTGTGTACACACATATATGCATACTACACATACACACACTCTCACACACCACACACCACATTTTCTTTATTCATTCATCCATTAATGAACACTTAGGTTGATTCCATATTTTCACTATTGTGAATAATGCTGAAAAAAAAAAGTGGGAGTACAGATGGTATCTTCAAAATCCTGATTTCAATTATTTTGTATATATATCCAGATGTAGGATTGCTGAATCACCTGATGGTCGTCTTTTTAATTTTCAAGGATCTTCCATAAGGTTTTCCATAGCTCCTGTGCCATTTTACGTTCGCGTCAACTGTGTACAAGGATTTTGACTTGACAACATTCTCAGTGATTCTTTTTATTTAATTTTGGTAATAACCAGCCTGACAGGTGTGAGATGGTATGTCATTATAGCTTTGATTTACATTTCCTTGTTAATTAATGATGTTGAACATCTTTTCAAATACCTGTTGACCATTTGTATGTCTTCTTTGGAGAAATGAATTGTTTATTCAGTTCCCTTACCCATTTTTAAATAAGGTCATTATTATTATTATTATTATTATTTTTGCTATGGAGTTATAGGAGTTTTTTATATATTATAGAAATTAGCTTCTTCTAAAATATCTGATTTCCAAATATTTTTTCCCATAGTATACGATGCCATTTTTTCTGTTTGTTGTTTCCTTTCCTGTGCAGATGCTTTTTAGTTTGATGTAATCCCCATTCTCTATTTTTATTTCTGTTTCCTATGCCTTTCATGTGATATTCACTGTCATATTCACTAAACCATTGTCAAGACCACTGTTATGAAGCTTTCCTCCTATGTTTTCTACTAGAAGTTTTACAATTTGAGGTGTTATATTTAAGTCTTTAATCCATTTTGAGTAGACATTTGTGTGCAGTGTAAGTGTAAAAATTTATTTTTCTTGAATGTGAATGTCCTTTTTTTCCTGCACCATTTGTCAAAGAGGCTATTGTTTCCAACTGACAAAGGTGTATTCCTGGCACCTTTGTTAAAGATCAGTTGACCACATATGGGTGGATTTATTTCTGGGTTTTCTATCTTGTTTCATTGGTCTATCTGTCTATGAAAATACCATATTAATTTAATTAGTGTAGCTTTGTAATTTATTTTGGAATCAGAAAGTGCAATGCTTCCAACTTTGTTCTTCTTTTTCAAGATCACTTTAGATATTTTACATCCTTTGTGGTTCCATTTGAATTTTAGAGTAGTTTTTACTATTTCTTTATAAAACATCATTGATATTTTGATGGTGATATTATTGAATCTGTAGATCGGTTTGATTAGTATGAAGATTTTAACCATATATTTTCCAATCCATGAACATAAGCATTCTTTTTATTTATTTCAGTCTCTTTTCTTTCATCATTCATTGTCTTATAATATTCAGGTTACAAATATTTCACTTCCTGGCTTAAGTTTATTCCTATTTGATTCTTTTTGATGCCATGATAAATGGGATTGTTTTCTTAATTCATAGGGGATGATTTGTTGTTAGCGTGTAAAAATACAACAAATTTTTGTATATTGATTTTGTGTCCTGAAACTCTACTGAATTTTTTTATTAGTTCTTACAGTTTTTTAGTAGAGTCTTCACGTTTTTTTGTACATATGTTCACGTCATCTGAAAACAGGGACATGTTAAGGTATACTCCTTTTCTACCTGATTTATTGCGCATTTTCTGTCATAAAAGGGTGTCAAATTCTGTTAAATACTGCATCTACTGAGAGATCATGTGATTTGTTATCATTCATTCTGTTAATCTAGTATATCACATTTATTGATCTGCATTTGTTGAAACATGCTTGCATCTCAGGGATATTTATTAAGCTGCTGAATTGAATTTTTGAGTATTTTGTTGAGTACTTTTGCATCTACGTTCCTCATATCTTGAGACTAGTGAAAACAAAGCTGGAGGAACTTATGGGATATATAAGTTGCAGCTTTAATTTACATTTCTCTGTTAATTAAGGATGTCAAACATCTTTTAGTATGACTGGGATGCAGTTTCAAGGACATAGAAAAAGAAGAAACTAAGCTCAATGTTAACAGAAGGAAGTAAATAATAAAGATTAGAATGGAAATAAATGAGATAGAGACAAGAAAAACAATAGAAAAAAATCAGTAAAACCAAGAGTTGTTTTCTGAAAAATAAAATGGATAAACCTTTATCTAGACTAACTGAAAAAATGAAACGGAGTCTGTCTCTTGAAAGAAGCTTCAAGCTTTAGAAGAAAGAAGCAAGCCAAAGATATTGAAAACTGCTCTTTATTCCCTTAAGTGACCATAATGGATTATGAAATGTTTGTCATTTGTCTTCCCTCAAACTTTGCTTCCCCTCCAAAAAAGGGATGCTATTTTCAAGAAGTAAAGAACAACAGGAAGAAATAAAACAGAACAGTATGACTATTATTGTGACTATTATTAAATGAATGTTAGCCAGGGGCATGGCTGTCCTTTCAAGAGATAAGCTCCTCCTCAATCCATAAAAAACACTCTTTTCTCTCTCAGCATGTTTCTTACTCTTACAAGTAAGTATTTAGTATGGTGTGTTATCTCCTCATGCTAACATTTGGACATGACAAATTATACATTCAAATGTATGTGTGCATGCATGTATACATCTATGTTTCTAAACAAATACACATGTATGTATTTAGCTTTGTGTATTTAAATACACAGATACACATGTGCATATATGAGTAAATACACACATATATGTATAAATGTGAACACATACACACATTAATGTATGTATGTATAAAATTTATGTTCAAATATCTGTATGTATTCCTTTGTATACTTGACACATACCAGTATAGAATTGTCATTGTATTATTTTGCCAAAGAAAGATGTTCAAAATAAAACAAAATGAAATAAACTGTAATCTAATTTCACTGTTAATGCATAGATATAAAGATTATATTTAATCTCAGAAGAGAAACATATACTTTCAGAATCAAGCATACATGCAAACATTCTTGTACTATATTTAGATTTCTGAGATGATCTTCACTATCCTCATCTTTGTGTTGCTCATTTGCATAAAGTCTGATACAATGTCACCACAAATTGGCCATGTTCAAAGAGTCTCAGCTCTGTGGAAGGAAACTTGAGCAGCATCCACCTCTGCAAGTTGAATAGATTCTTGCTTTTTCAGGTGCTCCCCATTTCTACAGCCGGATTACTGTGGTCTCCTCATGAACACGTTGTCATCGTGCCCAGTGTAACTGCTCCCTCCCTGCAGGAGTTTACTCTGCTACATGGATAACCCAACAAAGGCTCATCTGGAACTACAGGGTTACATCTCTAGTGTCACTGTATGACACAGGAATCCTTTTCTCACTCTACGGGAATTCTTTGAGTACAAGGACTTTGAGTTTCTATCTTTGTATTCTGCACTGTGCTTAACATAGAATTTAGAACAAAGTGGGTATTTCATTGGCATGTTAATAAATGAGTGAGTAGAGTAGGTAAACCTAAAAACCACATGCTAAGCTAGTTTTACTTAGTTAAGCCTTTAATTATTTATCCATATCTAATTTATAGTTTTCTTGTCAAACGTCGTCATGTTTTGTTTTAATTAACCATTTTAGTTTAATTATGAACAAACTTGAAAGTAATTTAATGAACTTTGTTAGTATCTACCACTCAGTTTGCCAATGCTGATGTCTCTGGTTTCTCTAATATATGATATTGACAGTCAGAAGCAATACTTAGTCCATAAGAATTAGTTTCTCATGAAAACACCTGTGATAGGAATGAAGGTTGATCAAAATAAACACAAACTTAGAATTTGTGTTGAGGCTTAAACTAAATGTGAACTTCTTAATATCCTTTCCCTACAGTTTATAGTTGCTCAGATTTTGACTTTGGCAAATACGTTTGTTTCACATGATCAAATTTCAGTTAAATTGACTTAGTCAAATTTCCAGGCAGTTTTGGTTAGAGAGGAGGTAGTGCAACTTTACTTGGGATTTATTTTTCAGAATATAAGAGCATATTGGTTGGTATTCATTAGCATTAATGAGTCAACAGAGATGAGTGAAAGAAATTGGCTGATTCTGAAGCCTTTAGGAGAGGAACTCCTTGGGAACAAGGCACCTGTCTCAGAAGTAATGAATGATGAATGGATTCACAGATACTGGTTTTCTGTCTACCTCCTGCTCTCCCTTTAAAATAAATTTAAAAATATATAGACAGACAGACGTGCAGACATAAAGAAGAACTACTCAAACAAGGTAGGAACTTTACGGTGTTTGTTATTAAAGCCCCTGTGGTCTTGTATGTGTGGAACTGAGCAATAATGGAATCCCAGCTAGCCATGGGATTAGGGCGTTTGGATGGGCATCTATTTCTAAGGAACATTCAGGGCTAAAAATCTGTAAAAGGTCAGTGAAAGCATGTACTTTTGATACCACTTTCTTTTCTTTAAATTGAAAAACTCGTGTATTAAGTCCTCAGAGCTTAACTCTGTGCTCCTTGGATGGTTTGCTTTTATGCAAATAGGGTGAATCTCCTTCCAATGAGCTAGCACCAAGGCACAATGTCCTGGAATGGGGTGGAGAAAGGCACAGCTGTTTTCCTTTGTAGCTGGAAACTAGCATGGAAGCAAGGAAATAGTTCAAGGCAGGGCAAAGGGGAAAGGAACGTCTTAGGTTTCTGCAAGTCTGTGGAAGGTGGGAAACAGGAGACAAAGACAAATCATAAAGATTAGAGTGTAAGAAGGAATGACTTATGGAGTCAGCAAGGGAGGTCCTTTTTACTGGAGATAGTGGCTTGAATAGGGAGCTACTTAGCCTTATAAAAAAGCCAAGTGCTATCCCTGGTCATCGTTTGCCATAATGTGTCCTTAGTAAATATTTGCTGAATTGAATTGAACCTCAAGAGGTGCTGAGAAAAATGATAGCTCAATTTGCAAACTAGACATATTACACTTATAGCATTTTGGTTTGATAATTATTTTTCCTATTGAAAGAATGAGGAAAATGAGACCAAGTTCCCTTTGCTTAAAGTCTCACAGTGAACCAGTCTCTTAGCCATGGTCAGAACCCGCTTCTTTCTTACTCTAAAACCTGTGCCTGCTTCCCTGTGCTCTGTCTCCTTCATAGATTAGGAAGGAAAGAAGCATGAATCTAAGACTACATAAAATGAATGGAAATGAAAGGGAAAGGAAGTCAGGAAAAGATTAAGAAAATTATGTTGTCCGATAGCAGAGTAGCATGACTTTAGTAAAAACAAGGTAGAAGACTTAAACTGTTCTCAACACATAAAAATGATAAACTCTGAAACCCTGACTTGATCATTGCACGTTCTATGCATGTAAAAGAACTCATGATCCCTATAAATACATAAAATATTATGTATCAACTAAAAATAAGATTCAAGTTAAGGAAAATTAAATGTGTGTGTTGCAGGTGAGTAGGGGCTCAGCAGAGCTTTCCATTCCAGTTTCTGGGAGATGGTAGTTTGGCCACAAGTCTGCAAATTCTGTAATTAGAATGTAGAAGGGAAAATGGAAAGTAGTGTCATTGTCTGGAACAGATACTCTACTATTCCTGGACTGAACTTAAGTTAGATAACTCAAAGTACTCAAAAGGGTTGTGGGAGTCCACCCCATAGTTAGCAAACAGTAGATACAAAAGTGAGGATCTGTAATTTGGGGTCAAACAGATTTGAGCTCAAGTCTTGGCTCTAATCCTTATTACTGAAAGGAAACAAAACACATTTAAACATCCGCTGAGAGTCAGTTGGAAAATAAATAAAATAAGAATAATTTCTTTGTCAAAGACTTACTGTAATGATTCAACTAGATAATGCATGTTAGTTGACCTAGTATAATGTCTGGTGCATTGTAAGCTCTCAATATATTAATTTCCCTACTCTTTTTGTTTGTTTGTTTTAAACAAAATGATGTGATTCCATCTTCAGTGCACTTCATGCTACACTCTCAGCCCTTTCAAAGTTTCTAAGGTAGAACTCATAAGTCAAATATTTGATTGATAGGAAAATAAGAGAGATTATCTAGATCCAGATCTTGACAAAGTTGGAAAGTGAGCCAAGATTGATTTCAGTATAACAGAATGCCTTCCGTGATTTTTTTTTTTTTTTTTTTTTTTTTTTGAGACAGGATCTCACTCTGTCACCCAGGCTGGCATGCCATGGCATGGTTATGGCTCACTGTAGCTTTGATCTCCTTGGCTCAAGGGATACTCCCACCTCAGATCCTCAAGTAGCTAAAACTACAGACATGTGTCACTGCACCTGGCTATTTTTTATTTTTTGTAGAAACGGGGGCTCACTATGTTCTCCAGACTGGAATGAAGTGGGCTGACCATGGCTCACTAAAGCCTCCACCTCCTGGACTCAAGGGATCCTCCCACCTCAATCTCCCAAAGTGCTGGGATCACATGCATGAGGCATTGTGCCCAGTCCATGAATTGATTTTTCTTTAAAAAACATCTTCTCTAATCAACTCATTAACAAAATCATTGAGGAACTTACTTCTATCAGGCTCTATCTAAACTTACACCCAATGGAAACTACTGGAAAGACAGGATTTACATTTACAGATTTAAGTTCTACATGCCTTAATTTTTATTGTTAGCATACACAATTATTTCTGTAATTACCATCCTTTTTATCCCATTTATCTCTGTGGAATTAAAGACTGTCCACTGTTAAATATTTTTAAATATCATCAAATAAACTAGGGGAACTTGTAGAATATGGGCACAATACTTTCAAGAGTCCTTATAATTACGACATGCAGGGGTTGTTCGCGTGACAATACAAAATGCCAGCCCCACTCTGAGCAAATGGATTTCCTTTCTGTACAGCTCTCTGTACCAGTTCCTGGCCTGAGGCTGAGAAATACTTAGGATGATAATTGAGTATAGCAATAATAATGCCTGAGATATCCCATTCCAATGAAAAGAACATGGTTTCTATTTCAAATGAGGAAAATGACACCTCCCATACTTCTTTTATAAATTGATATTGAATAATGAATGTAATAGCACTCTATACAACTGGATGTATTACAATGTACCCATACAGAATGTGCTGTTTCTCAGTGGTGCTATTAATCTTCCTTCTACACCACTTATAGTTCTTGGGCATCTGATTAACAATGACCTCCTTATATGTATATGGGGGGGGTAGATAGAGGTTAGGTATAATTGTATATCTAGTTAGTTTTATCATTGCTTGATTAGCCAGCTATTTGACTTTGCATTAGGAATCTCAATAATACTGACTCAATATTGAGAAAGGTGGCAATCCTTCATGGGAGCTGATCAAAACTTGAGAGACAAGGTAACTCATTTGTAAAAGCATATTGAATATACGTATTATTTTTATAAAGCAACTGGAATAATGTAAGACTTCACAAAATCTTCCTGAGAGATGGGTAAGTATAAAATATAAAGAGCTAAATCATATTGAGGATGGGGATTAAAAGAGTTGAAATATACTACATGTAATGATCTTTATAAAACACCACATTCAATAATCTTGAAACTCCATGATAGCTTTCATTTATTCACTCATTAAACAAATAATTATTGAACTTCTATTGTGTTCTCATTGCCGCATACCCCAATAATTAATGTTCTATATTACATTTATTGGCTTACAGTAAACCTGATTTCCCACCCTTGTCATTCTGGGGCTCTTATGAACAAGTTACTGTGTCTCTCTGTGTGGAGATGACTTGTTCTCAGGAAGAATGGGCTCCGGGGTTGCTCCTGAACTGATTATGATGCACTGAATGGCTGGATGATTGATATGTTTTATAAATAGAATGTTGGAAACAAAATATGGGAATAGGAAGAGCCAAATATTTTTAAAAAGCTGTGAAAATAACCATTCAAATGTATGCAAATTGCTTAATTAATTGACCTCATTTGTGCTTGCAGATATCCTTTGCCTTCCCCTTTGTGAATTGGTTTCTTTTCATTGCTCTCCAAAACAATATTCCAAGGCTGATTAAACCTTTTCAAGCTATAGGTTAATATTCAATTCATATGTAAACACATTTATAAACATTAATCAAATCCAAATTGTTTATTTTATAAGTATTGTTTTATTCATTTTCAACTAATAGATGTGTTTTCTGCATTTATTCAGTGTTAGTCTTATGGAGTTTATGTTTGGGGTGATGATAGCTTTTTAAATAGCAACCTAGTGTTTACTTCCAAGACAATTATGATATTGTCTTGTTCCTAATTGTTTCTTTAAAGACTTAGTGCAAAGGCTTCGTTTGAAGTGTTGGTGGGGTGTGTAAAATATAATGATGATTATCAGAGAACTATTTCATCTCAGAGTATTTGCTTTTGTTTTTTGGGTTTTTTTTTGAGACGGAGTCTCGCTCTGTCGCCCAGGCTGGAGTGCAGTGGCGCGGTCTCGGCTCACTGCAAGCTTCGCCTCTCGGGTTCGTGCCATTCTCCTGCCTCAGCCTCCTGAGTAGCTGGGACTACAGGCGCCCACCACCACGCCTGGCTAATTTTTTGTATTTTTAGTAGAGATGAAGTTTCACTGTTTTAGCCAGGATGGTCTCTATTTGCATTTGCTTTTAAAAACATGTCAAAGGCGAGACTTGCCGCCTATCCAGGCTAGACCTTGTGGAAGAAAGAATCACAGTGGAGTCACCATAATCTCAGATCTAGTCTTAGCTTGAAAATTCATTTGTCCATTCATTAATTAAATGGCTAATTGATTTGTTTATATATCCATCCAGCTATTCAAATATTAATTCACTAAATAAATATCTGCTAAATGCCCTTCTATATAAAAAAACTTGAAAAATGTTTGAGCCACTGCAAATTCCTGGTTTGCACCATAAATTCACTGAATGTGATATCTCACACACACACACACACATTTTTAATAAACTCCCAAAGTAATTATTATGTACATCCAAATTCAATTGCTTTTGTTTTACATATGTGTGTGTGTGTGTGTGTGTGTGTGTTTATTATATACACACTTGGTTCCAAGCACCAGAATAGGTATTAGGCAGGAGGAGTGTGATCGTGAACGAGGCAGACACTTCTTCCTTAAGACATTAATACTTAAAATTAAAAACAATGAGTACCATGATGGGGAACATATAAGGTGTTAAGGGACCATAATCTGAGATCCTAAAGTAGGGGAAGAGTCAGGAAAGGCTTCTCCAAGAATTTCCATTTTAAGCTTACATATAATATTAACCACCATACTCACCCTCTACAGCCAATGCGGGCTTGCATTTATAGGAGATGGAACCTAGAACCGATGGGGATTGGTTTCACGGGACCTTGCCAGAGCCACCTGAAGCAGTAGCTCTTTGATGTTGGACTTGGAGACATCACAGTCTGGCAGCAGATCAAGGCAGGAAGCTACAGCAGGCAGGAGAGGAAAATGGGGGACATACAGTATGGGGGGCATCCTAAATGGGAAGCACATAGTATGTGGTCACTGAGGTTCATGCCTGAAAGTACACATAATACAATTTTGGAGGGACTCCAGCAATGGGAAACTGGTGAGAAACCTTGAAGTGTTGAAGTGAGGGCAGATCCAAATAATTCTATTTAGTGGTCTGTAACATAATAAGTGTGTGTGTGTTTGTGTGTGTGTGTGAGAGAGAGAGAGAGAGAGAGAAACATTCTGGTGTCATAATCATCCAAGCATTTCACACAATGTTATGCTGAATAGAAAATGAGTTGAATAATTCAGATTTCTATAAAACAGAAAATTCTCATTGTAATTTCTGGTTTGTGATTGAAAGTGCCATATTAGAGGTGTGACTTGCATTAATAGATAGATGCTGGGGGCAGATTAGTGTCCCTGGATTCTTATGGACTTGGCCATGAGACACCTAAGACCCTATCCAGGCTTGTGAGGCAGTGAGATATCAAGTGAAACAAGAGAGAGAAAAAAAAAAAGATTCACTTTCAAGGAAGGCGGGTCCTCATAGGGACATCCTGTGATTCAGACACAATGATTCTGGCTGGATCTGCAACACTTACTGCTGATATTTTTGTAGAGGAAGTGTGGGCAGAAGGTCCATGGAAGGAAAATTATGTTGAGCTTGGCTGGGGCAAAGGTAGCATCAATTTCTCATATAGTCTTTAAAGGTACATAAGTGTTCTAACCTATCTCAATAACACACTGTGGTAGCTACTATAGGTTTGTATTAATAGTAGGTGTTGAAATTGGGTAATGTGAGTCCTCCAAATATGTTCTCTTTCAAAATTATTTAGGTTCTATTTGTTTCCGTGCTATTCATATAAATTTTAGAATCAGTTTAATTAGGAGATTATAATTGGGATCACATTAATTCTATAGATGAATTTGAAGAAAATTAACAGAATGACATTTAATCTTACAATCCACGAAACAGTATCTCTCCTCATTTTTTTGAGATCATCTTTAGTTTATTTCTTTAGTGATTTGTAGTTTTTAGGATAAGATTCTACATATTTTTTTGTCAGGTATACATCTGGATTTTTCTTTTTGGATGCTATCATAAATGGTGATTCAGACGATTTTTAATTTCCAGGTATTTATTGCTAGTATATGGAAATAAATTGATATTTTATATTAATCTTTTAAACTGTGACCTTGATGCACTTACTCATTAATTCAAGAAGCATTTGGTAGATTCCTTGGGATTTTTTCTACATAGACAATTACTACTTCCATAAACAAAGACAATTTGATTTCTGCACCCTTCCCCACAATTTGTATGCTTTTTATTTTTTGTAATCTGACTGTACTAGGTAGATTACATAGTGTGATATTAAATAGCACATCCCTTATTCTCATGTATAGGAGAAGAAAATTATTCATTATTTCACCATTAGGTATGAAATTAGTTGTAAAGCTCATTTGGTTGTGCTGCATTATTCACTTTATATATTGTTGAATTCAACTTATTAATATTTTGTTGATAATTTTGCATCAATGCTCATGAGATTTTTTGGTCCATATTTTTCTTTTCTTGTAATATTTTCATGCAGGTTCAGAATCAGTATATAGCTGTTCTCATAGAATAAGTTGGAATGTATTCCCTCCTATTGTGTATTCTGGAACAAATTATCTATAATAGATTCTGTTTCCTTTCTAATGTTTGGTTGAATTTACTGGTAAAATAATCTGGACCTGAAGTTTTTGTTGTTGTTGTTGTTATTAGAAAGTTTTACACTATTAATTTAAATTCTATAAGAATATATGACTATTGGGATTGTCTGTTTCTTCTTGAGTTTGGTAGTTAATATAGTTCATATTAATATTTGATGATGGGCATAGCATTGTTTATAGCATTCTCATATTAAAATTTATCAAGTTTATCAATCTTATCACAGAACAATCTCTTTATTTTTTCTCTTAATAGGCTGTTTTCCGTTTTTATTTTAAAGTCTTTATTATTTTCTGTTTTGCAAGTTTTTAATTTAGTTTCCTCTCTATATCAAGCTTCTTAAGGTAAAAGTGTGGATTTTTTTATTTAAGATGTTTGTTTCTTTCTATAAGTTTCTCTAAATGTTGATTTAGCTGCCTTCCACAAATTTAATTAATTAATTACTTAATGTTGTTATTTTTGGCATTGGTTTTTGAAAGACTTTTAAAAGAAGTTTTATGCTTCATTTTTAAAGGCTATTTTGTAACAATCATCACACATTTTGATATGTTTCATTTCATTCAGTTCCAAATAATGTATACTTTATTTGAAACTTATTTATCGAATCATAATATATTTTAAGTATGATGTTTAATTTCCAAATATCTAGGGACTTTCCAGCTATCTTTATTTTATTGATCTCTAGTTTCTTCCATTATGGTCAGGGAATAAGCTTTATAAATTACATTATTTCATTTCATTTAACAAAATTAATGTACATTTTGTGGCTCATAATATATGGCCTATGTTTGTGATACTCCATGTGAACGTCAAAAAATGCATATTCTGCTGTTGTTGGATAGAGTGTTCTACAAATATTGATGAGGTCAACTGGTAATGTAACTTCAGGTTTCTATAGTTTTATCAATTTTCCATTTATTTTTTCTATCAAATATACATACATGTATATGTATGTATGACTAGATATTTATTTCAGCCCTGTATTCACCATTCAGCAAAATAAGCATTTGTTTAAGACATTAAGGGAGGCAAATCATAGACTTTTATTTCCCCTGGCTGTAATGCTCTTAACTCTTTCATTGCCACAGTCAACCATAGTCTTTTTGTTGTTGTTGTTAATGGTCTTTGTCTGCCTTAATCAACTTTAAACTGCATGGTTAAACACATTGTTTTTTTTTTTTTTTTTTTTTTTGGACATGGTGAGAGCTTTAAGTTTACAACTTTTGTTTGAAAGTGACATATTACGTCACATTTGTTTCTGGTTTATCTCAGGAGAGTTTCACTTCCATTGAATGTAAACATAGTTACCTGGGCCAGCCTATAAGTAAATTATCAGCCGATTTGTGTAACAGACACTGAAGTCCTTTATGGTATTCAATGAAGGTCCAAGGTCCATCATCGTTGTTCTATGTTAGGGCATCAGTCGGTCCTAATTTGTCTCTGACAAGTCTCAAACTATAATTGTGTATTTGTCCATTTCTCCATTCAGTACTATTGGTCTTTGCTCCATGCAGTTTGAAACTCTGAGGTTAGGTTCATGCACATTTAGTATTGTTATGTCTTCTTGGTGTTATGGGTTGAACTGTGTCCCTCCAAGTTCATATTCACATTCATAAGGACTATTTGAAGATAGGATTATTGTAGGTATAGTCAGTTAAGATGAGGCCATACAACAGTAGGGTGAACTTCTATTCCAATATGATGAAAGTCCTTACAAAAAGGGGAAATTTGTACATAGGCATGCATGCAAGTAGAATACTATGTGAAGATGATGACAGAGGTTAGGGTGAGGCTTCTTACAAGCCAGAGTCTTATGGACTTGGCCATGAGATACCTAGGATCCTATCCAGACTTGTGAGGAGGTGAGATATCAAGTAAAATGAGGCAGCCATTTAAGATTCACTTTCAAGGAAGGCCTGCCCTTATATAGGACATCCTGTGATTCAGGTCCTATGATTCCGACTGGATCTGCAACAGATCTGGATCTGGATCTGGATCCAGATCCTTCTACAAGCTGAGGATTGTGCAAGACTGCCAGCAAAGCATCAGAAGTTAGGCAAAAGGAAGGACTAGATTCTCTCACGGTGCTCAGAGGGAAGCAACTCTACTGACAACTTGATTTTAAATTTCTAGCCTCCAGAACTGTGAGACAATAAATTTCTGTTGTTTAAACCACTCAGTGAGGTACTTTGTTATAGTACCTTTAGCAAACTAACACAGTTGGTGAATTGACCATTTTGTTATTAATATCTTTCTTGATCCATGGTAGGTTCCTTGCTCTGAAGTCTACTTTATCTGATATCGACATGTCTACTCCAGTTTTTTATTTTTACTTTAAAGTTGACATTTAGATGTCATCCTTTTACTTGTAATTTATCTGTACTATTATATTTAAAGGGGGCATTGTGTAGACAGAAAATAGTTGTCTTTTTTCTCACTAATGTAATTTGGCAATCTCTGTCTTTTAATTGATGTTTTGGCTACTTGATATACATTTAATGCAGTTATTGATATGGCTGAATTTAAGCATATAACTTAAGTTTTAAATTTTCTATCTGTCCACTTTGGTTTTGGTTCTTCAATTTTTTTCGTTTATTTCCTTCTTTTAGATTAGCTGAATGTGTTTTAGCATTTAATCTTAATTAATCCATTGCGTCTTGCACCATATTTCTCACCCTTACTCCTCTTTTTAGTGGTTATTTTAGGGATTACAACATGCATACCTCTCATTGTGTAGTCTGTTTAGAATTACTATTTCAAGTTGATATTTTTATCTTCCCCTTTAGATTATATTATTGTTGTTGTTATATCTATATAAACTAAAAGGAGACTAAAAATGATTAGGCATTTATTTCATATCAGAGGCAACCTCTCAACCAGACATGATCAGCTGCTATTGTGGTTCTTGCATCAGCCTCTGGCATTGCCTTTGTTCTGCCCATTGCCAAGCCATTACCAATACCACTACTCAGGATTATTTCATTACCAGGTGGCAACATTGTCTTCAGGAAAGTCATGTGCATTGTTAGAGAAGTCATGAACAAGTGAAGTTTCTAGGTCAAAACAGGGCCTCAGAAGTCTCATCACTTTTTGAGAGTGGCCTACAAGGAATTTGCCTTGGATTCAGGATGTCAACCATTTTGCCTAGTACCCCTATCAAAGTTGTATTCTCAATATGGTAATGCAACCTAAGCCAGGAGTGTAGAAAGGAGCACCTTGTTCACAGGCCAGAACATCAGTTTTCAAGCAACTATCAAGGGGCTCAACTCTTGTTCATAGGGGACAGTTTGTACTGGGGATCAGTTAATGAGACTCTTGAGCATCTGCCATACTTACAGACACCTTCCTAGCCCAGATCTCCTTGGGAATTACTTGATGATAGCCTGGTGTTCTGTGACTCTTGTCCTGGCCACCTCTTACTAGACTATGAATCTGAATGCACATACAAGCTTTACATAAAAAGGATACTAACATTCCATGCAGTGGCCTCCTGTAAGAACTCTGTTTAGCAGAGATGCCCCAATCAGACTTTATCCTGGAAAGATTTGAATATGAGATACCAAACAGTTGGCAGAAAAAACAAACAAAGGAAAAACCAAAACAAGAGCAATAGAAAATCAGAGAAAAAGACACAATCAGAACGGGAAACCTGGCGCAGACCGCAGACTCAGAAATCAGTAATCAATTTGAATCCTGGCTCCTAGCAGGACAACCATGGGCAAAGTTACTTAATAACGCTGAACCTCTGTTTTCTTATGTATAAAACTTGGATGATGAGTAATACCGAATATAGGGCTGTTGTGAGGCTTGAATGAGGATGTATTTGTAATGTGTTCAAAATCACAGACCAATCTCTAAGGAGCCATTGCTTTCATCCTTTCCCAGTGCATTGTACACATCACTCAGAGTCATGGCACCTTCCCGGTCCTATTTCTCACCCATCTCCTCCACCTGTATGATTATCTCTCTGGCTTCAAGGCCACACTCGAATGTTGCCTCTCCCTGTGATTCTTGCGTATTCCTCACCCCGACACAAAATTTATGTTCCCAGAATACTTTTCATGTGTTGCTCATCTATTAAATCTTTCTCCTGATTTTCATACTGTGAGTTCCTCAAGGGCAGAGATCGGGTTCTTTTCATCTTTGTATCTCTGCAACAGTGCCAGGCAGCAGAAAGAAAACTCAAAGCTTTCTGTATTATTGATAACATATATTAAATATTACAACAAATTATTATCTTACCAAGGGCACAATGAGTATTGCTGCTAATGCACATAAAGCAGGCATGGTTTTCAAATATGCAGAATCATTTCTTTCATCTATTCTATTCTACTCCCTTAGCCCTACCTGGATCTTTTTTCTTTTTTAATGCCATATTTACCCTTGAAATTTGTACAATTTTATGTTTGTTTTATATATGTTGCAATAAATCACTGAACTATGTTTGCTTTTGGGTTCTTATTCCCTAATTAAGTGGTTCAATTATTGTCTATTTTGAGTTCTGATTTATAACTGTTTCCATAGATACCTGATCATAATAGCTAATTATCTGAACATGTTTTCTAAAGTCCTCTGAATAACATTTCAGTAATAGTAAACATCCATCTTTCATTCAATTAGTACATTTTCCACATTTCTCTCTGGAAGCATTCATAAATGCCATAGGATGCCTTGCTTCAATACATAAAATCCAATAGGAGTTTTTGTCTCTATGTAGTGGCTGTTTATGTTCATTGCTCCACCTGGAAGTCATCTTTCTCTATTTAATGAACTCCCAGAGCAAAAGGCTCAACAACAATGCACACTTGAAAACCAGTTTTTGCTTTAAAAAGCACTTTTGCATATGCTAATTCACTAAAACTTCACCAAGAGCCCACGGCTATTAGTACAACCATTGTCTTCATTTCACAGACAGGGTCACTGATGCTCCTTCTTAGAAGCATGGTGCACTACCTTGAAATCCCCGGTGCCTGGTGCATTGTGGGTGTTCAACAAATGCTGATCTGAACTGAGTGACTACTCAAGGTTATGCAGGTAAAGAGATTTGTAAATGGCAGAGATGCTTTACTATCTCCATCTTGATCTATCACACTTTTGGTGTCATTTCATCTCTCTCCAGGTGTACTGAATTAAGAGCAGTTACCACCTTCTACACTGCATTATTATTTGCACACCTGTTTTATGTAAGTTACAAGAGTCAGATTGGGACCTTTTCTAGTACATTCATTCATAGCACATTCATTGATCATCTGCTCTCTAACAGGTATTGTGGATACAAAACTGGACAAACACAATCCCTGCCCTCAAGGAATCAATTCACTCTTGTGTTCCCCACAGTGTTGCAGGTAGTAATTTGCTAATGATAGCAGCTCAGTAACTGTTTTTTAAAGCAAAAGCATTTGCAGAACGTGTCCCCCAAAGTGGCATTAAGTAAAAATCCATGATCTCCTGCATTTTGTCAAATATATTCTGATGACGATTAATAACCTCACTTTTTCCTGGGTTTTTTTGAGGCTGCCTTCACTTCCTCCATTTCGATCATGGAAGTTCCCTCTAGTTTTCCAAACACTAAACACACACTCTAGAGACAAATTGTCAGAACTGAACTGAACATTTATATAAGAAACAATATTGACAAAGCTCTCCTTACGATGCATTCTCAGGTTGAATTCTGAAACTGTGACATAGATACCAAGACAGTATCCATTCTTTTATTTATTTATTTATTTATTTATTTATTTATTTATTTACTTATTTACTTATTTAAGATGAAGTCTCGCTCTGTCACCCAGGCTAGAGTGCAGTGGTACAATCTTGGCTCACTGCAACCTCCACCTCCCCGATTCAAACGATTCTCCTGCCTCAGCCTCCTGAGTAGCTGGGATTACATGCACACACCACCACACCCAGCTCATTTTTATATTTTTAATAGAGATGAGGTTTCACCATGTTGGCCAGGCTGCTCTCAAACTCCTGACCTCGTGATCTACTCACCTTGGTCTCCCAAAGTGCTGGGATTACAGACATGAGCCACTGCACTTGGCCTTGAATTTTTGATGTTTATAAATTTATGGAATATAAGTGCAATTTTGTCACATGCATGGTGGTTAAATTAGGGTTTTTAGGGTATCCATCGCCTGAAAAATGCACATTGCACTATTAAGTAATTTTTCATCATCCACCTTCCTCACACCCTCTCACCTTTCTGACTCTCCATTCTCCATCATGGCACTGTATATGTCAATATGTACACCTTATGGGTGAGGGCACGTGGTGTTTGTCTTTTTTGTCTGACTTGTTTCAGACAATATCCATTTTATAAGTGAGGAAACGAAAGACAAGAGAGGTTAAAATAACCCGGCCAAGTTTACACAGTAATTGACAGGGCCAGACAGTGAACTTCTCCTTTTTTGATCCCAAAGCCTTTGCTCTTAAACTGCAGCCTGGATGTACCAGAGCTCTGTGCTTTGTGTCTCTTGTTCCTACAAAACCATTTCTTATTGTCTTGGAGATGTAAGCAAAATACCCAAAGAGACATCCTTGCAAGGGGTAGGGGATTCCCTTCTCTGGGAACCACCTAGTCTGGAGATCACAGAGGAGATGAATGCCTTGAAACCTGGAAGATCCTAAAGGCGTGCTGCTTCACATCTCTTTTTCATTCCATTGAAATTTCTGTTGCCAATGTCGTAATGAGCTGCCTTCATGGGGAGGTGAACTGCACACCCAAGAGGAAAAGGTGTCTAGGCCTTCAGATGCCTTGAGCAATACTCAAAAAGGTAAGAGAAGCAAGCATCGGGTCAATTGAGATTGCTCAGAGATCATGGATGTCAAATCTTTGTTTTTATAAAATTTCTAAACTTAGTTGTTTTTTCTCAGTTGGCAGCTGGTATTCTTTTTAAAACATTCGCACCCAGCTCTAATCACTTTAATGTATGATAAAAGGAAGAACTGATAAAAAGAAGAACAGGAGTCTCCTTTTCTGGAGGAGCCACCTGACACTCCCTGTGGCTTTGGGCTGGGTAGAGAGCACCTCCCCTGGGCTCCTATGATTCCCTGATTCCCCGCACATCTCTCTCTCTCTCAGTGCATTTGCAATCGTACGTTATCATTATGCGGTTGTCATTCTCTCCCCATCTCCTCACCCCTACCCTATTGTGAGCGCATACTATTAGAGATATTTATTCAATTTACAAGCTGGTGTGTGACTTCGGAGCTGGCTTACAGTCACTGCCAAACAAATGAGTGCCGAGTGAATAGATACACTCACGTGACACCGAGGAGAGAAGAAAGTGATGAGTAACACCCTTTAGTGTGGCAAGTGTCCAAGTGCACAGAATACAAATGTGAGAAAAATAACAAGAAAAGCATGATGAGCACTAAACTTCAAAGAATAAGTCAGAAATCATAATTTCAAAGCTGTGGGGGGTTTCCTCAATGTAGATACATATGAGAGAGAGCATGTCATACGAAGACCTCTCTCTGATCAAAAGCAGAAGGCACGAAATTTCTTAGAGAAAAATAATCAATTGGCTTAAAAAGTCATCAGTCCTCTGTTCTGGGTTGATTAGTGACAGTGGAGCTGGTGCTGCTGGTGGCTGAGCCCAAAGTCCATTCGTTGAGCCCAGGGACCTCAGGTAACAAGTTCATCATCTGTCTGTCTACTCATTCTGTGCTGTTTTCTGAAAATCTCAGGTTCCTTCTTCCAGAGTCCTGATCACTTGTGATCTTACACCCTCCAGGTGGGGAGGTAGAGGGACAAGTCTGGATGTGTGTGCTCAAGGCTCAACAAATATTCCTTTGATCAGTTCAAAGAAGAGTGGCTGAGAGACGTGGTTGAGGCGAGGGAAGGTTGGCTGCACAGAGGAGAGGATGCCTGACAAGGGTCTCAGAACAGACACTTTATTCTTTTTTTTTTCTTTTTTAAGGGATCTACAGTCAAACAAGTAAGCCTGTGAATTTCTTTTTAGGGATAGTGAGGGTAGTAAACATTAAATGGAAGCAGTGTTCAGTGTACATCTAACCTTCCAGTCTGGGCAGGAAAGAGTCTCCAGGAATGTGAAGATTGCTGTAATAGTAACTTATATTAACCAGGACAACCACAGACACCAGTTGAATTTCTGGCACCTATTGGAAAAACATGAGGGCAACAGGAAAATAAAAGTCACAAAAGTTGTGGGGACCCATAATCCCCTGTTTAGCTGGAGGTGTCGAATACAGATCCTTGAACTCCTTGTCCTTCTCTTGCTTGTTTTTGCCAGGAGAGAGGAGTGAGATGCTTACTGAATTCTGGCCAGCTGTCTGCATGAATATTAATAGTTGTTTTATATATATATATAGTATTTTATATATTTTATTTATTTAAATATATATAATATATGTATACACACACACACACATACATAAAATTACCATTATTATTAACAGAGGCAGTGTTGTCTATACATTAGGGAAAGGCTTTGCGTCCCAGATTCAAACATAACTTTTGTTCAAATATTTTCAGTCTTTACAGTTTAACTTGAACTTTACAGTCTTCAGTTTTCTCACTTCAAGATGAAGGATAATAATAAAACCTACCCCTGAGATATTAGGAGAGATCTTTAGACAATAGATGTAAAGCGCTTAGATTTCACGTAGTATTATATTAAGAAATGCTTATTAGTATTATTAACAATAAAAGTATCAGTAGCTAACATTTTGCTTGTACTATAAGTACCAGAAGGAGGGCATATTTCTAATAATCACATAGCCACAACATAAACATTTTTCAATCATTTCATGAATGGAAAAATTGAGTTGAAGGATTGGGTAATGTGATGAAGAGGAGCTAGAAGCAGTATGTCCATCTCAGCTAGAAGACAGCTGGCCACACTGTAAACATCTTCCAGGGCAGAATCCATCAGATGCCCCATGAGTGGTATGTAAAGTTACTCTCCCAGCTCCTTTCAAAATACACCTCAAAACTCTCAAAATACATGTGCCCTAGCATTATTGAAAACTCTCATTAGTTGAGTACTGTCTCATATATCAGTCCCCAAGACCAGGGTCTCTCCCTGCTCAGACATCAGAGAGCCCTCTTGTTGGTGGGCTGCCTTTCCAGGACTCCCCTTGCTTTGCCTATACCTGTGTGAGTTGTAAATATCAGAAATACTTGTGCTCACTTGAGTGTAGTATTCTGAAATAAAGGGGAGGACTGAGTCTGGCTATATCAGGTAACTTGCCAAAACAGCAACCCTACCACGTGTGCTAAGGATGGCAACCAATAACCACATCCTGCTATTACACCCTTGAGTGAGGCTGCATTTTTTTTTTAAATTAAAGTAATGTACATCTCACATAAAATGATGCAAATAAATCTGAGTGGAATTGAGGAGGGATTCCTGAGCCATGCTAGCCCTGCACCTCCTTTTGGCTGCTGCTTGGACCCCTGAGGAACCCTGGAGGCCCATGGGCCTGGAAGCACAGTTTGGAAACCATCACACCGGCTCCTTTTCCTCTGACATTCCATGTGGCCTTGTGGATTTAACTGGAAAATGAACACCGTTCAAAATCCAAAATTTATTTAAATTCAGTTGTGCCTGGCCTGGATTATTTCCAAAAAAATGCTTTTTTTCTGATAATTTTATTGTTTAGTTGATTGCATTTGAAAAAATATAAAATAGAACAAGTAAGCTACATGTTAAAAAAAACCTTGTGTACATACACCAAAAATTGGCCAGAGAAGAAACACAATGCATTAAAAATTCCTCACAATTGGAATTTGCAAATGTAACACAATCATCTAGATCTGCATGTTGAGGTATTCACTGAAGGTGCCATTGCATTCATTAATGGAGGGTTAGAAATGCAGGTGGCATCCTAGAAAGATCTCAGGCTTTAGAATAAGTTGTTACTTTGAATCTTTGCTCTGACACCAATTAGCTATGCGATTTGCACAAGGTTACATTTGTTTGTTGTTTTACATGACCAAGGCTCAGTTTTCTCATATGCGAATTAAGAATGCAATTTAGTATAGAGTATATAATATATCCATTTAACATCCTCCCTTTTACAATCCTCTTGCCATCTCCATTTGGTCCTTATTGGTCTGTCAAACATGGCACTGTTTCCCTACCATCTTTAAACACCATCCTTCCCACTACTACAGGTTGGGCATTTTACTTCATCACCTTGATCATGAGAAAGTGTTAAGGGAAAGTCACTTGCTTTTAAGCAGGGCTAATGAGTACCCTTCCTGGGATTGTTCTGTGGTCACTGGGAAAGAGAAATGTCTTTAATTTGGATCATGAATTACAAAAATCTTGGGAGTCCAGGCATGATGTTTTGTTTTCTGGAAATAGCTTGCCTAATGAAAACATCAACCCAAAAGGCTGTAGAGCAGGCAGATTGAAAGGAAAAGCAAAAGCAAAAGCTAGAGTCAAAACCTCATTTGAACTTCTGAATGCAGCCATGCCTGGTTCTGGTCCCAACTTTGAACTTCTCAGATAGGGGAACAAAACTGTCTCTTTTGTGAGTTAGAGTTGGGATTCTGTCATCTGCAGGGCCTGGAGTCTTTATAAAAACATCTGACACTCAGGGTTGTTTTAAGAATTAGAGGTATACCATAAGAACTCAAAGCAGATAGGAATCATTCAAAAAATAGTAACTCCTTTTATTATTTCTTTAAATAAATACAAAGGTACCTTGGCCAATTTACCTTAGACTACCCTTGATGTTTTTTCTTCTCTGTTTGTTAACAATATTAATTCTGATTACTCATATATTGAGATTATTTTTAATTTTTACATTTAAATAAATTTGATAGAACCTGTAAATAGTGTGCTATTCAAATTTCTACTTATATGTCATTACACTAATGAAAATCATTTTTATCGAATGAAAACAGGAAGGTTATGAAATTAGTAATAGCTTTGATTTGTAATGCTTCTATCTGTAATACTTTTAAATCTCTTGAATAAGGAAAGAAATTATATTTATTAAGTGCATGTTATGTCTCAGGAAATTTACTAAGTGTTTATAAATGTTTGATTTCATTTGAATCTAATGCCCAATATCTAAAGTAGAGCTTTTCATTATTATTACACAGGTGAGGGAACTGAGGTTGAAAAATTTTAAATACTTCACCTAAGTTAACAGAAATAAAGAGAGATGGAGTTGATACTTAAAGTTAATTCCGTCTACCATCAAACCCTTTTTTCTTTCTAGTGTGCCAGACTCTTCATCTAAATAACCAAAAAGAAAACATTTACTGGGAAATTAAGAAACGATAATGTTTTGCTTCCTAAATTCAACTTTGCTTCTTAATTTCAGTTTTTTGGAAACAGAATTTTGGAAACAAAAGCCAGCATCTATGTGAATGTCCAAGACAAATTTATTGTGGGATGCTTGCATTTAGCTGAGCTTCTTCCCTCCTTGGAGTATCTGAACCAGCTGTTTTCTCAGACTAAAATTCTTTTCCTACAGACCTTGTCAGAAAGCAGGACTGACTCCTGCTTACATTCTTAGCTCAAATGCTCCCTGCTCAGAGAGGCCTTCCCTAAGCACGTTCTTAAAATTATCCCCCATCACCCTCTGTTTCTGGTATGGTTCGGATCTGTGTCCCCACCCAAATGTCGTGGTCAGTTGTAATTCTCCATGTTGGAGGTGGAGCCTGGGGGAGGTGATTGAATCATGGGGGTGGTTTCTCATGAATGGTTTAACACCATCCCCCTTGATACTGTCACTGTGATGATGAGTGAGTTCTCATGAGATCTGGTTGCTTGAAAGTTTGTAGCACTAGCCGGGCGCGATGGCTCATGCCTGTAATCCCAGCACTTTGGGAGGCTGAGGTGGGCCGATCATGAGGTCAGGAGATCGAGACCCTCCTGGCCAAGATGGTGAAATCCCTTCTCTACTAAAAATACAAAAATTATCTAGGTGTAGTGGCACGTGCCTGTAATCCCAGCTACTCGGGAGGTTGAGGCAAGAGAATCCCTTGAACCAGGGAGTTGGAGGTTGCAGTGAGTTGAGGCCACTGCACTGCAGCCTGATAACAGAGTGAGACTCCTTCTTTAAAAAAAAAGTGTGTAGCACCTCCCTGCTCTCTCTCTTACTCCTTTTCCCACCATGTAAGGTGCCTGTTCCCCCTTCACCTTTCACCGTGATTTTAAATTCCCTGAGGCCTCCCCTTAAGCAGAAGACACTATACTTCCTCTATGGCCTGTAGAACTATGAGTCAATTAAACCTCTTTTGTTTATCAATTACCTGGTCTCAGGTATTTCTTTAGAGCAGTGTGAGAACTGACTAATAAAATCTCTTCATCATGTTTTGTTTTTCTCATATAACTTAACACTAACGAAACTTTTAAATTATTTCATATTCATCTACACTCTACTAAAATATTATCTTCATGACAAAAGAAAGTACCTTTGCTCCATTCCAAACCTCCAATTCCTTAAACAGTTTTTGGTACATAGGAGGAACAAAGTAAATATCTGTTGCATGTTGAATGAACTACATTGCACTTCAGGATTTAATGAGACAAACATCAATTCAGACATAGTTACCCCACCTTTCTGGTATCTCATCTACTAGGTACAGCTTCACATCTTGTGAACACTGGGCCCATGAACATGGCCAGTGCAGCAGTGGATTGCAGGGTATGCCAGGGGCAGCTGAGATCAGGTCCTAAAGTATTTCCTCTGATTTATGTGGCATCAAAGAGAAATGGCTACACCTTAGTGTGTAGGGATGACATGACAAACACAAGGCCATTTGGAACATTAAACCTGAGCAGAGCTCCAATCAGTCACTTAATCAAGACTTGGAAACTGGGTGGCAGGCTTGGACTAGGCACACTAGAATCTTGAGTGCCAGCCAGGCTGGGAATCTCATCTAAGGTGACTCACAGCAGGTTAGCAGGGATGAGTTATTCCACCCAAGGTCATTGGGAGAGGTGGAGTCAGAAGGGAGAGAGAACAGGAACAACCAACCAGGTCCGAAAGGGCAGGATGAGATGAGAAATATGAGATGGAGTGAAGGATCAGGATGCTGCCTGGGGCCCAGAGATATGTGTGGGAAGGTTGTTAGCAAGTGCGGAGTATCCAGTGCGAAAGGCTACATTTGTGGCCTAATGTGGTCACTATGAGAACTCAACAGTGCAGGGCAGAGGTCAAAGGACAGGGACAGGTGGGTCCTGACATTTCCGTGCAACCCTCTCTGTTTTGGAGGGGAATGAGTGCTGAGCTGGGAATCAGTACACTTGGGTTCTGTCCAAGGTGAAAATCTACCACTCTGTTGCCCTGGATGCCTCTGTCTCAAAACCCTTCACCTAATATTGTAATTAGGTATCAAATTCAACCTCGAAAAATCCTATTTTTTTCCCCAAATCTTCACTTTTGCTGTCTTGGTCAGTTCTTTTCTCCTGGATTGCTTCAAAAATCTTCTAATTTCTTTGCCTTCAGTGACAGTCTCTTCCAACAAACTTTTATAATTGTCAGTGATTTTTTTTCTTTTTTTGAAATTTAGACTTTATCCTTTATGTGCCTGCCTGTATAAATGCCCTCAATGGGTTGCCAGTGACCACAGGATACAAACTAAGCCTCTCACTTCTGCATAAAAGGTCCTCTGTGTTGTGGTGTCTACCTTCCATGCCCGGCTCCTCTCACTTGTGCTGCATCCCTTCCCCAATTCCGTAATAAAATGCTTGCAGTTGGGTGAACGCATTCCTTCTGTCGCGATTTTCCAAGTGCTATTTCATCTGTGGGATATTCATTTTCCTCCTTGTCTATCTGGTGAATTTCAACCACTTGTTGATATCAGATGTACGGTTGATACTTTCTCTCTGGCACCCTTCCTGAAGAGCTCCCTTAACCCACCCTGGTTTTGGGGTTCCTGCCTGGTTTTCTCAGAACCTCCTGTGCATACCTCTATCATAGTCCTTGTCACTGTCTTCCATAGATGATCTCTTCCTTGTCTGTAGACCACTCAGTCCCCTAGTCCCTAGCTGGCAAGTAGCAGGGATTCAAATAATTGTATTTGAATAATGAGTGCTTATTCCAGTTGAGAGGGTTGGGGGGATAGGGACGACATGGGCAAGACCCGAGTGAGGAACTCCTCCCTGGTATTGAAGTTTTCCATTGGAACTCAAGTAGTTACCGTGGAGAGAAGCCACTTTGAAATCTCACACTGAGGAATTACGTTTGTTTTGTTAATTACATTTTAATTTGTTTCATTAGTTGAGAGCCATGATACAAAGTGCTTGTCCTCAAATTCCTTGTTACAGGGTTGTGATGAGAAAACATGTTTTGGCTAGTGTGTAAGGCAATGCAAAGCCTTGCTATAAAAAAACATGTCACCTGAAATGAATGGTGTGCGTTTTGACAGCTGATTGCATGGAGGCATAAGCCCCTTACCTTGCTGCAGAGAGGAAACACACAGTTTGAGAGTCCTCTGACTGAGCATAGGACAGCAGGCAGGGTCTTAGGAGGAGTCCATTTTTATCTGGAGTAACAGACTGGCACAAAACGTAAGACTATCATTTGTTCACTTCTTTCTTCCCATGGCCCAAATTAATATTATCTCCAGGCTTAAAAAAAGTAATAAGAGGGACCATGACTAAAAAGAAAAAGAAAAACCAAAGGCCCCAGCCAGCTTTGCTCCTTCTGTCTTTGTGACCTTGTCTAAATCACGTCCTCTCCTTTGTATATTAAAAGGGGCAGATAAATCCCTGTCCTGTGTTCTTTCCTGGCATTTCTGAAGATTAAATGTGATAATGGTTGGAAAAGTGCTTCCAGAACTGTAAATTGATGTACAAATGGAGGAGATTAAGGGATTAGTTTCAATCCAGTAAAGAGTCTCTCTTATGGAACAACCCTCTAAATATCAGTCTGTGTAAGCTGCCGGCATGCACCCACGACACACACCCCAATGCATGCCTTAATGATCTTTCTTTTTTCCAAAGTGGCTGTTTCAAACTTTCCCCTACACTACCCTTTCTCAACACACCAAGACCTTTATTCAACATGACATTAAGGAAATTGTGTTATGTTAAAGGTTTCTCATGCCTAAGGACAACTTGTGTGATAAAAAGTGTGTGTGTGTGTGTCTCTGTGCATGTAGTTTTGTTTATTTATTGGTTACTTGGCTTGTTCAGTGAAGACAAAAATCCCAAAACAAAAATTCTAAGATAAACAATAAATGTCGCTGTTTTATTATTACTTGTTGAGGCTGTTATAAACAGAAGGCTGATAAAATATTGTTCCCATCCTATGCTAAGTTGTCATGTTCCTCATCTGTTTTAAGTAATTATCTGATTCTTCTTAAAATTTTATTTTAACAACTTCCCCTGAAGCATCTTGCAAATTATCTCTCTTGAAAGAGGATTGTTATTCTGACCCTTTCATTTTAGAATTGCAGAAAGTGAGATTTTCCACTGATGAGCTGTTTGAGTTCAGACTAGTCACGGAAACTGGTCTAACACAAACTGATGCTAGAAAACGGGAGACTTGGGCAAAGAAGAGGAATCTCATGCAGTGCCCAGATGTATTTTCAGGTACTCTGAAATGACTCTTAAAACATCATTCACATTGTAATAGTTCATTTGCAGGTTTATCTCTCTTTCTATGAGTGAGTTCCTTGAGGGCAGGCACTGGCTATTCATCCCAACACTCAGCTCCTGGCTACCATATAAGAACTCTCATATTTCAAATGACTGAAAAAGATATATGTACCTGTATACATACACACATATATTTTGTCCCTTTTCTCATATTTTCAGTGCACATTTTCTTCCATATTATCCATGAAAATGCACCTCTACAATAAATAATTTGATCGATATCTTTCCATATAAACACATACTCAGTATATAATTTAGAAATTATCCTTATTTACTCATTTACATATCTTTGATTTTTTGTAAGAAAATGTGCATTAGCTGCAAAAAGAAATAAATAAAAGAAAAAACCAAGGACACGCAATTTCATTCTCATAAGTTTTCAATTTAATTCCCATGGAGTAGACATGGGCTGATTGAAAAGCAGATCCAAGAAAAAATTCAATTTGTGATTCTCTATTACTTTATATTCCATCTGCCACAGTTGGGCTGGACAAGATGGGAAGGCTGGAAGGTAGAAGATGAGGTGGGAGGAGGAAAAATATTTGAAGGCAGCAGATAGGAAATCAACAAAATGAAAAGGTGTATTAGTTATGGGCTGAGCATTCCAGGCAGTAGTCAGCCAGGAAAGTGATTTTTTCCATTGAAAACTCAGGGAGGGAAATTAAACTCCTCCCACTACAGCTACATAGCATTTCACAGAGGTCGTTGCAATGCTTTTGCATTCAAAGTGAGCCACACTTGTTGAATTTCTGTCATTTTTATAGATTTACAAAATAGCTATTAGGGACAAAATAATTAAAGACCTTGGTAGACTGTTTCTAAATTCTGGGTAGTTAAGGCACAATACCTTCATTTTTCAAAAGTTAAAGATTGGGAAAATGCATCTCAAAAACTAGCACTTTATTTAATGCTAAGTTTGACTACTGTGCAATGTAAATAAATATATTAGTATTGGAATTATACAGATTCTGCCTTCAGCACACTAAGAATACAGCCACTGTTACAGTGAGGAGAAATTGCTAAATAGTGTCAGGTCTACTTTTAGGTTATTCTTGTATATGCTTCTATGTTACGTGGAAGTTGCTTAATACACATTTGTTCGATGTATCAGTAAACCAAAAGTTTGCTGATATATATTAAGCAGAATATAGTTCATCCTGTGGACTGGGTTCAATTTTTATTTTAAACATTTCTTTTAAATGTTTCACTTAAAAGCAACAGAATGGAAGTGAGCCAGTGCTGCTGACATTTATAATGCTGTTCTTTAGATTTTACAGAAGAGTTGAGGAAGCCATTCTCCTGGGTGTGCTGTTGGCTACTCCAGTCTGAGTACAGGGGCAATTTCTGAATGTGATTCAGAACACTAAGCCCTAGTTTTTACTCCCTTACCAATTATGCAATGTTGGCCAAGTCTCAAGATTTCTTTACTCTTCATTTTCTTATCTGTATAATTAGTACAATCATGTCCTTACAAAGTTGCTGTGAGGATTAAATTAGGAATTATTTTTGAAAGTACTTCCACTAGTTCCAGATACATGAAAGAACTTATAAATTTAAAACTTTATATAAATCTAAAATCAAAAATGTTATATACATTGGTAAGTACTTTATATAAATTATTATGTCATCTTTATAGATAGTCTGAGAGATAGGCATTCATTTTCCCATATATGTGAGGAAGCTAAAGATTTAAAAGATTAAGTAATTTATCCAAAGCTATATGGCTATTAATGAGCTCATATAAAATTTGCATTAATTTCATTTTGGACCACAGTATATTTAGCAGTGCTATGGTCTAAATGTTTGCATTTGCCTAAATTAATATATTAAAATCTTATCCCCTAAGGAGAAGCTATTAGAAGGTGGGGCATTTGGGGGTGATTAAATCATGACAGGGATCATACATGGTGTGATTGGTGCCTTAATAAAAGAGGGCTGAGAGATCTGCCTTGTCCCCACTACCATGTGAGGACACAGATGCCCTCTGTCAACTAAAAAGCAAGTCCTCATCAGACAAAGAATCTGCCACCACCTTGATCTTGGACTTCCCAGCCCCCAGAGCTAGGAGAAATAAATCTCTGTTATTCCTAAGCCACCCAGTCTATGGTATTTTGTTATAGTAGCCTAACCAGACGTAAAATTTGTCCATAATATCACCTTCTCCATCTTCCTTGGTAGTACATGTAATCATCACATTGCCTTCAGAGGTTGTCCCTAAAGGACAAATATCTGGTGTCTAAATTTCTGATGAGCAAGTTGAGAGCGGATCAGTTTTTAACAGAAGCATGTTTTCCCCACTACTCTGTATTGACTTATCAGAGGAGGCTTGACCTAGTGAGAGAAGAATGTTTGTGTTCCTTGAGGCCTCTCAGAGAATCTTCTCTTCTGCTTTCAGCAATGTCACGATCAAGGCTTTTAAAATGACATGTTTTTGTGTTTCGGGTCAGAGAAACAATAGGGAACACAAATAGAAACCCCAATATGAAAAACCATAGCTTATATGTGTTTTTTGTTTGTTTGTTTTTGTTTTGTTTTGAGACAGAATCTCACTCTGTTGCCCAGGCTGGAGTGCAGTGGCATGATCTAGGCTCACTGCAAGCTCCATCTCCTGAGTTCAAGCCATCCTTCTGCCTCAGCCTCCTGAGTAACTGGGACTACAGGTGCCCGCCACCATGCCTGGCTAATTTTTTTTGTATTTTTAGTAGAGACAGGGTTTCACCGTGTTAGCCAGGATGGTCTCGATCTCCTGACCTCGTGATCGGCCTCCCAAAGTCCTGGGATTACAGGCGTGAGCCACTGCGCCTGGCCAGATTCTGTGTTTTGACAAAGTCCTGCCAGCTAGTGCTTGATAATATGCAAACTGTCATTCTGCACTTTCTCATAGTTGATCTGCTTAGTACACTGACAATCTCAATAATGTCTTATTTTAGAAATACATTGTCATTCTCCTCCTATCATAACTTGGTGATTGGCATAAGCAATTAAGCCCAATCATAATTTATTGCAAGCATAAATTAGAAACAGAATTATGTAAGTTTTATTTTATTTTTTCATGCTGTGCAGTTGCTCCTATAACCAATAATTAAGATGGGGAAATGGGCCATCAGAGATTGGTTTTAGAAAGGCCCCATCTGCTCTGGCCCATCTTACCTGGGGCTAGACTCTCTCAGGGCTAAAGAAGACAGATTCAAGAATAGCAGGTGGTATTTAAATTCATAAGTCAAGAATGTTTTGAGTAAGATTAATAAACAGATATAATGAGTTTACTCTGTCTTCAATGTATTATCCCTACATTTTTAACAATACCCTACAACTTTAATTATGGTAAAGTTTTTAGTCAATATGAGTCCTCTCCAAGCGTATCCTGAGAATCCCTGCATGCCGCTGTCTGTAGGGGAACTTCATAACCTGCTCTACATAGAGAGGAAAAGTACAATTAAAATAAACATTGGCTGGGCACGGTGGGTCATGCCTGTAATCCCAGCACTTTGGAGGCCGAGGCAGGCGGATTACAAGGTCAGGAGATAGAGACCATCCTGGTAACATGGTGAAACCCCATCTCTACTAAAATACAAAAAATTAGCTGGGTGTGGTGGTGCGCGCCTGTAGTCCCAGCTACTCGGGAGGCTGAGGCAGGGGAATTGCTTGAACCTGGGAGGTGGAGGTTGCAGTGAGCCGAGATCCCACCACTGCACTCCAGCCTGGTGACAGAGTGAGACTTCCTCTCAAAATAAATAAATCAATAAATAAAAATAAAAAAATAAACATCAAAATCAGATAAATATACTATGGTATTTGGATTTTAGAATTTAATATAGCTGCAAATATGATATTGTAGAATATTTAGTCATATCGATAAATGTATAACTGTATTTTGAAGTAAAAATATTATAAATCAATATTCAATCAAGTACAGATTGCATAGGTTACAGTGGAAAAATAAACACGTGTGTGTGTGTGACAAAAGGGCAGACGTTATGTTAAATGCTGGGAAGCTATTAGTGGCCGTCTCTGAGCAGCACTCCCTGCAGATGGGCAGCAGGCTCCTCTTTCGAAAGGATGAAGGCAGCACATCTCTGTATCTACCGTGGTCTATCTCTTGTCTGCTCAGATGTACTTCCACATATACATCTGGGAACCAGGGACTCTAACCCTGCAGAGCTTATAGTTGTAGGGATAGGAAACACCAGTTTTCTCTGTGGGTTGCTGTAAGTGCTGTGTCTACCCCTAAATTACCAGGACATATATTCTTCCAATTGGCAGAACAATGCCATACAGATTGATTCAAAGCATATAGCGGGTCTTGGAGGATGGCATGCAGTGATCTCAAAGTATTGACTCTGAATTATTGTTTTCAGCTCTGCTTCACCAGGCCAGTTCAACATTCGATCAGGCTAAAAGCTTCTATGTGGTGAAGTTTGGTACAACCAGAGGATCCCATGGTCATAGACCGACTCCCTCAACTCTTTTTCTGTAAAGTGGATCCCTTGGATTTACATGGTCAAATGCTCCAAAATCCATTGAGTAATGATGCTGCCTAAGGTCCTGTGGTAGTAAAAGCAAACATGTCTATTTCTGTGACAAAAAACTACTGGCCCTTTTAGGAAACAGGGGCTCAATACAGTCTGATGATCACCAAGTAGCTTCAGGGTCCCTTACAGAAATTGTCTCCCATTGAAGCTTCGCATTTGTTTCTGTTGCTGCAAGATTTTATATCTGGTAACAGGAGTGGATCAAACCTGGTGAGTGTGTGCTATTGGGCCCATGCATAAGGTCCACCTGTGGCACTGTAGACATTTCATTCCTGAGTCAGCACTGGGCTAACCAAGGACAGAGGTCAACTAGCTGATATTAGCTGGCTTGCTGGGCCTTTTTGTTTATTTGGTTATCTAGTGTCTCTACTACGGTAAATACTCTCTAGTGAATGCTGAGAACTTTACAACTTATTACCATTTCTATATATCCATCCAAATTTCTTTGTTATTAATATTACGATCTTCTCTTGAAGCCCCTGGAAAGTTGGCCAGACTATCCACTACTGCTCATGACTCCTTATTTATTTTAATATTGGGGAACTTCTCTTTCAACACAAATTGGATGACCATGTGCACTGCCTGAAGCTCTGTTCACCGAGAGGACTTTTGTCATTATCCTTAAGACCATCTCTAAATGAGGCTGCTCTCCATTTTCACCTTGCACGTGTGCACACACATGCACACACACAACACACTGAACCAAGCCACCTGTAAGCTTAGCTTAGGCTTTTACTTCTAGGTAAGATATTTATCCAAGATCTCCCATACCTATGATCATAGAAGATATCTGACAAAACAAGAGTGTTTGTCCAATACAGGTAGGAGCCATGGACATATGAAATATCTGCTCGTGCATCTTGCTTGTGCATTCTGGTCTGGCTCAGGCTAAATTCTGTAGGTACTGCTTTGAAAGCATGATGCATTGTCACTGTGCTCTTGGCCTTATGACTTGGTGGGTCTGAAAGGAAACAGTTCATGATGCAGTTTCAGACACATGGTCACTTGTCTCATGCTTAGACATTCTGTCTCTACCATAGCCCATTAGCTCACCAGGATTTGTTTCCTAAGTCATCACATTCTTTCCCACAGTTGACTTGATCTTGTTCCCAGTTCAGGGCACTGAATTGTAGTTCTCCTTTTTGAGCAAGCCATGTGCTTCACATAGCATCTTTTCCCATCTCCAATACAAGGGTCAGCTAAATTATACAGCCTAATTGTCATTGCTGCTTACATTAATGCCTGGACATTGCTGCAAACTCTTTTCTGCTTTGGGCCCACTTAATGCTGTAAGTGTTTCACATAATTCTGCCCCACTGGGACCCTAACAGTTTAATGGATGTGGCAAACCCCTAAAACTGCCCGGGTTCATACCTCATCCTCTGGTTCACATGAGTTTCATCAAGACTGCCAGCATGTAAGCCACCTTTTGCTCACTTTGTCCAATGAGCATGATGCCTTCATATAATAGATTAAAATAATATTGTGTGCCCTACAGGTGGTCCATCTCTCTTTAAACTATTTTGTAACAGAAGACAAGATGGTGAACATAGATCTGGGGTAATATTGTTAAAGTGTATTTTTACCCATTCCGTATGTATACAAACTATGTCTTATCCTCTCTTTTGACTGAAATACAAAAGAACACATTTGCCAAAATAATGTCTCTATAGCATGTACCTGAGATTGTATTAATCTAGTCTAGCAACAACAAAAGCACATTTAGCATGCTGGTTACAACCAGGCTTGTTACTTGGTTGTTCATGCCCTCGTCTACAGACTTCATTCAGAATCCATCTGATTTCCTCAGGGACCAGACTGTTGTTAATGTGAGAACTGAAGGGGCCATGACTTCTACATTCTTTATATCCTTGAAGCTGACCCTACTCTCTGACCTTCCCGCTTCCCAGAATGCAATATTCCTTTTGGGTAATTATCTTTCAAGGTCATTGCTTCAGTTTGGCTGTTGGGTCTTGGTGTTTGTCCTCATTGTCCTCCATATTCTCTCAGAGAATGTGAGAGATTTCTTGTATGCAACCAATGGAGCCCTCTAACTTTGAATACCATGACACTTGCACTAAGCTCTTCATTATACTTTTGTAATCTCTCAGTGATGCTTAGCAATACTATTTGACAGCATTATCTTTAAAGCTACTCTTTTCTCTGTGTACTTCAAATGCTTGGTACATTTACCGCACCTTCTAATGAATTCCCTTTCAGCAGTATGCCTTATGAATGCACCACCTGTGCATGTTTTAGCAGTTGGACAGCTCCCTTGTGCCGGGGGCTTTCTGTGTTCCATGTATCACCAGCATAAGGTCCTCATTGCCATACATAGGGTGCATAATCTAACTCAGTAAGCTTCTGCTTTACTTGGTCTACTACCAATACCAGCCATTTATAATTCCCTGGAAAAGACAAAGTTTAGGGTGCAGGATGTGAATTAAGAGTCAACCCCTACGACGGGAAGAAAGAGAAAGCAGAATTTAGCATTAGTAAAAATCAAATTGTACAATGCAGATCCAACAAATCTTTGGTAAACCTGGCTAAAATCTTCAAAGCAAGAATTGTCTCCAGCTGCATCCATGTCCCTACAAAGGACACAAACTCATCTTTTTTTATGGCTGCATAGTATTCCATGGTGTATATGTGCCACATTTTCTTAATCCAGTCTGTCACTGATGGACATTTGGGTTGAGCTGGAAACCATCATTCTTAGCAAACTATCACAAGAACAGAAAACCAAACACCGCATGTTCTCACTTATAGGTGGGAACTGAACAATGAGATCACTTGGACTCGGGAAGGGGAACATCACACAGCGGGGCCTATCATGGGGAGGGGGGAGGGGGGAGGGATTGCATTGGGAGTTATACCTGATGTAAATGACAAGTTGATGGGTGCTGACGAGTTGATGGGTGCAGCACAGCAACATGGCACAAGTATACATATGTATCAAACCTGCACGTTATGCACATGTACCCTAGAACTTAAAGTATAATAATAATAATAAATAAATTTAAAAAATCCACCACTGGAAAAAAAAAAAAGAATTGTCCACCAGAGTAGTGTCTTACATTGTAAACTTCCTTCACTCTCCTTCATGGTCCCTTCCTTCCTTTCACCTTAGGCACTGTTTTCTTACTTGTCACCCCGTTGTGTGTCTTCCTTCTCTCTAGTATGTTCTAAGTCTCCTCTGCTGCCCTTCAGGGCTGTCTTTGACTACCATTTCTTTCTCTCTGTTTCTTGATCTCTCTCTTTTCCTTTCCTTTCCTTTCCTTTCCCTTCCCTCCCTCCCTCCCTCTTTTGTCTCGCTCTGTCTTCCAGGCTAGAGTTCGGTGGCACAATCTCGGCTCCCTGCAACCTCCGCCTCCTGGGTTCAAGCGAGTCTTTTGTCTCAGCCTCCTGAGAAGCTAGGATTACAGGCGTGTGCTGCCACGCCCAGCTAATAAGGAACTAAAATAGAGAAAGAGAGAATATTGTAGAGACTGTATGTGGCCTATAAATCTTAAAATTTTTACTTTTTGGTCTTTTACAAGAAACATTTGTCAATCTTTGTTCTATACCTTTAGTATATTTTTGTGATTGATTTATAATTTTCTTACAGTGATGTATTAAAACCTTTCATTGAGTAGTCTTTACTTAATCAGTTCTCTGCCATTTTTGCTTTTACTTTTAAAGTCTGTATTTTTAAATATGTATAGGTCCAGGATTATTGTATCTTTCTGGTGAATTATTCATTTTATAATTTATAAAGGTCATCTTTCACCATATTAATGCTTTCTGAATTCATTTAATTAGTATTTGTACTTCCTATATTAAAATAAAGCTGGTGTCCAAATATTAATATCAGAGTAAATGTTCTCATAGGGGATATTTTTATTGTGGGTGCTGAAGAGATAAGTTTGGATTTCGAAAATGTTGCCTCAGAAAAATTTGGAGTTTCCTTTACCTGGGTGTTCTAGGGGCATTCCAAATCTGAGGGAAGTTAATTTGTTAATATATGTGTTTAGAGAATACAGAGCAATTCAGATCAACTAATTTGAATTCTATACCAGCGCTTCGTGCAGGTTTGGGTTTTTAATAACTTCTGATGAATGAACTTATATTTCTCCCCACCTAGAGGCCTGGCTAGAGAGAAACTTCGCTCCCTCTTTCCTTGGCCGTCACTTGCTCTGTTCCGTCCTTCAGTTAGGCATTTGTTTTCTTAGGCCTTACCTTTATGGAGGGAACTCATTTAAAAGTCTCCCAATACCATAGTCAAATAACAAGTCCTCCGTTCTTCTTTGGAGTTAGCATCCCTGCATCCAGCCCTGGGACTCCCGTTTCATGTGTATTTCTTAGCCCAACATTTCAAGATCAACTTAAAATGCCAGTTTTTCTTTTCTTTTCTTTGTTTAAAATTTTACTTTAAGTTCTGGGATACATGTGCAGGATGTGCAGGTTTGGTACATAGGTATACGTGTGTTATGGTGGTTTGCTGTACCTACCAACCCGTCATCTGGGTTTTAAGCCCTGTATGCATTAGGTATTTGTCCTGATGCTCTCCCATCTCTCATCCCCAACCCTGCAACAGGCCCTGGTGTGTGCTGTTTCGCTCTCTGTGTCCATGTGTTCTCATTGTTCAACTCCCACTTATGAGTGAGAACATGCGGTGTTGGTTTTCTGTTCCTGTGTTAGTTTGCTGAGGATGATGGCTTCCAGCTTCATCCATGTCCCTGCAAAGGACATGATCTCATTCCTTTTTATGGCTGCATAGTATTCCATAGTGTATATGTACCACATTTTCTTTATCCAGCCTGTCATTGATGGGCATTTGGGTTTGTTCCATATCTTTGCTATTATAAATAGTGCTGCAACAAACATATTTGTGCATGTGTCTTTATAGTAGAATAATTTATATTCCTTTGGGTCTATACCCAGTAATGGGATTGCTGGGTCAAATCGTATTAGACCTGGTGCTAGATCCTTGAGGTATGGCCACACTGTCTTCCACAATGGTTGAACTAATTTACATTCCCACAACAGTGTAAAAGCATTTCTATTTCTCTGCAGCCTCGCTAGCATCTCTTGTTTCTTGACTTTTTAACAATCGCCATAGAACGCCAGTTTCTAGCACCTGGGTCTTCATTCTTTCCCTTTTGGATTTTGTGCTCACTTATGTATGTTTTTTTTTAAAGAATTTGTTTTATTTATTATTTCTAAGCAATATGTAAGAGGGGCATTTTATTTGTTATTTCTAAGCAATATGTAAGAGGGACATTTATGTTATAGTGTAAACTCGTTCCACCATGTGTCTAAACTTGAATCCAGCAATCTCATTTCTTTCATCTCAGCAACCCTAGATACTGTTATATTTATATTCACTCACTCAATAATGGATTCTTGGCTTCTACCACATTAGGTAACTTGTACATGATTACATGCCAATTAAATGACAAAGTTAAAATACTCTCATTCTTTCTACTTGGTTATTTTTTTTTTTTGGCTTTTATTTTTATTTATTTATTTATTTATTTATTATTATTATACTTTAAGTTCTAGGGTACATGTGCATAACGTGCAGGTTTGTTACATATGTATACTTGTGCCATGTTGCTGTGCTGCACCCATCAACTCGTCAGCACCCATCAACTCGTCATTTACATCAGGTATAACTCCCAATGCAATCCCTCCCCCCTCCCCCCTCCCCATGATAGGCCCCGGTGTGTGATGTTCCCCTTCCTGAGTCCAAGTGATCTCATTGTTCAGTTCCCACCTATGAGTGAGAACATGCGGTGTTTGGTTTTCTGTTCTTGTGATAGTTTGCTAAGAATGTTGGTTTCCAGCTGCATCCATGTCCCTACAAAGGACACAAACTCATCCTTTTTTATGGCTGCAGAGTATTCCATGGTGTATATGTGCCACATTTTCTTAATCCAGTCTGTCACTGATGGACATTTGGGTTGATTCCAAGTCTTTGCTGTTGTGAATAGTGCCGCAATAAACATACATGTGCATGTGTCTTTATAGCAGCATGATTTGTAATCCTTTGGGTATATACCCAGTAATGGGATGGCTGGGTCATATGGTACATCTAGTTCTAGATCCTTGAGGAATCACTATACTGTTTTCCATAATGGTTGAACTAGTTTACAATCCCACCAACAGTGTAAAAGTGTTCCTATTTCTCCACATCCTCTCCAGCACCTGTTGTTTCCTGACTTTTTAATGATTGCCATTCTAACTGGTGTGAGATGGTATCTCATTGTGGTTTTGATTTGCATTTCTCTGATGGCCGGTGATGATGAGCATTTTTTCACGTGTCTGTTGGCTGTATGCATGTCTTCTTTTGAGAAATGTCTGTTCATATCCTTTGTCATTTTGTTATGTTGAAACTCTATTTCAGGAAAATGAATTGTATTGTAAGAATTAGTGAATGAACACAATTGATAGGTAAGAAAGTATTCCCCGGTATTCTTTAGGTTTCATGTGACAGAAATGGCTCAAGTTGTTTTAAAAGTTGGGGGAAACATAGCTCGTATACCTGAAAAATGCATTTTGGCATAGCTCTCTACCTTTCAGCCCTGATTTTCTATATGCATTGGCTTTGTTCTTGGGCAAGCTGGCTTGTTGCAGTAGAAGGATGGCCATAAACTGACCTCAGTCTACATCCCGTGGTTGAAAAGCCTCACAGGAAAGAAAATGTGTCTTTCTCAGCATTTTCAGCAAAGATTAAGGGATGTTATTAATACTTACAGTACAGACAAGTCGTGGTCCTGTTACTGAATTATACCAAAGAAATACGTTGCTTATTCACACCTGTGTTAGGTAATGAATCCTGCGCTCAGACAGGATCAGGAGTGGCCAGGGGTTATTGCTCGGGTTCAGGCTCATTTGAGGCCAGGCGGTAAATATTCTGTGCATAGGTCATAAACCCTGATGGCCTGAGGCTTGCTCTGAATCTGCTGTTCCCCTAGAACTCTGACACTGCTGCTTTCCTGATTAGAAGCACTGCTTGAACCAGACTCTGTATCATCCAAGATTCTCAAATCCCTGTAAATACAGTACTAAATGCAGTAGTGTTGTATTACTTTTCAAATTATTGATTTATCCTTCTATGTTGAGACTCCAGGAAGGCATGAGCCATTCTTATTTTGTCCATCATTTTATAATCAGTGCTCAGAAGTTCTTGACACATTATAGTCAATAGATGTATTTACTTTTTTGTTGTTTTTTTTTTCTTTAACTTTTTTTTTTTGTAGTTTCAGGGGCGTATGTGCAGGTCTGTTATGTAGGTAAACAGTGTGTCATTGGGGTTTTGTGTACATATTATTTTGTCACCCAAGTAATAAGCACAGTATCTGATAGGTAGTTTTTTGATCCTAGGGACTATAACAGACAGAACAACAAAGAATCTCAATGTTCTAAAAAATAGAAATTTGTCTCTTCCTCACACACATGTTGATTGGTGATGGTGGTGATGGTAGCTTGTTCAATGCATTTATTCAGAGAACCAAACCAGTGGTGGAGCTCTCATCTTAAAAGTCTGGTTTTTAAGATTGAGGTAGTTGTTAACATCCAGCTGGCAGGCAGATGGGAAAGTGGAAGAATTGAGGTTCCTCCAGGAGGATGTTGAGTGGGGCCAAGCCAGGAAATAATATAAATTGCTCCTACTAGTGACCAGAACTCAATTACAAGTTTGTTTGATCATGCAGCAGGGGCTGAGTATTGCAGTTCTTGACTGAGCAGACATGTCCCAGCAACACTTCTATCCCATTAAATAAAAATTTAATTTTTGGTGAACAGCTACCAGTCTTTGCCACAATGAGATTTATTGAGTAAATGTATAATCACAGCGTACTTTGTTCCAAGTAAGACTGGGCTTTGAAGGTCTCTGGAAGAAATTCTGTTTCCTACTAGTATTCTTTTTTGTTGTTGTTGTTCTTCTTATTGTAAAGAAAAGTCAGATATTCTGTCCTTGAATGTGGAGAAAATCAGGAACTTTCACAAACTGGCAGGAAGCACAGGGCACAGTTACAACCCCTCTGAAGAATCTGAAGACTGTCTTAGGGCAGCTATAGTAGCCAATAGCTTTCTGGAATGACTTCAGGGGCTGGTCATGATCTTTTGGATATATTTTATCTTTTATTCTTTCTGTTATTGACATAACTTTCTACCTTTTGGAAGACTTCTGAAGAAAAGGAAAAGGAAGGGAAGGAAGCTAAAATAATGTTTATTGAGCTTCCACAGGATGTCTGCCTTATAGTAGTTGCATTGCATAGGCTATCTCATTTAATTCCCTCAATAACCCTAGAGGCATATGTTAGTATATATGTATTGACATATACAAATAATAAAACTGCAACAACAATACAAATGAACATTCACAGAGATCAGTGCTTTCCATAGATTTTTTACTTATTTATTTATTTAGAGATGGGTCTTGCTATGTTGCCCAGGATTGATGTGAACTCCTGGGTTCGAATGATCATCGTGCCTCAGCTTCCTGAGTATATGGGACCACAACATGTGCCACCACTCTTGGTTTGATGTTCTTCATTAATCTTTTGATAACATCATGAATTTAGAACCTCTTAGAGGTCAAGAGATGTGTTCAAGATTACTCATGTGGTAAAAAGTAGAGAACAAGTTAAGAGCCTAGACAAGTCTTTTAGCTGGTAAAAACCAGACTTGGGATTTGGCCAAGCTTCTGCCCTTTCCAACCAGGCTAGCATCTTTGTTCTTCAGCAGTCACTGCTGCTACTTGCATGCTCCCAAGTGTAGAAAAACCAAAGGTCACATGGCACTTGAGTGGAATTAGCTGCAGCATGGAGGAAGAAACAGCAGGAACAGGAATGAACAAGCAGGGCAGTGTGCTGGTGGGAAGAGACCCTGAGAGCAGAGCATGGAAGAAGCTGCCAACTGTGAGCTTCCAGCACAAAGAACTTCCACTTTGGATGTGTTGTGCAATGTAATGTGTGACCTATTGGGTGATATATATCATTGTTTGACTCTAGTTCCACATTGTTAGAAATTGTTGGCACCCTGCTTCTTGGGTGATAAATGCATATAGAGAGCTCACTGGGAGGGTAGCTTCTGTGTATTTTTTAAGAAAACCCGTACATCCTTAAGTGATACAATACATTCACTCTCTAGTTAGAGTTCAAGGGTGTGTGTATGTGTATACATATACATATATGTGTGCATACGTGTGTGTACATATACATATATGTGTGCATACGTGTGTGTACATATACATACATATAAGCACACAAATACATACATATATTGGTCTGTTCTCTCACCGCTATAAAGAAACACCTGAGACTGGGTAATTTATAAAGAAAAGAGGTTTATTTGACTTGTTCCACAGACTATTCTGGCATCTGCTTGGCTTCTGAGGAGGTCTCAGGAAACTTACAATCATGGCAGAAGGCAAAGGGGGAGCCAGCACTTCACATGGCTGGAGCAGGAGGAAGAGAGAATGGGAGAGATGCAACACACTTTTAAACAACCGTATCTCATGAGAACTCTATCATGAGTTCAGCACTAGAGGGACAGTGTTAAATTGCTCTCCAACATATCAGCTTCAAACAACAAGCATTTATTATCTGACATTTAATGTGGGTCAGTACTCTGTTCATAAATTAATTGAGTGCCTCTGGTTCAATCCCTCGTGAGGTTTCAATCAAGGTGTCAAGCAAGACTGTGGTCTAATTTAAAGTTCTGACCTAGAGGAGAGCATCCACTTCCAAGCTCACTTACAAGGCTTGTGTGCGGGCTTTGATCCCTAACCATATGGGCCTCTCCACAGGACTCCCACACGACATGGCAACTGGCCTTTTCCAGAGAAGGATATCTGAGACACTGAGAAGAACTGCCTAGGATGGAAGCTAGTCTTTTTTTTGGTGAGATGGGGGATGGAGTTTCGCTCTTGTTGTCCAGGCTGGAGTGCAATGGCGTGATCTTGGCTCACTGCAACCTCCACCTCCCGAGTTCAAGTGATTCTCCTGCCTCAGCCTCCTGAGCAGCTGGGATTATAGGCATGCACCACCATGCCTGGCTAATTTTGTTTTTGTAGTAGAGATGGGGTTTCTCCATGTTGGTCAGGCTGGTCTCAAACTCCAGACCTCAGGTGATCCTCCCGCCTCAGCCTCCCAAAGAACTGGGATTACAAGTGTGAGCCATGGTGCCCGGCCAGAAGCCAGCCTTATTGAACATAATCATAAGTGGCATTCTATCCCTTCATTGGCATTCTAATTGCTAACAGTGAGTCAACAACTCCACCCCACAGTCAAGGGGGCTAGGGTACCCCGATCAACGAACACAGGGTCATTGGAGTTTCTCTAGTTGCCCACCACAACGTATGTCAGGGCTTTCTTCTGTGAGGCAGGTGAAGGAGGGATAAGAGTAGAGAGTGTCTTGAGAGTCCTCTAGAGATTAACGTGTGAACCAACAAAACAATATATAAAAACAATGACTGGCCCACATTATCTTTCCAAAAGCAGATTTGCAAAGATCTGAAGTTGATAGTCTCTGTTCAAAATATTAAAATAATAATAAAATAATGATAATTGAATATCCATACACTAAATTCTAATCTCTTTAGAAGAACCCAAAAGATATTACATAATGTGGTTCTAGTTACGCTTATGGCCTGCTTTTTTGTTTTATTTTCCTATGTTGCTGGTTTGTAAAACAGCAGAATGCATTAGATTTGAAGACGGAAAACTTTTCGATTAGGCTGTGCCATTTTTTAATTCATTGGTGTAAATTTTAATTTTTTCATAGGTAAAATGAGATTAAAATCCCTTGTTCTACCAACCTTATGTGATTATAAAGAAGATAAAATAAATTATGTGAAAGTATTTTTAAAGAATTTGTCATAGTAGAAATAGTTGTCCTGTAGCGTTTATAAATGGAATCAAGTGTATTTTTTGGTCTGGGAAAAATGTTCCAGCGGTATGTAGACACCGCTCTACCTGGGAGTTCTTGCTGGTTTCTCTATCTGGAGATCTCTTTATTTTGCTTCCTACTGAAATGCTGTTTAACTTTACAGGGTGGTTAATCGACCTATCAAGTGATCCACTCAGTCACTTTCTATCTCCCTGAATTAGAACTAATCTGTTTACCAAATGTACTTTGTTGAGAAGTCACATGCTGCTTTTGCCTGGTAGGCTTCAAATCCTGATAAATGTTAGCAGTCATGTATTATATCGTCTCCAGGACTACGTACTTCTACAGTGCATGGGCTATTTTCAGCTCTTCTAGGTATATTCACAGTCCCTTACTAAGTTAGTTGCACCCTACTTCATTTCAACAAGCTTTAGGGGCAGATAATAAAAAATCACGCAATAGTGTAGGTTGAAGTAATCATTTTTGTCCCTGAATTATTTAGTGTCTAACACAGACGTGCCCACTGTAGGTACTCAACCATTTTTGTTGTTGTTGTTGAACTACATAAGCTGGCTTTTATTCTGGAGAGTGCTCCCAGTCCTCCCTTCTTCAGTAATACTTAATATCATCACTTTGCTTCATTCCCATATCCCCTTTAACTGATCCTATTATAGCATGTACCTGCCAGTAAGCTTTAGATGTGCATAAAGATATTCTATGCTTATGGTGCTTCAGGCACGTAATTGAACTTGTTTTTTTCATTTCAGGCTTTGAGTGTATTAATGTGGCTTTTGGAATTTTAATTGATTTTACCTTTAGAAATGGGGCCTCTGTTAATTTTTTGATTCCCCAGTCATTAATTTGAGACACCATTTTACTTCACCACCAGATTTCTTTACCACTGCAGATCCTAGTTCATCCAGGAAAGAAGAGTGAACTATGTGTGTGAATTTTATACAGGTGTCTCTTACTAATTTTTCCTCAGTCTTCTCAATCTGGCCTTAGGAGTGGATGAAACTATTGGAGTGTGAATGTTTTGAATTAACTTACTCAATTATGAAGAATCCCTTAAACTTTCCTTGAAATCTAATTCAGGCTTCTTTTTCCAGACCGATTCAATTAAGATCCATTTTAACTGCACAACCTTGTCTTCGTAATTGTTCTTTTTAAGTCCTTTAAAAGGCATGTATCACATTCCCAAGTGCTGCCTGGCTTCTAGTTTTACCTCCAATTCCCTACTTAATGAAGCTGAAAAAAGTGGGTGATTATATTGTTCCTTTGTTTTTATTGGGCAGGATCAGGGGAATTGGTCCAATTCTGCTGAAATACTACTAACTTGCAATTTTCACAGGGATTAAGAACACATTCTGTGTATGTCAAGAATGTGAGAGAGTTATTTTCAGTGCAGTTTTTTAAAAAGAATTTATTGAGTGTCCATTATGTGCTAGGCACTCTTCAACATGCTGGCGTTTTAACGACAAAAGAGAAGGCTCTGTTCCTTGCCCTGGGTCTTCGCTTACAGTTGTGTGGGAGAAACACAGGGGGCTGTGATAACATGGCTTAAGTGCCATTGCAGAGATATACTCAGAAGACCATATTGGTAAAGAGACAGGGCTCTTATTTTCTACTTGGGGAGGGGGTGTCATGAAAGATTTCCCAGAGGAGGTGACACTTAAGCTATGTCCAGAGGATAAATATAAATACAAAACACTCAGTGGAGTTAGCTTGGGATCACTCAGTTGCTAGGTAGAGATGCCAGAAAGGACAAGATTAAGCACAAACAAAAGTGTATTTTCTGCTATAACTGGGGAGTTCAGGGAACTGTGAAGGTATTGCTCAGTCCAGAGTTTAGACAATTGTCTTCAATTAGCTTGCTCTTATACATCTTTTCAAAATTTTATTGTTTATTGTCTTTGAACTTCCTTCCAATTTAGGCAAATGACAGTCCCTACACAGCTCCAGGCTTGAATGATCCTCATACAAGTGATTCATCTGCCAGGATCCACGTCAGTTCCCAAAAAAGGACTTAATTGGCCCCGCTAAGGCCACACGGTTACTCGCTTGCTCCGTCATTTATTCGTTCACCCAGTGAAGTTATTGTTTTAAGCACTATTCTCGAGTTAATCTCTGGACTCTAGGATTTGTGCACCCAGGCCAGCCTGAATCATCTGATTCCCATGAAGTAGAAGAAACAGGGCATATAATTAGCATTCCCACTATATTGAAGAGGGGAGTTTCTTAAAAAATTATGTCTGGACAAATTAAAACATTATATTATATGTGTTACACCACTCAAAGATAAAGAAGGGACTCCATGGTGCATTAGGGCAGCACTTCTTAAACATTTGTGAACACACAAGTCATCTAGGGAACTTGATTAAACAGAGGTTGGAACCTGGGATGGAACCTGAGACTGTGCGTTTCTGAGATCCATCATGATGCTAATGCAGTTGCTCCACAGGCTACATTTTGAGTAGAAAGGCATTAATGGTACCTCAAGTCATTTACTGTAGCTGGATATTAGCACATAAGGGTGAGTAAGAGAGGACGGAACAATGAGGAGTGTTGCATGGTAAAGAGTAAGGGCTAGGCCCGAGAAGCACTGGACCTCAACTTGGCTCTGTGATCCTTACTTAGGCTTGCTCACATCAGTTTTCTATCTCTTGGCTTCCATGACTGAAAAGTGAGTGGTTGGTGTTAGAAAGCTCCCACCAAAGAAGTGTCATATTTAGGGAAGAGCGCAGTTTTGGGATCCTGTTATAGTTGTGTTAATAAGCTGGCTCTGCCTCTTATTGACTCTCCAGCCTTGGCCACATTATTTAAGTATCTCAAGTACCTTGTCTGGGGTCATTTTCTAATTGCCCACCAAATCCCTTTCTCAATTCACTCTGCTTGGTGCCCTGGAAGGCTTTCTTTTGGGGAATACATTACCAGGGCTCCCTTTCTGATTTCTAGTTGCTGCTGGCAGGCTCCAGCAGAAGATTGGAGGAAAGTAGGAGACAGGCCACAGTATTCATTCTTCCTGCCCTCTCCCTACCAGGCCAGAGCTTTGGTAGTATCCGTGTGCTTCTATCTAAGGTCTCAGCTCCCATCAGGACTTCATTCTCCTGCAGCTCCCATCAGATTCTGGAACACTGCTCTCTCTCCCTGTCCCTTAGGTTTAGGAGTGGCTAAAGAGGCCCACTATGGTTGGTCCATGGGTCATAGCCATCTCTTGATGCTTCTATAAATCCTGCTGGAGTTGTCATCTATTCCTTTCTGGGACCCAGGCTGGTGTGTTTGTCATTTCTCATTTATAATATGGGTTAGTAATGCCTATGCTACCTGGTTTATGTGAAAATTAAATAAAACAGCTTATTGAATGTGCCTGGGCATTATGGATTGACTACAACTAACACTAAAAAACCCTCATTGCTTCTTCCTGTTCACATGCTTCTTCTTAGCATCATCTACTCTGCCCCTGAGAACACACCACTGGGAGCCCTTAGATTCTGAGTCTGACGCTCAAGCCACAGCTAGTTGGGTTGGAAATGATTCAGCAAGCCAAACTCTGCCAGTCAGCCTCTGGGTACAGGGGATCTGGAGTTGGGACTCAGAGTCTCATTGGTGTTTGGTGTGTCCTCTATCTGGGAGAATATGTGAAGCCAGGGTTGTGTAAGGGGGACACAATTGGGTTATGTGCTTGTCTTCAGAGCAGATGGGGATGTTGGGAAGAGTGAGGAGAAGAGATAAAAAGTGTGAGTGTGTGTGTGATGCCCTGGTGACTGATTGACTTTTTATTCCCATTTCTAATCTTCAGGAGGCCCAGCTTCCTTTACAGTACATGAGTCATCCCCAACATTCTCCAGTATTTGTGAGTTATTGTCTACACAGTGAAACTAGTGATGCCATCGTTGTCCCCTGAACCACAAAGTGAAGGAGTAGATGCCTTAACAAAACCTCTGTTCAATTAAGAAGTAATAAGTGTAGATAGATAGTAGGTAGGCAGCTGTCAAAGTAGATACCCAGACTAGGTAAAGTGAAGAGAGCACTTAATTTAGTGTGATCTACTCCTATAATGAGGAGCTCTCAAGAGACAGTAACTATCTTACAAAATTTAATTGGGCTTATTATTGGGTCCAGGATAGATGAATAGAAAAGTCCTAGGAGAGCAAGTTCACTGACTCAGAGAGCAGAGTGGTCATTTTTCAGCATTCCCGGGATTATTGTGTTCAGCCAACCCCAATTCAGAAAGTTGGGCAGAATCTATCTGCAACTATATATTCCTCCCAGTTTGTGGCAACTGTATATTTCTTACAATTCTTAAATGTGCCTTTCTACACAAAAATTCAGCACAAAGTTTATGAGTGTAAAGTGCAGCTTTTCATCCAGACTCCAGTCCCTTTCACTTTGAAAGTTTAGTGTTCTGCTCTAGAGCCCCCATCCTGAGTACTGGCAAAGCCCTCATCTTTTCCAACATTCCTGAGGCTGTTCAGGGTGGGAAGAGGGATCACATCCTGCCTTCTGCTCTTTTTCCAAAAGTTTTTGTGTTTCTTGGTTATTCCTTCATCCTACTTTCCATTTTACCTTTAGAAATTGCTACCTCTTTTCTGCCTTGCTTCTTCTCAAAATGGAGAATGGTCACATGATTTAGACTTTCCCAAGTCACCAACATAAGGCTATTCTATGCAAATGTTTTGGCTAAGCCCCAAGGATAATGAAGGATGCTTAAGCCCCGAATAGAGCAGGTAAGAAATGACTAAAGGGTGAGCTGTGTTTCCAGGAGCTGGCTTCCACTGGCTGCCTTTGCCCATATTATCTGACTGATCATGCTGTTGGCCCAGCCCTCTTTATTCATCCTTAAACCATCTTCTCCCACTGCTCTGGGGAATTTTCAAGATCTTCTGTCCAGAGAACTGATAGAGACGCTATTATTGTTTTTGCAACTGGCCTAATAGTTCTACAGACAGTTGGTTTTGGATAAACATAGACATTTACCCTTCTGCTGTTAAAGCTTGAAACTTCTATTTGTTTTATCTGAGTTCCTTCCTCAGGAAAGGACTTTCAAGAAGTATTGAAGAACTGAAACTCACCAGATCATTGCACCAGATGCCTCCTTGCCCCTCCCTAGTTCCTGTTTTCGTATACATTGTTACATTTCTTTCCTGCTATATAAGTCCCTAGGTTTAGTCAGTCAGGGAGATGGATTTGAGACTGAGTTCCCATTTCCTAGTCTGCAGCACCCAATTAAAGCTTTCTTCCTTGGCAACATTTATCATCTCAGTGATTGACTTTATGTTTCGTATGCAGCAGGACCTAGATAGAACCCCTGGTATTTTGGTAACATCTTGTGCAAAAAACTACCTCCTAATTTCTATCTCTAAGTTTGTTTTATTAAGAGACATGCTTGTAAATTTTTGTAAAGAAAAGAATAATTGTCTTTTTAGGAGAATGTGTCTAAACTACAGCTAACTTAAAATCCCAACACACACAACACATACAGACTAATAAAGTGCAGAATACATCCCACTTATTCTTCATGTGATAGAAGTGGGTTTCAGTCATTGCCTTTCCAGCTTCAGTTTCTCATGTACTGGTGAAAATGAAAGCAACAGTGCCAACAACTGCCCTGCAATCATGCTCCCTTCACCAACAAACTGAAATAGTGTGTCAATTAAGTAATTATCTTTTGTTCCTGATTATGCCTCTCTGCTACACATATTTTAAGGGCAATAAATAATGTTTTGCTGGTGGTTTCTTCGAAGAAAAAAAAGAAAGAAATGCTTTAGAATTAATTCCTGGGCTTAGCTTGCTTGCTTATTTGATTTGTTTTGTTTTGCTTACAGGTCCTAACCTTTTCCAAGTTTTTATCAGAATATATCAATTTCATCATCTTCAGCCAATGCAAACCAGATCAACTAGACAGGATTAGGTAAGCAATGTATGAAAAATTGTAGACAGCCAGGAAATGAGTCTCTTAGTGAGATGAGGATCTTTATGATTTCAGGGGTTGCCCTCAGGACACAGGTTTTTCTCTGCTGTGGCATTTATTCTCTGTCTCATACTCCCTCTGTTGCTTCCTCTTTAGGATTACATCTCTGCCTCAGTTTCCCTCTGGTTCCTCACCAAGACTGGGCTTTTTCCCTGAATGGTAGTATGAAGCCCATGGGCATGCTTAGCACTTTCCAAATTCTACTATCAGCATTCCACTAATCCTTATGCAAGGACCTTATAAAAGGGAATTTATGCTCTTCTCCTTATTTACTCTTTTACTTTGGATATATAACTGTTGGCCCATTCTTTATACTAGTTCTAACTTTCTACCTCTCATCCTCTTTTTAAAAAATATTCTACTGCTCAGTGCACTTTAGTTTGGATCATGAGAACTATTTTTTCACCCTGATTTGGGTTGTCTCTTTGCTGGTGCTTTCTGGACCTCTTCTGGAGTTCGGTAAGTACCCAATATCCACTCACCTTAGTGCTATTCTCTTTCCAGAATGACTTTCTCTAGTCACGTGTCAGAATTGAACATCTGCTTCCTGAACTATCAAGATGCACTGAACTACTCATTTGACTCAAACGGAAAGATTATCAGAGCAGCATGTCAGCTCTCTTTCTAACTTCAGATATTATTTGTCACCTGGCCTTTTGTCACTGACCTGACTGACAATGAATGTTTTTCCTGGTTTTCACCTCTGCTGAAATCAGGGCTTCCATTGAATGTTATGCTAATACCACGCTTATGATTATGGCCACAGTGATTGTGGATTATGGTGTTTATGGCAACTCAAATATTTCAGGCTTTTTTCTTCAGTGTACATGACAGGAGCACACTTTTTCTGTTTCTTTAAAGTTGAGCATGTGATTTACTTTATCCAACAAAATGAAGTGGAAATGATGATCATTTCTTCATAGAAGAAACTCAATTTGCATCATGCTCATATTCCTACTATAATTACAGTGTAAAACCTTATAAAGAGAAGGGTACTGTTGGCTTGGATACCTGGTTGACATGTAAACCAAAAATAAAATTCTTAATGCCCCAACCATACGAATGGGCTCATCCTCTCAGCCAAGGGCATTCCAAAGTTAACCTGAAAAACTAGTTGAGGCTCTGGTGGGAAGTAAGGGTCAGATATGCCTCATTATACTCTCTTCCATTTTGGAATTCCGGAAAACCTAACTGGCGTTAACATCAACACAGACCTGAAGTCTAATAAGAAACATTTTGTCTATTCTCTTTGACGCCTGTTACCTGAAGGCTTCATCTTCATGGTGAAACCTTATCGTAACCCAGACATTACTTTTTATTGATAATAACTCTTTCAACCAATTGCCAATCAGAAATATTTTAAATATACTTATCACTTTGAAGCCCCATATTTCAAGTTGAGCTGTCCTTCCAGGTCAAACCAATGTAAATCTTACATGTACTGATTGATATATTATGGCTCCTTATAATATATAAAAGCAAGCTGTACTCCCACCACCTTGGGCACATGTCGTCAGGTCCTCCTGAGGCTGTGTCACAGGTGTGTCCTTAACCTTGAGAAAATGAAGTTTCTAAATTGATTTAGACTGTCTCAGATACTTCTGGGTTCACAGACTACTGTTTGGGTCACAGTATAAGAAAAAAAGAAACTTTAAAAAAAAATGTTAAAAACTGAAATTTGGTGTTCCCTATTGCTACGGCATAACCTTGCCTATCCTGATTAATACAGTGACTTTAAATAAATTACACTGTCTCTGTAAGCTAGCTACAGTTTATTAATTTGTTAAAGAAGGTAGTTGGACTAACTTATCACTTATGTTTCTTTTATCTCTGTGACATTCAGGGACTTTACATCTTGACTGACAACATCCAGGCAAGATGTTGACCCACTGTTTATTCCCCTTGGAATCTTTCCACAAAACTTGGGAATGTCTAAGATATGTGTCTAGATAACACCCAGTATCAATAAAATGAGACAGCTGGCTAAATAATTATAAAGTGTAATTAGGATGTGTAATCCAGATGCTCAAATACTATTGTCAAATGTCCAAATAAATGCCCATCATAATTTGTAAGTTGAGATTTTTCTTTCTCTTAAAATGATTTTTACTGACTGTCAAACTAATTGTGGAGAGCCCGTAATGCAAGTGCCACATTGTTTTATTAGAGACAAGTGAACATTGTGGGAAGTGTTTGTGAAACCAAGCATGCAGAATAGATAAATAATACAGCAAAGAAATATCAGATTTGGAAGACCAATTTTTCAAGTGGGAGCACCTTATTAAAATCTAGTGTTTATAATATTTATAAATATGGTTGAATATGTTTTTATACTTAATGTCATCTTCCTTTTGAAAGAAAGAATAATAACATGGAGAAAATCTATTTGAAGACTTCCCTGATTTAATTATTTTACAGTAGATTCCACGCAGAAATTTTGAACTCAGACTCATCAAGATGGAAATGTTGATTTTGCCATTGTTAGTAGTGTGACATAAACTTTGTCAGTCTTACGTCCTTGAATTGTAAAATGAACATAATGTAAAGTATATTCAAGATGGTTTATGAATAAAATTAAAGTATCATGTATAGTGACTAACATAGCATCAAACCCTCAATTGGAAATAGCTATTTCTGTTGTCAGCAGTATTGTCATCATTGTTATCATCACCATCACCATTATCAACAGCATCTTCATCCCTATAGAACAGGCACATGTGCTTGCTTTTGATGACTTTACTGGGCACTGGTAACACATCCTGTAATATCAGATTCTACTGACATCAAACAACCACAGGGTAAGATTCACTGCCCTTAATGCTGCACTCTGTCATTTTCAGCATGACTGCACCCACAGATATCACAGGGGCTTTCTCATAAAACCCAGCGTAGTGAGTTAATCAACCTTCGGGAGGTATTAGAGGACAGAATGGATGTACATTTCAAAGGAGCTTTATCCCTGAATCGTTCCAAATCGCATGTCTGAGCAATTTTCCTTCTCTACTACAGTTAAATTATTGGTCAAAATTTATTGAACACCTTTTACTTACTCTGGTTCTAAAATAATCCTTGTTAGCCCTCATCAATTTAGCAAATGCATCCCTCTCTTTCTAAGGCTCTCTGTCTGTGAAAGGGGAGGAACTGCATTTCACCAGAGCTGTGAAGATTTAAGAATTTCAATGGTGGCACCTCCCAGAATTTGAAGGGTCTCCCCCTTTGAAGGAGGAATCGGGAGTCATCAATGCTTATCATGGATAAATTTTAACTGGCTTCAACATGGTTTAATTATAATAGTTAATAATTATTGATTATTTACTATGTGCCAAGTACTACTAAGTGCTTTAGATAGATGAAATCATTATATTACATAACATAAATCATGACAGCCTCATGAGTTATAGTGTAGTGTCATCTGCCTTGTTAAACTGCTGAAACCAGTACAGTAGTTTAAACAACCTTCCCAAAGTCTTTTAGCTGGTAAATGGAAAGGAGAGTTGAGATTCAAACTTGGCTTTCTAATGCTATATCTTATACTTTAATCTCTGTCCCAAATATAGGAGATGGTTGCTGGTATAGTCTGTCCCAAATATAGGAGATGGTTGCTGATGGAAGCAGAGGAAACAGACAAATTCAAATCCAAGTGGCTGGGCTCTATTATCAGACTTGAGCTTCATGTGAATGATGCATATTATTATAATGCAATTTTTTTCATCTTAAGAAATGTTATGCTAGATACTAAAAACCTGATACGTCTCTTAAATTTTGAGTCCAAGGAAACTCCCTGGGGGTTATGGAGGAGATGTATAATTTATAGATAATTCATTAACTCTAAGTTCTCAGTTGGGTGCTTATTTTCAAGTATCTTTTAGATTATTGCAGGACACATTGCATGAAGTCAGGGATGTCTGTTTTGTTTGCTGATATATCTCTATGCGTAAAGTAGTTATTTGCATGTAGTAGGGGCTCAATCAATATTTGTGAACTTAATGAGTGCATTATCTCTAGTTTTGGGGCACATCTTTTCCCATTTGCAGCTTCTGCTAACTTCCCTTCATGCTGGTTGTTGTCCTCCTGTGGTTTGTAAGATGTGACCATGAGCTCATCTTCAGGGAGTGCTAGGTGAGCTGGAAAACTGTCTGAGCCCCCAGTTGTGTGGCATCCCTTCAGATATATCTGTGTTTATCTCTGATTTGGAGGGCTGAGAAAGCACATACTTCATTGATCTAGGAGCAGTTTTTAAATACTATCTTTTGATATTACAGTTTCCTTAATGTGCAGCATGAATTGGTATCCCACAGACTCTCACAGGACAGCCCTGGGTTTAGTCACATCAAGCATGACTGTCAGCTTTCTTGCTACTTTCTTGGGCCAGTGAGTAGAAGTTTTGTTTTCTCATTTTACATAAAGCCTGGACACTTGTGCTTTTGATCACAAGTAGACAGCTCTGCTAATGATCCTGGTGTGCTCAGAAGCCATGGCCTATACTCCTTGATCTTTCCTGATGTTAAAGATCCATCCCTCAGGCTTAAAACTTTATATTTGGTTTTGATTTCCCTATAAGTTCTTTAATTTTGTCATCTCCTTACCAAAGTGCTTACTCTTTATTCCTTTATTGGATTAGTTTTACTGTGTATATAAAAAATAAATTTTGGTTAGGCTTTCTCTACCATTATATAGGTTTTAGCTTAGAGAGAGAATTCCCGTGTCAGCTCAGTTCATTTTGTTGAATGAACTCCTAAGCTGCACTTTGCATAATAGGAACCTTGCTTGAGATCACAGTATTAAAAGTAACAGTTTTCTTATAAGTTGCCACCGCAACCCAACTCTGGTCTCTTGATGGTTGGGGCTGTCATGTCCGTGGAGCCCAGTACTTTCATCAGCATATCACAGGACACGGAAACATGTGAAATTTGGAAAGTGAGCATTTACCCATTCATTTTCATTCATTCTTCATGATTTCTTGGTCCCTATTTCCTACCTCTATTGCAACCCCCCCGCCATTTCCCCAACCCTAACAGACTCAGGAATATGTCCCGAAGCCTCGTGTGTTTTTATTCTAATGTTCTGCTTCTCCAAACTAAGTTTCAAAATATCATCTCCTGTTGTGCCATCCCTGTACTCCCCTTAACTCTTCCTGACCTACAATTTTTGTTTGTTTCTACAATCACCCATGGTTTGAAAGATCTAGTATTTGTGGTGCTGTATTTTGGGGCATTGCTAGTCAGGACCTGGTACTCTCTTGATGAACTGAGGAAAACTAGATTCTGAAGCAGAACAAGAACTTCTATGTTGCATTGGATATTAAGGATGAATGGCAAAAGGTGAGTCCAGACAGCAGTTAGTAGTCCATGAACCATGCTTAGGACAGAAACTCTAAAAGTAAAAGTACTGAGGATATGGGGACTCAAACACAGAGAAGGAGACTAAAGTCTAGTTGTTAGAACCATGGTATACAGTTAAGGTTCATGTAGCAGAAAATGAGTTGACAACTGAGTTAACTAAAGTTTTTTTGTTTGTTTGTTTTTTAACTCCTTTCTACGTACAGCAGGATATGTGCACATATGATAAATGGAAAGGTATATAGAAAATATACAAAGTGTATATTTGTATGCATGAGTATGTCCACATATGTGCATTTTTTCTTTTGAGATTTTTGTGGCTAAGCTTTCAGGCAGTGATAGATCAGACTGGCCTGCATAGTGGGAGAAGGAAGCAAAGCCTGGAAATAGGTCAGATGGGTCCCGCTACGTGCAATGGAGAATTCAGCAAGGCAAACACATGATTCCTTGTTTCTTACTTCCAATCAGAGGTAGCTAGAATGACTTGGGTGTGACTGGAAAAAGCCCCAGCTGGAAACAAGGAAGAATTGCCTTTATATGTGGATTGAAAAGAAGAAATTGAGGGTATTTTTACCCTCCCTGCCTGCCCTGCTTTTTCCAGGGAAACCTTATTAGGTTGTTACAGTCTCAGCAGATAAGTCTGAGAATTCATTTTTATTTATATATGTTTGCTCGGCATTTCCTGTGATAGACTTCAGTTGTAAAAAGAGTTATAAATGCCGTTTCTGCAGGCTGTTTTTACTGCACTGTATCTGTGTTATTTCAGAAGGGCCCATGGAGACCTGATTCCAAAAGGTCTTGTTATTAGATAGAGGTCTGCGCCTTGTTAGCTGCAGCCCAGAGAATTCTTGATTGACATTCTGGAGCTGTTCCAGTTACCCAGAGCGGGTCAGGGGAGGCAACACGCTGAGGCTGTAGCCCTACTTGTGCACTTGTACACAGCCAGGCTATGGAGTTCATATTCATTCATTCATTCATTCATTCAACATGAGGGTGAATCTGAATCTAATTCTACATATACTGCCTACCTATCTATTTTCTATCTAGCTATCTGTCATATCCTCTATTAGGATCCAAACTGCTTTAAGCGTGTGGGATATAATAACAGAACGAAAAACAGAACACAACAAAAGTCGCTGCCCTGGTGGAGCTGACATTGTTATGAAACTTGGGGAAAGATGTCATAAACTATGATATCACTTGTTCGATACATGATATAATTTCAGCTAGAGGTTACTGTGATGAAAAAAAAATAAAGCAGTTCTGTGGTGGCTTGAAGAATGATAAAGGTAGAAAAGGTTGTTGGAGGGCAGGAGGCTGTTTGAGCAACGTTGACCAGAACAAGCTTCTCTGAGGATATAAAATTTCCCAGGAAATTTGTGGACTTGAGAGAGCAAGCCATGCAAACCCATCTTCAAAGCAGAAGGGAGAACACAGTAGAATGCTCTGGGGTGGGAGCATGCTTGACATTTTAAAATTAAAACAAGATAGCTGCAGTGGCTAGAGTGCAGTGACCAACCAACCGCTAGGAGGGCGTGCGTAGGAAGATGCAAGATGATGTAAAATGATACAAGACCTTGGAATAAGTTTTAAGAAATTTCAGTTTTATTCTGAAGATAAATGTTTAGAGCAATAAAACAACATGAACAGATTTATAATTTTAAAGAAAATTATAATATTTGAATGAGACTGTAGAGAGGAAACCAATTCAGAGGCTATGACAGTGATTCAGGTGAGAGATGATGGTGGCTTGGGCCAGGGTGGCAGCAATGAAAGTGATGAGTAGGTATTTCTTACTGGCTGTTTTGAAGGCATACATGAAAGCCTTATCAGATTGCATGAGGGGTGTAAACAAATAGAGGATCCAAGGATAATTCTTAGTGGGGTGTGTGTGCGTGTGTGTGTGTGTGTGTGTGTGCGCTTGGCCTTGAATGCCTGGTTGAAAGGTTACCATATATAGAGGTGGAAATATTGGAGATCAGTAAGTTAGGGAGAAAAGTTGACAATCAGCTGTGCACATATGGTATTTAAAGACACATGATTCAGTAGGATCATCTAGGGTGTGAATGTGAAAGAAGAGAATAAAAAGTTCAAAGTCAATCTCTGTAACTGATCTACATTTAGAGGTTGGAAAGGGGGAAAAGATCCAGGAAAGGAGGCTGAGATAGAGTATCCTGAGATTAACAACCAAGCAGGGAGTTTGCTGTTCTGAAATTCAAGTGCCCAACGTGTATCAAGGAGCAGAGTAATAAGCTGTGTTAAAATCTGCTCTAGGGTCAATCTAAAAGTGAAACTCAGCCACTTGATCTAGCTACCTGGAAGTCATCAGTAATGTTCAAACACCTCTGTCTGTGAAATACTGGTGACGAAAACCTGAACGGAGCAGGTCAGGTGAGAGAAGGAGGTAAGAAAGTAAAACAACTCAGCAGCTCTTTCACAATGTCTGCTATAAATTCAGAGTAGGAAATAGGATGGAACTTCAGTTTTTGAGTCCCTTCATTCTATAGACCAATTTAATCTAATATTAGAGAGTCTTTCTCCTCTTCCTCCTTTTTCTCCTCCCCTCCTCTTCCTCCTTTTCCTCTTTCTTCTTTATGTGGAAAATTAAGGTTAAATTCTCAGCCCAAGGTCATAAGATGGGTAACTGGTAAAACAAGGTGCGAAGCCCGATTATCAAATTCTATTTCATTTCCGCTACAATAACGCAGGAAACCTACATTTTTCTTACAGGAATACATTTACAGGAAGAGAGACTAAGGATGATATCCTTTCCATGTATCACTTCATATTTTCTCCATTCTCCTATTCATCCTCATATCTCGTTCGCCCAGAGGCTTAATGTCCACCTATGGACTGATTGACCTGAGGTGATGAAGCAGGTTAGGGTGAATACTTTTGGTTTTTAAAAATTATGTTAATATAATTATGTTATTTCCCTACCTTTCTTCTATCTCTCCCTGTCCTCTCCTCCCTCTCATATAGTGTAGTAATTTGTCTGAAAACCTTTTCTCCTTAATCTTCCACTTTGTGTTTGAGAGCTGGTACCTGCAGAGTTCGCAGGTAAAAGCTTAGCCTTTTGGGAGCCATGGATCCCCAAATAAGGTGCTCATTGGCGAACTGTACCATAATGGTTCCTCACAGCACACCACGCCAGCAACTCAGGGATCAACTACTCCCCGAACAGCAGTATTATCTGACGTGATGAATCATTATAGTTTCATTACAGCCTTTTGAGTCAATGATGTGGGAAGAATGGGCTATCATTTTTAGCCCTTCGGGAAAAGAGCTATTTTGCTTCCCCAATGGCGCCTCCTTCCATTTCATCCATATCCGCTATTTTTGACTTTCTCCCTCAGGCCCTAGTACCTCTACTGTGCTATAACCCCCAAGAAACCACATATGTTTGATTATTTATTAGTGACATTGCTATTGGCTTAGCATCTTCCAGTACATTGGCTTTGCATCTTCCAGTACATTTGCTGTCCACTATTTTTGACTTTCTCCCTCAGGCCCTAGTACCTGTACTGTGCTATAACCCCCAAGAAACCACATGTGTTTGATTATTTATTAGTGACATTGCCATTGGCTTAGCATCTTCCAGTACATTTTGCTGTGAGGAAAAGAGCACTAAGCTGAAAAACCAGAATAGATGTCAGTCAATGGGAGTCTGGTAATGAAATATATTTGTAATTTTAGAACAGTGAGTATTTCATGTTGATTGATGGGTTGGTTGGTTGATAGATGTAGACATAGATACAGATAGGCACAAAAACACACATACATGCATATGCAGAAACACATAAATATATGTATTGTCTGTCTATCTATCTATCTATCTATCAATCATCTATCTACCTACTACAATTTGCATCCTCAGAATCTTAGTAGAGGGATGTTTGCTAGGAGAATGCATTCAGTCTAATGCTTCTTTATCTGAAAGTTTTAATCGTATTAGTGTCCCTGCCTGCTCCACAGTGTTAGTGTGAGACTTGACAAAGTCATTTGAGAATATTATATATAGAAGTCCATGTGTGTACCTCATCAGTTTATTCATTTAAACTATAGAGATTCAATAGAAATTTCTTCAACAGACATTTCTGATCATCTGTTATCTGCCTGGAAATATGCAGGGCTCTAGAGATAAGGACTCACACGCTCAAGACCCTCAAAGTCTAAGTGGCGAGTATAAGATTTCTTCTGTTGGGCATGGAGTTAATTTTGGTTAATCTCCAGATCAAGAGTAAATTCAACTGAAAGACCCAGAGATTCTAGTGACAGACTTTTACTTGCAATAAAAAGGATATTTGGTAGTTTTGGGCAGCCTTTGAAATACAGTTGGGTTCATATTTGTATCTCATCAAATAAATATTCCTTTAAGTTTCTTCTACTAAGAGTAAAAATAGCAACTCTTCATAGTTGTAGAGTGCTTTAATCTAGTGCTTTCACATAATAAGTTTATCTGATGTTCATGGTGATCCTGAAATTTTGTTATCCTACTTTTACATATGAGGAAGTGATCTCAGAATCACGAAGAATCTTGCATAAGGAGGTTAAGTTGATAGTGAAGTTGGAATTGGGTCTGGGGTGTCCTATGCTATCCTGGACATTGATCTTGTACCTACTAGACCCTAGAAGAGCCAGAAGGTCCCGGGAAGTTGGGTGGCTGGGTGAGAAGGGACATTCATGGGGCTTGAGAAAGTGGCTATTTACTAAACATAACTAAATTATTTTAATAGCTTAACAAATTATGTAACCATACCAGAGAGAACTGTCTTATCTCTTTCTAAGTCAATTATTAAAAATACAAAAATCTCAAGAGTAAAAACAGATAATAAATATGTCTCCATGTGTATTTTATCACAATCTTAGTACATTTCTAGGATCAAGCAAATTTTGGAAACAGTAGCATTGATTCAGTGTGGGTTCTGGAATTAGATTGCCTGTTTAAATTCTACTCAGGTAACCTAAGGAAAATCATTTAACCTTGTTAGTTCTCATTTTATTTATTCGTGAATTTGGAGTAATTAAAGTGACTATCTTATAGGGTTCAAAAGATCAAGGTTAACCAATCTATGTAAAATTCTAAGCACAGTCACTACTGGATCCCTGTGAACAGCCAGTAAATGTTGGCTATAAAAATATAATGTTAGCTGTATAAATGTCTGTCTTCTAATGCAGCTTTCATCCACATTTATGGAGTGTCTTTGAAGTTACATTTCTCACGTGAAGATGACTCACTGTCCTTTAGTTACTGGGACATGTTACGTGACTTGTTCACCAATGGTAAAAAGTAAGAATTTGGAGGAGCTATTGTTAAGCTAGTTGGAGAATCTGGAAAGAAGGTTTATTATTGTCCTCCCACTTAGAAAAAGTACATATGAGCCAGCAAATAAAGTCCTTTATATAATTTTGAGAGGTTCACAGCTTCCTGAGTCTGATTTATTAGATTGGAAAGATATTTTAGCTGCCAACTCATCTCCCATACAATTCTAAAGATGAGCAATGTAAAAGCTAAGACTATTGGGACATGTCTCAGTTTGGGATCTGTGGTCAGTGGAATAGTGGTTTCTACAACAGTGTCTATGTTCTAGTGTTCTTGGGACCTGTGAGTGTGTTACCTTGTCTGGCAAAAGGGATATTGCAAATGTGATTGAATTAAGAACCTTGAGATGGGAGATTATCCTGGGGAGTGTGTTTTTACGGCTACAGTAATTTTCCTTCTGTGTTGTTGGAATCCATCTTCCATAATGATTTAGAAACCACTCTCCTAGGGTCTCAACCCCTAATCCTCCTGTCAGAGAAGAAACTTTGAAGAGGAGGATTAATGGGATAAACTACAACCACACTCCTCCATTAAGTCTCAGGCCTCAGTAGGTATTGTCATTCCCTCCCATCAATTCTAGCCTCCTCTCTCAGCGACCACCTTTGCTGACCTACATAGCTAGTAGCATGATCCATATTGTCATAACTGAGGAGTCTAAGCTCCTGGTCCTCATGTCCTTTGTAGAGTGAGGTTTCTATCCCTACCTGTTTACAGTCACTGTACAGTCAACTGATCAGGATATTACAAAGAAGCACCGAAGTAGATTGCCTGCATTCTACACATACTCTTTTTTACCCCATCTCAGGTAATGGTAGCCCTAACTCCTTCTGATAACAAGAGTCAATTATTGCTGGTAAATGGGGACTCCTCTACTTGCCTGCACATCCTTGGGAAAAGGAGTGAAGTACCCAGGTGGCAGCCACAGCTTTTAATTCAGTGTGACTCAAGAGGGGGCCCTGGTGTATGCTCTCTTTCAGATCCAGGACCTCCAACTCAATAGTCTGGAATTGCAGGAAGGAGAAGCACAGATTTCCCCAGGGGTCACTAGAGGTCATGGTAAGTGAGGCCACACCTGCTTCTATTACTTGGTTCCTGAACCCGTGTATCCTTCCTACGGAGTACACAGCACAATATAAAGGCATCAGATACATCCTGGATGATTGCATTCCATCTTCACAGGGTATAACCTCTGAGCTGATGTCTCAACTGTGTCTTCAGCAAGCTGTTCCAGAAATGCATCAGGCCAGCAACTTCCTGGTAATGTGTTATGTAATATCAAACTGGATCTATTGATCATCACTTCATTCCTAAACCTCCTCTGTTGAAATGTTGATTCTCTTGCTCTGACTTTATAAGAAATCCCGTGCTAGTGGATGGAACACTCAAAACAACCTTGGATTATGATACCATCTGAGCCCTATGGGCAGGAATGACAAATCTATAAACAGAATACATTCTATTTCTTTGTGAATGAACCACTGGGTCTTTCTAGGATAGACCAATAAACTGAACTTAACATCAAGTAATTGTTTAGGTTTTACGAGGAATGGTGCCACATAGGGGGTTCACCCTTGCTCTCTGTTGTAGGTTGGACATTTGGCAGTGGAGGTAGCTACATCAGCCTTGGGAATGGAAAACCTATGCTATTGGGGCAATGCATAGCTTCTATTTGTGCCACTGTGGATATTTATTGTATTGGGCCATCCTAGAAAGACCAGTGGTTAATTCACTGGCATGGTTACTGACTGAGACTGGCTGTTGCCAACTGTCCAAATTATTTTGTCTACCCTACCCAACTTAGTACCCTAACTATGGTGGATGTTTTCTGAAGGTAGATACTAAGATACAATGCAATGATTTCCATAATTTATGAACACGCTATATATCTCTTATACGTATTTGCCATAACTTTTTGTCTCTCACCTTGCAATTGTTTCCGTCCAAGTCCTTGACCAGGTTCCCAAGTCATTCACCAATGCCAATAAATCCACACATATTCCAATCTTGGAACACTTCTTATTACAATGAAAGTGAATGACATGGTGTAATGCCTAAAGATCTACCCATTGGGAAGACTTCTCATTATCACTGTTTTACAAGACCACCTCTGAGTGAGGCTGTAATGCAGCCAGGTTCCATTTTTGGCTTATAGCCATGTACTGAGCTGTACATCTGTTAACCAAGCTCAAGATTTTCCTTTCTCCATTCATAGGTCATTTAGGTACATTCTGATTCCTTGTTCCCTCCATTTTGTAAAATCTTCCCAGCAGGTTTGTATCAATTTTATTAATCCTTTCAAATAACCAAGTTAGAACCATTGACTTTTTTTCTGTTTTGATCTAATTTTTATTTTATTAACTTTCATTTATTTCTATTCTTATGATCTATTTTGTTTTTAATTTGCTTTTTTTGTATATACCTTAGATTATTATCTTAGATCACTTCACTACCTTTAACTTTTCTTCTTTTGTACTGTAGGCATTCAAAGTTATAAATACTTCTTAAAAATACTCATTTAGCAAAATCCTACAAGTTCTGACATTGTTACTATTTTTATCTTAAGTGGTCTATTATTTATTAAAAGAGGGTTATTAATTAATATAGTCATACCATCTATTTCACTCTTAATATTTTTGCTATATATTTTTCCATTTAAAAAATTATCAACCTATCTTTATATTTAACAATTAGTTTTTGTTAACAACCTGTTACTGAATCTTGCTTTGTATCTAATTTTACAACTTCTGCTTTTTAATTGGAATATTTTAGTTTCTTTAATTTTTAACATAAATATTGATGTGTTTAAGCTTAATTCCACAATGATTGCTACTTGTTTTACATTTTTTCCATTTGCATTTGTTTCTTTGCTTCTCCATTATTTTCTTCTGTTTTTGAATTGTTTGTTAATATTCCATTTTATTTCATTGACTTATTAGTTATTTCTTTTGTGTTTTGTAATATTTACTCCAGATGTTACAACATGTGTGTTTAACTTATAATCTTTCTTCAAGTAAAATTATGCTACCTAATGAAAAATGAAAGTTAATATGCTAGTACACTTCTATGTTACTTCTTCTACTCAGTCAGAACAAAGTCGAGGCATATGAGAGACCTCGTTTATAAACATGATCCTGAGGATGAGAGTTTCCTAAAATCATATACTCTAGGCACCTAGCCCACCTCATCCTAGATTGTACTCTCCTCTCTCTTCCTGCCATGTTTTGCCATTATTGTCAAATATTTTATTTCTACATATACCATGGACTCACAATAATTGTTTTTCTTGCAAGATTTAATAGTCAACCTCCAAAGTAATTTTATAAGTGTGTGTGTGCATGTGTGTGCACACATGTGTGTGTGTGTGTGTAATAAAAAGGTATATTGACCCTTTTGGTATTTTTTTACTTCTTCCTATTGATCTGGCCTTCATATGGCATTATTTTTCTCTATAACAAATAATTTCCTCTTATCATCATTATATTTCAGATCAACTGTAGCCACATTTTCTCACATTCTATGTAACTGAAAATGTCTTTATTTTGCATTCCTTTTTGAGGAATGATTTTTGTATATACATCATTCTAGGTTGATTTTTTTTCTTTAAACACTTTAAAGATGTTGTGGTTTGACTACTTTATATATGATTCAGTTTGTATTAATTTTTTTTTTTTTTGAGACGGAGTCTCGCTCTGTCGCCCAGCCCAGGCTGGAGTGCAGTGGCGCGATCTCGGCTCACTGCAAGCTCCGCCTCCCGGGTTCACGCCATTCTCCTGCCTCAGCCTCCCGAGTAGCTGGGACTACAGGCGCCCACAACCGCGCCCGGCTAATTTTTTGTATTTTTAGTAGAGACGGGGTTTCACCGTGGTCTCGATCTCCTGACCTTGTGATCCGCCCGCCTCGGCCTCCCAAAGTGCTGGGATTACAGGCGTGAGCCACCGCGCCCGGCCAGTTTGTATTAATTTTGCTTGTGATTTGCTTCTCTTCTTGATTCTGAAATTTTATGTGTTCCAAAAAGTTTGGAAAAGTATTGGAAACTTCTTGGTTCTCTCTCTTCTCTTCTTCTGGTACTCCAATTACATGACTTATATTATTAGAATTGTTCCAAAGTCTTGGGTGCTGGAGCTGTTTTTATTCTATCTTTTATCTCTCTTTGTACTTTAGGTTGGGTAATGCCTACTAGCCTGACTTCAAGTTCAGTGACCCTTTCCTCTGCTGTGTCTAAAATGCTTTGAAATCTAAGAAATGACATTTTAAAAAATTTCTAACAGTTTGTTTTCTCTTTTTATTAGTTTAATCTCTCTTTTGATACTCTCTTTGGAAATTTCTCTGCTCACACATGCCAACTTTTCTCATTAGATTTTTAAATACATTTTTTATACTTATTTTAAAGTCACAATGTGGTAATTCCAACTTCTCTGCCAACATTGGGCCTACTTCTATTGACTAATTTATCTCTTGGCCATGAGTTGCTGTTTCCTACCTTTTTCATATGTTCTTAATTTTAAATCAAGTGCCAGATATCCTGTGTAAGATATAGCTGAGAGTAAAGTAGATAATATTTACCTCGTCAAAAAGGGAATTTCCTTAGTTTCATCAGACTGCTGCTAAGGTGATTTGAGTTAAACTCTTCTGTAATTGAACTGAGTCAGGCCACTGTGTGGAGAGTGGATTAAGGATTGCGGAGTCACAGGGTGGCAGCAGGCAGGCCATGGGGAAGACTTTACTATTCTCCAGAAGAAAGAGAATGGTGGCTAACACTAAGGTGTTAGAAGTATACAGGAAAGTATTCAAATTTGTGACTAATTTCAGACTTGGGTGAGTGTGAGGCAGAAATCAGAGGACACTATAAATGAAATCTGCCATGCTTTGGGATAAAATAGATGTGCAGAGTGAGGAGGATGGAAAGATTGAGGAAGGATAACCACAGACTTCACCAGCTGGCTCTGCCTTTTCAGGGCAGGTTGCGCATCTCATGTCTTGTACAGGATTAAACGCAAGAGTTGGCACATACAGGTGGTAGGTGTACAACAAATGCTTACTGGATAGCACAAATTAAGCCTAATTTGAAATGTCTTTCAAAGTCTGTCCTAATATCCCCTGAGCTCTCTTTGGCTGGTCACATTTACCAGTAAATTGCTGTAAATAAAAGATGCAAAATTATTTCAGGGGCAGCAGACACAATGAAGGTCCTGATTTTAATATCCTGTCAAGGAAACTGCCTCCAAGTAAAACTCTATGGCTTGTTTTACTTAATTCTGTTAGAAGAAAAGCTTTGCTGACCTTGATGAATCCTCACTTATAGTTCTGGGACATCTAAATATTTCAAGCCCCTGGTGCACACTATAATCCTGCCCAGTAAGTAGCAAATAGGTCTCAGTATTTTCTTTGCTCAAACTGCATTATACATTTCTGGACTCACAGATCATAACTCTGCAATCACTTGTTACCTATGCATGACAGGTAGGGAGATTAGCACAGAAAGGAACAGACAAAAATGCTTTCAGAGAAAGAAATTCATTCTCAGCAAGACAGAGGGTATTCAGGCAGTGATTTTCAGTGTCCAAAGATGAGAGAGGCAGGTGAAAACTGGATTGGGTGGGCAGGATCTGCTATTATTGAGCTGCTTTAAATTAAGCCCTTATATTCTCCCAACTACAAGCATGTTAGTCTGTTTTCACCCTACTATGAAGAACTGCCTGAGACTGGATAATTTATAAAGAAAAGAGGTTTAATTGACTCACAGTTCAGCATGGCTGGGAAGGCCTCAGGAAACTTACGCTTATGGTGGAATGCGAAGGGCATGCAAGGCACCTTCTTCACAAGACAGCAGGAAGGAGAAGTGCCGAGTGAAGGGGGAGGAGTACCTTACAAAACCATCAGATCTCATGGGAACTCACTCACAGTCACCAGAACAGCATGACAGTAACTGCCCCCATAATTCATTTACCCCCACATGGTCTCTCCTTTGACATGTAGGGATTATGAGGATTATGGGGATTACAACTCAGGATGACTTTGGGTGGGGATACAAAGCATAACCATATCAACTAGGTGTTTTTCTTGGGTTTTTGCGTGACTACTGGCTCCTTTTGGGGATGGCTTTCTGTGAATTCCTCAGACCACACACTGTTTTATCCGAATCTTTGTTTCCAAGTATTATGAAGTTACCTAGGGAGGTGTTGTTATTGGGCTCAGGGCATAGCTCTTTTAAGACCAGCAAAGGCACACTCTAAAGGAACTGCCATCTCTCTTACAAGTAAAGCCAGCATCCTCAATGTTGTCCCTGAAAGACGTCATGATTTGAGGGATCTATCTTCTTACTATCTCCATCTCTGCACTGCCTTTGGCGGGTGGTGGGAGATGGGGTGGGGGGGTGTTGCTTCTTTGATTCTCTGGACCAAGGATGGTCATTAATATATTCTATATAATCATTTATACAGTGGAAACCAGGCTGAAACATTAAATTAGAGATAGTGAAGCCTTTGTGTTAACCAAAATACCAATGCATCAAGTCATACACAATTCCACAATGTGTTTTCAAGGTATGGCTTGCTTTCTAAGGCTTAGGGGCTAGAATTTTCTTCACATTAATAGACTCTCACTTATGTGTTAGGTGACATCTTAACACCTTCTCCCCAGAATATAAATATTTAAAGTCCTGATAGTCTCCACCTACAAAGAGGGAGGCAGGATCTCTCTTCACCATCTGCTGAAGGATTTCCTTGTGAGACCAGGGTTGCTTCCTACAATTCTGTCCTTATTTGAGAAAACAACACATACTATTCACCCAAATTAGGTTCTATCAATATGAATGTATCCAGAAACACACAGTTTAAATTCCAGATTTATCCTAGAGATACCACAGATGCTGCTAGGATTGAGACTGGCAAATATGCATGCCTGTTAGAGTGGAGCCCAGAACTCTAAGAATAGCTCCCATTAATGTAATCCAACTTATTCATAACAACTCCCTACATTGCTGTCTTCTAACTAACATTGACTGTCTTCTAATAAGGGTGTCAGTGTCCACTAGCTGAAGACTACAAAGTACACACAGTCCAACAATATTTATGAGTTGCTGAAGCAAAGGATACCACACACCATGCAATATGGTTTGGCTATGTCCCCACCCAAATTTCATCTTGAATTGTAGCTCCCACAATTCCCACATATCCTGAGAGGGACCCAGTGGGAGGTAATTGAATCATGGGGGCAGATTCACCCCATACTGTTCTCGTGGTAGTGAATAAGTCTCACGAGATCTCATGGTTTTACAAGGGGAAACACCTTTCACTTGGTTCTCTCATTTCTCTCTTCCCTGCCACCAAGTAAGATGTGACTTGCTCCTCCTTGCCTTCTGCCATGACTGTGAGGCCTCCCCAGTCATGTGGAACTATGAGTCCATTAAACCTCTTTCATTTATAATTACCCAGTTTCAGGTATGTCTTTATTAGCAGCATGAGAGTGGTCTAATACACCATGGAAAACTATGGGGACTCCCACTAGGAGGATGTTGAGAGGAGCTTGCTATAGAATTTGGGCTTATGTTAGTTGATTTTTGGGACAGTTCATGGAAGTGGGAGTTTGCTCTGTCGTGGGTTGTTGTCAGGAATTGGGGTGATACTGTGACTGGATAGCAATAATTTTGCTATCTTCCTGCTTCATGATTAATTCCTCCTGCTTCTTGGTTGCAGGATAAATTATTGAAACATCTGGCATTAAAAAAATGGCTGTGCAACTGCATTTAAGACTCTGATCAGTAGACATTGACCAACTGTAACACAAGCAATTACCAGAAACAAAATGGTTCTTCATCTTTGTAGTAGTTCCTGAGGCTAGGAGGCTAGATGTTCAACCCCAGACCAAAAAACAAACAAACAAACAAACAAACAAACAAAAACAAATCTCAAAGTCCAGCTGTGTCTGTTCTGGAAAGTCAGGTGGATTTTTGTTTTATCCTAGCCCCAGTCTGTTCTATTCAACTTGCTTTTATATATATAGGCATGGAAAGATGTGCTTCTAGTAAAACTCCTTGTCTAGCTGAAAGAACATTAAAGGCTATGTAATTATCCGTCACAAACTTTTGGTTGTCAGGTCTTCGGGAAAGTTGTTGTGTCATGTGAATTTTGCTAGGGTCATACATTAGTTTTGAATCCTTTTTTTTCTAATAGCATTATGCCTACCAGGAGAACTGGAACACAAGCTGAACCCTTCTTGGACAATGATGTGGCTACTAAGAGAACCATTTATATCTGCTGTATCAACATGAATGATCTTATTCAAGAAATCTATTCAGAGTTCCAGAAATTTCACTCTGTGCTCTCATAAACACTTTTCCTTTATAAATTACACTTATCACTAGTGAGTACAGGCTACTGGACAGGTACATCTGTACAAAGATAGGAAATATAAATTGCTACCTAACTGAAAACCTTCTGCCACCTGTTTGGAGACACAAAAGCAGAAAGCAATGTATTTTATTTTTAAGGGAAAAAAGAGAACAAGCTCGGAACACCTACTCTGTGCTGCCCACTAAAATATTTTGCACTCATCTATTTTTATTCTCCAAACTACTTTATGAGGTGAGGTTCAAATGCTCAATACGCTATGAAAAGTAGGTAAAGTGGTCTCTGCCCTTTGTGTCTGATCAGTAAATTATGCTTTCTTTATTGGGAAACACTCATAATACCCTTTGAGAAACCTTCCTTCCCCATGTCCATAGGATCCTTATGGAGTTAATCTCCACTCTTTACTTGCTGGGTTGGGAATTTGCCCCAAATCTGGTCAATCAGAGGGGTTAGTTTGATGTGGCACATCAAACCCAAGTTTGTCTAATTAGCACGAGTCCAATAAATGTTTTTGGAACAAATAGGAAAGAGGCCTTTTCCTTGTGGATTTCTAGGCAATAGGGACAATGCAAGTATAGAGATACCAGAGACCATCATCTGAGAAGTCTTGCTGGAGATAAACAAAGAAAACAGAAAAACAAAACCATGATGAGAGCATGATAGTGAAAGTGTGAAATACGTGAATATGAATACAGCTCTGCTTAAAGCCTGTTTTCACTTAACTTCTTAGTTATGCAATCTAGGAAAATATTTATTTGTTTTTCCCTTAGCAATTTGGGTTGCATTTTTCTCTTGGGCAGGTGGAAAGGGAGAGGCTCATCCAGACAGAATTTCTTGCCTAAAAATAAAGTTAGAATTAGGACAACTGGGGTTTCACTGAGTCATTTTGAGTCAGAGACCCATTCTCTGCCAGGAGACATGGTAAAGGAGAGTTAGAATAAGTGCTCTGAAAACTCAGGGGAGAAGAAGTCTTCATGAAGAAGATACGAGTGATTAATAAAGATTTCATAAACTATGTTCAGTAGAATGTCCTTCAGTATTTTTCATTGTGATATCCCGTCCTTGATAATCGCAACTAAATTTGTCTTTCGTTGTGGCAGGAACACCATTCTAGGGACAAATACAGAATTATCCAAACCCTGGAGGCGATTCACATCACTCATGCTTTTTGTAACCACTGGATTTTGAAACAGTAAAGCCCATTCAAAAGCAATTTGTTTTAATTTTTGAATTATTGCAAGGCAGGAGCAACATCTTTCATCACAGACCCACTAGTTCCCCAATGATTGTATCTCATTTTATTTTATATCTACAATATTTAGCATAGTGTCTGACATACAAAATATTCCCAATAAGTGTTTGTTAAATGATTGAGTGGATTAATTAATTCTACCAGTGGCATAACATCCAAACACCTGATTCTTATCTGTCTGCTATCAATTTCCCCAGAGTTCAAATAGTGCCAAGTCTTCTCATTGATAAATGAACTCATCGTTCTTTCCATTGTGGATCACAGAACACCTGTCTTCTAGGAAAGGAAAGTCCAGTTCTCTAACAGCCTAAGTTTCCATTACCCTCACAAGAGCAAAGGTAGGTCTCTCCCCTAAAAGGCTATGAATAACAATATGCTCTCCCCTCATGATGCAAAGAGGGCAGCAGACTTAAAATATAAATAATGACCTGAAAGCAAGGTAATTTGGAACTATTTCATAGCTGATGAGCCATTATTCCCTGCTATCATCAATGCATCTAAAACAGGCTCTCCTATCACCTTGTTCAACCTCTATCATAAAATTAATTACTTCTGGATAGACCCCATTTAATTGCTCATAAAATTGATCTTACTTTTCAGATTTTATGGTAACTAGTATGTCATCAACAAAAGTGCCTAGAATAAATGGGATGCTTATTATCCACCTGGAAATAAAGTAAAATAAACCCATGATGGATGTAGGAGTCTTTGACATGTGTGTCTCTAGTACTGTAACAGATACTTGTAGACAAGTACACAATACCCCCAAAGATCTTTTCCTGGGTAGATTTTTTATTTTAAAAAAATTATAAAAAGGTACTTTGATTCCGTTAGAACATTAAATGCATTTCATTTCAAATAAGTATAAGGACTACTATTATTGTTCATGCATTTGTTCATTGGTTTATTTGATCTAGAGGCAGTTTGGGTATGGGAAGAACTTGTGATTTGGAGCTAGAAGAACCTGAATTCTAACCTCGTTTCCTGTATGTAATAACCACTTTCCTTGGAAAATTACCTTTTCAACCTTTTCTAAACTACAGGCTTATCCTCCGTAAATTAATGATTAGAATATTTATTTATTTCTTTTTTTTTTTTGTATTTTTTGAGATGAGGTCTCACTCTGTCACCCAGGCTGGAGTGCAGTGGCATGATCTCGGTTCACTGCAACCTCCGCCTCTTGGGTTCAAGCAATTCCCCTGACTCAGCCTCCCAAGTAGCTGGGACTACAGGTGCATGCCACCGTGCCTGGCTAAATTTTTTTTTGTATTTTTACTAGAGACAAGGTTTCACCGTGTGGGCCAGGCTGGTCTTGAACTCCTGACCTCAAGTGGTCTGCCTGCCTCAGCCTGCTGGGATTACAGCCATGAGCCACCACATCCAGCCAATAATATTTATTTCATAGGGTGTTGTTAAATTTAAATAAGATGATGAATACAAAACACCTAATAAAGGTCCTGGTCCAAAAAAAGGCATTTAATCAGTGTTACATGCTATTACGTTACTATCGCTGCTATTAATAAACCAACAAGAAAACCCACATGCCATTGAAGCGAGATAGCTTGAGCTTGATAGAAAGATGATAGGTTTTAATAGATCAGTGTTTGGATTCCAACTATGATTTAGAATCTGTATATCCTTAGGTGAGTTACTGAATCTCTCTCATGCTCCATGTTCTCATATATGTGTGTTTATATATGTAACTTTAACACAGAATCAGATGAAATGGTGGATGAGAGGCAGCTCAGAGCCATGCTCGCTGTAGGGACCCAATGTATATGGGAACCCTGGCCTCAGCCTCCACACTTTTCCTCCTATTTCTCTTTGGAGTGGTAGGGATGAGGCCTCTGAAATGCATCTGTTGTTTACTTCAGTTGGCTGAAGAGCTGGACAGAGGGGCAGGATTCTGACCAGAAGAAAAAGACCATTATTGCCTACATCTGGTGGAGCTCAGGAGTTGGATAATTCTACTATATTCTCAGGTGATGATTGCCTCAGAAGACAGGCCTGGCCAAGCATCCAGTCCTAGGACTGGGTAGGTGTATCCAGGGCACACATTCTCTATCCTTTACTATCAAACCTTATGCCTTACTACTTAACTCCTCAAACCACATTTTTCAGTTGAAGAAATTTATTTTCCTTCCTCTAAGTTCGTCTCTCTCTTAGCAACTGACTTTAGCCCCCGTGGTTCCCTCTGTCTGCAACACTTGGATTCAGCTTCTGCTTGTTTCACTTAGACATTGCTATTCACTCTCATAATTGAGAGGACAGGCTATGTCCTCCTCAGAGTCTTCTCTTAACCTCTAAGTCTAGGTGAGATGCTCTGTGTAATCAGCATGCGGTTCCCCTCCCATGTTGCTTACTCCACTGCCCTATGAGCTCTGGCTTGTCCAGCTATAATTTACAGACTTAAACCCTGTGAACTTACCTGTCTGTTCTATTCACTTTTAGGTTCATTCAGTGCAGATTTTCAGTGACAATTTGTTGAATTGTTAGAAGGAAGATATACTAGAATGGGAAGCTCATAGGTCAGAGAAGTGTCAAGATCAAATGTCAAGGCCACTTGGCTTAGAGCTCAAAGGACAAGCCTCCATCCAGATAATCCACAGGGTGAGGTCAATAAAAACAGCCCAACCAGAACCCAAGATGTCAGAGTAGTCAGAGTGAAGGAAAAAGCAATGCAGTGGCCAAGAGAAGAGGCATAGACTAGATTTGGATTGATGCTGTCCTCATCGCAGTCTTTGATTAGCTGTGATGGCAGTGAAATGGAATGTTCCCTTATCCCCCTCACAGGGTGTGTGACAGGGATGTGGCTCACTCCTTCAGTGCCCTGCTGCTCAAACCCCTAGGGGGAGCATGCAGATGGGCAGATCCTGGGGAGCGTTTTTGGGCTCCAATCCCACGACAGCATCTAGGGTTGAGTGTTTACAGCACCCAAAGCCCCAGTGGGAGTGTGTTACAGTGCACCCTTTCAGTTTAGCAGTCTGCAGCTCAGTTAGACCCTCTGCCTTATCGCAAGGACAGAAGGCTTTCTGTATCCTGGCTTCTTGCCCTAGTGTACCAGAAAAATCAGATCACATGTGGGCTTGGAGGATGGGTGCATGGTTTCACTGGGTTGTGAAGGTTGCTCTCAGTGAGGTGGATAGGGAACCATGCGGGGGTTGGAGTGGGAAGGTGATCTTCCCCCGGAGTCGGCTGGACTCTCCTCCCACCTCCTGGGCTGAATTCTTCGTTGTCCTGCTATCAGTGGCCTGCCAGTGTCTCCTGGTGTTTGTCGATGTGCTCTTCTGCTCCTCTCGAAGTCCAGCCACTTGTGTCTGTGCCTGCTAGGGTCTTGGGTTTTTATGGGCACAGGATGGAGATATGGTGGGCCAGAGTGGTCTTGGAAAATGTGACATTTGGATGCAAAAACAGGACTGCCTGTTCTCACTTAAATCCGTTGGCACAGGCTTGAGGGTGGAGCCCTCGCCTAGGATCCGTCCCCACCCTCCTTCTCTACCCAGCACTTCCCTGCTCCCATCTCCTACCAGTAGGCCAGATGTGGCTGGTCTTAGAGGTCTTAAATAAAGGGATTTGAACCATGGGCTGGGAAGAGAAATAGAGATGGCTCCCGACTGGCATTATCTACAAGTTTCTACAGGACAGACATAGCACAGTATATGTTATTAAGAGCATTCATTCTACAGAAAAGTTGGTTCTGTGACTAAGAGATTTTAGAAAATGCTGGATTAAGCCAAGTTAACTAGTCTTACCAGACTTCTGAGAATCTTTATAATGCTAATATCAATTTTCTAAGCACTGACCATTTACAAACAACATGACCATATAATCCTTTCTCTTTTCTGATGGATAATTTCATTGAGCTAGTATCCCATGAGACACTGGTTTAGAAAATATTGCTATGCACTATTCTTAGTGTTTTGTATTATCTTCACGGCTGCTGTCAATTCATGTGTTTATTTATAGCTTGCCTCGTTTTAGAAAAGATTTAAAGCAATCAGTACAGAGATGATCATTACAGTTTAGCTTTGCTTGGGGCTTTTTACACTAACTGTTTTTCTTGACCTGGAATTAAAATCTTCCTTCACAAATTCTATTGAAAACATCAGAAGTTACGACTTTCCTCTGGCAGAAAAGATTCTCAGAGGTATCATCAAGCTAGCTCATGAAGGTGGGAAAGTGAATGAGGGTTTCCAGGATCTAGTTTCTGAGTTTTTGACCTAGGGTGCAACACAGACCCCAGTGCCATATAGAGCAGATCCAGAGAGAAGACTAGTCACGATGTGGGAACCAGGGAGAGGGGGGGACTCTGTGTCATTGTTCCATAATGCCGTTAAAAGTAATGGCAAAAACCGCAATTACTTTTGCACCAATCTAAACATAAGTACAGCTGCCTGACCTTGGCAAAACTTGCTTAATTTTCTGGGTCTCAATTTTATTGTGTGCATATCCTAAATAGTAGTATCTACATCAAAAAGTTATTGCAGACATTAAATGAAGTAAGGTTTCTAGACTCCCTAACACAGAGAAGAAGCTTAATTAATATTCTGGCTATAATGATATTGATAATGGCACAGATTCTCATCTTCAAGATTGTCCTAGAGCCAAGGTTTATAGCTCCTTCCTGTTTTGGTCAATCTCTCATTCTTCCCAAATATTCCCTTTATCCATTTACGAGGGTAAAGTTTCCTGCTTTTTCTGGGAGGGTCCTCTGGAACCCTGAAGAAATATGAGTTGTATCTGTACCTGGTCACCTGAAGTAATATCTTTTCTTCTTCAGCTGAGACCAACTGCATGTGGGGAGAGAGATGTAAGGGAGCTACCCCCCAAGGAGCTCTGTGCAATGTGCTGATGGATTGAGGGTGGCACTTTGTGTCTAATCACTGATGTGGGAGGATAGGGGCATGGAGGAAAGATGAGGAAATTGAATGGCAAAGGAAGTGAGGAAAAGAGACCAGGCATTTTCTGCAAAGAAAGAAGAGTTAGAGGCTCACACCTGTAATCCCAGCACTTTGGGAGGCTGGGTCTGGTGGAACACATGAGGTCAGGAGTTCAAGACCAGCCTGGCCAACATGGTGAAACCGCATCTCTACCAAAAATACACACACAAAAAATAAGCTGAGCCTGGTGGCAGGTGCCTGTAATCACAGCTACTCGGGAGGCTGAGGCAGGAGAATTGCTTGAACACAAGAGGCGGAGGTTGCAGTGAGCCGAGATCTTGCCACTGTACTCCAGCCTGGGTGACAAGAGCGAAACTCCATCTCAAAACAAACAAACAAAAAAAAAAAAAGAAAAAGAAAGAAAAAGAAAGAAGAGTTAGAAAACCACAGTATTCCTCCCATGAGTTGCACACACCCACATGTTCTCGAGAAGAAAATCTGGACAGCATGGAAGCTGCTTATTTATATTGTATGTAGCAATATAACCAGGTATAATATAACTAAAAACATGTTTAACAATGACCCAAATAAAAAAACTGAGCTGTGCATTTCATTCATTTCATCTCCTGTCATCCCCACACACATTCGTTATAAGCAGGTTTTTAAAAATTTTAATCTTTATTTACAAAATGCTTATTTTTAAAATGATGACACTGTTCATTCAGTAATCCCCCTTTCAGAAGATATCCTATGAAAATGACCTAAAATGCAAGGAAATATTGGGTGCATTTTGGGTCAGATGGCCTTCCGTGCTCACATGAGTAGAGTACTTTTGTTCAATCAGTTTACCACTGTCATCTAGATTTAGAATGAGCTGGTAGTCCATGTCTCAAATGATGCTATGAGTAACCTTGATGAGGATGTCTTAGTGTTCCATGATGTGGAGTTCGAGGAAGCTGATTCACTTTTTCACCATGACTTTCAGCTGTGTACCATGCCTTTACCTGAGCCAACTATTGCTCTCCAAATCCTGCTCTGAATGGGGTTCATACATATGCCTCTATGTAAATCCTAAATTCCTGTTGATATTGTTTTCTCAGAGAGTCACATCCATAGGACTCAAAGCAGTTCTTATTTTTTTTGCCTCAGTCTAACAATCTTATAAAATTCCTCCCCAGAGTATAGAATTAGCTTATAGTCGTGAAAGGATGGGTTTCATCTGTGTTCATCAGAATGTCCTATATCCACTGATTAATTTACTTTTTCTTCAGTGACTCAGAGATGATTTTCTCTTCAGAAAACAAAAGAATTTTCTGGCACATCTATCAGGGTAAAAACTTAAACACACATATAAACACAAACACGCTGTCCTCCAATATACATATAATATTTGCTATTTCTTACAAGTGAGGTTACTTGCTCAGTATTTGAGTAAAACTATTGTCAAGAAAGTTATGACTTTGTGTATCCTCACATTCTGCAGTCTTCTACCTCAACCCCATTGCAGAAACATGGGGCCGCCAGCTAATTGTCGTATAGAGAAAATGAAAGTGGTATTGCAAAACATGCGGCTTAAAGTGGGTGCTAAGGAAATGACAAGTGTTAACGAAAATGAAATTGCATGGGATATGATTTTTCTTTACATCTGGGATCAGGCAGATACTGAAACTTTATTTGCCCATGGAAAAGAGAAAGACAGGAAGGAAATCCTCCCGTAGTGCCTACTATGTGTGCTTTAATGTGTTTAATGTTTTACTTATGTTATCAGAAAGTCAAACTTGTTGGACTCATGGAGTCTAATAAAACCACTTTATATTTGCTTCTAACCCATTTTAAACCCATTTAGGGCTAGCCATATTTTTGCTTCCCTTCAGTGAAAACTCCCAGTTTCCCTGACTTCCTTGATTACACTTTATTTGCAAACACCATCTGAAGTCAGCAACTGAAAATGTCCAGTCCCCATGAATTTTAACTTGGAAAGCTGGAAGCTTACAAGTGCTCACTCATCCAACTCTCTCCATCCTGGGCACTTAGAAAAATAATATTTCCTTAAGTTTCATTGCAATTAGGTTTGCTGCCTGCTTGTTGAATTCTGGCCATTGGAATATGAAAAAACAAAAACAAAAACAAAAAAAGTGAAGCTGTGACCCAGAGGCCTGCCCACCCCCTCCCAATACATATGCATACCTACTCACAAAATTTAGACATGTTATAGGAGGAGAAATGCAGATCTGCGGTGTGAATTCACTGGCTTTGTGGGGTTTGTCATCTCATCTATCTAGTCTGTCTTTATGAATTTCCTGGACTTGATTTAGTTTTAAATCTTGTGTCCTCTACAAGTTGGCATTGACTTTGAATCGCCCATTTAAAGTGAGAGAGGGTGGCAATAGCAATGTCCTCCTACTGTTTTTCCCCCCCCACTGGGTCTTTCTCTCTCCAAACTCACAAAATAGGTTTGTTTTTTTTTTTGAGACAGAGTCTTGCTCTGTTACCCAAGCTGGAGTGCAGTGGCATGATCTCAGCTCACTGCAACCTCCGACTCCCTGGTTCAAGCGATTCTCCTTCCTCAGACTCCCAAGTAGCTGGGATTACAGGCATGCACCACCACGCCCAGCTAATTTTTGTACTTTTAGTAAAGACAGGGTTTCACATGTTGGCCAGGATGGTCTCGATCTCCTGACTTCATGATCCACCTGCCTCGGCCTACCAAAGTGCTGGGATTATAGGCATGAGCCACCGCGCCCGGCCCCAAGTTTCAAAAACAGTTTTCTGACCCCTGCAAGCAGAGAAGTGAGAGTTGAGGTAATGTGAACAACAAAGTTTGTATCTGTTGTTTTCACATTTGGCAGGTGAGTAGAGCTTGCCATTTTGGTTTGTGTGTGTGTGTGTGTTTGTGAGTTTCTGGTATTCTAGTTCCTATGGTGTGGCCTCCTTTGGTTGCCTCCTCCCAAATTACCACTGGGCTTCTGCCATAACCAAAAACTACACAGCCCATTACTGCTAGGTTTTATCACCGTGGAAGGCCGCCCTTTCTGGCAGAACCCCTTTAGAGAGGATACAGGGCTCCCAGCCTACCTCATCTGGTCCTGAAGCCCCACGTATGTTTGGCTGTCAGAGGGAGTGACCTGACTTGACTTCTCACGCGTGGCCCTCCACCCTGCAGCTTAAGGTTATGACAATATTCTCAGACATGGATCAGCACTCATTCTTCCCTCTCTGCCTCAACTGCAGGAACGCATGTCAAACCGCACTGTGCTGCCACAGTCTTCTTATCAGTCTCCCACCCCTCCACATTTGCATCAGCCCCGCTGTCCTTTCCAAAAGTCCCCTTTGCAGACTCCTGGATCACTACTCTGTCTATCCTTCTATATCATCATTGTGTGCTGGCTACACAACCAGTCATTTTTCCATGCTGTTCTGTCCGTATTCGCTTTGGAATGTAGCATCTGTTGAATTCATGCCTCATGAAGCATGAAGAGTTCCATTTTAACATCCCGTTACACGTACATTGTCTCATTTAAACTCCATACGTGCCCTGTGAGCTGTATTAACTCTTACTTCATTGGTAAGAAACATAAATTTCAGAGAGGTTAACAGGGCCATATATGTAATAAGCCAGAACATAGGAGGAAAAGGGCTCCGTCTGTCTTACCACTTCTGCATCACTGAACATACAGCAGTAAATGGCACATAGGATATGCTTGAGTTTTTTCCTGTATAAATAAATAATATGAGAATTTACAAATCAGTTGCTCTTTACTCTATTCCAGGGTTTCTCAGTCTTGGCACTGTTGATATTTGGGACCAGACAACTCTTCACTGTGGGGGCCTGCCCTGTGCTTTAGAGAATGATTATCAACATCCCTGGCCTCAACCCATGAGACGTCAATCTCAGCCCTTGTAATCAGGCATATCTCCGAGACTAGTTAGAGTAAATGAAATTGTTTAGATATAATGGGAACTACTTCAAAGCCTGGCACATAAAAACTTTCTATGTATGATTCTTCCTTCTCTTTTACCCACAGATTGGATGATATGGAGATGAACACCAGGACTATTTTAGAAACTGCATGTTGCAGACCACTGAGATATAAAACTTAGAAACAAAAATTGGTCCTGAGTCAGTGCCTTGAAGACAGTTCCACAGGTTAGTTTGCTGGAGCATATTCATCTTTAGAATGTTTCATAAGAAGAAATAAACTTTTACTCTGCTAAGTCATTGAGATTTGTTTATTTATATCTTATAGCAGCTAGTGTTACCATAGCTAACTCACTCTTTGCATCGACTTAAATAAGTAAAAATGAGAGCTGATATAAAGAGAAAAAGTGTAGTTAATTATATGTCAAGTGATTCATCGATATGATAAGATTCTAAAAAGTACTGCACAACAGTAGATCAGTTCAACTCAAGAGGGACAAAGGTGTGAAGGAGAACATGCTGCACACCAGGGGTTCTTTTCAATTCAACTTTTTCTGGTTGATATCAGAAAATCAGGGAAAATAATGAAAAAATAAGGGAAAAACTCTTTGCTTTAAGAAGACCCTCATGAGATATTTTTTCAGGAAAATAATTAAGATTTATACTAGGTAAGGTAACTGCGTGAGTTTTCTATTGCTGCATAAAAAATGGCCACAAATTTAACAACTTAAAACTGCATGCATTCATGCATTCATTATCTCACAATTTCTATAGCTCAGAAGTGTGGGTAGAGTTTAACTGGGTCTTCTGCTCAGGGTCCCACCAGGCTGAAATCCAAGTGTTCAACAGGTTTGTCCTCACCTGGAGGCTCAACTGGAGAAGAATCTGCTTCCAAGCTCCATCAGATTGTTAGAAAATTAACTTCCTGTGGCTACAGGATTCATGGCACCTTGCTTCTTCAAAGCCAGCAATGGAAAGAGCCGTCTGCTCCAAGACTGACATGTAGTCTCTCAGAAAGGGATCATGTGACTAGGTAATGGCCACCCAGAATAATATCCCTTTTGATTAAGTTAAAGTCAATCGATTAGAGGTTTGAATTGCATCTGAAAAATTTATTTTCTTTACCATACAACATAAATTACAGTTCAGTATGGATTAGCAAGAGGACTCTGCATTTTCAAAGATGTTTGGAAACCAGTGTTTCTCTATCTTTGTCTCCACCTACATTTAAGTTCTTTGAAGTCTGTCCACACAGCTACAAATAGAAAAAGAGAATTACAAATTATCTATGGGAGATTTGTTATTTAATGGGTCAGTTCTAAGGATGAAGCAAGTTACTCCTACTCATATTTCACCGGCTGGATGTCACCTCTGTGTAGTTGCAGGAAACTTGTAAAATGCCCAAAAAGAGAAAAAGGTGGACATTGTTCTCAGTTCTCAGTCCACCCTTCTGGTCACTGCCAAAGTATATGTTTCCCTTGTCTCTCCCATAGCAAAACCTCTTATACCTTTCCCAAGAGAATCAGGCTGGATATTTCACGTCCCAATGCATCCTGTTGAAAATCTAATATGGAACATCTCCAAGACGTGCTCAGCTTCTCCATCAGGTCTGGATAGGTCTTCCTATCATTCAATAATTTATTTTAAAGAAAAAGAAATTGTCCATCCTCCCATCTTCCTCAATTTTGAAGACATTCTAAATCGGAAAGTGAACAAATGGGAAACCACAGAAGAAGCTGGTCTGAAGCAATTTGGATGTCCTGCTGAACTGGCTTTATGAAGGTCATCCACCTTGAGAAAGCAGGTGTATTTCCTACTTAAATCCTGCTTCTTTTCTTTGGAAGAAACAATCATTGTCCCTTGTTCTTTATGGATCTTCGCTCTATCTTCTGGGAGTTTTTTCTTGTCCATTTTCCAGGGTGCATATTTCAGATCCGACAGGTTTCTGTAAATCTGTAAAGTCCACTTCTGCTGGTATACACATGGAGTCTTGAAGGCTGTTCTGTTTTTATTTTTGAGACAGAGTCTTGTTCTGTCACTCAGTCTGGAGTGAAGTGGCACAATCTTGGCTCACTGCAACCTCTGCCTCTGAGGTTCAAATGATTCTCTTGCCTCAGCCTCCCAAGTAGCTGGGATTACAGGCACCCACCACCACGCCAAGCAAATTTTTGTATTTTTAGTAGAGACAGGGTATTTTCATGTTGGTCAGACTGGTCTCAAACTCCTAGCCTCAGGCGATCCAGCCACTGGGCCTCCCAAGGTACTGGAATGACAGGCAGGAGCCACCATGCCTGGCCTTGAAAGCTGTTTTAAATATCAAAAAAATGATGGTTTCCAGCTTAATCCATGTCCCTCAAAGGACATAAACTCATCCTTTATTATGGCTGCATAGTATTCCATGGTGTATATGTGCCACATTTTCTTTATCCAGTCTATCATTGATGGGCATTTGGGTTGGTTCCAAGTCTGGAAACCATCATTCTCAGCAAACTAACGCAGGAACTGAAAACCAAACACTGAATGTTCTCACTCATAAGTAGAAGTTGAATAATGAGAACACATGGACACAGGACAGGGAACATCACACACCAGGGCCTGTCAAGCGGTGGGGGACTAGGGGAGGGATAGCACTAGGAGAAATACCTAATGTAGATGATGGGTTGATGGGTGCAGCAAACCACCATGGCACACGTATACCTATGTAACTAACCTGCATGTTCTGCACATGTATCTCAGAATTTAAAGTATAATAAATAAATAAATAAATAGATAAACAAACAAACAAACATCAAAGAATCAAAGGCTGTTTGGCAGTATTTTTGCAATATGATTTATCCCCAAAGTAAGGGTTATAATCTACTTGTTTCTCCCTTCCCCATGCCTCTTTCCACTTAATGGGTTGACATTCTGAGGCACGTTGCATAAGCCTTCTCAGAAGGTCTTGTTATGATTGGCACCTGTCACACATAGCAGTGGCCACTGTCATTATATATCTTAGGTTGGAACTTTCTCCTTGCCTGCACTGTTGTCCTAGTCTTTCCTTCCTACTCAAATAAGACACCCAAACATAAAACTGTCTCAGGCTCTGCTTTCAAGACAACTAAGCTGAGACACTACTTTTTGCAGAAATGCTAAATCTTCAAGGGTCTTTGTCAATCCAAAGCTTTTTCAATCTTACTTCCTATTTTGAGGTCTCAGAAGTGGTGATTTTACCAACCCTTTAAGGTCCCAAATGTCTGAACTGCCGCTTGTTCTTTTTCTACTTATAAAGTAGCCAGTTATTGACTAATAACATCATTTTCTTTTAATACTTTCCTAAGATCAGCCATTATAAAGCAACACACATTGTCACCCCTACTCCTCCTGGTCACTCCTTTAGAGCTATATGCTCAGTCAACACATGTACTGCTCCAAATAAAGTCAAGCAACAGTTTTAATTGAAACTTTTATTAAGATAATTATAAATTAACATACAATTACATTAAATACTACATAGATATCGTTACTATGCTCCTCTCAGTTTCCTCCAATAGCAATATCTTGCAAAACTATGTTAAATATCGCAACAAGGACTTTGAGATTTATACAGTCCACTGAACATAGTTCAAATTGCCCGTTTTACTTTATGCGTATATGTGTATATCAAGTTCTCTATAATTTTATCACTCTTGCAGGCGCATATATTTACCACCACAGTCAAGATACTAAGAAATTCCAACACCACAAAGATCCCTATTTTGCCTTTTTACAACCATCCCTATGACTATACTTTTTCCACCGTGCCCAGCTCTGTCACTAATTCCTAACCACTAATCTATTCTCCATTTTTAACATTTTATCATTTCAAAATGCTGTATAAATTTAAGAATACAGAATTTAACCTTTAGGAGTTTATTCTTTTCATGCAGCATAATTCTCTGCAGATTCACTTAAGTTGTTTTTCATTCATCCTTATTGCTGCATAGTATTCCATGCTACCTACGTACCACAGATGGTTAACCATTCCACTGCTGAAGGACATTCAGACTCATTCATATTTCTGGTTATTACAAATAAGGTTATTATGAATACTCATGTACACGTTTTTGAATGAAAATAAGTTTTCATTCCTTTGGGAGAAATGCCCAAGTATGTAATTGCCTGGTCATATGGCAAATTTATGTGTAGTTTTATATGGAACTGTCAAACTGTTTTTCAGTGGGTACAGTAATATACATTCCCAACAGCAATATATGACTGATTCATTTTCTCTGCATTGTCACTAGCATTTGGTGATGATGTTGTTTATTATTAATTTCACCCCTTCTGATAGGGGTAGAGTGATATATCATTGTTGTTTTAATATGCATTTCTCTGATGGCTAATGATGTTGGACATTGTTTTTATGTGCTATTTGTTTTATTCATATCCTCTTCAGTGAAATGTCTCTTCATCTTTTTCAACTGTTGAGTCTAGAGAGTTCTTTATATGTACTAAACATCAGTCCTTTGCCAGACATAAAGTTTGCCATATTTTCTCCTAGATTGTAGGTTGTATTTTCTTCTTCACATAGACTCTCAAAGAAAGAACATTTTTTAACCACTGATGAGATGCAATTTATCAATTTTTTCTTTGTTGGATTATGCTTTTGGTGTCTAGCCTGAGAACTTTTCGACTATTCTTAGATCCTAAAGATGTTCCTCTTTTGTCTTAAAGTTTTACAGATTTGTGTTTTATATTTAAGTCTATGATCAATTTTGAGTTGATTACTTTATGATGTGTGAGGTTTACATTAAAGTATATATTTTTGGTCTATGAATGCCTAAATGCCACTGCCTTATGTGTTTAAAAGATCATATTTCCTCCATTAAATCACCTGCTTACCGTTGCCAAAACCAGTTGAACATATTTGTGTGCATCTGGTTCTAGGATCTTGATTTTATTCTGTTGATTTATGTGTCTAACCATTTAGTAACACCACACGATCTTAATTACTGCAGCTATATGGTAAATCATTTTCACTTGTATAAAGTCCACAAAATGATATATTTTCTATATTGTAGTTTTTAGTTTCTTAATTTCCATTTGGCTATTTTTTAGTAACCTCTTTTGCTGAGATTTTTCAGTTTTTCATTTTTCTCAACATAATCTGTGATTGAATTTTGGAGCATTTTTATAACTACTTTCAAAAAATTTGTGTCATGTAATTCCAACATCTGATTCATCTTGGTATGGAATCAGTTGATTTTCTCATTCAAGTTATGATCTGGTGGCGGGGGAGGGTGTGATATTAAAGGTAATTTTCAGTCATATCCTCCTGGACATTTTGTCTGTTACATTAGAATAGTTTTGTTTCTATTTAGATGTTTTATTTTTGGGGCAGTCATCTAGTCTAGGTTTAGAATGCAGGCTTTGGCCTAATTCATGAGCTGTGGTTTCAAGGAGAGTTTAATTTGCAGAACCTTTACAGTGTTACTCTCATCTACTTGGTGCGGTGCTGCTGGGTTCCCACTGGTTCGGGCTAGTGCTCCCTCGGGGTGCAGAAGGGGGTTTTCAAGTCTAGCCACTAGGTGTCTTTCATTGGTGAAAGGTACAGTGGGATCCCCACTTACTGAAGCCCCCAATTCTTCTGCTGGCTCTGGATGGGGAAGGAGAGTCTTGGGTCTGTGGGGACAAAGAGGCTTCCTGGACCTGGCTACTTGCTTTACTGGGTCATTCTTGCCATCATGCCTCACCCGTACAGAATCTTCCAATGGAAAAAGGCAGTCTCAGGCCCAATGGGAAAGAAGAGCTCTTTGCCTGGACTCCTACTATTTTAGGGTCTACCCGTCAACCCCTTTTGATGGTGGTTTTTGGATAAACTGATGTTGTCAGACAGGCTCTGGTTGAATTTGTGGGCAGAATGAGCCTAGCTGGGCTATCCTCTGTTGGTGAGTCAGGGACTAGTAAATGCCAGGTCTGGGTGGCCTTCCTTAATTGAATGGCAGGATGAAGGATGCCCTGCTGCCGTGCTGTTCTTCCAGTCTTGGAGTTCCAAATCAGCTCGCCCTCTTCCCACACCCTTCAGCGTTCTCCTTCGGTTATCTCTTCTACCAGTTCTGGGGTTTATAGTGGCATTTCCAGGAGAGGAACAAGCAAAAACTGTGCCACCTTGTTCGTACCAGAAGTCCAAGAAACATTTGTACCAAGTGTTTGGTTATGATATAAGCAGGCCCTGTCCTTTTATTCTCTGACATATGTTTCTGCACTACTCATAATAAATAATCTGATTTGAGGTACATTTTTCTGCCCCAAATAGGATTTGCCCTTTATCAAAGACATGTGTATTGCTCTCTATAGCCTATTGATATAAATACATCAAAGCACATCATCCTTCACCTAATATACAAGAAGTTCCACAGCCAGGCCATTGTTTCTCTATTTTGTTTTTAATTCCTCCCACATACACACCTCACAAACGTTTCTGATTTGCTGGCCTTAACCAACGTTCCCACCTCTATTCAAATTGTCCTTTCTACCTGAAATGTTCTCTCTCCTGTGCTGCTTTGGAAATGCTTGTGGGATTTCACCTCGTGTTTTAATGATTGGGAAAGTCAGGGTCAACTTCTAAAAGACTGTGGATGCCAAGTTAAGGTTTTTGCACTTTAGCCTGTAGGTAAAAGCAATTTCCTGGCTGGCCTCAATCCTCTGAGAACCCTTATTAGTGGTTACTGAGGCTGTACTCTCTGGGTTACTTGATTTGTAGAGGGAAGCATGCCTCACTGCTTTGTTTTGGAAGTCAGTTGACATTCAGTTATTAGACTAATCCAAATTGTGTTTTCCAATGAATGTCTCAAGGGAAAGATTCCAATTCACTTTGGCTACTTAAGAGAAGTTGTCAGAGTGAATTAAGGACTCTGCTCTTGCTCAGGCAGTGGATGTCTCTAGAATAATACCTGTTGTTTTTTCTTGATGTGTGGAATACCCTTGTTTGAAGTCTGATTGGGCCACATATGGCCGGGCGCAGTGGCTTATGCCTGTAATCCCAGCACTTTGGGAGGCCAAGAAGGGCGGATCACGAGGCCAGGAGATTGAGACCATCCTGATTAACACGGTGAAACCCCATCTCTACTAAAAATACAAAAACATTAGCCAGAAGTGGTGGCGGTGCCTATAATCCCAGCTCTTCAGGAGGCTGAGGCTGGAGAATGACATGAACCCAGAGGGTAGAGCTTGTGGTAACCTGAGCTGAGATCGCATCACTGCACTCCAGCCTGGGTGACAGAGCGAGACTCTGTCTCAAAAAGGAAAAAAAGGGGGAGAGAGAGAGAAAGTGGTTCTTCTGTAGAGAAATAAACACACATCCAAAAATATAGCTGCCATGCATTTATATGCCTATTATATTTAAGACACTAGGTGCTAGAAAGTGTATGAAAATGTTAATAATACAGTGCCTGTGTTTAGCAGGTATAAAATGATTATTTATTCACTCATACACTCCTTATTCAACCACCTTTTCATATATTGATTTAATATTTACTCTTTGCCAGTTACATGCCAGTTCTTTTGCTAAGTGCTAGTGTTATAATGAATAAGGCTTATATCCCTCAAGGCGCTCTTCACCAATCAGAGGACAGGTTCTTATACAGAGTCTCATCAAATGATGTGATTAGGACAGTGGCTTACTGCCACACTGTTACCACAGGCATGTAGGACCTCATAAAATATAAACAGGAGATATCTAACTCAAAATGCAGGAAAATTAGGCATTCTAAAAAAAACTATGGAGGAGATTTTAAAGGGTGAATTTTCTTTAAGGCAGAGAAAATAAAGCAGGCACTCAGAGGAGTGGAGAGAAGTTGCATCCTGTTTGTCTGAACACTGAAGAGTGAGGATAGCCTTGGAGAGGTGGGCAGGAAAGAGTCACTAACAAGCATTAATGGCTGTGATTTGCATGGTGTTTTACTGTTTACAACTTGCTTTGTTTGATTATCACACAAAAATCCTTGATGATTAATTCAACTCGTGTGGCTCAATATACAAGAGTTATATGAAGATCCATTAAATTAAGCACCAATCTAACTGCCCCCTTCTCTCTCTTTTATCCTTCCTTTCCTCATCCGTCCATGTGTTTGTTTCTCCTTTCCTCTTTCCCTCCCTCTTTCCCTCCCTCTTTCCCTGTCTTTCTTTCTTCAAAAAAATATTTACTGAATACATACTAAGTTCCCTGAGCAATGTTAGACAACAGGGACGAACATGAAAAACAATTGAAAAAAAAAACCCTTATAAATTTTGCATTCTAATCTACAAAAACCATATCCAAGTTAAAAGGCAAATATTTAAATATTTAAAATTATTCTGAGTTACCTGTTAGGAAGAAAAAATAAGAGAGGCTGAAATGCTAGATAAATTAATGATAAGGAAATTTTCTAATACAGTGATGTTTCAACTAGATTCAAAGGAAGAAAAGAACCCCCAATAAACATAGTTGTAGAGGAAACAAAGTAGAGAAAGCAAAGTCCAAAGTGCCAGAGTGTAGAGTAAGATTTGAAATGAGACTGGTACAGATGGATCAGAGAAGGGGAAAAGAAATACAACGTCAATGGTAGTTACACACAGGGGCTAGGTCATCCAGGACTTCGCAGGCCTGAGAAGGGGATTTGGAATTTACTTGAAGTGTAACGGGAAGACACTGGCTAGTTTTAGCCATGGACTGGCATCATCCGGTTTGTATTTTGAATAGTATACTCTGAGTGCTCTGTGGAAAAATGGAATGTAGCATACAGTGAGACTGGAAGATCTGAGACCGGTCGGGAGGCCATTGAAATAATCCAGGTGAGAGATGATAGGGGTCACACTATTGTTGGCAGTAAAAGATGAGAAGAAGTAAAGATGGTGTAAACTTTTCAAGATAGGCTCAAGAGATCTTCAGAATGGAAAGAATGGGGATTTGCTAGTAAGTGTGAGAGAATCAACAGTGACTCCTAAGATGCTGGCTTAAAAACTGGATGGATGATGTGCTTATTTATTTGCTGAAATTGGGAACTCAGAGTGGATAACAGTTTCCCCACCCAAATGTGTGTGTGTGTGTATGTGTGTGTATATATATATATATATATATATATATATATATGCATGACAGCAGCAGCCGTGGACTCTGTGAGGATCTGGTTGAGTTTGATTCTGATCATACAAGCACACGAGCTGCAGGACCAGCTCCACAATCAGGAACATGGAGTTTTTATCAGATTTCTTTGCAGTGAAGGCAGATGAGCACATGCCCTAGCTGCTGCAATTGGATGTGCTCATAGGAGATATCAGGTCAGACTTAGTGTCCAGAAGAAGGTGGAGGCATACAGAATCAGTCACAGCAAGACAGACATCTGACTGTCAGCAATGTCAGTGCAGGCTACAGAGCCCTGTTCTCAGTGAGAGCAGATTTTTTATATGTTTTATTTATAACATCTACCTATGATATTGTTTGGCTCTGTGTCCCCACCCAAATCTCACCTTGAATTGTGATAATCCCATGTGTCAAGGGTGGGACCAGGTGGAGATAATTGAATCATGGGGACGGTTTCCCTCATACTGTCCTTGTGATAGTGAGTGAGTTCTCATGAGGTCTGATGGTTTTATAAGGAGCTTCCCCCTTCACTGGACACTCATTCTCTCTCCTGCCACCCTGTGAAGAGTTACCTTTAGGCATGATTGTAAGTTTCCTGAGGCTTCCCCAGCCATGCAGAGCTGTGAGTCGATTAAGCCTCTTTCCTTTATAAATTATCAAATCTTGAGTATTTCTTCATAGCAGTGTGAAAATGAACTAATGCAACCTATTTATTTACCCATGTGCTCCTTATTCAATTGCCTTATTTTCTTTTTCTGACGCTCCAGGAAAGAACCATGGGTCTGTTTAGGACATGTTCATGTTATGAGGCATTAAAGAGATATAAAAGGAACATTTGGTTGTTTAAGTCTGGGGATCAGAAGTGAGGTTGGGGCTAGAAATATCAATTTGGAAATTATCAACAAAATAGACATTAGAATATATGAGAGCAAGGGGAAAGGGAAAACAGAGTCAATGCCTAGAAAGAAAGTGACAATATATGAAACTGACCATCAAGTTGGTGATATTATTGAAAAATGTAAACTCAGGTCTATTGTGGGCCCTATTGTGGCTATTGGCTTTATTTCAGGATATTCATCTATTACTGAGCCCCACCTAGATGCTCAAAACTCTCTGGTACTTTTATGAACCAACAATACAACTTACCCAACTGTCAACTGTACTGTGGAAAAAATTCAAACACACGCATACATATACACAGAAAGAGAGAGAGAGAGAACACAGACTTATTTATTTAACTGAATGAACAGATTTTAGGAAAAAATCCTTGATTAGTAGCAGCCTTCTGTAAATGAGGCACCAGTGAGTAAGTACTGGTTTAACTAAATCAGTTATTGTGTCAGTATTAGTTGGATAAGCAACCTTTTTGCAAATAGATGAGTAGTAGGGAGAGCAGAAGGAACAATTAGATAAAAGTTAAAGCAGATCTTACGATAAATAATTCACTTAAATGCCATCAATGGTTTTCTATTGCTTAGGAATTATGACAAGATTGGGAGAGTCAAAGTCACAGAATTGAAATAGTATGATGATGATATTTTGACCAAGTGTCTTAGGAGTAGTTAAACCTTCCCCTGCCCCATCACACTCCCCTTGCGAGGCCTACATGCACAAGAAGGAAAATAAAACAAATTACCCTTTAGTATTTACTAAGGCTCTGAATTCAAACCTCAATGCAAAACCTTAGATATGAACTAATAAGCAAGGCTGAGCTCATGGAAAGATCAGTTTTACTAAAACTAAATGTTTCACCAAGATTCACCAAGTCCTTGCTAGGCTATTTCCCCATCTATGATTCCCAAGCACCCACTCCCCCCAACCCAACCTGATAGCTCTGATCTTATAGCCATGATGTGAAGAAATGACAACCCCTTTTCCTCTGGTAAAAAGGATCTAGAACCATAAAATGGGGATTGGCATAGGAAACTGCTCCTGGGTGTGACCTGTCACCAGTCCCAGATAATACAGTCCTCTTGGAATTCTTCAAATATGTCACATCACTGGGTTGAGGCTTTAAGTCTTCTTTTTTTTTGAGACGGAGTCTCTGCCGCCCGGGCTGGAGTGCAGTGGCCGGATCTCAGCTCACTGCAAGCTCCGCCTCCCGGGTTCACGCCATTCTCCTGCCTCAGCCTCCCGAGTAGCTGGGACTACAGGCGCCCGCCACCTCGCCCGGCTATTTTTTTGTATTTTTTAGTAGAGACGGGGTTTCACTGTGTTAGCCAGGATGGTCTCGATCTCCTGACCTCGTGATCCACCCGTCTCGGCCTCCCAAAGTGCTGGGATTACAGGCTTGAGCCACCGCGCCCGGCCAAGTCTTCTAATACAGTGATGTTTCAATTAGATTGAAAGGAAGAAATGAATTCCCAATAAACATAGTTGTAGAGGAAACAAAGTAGAGAAAGCAAAGTTCAAAGTGTCAGAGTGTAGAGTAAGAGTTGAAATGGCCAGGCGCGGTGGCTCACGTCTGTAATCCCAGCACTTTGGGAGGCCGAGACGGGCGGATCACAAGGTCAGGAGATCGAGACCATCCTGGCTAACACAGTGAAACCCCATCTCTACTAAAAAGAAAAAAAAAAAAAAAAGCCGGGCGGGTGGTGGGCACCTGTAGTCCCAGCTACTTGGGAGGCTGAGGCAGGAGAATGGTGTGAACTCGGGAAGTGGAGCTTTCAGTGAGCCGAAATCACGCCACTGCACTCCAGTCTGCGTGACAGAACAAGACTCCGTCTCAAAATAAAACAAACAAGCGAAAAAAGATTTGAAATGAGACTGGTGCAGATGGATCACAGAGGGGGAAAAGAAATACAATGCCAAGGGTAATTACACAGGGGCTAGGTCATACAAAAATGCCCTCAAATCTTGAACCCTATCTGAATCAAAAAGGTTGGTGTTTGATGCATTGGGAGAGGTATGGTAAGAATGAGCACTCTCTAGAAGCCATTTTATTGATTTTTGTTTTTCATGTTAATCCACTTAAATTAATAGTAATGTTTCTGGGTGATTGGTCAGGGTTGGCTCTAGTCCTGGTAGAAGGAGATGATAGGAATCTTAATGATCTGCTCACCACCTTGGGCAGCTTTCTCCAAACCTTCCTATGTTCTACACATTCTCTTATGGCTATTGAAATGTATCATTCAAATTCTAATAATTCTTAAATAAGGGTTTTTATTATTTTTATTTCTTCAAACTAAGTTTCATATAAGGGACATGATAGTGGGATTTTTTTCTTTTAAATTTTTTAAGTTCAAGGGTACCTGTGCAGGATGTGCATGTTTGTTACATAGGTAAGTGTGTGTAATGGTTGTTTGTTGTACAGACTATTTCACTACCCAGGGATTAAGACTAGTATCCATTAGTTATTTTTTCCTGATCATCTCCCTTCTTCCATCCTCCATCCTACAATAGGCCCCAGACTGTGTTTTTCCCTTCTATGTGTCCATGTGTTCTCATCATTCAGTTCCCACTTATAAGTGAGAGCCTGCAGTGTTTGATTTTCTGCTCCTGTGTTAGTTTGCTAAGGATAATGGCCTCCAACTCCATCCATGTTCCTGCAAAGGACATGATCTTGTTCCTTTTAATGAATGCATAGTATTCCATTGTACATATGTACCACATATTTCTTATCCAGTCTATCATTGATGGACATTTAGGTTGATTCCATGTCTTTGCTATTGTGAACAGTGCTAGAGAGAACATATGTGTGTATGTGTCTTCATAATAGAATGATTTATATTTCTTTGGATATATACCCAGTAATAGGGTTTCTGGGTCAAATGATATTTCTGTCTCTAGGTCTCTGAGGAATCGCTACACTTTCTTCCACATTGTTTGAACCAATTTACACTCCCACTGACACTGTAAAAGAATTCCTTTTTCTCCAAAACGTCACCAGCATCTCTTATTTTTTGACTTTGTAATAATAGCCAAAGAATGTTTTTTAGATAATAAGTCACAAAAATATCTTAATTCAAATAACCTCAAAAAGACACTATCCAAAAATTTACCATTCATTTCATTTAGTAGTTTGAATTGTCCAACTAAGCCTTCCCAGTAGGTTATATAAAGTGTATTACTTTTGTAATATTAATTGCTAATCACTAATTTTTAATACTAATAGGGCTTTCATAACAAATACTACAGATTGAATAGATTAAACAATGTAAGTTTATTTTCTCACCACTCTGGAGGCTGGAGGGAAGAGATCAAGGTGCCAGTAGAGGGTTGATTTCTGAAGCTTCTCTCCTCGGCTTTCTTCTGCCAGTGTCCTCACATGGTGTCTCTGTGCATATCTGTGTCCTAACTGTCTCTTCTTATGAAGATACAGTCATATTGGATGACGGTCCACCCTAATGGCCTCATTTTAACTTAATTGCTTTTTGAAGGCCTTACCTATCTCTAAACAGTCTGAGGGTTAGAACATTGGCATATGAATTTTGGGAGAACACAGTTCAGCCCATAATACCATGAAATTTCGTGTGTTAGAATTGAAATGCAAATAATCATACTCAGCAACATAAATGCCAGAAATGTGAATAATGCAGAATTTTTATTACTGATTTCCTCACAGTCAGATCAGACTTTCAAAACAGAAACCCACCATCCCTTTCAGAAAACTTTAACTCTCAATACACCCCTTTTCTTTCTTGTCTTCTGGGTTTCAGGTAATGGGGTCTTGGGCAGAGACCCACATGGAGTCTGGGCTCCGTTTTCAACACCCGAAGCCAGAACCATGTCTACACAAACAATGGATTCATTGACGCTCACCAGGATCACAGCCTGTTTTTCCCAACCTCAAGCTTTTCTGACTTTTCCAACAGAAGTCACTTAAGATGGCAGAGGAGTCCATTGTTATCTGCTCATCCCATTTCTCCAGCTTCATTTCCTGCCATTCCTTATTGCTTCCTATTTTCAGGATGATGTTGCCTCTCATTTGGATCTTTACAGAAATGTACTCTCTGTCTGTAGTCCCTGAATTTATTTTTCCTAGCAGCTAGAGCAATCTTTCAAAAATATAAATAATATGTCTCTACTTCAGAGATATCCTGAGATTCTGTTTCACCTTCAGCATGAAGGGCAAACATCTTGGGATGGGAGAAGAACCTTTCTATTTCCTAGTGCCTGTCTATGAGTCTGCAGCCTCATCTCCTGAAGGCCCCTATGCAAAACATATGTTCCAGCAATTTTGAGCTGCCTACTTTTCCCCAAATATGCTATGTTGCACTTCTCCCATTCCCCACTTCACAAAATACATTTATAATCTTCCAGCCTGTTCCACAAGCAAACTCTGAGGGCCATATTACATTTCTACTTTCATTCCTTAACCCCCTTCACATAGAAAAGATTCCAAACCCCTCTGGGTTTCTAGAGAATGTTAATTTTAGAATTTTGTTTTCTCCTCGTGTTTTCAGCTTTCTCCTTAGTGCGTGACCTTATTGTTTATTTTTCAGAATTGTTGAAACAAGAGCAAAATCAGATTCTGTTTCCATAATTTGCAGTGACACCAAAGAAACCACATTGCATGCCATTGTTGAGTCAGCCTTTGTTACCTTTGCTTGAGCACATGCTGCTCCTACAGTGGGCTCTTGGGTGAATCTAGGTAGCATTGATGCATGCCTGGGTGCTTGGGTGAACTGGCAGGGCTGGCCTACATGCAGCCTCTTTGCATGAGCCTTGAGGAATCTCCTGAAAGAGAATTCCTGCTGAAGAAAAGGACACAGTGAACTTGATATGGTAGGAGGCCTTAGTCTTCAAAAGGAAGTCTGATTCTGAGTCCAGGAAGATGACCACTCTTAAACAGACCAAACATATTTCGGCTCTGCCCTACATCTCTCGCATCAACCACATACATCCTCTGCATCCACACCAGACACCCTGGGTGTCTCTGCTCCTCAATGTTAAGTTGTGCTGCTGTATCACCAGTGTTGGGTGAAAGCATTACTCTCTGCACGACCTCCTCTCCCAGTTTTTTAACCCATTTTTGCCATTGAGCCTTCATAGCTTCACTATGACTTTGTGTGAGAATTAATTTTCCCCCCTTTTCCGGGGCAGGATGGATGAAAGGCACAAGGAAGGAAGAATGTACATTGATTGTATGTTATGTATCAAATGCATTATCTGTTATCTATATCATTCTATTATCAAAAACATACCATCATTGTCAAAAAACTTACCATATAATTGTAATTATTTTACCTGTTTTAAAGATGATCAAGCTGAGAGTGAGATGCTGAGTTGTTAATCTAGTTGTTACAGCCAGCAGGTGGAAGAACAGCAATAGAATCCAGATCTTTTCAAGACCAAAGCTGATGCTCTAATGTCCTAATCCAGCCATGGGCTGACCGTGAGTCTCCTCCGGAGTTCTCTGGGCTCATTGATGTAGGGACACTCATGGCAGGTACCTCAGCACCTGTATCACACATCCTGCTGCTTCTGTCTTTCCAGAGCTCTGCTTCTGTTTCACCTCCATCAATTCTAGTGGACGTTGACTTCATGCTCTCCTTCCAAGGGTAGACTCTTATCGTTCTAAATCAATCAGTGCATTATATTCCCCTATAATCAGAATGACTTAATTAGACCAGGAGAACTGAATGATAAGTCCAACAGTCTATGTCTGGGGGGGAGGCCTCTGTTCTGTCATCTTGAATATGAACATAGAAGCATATTCTTTGCTTTTGGTAGCCCTCTTGTGACTGCAAGGAATACCAGACTCAGAATCAGGAAAAAGCTGGAGCTTAAAACAACATGAGAGAGAGAGAGAGAGAGAGAGAGAGAGAGAGAGAGAAACTTTTGTATTGTTCACCCTTTCATGAATTTTTTCATAATTTTCAACAGTTGCCTCTAAAAACGTTATGACTGATATGGATGTATTGGTCATTATGACTGATATGGATGAATTTGTATGACTGATATGGATGTATATTGGTCAGTATTCTCTAGAGGGACAGGAATAATGGGCTAGATGTATATATGAAAGGGAGTTTATTACAGATAATTGACTCACACAATCACCAGGTCCCACAACAGGGTGTCTGCAGGCTGAGGAACAAGGAAGCCAGCCCGAGTCTCAAAACCTCAAAAGTGGGGAAACTGACAGTGCAGCCTTCAGTTTGTGGCTGAAAGCCCAAGAGCCCCTGGCAAATCACTGGTATAAGCCCAATATTCCAAAAGCTGATAAATTTGGAGTCTGATGTTTGAGGGCAGGAAGCATCCTGCAAGGGAGAAAGATGAAGGCCAGAAGAATTGTCCAGTTTAGTCCTCCCAAATTATTTTGCCTGCCTTTATCCTAGCCACTCTGGCAGCTGATTGGACTGTGCCAACCAAGGTTGAAGGTGGGTCTGCCTCCCCCAGTCCACTGACTCAAATGTTAATCTCCTTTGGCAACACCCTCACAGACACACCCAGGAACAATACTTTGTATACTTCAATCCAATCAAGTTGACTTTCAATATTAGCCATCACAATGGCTTATCACAGAGCTTCTTAGTCTCTCTCTCTCTCTCTCTACACACACACAGTCACCAGCACTGTGGCAGATGATGGAGGTTTCTCCTAAATAGACAGCCCATCTTGTTACCTGGTTTCCTCCAGCTCACCTTCATGTCTTTTCCTAAATATCCCTTCCTCAGGGAGAAATCCACTGACCTCCAGGCCCGAATTGTACATTCTTTTCACACTTTGTACCTTTTCTTATTAGTATTTTTTTAATCAAAATCTAAACTGATTATTTGAGTGATTACTTGCTATGGGGTCATTCACTAGATGATCAGCTTCCTCAGGGTGAGGCAGTGTTGGCTAAGCTTGACCCTGTTTCTGTAGTCTCAAGCATAATCTGGGCACGGAAAACATTTGTACAACAAGTGCTGAATGCATAAATAAATGAAGAGCCAGCTTTTAATAAATGTGTGTTGAGTGGAAATTGAGATTCGACATATTTATATGTAATGTGGATTCAGGAGTGACTCTGCAAATTAATATGCACTGAGCGCCTTGGATTCGCCTTTGAACTTGATGCATTGCTTTGACTCCGCTGCCTCTGAAGGTGGTGACTGGAGTTCATTGGAAATGTTGTATTTGCCAATTCCACTTTATTTCCTCAGCCTGGATTTCAGAGGCAAGCAGCATGCCTTTCATTTATCCAACTTATCTAGAGCCTATTCAATAGAATAATCAACTCCCAGCATGTTTCACACTTGTTGCTTGTCAAAGCCTCTTACAGTCAAGAAATGTAAGTAATCAGTGCAGTGTACTTGACAACAGGTAGGATGAGAGGTTCAGGATTTTAATTTTGTTCTTTCTTCAAGAACAAGTGTCTCTCTCTGGTAGCTGGAGTGACCTTTCTGTTCTCATCTACAGAACGTGAAAGCATGTGATTGGCCTTTCAGCAAGGCCTCTTTATGTACTTTCTGCGTGTTCTCTCCTTATCTTTTCTGATTTCTCACCATAACGTTTTGTGATATATTTTTACTTGCCTGTCTTTACCAAATCTATCATGACTGACTTAACGATGAAACCTTGAGTCAATCACCTGGGTCTCTGGTTATTGTTTCATATAAACATGTTTCCTGAAGGTTACCACAGGCACTACATGCTATGACAAGCATGACAAAAACACAAACAAGACGTGTACCTTGCAACATGTTGCTTACCCAGTACAGGTCTAGGAGGCTTCTGAATGAAAACAATGCCTGAGGGAATGAGTGAGAGTTCTGTACGAGACAATTTCGGGTGCTCAGGAAATATATGTGGCATGAGTCAAACAAATGAATTGGATGAATGAAGGACAAAGGACTGATGGATATTAAATTATCTTGAACAAAAAAAGCTATCTGTTAAGTCTCAGCATATGTTGTATTTAAAAGAAACAGTAGTCTGACATCTGCAAGAGAAATAAAAAGTAATTAGAAATTTACTAGTTTATGTATATAATAAAAATGGAAGATTTTGCATAATTTTAAATACAATTGATCTTTCAAAATCCTGTGTACAATGTGCTTATGCCCCACACTTAAATCTTCCTACTTGCAACCCCACCTAAGTTCTCTGTCTTTTCTCTGTTGTTCCCAAGCCCTCTTTGGACTCTGTTTTGCTGCTGTCTTATATACTCCCTGCTTCCCATATACTCTAGATTAATTTGGTCTTCATGAAGGTTGCTTGATGATCTTCTTACTGAATAAACTTGACCTATTATATTAACTTCTGAAATCTTGACTTGTTTTTAGCCCTTTTCTCTTACAGCATCAAAAAACCGTGGGTATCTAATAAGCAAACACAGAATATTATTTGTTAGATGAAAAAAGGCAAAAGACTTGGTTATCTTTTGTTCTAGTCATACTAGAGAGAAAACTATGTCTGGAGTCTGAAATCTGGTTTCTCTTAACTCAGTAGTTAATTACTGTGCATGTTGGTTCACTATTTTTCTTTTGTTTCCTTTAGATCTCACTGTTCTCGTCTAAAAAATGGGACAGTGAGGCTGGGTGCGGTGGCTCACGCCTGTAATCCCAGCACTTTGGGATGCCGAGGCAGGTGAATCACGAGGTCAGAAGTTCGAGGCCAGCCTGGCCAACACGGTGAAACCCTGTCTCTACTAAAAATACAAAAAATTAGCTGAGTGTGGTGGTGGGCACCTGTAATCCCAGCTACTTGGGAGGCTGAGGCAGGAGAATGGCATGCACCTAGGAGGCAGAGCTTGCAGTGAGCCGAGATCGTGCCACTGCACTCCACCCCGGGGTGACAGTGCAAGACTCCACCTAAAAAAAAAAAAAAAAAAAAAAAAAAGGACAGTGGGAAGTAGGGTTTGGGAGTGGTCTACATTGTGTCAACAATCTTTTTCTAACTCTTCCATTCTTTCTTGCAATAAAAGTGAATTGAAAGGTCCTAGGGGTTTATTTTGTCTTCTTTTGATGTCACTTGTCACAAGCAGAAGTCAGGAAAGAACACTCTCCCTAGGAGGAAATTCATAACAAAGAGTTCTGAAATTTAGCTGGAATTTACATTTGCAGATGGTGGCTTTGACAGCGTCCATCTCAATCGTAATTTGAAAGGGAGTTATTAGATATACAGTTCTCATGTTATTCAAACAAAGGAGTGTCTCCACTGCTCCCAGATCACGTGTTCTAGGAATGGTGATGATAATAGCACCCTACATCTCTGAGATGGAAAATAAGAACCGGTAATGAGAGAAGAACTTTGCAACATGGTTTCCAGTCTCTGGAAAATGCAGCTGGACAGAATCGAGACATGTGTAAAAGCATTTCCTCCATAGTCAGAACTAGTTTTATTCTTACTTTAGTGGGTTACTGACCGTATATCCTGAGGCAAGTTACTACAATTCTCTGAGGGTAAATATCCTCTTCTGTAAAATGAGAACATGTTGCTTTCCTCACAGTATCCTTATAAGGATTAGACCAAGGTAACTTGGGTAAATATTACAGTGTAATACCTGGCTTATCAGTGGATACTTGACAAATGTTCAACAGGATGAAAGAAGGTTAAAGTGAATCCATTTTAGTCACAGTTTCATATAGGTCTCAATATAACACCTTCAAAAAGAGAAGCAAGAAGCACCTGCTGTATCTGCAAAAGAAGGTGACAGAAACCAGATTTGTGCTCTTGTCTCCAGAACAGGGTTCATCAAACATTTTCTGTAGAAGACCAGAGAGTAAATAGGCTTTATGGACAATATCATCTGTGTTGCACCTGTTCACTTCTGCTGCTGCAGAATAGAAGTATTCATAGGCAATGTACAAATGAATGAATGTGGCTTTGTTGCAATAAAACTTTACTTATAAACATAGGGAGTGGATAGGACTTGACTAGAGTATGATAGTTCACTGACCTCTGCTCTAGACTATGAAAGATGTTGCAGCAGATGAATAAAAATGTGAGAGATTAGAAGAGGATTTGGGGATTAAAGGACTCACTTATGGTGAGTCCCTTATTACCCTATCACCCGCTTTGCACACCAAGCACAGGGTAACAGGGCAGAGAACAGCTTTCTTCATCTCAGGTGAGAAAGGGTTTGAAGAGACCACTCAAAGAGGAGCCTTTGTGAACTTGTGTCTAACTCGCACCTGAGACATTACCAGCTAGCCCATAGCTTGAAGGGAGAAGAAAGCAGCTGAACTGGGACTCAGTTGAACTCAGCATTTCTAAAAACAAAGGGTGCATTGTGGTCTTTTGTGGACCAATGTGAGCCTCACATAAGAGAGTTGTCTTAGCTCTTGCTTGAGAAGGGTGAGTGAACTTGATTGAAAAATGCCAGAGGCATACCAAAAAGAGGAAGCTAAAAGGGGAGCCCTACATGATCAACTGAAATAGAAATGCACTGTCTCACTGCAAGGGGGAGAGCTCCAGCCATACAGATGGGCTAGCATTATCACAGAAATTCACAGATGTTTGCTGAGAGGCAGAGTTAAACACTTGCCAGCCTCAAGGAGAACCTGTGTTCTCCCTCAATAGTTCTACTCAAGTAATATATTCTCTACCTCTTTTCTCTCTCCTTCTCCCCCATTCCTATTCTCTAGCCTGGAGGGGTCTGAATCAGGCTTAGGAAGATAGGATGAGATAGTAAAAGAGCAATTTAGAAGAAGAAAAAAGAAGCCAACTGTGCACGTCTCTTGGAGTTCAGGGAGCCAGACCCAGGAAAGAGAAGTAGCTGCAACACTGGTTAAGTTTAAAGTTTTCGCCTGTAATCCCAGCACTTCTGGAGGCTGAGGGAGGAGGATCACTTGAGCTCAGGAATTTAAGATCAGTCTGGCCAACATGGTGAAAACCCATCTCTACTAAAAATACAACAATTAGCTGGGAGTGGCACATGTCTGTAATCCCAGCTACTTGGGTGGCTAAGGCTGGAGAATTGCTTGAACCCAGGGGCAGAGGTTGCGGTGAGCCGAGATCACACCACTGGGCTCCAGCCTGGGCAACAAAGTGAGACTCCATCTTATCCAAAAAAAAAAAAAAAAAAAAAAAGGTTTTGATTATTTCACTGGAATAGACAAATTAATTCTTTCTTAATTGCCTATATGCTACTTACTCATGCATGACCAGAAAAAATATAAGACTTACCCTAAATGTAATCCAGGGGCAGAACATAACCATCTCCACAGAATAAATGCAAAAGAAAAGTAGGAGATAAAAATAAAGTTACCTTATGATTGTATCCCATGAGATATGCTTTTCAAGGTAATGGATATAAATGTTAGTGTCCTTTTCATATCCAAGAACATGAACTTAGTTAAAACTGGGCCAGCAGCTCTATATTCTATCATAGTTACTGAACTTTCATTTACTGAAAGAAACATTTCAATGCACATCTTATTCCTCAAACGTTGCTGTTCGATTATAAAACCAGATCATCAAACAGTTTGGGAATCTAAGCTATGGGATATAGACTAACCCCTCACCTCAACACAGTACATTTCCGTGTTCTAGATACATAAATCTAGAAACGTACATTATGACGCGTTAGCATCTTAGAACTGCAGCATTCGTTATCTTAGAATCAAAGCAGCCCTGTTTCTTGGGATAGAGCTTATTAGAAACATAACCTCAAGATACCTTACAATCTAAGATAAAAAGCCTCTCAAGATCTTAACATCATGGAAGCTTAGAAAAGTAGTCTTAGATTTAAAGAAACCTTACAATAAAAAATAGAATCTTAGAAATTTAGAATTGTGGCTTCTTAGAATCATATCACTTAAAACTTTACAGGTCTTCTATAATCTTGGGATCATAGAATTGCTAAAGGTCAGAATCCTAGTGTGTTAGAAAACTGAAATTATAGCATTTTTGAGTCCTGCAATTGAATCTTGCTGGGATCTTAGGTATTATCTATTTCAACTTCTACACAATGTAAAGATCCCTTTATAAAAGTGTTAGCAACAGCAGCAATATTGAAATTGTACAATAGATAATTCTTTGCTGGGGGGAGCAGAAACAGGCACTCACCTGTGCACTGCCGGATTTCTGACCTCTACTGAGTGGTTTCCACTAGCACCTCTTCAGTGATCAGCCATTGACAAATGTCCCAACCACTGTTTTATACATCCTTGGTGTGCGGATTTCTCTGGGGGAGGAAATTATCTTCTAAGACTTTTTTCAACATTTAAAATGGAATGTATACTCTGTGCTAGACCTGATCTCATTTGAATCTCTCAGTTATTATCTTTATGTTTTACAAAAGAGAAAGTGGAGGTTTAGAAAAGTTGACTTACTGGGTCAGGGTTACACAATTGATAGCGGGTTGGAGAAGAATTTAAAGCTGTAATATTTTGACTACCCCACATCTTTAAAAGCTGAAACTGTCCCGACTTTACTGTTTGGACAGCATTCGCTATAAGAAATCACTTCTTTTGTTGAGCCAGATCCTATTTTTTTTTCTCCAGTCTATATTCATAATGTCATTATCATATGGTTATGGGTTTATGACTAAAAGGCTATATATGAAGTTAGTTTCTATAATCAGACTCTCTGAAGTCCAATTACAACTCATGACATATCACTGTGACCTTGGATAAGTTCTTCACTATTTTTTTGCCTCACTTTCTTCAACTGGTATCGGGGTAATTTACTGTTGTGTAACTAGAGACTCCCCCAAAACTTAACATCTTAAATTAACATCTATTTTGATATAACTCATAATTTTCTGGGTGAGAAATCTGGGCAGAGATTGGTTGAGCTGTTGTTTTCTCCACAGTGTTGACAGAGGCCACTTGATGGTATTCCGTTGGTAGGTGGTTGGTCTGGGGTATCCAGGAAAGGTTTCTCACATGTCTGGCACCTTGGCAGTGATGACTGGGATACTGGCTTCATATGCAACTATTGACCAAAGGGCAGGCACGGCCTCTCCAGGTAGAGTGGTAGAAATTCTTAGATGATGGTTCTGGGATCCCAAAGTGAGATTTCCAGTAATGAAGAGTGTTGCATGGCCTTTGATGACCAAGCTTTTGGAGTCACTGAGTGTCTTTTCTTTTGTTCTCTATTGGCCAGCAGTCATAGCCTGCCTAGATATAAGGGAAGAGGGCATAGACCTCACCTTATCATGGAAGAAGTATCTAAGAATTCACAGTCATATTTTAAAACCACTGCACCTATAAAATGAGACAATAATAATTCTAACCTCATTGAGTTTTGAGTCTTAAGAAAAAGCTACACTTGTTAAAAGCTTATGACACAGTTTAGCATGTAATGACTGATCCGAAATATAAGCTGTTTTTATTTACAGGTGGGCTCAAATTCACAGGAATATCTCTGCAATTGCAAAATTACAGAGTCCTTCTTGCCTTCTCAGTGCAGTGGAAACATTAAGGGTTGGGTGGAAGCCAGGGTGCTTGAGGACAAGGAGTTAATTTAGACACAGTTCCCATGAGAGGGACTGTGAGATTAAAAAAAAAATCCATTTTAGAGTATAAAAGAGCTGCTTCCATAAGTGATCAAGGCAGAAGGGCTGCCCTGGATTTATTCATGTCTGTATTGGAAGTGACGGCACATGTGTGCTACCCTTATGTAGCTACTGTGCTGGGCACACGTACCAAATACACTTAGAAGGGGAAATGATAAATCATGAACAACTATGAGCTTCTCCTTGAATGGAACCATGAGGGGGGAGATCCCCCAAGCAATTCAAACTCAATTACTCTGTTCACCGAGTGTTTGAAATAGAAACAAATGAAGAAGGCAATTGCAGAGGCAGGCAGCATTCATCAGTGCAGCTGGATGCATTTTGTCCTGAGCCACTGGTTAGATTTTGTAAAACAAAAACAGGAGTAAAAATAATAAGAGTGACCCCTCACACTTGCAGAGCATGTCAGAATTAGCAAAGTCACCTGCTAGTCGTCATCCCCTTGAGTTTTCCTGTAAAGCCCAAGTGGTTAATTACAATTGTCCAATGGAGTGACTGGATTTTATACACATCGATGGTCTTCCCCATTGTTACAGACTATCAGCTGTCAGGCCTAGAGCCCAGTCTTTTGGGTCCTTGCTTAGGCTTATTCCAGTGTATTACCAGTGCTCCTATCTAGTAAAGGTTTATTTAGTATAAAATTAGGAAACGGCTCAGCTTTTGTTCTTTCTCTTACAGAGAACAATTCAATAATGAGAACATCCTTGAGGATCACAGAGTCCAGAGTCCCCAGAGAGAGAGACAGGAATCATGTCTTGTAGATGGTGAGTTACCTACACATATGTCTAGGTAAGGCCATATGTGTAGAATGGGTGAGGTGTTTCTACTACCGTAAACTCTCTCTTGTCTTCCATCTAAGTGTCCTCTGTTCTGCTGGCTTTTTCAATGTCCGGGTCTGGATGAGGGTGACTCACCTGCATGACGGTGGCTCATGAATTTCTGGAGCCCATGGCATCCACCATAGTGACTTTGTTAGTTTGCTTGGGCTTTCATAACAAGCACAGACTGGGTGACTTACACAACACAACCTTATTTTCTCACAATTCTGGAGGACGGAAATCTGAGATTAATGTGTAAGCAGGGTTGATTTCTTCTGAAGGCCCTGTCTTTGGCTTGCAAGTGGCTATTATACCCCATTGTGTCTTCATATGGTCTTCCCTCTCTTCATATCTGTGTCCTAATCTCCTCTTCATATTTGGACACTAGTCATGCTGGATTAGGGCCCACCCTATCCTATGACCTCATTTTAATTCATTCCCTATCTAAAAATCCTGTCTCCAAATGCAGTCACATTCTCAGGTACTAGGGGTTAGACTTCAACATACAAATCTTGAGAGGGACACAATTTAGCCTATAACAGTGATCTTCAGAGTAGATTCATCTGCCCGTCTCTGTCACTCTGAGCATGTTAATTCACATGTTAGGTACCAGCACTGAAGTGTGCCAGGCTCTGTGCCAATTAGGCCCTTAGCGTACAGCAGAATGCAATGCAACCACAAGCCCAAACTCACAGAGTGAAAGATGAACATCTCTCTTATAGTTTGTAATGTAGCTTTCAGCTGCATTACAAATTCCTACCTTAAAGGTTTGTTGTGAATATTAAAAAGTTTACACACGTAGAATGCTTAGTATAAGTGTAGGCAAACAGAAAAAGACTATTCAGTATAAAATTAGAAAATGGCTCAGCTTTTGTTCTTTCTTTTACAGAGAAGAACAATCCAATAACGAGAACATCCTTGAGGATCACAGAGTCCAGAGTCCCAGAGAGAGACAGAGCAATCATGGCTTGTAGATGGTGAGTTAAGAGACATCAGTCACAACTACTTCAGGCTGACTTGTGATCAGAAACTACCCAAAAAGACAGCACGTAGCAAGTCCTGTGTGGCCCTGATTGTACCTCTAGGACCAGGTGTTAGAGAAATAGTTGGCTTCTATCCAAGTAAAGTTCAACTCTGTAGGACAAGGCGTTAGAAAAATCACTGGTCTGTATTTGAGTTAAACTCAAGTCTGCAGGAGGACTTCCTTTTGATGAGCTTTGCCCTCAAGGATAACAAATGGAAGGTATGAACTGTGGGCCTTATATGCGACTATACTTAGAAGGGACTCAGGAAACAGTCAGTGAAGGCAGAAAAGAAGGGGGACTTGTGAAACCAAATCAAAGATAATTTTTCCATGTTTTAGCTGGGGCAATTTGGTATTACTTAAATGACAAGAGTCAAGAAGGGAAATCAAAGAGTAGAAAGAGGTAAATCAAAAGTGGTATTCAGATCCTTGAGATGCCCATTAGACATCCACATAGAGATGACTTGTGGGCAGTTGTGCACATAAATCTGACTTCTAGAGAGAGGTCAGAGCTGTAAGCCCTGGGTTAGGAAACCATAAGCATGCCAATGTCATTTAAAGCCCAAGGGCTGGTAAGGTTAGCTAAGGAGAGTATTCTGAGAGAGAGGAAAGCAGGCTAGATCAATCTTGGTCCTATGCTGGCATTCTTACAGTTAGAGCTTTAATAGAGAAAGAACCAGAGAAGATGCTGAGAAAAAGTCACCAAGAATCTGGTATGTGAAAAGGACTGGGTGGTGTATTGGAAGTCAACAACAAAAACAAAAGTGTTTTCAGACAGAGGGAGTATTTATTACATTTAATATGGCTGTGATGTCATTAAATAAAAGAACAGAAAAGCAACCATTGAATTTGGCAAAATGGAGGGAATTATGTCCTTGGTAAGAACATATTTAGTAGAGAGGTAGAGGGAGAAACGTAATGGAAGTTAGTTGAAAAGAGAATGTGAGATCAGCAAGTGGAAAAGGTACTATGGTCAACTGCTTTAATAATGTTTTCCATGAATGGGACTCAAATTTTGAATGACTATGAACTTTGCTGTTAGTAGCATCTTACTGCCATCTTACAGGTTTGCTGCCAGAGGGGAACAGAAACAAAACTTAATTTTCTCAGTTCTAGTTAAAAAAAAGAAAACCAGTTGGGATACCATCTTGGGTCACTTAATCGTAACCAAGGACTCCCAAAGAATCTGGAAGCTTACAGATAAATCTAAGGCTGGGATGAAAAAAGAGCATTTCTCAGATGTAGATTGACATGAGGGGGAGGGATGTTTTTGAATAGAGGAGGAGTGGTGCTGGATAAATAAAGCAGAATATAAGGTTCACTAAATGTACGTGACAACTATGTGAGGCAGATAGGGGAGTATTTCACAGTTCATGCAGGAGGAAACAGGCTTCTGTAGCTCCCCAGTGCAGAGTATAAATTCATACCCAGATGTAAAGGGCTTCCAAGAGCTTATACTCATTTCAGATGGTTATATAATGTCATGCACTGAAAGTCAGTGCTATATTTAAACAGCAGGAGAAACAGAAGAGGTGGATCTTTAGGTGTTATGCAGTCGTTTTCTGGAAACTCTCCTGTGCCCTTTCCATGATGCCACATGGGTGCTGTTTACTTTGCCCACCCATGAAGACCTCCTGTGGGTCAGGAATAGGTGACATTCTTTTCTAGGGATCTCAGCAGAGTTCTCTTCATGTATGCCTCTGCTAAAATTGTTAAACCATGAGAAGTACTTTTTTGCATAAGTAAGCTTTTAAAATTCTATTTTGCTGTGTTTCTCTTCTGTTAATTTAGCAAGCAGCTCAACATCTCAAGATCTCAAGATAGTACATCTTCTTGACTTGGTCATGTCTAGGCTCATCTACATGCTTTGAGAGGAAAAAGTGAAAAGCGAAGAATCACTGTTGGCTGGTTCTGATTCATTATTAAGTGTCTGTGAATGTGTGTGTGTGTGTGTGTGTGTCTTTTTTTTAGGCAACAATATGATAATATCATATTTTATATAAGAGAATAAGCCTATGGTCATAGCAGTATTATTTAAAGAAAAACACACAGTAACAAAAGTGATTTGGGGTTATCTGGAGCTACATTTTAGTTTGTGTGTGGTACAATTATATGTGGATTTGATTTTGATAATCTAGCTTCTCCTGTCTATAAAACTGCTAAAATGTCAGGCCCTATTTTGTATTGGCCTTGTCCTGGTAGTTTAAGATAATGCTGATTTCTAAGGGTAGCTGGTAGAAGTGAAGAAATTATAAGAGTATTAGATTTGTTGCTTAGTATATGCTCAGCCTCTTAGATTACACAGTTGAGCTAATCATTATAATTTGTTGTGAGAAAATAAATATTTTTCAACACCAATCTGATTCTTGAATAATCAGAATAATCATCAAACCAAGGCTGGGCTATTACAGTGACCTACTGTGCCTGTGTGTGGTTAATCTACAGTCAGTATTGCATGAAGGCAACCTAGTGTAGCAAAAGGAAATGGAGTTTGGATTCCAACATTTGGAGTCAATCGAGTTACTTCCGTGTCTTACTACTTCTTTGATTTGTGGTATATTATGGCCTCTTTGGGTCAAGTTTTCTTATTCTTAAAGCTGCAGTGATAATATGCAGGTTCAAGGATTTTCATGAACTTTAAGAAAATTATGGTAAATAGCAGTGTCAATTCAGCCTATGGCAGACCCCAGGAAGGATGTTTCTTTCTTACTATGCAGGTTTTTTTATTTTCTGTCTGCCTATGTCAAATGGTGATCATAGAATCATGAACCCCAACGGAATTATGGTCATCATCGTAAACAAAGCGTTAAGACATGAGTAAGGATTGACATTACGAGTACACAGCTCTCCTTGTTCAACTTTCCAAAGTATAAAAAATTGTCGGCCAGGCGGGGTGGCTTATGCCTGTGATCTCAGCACTTTGAGAGGCTGAGGAGGGTGGATCATGAGGTCAAGAGATCGAAACCATCCTAGTCAACATGGTGAAACTCTATCTCTACTAAAAATAAAATCTGGACCTGGTGGCATGCACCTGTAGTCCAGATACTCAGGAGGCTGAGGCAGGAGAATTGCTTGAACCCAGGAGGGGGAGGTTCAGTGAGCCGAGACGGCACCACTGCACTCCAGCCTGGACTACAAAGTGAGACTGTCACGAAAATATATATATATATATATATATGTGTGTGTGTGTGTGTGTGTGTGTGTGTGTGTGTGTGTATAGATAGATAGATAGATAGTTAAAATTGTACTAAAAAACCAAAAATATATGATCAATATTTTACCATGCAGCATGTCATAATAGCAGTACAATATAAACATCAGTTTTTTAAAAATTATAAATAATTAATCGCTGCCCTAACCAAAAAAACTATGGTCTCTTCATACATTGTCTTCATGCTGTATCTAAGGGACAGTGAGTATTCCGTGTTATGCTCCGTATTTGACTATACTGATATCAAGAGATTTCACAATTTCTGCCCTGAATATGAATGGCTTATAAAATTAATAAAAACAGACCAAAAATAGCATTATTTGTAAAATGTCTATGGATTTTCTGAGAACTAGCTTATATTTTATTACAGTTGGTGCTCCCGGTAATTTTATAGAAGGGCATTAGTATGCCCATGCTATTTTAATAGATGAGGAAACTGAGGCCTGAGGAGTTTAACCAAGGCAAGGAGTACCAATGATATTTGAACAAGGACATTTGTCCTTCAGCCCAGCTCAGAGCTTATATTGAAAATAGCAGATTATTGTTGCAAGTCAGTTATTCTCGGTCAGTATTTTGTTTGACACATAGGATATATTCAGCAAAATGACGTGGAGCATTGCCTTAAAAATGAACGTATATGGGCCAGGCGCGGTGGCTCACGCCCGTAATCCCAGCACTTTGGGAAGCCGAGACAGGCAGATCATGAGGTCAGGAGATCAAGATCATCCTGGCTAACACGGTGAAACCTCATCTCTACTAAAAATATAAAAAAAAATTAGCCAGGCATGGTGGTGGGCGCCTGTAGTCCTAGCTGGTAGGGAGGCTGAGGCAGAAGAATGGCATGAACCTGGGAGGCAGAGCTTGCAGTGAGCAGAGACGACACCACTGCACTCCAGCCTGGGCAACACAGCAAGACTCCGTCTCAAAAAAAAAAAAAAAAAAAAAGAACCTATATGTAAATGGAAAGGGGATATGGAGAGATAAACCTGACATTCAAGTTCAACTTATATTTATTAATGGCTACTTTGTACTAGCCATTCTCAGTGATCTTCTTCTGAAATATGGGATTGAATTCTCTCAACATACTCATCTTTAGTTAAGGAAACCAAATTTTGGAAATATAAAATAACTTGATTAAGGACACACATCCAGCAGATATGGGAGCTAGAATTTGAATGTAGCTTTCCTTAATACAAGCCCAGTGCCGTCTGTATTGTTTCTGATGTGTAGTTGATGAATACAAAGGCATTTCATCATGCCTGTAGAAATTCACACAACAAACTTATTTCAGAATTTTCTAAGTGTAAGGTATCAAGTGGGTGTGTAATAGAATTCTCTTGCTTATTTGTAATTGTGCATCCACGTAAATCCTTATAATCACAACATATATAAAAATCAAGTGGTGTTTTAAGGATAAGCAGCCAGAAATTGTGACTCTTCATGTTAAGACAGAACAAAGATCTGAACTGACAGTTTTCAAGGCCAGTTTAAAAGTCAGACACACGCATAAATGAAGGGTCTTTCTGTGTCTCCTTGTTGGTACTAACGAGAACACAGCAGCCCACGTCACCACATTGCCATTTGTCGTGCACCTGGCAAGCTAAGCAATGAGCAGAAGCTGATCAGAAAACTTTTTATGAGAAAATGCATCCTGAGAATGAGCTAAGTGATGGGAATTTATTTTTAAAGTGTGAGTCAGTGCTTTGAGAGCCAGTATGAAATGCCTAATGCATGGGAGATCCATAATACTGAGAATTCATTACATGTTGATGAATTGAATGAAATGGAAATTTCCCTGTATTACTTCATTGTACACATGACTCTGGTAATCCTAGAACTACATGAACTATGTCTTTCACATTTTGGACCCGTTTGGAAGTCACCCAGAAAGACTTCCTGAATTTTTTTTTTTTTTAGACAGTCTTGCTCTGTCGCCCAGGCTAGAGTGCAATGGCTGATCTCAGCTCACTGCAACCTCCGCCTCCCGGGTTCAAGCAATTCTCCTGCCTCAGCCTCCTGAGTAGCTGTGATTACAGACACCCACCACCACATCCAGTTAATTTTTATATTTTTAGTAGAGACGGGGTCTTGCCATGTTGCCCAGACTGGCCTTGAACCCTTAACTTTAGGTTTACCCGCTTTGGCCTCCCAAAGTGCTGGGGTTACAGGAGTAAGCCATTGCGCCTGGCCCTGAAATGTGTTTGATGAGGGTCAGGGTTTTGGATTCCTGTTATTGATCTATACCAGCTCAATAACATTGAGTAAAACATCTGACCCTTCTGAGCCCACCTCTTTTTGTGTCCTCAGACATAAATAGATTTTCAAATGGAGATTATAGAAATCACCCGTTCATTTTATAAGTGAAACACATGAAGCCCACAGAGCTTGCTTCGTGTCACAGTAGTCTTTACTCTGCTTTACAGTAGTTGAGATAATGGAATTTTAAAATAACAATGAAAATAAATAATATTGTTACCGGTATATGGCCTTGAGCAATTCATTTAATTTTTTTGGCCTCAGTTTTTTCATCTGTGTAATTGAGGATATTGATAGTATCAATCACAGAAGTTAGGATGAGATAAAATAACCGTAAAATATTTAGCACAGCGTCTGGTATGTGAGAGCACCTAATTTCCTCTTTTCTTTTCTTTTCTATTCTCTTCTTTTCTTTTCTTTTCTCTTCTTTTCTTTTCATTTTCTTTTCTTTCTTTCGTTCTCTTTCTTTCTCCTTCCTTCCTTTCTTCCTTCTCTTTCTTTCTTTCTCTCTCTCTCTTTCTCTCCTTCCTTCCTTCCTTCCTTCCTTCCTTCCTTCCTTCCTTCCTTCCTTCCTTCCTCCCTCCCTCCCTCCCTCCCTCCCTCCCTTCCTTCCTTCCGTCACCTCCTCTCCACTAGGCTCTGTGCTAGGTGAGAGATATACAACTGTGACAACTACAGATAAGCTCTCAGTCTCATAAATAATGCAACCCAGCAAGGAACACATGCATGATAAAAATGCATATTATTTTAAAAATAGTCCTTGTGATATTTGCTATGAAAAAAAAAACAAAACAGGAAAATATAATACCAATTGAAAGGAGAATAGGATCCAAAAAAGTCCTTTAAGGAAAAGTCATCTTTAGGAGAAACCTGAAGAACACCTAAACTGAGAAAATGTCATAAGAAATCTAAATATCAAAAATAAATAAAAACCACGTAAATCCAGGTAAAGAGTGGGCAATAAATGTTAAGTAGAAGAAACAGAAGCCGTCATTCTCAGCAAACTAACACAGGAACAGAAAACAAAATACCACATGTTTGACTAGTAAGTGGGAGTTGAACAGTGAGAACACATGGACACAGGGAGAGGAACATCACACAGCAGGCCTGTCAGGGATGGGGAGCTGGGGGAGGGATAGAATTAGGACAAATACCTAACGCATGTGGGGCTTAAAACCTAGATGACGGGTTGGGAGGTGCAGCAAACCACCATGGCACATGTATACATATGTAAAAAACCTGCATATTCTGCACATGTATCCCGGAACTAAAAAAAAAAAAAAATAGCATGTGCTAAAATATGCAAGCATAAGGACTTAAGAGACCATCACAAGTCCCTCTGTGATGGTCTCCACGCCTGCGTCCCGGGCATGTCTCCCATTGTTTCCCCATGAACTCTTCACTCCAGCTGTACAAAAGTACGATAACTTCTCTGTCAGAGTATATGCTGTTATGGTCTGGGGTACTTCCCCTCTCTTCTCCAATATCTTATTCCTAGTTTCCTTCCAAGATCAGCTGAAACACCTCTCCTGGAAAGTTTGCCTTAATGTCGCTGACTTGAAGATGCACTTTCTGTGACTGTTCACACAGTCAGCATCACAGAACATGCCAGGCTTAATCATAATGGTTTATCCATATGTTCCCTCACTCTATGTATTATGAGCTTCTTAAAATTAGTGATCATATTGCAACCACCATATGACTCTACAAGGGCATATGTGTGTGTATCTTTGTGCAGAGTACATGTTGAATAATGCATGAACACTACAAAATATGTAAGATTCTTATACCGAGGAAAATGATTAAGAATTAGTAATAGTTGCAAAAGGACTCTGAGAAAGCTTCAAAAAATGTCTTCTTTACAATTTTTTTTGACAGAGGTGATCAAAAATGCCATCAATGGTTTATGTTCCACTTCCATAGTGTTATAATTTTTGCTAGCAGCAGATACCCAGCCAGGATATACAAGTCCCACAGCAGTTTATATCTAGGTGGGGTCCTATTACTGAGAAGGTCCTATGACCAAGAGAAGGTAGGAAAAAGTCATATGAGCCACTTCCAGGCTAAACCACTTTCTGTAGCATTCTTCACATCCTGTCTTTCCCAAACTGACTACTAGATTCCCAGAGTGTCTGTGGAAGCCATGTGGTGAATGAAGATGGAAAAGTCTTTGTTATCTACTTCCCTAATTGATTGGATTGGAAGGAATTCCTTCATCTACTCATCCTACGACTGGACATTATTTAAGCAAGAAATACCCTTGTGCTTATGGCAAATTACTGCAAATTTGAGGTTTATCGTTTTAGCAGTAGAGGTTCCCTAACGAATACGCCCTGTATCAAGTGTTTTCTGCGTGCCAGTCTCTGTGCTAATGTTAAAGATACTCAAGTAAAACAGTCTCTAAGCTTGGAAAAAGTAGATATGTAACTGACAACAATGGGAAGTGCAACTGAGCACCACGATGATCTACACACTGAGCCTTTCAGAGCTGAGAATATGGGCCTGTCATTTTCTGTATTTTGTAAATGATGAACTTGTTTCTTTTCACGGTAAGGGTGCTTTTCTGGATAATCCATAGGTGGAGTTGCAACATAACAATAATGGCCGTCTCCAAATATGGCAGGCTGTCGGAATCTCTTGAAAAGACCTTTCCTTTATTTTTTTAAGTGAATATTTTTTGGATCTATTTTGCATAAGTATTATTCTCTAAGTATGAGTTTGGACCAAGCATGTTTATGGACACCATCCAGGTGATGTGGACAATTGGCTAAGTTTGGGAACTACTTATTCAGGTGACCTTTAAAATGTATACTAAATGTGCAATCCCAAATGGCTATTCGTCAGCTTCCTCCATCTTCAAGCTGCCACTAAGCCCACTGCCTTCTCACTTTTAGGAGATAACCTTGCCTTTTACTTCATGGAGAAAATTGGATCCCTCTAAAAATAATGATTCCATCTTTTCCCTACCAAGCCTTCAGCTTGTACTTCTATACTCTGCTTTCACTCCTGTTAACAGGGTTGAACTGTTCCTGCATTGTTGACTCTTCCTACTCAAACAAACACTGTCTGTGTGTGTTTGCGTGTGTGTGTGTATATATATATATATATGCGTGTGTATATATGTATGTGTGTGTATATATATCCCCTCTTCTAAAATAATAAAATATTTTTATTCTGGATGAATTCTGCTTGAATACAAAAATCTGTGATAGCTTCTGTCTTTTAAAAAATAAACCTAGCTAATTCCCTTCTCTACTCATTTTAAGTTTTCTTTTTAAACAAAGCTATGGAAAATGTTGTAAATATTTGATTACTCTACACCTTCTGTCTTTTTTTTTTTTTTAACTCTTCCCATTCAGGCTTTTATATCGTAGTTTCTTTGATTGTGCTCTTGACATGATCTCCAAAGACCTTAACCTTACCAGTTCCCTGCTTCTCTGTCCTCTGATGATCAGGCATCTCCACAGCATTTGACATTGCAGATCTCCTTCTGTTTGAAATATATTTTCTACTTGGGTTCTGGGATGCCACTCCTTCTGGATCTCCTCCCACTTTATTGCCCAGTCCTGCTTACCCCTGCTTATCTTTCTTGCCTTGTCTCTAATTACATGATTCCACATACACCACACAGCAGCTCTACCAGATAACATAACCATTCTCTGACACTCTTTTTGTTCTATAGTCAGCCCAAGTGCTCATCTGTTTTTCTCAAACCCGAAAGGGCCTTCCCTATGAGACAGACATTCATATCCTTTGCAATAGGTCTATAAGGGTAGAAATTGCTTGATTATGGACCAAGGTATGGAGTTGGGGAAGAGATAATAATTCCTCCTCAAACATTGATGCACTGGCTCACTGAAACAGGTCTTCCAATGTTCTCATTATCATTGTTTTCCTCTATAAAAAGAAACACTAATAGCTAAGCTTTCTGTGTATTTGGCATGTGCAGTGCAAGTAGGCTATTCTTCTCCCTTCCACATGCCTATTTTTGTATTTTATTTTATGTAGGAGTGATGGAATATTCTTTTGGGAATGGGCAGAATGTAACAGAAAACTCAACTCATTTCCACAATTGGGATTAAGACATATTGAGTCTGGTATCTGGCAGACTTCGAGTGAATAGAAAACTCTGAGAAAGAATTAAGTCTAAGGAGTGCTAAAATGTTCAGATTTCCGAGTGACACCAGAGATTTGGAGGGGAAACCTGGTGCCAGGGACAGAATGAGGCTGATGCCTGGGTCTTTTCCAAACTAGAAACTAAAGAAGCTGATGATTGGCCCTGAGGATAAATAGTAATATGCAAGTTAAGCAAATTTACTTTTTAATTCTTTCAACAAATGTATATTAAGAACCTAGTATTGGAATGTGCAATTCTGGCGTTTGAAATATGTCAAGAAATAAAAGGAATTCTTGCTTGCTTGCTGCTTATGTTTTAGCAAAGGAAGACAGAAAACAAATAATATATTTAACATCAGGTATATTACTTACCAGATAGTGATAAATGATGTGAAAAAGAAAATTAGAATAGCATAAAGGACATGGAGTCAGACTGCAGTTTCAAAAAGGATAATCAGGGTGAGATAATAATCTTTGAACTATTACCTCATCATTTAGGGCTATGGAATACCAGCAATATTTTTGCACAAGTACACACTTCTTTATATAGGCATTAAAAGATAATCAAATAGCGCTTTGCAATATTCCAAGACAAAGATGATCTATTGAAGACATATACCTAAACTTAGTGATATCTTGAAAAGCAAGCAAGCATGCTGTGGAACCAGTTGAAAAGAATTTGGCTCAGAGGAAAGGGAGCTTTCCTTTCCTTGCAGTTTTTTATTTATTTGTCGTGACACTTGAGGTGTGAATACATCTGTGGTCTAAATTATCAGCTTTGAAGTAATGGGAGGTCTTAGATTGATATGTGTAGTTGAGTAGACACAATTCCAGCTTTGAGTTAAGCAATTTCAACCCTGGCTTAGATGAGAGTTTACTCAGCACAACAATTGGAGCAGTAGCATTAGCAAACCCTAGACTTGGCAGACCCTCAGAAAATGACAATACCAGTGTTATTGAGAATCAGTAGGGAATGGAGCATATATGCTTTTGATTTACTAAAGAATATAAAGCATGGGAAAGAATAGATTCATGAGAACTTTGTGAGATGCTCAGAAATACTTTCAGAGTCATGGTGTTTGACTATGAATAGTGTCAACTTGACCTGGCTATAATTGAGTTTAATTAGAATATAACATAGTTTGTTCTCAGTGTCAAGTGTGGTTTAGTGATACCTCATTTACAGATACCTAGGCACACTCATAAATCTGGAAGTGACATGCTTCAAGTTCTGGGTTTAAATGCCTGCAAAGGAGTCTTAGTGATGTATTTATCATTAAGTAAACATACGTTAAGTATCTTCTACATTCCATTTATTAAGCAAACAGAGGTTTAATAAATGTTTATCATCTTCGATTTTCCAGTATCCGGTATTCTTCTAGTATCACCTAGTTTTGTTTTTGAAAAATAGCATTTCTCACATTGTGTGTAATCCTAGTGGGAGAAAATGCTTAGCTCCTACTGCCAAAGTTTCTGAGAGCCCACTGCCTTCTCCTTGCACCAGGTGAAACCTGGATTGTGCTGTAATGGTGACCCAGTGACATCCAAAATGTCATTCTCTCCAGAGTGTTAGAAATTTAAGCCATTGATGCATGGACACGAAAAACAAATGTAATAAATGCAACAGTGTAGACACTTCCTGCTTTACAACCAACTCTGTGTTTCTTAAGACCTCACCATCTCTATGACTTTATTCTTCTATGTTCCCAACAGCCTGGGGAGATGACTGACATACAGCTTATAAGGGGCTAATGGGCTCTTGTTTGGTATAACTATTTTTCATCATCTGGTATCTTATTCTTAAAATATATATTCAATAATCATTTTAAGGACTTACTTGGTCCATAAGACCCTACTTAGTGTCAAGCAATGTGCAGGTAACTTAGGTCACACTAAACTGCTTAAGGAATTATACCCACTCTGAGGAAGCTTACAGTCTAAGGCTAGGGCTTATACATTTGCAAAAGCAACAATTGTAACAGTCACATATTAAGAGGTGGTCAGGAAGAGAGTACTGTGAAAAACCATAGATGTAAAAAAATATTAAAGTATAAGGATCAGGGAAAATGTTGTTGCAGAATTTTGAGATGCTTTTGGAATGGTTTAGTCCTATGGCAATGGGAGAGGGAGCACCAGCAAGAACAATAAAATCAGCCAATGCTGTATGCACATATATGCCTGCCACTGTATTATTGGCATTGCACTCTGCACACACCGACTTTTTTTTCAACCCAGCCATGAGAAAATATTTCCTATCACTTTAAATAAATTAAAATATAATTTCTAAAGTCACAATGTTGTCCCTTAGTGTAAGACATACAGCAATACTTTGAATATGAACTAAAAATGACATATAACTCTTTTAAAGGCAGAAATTCAGACAAAAATAAGTAGTTTATGGAGACAATCCAGAAAAATAAAGAAGAGCCCTGACTGTGTCTACAGAGAAGGCTTTTTTTGTAAATGAACAATGGAGAAACAGAACTAGCCACTTGGCAGGACTCTAGGGCCTAACATTTATGGGAAGGATATTATGGGAAACATTGCATTAAGTTCCCTTGAAAACCTGAAGATGGATCTGCTCTTGCAATGAATACCACTTTTTTTTCCTCTCTTTTTGGAGAAAACAAGAGCAATTAATATTCTCTGATGATGGGCTATTTTTCTAACATAAGTCATATTAAGATGTATGTGCCATTGCTGAGAAGAAAAATTATACACTTTGCAATAAGGCAAAATAACAGGTAAAGTCTGCAACATGCCAATGAAAATCCTCTCTATTTCAGAAAATAATGTGTTCCGTTTAATTAGAGAATATAGTAAAATGTGTATCTTAGTATTCAAATAACCTCAAAAAGTTATGAATGGAGGTTTTTGTGGCACATTATTTCTGCTCCATATGGGAAAATAAAGAAATCAGAACATTTTACATTTTGGAAGCCTTTGTGTGTTTGAATCCTTGGATTTGGGCTGAGAGTTACAGGCAAACTCTTAAGTATTCACCCATTTAAAGAAGTAGGTGAGGCCAGATGAGGATGCAGGATTCTACCCATGTTTGAAATAATTTCCTCCTTGCCAAAGTAATAAAATAAATGCAGGAAATAGCTGAATATTGCTTAATAGAACTATGCATATATAAAAGGAACAGTAAAAGCCTTTTGACAGCTTCCTATATCTTACTATCCCATAACTCACTCTTAATTGCATTTAAAACAATAAAAATGAAGCCTTATCCAGAGAAAGAACTCATGTCTACTTTTGCAAAGATTCTGTAGTTGGTGAATCTTATGTCAAGGGAGTGCGAGCGGTTCTGTAGAATTGAATATATTCTTCTTTAATGTCTATGGTGGTTGTTTATATTTGGTAAAGTTCTGCAGGTAGGTCCGGAATGACTCAGGAGGTTGTGAGCAGCACATCACCTGTGCAGAATAAGCTCAAAGTGTCCTTCCAAGAAGTCAGTCATTCAGGAATACACTCCAAGGCAGAGTGTCCCCTGAGGTCTTCTATTCTGTGTAGGATCTTGTCAATTCTGTTCATAAAAGACAAGCCAGATAAGAAGCTGACCTGTGGAGATGGGGAATTCCTCCTTCATTTTCTTTCTGGATGAAATAAAGGGATAGTCATTTTGTGTCCAGAATAATTAAAGAGTTGTTAGAAGCTCATGAGTCAGAGAACCTCCTTTAAGAAACGGTTCTTTGAGGTGACTAGGAGCTTTTACTTCTCCCTCATCACCTGCCCTCCAATTGAACTGGGAGCATTTGGGAAACTTCCTAACGTCCTGCTGCCTCTGAGGACCTTGTCCAATCGTATGTAGCCTCTTTTGCTAGACATCAAGATGAAAAATGGTAATTGTTCTGCTATTGAAAACGTAGTAACTTCAAATATATGATAATCATTTGTAGTAAAATTGTAAGTATCCCTCCAGAGATGGACTAGAGGCCATAATCTAAGATTATGTGAGGGAGAGAGAGACTAGCTTTCCAGAGAGAGAAAAATTAAGCAGAAATCATGGTAATTTAGGCTCTCTAAGAATGATAGTTCACATTGAGATTTCACGTGTATTTTTTGATCCCTCTTACCAGTACTGGGTAAGGCAATCTAAGATTATCTTCTCAGTTGTACAGCTATACCTCAGAGAGGTTAACAGGTCTCTGTAAGGTCACACAGTCAATTGGCAGTGAAACTGGAAAAGACAAGACATCTTCTGGTCCCAACCCTGTGATTTTCTGCTACCAGTCAATAACAGTGAAACAAGTGGAACACTGTTTTGTTGTTACTGTTGTTTTGTTTTTGCTATCATGGAGAAAGACAAGTTATGTACTTTCTAATTAAATTAATGCCACTTAGAGATAATTTGTTTATTGCTTACGTTCTTAAGTTTTGACATGAAAATTCCAGGATTTGAATTTCAGAGTCTATCACCTATTAGCTGTGAAAACCTGGAACATTTAAAACAATTCACTAAGCCTCACTTGTCTTAGTTATAAAATAGGGATAGCCATGGTATCTACCTCATAAGATCATTGCACATTAAACTGAATTTAAAAATGCATATAAAGCACAAAAGAGTCTTCAGTAAAAGCTGGCAGTGAAATGGTTGTGATGTTGATAGTAATAGTGCTGGTGAAGGTGATAACACTGGTGGTAATGGTGATGGTTGTGGTAATGATGATGAGGGTGGTAGTGATGGTTGTGACAGTGGTGTTGGTGATGTAATGGTAGTGGTGACTGTGGTGGTGGTAGTGGTAATGGAGTTAATGATGGGATAGTGATGGTGATGGTTGTGATGGTGGTGGTGATGGTGGTGATGGCAATGGTGGTGGTGGTGATGATGTTGCTCATGATAGTGGTGGCGGTGATGGTGGTCATTATGGTGGTGGCAGTGATGGTGGTGGTTGTGTTAATGGTGGTAGTGCCAGTAACAGCAGAAGCAATAGAATTTCAAAGGAGTGAAAAGTAATATATTGAGAGAAAACATGCCTAATTTTATGTTAAGCTTAGCAAGACTCTTAGTGTTCACCCTATTGCAAATTGTTCTTCTCTGTGAACTGTGATCTGTAGACAAAAATAACCTAAATTTATGAGGCCGTACAAACAAATTTTTCAGTTCTCATTGGGCCGTTCCACTCATGATGGGCTATTGTTGTTCGTTTTGTGCTGAGCATTAGAGGGTGAGGATAATTTCATGTTTGTCCTTGATCTTTTCTATCATAACAGCTCATGGATAAATAATCAATCTAAGGGTTTTATCAACTACTAAGTACGTCCATGATGATTTCTTTTGAGAACCATGAAAATTTCTACTGGGAGAGTTTGTAGCCCTAGCTGACTCACTGCAGTAGATTATATTGTTCACCAAATATCCTAGCTCTGCCCCTGGGATATATCTTCCTGCAAGCTGTTTTTTCTTCCCCATCCTGTTGGTTTTATGATGGTCATAGGCTGTACATTGAACAATTAAATATGAGCAGAAGTGATATGTGTCTTCATCTTTTTCCTCTCTGCCACAGGAGCAGCCATATTTCACATAGAGATTTTCCCATCAACCCTGTCCTGTTTTGAAGACTATACGAAACAGAAGTGAGGCTGAACTACGGTATGTAAGTAGCATGACTGAAAAATACATCTTGTTTATTCTGAAGTTGTTGGTACAATATAATTTAGCCTGACAGATACATCACACTGCCTAATAAACTATTTAGTTGAAGACCATGATTTTCGTTTGTGTGTTTGTTTTTTGTTTTTTGTTTTTGTTTTTTGAGATGAAGTCTTGCACTTTTGCTCAGGCTGGAGTACAGTGGCACGATCTTGGCTCACCACAACCTCCACCTCCCAGGTTCACTCCATTCTCCTGCCTCAGCTTCTCAAGTAGCTGTGACTACAGGCACACGCCAGCACGCCTTGATAATTTTTTATATTTTTAGTACAGATGGGGTTTCACCATGTTGGCCAGGCTGGTCTCAAACTCCTGACCTCAGGTGATCCACCCACCTCGGCTTCCCAAAGTGCTAGGATTACAGGTGTGAGCCACCGCACCCGGCCAGAACATGTTTTAATTATCATTAAATCCATATTGTCTACTACAATGCCTAGAATATACTAGGTGCTCAATAAAAATATTATTAAATGAGAAGTGAAAGCAACATATCCATTTATTAATATTACCTTAGTTTGAAAATCCATAAGTATATCTGCATTTTGAAAAATTACTAAGCTTTATCTTCTAATCTTCTACAGATAATGGTAAATAACACAAGACTTTATATGGCCAACATTTAATACATACATATTGATTTTCTAAAGACATCCATTTCTTTTTTTTTTTTTTTTTTTTTGAGACGGAGTCTGGCTTTGTCACCCGGGCTGGAGTGCAGTGGCCGGATCTCAGCTCACTGCAAGCTCCGCCCCCCGGGTTCCCGCCATTCTCCTGACTCAGCCTCCCGAGTAGCTGGGACTACAGGCGCCGCCACCACGCCCGGCTAGTTTTTCGTATTTTTTTTTAGTAGAGACGGGGTTTCACCGTGTTCGCCAGGATGGTCTCGATCTTCTAAGCTCGTGATCCGCCCGTCTCGGCCTCCCAAAGTGCTGGGATTACAGGCTTGAGCCACCGCGCCCGGCCAAGACATCCATTTCTTTACCTTCCTGTCTCTCATAGCATCTGTTAATGTATCCCAATGGACTCGAAATTTCTCAAGCAAAAGAGTCATTTTGTATTCTTATTTATTCCCTGAAATCTAGGTTATTCCTGTCACATTTGCCATACATATACACATTTAATATATACTTGTAAAATGACTGACAAAATGAGTGGTTACAAAGAAATATATTTCCCATGTGTATATTTCAGGCTGACAGTCATGAAGTTATCCAGATACAGGTGGGCATTTTTATCTCAAATAGTACCCTTTTGTCCACCTTAACCAAGCTAACCAACGATCAACTATTTATTTCATAGTGTCAGTTGTGTTCATAATATTGAGTATTGATTGATTGTGGTTTTATTAATAAAGTGTGCCATGTAGGACATAGAAGAGTTAGATAATTTTGGCTGGAAAAATGTTGTTGTTGCTTGTTGTTGACGTTGTATGTGTATGTATGTTTCTTTCTACTTAATTGATGAACATTCCCCAAAATGGGAAATTGCAATTGATGTAGTTTTGATGACTAACCTCTGCTAAATTTAATTATATGAAATGCCAGTTATGAGTGAATTTACTCACATTTATAAAACTTGTGGGGTCCATATGGGTGAACAGATTGCTTTATTCACATGTTGTCCCATGTGGGGGTTATAGCCAGAGATAAATATCCCTACCTTTCTGTCCTTGATGCCAGCAAGAATCAGCTTGCAGCAGTCAGTGCTTGTGGTAATTTGGAGCGAAGCATATGAACATCAATTACTAAGATGTACCTGGCCTGGACAATGAATTGCCTCTAACCTGTCCCTTTGCCTGCTGCCTCTCTAATCTTTCTTCATTTTACTGCCAGATTCAAATTTCCAAATCACCATTTTTATCAGGTTATTTCCCGCCTTCAATAGCTTCACTTTGCTACAAAAATCCAAGCACCTTGGACCGATATTCAACGTTTTCTGCTAGTCTCGTCTCACTTCAACTACTCTTCCAGGCTGAATCATTACCTCTTATCTGCATGGATGTAGAGTTGCAGCTGAACTTGATCGTTCAATATCTTCTTTGCACCTGATTCTTTTCTGCCTCGTCTTACTTGCTCAAGTCATTATCTCTGTTTAGAAAGCACTTTCCATATTCTTCACAGTCATTTGGTTGGTACATATTTATTGAGTATTGGACTATGAGTCAGGTCTTGTCCTCTCCACCAGTGATACAGCAATTAAAACAGCCTAGGGACCTGTTCTCTTGAAGCTTATGAAACAATGTATTATATTTCAAAAATCCTTATAAATTTCCTCATCGGAATATTTAATCTTACAGTTTGTTCAACTGAAAGAATTCTCTCCTTCTAAAAAAATTTAGTGCTTATTCCATCCTGGCTAATATGGTGAAACCCCGTCTCTACTAAAAATACAAAAAACTAGCCGGGCGAGGTGGTGGGCGCCTGTAGTCCCAGCTACTCGGGAGGCTGAGGCAGGAGAATGGCGTAAACCCGGGAGGCGGAGCTTGCAGTGAGCTGAGATCCGGCCACTGCACTCCAGCCTGGGCGACAAAGCGAGACTCCGTCTCAAAAAAAAAAAAAAAAAAATTTAGTGCTTACTATATCTCCCTAATTATTTGTGCCTGTCTGTTCTCTATACTTTGACATCAAGCTCCTGGCAAAGACAACCATATACATACTCCTGTATATTTCCACACTCAAGCCTGGTTCCTGGAACATGGAACATATCAAAAACATTTGTTCTTATTATTTTTAAAGTGATTGAAAAAAGGAACCAATACCAGACATATTTTTGAGTGTTTGCTATGTACCAAGAATTGTGAAATATACTTAAAATATATCCTCTCTCACCTCCACAAAAGCCTGACATGGTACATGCATTTCTTACAACTTTCTTAATCAGAAACTATTAATGAAAAGTTAAGACAGGTAGTATGTAATTTGTTGAAAGAATGGAACATTTTTAAATTAAACAGTACTTAGTTCCTCTCTTTAACATAGAACTAATCTGTGACCAGATGCTGCCCTTACAGAGTCAATTGTGTTCATGATGATGTATTTGACTCTAGTTTTATTGATTTAGTGGATCATGTAGAGTAATGTAGGCTAATTCTGATTTGAATTTTGGCTACAAAGTTATTATGGCTGAAGTGGGATCAAACTCAGGTCTATTTTAAGGCAGAGCGCACACATTTTCTTTTTCTATACTACTCTGCTGAATAAGTGAAATAGTGGAAAAGTACTCAGAGGTATTCACTGCAGTAGAGGCTGTTGGTACCTTGTCCATAACCCCTAGGCAGCACCTCTAAACTCTGAAGCCTCTTTATTCCATACAACGATAGGGATTTTATCTGGCTGTGACAGTAATGACAAGCCACATTTGTTGGAGGATTAGTGTCTTCAAGATACATCCTCAACCACTACCAGGCAAGGAATTAATGTGTAAATGCCCTAGTGCCCTCCTGCCATGGTGGGGATAGTGAAGAAGTATGTTCTACACTGTATCCCTCATGTATTTAGTGAAATTAGACTCTGGTATCCTATAGGAGTAACTTGCTTGATAATGCACACCGTATTGAATTGTTTTGCTTCCCTATGTAACTTTTTGACTCCCCACCAGTATTCTTGGGATTCCTCCCAACCTCCACAACCAAAAACATGTACTATTTGCACTCCAGGTCTTGTCTAGTTCTGCTTCTGGGACAACCCAGACCAAAACACCTTTCTGATTTCCAGTTGTCAGTGGCTGTCTTGTCACCCCAGCCTGCTTTCTGCTGCCAGAATCCCTGTCTGCTGCTCGTTTTAGGATCCAGAGGTCTGTCACCAATGAGCTTGCTACTGCTTGGCTCTAGTTTTTAGCTCTCAGCCAATGGGTAGTGATGTAAGACGTTTATTTCCTACTCATGGCTATGATTTTGGAAATGTTTGCCACCCGCCTCCTAAGGTTAGTCGTGCCAGGCTGTGTTGAGCTTCGGAGAACCCACAGGAGCCTGGCGAGGCTGGCCACTTTTCTGGCCACCTTTCTTACATGTGGCCAGCCTGCCTCCTTCCCAGGGCCGTAATTTTATTTTCTCAATTCTGTTCTCTCTCTCTCTCTTTTTTTAAAATATAGACAATTTTTACTTGACAATTTTTAAAATAAAAAATTTTAAGAAGAGAATGGGAGAAGGGGTTGAAAATACTAAGCAATTAACATAAAAATCTTTTTAAAATACTCGGTATATGACAAACAGAACTAATCAGTAAAGACAGAGCACTTAACACACACTGTATAGAAAAACATGGAAATCACAGGAAGAAAGAATTCAAAGCTGTTGAAACTGGAGACTGAATTTGGGTGGGCTGTCACTGTTTTTTATTATCTTACTTTTCATATTATTTAATTTACTTAAAAAATATGTGTATGTATACATTTAATAAAATTTCTATAAAGTAGTTGTTAAGAAATCAAACCTTGTATATTTATTAAATCATTATCCTATTTGACATAAGAAGTAGCCTGTATTAAATTTAAGGTGTTTACATGTTTATATACATACAAATTCACACACAGACACACACACACTTTTAATTTTTTAAAAAGTAAATTATATACTTTTTTTAAAAAGTCATAGATTCAGGCCTAAAAATGCTCCTTAAAGAGATCAGAATTGTGTGCAAATTCTGAATTGTGTGCAAAAAAAGTATATAATTTATTTTAAAAAACTAAAAACTCTGCTTTTTTGTTTATATATCTGTCTGTGTGTTGCCCAGACTGGAGTGCAGTGCCACTGTCTTGGCTCACTGCAATCTCCACCTCCTGGGTTCAAGTGATTCTCTTGCCTCAGCCATCAGAGTAGCTGGGATTTACAGGCATATGCCACTACCACGCATGACTAATTTTTGTATTTTTAGTAGAGGTGAGTTTTGCCATGTTGGCCAGGCTGGCCTTAGATTCTTGGCCTCAAGTGATCCACCTGCCTCAGCCTCCCAAAGTGCTGGAATTACAGGCGTGAGCCACCATGCCTAGTCAGTAATCCTATGACTTTTTGATGAGGAGACTTAATCCTGACCCTCCCAGGCCTTTGCTGGGGAATCTGAGCCTGCTTCTGTCTTTCCAAGTATTACCTTGGTCAGACTTAAAGACTCTGTGAGGGAATACAGAAAGTCACATCTAAACCTAACTTACAGAATGGAATCCAAAAGTGTGTTCTCTGGGTAGAAGAGTTTGCCATTACCTTGCCTTGGTGTCTTGGTCGCCACCATTTATAAATATGAGTCATTTTTTTCTGTTTAGTTTATTTTGCTTCTCTGATGAATATCATGTACCTCATTTCACTTGCTACTAGTTAGCTTGCTCTTTGCTCTGAGAGGCAATATAATAAGATGTTTTGCACTCAGATTTGAGCTTAAATTTTATTTATTTCCCTTATCAGATATTTGACCTTGAGCAAGCAACTTAGACGTTTTGATCTCCAGTTGCTTTATATCATATTGGAGGTAGCTTCAAAAACCCTAAAGTGCATTGTAAGGATAAGGAATATATTTTGCACAATTTTGTTAAACTTGTTGAATATTTAGTAATTGGGAGTTGTTGTTTAGTTATATGTCTTTGGCATTTCAATTTTGATTTTTGCTTTATATTTAAGCATTTTTTAATAATACAGAGAGACTCAAATCGTTCCTTGGTAATAATAAGAACTTAGGTTTTAGATCAACATTCGTGGAAGACGTAACTGAGACCCTATCTTGGTGCAGCCTTGAGATGATTTCAGAGGTCAGAAGCGCAATCATATTCACCTTTGACACAGCTGAACAGTGAGTAATGACTGACTTAAGGTGCCTTGCTGGGAGGCCATCATAAAAATTACGGAGTTGTCAGTGGCAGTGATTTGGGTTACATCTTTACTTTGGTCATTGTTTATTGTGCCAACCTTGTGTGATCTTCAGATACTCAGTTGGAAGCATCCATCATCTGACATCATCTGACATCATTCTGTGCTATGAAAGCATGTAATCTAGTACCCTCATCCTGTCCCTGAACACTGAGACTCATCACAACTCTATTTTTTTTCCCAGAAAACAAGTTGTATTTTTGTACCATAGCACTGGATACTTTATTCTTAATTATAAAGTTTTCTAAAAGATTAAAATCCTACTTGCAAGATATATTAGCAATGGATTTGGAGCAAATGATTTTACTTTGAATATCTTTTTATTTTTTATTTTTTTGCATTGAATATCTTTTCTGCCTCTCACTCACTGCATAACTTTAGCAGTTCACTTACCCTCTTAGTTTCTATTCCCTCAACTATGGTACTTGTTTTGCATATGATATAGGGTTGTTATGAGTCATAAATGGAGCATTCATGACAAAAGCACTTTGTGAACTATAGCACAATAAGACAAGGAACAGAAAGAGAAGGTGGAAGAAAATAATGAGGAGGGACATGAATAAGACACAAATTTCAGGTTCCTCCCTATTCAGTGTTCTTTTAACTTTAAGACTAAACTAACTTCCATCAAAGAAGTAGATAGTTTATTTAATTTTTAGATTTACCTTGCACGAATTTCAAATTTTCTATGTCTATTTCTACTGCAGTTAGATTTAAAGGAAGCAGCACAGGTGTAGAATTTCTTCCTATTCTGTGTGTCTTGTAGATTCATTGTTGCTCCTAGCTAAAAATCAGTTCCATTTACATTTTGTATGAAGAAAAGTAAGAATAATACTCTAGAAAGCAATTGATAGATGATTCTACTTGAAGTAGCACTCTTCTAAGCAGACAGTAATGGATACCGTTAAATGAGTAGAAGCTCTCATTATTGCCATCAGCGCCAGTTTGAAATCAGATGGTGAAAAATGTGATTTAGCTAAAATGCACAGGAGTAATGTCAGAGTATCTGAGATGTAAGACCAAGCCCCTAAAGTTGGTATGAACTTGATTTTGAGTCACCCTCTATCATTGATATAAAATTATGTCTGGGAAATCTAAGAGAAAAGCCCATCCAAGAGTACATGGGCAAGGTTTGGGATTACTAGGTCAATGTATGTAGATGAATATTTTTTGAAATGTGGTCTTGAAAATATCTGCATTTATTGCCTGAGCATTGCATTATAAACATAGACAATAAGACCTAAGGAATCTTGGAGGTAGAGCCTTGGGATATGAATATTTTAAATGTTCCCTAGGCCGGATGTGGCGGCTTGGGCTTGTAATCTCAGCACTTTGGGAGGCTGAGGCAGGTGGGTCACCTCAGGTCAGGAGTTCGAGACTAGCCTGGCCAACTTGGTGAAACCCCATCTCTATGAAAAATACAAAAATTGGCCGGGCATGATGGCACGTGCCTGTAATCCCAACTACTTGGGAGGAAGAGGTTGCAGTGAGCCGAGAGCGCACCATTGCACTGCAGCATGGGCAATAGAGCGAGATTCCATCTCAAAAAAAAAAAAAAAATTTAGCCACGGATCATTGTGGTTTGAATTTGCAATTCTCTAATAAATATTATTAAGAATGAGCATCTCTTATTGTGCTATTTGCTATTTACATATCTTTTCCAGTGACCTGTTTTCAACTGTTTACAGACTCAACATTATTCCTAAACACTCAGTTCAGCTACTATGGAAAGCAGTTTGGAGATGTCTCAAATAATTTAAAACAGAGCTACTATTCAACCCAGGAGTCCCATTACTGGATATATGCCAAAGGGAAATTAGCTTACCATACTAAAAAGACACATGCACTCTTATGCTTATTGCTGAACTATTCATAGTAGTGAAGACATGGAATAAATATAGGTGCCCATCAATGATGAATTGGAAAAAGAAAATATAGTAAATGTACACTGTTGAATACTGCACAGCTATAATAAGGAATAAAATCATGTCTTTAACATCAACATGGATAGAGCCAGAGACCATAATTCTAAGTGAATTAACACAGGAGAAAAAAGCAAAGTACTGCGTGTTCTCACTAATGAAGTACTATGTGTTCTCACTAACGGAGTACTGTGTGTTCTCACTTGTAAATGACAGTTAAACATTGAGCACCCACGGACATAAACATAGAGACAACAGACACTGCAAACTACTAGAGGAGAGAATGAGGGAGGGGGGTCATAAGTTGAAAAATTACCTATTTAGGTACTGTGCTCACTACCTAAGTGCAATATATCTAAGTTACAAATCTGTATATTTACCTCCTGTATCTAAAATAAAAATTGAGAAAAAAAATCTCACCAAAACATTTTTAGATGTGTAATGGAGAAATCAGAGAAAGTTCCTCTGTAATCCCAGGTCTAACATTAAATAGACAGCAGTAGTGGTCTACTATTGGAGTAACACAAGCTTGTGCTATCCTAAATGTAAGTAAAGCATCAATAATGCATTCTGCTTATTGATATACTAGATTTATCCAAACTCCCTCACTAACTATATGGTGTAAGAAGAGAAATTTTCTTTCCTTGGAGGAAATATTTCCCTCAGTCTTACTGTTCTTGACATACAATTTTTGACATTCGAATTTTAAAAACACACAAAAAAGCAAGAAACTATGACACGTCATCAAAAGAAAAAATAATCAATACAACCAGACCCAGAGATGAGATTGTACAAATTTGTTAGTCAAGTAATTTAAAGTAACTATAACAAAAATTAAAAGGTAGAAGACATATTTGAACAGGTGGGTTATTTCAGCAGAAAGAAGGACTATAAAAAAGAGAACCAAATGAAATTGCCAGATATAAAATACATGCTATCTGAGATGAAGGGGATAATCAGCATACTGAATAAAGCGATATAAATAATTTGTGAACATTAAGACTGGCTAATAGAAATTATCCAAACAGAAATAAAAAGAAAAAAGTATAAAGAAAAATGACAGCACATTTGAGATCTGTGAGGAAATATTAAATTTTCCAACACATGTGTAATTGCTGTCCCAGAAGGAGTTAAAAGAGAAGATGGATAAATAGAAAACATAGAGGAAGAGAGGATATAGTAGTCAATACTTACATGAAATTAATGAAAAAATAACCCACAGATCCAAGCTCAGAAAATTCTAATAAGTATAAAAAAACACAAAAGCAAAAAAACATAAACTTGGGCATGTCATGATGAAACACCTGAAATCAAAAGAAAATGAGAAAACCTTAAAATCATTCAGAAAATAAAAATGGAAACATTTCCCTGTGTATGAAACATAAGAAGATAAAGATGAAAATAATGTGAAAAATGCACAATTTGATTAACACTGTCAATCTGCTTGACCTCTTGAAAATTATGTAATGCTATATCCCACAAAAGCAGAATACACATTCTTCTCAAACGAACATGGAACATTCATTAAGGTAGAGCAGATGGGACAAACAGAAAACAAATATCAAGTGGGTAGTTCTACACCAAATCATATCAATATCTACATCAAACACAAATAATCTGAACACCTGAATTAAAAGGCTTAGATGGTCAAAGTAAATTAATAGCAGTCAACATGTAGTATTTGCTGTTGATCAGAAATCCTTTTTAAATATAAAGACCAAGATTAAGGTGAAAAGATGGAAAATAATTACACACTGGAGAAAGATTAATTATAAAAAACTGGAGTGATTATATCAATATTAGACAAAATAATTTCAGAATACAAACCAAGATAAGTTTAAGACATATAAATAAAAATAATGAATATAAAGGAAAAATATAAAGTCTATAACCACAGTTGAAAAGTTTGACACAGTAAGTAATGTGTAAGTACAGAGAAATTCAGTAATATAAAAAATTTACATAATGCCATAATTCAGCCTTACTTGATTGACATTGTTACCACACAATAATAGTTAAATGCTCATTATTTTTAAGGGAACATAGAATACTCACCAAGATAGGCAAAATATGAGTAACTAAATAAATCTGATTTAAAATAACTGAAATAATGTAGAGTAAGTTCTATAGTAATACAATTAAATAAAAAACCAATTAAAAATATCTGGAAAATCTCTAAACCTTTGGAATTTAAAGAAACACATTTCTAATCAAATTGAACAAATGAATAATTTTAAATTCCTAGGAAAGGAGCTATATAAAATCAATTATCTAAACTTTCACTGTAAGAAGCTAGAAAAGGAAGAATAAATTAAATTACACAAGTATAAATTTATGTAGCAGTTAGAAAGAACAAATTACCTTTGGTTATAAAAAAGGATAAACATAAAAAAAAAATAGGAAATTTGCAAGGACCAGTGAAGCTGAAGAGTATGATTAACTGAAAGGAAATAAACGAATGAATAAATGCATGGATACAAGGAATAGCATTATCTGGGGACCTGGAAGGGGTGAACAAGGATTAGCTTTGTTAGGTTCCAAGTTTGTACCAAGAACTTTTATATGGTACTTTGCACAGATAATGTCAGGTTCTAACAATTTTTTAAAATCCCAGATACAGAACCTGATAATTAGGGAGATTACGTCTCCTTTAAGTTTACCATGGTGGTAAGCATTTGAGGCAGGGGGTGAAACAAGTTCATTGGGTTCTGAGTCTACACACTTTCGTAAATATCACTGTGATCAAAAAGCAGCTTTTTGCTTTAGGCAAGAATTTACACAGGTCAGCATCTTTTTCAATCTCTTATTTATTTATTTTTAAACAAATGTTTCACACAGAACAGTGATATGGCAAAATTAATGGTATGAGCTTTGAAATCAGACAACAATTTTGAATCCTGATACACACACACACACACACACACACACACACACAATAAAACAATACATACATCTTTACATCTTCTTTTCTTTTAAAATTATATCTCTGGCCAGGTGCAGTAGCTCATGCCTGTAATCCCAGCACTTTGGGAGGCCGAGGCAGGTGGATTACCTGAGGTCAGGTGTTTGAAACCGGCCTGGCCAACATGGTGAAACGCTGTCTCTACTACAAATGCAAAAAAAAAAAAAAAAAAAAAAAGCCAGGCATGGTGGTGGGGGCTGTAATCCCAGCTACTCAGTAGGCTGAGACAGAATTGCTTGAACTCGGGAGACAGAGGTTGCAGTGAGCCGAGATTGCACCCCTGCACTCCAGCCTGGGCAACTGAGTGAGATTCCGTCTGAAAAAAAAAAAAAAAAAAAAAAAGATCTCCAAATATGGCTTACTGAGTTAAAATGGATAAACAATTTTTAGCTCCTTACTCAAAGATGTTCATTATAATTATATTTAAAAGAGGGAAAAAGATAAAAATTGGAACCTAATGTCCAACAATAATATTAAATTAACAAAATTAGAAGACTTTGGGGGTAGGATTAAAACTTCATAAAATATTTATATGTACATCCATATTATATTTATACCCATGTTAACCTCAACCATGCCTATCTCAAACCCTTGGTTTGATCAGAAACTGCACATGATTATTAAATAGCCCTTTCTTTTATTCAATGGATTGTTTATCCTAACTCTAATATTGTCTCTGTTTTTATAATCCAAGACTTGCCTTGGGTCTCCTGGATTGATTCCTACCATTGGCTCTGGCCTCCATCCATACATATTCTGGCCATAGTGGTGACAAATCTTGTCTCACATGCAGATTTACAAAGTATAAACACTGAGCAGTGAGGTACCTTTCCCTTCTTCATCATTACCCTTATTATCTTGGAATAGTTGAATAGAATAAAGTCCCTAGAAAGCCTATCACAGACCAGAAAAAAAACTTTCTAGTAGGAGATGAGAGTGGATAACCTAATGGTTCTTTTTTATTTTTTACTGCACATCTCTGTGATAAAAGCAAATGTAATTTTTATGTAGTTATGAGAAGGAAAATTGAAACAGGGATCATTTTGTAGTATTATATCCCCGTGCACTTGTTCCAACTTCCCTCTGCAACTGCTGTTCACCACTCTGGTGTAATTGCATAGGTCATTTGTGGAAAAGCATAATTATACCTTAAGGTAATGTTCTCTCATGCATTATTAAGTCATGACTTCTTCTAAAGTAGATGGAGGGAGGGAGCTAGGTGACTGGAAGAGAAGTCATAGAATTGTGCATCAGATGAAGCATCGAGACCAGGCTAACCTCTTTAGGGCTACACCCATGCCTGGAACATCTTCACCAAACATCTGGACCACATTGCATCAACATTTCTTTATGTGTAATAATCTCTTTCATTAGGTTGAAGACGTCTTGACGGTAGTAATGGGTTATAAATAATCTTTATTTCCCCAGCGCCTAGCATATTGCCTGGCACAGAGCACAAACTCAGTGTTTTCTGTTGAGTGAACATTGAGGAAATTGACAAGCAAGAAATGTGAAATGGATTTTCTTTGGCAGATTATGTTATATTCAAAGACATCAAGACCAGTGAAGGAGATGGCGTTAGAGTCTGCTTGAATCTGAATTTTCACAAAGGAAAACCAAATGTAGAATTTTAAAAGTTAGGCACAGAGACAGAGTTGGTTTGAATAACTCTGCTTTCTTCCAGCTTATGACTTCACCCCTATGAATGTCAGAATTCTAATTTAAAAAAAGGTGGATCACCATATCTATTGACATGGTTAGTGCTAGGTTCAAATGAAATCATGCATCTAAAAGTAGAGAATGCAGTGCCAGGTTCACAGAGGAACTTAATTATAATGCAAATTATTGTATTTTGCTACGAAGTGCTAGGCATGGTACAGGCTGATTTACAGTCAATGTATCTTCTTTTTCTCATTTGATGACCATGTATTAATTTCATTCAATGACCCTGACATTAATGGCATACCAAACAGAGTGCTGGGTCTTTTGGTCTAGAGCCAATGAGACAGAATTAGGTGGGAGAGGTAGGTAAGTAAACAGCCATGACTCATCACTATCTATCATACCTTGCCTCTGCCAAATTCATGAAACAGGTGAAGTTCGTCTTTGATGCATTCCACCTTTAATAGTTTAGTAGCTGATGTGGTTTGACTGTGTCCCCACCACAAATCTCATCTTGCATTGTAATTGCTATAATCCCTATAATACCCCTGTCAAGGAAGAGGCCAGGTAGAGGTAATTGATTCATGGGGGTGCTTTCTCCCATGTTGTTCTTGGGCATGCTACTGAGTTCTCATGAAATCTGATGGTTTTATAAGTGTTTGATAATTCCTCCTGCTTTCATTCTCCTTCCTGCTACTTTGTGAAGAAGGTGCCTTGCTTCCCCTTTGCCTTCCATCATGATTGTAAGTTTCCTGAGGCTTCCCCAGCCATGCTGAACTGCAAGCCAATTAATCGTCTTTCCTTATAAATTACCCAGTCTCGGGTGGTTTTTTATAGCAGTATAAAAATGTACTAATACAATCACTTAAAGAAGAAATTATGGTTGCAAATGAATCAGACTTGTGTTAATGGGTTAAAATATTTTAAGTGCCTATATTAGAGCTTGACACATAATAAGTGCTCAGTAAATGTCAGCCATAGTATTATATAGGAAAATGCTACTGATTTCAGTTCCCTTTGAAAAATAAAATTATAAATACAGAACTAAACAAAGCAGGAAAGTGGGAGAGAGATTTATGTGATTTTAATTTTCAACATGATGGCGTAGGAAAACTCTCTGAGGAACTGACTTAAGCAAAGAACTTAATGAATAAGAGAAGGAAGTAAATCAATCTATCTATGTATCTATGTATGTATGTATGTATGTATCTATCTATCTATCTATCATCCATATCTGTGGGAAGCCCATCATCTATATCTGTGGAAAGAGGGAAAAACATGTGAGAATACATTGAGCATAGGAATAGATGGTGTCCTTAGAGACATCACATAAGTAACAGCACACTATCAGCACACAGTATGTATCCCAAAAAAACTCAGTATTTCATTTTATTTTTTCACTGAGACAGGTTCTTACTCGGTTGTCCAGGCTGGAGTGCAGTGCTACCATCTCAGCTCACTGCAACCTCTGTCTTGCTGCTCATGCCATCCTCCCGAGTAGCTGGAACTACAGGCGCGTGCCACTATACCTGGCAAATTTTTGTTTTTTTTTTTTGGTTTTTTTGTAGAGATGGGGTTTTGCCATGTTGTTCAGGCTGGTTTTGAATTCCTGAGCTCAAGCCATCCTCTTGCCTTGGCCTCCCAAAGTGCTGGGATCACAGGCATGAGCTACCACATTCTGACCAAAAAATTCAGTATTTTAGTTGCTTAAATTTGCATCATTATTTAACTTTTATACATTATTTTCATGTATATTAGTTTATTGATCTTCACAATTGTTCCATGATGATATGGTATAAAAGGGAGTGAGAAGGGACTTCTTCCAGGTCCCACGGTGACCGAAGAAGGTCATGAAACCATATTTCCTAACTCACTCTTGTTATTCTTTCTTTAGCAACTGAATTTCCCTACTTCCCCCTTCTGTTCACATTTTCTAATAAAAATCTTTTCAGGGACCTATTTCTCCTGTGTTTAAATACTGAACATATTAAAAGACAATATGCCTATAAACTAGATGTTAGCTTAAATCTCATAGATTTGTAAACCCTCTCTTCCACCCATGCAATACATTTCCATTTGAATAGACATCCTTAGGGCAAGGTTTCTCTTAAAAAAGACTTGATTACAGGGTGTTTTAGTTTTTAATGGAGCAAGGACTTGTTTTTTCTTCCAGTTCCTCAGATCACTTCTTACTTTTGGCTGCCTTCTCCTTCTACAATCTGTTGAAGCCCCCTGTGGAACAATAGTGTCTGCAAGTTTATGGCATTATCACAAATCATAGAGGTGGCTGTTGGACTCACATTTACAATCTATGGGTGTTCACACTGGTTTATTTTTGGCAAGATGTGGCTGCCGCATGGCTCATAAACAGGCTTCTGAAATAGCTCTGACAGAGAAAAATGCTCATGATGTTCTGGTCCAGATGCTCTCAGGGATCAAAGACTCCTGGCTATGAGCAATCCCCTTGGAAACTGTACAGTTGGCTTTCCTGGGCTTCATGCTTCCCTGAATGTCATGGATAATATTATCTGGGCATCCTTCTGGACAGATAGTGAAGAGCTCTCTTTACCTGCCATATCCTCACTCCCAGGTTAGAATGAGTGAAAAAGATAAATACACAAGTTTGAATCCAAACACAGTCACTTTTAAACTATGATTTTGAATAAGTTATTTAGCAATGCACACATTCTATTTGTGCAATTGTAGACACAACATATTTACTTTTTCTTTCTTTCATTGTTTTGAAAATATCACCTACTTTAACTTGGAAACAACTTCTTTGTCTGTCCGGTGCATGTGATCAGGAAGTAATGAAAATATCTCCCTTTCTGGAAGAAATGGAAAACAGGCCCTTTTGTTCTTTAAAGTTTGAGCCCTCCTTGAACCGGAAAAGGCAAATGATTGTGACATTTTTGTGGCTGATTTTGACAACTTCATTAAATATTTTTAAATCTTAAACTAATCATAGAATCAAAAGAAATTACAGACATACAACAGAGAGGTCTTGTTTACCTTTGATCACATTTCCCTCAATGATGACATTTTATATAACTATTACAACATCACAGTATCACAGAAAAATGACATTGACACAATATAATAAAATGTCAACTTTTAAGGATTCCATGTGACATTTGGAAGCCTGTATTCTACCATTCACTTTTCCTCACTGTAGAATTCTCATCTGAAGGAGACATTCACAGAGAGACAGGACCTCCCCATTAGCATCTGGCCAAATTATTAACACTACAGATGAGGAACTCTTGGGTAAAGCTGACTCACAGAACATGGTTGAGGCTTGAGGTCTAAGTGGAAATGCATTTTCTCTTTTTTTTCTTTGATTTACCCATGTAGTTTCACTTCCAAAGAGGATATGATACATATAGAAGCACTAGACAAATGGCTGAGTGTTCTGAGGAAGTAAGCATGTCTCAAATTGCTGGCCACTTATGTGCCCAGAGCATGCACAGAGAAACCTCCTTTAGGTGGGAATTCATTGTCAGAACAAAGAATGCAAGGGAGGGAGTGGTGCTGATGTTTATTTTATTTTATTTTATTTTATTTTATTTTATTTTATTTTACTTTAAGTTCTGGGATACATGTGCAGAATATACAGGTTCGTTATATCGGTATGCATGTGCTACAGTAGTTTACTGCACCTATCAACCCGTCATCTGAGTTTTAAGCTCCTCATGCATTAGTTATTTGTCCTAATGTTCTCCCTCTCTTTGTCCCCCAACCCTGACAGGTCCCGATGTATTTTGTTCCCCTTCCTGTGTCCATGTGTTTTTATTGTTCAACTCCCACTTAGGAATGAGAACATGCAGTGTTTGGTTTTCTGTTCTTGTGTTAGTTTGCTGAGGATGATAGCTTCCATCTTCATCCATGTCCCTGAAAAGGACATGATTTCATTCTTTTTTATGGCTGCATAGTATTCCATGGTGTATATGTACCACATTTCTTTTATCCAGTCCATCATTGATGGGCATTTGGATTGGTTCTATGTCTTTGTTGTTGTAAATAGTGCTGCAATAAACATATACGTGCATGTGTCTTTATAGTAGAATGATTTATATTCCTTTGGGTATATACCCAGTAATGGGATTGCTGGGTCAAATGGTATTCCTGGTTCTAGATGCTTGAGGAATCACCACACTGTCTTCCACAATGGTTGAACTAATTTACATTCCCACCAACAGTGTAAAAGCATTCCTATTTCTCCACAGCCTCACCAACATCTATTGTTTCTTGACTTTTTAATAATTGCCATTCTGACTGGAGTGAGATGGTACCTCATTGTGGTTTTGATTTGCATTTCTCTAATCATCTCATATGTTTGTTGGCCACATAAATGTCTTCTTTTGAGAAGTGTCTATTCATATCCTTTGCCTATACTTTGATGATGTTGTTTATTTTTCTTGTAAATTTGTTTAAGTTCCTTGTGAATTCTGGATATTAGACCTTTGTCAGATGGGTAGATGGCAAAAATTTTCTCCCATTCTCTAGGTTACCTGTTCACACTGATGCTAGTTTCATTGGCTATGTAGAAGCTCTTTAGTTTAATTATATCCCATTTGTCAATTTTGGCTTTTGTTAGAATTGCTTTTGATGTTTTGTTCATGAAGTCTTTGCCCATGCCTATGTCCTGAATGGTATTGCCTAGGTTTTCTTCTGGGGTTTTTATGGTTTTGAGTTTTACATTTAAGTCTTTAATCCATCTTGAGATAATTTTTGTATAAGGTGTAAGGAAGAGGTCCAGTTTCAGTTTTCTGCATATAGCTAGCCAGTTTTCCCAGCACCATTTATTAAATAGGCAATCCTTCCCCCATTGCTTGTTTTTGTCAGGTTTGTTGAAAATCAGATGGTTGTAAATGTGTGATGTTATTTCTGAGGTCTCTGTTCCATGACATTAGTCTATATGTCTTTTTGGTACCAGTACCATGCTATTTTGGTTATTGTAGCCTTGTAGTATAGTTTGAAGCCAGGTAGTATGATGCCTCCAGCTTTGTTCTTTTTGCTTAGAATTGTCTTGGCTTTATGGGCTTTTTTTTGTTTCATATGAAATTTAAAGTAGTTTTTTCTAATTCTGTAAAGAATGTCAGCGGTAGTTTGATGAGACTAGCATTGAATCTGTAAATTACTTTGGGCAGTATGGCCATTTTCATCATATTGATTCTTCCTATCCATGAGGATGAAATATTTTTTCATTTGTTTATATCCTTTCTTATTTCCTTGAGCAATGGTTTGTAGTTCTCCTTAAAGAGGTCCTTCACATCCCTTATAAGCTGTGTTCCTAGGTATTGTATTCTCTTTGTAGCAATTGTGAATGGGAGTTCATTCATGATTTGGCTCTCTGCTTGTCTATATTTTTGGCATATAGGAATGCTCATGATTTTTGCACATTGATTTTGTATCCTGTGATTTTGTTGAAGTTGCTTATCTGTTTGAGGTGTTTTGGGGCTGAGACAATAGGGTTTTCTAAATATAGAATCATGTCATCTGCAAACAGAGACAATTTGACTTCCTTTCTTCATATTTGAATACCCTTTCTTTCTTTCTCTTGCCTGATTGCCCTGGCCAGAACTTCCAATTGCATGGTAAGAGAGGGCATCCTTGTCTTGTGCCTGTTTTCAAAGGGAATGCTTCAAGCTTGTGCTCATTCAGTATGATACTAACTATGGGTTTGTCATAAATAGCTCTTATTCTTTTGAGATATGTTCCCTCAACACCTAGTTTATTGAGAGCTTTTAGCCAGAAGGGCTGTTGAATTTTATCAAAGGCCTTTTCTGCATCAATTGAGATAATCACGTGGTTTTTGTCATTGGTTCTGTTTATGCGATGGATTACATTTATTGATTTGCATATGTTGAACCAGCCTTGCATCCCAGGGATGAAGTTGACTTGATCATAGTGGATAAGCTTTTTGATGTGCTCCTAGATTCAATGTGCCAGTATTTTATTGAGGATTTTTGCATTGATGCTCATCAGGGATATTGGCTTGAAGTTTTCTTTTTTTGTTGTGTCTCTGCCAGGTTTTGACATCAGGATGATGCTGGCCTCATAAAATGAGTTAGGGAGGAGTCCCTCCTTTTTAATTGTCTGGAATAGTTTCAGAATGGTACCTGCTCCTTTTCGTACCTCTTGTAGAATTCAGCTGTGAATCTGTCTAGTCCTGGGCTTTTTTTGGTTGGTAGGTTATTAATTGCTGCCTCAATTTCAGAACTTATAATTGATTTATTCAGGGACTCGACTTCTTCCTGGTTTAGCTTTTGGAGGGTGTATATGTCCAGAAATTTATTCTTTTGAGTTTCTAGTTTATTTTTGTAGAGGTGTTTATAGTAGTATTCTTTGATCATAGTTTGTATTTCTGTGGGGTCAGTGGTGACATCCTATTTATCATTTTATTGTGTCTGTTTTCTACTTGATTCTTCTCTTTTCTTCTTTGTTATTCTGGCTAGCGGTCTATCTATTTAGTTCATTTATTCAAAAAACTGGCTCCTGGATTCATTTATTTTTTTGAAGGGCTTTTCATGTCTCTGCTTTGCTGCGGTGTGGTGAATTCTTCCATAGAAACCTCCCAGTCTCCTTAGCACTGTCAGGGAAAACTGCCTACTAACGCCACAGTAGTTGTGGTTGCGCCTCCCGCCATCAAACTCAATTGTCCCAGGCTGACTCCACACTGCTGTGCTGGCGCTGAGACTTTCAAGCCAGTGGTTGTTAGCTTGCTGGACTCTGTGGGAGTGGGATCCAGTGAGCAAGGACATTTGGCTCCCTGGTTTCAGCCCCCTTTCCAGGGGAGTGGACAGTTCTCCTATCTCACTGGAGTTCCAGACACCACTGGAGTATGAAAAAACTCCTGCAGCTCAGAGCCCGCCCAAACTGCCTCCCGTTTTTGTGCATGAAACCCAGGGCCCTAGTGGTGTAGGCTCACAAGGGAATCTCCTGATCCATGGATTGCAAAAATCCATGGGAAAAGCATAGTACCCTAGGCAGGTAGCACAGTCTCTCATCACTTCCCTTGGCTGGGTGAGAGAGGTCCCTGGGCTCTGTGCACTTCCTTGCACTTCCTGGATGAAGCGATGCCCCATCCTGCTTCTGCTTATTCTCCATGGGTTGCACCCACTGTCTAACCAGTCCCAATGAGATGAACGGGGTACCTCAGTTGGAAATGCGAAAATCACCCACCTTATGTGTTGGTCTTGCTGCAGATCGGAACTGTTTCTATTCAGCCATCTTGGCCTGGTGCTAACATTTAAAGGCCAACATCCCTGCACCCCATAGGAAAAAATACGCTGCTTAATACATATTCTGAATTCTGGAAATCAACTTTTCTTCATTTAGGATAGAGAGTCCCAACTCAGGAAAGATATATGGACAGGAAGTCAGAAGGTGAGTGAAAAAAAGAGATGGTCCTTTATATGGTTTGGCTGTGTCCCCATCCAAATCTCATCTTGAGTTGTAGCTCCCATAATTCCCATGTGTTGTGAAACGGACCCAGTTGGAGATAACTGTGTCATGGGGATGGGTCTTTCCCATGCTTTTCTCTTGATAGTAAATAAGTCTCACAAGATATGATGATTTTACAAAGGGGAGCTCTCTCTTGCACATGCTGTCTTGCCTGATGCCATGTAAGATGTGACTCTGTTCCTCCTCTGCTTCCACCATGATTTTGAGGCTTCCCCAACTGCGTGCAATGCTTAGTCAACTAAACCTCTTTCCTTTATTAATTACCGAGTCTTGGACAAGTCTTCATTCACAGAGTGAGAACAGACTAATATCTGATGGAATTTTCATCCCTTACATGATGGAATTTCTGAGAGTATTTTATAAATCAACATAGGCAAGACCCTTGGCTCAGTGTTGGGAAACGTGACAGTTATTTAATAAAAAATAATACCATTCCCTTAACTTATATTCTTTTCTAGAAACTGACCCCCAAAGAGTCAAAGAATCTCAGTGTTGGAAGATACCTTAGAAAGTATCTATTCCCACCTTCTACACAGTGCAAAACTCCCTGGAATCTCCTCCAGGACTAATGTTCTGTGAGGATAAGACTGGTGGAAGAGAGTGGGCTGGTTCATTTCGACCCCACTCGTGGTTTCCTGACATATGTTTCTGCACTGGAGAGGTTTGAAAGAGAAGAGCTACAATACCTAGACAGTCTTGCAGCTAAAGTTTCATGTAGGTCCAAGATCCTGCAAAGGAGATGTACGCCTGTGACACCAGAAAGCTGAAGTGAGCAACCTGATCACCCACTCTGAGACAGCTCTGCTGACATTTCTTATACCCAGTTGTAGAGTCAGTTGCCCAGGATGGCCGTGGTGGCAGTAGCGTTTCTGCTAAACAACCCCCATGGTGTGTGCAGAGGGTCATGTCCTAGCTGCTTTATTAATGGCTGTGTAACACCAATCCCAAGACATCTGATCCTCTCAGAGGCTCTGTGAATGCTGTAGTATAATAAGTATTTATTTTCCTGCTTGAGATAGCTAGATTGATTTTATTTCTCAAACAAAGGTCCTGATTAATACACTGTTCAAAGACTCTATGTTATCTAAACAATAAAAAGTAACATAGTAATGTGACAGTTAAGAATTTATGTGAATTACCCTCTGGGACATCTCCTGCCTCATCTCTCAGCCCCATCGAGATCGTGCTCTTGCCTTTTATACTCTGCTTCAGAGTTTCATGAATATCCCCCATTCTATTTTGAGGAAGATTTGGGTTAGATAAACTAGCCTCTTATTGAGCTGACCCTGTGTCCTCAGACATTGTACCAATTAGTTCTCTGTATGTGTGTGTACAGAATCATTATTGGACACCTATGGTTTTCTAGTCATTTTTCTAGGCTTCAGGACTTAGAAAATCTCATTCATGAAGTCAGATTGAGTATGAATAGGAAAGAGATAGTAAAGGTGTACATTTGAAATGCATGATTTCATATAAATTCTCTTTGAAATGCATAATGGCAAGTGGGTTGTCAGGGAAAAAAAATTTCTTTGAGGGGGAGTTGTTGGAATTAGAACTTGAGTTTTGACTAGGAGTCAGCTGTGGAAAACAAACATGCAAACTCTGGAGAAAAATTCTAAGCAGAGTAAACCGCAAAGGCGAAGACCTTGAGGAAGAGCAAAGCTCAGTGTCTATGAGAAATCAAAGGATGGTCCATGCGTGTGCAAGCTAGTGAGTAAGGGGCAGAGTGACAAGAGCTGTGTTCGGAGATGGAGGGAAGCTGCGGCATTGTAGCACCGGTGAGTAGTGACAATTTAAATTCTGATACCCCACATCTCCTCCTCACATGACAGTGCTCCAAATTTTGAAGATCCCAATCAAAGCAGACTTGGGGCACCCTCACAAAGCATGGTAGAGGTGATTAAGGAGCTGACTGAGCAGGCATGGTGCAACTCCAAGCACTGTGGAAAGCTAGAGATGTTTGCTTTGGTAGGAGCCACACTGCCAGAAATAAAGCTTGCTGGTTATTCATCCCTGCTAGAAAAATTTTCTTTCATTTCTTTCTAAAGCCATTTTAAAGGGTGTACAAGAGATTTACCTCCTTGCTTTGATGCACTAGAAAAGTTTAACTGCATTATTTCCCTCTTCTTCCTCTCTATTCCCTTCCTCTTTTTCTTCACTCTCTTGCTGCCCTCCTCTTCATCACTAGCTACCTCTGTACGTTTTCTTCTGCTTGTGTTATATCTAACATTCACAGCTACTTTTGCAAGAAGTGTAAAATTATTCCCATTTTATAGTTAAGAAAACTGAGTCTCAGTGAAGCTAAGTATTATGCAAATTAGTATAGTTGGTAAGTGGTGGAGTCAAGATGTAAACCCACTACCCTTCTGGTTTCAAAGTCTGAGATATTTTCTATATTTCATTATGCCATGCTTTCTTTTACTCAAGAGATTGCACATATTACTTGTTCTGCTTTATCACCTTTACTGTCTCTACATTTGATTATTTCTTACTGATCTGTCAAAACTCAGCTTAACATTACCATTTCTTAAAAGTTTTTCAGTGAGTTCACTTACCTGCTAGATTTGTTCGGGTATCCCTCATAACTGCCCATCTATGTGTGACCTCAGCCTATCAAAGCACATGTAACATCTTACTGTATTCGTCAGTTTACTTATCTGCCTCTCCAACAGGACTGTGAGTTCCTTGAAGGCAATGAGTGTGCCTTTAATCTCTGTACCCAACATCCTACATTTTTTGTTTTCTCAATTTCTATTGAGCAAATATATTCTCTAGAATTTGGCGAGGTAATGGAGAGAGAAGCCTCAAGATGTCTAAAGGAGTGATTCAGCTATGGTTTTCTACTCACATCAGTCATCTTTCGTTATCAAAGTGCTGAATAATAAATTATCTCAAAATGCAGTGAATTAAAACAAAAATTATTTATTATTGTTCACGAATCTGAAGGTTGGCTAAATGTTGTCTGATCTAGGTTGGGCTTGACTCCAAACTGCACATTTATGCCAAGCCTATTCCATGTATCTTTCATTCTTTAGGGATCAGGGACCACCAGACCATGTTCTTTCCATGGCAATTGCGGAACCACAGGAGGGAAATCATCTCTCAAGCCTTTGATCATGTTGTGTTTGGTAACATTTCATTAGCTAAAGCAAGTTACATGGGCCAATTCCAGCACTGATGGGAGCATGGTCTACCTACAATGGGAAGGAAAGGAGAATGAGGCTTTGCTTTGTCATATTCCAAGTGAATGAACAAATGTAAAGTTAACTAATCAACTTACACTTAATTAAAGTCAGATCTAGCACAAAACACATCGAGATCTTCTCTGGTGAAAATTGCTGTCTCTGTCTGGTATATTGGGAACAAACTGACACCTGGAATAGAGTAATAAGTGGTAGGGAGTCACTACGAAGCACTTACATTAAGCACCTGCTAGGTTGCAGAACCTGTATAAGAATTGTAAATACAGAGAACCTAGTGGCCAAGATCTGTCCTCAAGGACCCCCAGACTGAAAGGGAAGACAGGAATGTAAGTTAACCAGATCTATGCTGTACAATAACTCCCTACTAAAGCAATGCTCAAGATTCCAAGAAAAAGAGGGAGGAGAAAAAATTCTGATTATGCCTCAGGGAAGATTTTCCTAATAAGGCAAAATCAAAAGAGAAAAAATCTAAGTACTCCTTCTAATTTGTTGAAAGAACTATCCAGGTTATTCACTTTTCTCTGAATCCTCAGTTCTTATCTGACAGCCTAGCACAGAATATGCCTTCAGTGCATGGTAGTTATAAGACTGGTGGATGAGGGCGGGTGTGGTGGCTCATGCCTGTAATCCCAGCACTTTGGGAGGCCAAGGCAGTTGGATCACCTGAGGTTGGGAGTTCGAGTCCAGTGTGACCAATGTGGAGAAATCCCATCTTTACTGAAAATACAAAATTAGCTGGGCATGGTGGCACATGCCGGTAATCCCAGCTACTCAGGAGGCTGAGGCAGGAGAATTGCTTGAACCCAGGAGGTGGAGGTTGCGGTGAGCCGATATCATGCCGTTGCATCCAGCCTGGGCAAAGAGAGCAAAACACCCACTCAAAAAAAAAAAAAAAAAAAAAAAAAAAAAAAAAAAACTGGTGGATGACAAAATACTTCAGACTGCCTGTGAACTATCAACATAACCCTCATGTTTCCTTCTCCTTTTACAGATGATGAAACTAAAACCCAGATGTCTAATGTAACTGTAAAGATCACACAAATATTTAATGATGTTGCTGTAAGCAGAACCTAGGTCTTGTGGCTCCCAGTCTGGTGATTTCGTGCTAAAAATTGCATGAAAATTACCTGACTCTAGTTTTCGATGGAATAAAACAAAAATTATACAGCTGGGAGCTGTGTAGCACAGTGACTGCAACATAGTATCCACTCGGCAAATGTTTGTTGAATTGAATGGAGTTAAAAATTGGAAAGATTCGTAAAGATTCTCTCTTCTAATCCAGCCCTTCATTTTGCCACGATAAGGAAAGTGAGTGCAGGAACTGGGAAATGACTTTGCCAAGGTTGCGGGAACGGAGTTCTTTGCTTCTTCCTTTCATTGTCATTGGAATGCGAATGTGGTCTTGTAAACTGTGTCTGTGGGTAAAGAGGTGTGACATTGTTTAAAGTCATTTCCTTGTAAGCTCAGTCGCAAGCAGGCAAGTAGGAAAAGACAGTAATTCAAGTTGTCAGGGCCCTTAGAAACCTGCCCTAGGGTGTTGTATTCATAATGGAAAGAATTGAAATGCTTGAATATAGTTATTCTTGGGCCTATTCTGAAACCAAGAGTGTGTATCCTCAGCTGGCTTAATGCAGACAATTACAGTTAAACCCAGGCTTCCAGATAAGCTAAATTTCCAGGACCTTGTAAATAACTCTTTGTTCCCTGTCTCCTCGCGCTGGGTCCTGTCGGTATAAGGCGGGAGACAAGCAAAACAACCGCACACTCTTTATTCCTTTCCGTCCTCATCCTCTCCAGTAATTCCATCTTCCCAATTTTTCCATCTCAACTGTAACTTCATGGGGCACATACAACACTCCCCAAATTTTCTAATAATATAGAGACACCCTGAGCTGTTCATTCTGTTTTCTTGCCCCACAAACTTATTTTGGTTGCAAAGGACATTCCAAGGACAAGGACACATTAATCAATAGCAGGACGTAATGGACTCATTTACCACTGCAGCTAACCACATAGGAAGGAAGAAAGACAATCACACATAGCAAGACGCTGTATCTTCTTTCTCTCTTCATACAGAGTCCTAGTGTGCCCTTTACTGCCTTTCAGTCCTTCCTGGGTCCATACTGGTGCTCTTCTAGAAAGAGGAGAGAAAGAAAATAGATTGCACCAACATTGAATTCATTCCTCATTTTTAACAGCGTGTAAGTATAAAGTTTTACAAATTAGCATGTCTGCAAGGAGCCACTGTTCATTCAGTCTGATCTTTTCATTTTCTGATGAGAAAACTGAGTTCTAGAAAGAATGAATGGCTTGTCCTTAGTCATCCTATGAAAATGGTTCAGGGCAATATTAGATCTCAGGGTTTTTGTGTCCCAGGGCTATTTGCCCCACACCTAACAGATGTATGACTTCCCTAGATTATCTTCAGAACATTAATGAACTTGTGGATTTAAACACATTGAACTTCTGTAGCTACTCTTATAGGGCCATTTAATTACACACACGAAACCTTTTCCATTTTAAGCATAGTGCTTATTTCACCCCAAAAGTCACTGGATCATCTGATTACTCATAAGCCAGGTAAGCTAAATTTCTCATAAGCCATGCCTCTGAGAAACTTGTCATTTTGCTCTCTAAAGGTATCTCCAAAATAAAGAGATTTGAGTACATGGAAGGATGTTGAATCCATGGTCCAAAGACTCTGGATAGGAGCAGTGCCAAGGGAGCTGCTCACTTTGGAATTGCCTCCTGGTTCCCCTGGATTTAGCTCGTGTTTTGGGACTGGTAGGTGCTCAACCCTGAATTTCTTGTTGTGGACACTGAGCAAGGTATTGAATGACTTGGATTCTCAATTCCTTCATCTGAAGCTTGGGGATAATGATAGTCCTTCAGTGGTTGGACATGGTGGTTTTTAACTATCTGCCCATCCTCTTTACTGTTAATTTTTAAAGGCAGGTTTGCCAATTCATTTTTATCACACTACCCACTGGCATAGCCTCACAAAAAGCAAGAGTTTATATCCATTTACAAATTGAGATTATAGTAGAAACTTGCTTCTGCTAGTTTAAGAAAATTTAGGCAATAATTACAAATGTTAGAGCTATTTCATGCAACCAGGTGGAAGAAATGGGACTGGGCTTTAGGTTCCCAGGAGTGCCAGGCTGCCCAAGAGGGCAGTGACTATGAAAGGAATGATTTCCAGCCAGCTTCTGCTCATTTTCTGGGCATCAGGATTACCTCTACTCTTTTGTAACTTTCTCCTCTACTATGGGGGGGATGCTTGAGTCTTTCTTGCTCTTACCCCCCTTGTTCTTGATCTTTGTTCTGTGTTTTTGTTTTTGTGATCTCCTTAAGATCAAGGTTTCTGGTCATGATTCTACTTCCCACCAGTAGGGAGAGTGAGTCACAAACCAAGCTGGTCCAAGTGTATGGCACTGACTGTACTCTGTTTTCTAGGGGTAAAGATTTCAAGGACATTAACAGGTTAGCACATGTCTGTGTGGTCTAAAAGCAGGCTTGACTATTTATCTTTCTCTCATTCTTTTCAGGATTCCTTTTGCATGCATTTAAGAGAGGATACTTGAGGCTTCTCTAGCTTGGTGATTTGTGTATGTTCTCTGTCGCCTCCTCCCTCCGTCCTTTGACATGCCGCTGGGTCCAAGTCAGCTGTCTCAGAAGACCAGGTCTGGAGCAGACGGCTCCAGTCATCTCATTTGATGCAACAGGATAAATTATCTGGTTGCCCTCCCACCTACAAGGAACATAGGTGCCAGCAAATGTTCTCTGACTTCGACTTTCTTTGCTTCAGAGTGATTATACCTGACCGTCGGGCTTCGTGATGGCAGAGAAATACCTTAATCTTATCTTATTAAAAACTTTTTCTCAGTAAAATTCCATCCTTCCTGGTATACATGAAAGGAGCCTACCAAATGGTTTAGGTGAAATTACCAGTTTCTATAGTGGAGTTTTACACCTAAAATCTTGCATAATATGTAAGGGTTAATTTTTCATGCTCTGCATATATTTTATTTCCGGGAAAGAAGTGGTGGAGAAAGGAAAAATAGATTTCTTAATATCTAGCCAAAACACCAATAAAGTGTTATTTTATACCCTGATTTAGTCACACCCTAACTCATTGTTCAAATCATCTACCACAGTCAAATTTTATACATTTATTTATTTTATTTTTTCTTTAGAGATGGGGTCTTTGTCTGTCACTCAGGCTGGAGTACAGTGGCATGATCACAGCTTACTGCAGCCTTAAACTCCTGTGCTCAAGCGATCCTCTTGTCTCAGTCTCCAGAGTAGTTGGAACTATGGGTAAACACCACCACAACTGATTTTTTTCTTTAATTTTTTTTTTTTTTTTTTTTGTAGAGTCAGTCTTGCCATTTTGCCCAGACCTGACCAACATAGTGAAACTCCATCTCTACTAAAAATACAAAATTTATCCAGGTGTGGTGGTGCATGCCTATAATCCCAGCTACTCGGGAGGCTGAGGCGGAGGCAGAGGAATCACTTGAACCCAGGAGGTGGAGGTTGCAGTGACCCAAGATTGTACCATTGCACTCCAGCATGGGCGACAGAGAAAGACTCCATCTCAAAAAAAAAAAAAAAATATATATATATATATATATATATATATATATATATATATATATGGTGAATACAGAATTTCACCAGCTGACTCTCTCTCCATGTGCTAAGTTCCAGTTGTGGTCATCTTTCCACATTTGTCTTCCTCTGATTCAGGTCAGCTCTCCTCCATTATTTTTTTATTAGGGTTCCCACACTTCTCTTCCCAGCCATCTTTTGGTCAAGGATCTTTCTATATTTCTTGCTATGGACAGAATGGAGGAATACTAAGTTTTCAAATCCCTGCCTATCATTACTCTGGTGACCTTGAGAAAGTTACTAATCAATTTATGGTTTATCTTCTCCATCTATAAAATGAGACTACTACAAATACCTACCTCACAGGATGGTGAAGATTAAATAAATTGTTGCATATGTAAGGCCTGTAAATATATGTGGTTCATAGTAAGACCTCACTAAATGCTAGTTATTGTTATTCCTGTTGCTTATTAAGCAATGTATTCTGTTTATTTATTTATTGTTTTTTAGGTTGTTCCCCACCCGACTAGGAAATAATCTGAAGCTTATTTTTCAGTTAAAAAGTTATGCCAGTTTGTTTTGCTAATCAAAAGACAGTCTCCTCCATAAGATAAATTCTGACACTATGCTTAAGTACAATTCTTAACCTTTCTTTGTTTATTTCTATCTCTGTGACATATTTTTGGGAGACAAGAGGAAGGGAAGGATGGAATAAAAAGACTTAGCTGAGAGGGAGAATTTGAGATCCCAGAGCCTAATATTCTAGGCTCCAGAACCTCTCCTCAATCTTCTTCTATTTCATCTAGATTAGTTGAATCATTTAAGAATCTCCTAAATTTATTATTCCCTGTACCCACCCTTCTATTATTTTTCTTATCAAATCAGTCCCCTTTGAAAAAGTTTTGTTTTTTTTAAGCTTCTGTGCTCTCTAAACTATCTCTTGAGTTCTCCTTGAAGTCAACATTCATTCCTTACTGTCCTGACCTTTCTTTTTAAACCCCTGTGAAATGCTTGTATGAGAGTATCAGTGCAGAAAATGATAAATAAGGCAAGGAACTGTATGTCAAGTGTCTATTGGAGGTTAGCAACAAGAGATAGAACTGGAGTAAATTTCAGAGTCTCTGGGCCCACCTGGTACCTCAAAACCTCTTGGAATTACGAGGACATCAACAATCCTAATTTCAGGATTACCTGATAATTAATTGCTATGCAAAAACCTTGAACATGAGAAATAAATAAGAGGTAAATTACAGATAGAGAGGATATTTAATTTTAATAAGACAGTAGAGAAAGGAAGTGCTAAAAGGAAGAAATAAAGACAGAATAGAGACAATATAGTTAAAGACCCAAAGTGAAATTTAAAAGGAGCAAAGAAACTATGAGCTTTGGCTCAGGGAAAAGAAGCATGCATACGAAAATAACATAATTCAGGGCGGACATCAGGAAACAGTGATTTGAGTTAGTCAGCATGTGAAGTGCGGGAAAAAATCATTGTGTTTTCCTCTGTAGCTTCATCTTAAAGATCTTGGACATGGATTTTTTACAATCTGTCAGTGAACATATGGAAGGCACGTCCCAATACAATTTTTTAAAAAGGAGTCTTTAAGGTTCTGTTGGTATACAATCATATAATCAGCAAATAGTGACAGTTTGACTTCCCCTTTACTGATTTGGATGCCCTTTCTTTCTTTCTCTTGTCTGATTGCTCTGGCTAGGACTTCCAGTACTATGTTGAAGAGAAATGGTGAGAGTGGGCATCCTTGTCTTGTTTCATTTCTCAGAGGATTATATTCCATTATTCAGTATTATGTTGACTGTGGGTTTGTCATAGATAGTTTTCATAACATTGAGATATATCTCTTGTATGCTGATTTTGTTAAGAGTTTTAATCACAAAGGGATGCTGGATTTTGTCAAATGCTTTTTCTACGTCTATTGAGATGATTATGTGATTTTTGTTTTTAATTCTGTTTATGTGGTGTACCACATTTGCTAATGTGCATATGTTAAACCATCCCAGCATTCCTGCTATAAAACTCTCTTGATCATGTCTCATCAAAATGTGGGCTAAGGACATGAATAGACCATTCTCAAAAGAATATATACAAATGGTCAACAAACCTAACAAATGCTCAACATCATTAATGATCAGGGAAATGCAAATCAAAACCACAATGTGATACCACCTTACTCCTGCAACAATGACTATCATAAAAAAATAAAAAATAATAGATGTTGGTGTGGATATGGTGAACAAGAAACACTGTTGCACTGCTGGTGGTAATATAACCTAGTACAACCACTATGGAGAAAATAATGTGGAAATTCCTTAAAGAACTAATAGTAGAACTACCATTTGATTCAACATTCCCACTACTGGGTATCTACCCTGAGGAAAAGAAGTCATTATACAAAAAAAGATACTTGCACATGCATGTTTATAGCAGTACAATTCTCAATTACAAAAATGTGGAACCAACCGAAATGCCCATTAATCAACAAGTGGATAAAGAAACTGTGATACGTATATGTGTGTATGTGTGTATATACATATATACATATATGTATATATGAGATAGAATACTACTTAGCCATAAAAAGGAATGACTTCATGGCATTTGCAGCAACCTGGATGAGATTGGAGAGTATTATTCTAAGTGAAGTAACTCCAGAATGGAAAAACAAACATTATATATTCTTACTCATAAGTAGTAGCTAAGATATGAGGAGGCAAAGGCATAAGAATGACACAATGGACTTTGGAGACTCAGGGGGAAAGGATGGGAAAGGGGTGAGGGATAAAAGACTACAAATTGGGTGCAGTGTATACTGCTCGGATGATGGGTACACCAAAATCTCACAAATCACTACTAAAGAACTGACTCATATAGTCAAACACCACCTGTTCCCCAATAACCTATGGAAATAAAACAAATTTTCTAAAGAAACAACTTTGGTAATAATGTCTCTGGCATCTCCTGAATGGGTGGTTCCATTCCATTGGAGTGAGTGGGAGTTGTAGGGCAGAGGGAATCATAGCTTGTCACAACATAAAAGGGTACATTAGAGAAAAACTTCTGTAATGGCAACAGGAAAAGCATGGTGGGCACTATTGCCAGTGAAGCAATTACTTAACCACTGAAAATTGTGAATAAGACATATAAAAGCATTCAAAGTCTCCAAAAATAGTCCTAAGGGCATACAGTAGACAGAGGAAAAATATACTTAAGAAAATCTACTAAATCTTGGTAAGAACAGTGAGCTTTGGCATTTGATCCATGATCCACTCATGCCACTCCCTCTTTTCCCCAACTGAGTGTGAGGGGAGCTATACTCCAGGCATGCTTACCAAGAACATGGAGCTATGTCTTCACTAAATTTTCAGTTGAAGACTGCAGTTAAACCAGGGAGGGTAGGCCAGAGGCACATTTCATAGTACTGAGAGACCGGACTAGCTGGATTTCCTAGGCAACCTGAAAATCCCTAAGCCTAGCTGGGAAGGTAACTGCATCTACCTTTAAACAGGTGACTAGCAACTTATCTCACACCCGACCAATCAGGTAGTAAAAAGAGCTCACTAAAATGCTAATTAGGCAAAAACAGGAGGTGAAGAAATAGCCAGTCTATCACCTGAGAGCAAAAGGGGGAAGGTACAATGATCAGGATATAAATCCAGGCATTCAATCCAGCAACAGCTATACACTTTGGGTCCCCTCTCTTTGTATGGGAGCTCTGTTTTCACTCTATTAAACCTTACAACTGCACACTCTTCTGGTCCGTGTTTCTTACAGCTCAAGCTGAGCTTTCACTCACCGTTCACCATTGCTGTTTGCTGCCATCGCAGGCCCTCCACTGACTTCTACCCCTCTGGATCTGGCAGGGTGTCCGCTGTGCTCCTGATCCAGTGAGGTGCCCATTGCCACTCCCAATCAGGCTAAAGACTCATCATTGTTCCTGCATGGCTAAGTGCCCGGGTTCATCCTAAGCAAGCTGAATACTAGTTGCTGGGCTCCATGGTTCTCTTCCATGACCCACGGCTTCTAATAGAGCTATAACACTCACTGCATGGCCCAAGATTCCATTCCTTGGAATCGGTGAGGCCAAGAACCCCAGGTCAGAGAACAAGAGGCTTGCCACCATCTTGGAAGCGGCCTGCCACCATCTTGGGAGCTCTGGGAGCAAGGAACCCCTGGCAATAGTCTCAGTTCCAGATTATAGATAACTCTGTTCCAGAGTTCTTTCCTGATACAGCCACCACTTTCAGGGTGAAGGCTCTGCTCTAGGTGAATCAGGTAAACAATCCTTGGCCCTGAATGCACCTGTCTGCAATGGCTTGCTTGTAAGGCAGAAGTTCCACATGAGGAGGGACAAGCACGGAAGACTAGGGTCTAAAATCTCCTCTGAGATCAGGGTTGCTATTCCAGGAGAAGTGGGCCACTTCTCATCCAATGACATGGATTTTCTGCCCATGGAAAGAGATAAGACTGAAGCACAAAGAACCTCACAACTGAAGCAGAATAAGGTTTCTCCAATGATGTCCATGTCTTAATACACAGAGCATGCAAAGATATTACCTTACATGGCAAAAGACACTTTTTAAATCTGATTAAATTAAGGTTATTGAGATGAAAAGATTATCCTGGGTTACCTGAGTGGTTCCATTGTTATGAAAAGGGTCCTTATAAGATGGAAACCTGAGGGTTAAAGAAGGCCTCAAGCCAAGGAATGCTAATAGACTCTAGAACCTGAAAAGCAAAGAAACTGATTCTCCAGTGGAACTCGCAGAAGGAACGTAGCCTTGCCAGCACCTTGACTTTAAACTCTTACCTAAAGACTGTAATAGAATAGATACTTGTTATTTAAGCCTCTAAGTTTGCAGTTATTTGTTACAGTGGCAATAGGACATGAATATAACTCTCCCAAACAACACTGGCTTTATTTAAAACAGTATGGGAAAGATCATGCCCAAGAGCACTGCCAAAAACAATAGATATCTTAGTGGTGAGCAACTAAAAGGAGACTGATAGCTACAAGATCTTACAGCAACAGGGGAATTGGTAGAGCAGTTGAAGATGACCAGAGAAAACCAGGGAAAGAGACAGCTAAAAAAAGCCTCCCTGAGGTCTGAGCAACCTCAAAGCCTCAGCACCCTTCCCCTTTAAAAGAGTCCCTATTTAATTGGATCAGATAGTGGAGCAATTTACACCCCCAGGGTATTGTTACAAAATATGAACAGTCAACTGCTTGATAAATGCTTTCTATGAAAAATCTCACATACTCATCATACTTAAAGGTGAAAGACATCATATTTTTTCTTTAAAATCAAGAGCAAGACAAGAATGACTACTATTGCCACTACTGTTCACATTGTGCAAAGGTTTCAGTCAGGGAAATTAGAAAAAGATAAATAAATAGAAGTTATCTGTATTTGTAATGAAGGAGTGAAAATTTCTATATTTTCAGGTGATGTGATCTTGTTAAAGAGAAAATCTTAAGGAATCCACTAAAACATTATTAGAATTAATAAACAAGCTCAGCAACATGAGTGAATACAAGATCAACATGTGGAAATCAATTGCTTTTATAGTAATATAAATAAATAACCTCAAACAAATTAAAAAGATATTTATATTTACAATATTACAGAAAAGAAAAATATACTTATGGATGAGTTTAACAAAGAGTGAAAGACAAGTACATTGAATTACTGCAGCAGGCAGAATAATGCTTCCCCAAAGATAATCTCCTTGTCCCTGGAAATTGTGAATATATTTTGCTTCATCGCAAAGAGGAATTTAGATTGCTAGTAAGCTGACTTTATGATAGAGAGATTATCCTACGTTATCTGATTATTCCAATGTAATCACAAAGGTTTGTAGATGTGAAAGCAGAAGAATGAATAAGAGTCAAGGTAGAAGTGATGTAATGTGAGAAAGAAAAACTCAACCCACCATTGCTGGATTTGAAGATGGAAAAGGGCTATAAGCCAAGGATGTTGGCAGCTTGTGGACACTGGGAAAGACAAAGAAACTGCTTTTCTTCCAGAGCTTTCAGAGAGAAACGTAGCATGCTGACATCTTCATTGAGTCCTGTGACACTGAAATGGACCAATGATTAAAAAACAAACACACAAAAATGTAAAATAATTGTAAAACATTGTGTGATTTAAGTTATTAAGTGCACTAAGTATGCTGTAAAATGTTACAGCAGCAATAAAACCTGATACAACCATAAAACACAAAGGAAAGAAATTAATCAGAACTTAAATTAATCAGAACTTGTTAAGATGAAATTAATCAGAAATTGTTAAGATGCCAGTATTCCTCAATTGATCTATAGATACAACACAATTCCTGTAAAAATCTCAGCTAGCTATTTTCCTCCCAGAATTGACAAGCCAAGTTTTAAATTCATATTTAATGGAAAGGATAACGACTTTGCTATTCGTATTTAATAACAAAGTTGGGGGGCTCACACTTCTCAGATTTAAAACTTACTACAAAGCTATAGTAATTAAGAAAGAGTGGTACACAATAAACATGTATATCAATGTAAATGAGAATCCATAAAGAAGCCATTACATCTATGGCCAATTGATTTTGATAAAGGTGCCAACACAATAAAACGGAGAAAGAACAGACTTTCCAACAATTTTGCTGGGACAATTGGCTATCCATGTGCAAAAGTATAAATTTAGACCCCTTCTTCATGCCATATGCAAATATTACCCAAAGGGGACCATACACCAAAAGGTAAGAGTTAAAATACAGATCTTTTCACGTGAAATACATGAGTAAATCTTCATGGCTTTGGGCTAGGCAATGGTTTCTTAGACATAACACTAAAAACACCCATAAAACAAAACCTATGGCGGACTTCATCAAAATTTAAAACTTTTGTACTGCAACTAATACTATCAAGACAGTAAAAATATAAACCTTAGGATGGGTGAATATATTTACAATCTTATATCGAATAAGAGACTGGGATTTCTATCCGGAATGTATAAAGAACTCTCACAACTCCATCATTAAAGATAAATAATCCAATTTAAAAAAGAGTAACATAACTCAGTTGATATTTATCTAAAGAATATATACATATATAAATGGCCAGAAGAAATACTCAACATCTTTAATTGCTAAACAAATGCAAATCAAAACCACAGTGAAATATTACTTTTTTCCCACTAGTAGAGCTATAGTAAAAAGTTAGAAATAACAAGTATTGGAGAGAATGAACAAAAATTGGAACTCTCATCTGCTACTAATGGGACTGTAAAATTGAGTAGCCCCTTTGAAAACAGTTTAGCAGTACCTCAAAATATTAAACATGATGTTACTCTGTGTATTAGTTTGTTCTCATGCTGCTAATAAAGACACACCCAAGACTGGATAATTTATAAAGGAAAGAGGTTTAATTGACTCACAGTTCAGCATGGCTGGGGAGGCCTCAGGAAACTTAAAATCATGGCAGAAGGGGAAGCAAACACTTCCTCACATGGTGGCAGCAAGGAGAAGTGCCAAGCAAAAAGGGGAAAAGTCCTTATAAAACCATCCTATATCATGAGAACTCATTCACTATCATGAGAACACCATAAGGATAACTGCCCCCATGATTCAATTACCTCCCACTGGGTCCCTCCCACAACAGGTAGGGATTATGGGAACTACAATTCAAGATGAGATTTGGGTGGAGACAACCAAACCATAACACTATATGATCCAGTAATTCTGCTTGTAGGTATATTCCTAAATGAAATGAAGGTATATGTCCACATTTTAACTCATACACAAATGATTATAGCAAAACAATTCACAATAGTCAATAATAGGAACAATATAAAGGACCATCAACTGATTAAGTAGTAAATAAATGGGTTATATCCACATAGTGACATATTATTCAATCATAATTAAAAGAAATGAATTTCGGATACTTGGCAACAATATGAATGAACCTTTAAAACATGTTAGTATATCAAATAAGTTGGTCATAAACGACTATATGTTGTATGATTCCATTTATTTTACATGTCCAGAATAAAAAAATCTGTAGAAACACAAAACAGATGAGATGTTTCCTAGGGTGTGAGAAGTGGGGTGGTGATGGTCACATAAGAAACAGAGATTAACTGCTAACGCAGAGTTTCTTTTCAGATTGATGAAAAAGTTCTAATATTGTATTACGATGATGGTTACACAACTCTTAGTATACTGAAAAACACCTTAAATGAGTGCAGAGTATGGTGTATGTGTTATGTCTTTAAAATGATGTTTAGGAAAAATAAAGATAGAAAAAGGAGAGACTGAGACATGGAAGGTATTCAAAGAATCTGCGAGGATTATTGTTCCAAAGGTGGAACAATAGCTACTTCTTCAATAACTACTTTTAGTAAAACAGCTACTACACAATCACTACCTCTAGTAGACACTTCTACTACCTAAGAGTATTTGGTTCTCCTCTTCTGAGATGCAGGAGCATACTTCCCTGCTAGTTGGTCATAGCAGTACCATCTGACTAGTTCTGGGCAAATAGTTGTGGGCAGAAAGGTTGTGTATTATTTCCCAGTCAAGCATTAAATTTTGATGTGAGGTCCTCCAGCACTCTCTTCCCCTGATGTATCAGCTGAAGACGCTGTGTGCTCCAAATGGTGCAGTGACAATTTCATAGAGTTTTTCAGAGCCTCATTCACTAGATATAAACTGGAATTCAGAAAAACAGGAATGTGTGCATGAGCAAAAAAATGCGCTTTTGTTTGTGTGTTGAACCACCGACATTTTAGAGTTGCTTATTACTGCACCGTAACGTGTGTTATGTGACCTACACAACAAGGTGATGGAGAAACAGGGGTATCGATAAATATAATAACTGACTTGCAAGTTTGAAAACCCAGTACTCTATCATAAAACAGGCAGAAATTCTGCGTAATTTATTTTGGGTTAGAAAAATAATGGCTATCACCATTTCTCCCTTCTGGAATATGTTGAGTCTTGTGAGGGACAGTGAAGCCTGCTTTTAGTTGGCTGGTGGTTCATTTGAAACAATCTGATTGGCAGAAGGGGAATGGCTTCATATATGTATTTTTTTCCATAGGACTAAAATAGAATCTCCCACACATCTAATAATTCTCCATTTTCTATTTTCATATGTTCTTATTTTTTATTTAGTGGGTGGATAAAAGATTTCTAATAGATGGGAGTGAATTTGGATAAAGGATCTATCATATATATATAATGTATATACATATAAAATCTCATACAAGTTGAGTATGCCTTATCTGAAATGCTTGGGTTCAGAAGTGTTTTGGGTTTCAGAATTTTTTAGATAGTGGAGTATTTGCATTATATATTGGTTCAGTGTCCCTAATCTAAAAAAGCCCCAAATCTCAAATGTTCTGAAACATTATGCATTTCAAACTTTTTGAGTATTTCAAGCTTTTGAGGGTCAATGACCCTCAAAAAATTATTTTAGAGTATTTTGGATTTCAGCTTTTTGGGATTAGAGATGCTCTAAATGTGTACGTATAAAATTTGTCACTGTTTGTAACTTATAAGTATGCAAGTTTTTATTTTTAGAGAAATTGTTACTAAAATATAAGTTCTTTTTTAATGCGTTTGTAAGTTTGGAGTTTGTTTTATCTTTCATTTTCCTTATTCCACGTTCCCGAGATCATTGGTAAGAGAAGAAAGCATACTTTGCTGTGGGTCAGGTGCTACATTGGAATATCATGGTCATGACACCAGGTTCCATTTAATAAATTACTGCTGTGGGGACGCTAAATGGTATCCGTAGCTTCAAATCCATTAAGCGACAATTTGCTAACTTTGTGGGGAAGGGATCAGGGTAGTATTGGTATTACCTTGTGTACCTGAAGTTCAGGACTCCTCCTCACAGCGATTTCATCCAATTAATTTAGAAGGCTATTATCCCCATTATACAAATGGACAAAGTGGTCTGTAAGATCAGTGCGAATGTGTCAGGTTTCCATAAAAGAGGATGCCGTTTCTGGATACAGGATAAAGGTGGCTTTAAATTTTTCTTTCCTCCCTCTCAGACATCATAGGCTACCCTACCATGTTCTTTGTGTAAGTCTGAGGCAGACTTGAACGACCACAAAGCAAAGTAATGCTTGGAATTACACTGTTGGTTACCCTAATTACTTTAGTTCTTATAGTGGGACACCAGGATAAAGAAGAAACAGAGGATTATGTAATATCTATATAATGAAGAGTAGAGAAATCAAAATATTCAGTTTAGAAAAAGGAAAAACGTAATGCTAAAAATAGTACCCATATATCTGGTCCTCTAAATTGACAAATAACTTACACATCAAGTGTTTTCTCATTTATCCTTGAAAAGAATGTGTAGGTTAATTGACACTCTTATTTTCACAAAGGAGAAAACGGAAGCTTGAGCTTGGTGATGCCTATAAGGTGACGCTCCTAGGAACTTGAGAAAGCCTCAATGTAGGCTCAAGGTAGGCTCAAGGTTATCTCAGGGTAGGTGTGAGATAACTTACCCCATTCATTACCCTTACTAATCAAATTCAAAATTCGCATTATCTCATAACTACTGACCTAATCTTGCTCTTTCTTTCCAGTGCCATCTTTTTACCTTCCCCTCATTCACTACTCACTGGGCACATCTCTGTTATTGCTGTTTCTACAAAGACCAATTTTATTCATGCCTTGAAGAATTTACATTTGCTTTCTTATCTTCCTGTATAATTCTCTCTGAAGATTTTCACATGGCTGGCTACTCTTTACAATTCTCAAGGCTCAGCTTACACACTTCCTGCTTGGATTAGACTTCCTTGTCTACTTCATCTAAAGAAGTTCCCCTTGAATATTTTTATTGTATAACACTCTTCTCTATTTTTGATTTTAATCTTCATAACACTCATTTTTATCCTGTTTAGTCATTTAACACCTGCCTCTCTCTTCTAGAATTTAATCCTAAAAGAGTAGGTTCACTGTCATTTTACTCAATACCACCTTCTCAATATCCAAAATAGTCTCTCGGGTATAGTAAATGGTAAATAAAAGTTTACTAGGTGAATGAAATAATATATTGACTTTGGGGGAAAGAAAGATAGTGTATCTATCTTTATGAAGTACAGAAGAACTAATAAATTTACATTTAGCTTCAGAAATGGGCTCAATAGATGAGGCTCTGAATAGATAATCGAATTTAACCTTTCACAAAGAAATAATTTTATAAAATATCACACTTCTGATTTCAGGAAACAGGCTGTCCCACACGGTGGTTCATTAGCACTGACAAAATGTTCAAGCAAAGGATAGGTGTGCATTCTGAAGATGTAGGGATGCCTGAATCAGGCATGTGGTGGTGCTAAGGTTGCCTCCATCCTATTTTATCACTTCTGAAACCTATCACTCTAAAGAAGTATTTTGTATAAATTTTTTTTTTTAACCAAACAAAAACAATGAATTGGGCAAGTCTGCTAATTATACTTCATTATTTTCCATTAAACTCAGAAAAATCGTAAGATTCTTTTAGGCATTGCATATGATCTTGTTTGCAATAGCCTTCTAGTAAAAGAGAAAGTTTTAACAGCACATTAGATTTCAATTGACATTAAATGTGTAATTACCCCCAATTAATCAGTAAGGAATGATTTAAGCTGCAGCTAACCACAAATTGGACTTAAAAATGGCTTAAACAAATAAGGCTTTTTAATTTCCATGTAAACAGAAGTCTGAGGGCAGGTGGTTTCTAGTATACATCTTCCAATGTTGTCACAAGTTCCAAATTTTATTTCTGTCTGCTCCTCTGTACTATGGATTGATAGTGCTACCTCTCAAGTAGTTTCACAAAGAATGTATTACTGTTGCTGAGCATCAGGTTCTCACAGGTAACATATTAAATGATAGTACTTCTTTTATACCATTTTTACTAGAAATAAAGAGAGAATGTATGACAAGTGTTTGGCGTTGGTCATTGTCTTGGAGGGCTCCATCATTTTCTCCTTTTTTTTTTTTTTTTTTTACTTTATTACTCCATTTCGCTTACGTTTAATTCCTCTGTCAGCACACAAATTGCACCTTCATCTGCACTTATCTCTTTGCCTATTGTTTAGGTCAAGATATCCACTTGATGAAGTTTTCTCTTACAAATGTGTACAACTTATTCTTCTACAGTCGCCGCCGCCAACTCCCTACATGCCTAGACTTTAGAGTTCTGAATACGACTACTGAGGGAGTATGATTACTTAGGTCATGACAACAAATACTATATATTTCAAACATCCAGCTTCAGTGTCATTTCAGTTCAAGCCGGCAGTGTTTATGAAAGTAACTACTGCATGCCAGGCACGGTAGAACTTCTGAAAAGACACCTTCCAATTCCTGTGAGTACAGTTATTCGCTTATACTTCTAGGAGCATGCAGCTGGTTGGGCTCTCTGAAAGCAGATGCTAAAATGGAAGTGTCACGGGGAAGGTGTTAATTAGGGATCAACAGATACCATAAAAGGAACAGGGGGGAAAGCAGGACTGTGCAGAGGAAGAAGTCAAACTGTGGCACAGCCGGAAAGAGCCTCAGCCCCAAACAGGTAATGCCAGTCAAAATCATTCCAATTGAGCCAAAATGGCCAGGTCTTCACATACCTTCCTCCCTCAGTCACCAATGTGGGCTGTCCAGAGACAGTGATCTCAGGCAATTCCGTTTTGAGGGACAGCTGGAGTTGGTCTGCTAACCACACTCTCTGTAGCTGGGAAGGAAAGTCCTTTCTTTAAGAGAGAGCTGTGTTGCTCCTTCCTGTGTCTACCACAGTCTATGTCTTAGAACGCTGAAGTCCATTTCTTAAGATATATTCAGGATATGATTCCTTCAGGATTCCAGTGGACTTGTCTTCCTTAGAAGAAACTTAAGAGGCAGGTAAGAATGATGAACTATAGCCCATGATACTACAACAAGTTTCAGTTACACAGTAGTGTTGTCCTCCTTTAGCCACCATATGGTCTAGATTCTCCTTCACCTCTGCTATCATCAGGGGTTTATCTGTGGCATGACCTAGACCTCATCACCAAGAGGCCTCAGTCCTTGGTTACAATGTCCTTATTAGGCCAGCATTGCCAAACCTGCTATTTTACAATCACAATTAGCAATGAAGAGACACCAAGACCTACCTAAGTGGATTATATGAGTTCCACAGATATTCCTCTTTGGTCACATTCTGAAACAGGAGCTGAGCCTCCAACTGCCTATCAGAGTCAATTACTTCTGCTGCAAAAATGGTAATTCCTTTTGCCTGGTAGTCGACACCGCAAGCCCAAACTGCTCAGGTAGCGGCTATAGCTTATAATTAAACAGAAGTGTTGCATAATTCCCTTGCAAGAAGTGCCTCCCTTTTAAGAACCAAGATTTCTAATTCTATATTCCAAGGTTTTGGAGATGGGAAGTAAAAATTCTCAGGTGAGTCATTTGGCGTGATAGCACTTGGGGTCATGCCTGCTTCTATTCTTCGGTTCCTAAACCCATGTATTCTTCCTGTTGGGACACATCACCACGTAAAATCTTGCTTAAATGCTTATAAAAATCCTGGCACTGTTTTTCACAGGGTATTTCCCCTAAACTGGCACTTCAGTGGTGCCTTGAGCAGGACATTCAATCCTCTTTCAGGCTGGTGTCTGGATGGGGCAGAATGTGGGACATTCCATTGTGATGGTACTACTCCCATACCTGGATGCAACACTTTCATCTTATTAAAAACAATTGTTGGGCTTCCTGGGTTGATCCTCATATACTTGACAAAACCAAGTTTACAACGGGTAGTTTTGGCTACATTGTCATAGAATGTCCTGTGGTCAGATATTTTGTTTTCATCTGGGGTTGTTCCTCAAAAACTTACAATTATTTGTTTCAGTGGCTTGGATGTGTTATTAAACTCTGATGGCTTGTGTTGAATTTTTTTTTCTCATTGAATCTTGCCAAAAATTCCTAATGACATTTTCTTTTTCCACCACTGAAGTCTCCAACACCGTAGTGTATGCCAGATTATATGGTTTATACTGGGCCCCAGTATGGCTCAAACTCCACTATTGCTTCCAAGCAGCCTGGACCTGCTGCAGAGCCCTTTCCTTCTCTAGGCCCCAACAGCCCTGGCAGCCTCTGTGTTACCCAGATGAACCAAAGCAGCATTTCTAGCAACGGACCACATTCCTTCCAGAACCCAAAGAGTCCCACGAGGCATGGAGATTTATTCTTCATGGTGGGAGGTCTGACATGGTAACTTATCTTTTGCTTTGGAAGCCATGTTTCCAAAGCATGATCTTATGATCATGATCTTATGTTCTCATGATCTCATGATCTCACAACATTACAATTATCCTAAGTATTCAACCCCTAAAATGTACGGACACGCGTAGTCTCCAAACATTTTTTGGCATATTTTCCATCCTCTGGAGCATAGGTTTCTTACACAGGCTTCCAGCTTTTAGCCACTACTTGCTCATCCAGCTCAATAAATATAGTATTATCATGTAATTGATCAATGTGATGCTTGCCATAATATCCAGAAAATCAAGGCCAGGTTGGGTTTTACTATGACAGACAATAGAGAGTTAGCACATTCCCAGGGCAAAACTCTGTGTGATTGTATGCGTGAATGTGTGTGTGTGTGTGTGTGTGTGTGTGTGTGTTTTATTTCATGAAAATTCAAACCGCCTTCATCATCTTTTCTGATAAGGCTGGAAAAGAGCACAACAGCCAAGTCCACGCCCCACTTACTTGAGGACATATTTATATCCTTATTCAAAGACACTATTTGCATGATGGCTCCAATTGGAGATAGTACTTGGTTGAACTTGAAGTAGTCTACAGTAATCCTCCAGGATTCTTACAGTTTCTACGTTGTTTAATGTGGTTAGAAAAGCTATCATTGTGATCACTCACTCCCCCGAAACTTTTCCCTTAGGAATGGCACTAATCACCCCTTTCCTTTGGGATACAGTATTGTTTCTAATATCTTATCTTGGGTATGAGGAAAACAGTGTTGATGATTTCAGTTTTCTACTTGGCCTTTTCCACTGCTTTTACCCCACAGATCCCAATATGGAGATTTTGTGTCAATTTCCCAATCTGTCTATTTCAATTTTATGGACCAGAAAAGTGACCGCTGGAATCATTTTTGTGGTTGATATCATGGATCCCTGTAAGGTAGATGTTGAGCAGGACTCCAGGATATCATCTGACATCCATAAGACCCTACTCTAACAAAGAACCTTCATGATGGTTTGTTTTATGTGTAAACTTCGCTAGGATATAGTACCAAGTTATTTAATCCAACACTAGTTTAGGTGTTGCCGCACAGATAGTTCTGGATAGGTTTAACATCTACAATCAGCTGATTTTAAGTAAAGAAAATAGGCATTGTTTCCTCCATTTACCCATCTCCTGTGCCTGATATGTGATCCTCAGTCATTGAATCCCTTTCCCATACAATTTCCTAATTCATCAGTAAAATATTTAACCATTGGACCACAAATTTCTGTCAGGAACTACCTGTACTCACTTTTTTTTTTTTTTTTTTTTTTTTGAGATGGATTCTAGCTCTGTCACCCAGGCTGGAGTGCAGTGGTGTGATCTCGGCTCACTGCAAGCTCCGCCTCCCGGGTTCATGCCATTCTCCTGCCTCAGCCTCCCCAGCAGCTGGGACTACAGGTGCCCGCCACCACGCCTGGCTAATTTTTTGTATTTTTAGTAGAGATCAGGTTTCACTGTGTTAGCCAGGATGGTCTTGATCTCCTGACCTTGTGATCTGCCCGCCTTGGCCTCCCAAAGTGCTGGGATTACAGATGTGAGCCACTGTGCCTGGCCTGTACTCACGTTTTACTGTTATTGTGCACTTATTGCCAGCCAGACTATGAGTGGCTTTGTTCTAAAGCCCTGTCTTACCAACTGCTTTCCTAGATTGCGCTTGGTATCAATGCTTGAGGTTGGAAGCTGTCAGCTTGCCAAGGATTAGAGCTCTAAGTAAATTCAGATGTGCTGAAGGGTATGGGGCAAGGCACAAACAGCATCTGCCACGTTGGCCAGTAGAGGGGAGCAGCTCTTGTAACTGTGGTTGTTGAATCTTCTGCTGTTGATGTCGTTATTATTATTATTGGTACTAGTGAGTGGCTGCAGAAAATGATCAACACCTGCAGATTTTAAAAAAAGTGTTGTTTCTCTAGTTTTACATTAAGGCAATGCCAATAATACAGACTCACTTCAAATACAAATGAATAATTTTCAACATTCATTTTCCAAAGGTAAGTAAAAGTTGGATCCCAGAACAGACACACTGGTCTTAGGGTTAATTGCTGTGCTTTCCCTGTGAGTCCACCCTTGTTTTGCAATTTAGTGTCTTCCTTTTTTCCTCCCTTTGTGTCTGTTTGCCGGAAGCCTGTGGTCTGGGCACGGTGCCCAGTTAGATTTAATTTTGGTTTCCTAGTTATGCAGCATCCTAGCTGTGGTTTGGAGATGACATTTTACAAATTGTGTTTAGGCATTTTTGTTTATTTATGGTGGAACAAGTACAGAAAGCTTGTGCCCAGCCTGTTCAGATAATAACATTTAAAATAGAAGAAATAAAACTAATAGCACATGATAATACATACAAATGTGTGGTTATACAGACACTAGTGCATGTTTACATGCCTTTGAATGGAGCTTTGGATATAATAACAGGACAATACTGTCATATTTCTCTTCTTTTCCAATCTTTTCCTGTAATAACCTGAAAAATGAGAGACCAGAATATAGGTGTGTGGCCATAGTATGCCATCTGAAAGGACTGGGTAAGCACGTGGGATGGACACTGAGCTGGGAATTAATAGAGGGTGTCCAGACTCCAGAGTCAATAAATGAGCTGGGCTCCTACCCCATTCTGAAGTTGCCAGAGAGTGAAATTGACCTGTATTCCTGCTATAAGTTGCTTCTTTAAGGTTCTGCTGGAGCTTTCTTAGTTTGTGAATGGAATCTGGGCTGGTTTCCATAGTTTTTCTGGTTACTTTCAGGGATTACAATGTCCAGTTTCCCCTCATGGAATGTCTCATACATCATAGAGCTTCCCTCCACCCTTCAGCCTTTTTAGTGCCTCCAACTAGAACATCTGCAGCAGGAAAGAGGCCAGGGTGGGCTTCTTTACCCTTTCATTAGACTTTTCCTCATCTCCTCCTCACTCATTCACTGTGTGGTCTCTGATCCTCCAGGGATAGAGCAGAAAGAGAGGAGAGGTAATGGACAGAGACCTGGGAATGCTGTTTTATGCAGTGTGTGTGTGTGTGTGTGGTGTGTGTGTGTGTTTTGCAGATATTTATAAGCTGATCCCTCCTTCCTGGAGCTCCTTGAAGACTCCCCAGGTGGGCACCTCCCTGTATCGGTAACTCTAATTCATTGGCTGCCTCCCCTGGCTGCTCTGTTTTTCAGATGCTCTCACATTCATTCCAACCGCCACCTTTTACCCTCAGACACTCTCAGGGTTGAATCAGATAGCCATTTGCAAATGCCCCAAATTTCAGGAACACACATCCATCTTGGTAATTAGTTCCCTTGAAGTTCCGCACTTGGTTTTAGGTGGAAAAGCAGAAGGCTCTCCTCTCCCTGTGGCAATCAAGAGTTTTCTGCACACCTGCAGCCCTCTCTGAAGCAGCCGTTCCAGTCCCCAGGCTCGGATCTCCCCTATTTATCTGGTGGGCTAACTCTGCTATGGCCATAACTGCTGGGCCGTTCCATTGGCAAGACCGGCACTTCTGTGGTGTTTTACAATCAATTTTTTTTTTTGTTCTTAGCATTTGTAACTTCTGCAGAATCTTCAAGATCACAAGAGTAGTCACTTTTTATACCCTATTATAAACAAACAAATTTCCAGTAGAAGCCGGATAAGTGCATGTATTAGAATTCATATACATGTTGGCTTTATTCCTGTTTCACTTATGCAGATTTTACCTCGACCCACTAACAGAACCGTAAGTTTATTATCAAATTTTGAGGGGTGTTATCTAGAAATCTACACCAGCACAAGTTTATGATATTATTTGCCTGAGAAATAAGAAAGTAGCAGTTCAGTAGCTGAGAGGCAGTGTGTAGCACAGAGATTAAATGTATCGATTACTCATCCCTACCTTTGTTGAATTTTATCTCTGTAAGCCCATACCTATAGATCAAGAAAATGTATTGAATCTTTCTGTGTTTCATTTTTTTTCATCAATCAACTGGTAATAATAATAATTGTACCTACCTTACAGGTAGTTATAAAGATTAACTAAGATAATATATATGTGATACTTAGAACACTGTAATTAAAAAAATGCTCAATAAATGTTAGATATTATTGGCTTAGGGTTTGGGTAAAGCACACACACACACACACGAAGTAAAACCATTTCTGGACAGTTGGTGATTAATTTTAGTCAATCAGTTAAGCAACTGTTTACAAGCTTCTCTGTGCCAGAGTATTATGCCAAGCACCGGAATACTGGGGAGTGTGGGTGAGGGTGGAGAAAAGCAATTAAGCAAGACTCACTAGTGTAGTAGGAGAAACAACTATCAGGAGAGTCTCTTGAGATATTTAAGGTCCAAGGTACTCATATTGTGAAATAGTGCAAATCCAAACAAAATGAGGCAGTGTTCACCCCTCAAGTTGGCAAAAATGCTAAAGTTTGAGAATACCCATTGCTGGAAATGATGTGAGGAAAACATGCATTCTCCATCCATAATCAATAAAGGTAGACACTTATCAACTGTTTTGTGGAAGGTATTAGAAAACATCTACAAAGGATGAGATACGTGTGTAAGGACGATGGACTGTAGTCAAGTGTAGGCCGAGGTACACATCCGGGATGGCATGACACAATAGGATTGGAGTGCAGTTGCACAGTCCCATGCATTATATAATCACAGTTATGAAGCCATAACATGGGAGGGCTCATCACCTGGCTCTGAGCCACTATCGTGTGTGACATGCATAAATGCAACACCAACAGTGTGAGTGAGCTGCTGAATAAAACCATGTCCCCACCTACCTGTGATCTCTTGAGTGTTCTTTCAGCTGCTCACCCCTTGACGCTGACTCCCCCCTTGCCACTGATTCCCCCAGAACCTAACAATGTGTATCTACTGATTATTGTATCTTGCACGTACAGATATCCTAGAAAAGGATAATCAAGATACACAGGATGTTTATTTCATTTTTGTTTGTAATAAGAGGGCAAATAACCCTGGAAACAAAATGTCCTTCAAAAAGGAAATGAATATATAATTTATGGCCCAATAGTGCTTCCTTGTCCATAAGGGAAGCATTCCAAGACCCCTAGTGGATGCCTGAAATCACAAAGGGTAATGAACATCATACAGATACTCCTTGATTTATGATGGGATTGTGTCCCAATAAACACATCACAAGTTAAAAATATCATAAATTCAAAATGCATGTAAAACAGCTAAACTAACAAACATCATAGCCTAGGCTGCCTCAGGTGTCCTCAGAGCACTTATGTTAGCCTATAGTTGGGCAAAATAATCTAAAATAAAGCCTATTATAAGTGTTGAATATCTAATAAATTCCTTCAGTACTGTACTGAAAGTGAAAAACAAAATGGTTGCATAGGTACTCAAAATACTGTTTCTACTGAATGCATACCACTTTTCCACCATCATAAAGTGAAAAAAATAGTAAGTTGAATCATTTTAAGTCAGAGGCCATTTGTATATACCACGATTTTTCTATATACATATATACCTATGATAAAGTTTAATTTATGAAACAGTAAAAGATCAACAAAAACTGAAAATAGAACAATAAGAACAATCTACTGTAATAAAAATTATGTGAATGTGGTCTCTTTTTCTCTCCCTGAAAATATCTTATTGTCCTATATTCACCATTCTCGTGATCTGTCAATCTAATAACCCCAGCAGCTACTAAGTGACGAATGCGCAGGTAGCAGATGCAGTGTGGATACACGGGACAAATGGATAATTCACATCCTGGGTGAAGGGTAGGAGACAGGTAGAAGCTGAAAACTTAAGCTAGATCAGCTTATTGCTAGAATTTCCATTTAATATTTTTGTACTGCATTGACTGCTGGTAACTGAAACCACGGAAAGGGAAGCCAAGATGAGGGGGCCTACTTTACATCCAAATAATGAAATATGATGTGGCATTTAGAAGAATTGAAATAAATAAGTACATGCTAATATGGAAAAATAAGCAGAGTATATTATTAAACCAAAAAAAAAAAAAAGCAAGGCCTACAGCAATATGCATTATTTGTTGGTATCTGTAAACATACAAAATATATACACATGTGCATATAAACCTGGAGTAGCATTAGTACTGAAATATTTCTAGAAGCCGTTACAAGAACCTGTTAACGGTGATTATTTTTGAGGAACTGCCTTAGCAGGTGACATATTTTTCTTTTCTTTCTTTTTTCTTTTTTGTTTTTTTGACGGAGTCTCAGTCTGTTACCAGGCTGGAGTGCAGTGGCCCGATATTGACTCACTGAAACTTCTACCTCCCAGGTTCAAGCGATTCTCCTGCCTCAGCCTGAGTAGCTGGGACTACAGGCACCCACCACTATGCCCAGTTAATTTTTGTATTTTTAGTAGAGACGGTGTTTCACCGTGTTGGCGAGGATTGTCTCGATCTCTTGACCTTGTAATCTGCCTGCCTCGGCCCTGCAAAGTGCTGGGATTACAGGCATGAGCCACTGTGCCTGGCCTTTTTTTTTTTTTTTTTTGCATAATTCAAGGCAGTTTAAATGTTTCCACTATGTATAAGAATTTTTATAGAACTTCTTTGAGTAGTGATATTATAGAACTTTTAACAAATTTGCGTTCATTCCATATGGTATTTAGAAATACATGTTTCATCTTATGTGAAACACACATGAACACAGATTATTATTATTCTTAAGCCCAGGAAAAAGAAGTGCACCTGGAACCCCACAACTGAGTCAATGGACTTTCTCTGGTCTCTGGCCTATTTACACTCTTACTTTTGTTGCTTATTCTATCAGCTTTGCTCTGATTTATCTTTGCTGATGACTTGCTTTTGTTGATATCTTCATTTTAAATTGGCTTCTCTCACTCCTGAAAACACTTCTCACTTGAACTGAATGTCAGCATCACCTGAAGGAAGTTTTAGGGAAATAGAAGCCAGCATCTTCTTCCTGATAATTACACAGAATTCCTGGGAGTATGAAACACCGTGTGTGTGTGTGTGTGTGTGTGTGTGTGTGTGTGTGTGCATGAAGCTCGCCTGATGATGGTGAGGTGCCTCCAGTCTTAAAAGGAGCTGAGTTTCTCATAGTTTCTCATAGTTTCCCAGTTCATGTACAAAAGGGACAGGGTGTCCAGACGTTCATACTCTTCTACTACTTCATCTCTTCTTCCCCTGATCTCTCAGCTTTTCTCTTACCCAAAACAACCTGCAGCTCAAAGATTTTTCTTTAACTTCTCATCTTGCCTCTGATGCATGAAGTCAGCTACGTTTTTCTAAGTTTGCTCAGTATTTTGACTTCTCTGGTTAGGAATACAGATCTTTTTAAGTGAACTGACCCTGAAGAACAGTCTTGGATAGCAAAATCTTCTCTTCTAGAATTCCATTTACTGGCGCTGTCTCTGTAAAATTACCTGTCAGTTACCTGTCAATGGGTTTACCCTGTAACTGTCTTTACTCACCATTGGAGAATTCTATTTTTGTTTTGTAGTTTTTGCTCTGAGTTACACTGTTTCTCCAGCATTTGCCTTACTGGGGCCTGAACCATTAAAGCAGTATTTCTCAAATTTTACTGTATTATGAGTCACCTAAGGATCTTGTTCAAATGCAGATTTTGAATCAGTAGTTCTGGGGTGGGGCTGAAGATTCTTGCTTTTTAATGAGCTCCCAAGTAATGCTGAAGCTCCTAAAGCATCACGGTCCACACTTTGTGGAGCAAAGCATCACAGCTCCTGGTTCCTGGCTTGCAGTTTCCACTCTACTAGCCTCCTTCAGATTTATAATTGCTCTATCGCCCTTCTTTGACCAGAGCTTGCAAGTGAATCATGGCATTAATAAGTGGCATGGTGAGGATTTAGCCCTGGGTGATCTAGACATTGGTATCTACTGTATGTAGAAACATGTTTTCCAGGAATGATGATCACAGATGGCACTTGCCAAACACATGCCAAGCACTGAACAATGTTCTTTTTATTTATGGTTTGCTAAAAATTATACCTCACAATTCTATAAAGTAGGCACTACTATAATCCCAGTTTTGCAGTTGAAGACCCTGAAGTTAACTAGCACAAGATATCACAGAAGGTGATGGGGTTGAAATTCAAACCCATGTAATTCTCTCCAAGAACTGCTATTAACTTTTAGATGTGTTTGTTTGTCTTTATATTATTGTGCAAAATGAGGCTATGATATAAACCAGTTATGTAATTTCAAACTGATGTTGATTATCTTCACTGTATTTTTATTCTATCTGAAATTATATACAGATTTTTAAATTAACTTTAAAGAAAAACTGCAACTCAATAGATTCAGCCCACCATTTTTCATCTTACTTTTTTTCCCTGTTTTCTCTTTTTAATTTTCGAAAGGTGTGAGTTCTAGTCTCGACCCCATACTACAGTGAACATCAGCTTTTTATTTGTTGCAGAGGTGGGGATTCTTCTGGGAAGAGGATGAAGGTCTGGGCATCCTGTCCCTTTTGTACGTGAACCGGGAAGCTCTATGAGAAACTCAGCTTCTCTTAAGACTGGAAGCACCTCACCATCATCAGGCGAGCTTCATAATGCTCACACATACACACACACACACATTGGAGTATGCTAAGGATTTATATAAGTTTACATACTGTCCACACCTATGAGATTCTAATTCAGAAGATCTAGGTTGGTGTCCAGGAATCTGTAATTCAAAGGACCCACAAATAATTCAAATGCATATTTTAGTTGTGAATGCCTTAGCTAAATGGTCCCTACACTATTTATTTTCACACTGAAACCTAGCTATGACACTAATCCCCAGTAAATTGTGTTCTTACTTTCCATATGGGGCTTGTTGTCTTTCCTGTAGGAGCAGACAGTGCTAGAAGAAAACTTGTTTTGTTCCTGAAATCTTCCCCATTCAAGGTGAAGGATTAGTGTGACTGTTGCCTCTCCTAGAGCAATCCCAACGTGGGATGCACTGTTGGTCAGGTGATAGGTGGCTTAATTAGCAGGAGTCAATGCACAGCTGCTACCAGTCTGGGCTCTGTTCGGCTGTCGAGCATCTGTTATGACTTTACGAAAGCTGGAGGGCGGGAAACCATGGGGAGTAGTCTATTTCTATGGTGTGTGTTTCCGTTGATGATATTGTCTGCATGCAGAATGAGCCCATAGCTCTTTATTTGGAAAGTCTTGAGAATCTTTTTTGCTTGAAAGCGTGTGGCAGGTTTTCACTGTATCAGCAAGCAGAGACTGTATTGGGATTATTGAGTGGCACATGTTACAGCTATCTCTTTAGTCAGCTGCAAAACTGCATATATTCTTAATCCTCATCCTCATCTTATTCCACATCCTCTCTGTCTTGGTCTTTCTATCTCTCTCTCTCTCTCTCTTTCTGTTTCCATCTGTCTCTCTCTCTCTCTCTCCCTCTCTGTCACTTATAATCATCAAGTATTAAAACAAGAAAGGCCCAAGGAGGTCATCCAGTTTGGTGGTCCCTGAGTGATGGCCAAGAGATAATTGTTTTTTATTATTTCCTATCACTAAATACATAGAGTTTTCCCATTAAGACATTCTGGCAACATACACTTTGAAAAAATCTTCAAAGCAATTCTTATGCACAGCAACTTTGGGATTCCTCATGTTATTGTTAGTTAAGTTGAAATCCAGAGAAGTAAAAAAAAAATTGTTCACATATAGGAAGTGAAAGAATAGAGACCTCAGATTACCTGATTCCCAATCCTCTCTTTTTTCATACTCTATGTTATTTCCATTTCTCACCCATTTATAACCATATTAGGACATTTCTGTAGTGCATATTAGTTAATTTTGTCCATCTAGAAACTCATTACTTTGGGCAACTATGTACAATAATGTGATTATTAAATGGTGACCAATCATAGAATCTCACTCTCCTGCCCTAGGTTGGGTATGTGACCCAGTTCTCATTGGCCACTTATTTCTCTTATCTCAACATGTAAGTCCTGGGTCGTGCCTGTTATCAAACTGGGCAAAGACAGCTCTTTTTCTGGGTTCTTCGATTTGGAGGTAACGAAGTACTTGTTCCTTAGGTTAAAAGCTCAATGAGTGCAAGTTAGGGGGTGTCACAGTGCATGTTTTTTGGAATAAAGTTAAAAACCCAGTTGCAGGTGGGGAAAATGAGGCCACAGATAAGATAGGCAGAGCCCAGAGAGGCCGATTTGAAAGGAGAAGAAACAATGTATATTTTCTATAGAGACTTTTAGTACCTGGATTCGGTACTTTTTGAAGCAAGTTGTCTCCTGATTGCATAATGTTTCTCTATTAAGTCTCTTTCTGATTTCCCACTAAGTTTTCCTATATCGTTTTCTGCATTATGAATTGAATGTCTGTGTCCCCACAAAATTCATGTTAAAGCCTTCATTCCTCATGTGATGGTATCTGGAAATGGAGCCTTTGGGAGGTAAATAGGTCCCTCATGAAGGGATTAGTTCCCTTGTAAGAAGAGAAAGGGAGTGATCTCTCCCTGAGGTGGCAGAAAGGGGTCATGTGAACACACAGCAAGAAGGCTGCTGTCTGCAAGCCAGGAAGAGGGCCCTCACTAGAACCCAACCATGCTGGCACCCTGATCTCAGACTTCCATCCTCCAGAACTGTGATAAATAAATGTCTGTTGTTTCAGCCACCCAGGCTATGATATTTTGGTATAGAAACCTGATATGGTTTGGCTGGGTCCCCACCCAAATCTCAACTTGAATTGTTGTTCCCATAATCCCCACAAGTCATGGGAGAGAGTCAGTGGGAGGTAATCAAATCATGGGGTGGTTACTCCATGCTGCTGTTCTCATAATAGTGAGTGAGTTCTCATGAGATCCAATGTTTTTAAAAGGGGCCTTTCCCCCTTTTGCTCTGCACATCTCCTTGCTGCCGCCATGTGAAAAAGGACATGTTTGCTTCCCCTTCCATCATAACTGTAAGTTTCCCGAGGCCTCCCCAGCCACCCTGAACTATGAGACAATTGAGCCTCTTTCTTTTATAAATTATCCAGTCTTGAGTATTTCTTCATAGCAGCTTGAGAATGGACTAATGAAAAACCCAAGCTGATGCTTACATCATCTGTCTACCTATTCCCAACATGTGGAGAATAGTTCCCCAGTTTAAAATCACTGGCTAATTGCTAACACTGTGCCTAATTATTTTTGGTCTTCTATTCCTCTGGTTTGTGTTTTAATCCTTTTATTTTGCAGAGTAAATCAAAATTAAACAACACCCTTGTTATCATCTCTATACTTTAGGTTCTAGGCTCATTGGTTTCTACTTAATACTTAATCTTCACTAAACTTGATCATTTGCTGTCAAACTATAAGTCAGTGTCAATGAAGTGAAATGATATCAGCATTAAATTTGGTCACAGTTAAATTAATCTAAGTACAGATGCATTGAAAACAATGGAACTTTGAACAAGTTCCTTATTAGTGCCTCGCTATCTTCATTTATAATTACCTCATATTAAAATGAGCATTAGAAATAACACACAGGATTACATCAAGCTAACTAAAATATTTATCACCTAATATACTTCTTTTTCATAGTGAGAACACTTAAGATCTATTATTTTAGTAATTTTGAAATATACATTATTATTAACTTGGATATGTTAATTAACTTGATATAATAATTCTACATTGTATACATATATCAAAAAATCATATTATAACCCATAAATATATATAACTATTACTAGTAATTAAAAATTGAAATTAAAAAATAACATAGGAAATTATTTAGATAGTAACTGATACTACTTGCTTAATGGCTCGTCTTTCTTATTTTTTTAATGTAACTGTTTTACTAGTGTAACATTTTTGTTAGTTTATTGAAAAATGACTGACAGGAGGTAGGACTCGATTCTAACACAAGCAAGATACACAGCTTTCCTTGGGCATGACTGACCAGTCATTTCAACCTCCCAGTGTCAGATCTTCATCTGTAAAGCATTATAATAAAACTTAATTTTCTGATCTAACAAGGTTTTTGAGAAAGGCAAAATAGATCTTGTCTGTTAGTGCATTTTTTTATAGCTGGCTGTCTGACCAAGGGTCTTGTCTTTACCTGCCCTCAAGATCCTTCCACCTAAACAAATACAGCAGTGCTCTCTGTAAAAGTCCCTGACCAAAATCAGGAAATAAACTTAAGGATGCAGAACTCAAAATCTATTAAAAAGCAGTGGAACCTACAGAAGGAAAACAAACCAAAACAAAACAAATACATCCTCCGGCATATTGTGATATATATTTTTAAAAAGCAATTACCAGAAATGAATGTGTGTTCAGGATGACTTCCTTCATTCAAAAATAAAATGATCCACAGTCGGAAACATGGGACACACATCCAGCTCCCGAAAGGCAATATGATTTTGCCCCCTACATTATCCAGCTGTGATTGATGAGTGACATTAGGAGAAACACACGTGGCTGAAAGTACACAGCAAAGGTTCTCAAAGGTTCACTGGGCTAGGTGACTTGCATTTGTGTTTGACTACATGTAGTTATTATGGTGAGTAGGTATGGGAGGAGAGAGAAGAGCAATGGTGCCAGGAGATGAAGACATAGGGACAAGATGGCATTAATGTTGCTAGATGAGGGAGAAATTGCAAAATGATCCTGTTTGTCTATGCCATTCCACCTTGCCACAAGCCTGGGGGCCAACTGTTCTGTTTTATCTTACTTCATAGCAGCATTTGGCAATCAACCTGTTATCCTCTTCTTTTGTGGTTGGCATTACTTACTATCTTCTTCAACAGTTTGTTTATTGGAAATTGCAGGCATCAAAGTCAATTCCATGGGAGCTTTGAATTCTAAGGGTGTCCAAGGTACAGTGTCAGAATTTCAATCCACTGTTCTCCAAGAACACTAAAAACACATACGGTTTTAGATGAATGGAGATAGGCTTATTTGTGGAAACTGCAAAGATACAGAAGTTGTCCGGAGGAGTAGCAATAGAAAGAATCAACATCCACTTGCCTTGAAATAAAAAAGAAATAAAATGTTTGGCTAAGATCTGAGAATTTGGTACAGATGTATAAGAAACTTTGTTAGATATTTCAAGAATATAGAATTACATACTATTCCCTAAATCAGACCTCTATTGAGGACCTGATGGATACAAGTTCTGGGAATACAGAGCTGAATAAAGCAGGGTCTTTTCTTTAAAGGAGCTCACCTTTTATTAAGAAGGCAAACATATACTCATAAATGCAAAAACATCTGGTAAGGACATTTGAACATGAAGATTCTGGATCTGGGTGTCAGACGAACCTTTCTAAAAGACTTGTCTTCTGACCCATGTTTTCAGAGGAATAGTTTGCTAACACAACAAAGGGATATATATTTTCAGACATCTCTCACCTACTGGATGTTGAGTTCTGACAATTTAAAGGCCATCCAAGGTCATCTTTATAAACCCAGAACTTAGTATATCCTGAAGACATGTAATCAATGTCTTCGCGATTGTTACTGGAATTTTATTCTGTACCCCAGTTCTGGTAATGGAACACACACACACACACACACACACACACACACACACACACACAACATAGATTGATCTCTTTGAAAGATTAGAGTCTAAAACATTTATCCATTAATACCAGGACACACACTCTTCCACTTTCTCTTATTTTTAGGCTTATTTCTTTTGGAGTGTAGAAGTCTTCAGGGCATGATAGAGAGACAGGCAAATCCTGCTTAAGGTGGAACCTACCAGTTAGAAGCAAATCTGAATTGTCCCTAGCAACCATGACTGAAACCAAAAGGTGGGTGAAGGGGCTATAGGCCAAGAGGATGGGGGCATGTGCTACTAATTTTCTTGGGGAAAAATTATGTAGCATAAGTTCAGAAGGAACCGATCTTATTGGGATCAGCTTAGGTTTAGATACAAACACTCAATTGATGCATATATTTATTTAGTAGGGCTTTAGCTCTGTTTTTCTTCTGTAAAGCTAAAAGTTTGGCCTAACATGCTTACAGATAACATGGTTATACTTCAGTATAAAGAAAAGTCAATTTCTATTAACCATTAAATTTCCCTTCTTCTCTGTACACATGTTACTTCAAAGTATTTGCTGACCTTTTCGTGATAAATGTAATTCACTCCAAAACCCAAGGGTCAAGTGAGAAAGAGGAAAATCTGACATTTGGAATCACCATCCATTAGGCTCTATAAGGCCAGAGAGCACCATAAAAGGCAACATATGTCACCTCAAATTGATAGTGTTGTCAACTCACAGTGAATGTTTGAGCAATTTTTTAAAAAGTTTTTTTTTTTCCAAAATACTTAGCAGCTGATAGTTTTGAAAGCATTATTTCTTTAATATCCAAAATCAGACAGAACCTGAACTTGGGTAGCTAATGTTGTTGCATGCTGATATGATAATGCTTATCAGTAAATTGTCCTCAAATTATCCTCTTTATTATTCTATCTGTACTTAGGGAGCATTGAACTCTAGACAAGCTTTCCATCATTTATTCTGTATGTGATTTTGATCTAGTCCTTTAAATTTTTGTTTTTCTTTAAAAGTTTCCTTTTCTTTACATTTTCAAATAGAAATTCTTTTAACAATTCAGTTTTGATCACCTACCATATTTAAGGCATTAAGCTAGGTAGTGAGGTCTCAGCTGTGAAAAAGATGGACAAGGGCTTACTAACTGAGGGCTTACTAACTGAGGAGATAAACAATACATGATGCAATTTTGACAGGATGGTCCTGATAATTTACTCTGAATACAGGCAGGTAGAATATCTGGTACATACATTGAAAGTCTGTGGTAAAGCAATGATTCTTCTATTTACAAGATGTGTGATCTGAGAAAAATATTTTTTCTTGTCTAGAAAAAGGAAAATAAGACTTTGATTCAACAAATATTTACTGAGGGTAAAAATTACATTTGAAATTCTGATAAGTGGTGGGGATATAATATTAGATAAAAGAGATATGACAACACCTTCTCTGGGCTTACGTTGTTATTTATCTTAGTGTTTATTTAAGGGCTACATAAGAAAATACATGCAAAAGTCTACTTAAAATTATAAATCAATGTAATTATTCAGCGAGTGTACAAGATATTAGATCATGTTTCCTAGGGTTTTATGACCTCTGTTTCATTATATTATGCTCTATATTCTTTTCAAATTCTGGCCTTTGCCTCCATGTGTAATAATAGCTTGTTTGTTTGTCATGAAATGGGAATCAGTATTAACTTCCTCTTCTACACAACCACACAGATATGATGCTTTCTGAATGGATTCTTGATCCTGAGCACTGTTAGCTTGCAAGGGATTTTCAAACTTTCAAGGGAAGAAGGTATGATACAAATATAGTTTTGGTGAGTGCTAGTTGCATTCTAGTTTTTTACATTTGAGAGTTTTAAAATATCTCAGTATATGATTAAGTTGATTATTACAGAAAAAGAGAAGACAGGACAGGGTGAAAGAAGTTCGCAGTGACTATATATAGCAAGTACCTAGAACTAGAATGGCACAGGCAGTTCTTCAAAGCTCCTTGTCAACATCAGCAGAAAAAAAAATGGGGCTTGTTTACTACAAACCTGAGCACAGTGTCAATATTCCCAACAGGGTGCTTGATGCAGCCACACCAATGCTGCAGAGGTGGCACATGTCTTGAAATTATTGTCTCTGTCCTGACTCAAGATTCTAATTTTGCAGTGGAGGAGAGATTGTCTGCAATCATGTGTCAGTTTATGACAAAGAAAGCATTTGAACCCAAATCTAACGCCCTTTTTGCATTTTTTTCTATTTTTGTTTATCTCACCAAAACACCATGATCTTTAGTCACAACGTACCACAGACTGCTTGTATTACATGTCCCAATTTTAAAATAAAAATCAGAGCATCAGATGGTCCAACGTCACAGCAATCGAGATATTGCCTCTTCATCTTTCCTTTCTCCTACATCCAACATTAATTAAAATGATAACATCAAATTATAGATCACTGTTAGAATCACTGAGCAACAAAAAACTCAATCTGAGTCACAGAAATTAAGATGATTTACACAGACTTCCTGATAAACAATTGAAGCAGATGTCAGTGGTGCCCTGCCCATAACCTCTTACTATTTTTGTGATGCCAGCCCAACTTCCAGCTGCCAGCACCTATAATTCTTTGCCAGTGGTCATTCTCTGGCTGCAGAACTTCTGTGTGTATGAGGGGTGGAGAGACCTCTCTGGGGAATAATGTGCCTGGGAGAAGCCGTCACTCAAATGATGAGTATGAGTAGGCAATTAGTACTCCAGCAACTCCACTGTGCTTTGGAGGTGTGTGTCCTCCGTTGACTCTCACGGTTCCCTAGCAGGACCAAGTTCTACACGACAACAGCAGGATTTGCTTTCTCCTCAATATACCTTTCACTGGTGCCTTCCCTTCCCTGACTCACTCTCCATTTCCCTACTGGTGTTTCCTGAGACCACTTCCCAAATAACTATTTACATCCTAGCCTTGTCTTAGAGTCTGACCCTATAGTAACCAAACCAAGACCAAAATGTATCCATACAAGAAATTGAATGAATGTATATATGAGTTCATTTCTGTTCTAGGGCTAAGGTTATAGCAGCAAACAAAGCAGAATAAAATTTTTGCCTTTAGTGTGCTAAATAAATGTGTATGCTCTTCCCTGCTTAGCAGTTGTCTCAGCTGAAGAAAGCAAAAAAGAGAAAGAAGAGGCAATTTTCGTTTTTAGGCTCCTGCCAAAAGTTAAACAGGTATCAAAGAATGATGCATAATGAGAGCTTAGATTTTACATAGCAATGTAAAGTGTATAAAAGCTTTCACCTAGAATGTCCTAAAAACAAATAGACAACCTCTTCAGATAGAGTGGGAAACTATCATTCTTACCATTTCACAGATGAGGAAATTGAGGTTTAGAGACATGATTGAGCAGATTAATTCTGCAGGCAAACACCAGGGTCCATTACAACTTATCCTTCTTCTGCCTTGTCAAAGTCTATGACATTATAGCCTGTATGACAAGATCACAAAGGCAGTGCTGCAAATCAAATGATCACTTCCAGTAATCCTGGCTTGCTACTGAATTACAGTTTCCTCACCTTCTTTTGAAACAGGCAGATTAGGTCACTGCTGGGAAGAGCTACTTCCATGGCCAATTGATTTGCTTTCATTGGGTATTTTTTTTCCTGGAAGAATAGTTTGTCGATGATATTAGGTAGATGCAACTTATCATGCATTACAGAAGTTTATAACTCTAGGGAGATGAATAAAAAGGAGAAAAATAGCTATTGCTTAAAATAAGACTCTCAGATGTTGGTGTGCTTGTGTAGGGAGAGGAGGTTACCATGGAGATCAAGACTTTACAACACACTTTGCATGATATAATGGCACAAGCCTTCGGCTGGAATAGGCCCTTATGCAGCTCTTTCACCATCATTGTGCCACATGCTGTCAACTCTATCTACAGAGGGGTCAACCTATGTGCCCCTATGCCATCCAAGTTCATTCCAGTTCGTGGAGAAAGTTTATATATAGTGGGAACCTGCCAATAACTCAACCCTATCATCACGTTCCAAATGGAAGTAAATGTTATTAGCAATTTTTTTATTCTAAGAATAAGGCAAATAGCAACAATAAGAATAAAAGCAATCATTCATTTTTTATATCCCCTATGCAAGATATTGAGCTGTGCCACATACATTTATAGTATTTAATTTTCAAAGCTGGGAGCTGTATGTTTATCTCTGTTTTGCAGGCAAGACAACTGAGGCTTAGAGACGTGAAGCAATGTGCTCACCACCACCCAGCACCTAATGGAAAGAGCATGGATTCAAACCATGGCCCATGCTTTTTTTTTTTTCCTTCCAGGAATGCTTTATGTTTCTGCCTTCTCTGCCCCTCCCCTTACTGACCCAGTCTATGGACGTGAGTTTCTTCAATATCCAAGTGGTTCTTCATTGCCTTGCTGACTTTTCTCCTTTAAGTATCTCACTTTCCCATTAGCACTGATACTTCACCCCAAGGCCGGCCCATTTGTTTGAAGCATTGATACACACAACTGGATTAGTTTCCCAAACATCTCATTCCTCTTGGTTCAGTTCTGCATGTTCTTCTCTGTTTAGGTAATAGGTCATAGTACCTCCTTCCTGACCAGACATACTAAAATTAGGAGACATAGGTTCCAGGCTTTGTTGTCTCACTAATAACTCTGAATCATTAAGCATGTCGAGGCTCCATTTATTGTGACAGACGGATATCTAGGTTGATTTACTCTTGTACATAAAGGTAGCATAACCGTATATTGAGCACTTAGTATGTTCAGGAACTTTGAAAAAGAGAGGTAAAGCAGCCGGGCGTGGTCGCCCATGTCTGTAATTCCAGCACTTTAGGAGGCCGAGACGGGTGGATCATGAGGTCAGGAGATCGAGACCATCCAAGCTAACATGGTGAAACCCCGTCTCTACTAAAAATACAAAAAATTAGCCAGGCGTGGTGGCAGACGCCTGTAGTCCCAGCTACTCAGGAGGCTGAGGCAGGAGAATGGCATGAACCTGGGAGGCAGAGCTTGCAGTGAGCCAAGATTGTGCCCTTGCACTCCAGCCTGGGCGACAGAGCAAGACTCTGTCTCAAAAAAAAAAAAAAAAAGAAAAAAAAAGAAAAGAAAAAGAGAGGTCGAGTTTACACATTAAGCATAATTCAGCAAAAAGAGCAAAGCATTGTGAATGGAAAGCATTTGATTTAAGTTCATAGGATTGGAATTTCCATAGGTGGACAAGGCAGACGTGCAATCCAGCTGGAGGAAGCATTTTGAATGAAGACAGAGAGAACACAGAATAAGATCAGGTGGCAGAAGGTTGTGGAAAAGTCATAGAAGACGATTTGTTGCTCAAGAGTGGTTGAAAACAGGAATCTCATTTGAACCCTTCATCTTATATGTGGGAAAACCTAAAGCCACTGGAAGTCAGCAGCTCATCCCCCAAACACAACTGGCTGGTTTTAGGGATGTAAGTATATCAAGACCAACAACTGCCTTTGCTGAATTGACTAGTTCATCCTTATAAAATGATTATTCCAATAAGCTCTTAGAGTAACAATTAAGCTGGACATGCTCAAAGGATTTCAAATAATCCAAGAAAACATGACTGGTAGTGAAAACAAGTATAGACATAAAGAAGTGAAGGGAAAGAGGGCATGTAGGTATTTCTGTGATTGCCTTAGTTAGCAGCATGACTCGTTTAATTTATTGGTTGGTCAGAATTAGACCCTGCCTTTCTAAATAAGCTCACTGGTATGTAATTTGCTTTCCACAACTTCTGACTAGCTATAAAACAAGAAGAGAAAACTGAGCAATAACCCAAGGAATTCTGAAGACTGATTTATGTAAATTGGCTTTTGTTCTTTTTACTAACCAAAGGTAATGATACTACTCTTGCTGCTCCAAATCTCCTGGTTTTTATACTGTTTTGCAGCAGGGAGGTTTAGGTTTTGGTGGGTTAGGAATGCTTTGAGAATCTCAGAAAATCTTTAGTATCTACATGTCGTTAGTGTCCAAACCCAGAAAAAAAATACACTTTTGTGCATTCACACACAATATATATAATTTTATTCCATATTTTTGGTACCTCCAAAGCATGTGCAACCATAAATACAATTGGGATTTATAAACTCTTGTAAAGAAATCCTATTTTATACTTCACAAGACAAGTTCACAAATATTCATGTAAAATTTACACCTCAGTGATGGAGATAAAGAAATTGAGACATGCAAAGGTAAAAATGGGCTTCCTTCATTCACACAGCTGGCACTTGGAGGAGCCAAACACAGTTCTAGAACTTTTAGTCATGATGCATCACACTGCATTTTTGTATGCATCATGTGTACTATTCCTTGGATAGATTATGGCTGGTAAGAATAAGTGGGATATTATGCAGAACACATTTTATATCTAATTATAAATAAAGCAAGGGTCAAAGAGATAAAAGGGCATCTCTTTAAGCTATCTTTTCCAAAAATGGAAGGATGAACTTTCCAGTGTGTAAATTTCAACATGGCTTCCCCATGCTGAAACATCAGTTAACTGTAAGTCAGTTTCACAATCCCGTTACACTCGTGTTCATTTGACTACAGTTAGGTCCCTCTCATTCAAGAGACAGTCAATTAAAGACGGATTTGCCAGGCTTAATTTAATCTTCCATATTCAAGAGTGCCCTCTCCATTTGATAAGAAAAGAGATATTTAAATAGGCTCTTTTCTCTTAAATATCAAAATCTCTTAGCTGGGCTTACAGAATTGTTAAGACCATTAGTTCCTGTCCTGTTTTATATCTCCCAACCTCTAATTTATTACCTCTACCAGGCTGTCAGTGTCACAATGGTCCAATTATATCATATTCATCTTTGTGCTCCTAATTTCTAGCATTGTGTTCTTTATTTAACAAAACCTTATTGTGTATGGACTTCGTGCAAAGCCCTGTTCATGTAGGGATGGGGATAGTAAGGAACAAAGCAAAGTCTTTGCCTCCTTTGTGCTTACTTCTAGGGGGAGAGAGAGGCAATAAACAAACAAATAAATGGAAAATATAATGCCAGATAAATTAAAGTGCCATGAAGTCGGGGGTAGGGAATGATAAAGAGCAGTTTTTAATCTTTTTTTTTTTTCTTTTTCTTTTGTTTTTGGATGGAGTCTCTCTCTGTCACCCAGGCTGGAGTGCAGTGGCTCAATCTAGACTCACTGCAACCTCTGCCTCCTGGGTTCAAGCAATTTTCATGCCTCAGCTTCCCAAGTAGCTTGGGATTAGAGGCACCCACCACTATGCCCGGCTAATTTTTATATTTTTAGCAGAGACGGAGTTTTGCCTTGTTGACCAGGCTGGCCTCGAACTCCTGACCTCAGGTGATTGGCCTGCCTTGGCCTCCCAAAGTGCTGGGATTACAGGGTTGAGCCACTGTGCCCACCCAGGTTTTTATTCTTGGATAGTGCTCTTGGGACTCTTTCTGCAGTGGTCTAATTGAAACAAAGATCTGAATGAAGGGAAGACAGTAGCACTTAAATATCTGGAGGGAGAATATTCCAAAGAGAGGGAGCAGCAAGTACAAATATTTAAAAGACAAGAACCTACCTGATATACTTGGCATAAGGGAAGAGACATGTGTGGCTGGAGAGCAACACCCCTGTATGGTGTCTGCCATATGGTGGACACTGAACAGAATTCAAAAGAACTAGCACCTAAAACAGTGCTCACCACGTAGCTGACCTGCAATTAATGTTTTTTTGTTGTTGTTGTTGTTGTTGTTTTGTATGGATACGTTTGTACTCTCCTCCAATCTGCCCATACCCTAAATATCCATAAATGCTAGCTGTCTTCCCAAATTAGTGATCTCATTTAATGCACTCTGTAACAGGAAGGGAGCTAAAATTGGCTGTTATATATTGAGGCATGGCTTTATGTATTAAATGTTGGTTCTCTTTTTAAATTCCCATGCCATGGTTGTGGTTATCCTCATATAATGAACAAATAACGTATTGTGATGAACTAACTTGTTCAGGCCCACTCAGTCGTCAGGCTACAAAAACTGGGAGTTCAGATTTTGTTTAAAAGCCCATGCTTTGTTTATTCTCTGTATTGTCTATTCATTCAGGAGTCAGATGAAGGAAATGCTTTTCTCCTGAGATGAGGAAAGGTAGTGGACTCAGTTAAGCATGAGACAGATTATGGAAATTTTTTTTTTTACTTTATTAGTATTATCAAAGTCTTGCAGGAAACAGACATCACATTCAAAGGAGTGTCTGAAAAGAATACAATGAAGAGACTGTTTCCTGAAGTGTAGGCACAGCAGAGGGAATTAATGAGGAATAATGAAGATCCCAGGCACTATCAATTGAGGGAAGCCATCATCTCCCACAGGCCTGGAGAGGCAAGAGGGAATTACCAGAATTTGATAATACCCTTGAAGATGTAGTTGAACTGTGGCTGTGTGAGGGAGGCCACCGGATAGGAGTTGGCTGGGGACTTTCCTGACTTGCCCAGAGCTATCCCAGTTTCATTATTGAAAGTCCTGCATCGTGAGAAATTTCTCAGTCCCAAGCAATCCAGGATGCTGAGTGAACTTACCTGTTCCGATTTACATAGAATATTGTAACCAGTGTCAAGCCATAGCTAAGGAGGGATGGGAATGGGAGAGGGATAAGGTGGAACTAAGCTCTTTGTCTACAGACAGTGCCTTATACTGGTTCCACCCAATGGGATGCTTGAATGCAAGGGAGTTTATGTGATCCAACCTGTAAAGGTCAGTCTGTAGATGATCATAAGCAGGAAAGAGAAAGACAGAGGACAGATCTGGGAAGTCACATGGAATATCCTCATGGGAATGCAGTGCAATAGGAGATAGGCTATTTGCACGGGGTGATGGGTGTGACAGGCCACTGGGTACAGTAGTTGCCTGTGGAAAATCATGAGCTGTTTACAAAAGACAGTTTCACTCCCTAGCATGGCATCTTTGGCTCTTTCATAGCCCCAGCTTGACTTTCTAATCTTATCACCTGAAACGTTTCCTGTGTACACGGATTTTACAGTCACAAGGGACTACTTAGCATCCTCCGTCATACCTGCGCTTGTTGATGCTATGACCTCACTGATTCTGCTCCTGTAATGTCATTCTCACCTCCATCTGCAAGCAGTTTACTCACTTCCAAGACTATAACCTGTGCTAACAGGCTTCAACCCACAAAACGACTGTTTTTCTTTATTTTCCCACCATATTTTATACCATACAAATGGTTATTATTTACCTCCCTTGTCATGTGGCTCTGAGCATCTCTCCAAATCTTTGCTTCTACGGAGGTGGTGGGATGCTAGTCAGCAGTGACTATGTCTGATTTGCTTTTGTCTCCCAACCTGGACCTAGTGCAATATGTTACACAATGTGTGTACTCAATCAACTCTTGTTCTGTGTAGAATTGAATTCAAAAACAAAATGTGACAAAGAAAATGTCCTGCAGCTTGAAACCTCCATAACTACCCTAAACAGCCTGAAGAAATTTAATTAGAAGAAAAATGTAGATTTCTCCCAGACACTCCTTACATGCCTTATTCTTGAGGAGAAAATGCTCACTGATGTGTCTACTTTCATAGGAAATAGATTCTGCTGAGTGATGATGATTCTGCCTGTCTGCTTCAAATTGAAACTCAGTAAAGGGTTCAGGAACAAACATTGGGTCTTGCCAACAGAGCCACATTTGTAAATGGGTTGCATAGCTTTTCCAGAAAGAAAACAGATTTATATCATCATCAGACAAAAGCGTACATTGCCAGATTAAAGAGAGAAAATTCTATGCTTCCGTGATTTTTAGTAAGTATATGTTTCAGATATATTAAGTCAAGCCAAATGTCTTTGCTTTCTTCTAAATACTTTAAGAGAAAATAAGCTACTAATTATGCATGTATTTAACAGTAACTACTGAGGCCTAGTTGGCTCCAAGTGATGTGCTAAGGTAAGACAAAGAATAAAGAATTTGGAGTCAACAATCTTGCAAGTCCTAGACTCACCACTGCCAGGTGTGTGGACTTCAGCATCTTACTGGGTCTCTCAGCCTATTTCCACATCTATACAAGTGGAAACAATGAATCTATGCTGTTCTGCCTTGTTTTGAAATTTTTTTTTTGTAGACTCTACAATTACATTAACATTACACTCTTTCTTAGGAACTTAGTGACTTTCTCTGCATTGCAAGTCCCTTGTAAAACAAAGAGAGTGGTGCCAGTTCTGTCGATGGATCACGGTATTAGAGACAATGTTATATGTGCTGAAATTATACAAATCACAAACGAAAGACATTATTACTGAAAAGCCTTTGGAGCCAAAATAGTAAGTTCTTCAGAGGTCTGGGTGCTTGGGTGTACAGCTTTTCCTTTCCACTTAATAACTGTGTAGCATAAATACATTTCTTTATTTTAGTCTTAGCATCATTTGTAAAGGAGAGATGAAGATACTCACTTTACCTGGCCAAGCTAAGGGTAGAATAAAATGATATGTGTAAATAAAAGACTTGGAACATAGTTGGCATTCAGTAAAGTTGTTCTTTTTCTTCAATTATGGTATTTTACATTATTCAATAGAGATATGCAACATTTAGCATGGACACTCATAGAAATTCCTCAGGGACTCTCACTTCTGCTAAAGTAATATAGGTATATCAAAGGCAAAGGCATGCAGTGAGTTGTTAAAGAAAGCTGATCTCCTCTTAGGGATTGAATTTCTTATAAGCAGTTTCCCATATTGTGCCACGGTCCTTACATCGCATTTTACAATCAGCAAAACTTTCACAAATATTATCATTGTGGCATTGAGCTGGGATTGGCAGGCTTTTTCTGGAAAAGGCAATGTAATTAATATTTTCAGTTTTGCAAGCCATGTGGCCTCTGTCACAATAAGTCTACTTTTTTTGTTATAACAAAAGTGACTACATACAATATGTAACTGAATAAGCATGACTATATCTCAATAAAACTTTATGTACAAAAGACGGCAGGTAGCTGGAATGACCCGTGGGTTACAGTTTGCCAACCCCTGGCATAAATGGTGTGTGACTTCCTAGTAGCCAGATAACGGAATAGCCTCACCACGTGCCCAGCCAACAAATACTGCAAGGAACACAGATACAACTATAAAAGCTTAAATGTTTGCTTACAAGACAAAAGGTTTCCCATCAGTGATTAGCCTAGTTTAACATTATCTCCAAAGAGTGATTTTCCCTGGTACTTTCAAGGCTTTATGCACTGTTTGGATTTTCCCAGTTGGAAGTAGAGAATGAACTGATAAAAATGAAGTAGAGAAGGTTTACAATGCCTTTGCTAAACTTAAAAAAAAATTAGTGAAGCCTCAGAATCCTAAGGACTGAACTCTGAGCAATGCCTAACAGGGAACTGAGAACGATGGGTAAGAGCTATCTCAGGCTTCAGGTGACACAGAGTGGGATGAAGGATCAGATTATTCGAGGAAAAGAAAAAAGAACATGAAAAATGACCTACACTGGGACAATGAGAGACACTCTTTTGGCCACTTCTGGTCAATGTCTGATTAGTACCTAGCACCAAGCACAGACCCTCACACAGAGAAGGTGTCCAATGAAGGCTCTAGGTTCAAATCACACCTCTGGCACTGAATACCGATGTCCCTATGGATAAGGTTGTCAAATCCTCTGCATCTTAATCTCATTGTTTATAACATAGGGATAAAACAGTATCTACTCACAAGTTTAGAGTGAGAATCAAATTAGTAAAGCATATATAAAATATTTAGTATAATACTTGGCATATATTAAGTTCTTAATAAATGCTTATTATTATTGTTATTATGTACATCAATGAGTAAGTGACCTATTGAGTAACTGAATAATGTGTTGCATGATTTTATCTTTCAGTAAGGAGGGGAAGAACACATCCCAGAGGATACAGGGCTTGAGTTCACAAACCAGGCCCAGGCTCTCTGCTGGATGGTGGTCTGTGAATAATTCCCATGGACTCTTTGTACTTTTGGTTCTGTTTTGCAAGCTGATAGTTCCATCTCAGCTACACAGTGAAAAACCTAATTTATTAAATTTATCTTCACTTCCTTACCATCACATTTATTTCTATCTGCATGAAACTATATTCATTCCACCTTGTTTATAACTTGGGTATTCATGAACCACTCAGTCACACACTACAGACAACTGCTGCTTTTATTTTTACTGATAATTAATTTTATTCATTAAGAAGACTTCATTCTCCTACATCTCAGAGAATGATGTTATAGTGGTTTGAAAAGATCTGGACTCTAAAAGTCTGGAAAAGCTTTTGATATAAGAAAGAAAGTTTTCGAGATAGGGTACACAGAGAGATGGTATGTCAAAAAAATTTAGAAAGATCAGCATGAGAGAGCATGTGAAGAAGGGATTGGGAAAACATTAAATACAGGGGAAACAGCAAGTGTGAAAAAAACGGGTTCTCAGGAAGTGTAGGTTAACAAGTATCTCAAGAATATAGATTATTTGTATGGGAAGGGGATAGTCAGGTCCTCACTGATGATGGCTTCTCTATATCATTATGAACATAGTTGACCCTTTAGTTACCAGAGCTGCTCCCTGTGAGATAGGAAAGATAATTATCTAGATTGAAAAAAAAAAAAAGGTTGATCCAGTCTTCTTCTTTAAAACCTCCTTCTTCAAGTGATTTGAAACCACTTCCTAAGGAATGGATCACAGGATATTTGAGTGACAGCACCCTGTTTTCATGGAAGTATTCCTCTCCCAGCTTTCCTATTTTCCTTGTATGATAATTTTAGCCTCTAGGTGAGTAGATGAGTGAAGAGCCTTGCAAAAACATGTCAAGCCAGCTCCACCTGCCTCTCGCCTCCATGCAGACAAAGGAAATCTTTGGTGTAGCCTGAAATCTCTGAAGTCACATATGATTTTATAAACCTTGGGGCCTTGCCCTTGCTTATGGGCCAGTATTTCTGAATCCTACCACTTGTATCCATAACAGAACCCATTTCTTAGTATATGCTTATAGTACATATTTCTTAGACTCAATCATTTCATAGCATTTTAAAGTTAGGGTGCATAGTTTTTAGGAGGTCAGTATTATAGATGTATCTTATGCAAATCACAAAAGCAGGAGAAGAGGAAGCAAGCATTCAGCACAGGAAGAGAGAGTGTGAGAAGACTCAGCAAGCAAATCTATCCCCCTTTCTTACATCTGCTTTGTTCTAGCCATGCTGGCAGCCAATTGGATGGGGCCCAACTATGTTGAAGGTGTGTCTTCCCTTCCCAGTCCACTGATTCAAATGTCCTCTTCTCTGGCAACATCTTCACAGACACCCAGAAACAACACTTTACCAGTCATCTAGGCATCCCTCAAAACAGTCAAGTTGACACTTAATATTAACCATCACACTCCCTACCTCTTTACCCATCCCAGGCCTCTTGTTTCTTTGGAAAACCCTGCCTAAAATAGATTTTAATACCAAGAGTGATGTTAAAGCAATGAAATTTTAAGAAAAAAAATAAAATTTTAAGCAAACCATAAGTAGAGCTTAAAGATTTTGAAAATTCTTAATCTAGCCATATTGTAAACAATTACAACACTTAGGGTGTGAATGAGCATCCGTTTGATAGAAGGATCAGTATGGGTGTGAACCATAGACTTAACAAGTAAATCCAGGAGGAAATCGAACTGAAGGAGAAGGAGATGAGAAGAAATAAAGGAAGACTGTCAGACTTCTTGGATTTTACAGGACAGGACCAGGAAGCTGTTCAGCTGAGAACATGGGCTATTCTTCAAGACAAGGGAAGAATGCCCCTGAAAGCGATTCACAGATCATCAGGGAATGCCTCCTCAGTTTCAAAAGGGTAGCTCACCACCTTGCTTTCAACAAAAAAAAAAGGCCTCTGCCCAGAGCTGTGGGGTTGGGGCCACCCAGAGCCATGGGGAAATAATCCCTGCTGAGTAGAGTTGTTGGGGCAGAACCTTCACCTCAGTGGGTCTAGAAGGCTAAATCCCTGACCCAGTGGGTCTGGAAGGCAAGAGGTCTACCCCAGTAGGCCTGGGATATAGAATTGAACCAAAGAGGATTATTCTTGAGCCTTATGATCTCATGAAATTTGCTTTATAGTTTGGATTTATTTGGAATCTGATACCTCTTTCTTTTTCCTATTTTTCCCTTTTCAAATGAAAATGTCTATCCTATGCCCATCCTGCTCATGTATTTTGGAAGTACATAACTTTTTTGATTGGGTTCACAGCTGAAGAGCAACTGACCCCAGCATAAATCATAGTTCAAGTCTCACCCGTATCTGATTTAGTTGATATTTTATTGAGACTTTGTACTTTAGAGTTTTGAGTTAACACTAAAAGAAGTTGGAAGTCTGCGGTGTGTTAGGATGAAATAAACATATTTTGCATATGAGATGGACATAAATTTTGGGAGACAAGGTGTGGAATGCTATAGTCTGAATGTACACATCGCCACAAAATGCATATGTTGAAATCTTAAGTCTCAACATGATGGTAGTAGTAAGTGAGGCCATTGGCAGGTGATCAGGACATGAGGGAAGAACCTTCATGAATAGGATTAGTGTTTTTATAAAAGAGACTTTGGAGAGCTCCCTTGTCCGTTCACACATGTAAAGACACAGTGTGAGGATGGCAGTTCATGAAGCAGAAGGCAGGCACTGACCAGCTGCTGAATCAGCCTTGATCTTGGACTCCCCAGCCTTCAGAAACGTGGGAAATACATTTCTGTTGTGTATAAGGTGCCCAGTCTATAATAGTTTGTTATTGCAGCCCAAACAGACTAAGACATGATACCTCATAGGACTGTTGTGATAATGAATTTTATATTTACCGATAACATTCACTTAGGAGTTGTTTTCTCAGTTTATTCCTGAACTTAATTGAAAGAAAAAGAGATGTTAGTTCCTATTGAGTCAAGCGTTACATTAATGTGGCTAAAATGCCACTTAGAAGAAGTGGTTCTCTTTTCTCTAGTTAGATAATTTCTTGAATTTTGCTCTTTTCTCTACCATCATAGACTCCATTCTAATGGATTATGATTGATTTTCTTGCCTTGACTAGTTGGAACTCCAGGATATGTACAATACACATCAGCAGTCCCAGGCTGGAAGACTTTATGGGGCCTTGCAGATCTCAATTCTTATTCAATTCCATGAGGTCATGTTACTTTTAGCTCAGTTTCAACTTACAGAAGCATCAATTTCAGTTTAACTTAAGTTTGATAAACTGAAACCCTAATGTCATACTTAGTAGTTTTTTTCATACCCAACATCCAATTTTACTAATCTTTTTTAGAATCTGTAACCAACTTATATCCTAAATGAAACTTCTGTAAACTGTCTTGCACCTCACCACTCACCTGTAATACTGAATTCCCTGTTTCCACTCATACCAATCTCTGATTCATTTTTCACAAAGGATTTATTAAGTTTTATCTATACAATGACTTATCCGTTACAATAAGACTAAAATACAAACTACCTATCATTGTGTACCCAATACTACATGATTTGGCCTCTCCCTAAGTTCCAATTCCATATCTTTCTGCTTCCCATACTGTTGGCTGTGCTGTGACCACACTGGTCTACTTGACTACACCAAGCTCAATTCCCATCTCCAGGCCTTTGAACCTGGTCTTCCCTCTACTTGAAATGCTTTTCCCTCTTGTTGTCAAATGTCTCTTTCTCTTAAGAAGCTTTTCTTGACCACTCTAAAGCGTTCTCTTCACTTTCAGTCATTCTTTACCATATCAAAAACATAAGCCTTTATTGCATCTATTAAGATCCAAAATTATTTATGCTATGCATTTTTCTTTCCTCATTATAGTGGAAGTTCCATGTAGATCAAGATCCTGACTGTTTTGTTTGTTATATTCTCGAAACTTGGAAATAATAATAATGCTTGGCAGGCAGTTAGAATGAAAGAAATGTGTGTTAGCTAACTAAAGACAGCATCATCATAATCTTGGAGGAAGTAGATGCGTTATGTACAGGTGTGGGGGTTGTGAGTGTAACTGATCAGCTAATGCAATTGCTAGTTCTTTTTTTCAACTTTCAATTAGGTTGAGAGTCAGTTGTGCTGTTGATTTAAAAGGGAGAATCAGTTGTCCCCATGTGCTCCCAACAGTCTTGACACAGGGCTCATTACTTTCTCATATTTTCTAAAAAAGGAAACATAGTTGTAGCAAACACAATAATTATTCTGAATTTTGTTGACATTTCCATGGAAAATGTGGGAGTAGGCCCTCACTGCAGATCCCCCAGCAAGCAAATTCACTAGATCCTATTAGACATATATGTTCTTTCCAGAATCCTTAGTAGTGCCAAAAAATATGACTGCTTCTCCTTTTACCCATTCCTGTCTAGCTCTCTTCCTCTGAGAGGCGTGACTTTCCATTGTGTTCTCTAAACCACCCAAGCTTCTATTACGTCAATGAGTATAAGGGCATTGAAACAGCTCCACGCTTGCAAACCCATCAGCCAAAAACAAACCAAACCATAACAACCGAAAACCTTCAGGTTAGAGGATTCACACATTAAATACTTTTATATCTAACATTATCCAATTGTGTATTGCACAGGATTGTATTTGAATTTACTAAATCCTCACTTGTAGTAAGAAGATCTTTCTTCAAAACCACTCCTGTGAACTAGCAAGTCAGGCTGAAATTCAAGAGAAAGGGCCCCGGAGTTAGCCTGCCGGTATTCTACCCACACATCACTTTCTCTTTGTATGAATTTGGACAAGTTATTGAATCACTCTGAGTCTCTGACTGTTCATGTGCTGGAAAAGATTAAAAAATAATTTGGCCGGGTGCGATGGCTCACGCCTGTAATCCCAGCACTTTGGGGGGCCAAGGCAGGCGGATCACGAGGTCAGGAGATTGAGACCATCGTGGCCATCATGGTGAAACCCCATCTCTACTAAAAATACAAAAAAAAATTAGCTGTGCGTGGTGGTGGGTGCCTGGAGTCCCAGCTACTCGGGAGGCTGAGGCAGGAGAATGGTATGAACCCAGGAAGCAGAGCTTGCAGTGAGCTGAGATGGCGCCACTGCACTCCAGCCTGGGCAACAGAGCGAGACTCTGTCTCAAATAAATAAATAAATAAATAAATAAATAAATGGTAATAATTTTCACTTTGAAAGACGGCTGTGGTTTTAGTGGTATAGTCTCTTGTAGAGTGCTTATCCCCATGTCTGGTACATGGTATACCTTAATAAAGGTAAACTTTCACTACAAACCGTGTACTTTTTGGTGAATTTCCTAACCTCTGTGCTTCAGTCTTCCTTAGTAAACTGGGCACAATAATACCTCAAGAATACAATGCATTCTGATTTACTCTAGTCACCACGATGTAAACTAGAGCTCCACAACTCATTCCTCCTGCCTAACTGGGACTTTTTACCCTTTAACCAGCATCTCCCCATTCCCTGTGCCCCCAGCCCTTGGTAACTACACTGTACTCTATACTTGAAAATTGCTAACAGAGTAGATTTTAAATGTTCTCATCACAAAAAAATAAATATATGTGGTCATGAATATGTTAATTAGCTTGATTTAATTATTTCACAATGAATACATATATCAAAATACCATGGCATACATGATAAATATATAAAATTTTTTTATTTGTCAATTAAGACAATAATAATGAAAATATAAAAGAGGGTTTTCATTAAAAAACATTTTAACATTTTTTAATATTTTATATATTTATATATTATTTATATAAATATAAATCTATTTATATATTTAAAAGATTTTAATATATTGCAAAAAGATTATTTGGTGGGAGTTTAGAACAGGAATGAATCAGGCTTACTCAGCCTGGGAAGTTTCAGGGTCTCTTTACAAAATGTACTATAACCAAAATATTGTACTTTTACCACCAATATAATCACCCTGAAGAGGTGGGTAAAAAAGCATGGAGAAGAAACTTTTCAGGGACGCCAGCGTCTATTTGTTTCTCCCTCATCCCGTGGCGATTTCAGCTATGTTGTAATTAGGAGCTCTTTGCTACTGAGCAGGATGCTCCTGGTGAGGCACTTAGGCTTGTCCTAGGCCTGGTTCTCATTATATCATTTTCTTCTCCAGCTCTTCTCTCCCTAGGCTGCTGGGCAGGCAATTGACCACAGGTAATTGGTGCATTAAAACAGAACATGTAGATGCCTACTGAAAAGGAGCTTTTACAATTAGATTCTGCTTCAATTAGGAGGCTGTTTCCCTTTCTCTTCCTGAGGCCTTACCCCTCTTCAAAGCAAAGTTTGAGTTCTATAAACAAAAGTACAAAATCTGTGTACTAAAACCAGCTTGTGTCAGTAGCGGGAGGGGACCTGGGGCTAGGTTAGGATGCACCGATCTTTTGAGCCAAGTCAACTTATTTAATTCATGGAAGGAGAGTGTGTTCCTTTCTTTTGCTTCTGTCTTTGCTCAGATAGCTCTTTGAGAGTTCTCAGATTTCTGTAGCTGCTGTAATATCAAGAAATAGGAAGAAGGAGGAAAATAAAGAGGTGACAGGGACCCTGTCTCTAAGCTCATCCACACCCCCAGCTGAAATTATCCTTCTCACTGGGGCACGGGTGCTGATTTCCCTGCCTGATTTGGTCATTAAACACTTCTTGCTGCTTCAATACATTTTCCCCCAAGGCCCCTGTCAAGGATGCTGCTTCTCCTGTGATTAGAACACAGTCAATTGGGCCTCTGAACCTATTACTACCCTTTTCTTAATGACCTTATAATAGCTGCTGGACTTATTCAGCCCACTTGACAGATAACGATGTCAATTATGCACACCTCAAATAGTGTCTTCTCGCCTGGAACAATTTCTTGCTTAGTTTTGTTTTGTAAAAAATAGAACCAGCCAATAGCAAGATAAATGCTTCTCTAATTTATATTTTCTAAATATGTCATACAGGTTTGGGTTCATGATCCAATACATTCATGAACTGCCATGGGACTAATAATACTAGTTGCTTCACAGACTGTATGTTGTCAGAATTAAATAAAGTGAGTTTATTCATATAAAATTCTTAGGAAATTATCTTAAGATGAAGCGTTTTAATTTTGTTAGTGATTGCCATCCTTATTCATTACAAATACAGCTTTTCTTCCTCTTGTATGCAGGTGAGTTTTACTAAGTAGAGGTGAGGTTACTGAGGGAGGAGAACAAAAAGGAAATAAAAGATGAGTTGTGTATTAGGCTGTCCTTGCATTGCTATAAAGAAATGCCTAAGACTGGCTAATTTATAAGGAAAACAGGTTTAATTGGCTCACAGTTCTGCAGGCCTGATAGGAATCATGGCACTGGCATCTGCTTGGCTTCTGGGGAGGCTTCAGGAAGCTTATAATCATGGCAGAAGGTGATGGAGGAGCAAGCATACCACATAGCCAGAGCAGGAGCAAGGAGGAGAGGAGGCGCCGTACACTTTTAAATGACCATATCTCACCAGAACTCACTCCCTATTTCTAAGAAAACACTAAGCCATGAAGGATGTACTCACATGACCCAAACACTTCCCACCAGGCCCCATTTCCAGCACTGGGAGTTACAATCCAACACAAGATTTGGGTGGGGACAAATATCCAAACTATACCATTCCATCTCCGGCCCCTCCCAAATCTCATATGCTTCTCATACTGCAGAATACAATTATGCCTTCCCAACAGTCTCCCAAAGTCTTAACTCATTCCAGCATTAACTAAAATGTCCAAAGTCTCATCTGAGACAAGGCAAATCCCTTCCACTGATGAGCCTGTAAAATCAAAAAACAAGTTAGCTACTTTCAAGATACAATGGGGGTATAGGCATTGGGTAAACACTTCCACTTCCTGTGTTACTCCAGTCATAACACTCGCTTGAACTGCCCTGGCTGCAGGCCTCTCAGCCTCAGGAGCACATTAGGAACTGGCTCACATTCCCCTGGAGCCAGAACACCTGTCGCCTATAGCCCCTGGGCTCTGTCACTGACTCAGGTGGTTCCCCACCTTCCACAACCAATCTGCACTTTCCAGCTTTTGTGGGTGGACAGTGAAGAAGACAAATGCAAATAGAATATTCTTTATGTTATCTTTGAAGTGATCAATTTCTCATTGTCATTAATTGCAAACTGACAGGTTAAAGAGCATAGGGTCCATGCACACCATGCCTCTAAATTGCCTAATATTGGGATGAGATTTACTTTTTTTTTAATGTTCTAATCTAGTTGTGATGAATTCTAACTCCTTCACGTTGAGCTGCCTTTCATTGTGGTTTTAGTTTTGTTCTGCCGGGCAGGGGTTTCTCTGCTGTAGAGCTTTGACCAGGATGGGGTGGTTTCCTTCAACCCCTAATTCTTGGCAATTAGTTAACATTCCTTTCTGCTGTTCCATCAATTCTCATACATGCAGTGCCTGAATTCTACTATTATAAATAATGAACTGGAGGTTATTTTTTTTTCTCTCTCTCACTGCAGCCTTCAGCTTTCTTCGCCTCTGCCCACATCTTAGATACTAAAAATACCTCTTAATATATCCTTGTACCACTGGTTGGAGTCAAAGGCCTCCAAACATAAATGTTATTAATTTTTCAATATTTTCTCCTAATTTAATTAGAAACCTTTTCCTTTCAAGTAATAGACACCTAGTTCAAACTGAATGATAAAGAAGGGAGGGATGGGGGAAGGGAAAGAGGGAGTTATTGGTTTACATTGGGTGGAAAGTACAGGAATTGATCTGGCTTTTGTCAGGAGGAGGATCAGGGAATCACGGGTTAGCAGGATGTCATGAGCCACCTGTGTCTCTCTCTATTTCAGATTCACTCTCCTCTGTGAAATGACTTCATATTGGTGAGTCATTAATCAGGTGATCAGGAAATGTGGTTTTTGGCAGACAGTTGGGGTCATGCAGCTTGATATTTTGGAGAAGTAGAACCCTCTCCTCTTCCAGAGGACACCTCAGGTAAGGTTTTGATTAGTTTTGCTGATTTCACGACTATCTTGAACCAGTCACTCTGTTGGAGAAATTAACACTGTAATTGGCTATTGTGTAACAAGTAAGAATGTTGAAGAGAGTTCTTTGTGTGACAGTTCGTTAAATCACAGTTCTGAGTAGGAAGATTTCCCAGAAGAGAAGAAAAAGTTTATACTGAAGAAGATAAAGGGATTCAAAGGCCTCAAAAATGGGCAATGACCCAGCTCTCATCAAGATAAGGCATGAATCCAGCCATTAGTTTTTGCACACATAAATAACTATGCCCTTCATGTGTCAGAGGTCATGTAGACCTTAAAGAATTCCCACACCCACATGACAGTGGGCTGGTGTAATCACCTCCATTCCAAACACATATCTATGTGATACGGTGCTTTCCAATAAAGATAACTCATCCATTCAGTGACATTCCCCTGTCTCCAAAAAAACAGGCTTCTGTGACCTTGGGTTTAGTAAATATCTTGAATGCTCTTGCTATATTCTGTCCTCCTTTACTGCGTTGTCTTGAGTCTCAATTGGTTTGACTTCATCTCGTATTTTCTTTTACCCTAGGGTTTAAAAATTCATTTAAAACTTGAATTGACTCTGCGTTGAGCCATGAACACACACTGGTTTACCTCCTGCTTCTGATTTCTCCACTTCAACTCCTCCCTCAGCACTTAGAAGGTTGAATGAGAAAAGAGAATGAACGCGGGCTTAGAAGGCAGGCAGGCCTGGGTGTGAACTGTGTGTTCACTTAACAACAACAGTGATGTCAGCCAACATCAATAACTCACATACATAGTGGCTTGCTACTATGTATGTAGCATGCACTGCCCAAAACACTTTTAAAACATATTTTCATTTTAAACACACTCTCCTTTACTTTATACTCTATCTCTGACTCTTCTTCTTTTTCTTCCTCTTTTGCATCCTCCTTTGCTTCTCCCTCTTCTATCCACTTTCTGCTCACTTACCGCCATTTTCACTACGGAGCTTTGCAGAGTGGGAGGTAAGCACTGCTTAGTATTTAAGTCACTCAAGTAACCTCTGCTCCATATAGTGTGCTGGCATGGCCCAGTATCTCAGCTGTATGCCCGGTACTGCCCCTTCTGTACTTCCCAATAGGTATTTCCTTTGGGTGCCATTTTGTTCATCCAAAGAGAACTCTGGGAGAATCCCAATCACTGTCGTTGCATTTATCCTCTCCATGCACTGCTGTCAGTGTCCTGTGCCCCATTAACATATTTGTCCTAACTGCCTTCTCCTTTACCCTCAAAATTCAAATTGACCCTGTCTGGTTCTGCTCAACTCCATCATTAAGGAAGGCATGCTAATATCAAGTATCCACCATATGTCACACATTCCGCTGGGCTCCTAATGTAACTTATTTCCTTTATATTCACAGCAACCCTCTGAAAGAGGTATTCTTTTCTTAATCTTATGAATAAAAGAATTAAGACTCAAGGAGGTAAGTGACTTGCCAAAGACAACATAAGTAGAAAGACTGCCTGGGATTCCTACCACGACCTGTTTAACTCAAAGGTCCACACTTTCTCCATTCTGCCAAACTCTATCACTAACAAGAGGACTAGATGTCGTATCGATTCACTAACCACACCCTAGACAACCATGCCTCTGCACTCTCCATGGCAGCAACTGACTTCCCTGTTAACTCCTTTAGTGTTTTTTGTTCACTTACCTTGAGTCCAAGAAGTTAGAGAGGCCATTGTAAAGAAATGTTAGATTCTAACTCCTGCTGGAAGCAAGAGAGTGGAAGTCGGCAGGACACTGAAAGGTCACTACAGTTTGTGGCAGCTGCTGGTTTTGAAGCACTGGTTTACACTCCACTTTCCTTTCCTGTCAACCCATCCCTGGATCTTAAAGAGGTCAAGGTCCTGCTGGGTAGCTAATGGATACAGTTTCTTTCTGTTATGACAATTATGAAGCAAAGACTTGTCATCTCATGCTCACCAGTAAAGCTTTGCCTTTGTTTCATTCAGATATTCTGTATGAAATCTGAGGTCAGTTTTAAGGACAGAGAGAAACCATGCAAAATAAAGCAGGGGCTGCTGCTGTCTTAGGGATGGAGGAAAGGGGCCATGAGCCTAGAAATGCAAGAAGCCTCCAGAAGTGAAAAAGTCAAGGAAAAGATTTTCCCTAGAGACTTCAGAAGGGGCATAACCCTTTAGATACCTTCATTTTCGTCCAGTAAAACCCAGTTTGGGTTTCTGAACTCCAGAACTGGACAGAAAAAAAAAAAATTCTGTGGGTTTTTTTGTAACTTGTTTATGGTAATTTGTTACAAAAGCAATAGAAAACTAAGTGTACTTATCTCAAGTCTTTTTTCCTCCTGTAAAGATTTTCATTGTGTGTAGTCTTGATACTTCTCATCATCCTACAGAGACAAAGCATGGGCCAGCACTGACCATATTACAATCCCGAGGTGGTAGATCCCTACAGTATAAGGATAATACAGTTTAAATTATTTTGTGTTTCACTTTTTCTTTTGCACAATACAGTATTGAAGGTTTGCCCATCTGCAAAGCAACCGTTAGTTCTTCTCTGTAAGTAAAACTTATTCTGCTTCTTTGAGACAAACGCACTGTCTCACCCTTAGGCTAAATGGTATAGTCTCAGAAAATGCCATTAACATTCCACCTTCCCACTTCAGAAGTGAAGTATCATTCACTTGCTTTCTCTCAGTAGAAATATGTTTCATGATTTGTTTTATCTTTTTTCTCAGGCCCCTCCTTTTCAGTGTCTTTATCGGCTTGTCTTCCTTTGTCCATCCCTTAAGTATCAGTGTATCTGATGGCTGGGGAAGTGCCTGCTTTTCACACAACCCTGCTTCTTACACAATAAAGGCAATTCAATTTTTTAGCATTTGGGGTCAGAAACCTCTGAACAATTGTTGATGTTCAAAAATTTACTTTTTTACAGTCCCACATCTAATCACTGAGAAAATCCTGTTGGCGTGGCTTTGCCTTTTTATCTGCCCAAAACTGACTTGCTTCTTACAACCTCCTCGGCCGTCACTGTGGTCGAAGCCAGTGTCTCTCTCTTACCTTAATTATTACATTTACTTCCTAGTTGCTCTCTGCCTGCAGCCACCCTTGCCCAGAGTGCTACTAAGAACTCACCAGGCAAAGCGGTCACTTTGAAATGTGAGTCCTATTAGGACATTCCTCTGTTCAGCCTTTCCCACGCCCACACACGTCACTCACAGTGAAGTTTGTTCTCAGTGTAACCTAGTCACTAACCTGACTTCATCCTCTACGACTTTCTTCCTTGCTTACTCTGCTGTGGCCACACAGCCTTCTTGTTCCTCCTAGAACACATCAAATAAGCTTCTATTTCGGTGCATTCACATTTGCTATTTCTTCATCTTCTTGGAGTGTTCGCACGGATATCCATATGGCTCACTTCCTCACTTCCTCCAACTTTTTCTTCAAATGTCCTCAGTTTGGCCTGTGCTGATAACCATATTTCAAATTTCAGCTTCTGCCACAGCATTTACTTTACCCTAAATAGCCTATGTGATTTACTCGTTTATCATGTCTAATGTCAAAATGTGCCCTCTCACCCACGTAAACTCTGGGAGATCAAGGGCTTTTGTCTTCTTCCATTTCCCAGCTTTTCCCTCAATACCTAGAACAATGCCTGACATAAAATAAATGCTAAAAAATTGCATTTTTCTCATTTTATACATTTTTTTGGGTAACTTCATTCAGTTTCATAAACTCATATGCCAGGATTTCCCTGATCTCCCTCAGAGTGGCTCTGTCTGAAGGACTGTCCCATTGTCCATTCAGTTCCCCAATCCAGACATTAGGAGCTGCCACATATTTTATTCAGGCATTAAGTGGTCAGGCATTAAATGCACTCGCCTCATACGCCAGGCACAGTGCCACACACCAGGAACATCTTTGTATGAAACAGAAATGGTTCTTGCTCTCAGGAGCTAATAGTCAAGTTGGGAACAGCTAATCACAAAACAGATAAGCACCCAGTGAAACGAGACAATATTTACTTTATAATCTTCCAGGTTTCTATGGTAGGAAAGGAACTTCTATTGTCACAATGTTAAAAGATAAGAGTAATGATAATAATGCTGGCAACATTAGCAAATGCCCCTATTGCACTTCCTAAGTGTCAGGCATTACACCGAATGCTGAGACCAACCCTACGAGATGGGTAGTGTTATTGTCCCCTTTTACTGAGGCAGGAACAAAGAGGTCTCGTGGCTGGCTCAAAGGCACAGGACAAGAAAGTGTCTGAGTTGGATTTGAACCCAGACAGCCTGAGAGCAGTGTCTTAATTGCAATGATGACATTTTCATTGTCTTCCTCCAATCAGTAGATTGGAAAGTAGAATCAAGCATTTGGAGCCAAGAACATTCTGGGTTTGCTTTTTCTTCTTAGCAGTCTCAGTACCAGCCCCCAAATGCACCCCACTGTTTGCTTCCAGTTTCAGGCAACATGCATTCTTCTCTCTTCTTCCTTCAATCTAAGGAAAGTCACAGCTTTCTGCAGTCATTGATTTTCATTTTTGCTCTATCAGTTTTCCAACACCTGTGTAACCGTATTTGTGTGTTTGATCCTCTCTATGTGAAATATTCACTGGGTTTTATTTCTTGACTGAGTTTGAGTGATCCAGTTTTATAGGTGGCTCTGATTTTCACAATAACTCTATCCACCATAGATGATTACCTCATTTTATACCTTAAAATTTTAAAGTTTTGGGTAAGTTAAGCCACCTGTTTTTCAAGGTCAAGGATAGGTTTAATCTCCAGGACTTACTACTTTCAAAAACTGTGCTCACTTCACAGGAACATTGGTTGACATTTTCAAATTAGACGTTCAAGGACTTATTCATTCAAAGCCAGATGTCTCACTTAAATTGTCCCCTTCAAAGTTCTATTCTTGTCCTCAAAATGTTTCAACATTCCACATCATATTCTTTTAAATTTCATCAGTTGTAGCTCTTCAGTCTTTCAATCTTTGAAGAAATATGTGTGTTTAAGAAAAAGCTTATAACCTAGATCTTCAGAATAAAATGATCTTATTATACTTGAAAACATCATTGGAATTAAACACATCACATAACTACAAAATGACAAAACTATGTTCTCTATGAGATGCATGAATTGACTCTGAATTAATTTACTGAGATCCAGTTAAGTAGCTAAATCCGGATTGAGAAGATAGTTCCTAAGGAGAGAATAGTCCATGTGGTTTGAGTGGATAATTTCTGTCAGAAAGGAATGTGAAAGATGCAAAATTAACATTAACACACGTTTGCTAGATACTTCTATTGCTCTGTCTATGTAACAGACATGCGCCTAGAGGGTAAATGAGCATGACAGGTGTATGAACCTATTTTGAGTTCCAGCCATAAGTTTCCAGGATATCACTGGCGGAAAATTCTGGAAACAAAAACACACAATAAAGTTGTATAGCGAAGAATCATTTTCACCTGATTCTGACGGTCCTTAGGAGCTGTGATTTACTTCCATGATCTCACTTTATTAAAATGTCTTTTTTCATCCACTTTTCAGAAATTGTGAACTGCAACTTATCTTTTTTACAGACGCAAATTAAAAGGCAAACAGAAAGAGTGTTTGGTTTGGATTAGTAAGAAAAGAAAAGAAAAAAAAAGGTGCAGCTTCCGCAGTTACAACGCCCTAGAAATATTTGGGTACCAATGTAGCTTTAAAAAAAAATCACAAAAAAGAAAAAAAAAAAAGCTTCAGAAACACAGGGTCTCCTTCACTGCTGTGGAGACTCTTAGCATCTTTGTCTTTATTCAACACAATCAAGATTCAGCTTCGGGTGAGGAGAGCAGCAAACCAGAAGTAAATAAGGGCCTGGAAAGACAGGCAAGAGAAAGCCATCCTTTTTACACAGCATCTTATTACAGCAAACTGAAAGGATATGGTGAGAATAGAAAGAAACAGCAGCGAGAAGTAGAAAAATAGATAAAAGAGAGAAAAATTCTCAATGTTTTGGAGATGTTTCTCAACCAGGAGAATCAGGCCTAAAACTTTCCCATATCCAGAAGGATAGGGCTGTGAAAGGTGGATATTGAGGAGGAGAAGGCAATATGCTGGGGGTGGGTGGTTCATTTTCTGATCGTAGAGGGCTCAGTCAGAGTGTTTTGGGGGAAGATGCTGACGGAAACTTAGAGCATTTAGAGTGTGTTGCAGAAGATGCATGAGGGAGACAGGGTCTAGAGACCACACTGGAAAAGACAATATGAACACGAGTCCAGAAAATAGGGAGCAGATTGGACTTGTGTGTCACATTATTTATCTTACCACTGACCATTTTGTACCAGGACAGGCTGAGGGTTACTTATGTTGTCTCCTGGGAGTTTCTCCCCTGCCCTCATTGCAGGGGAAGCTGCACCAGTAGGTCAATGGGCTGCACTCATTACGACTGGCTGATGCCTGAGCCATACTGATTTTTATTATTCCGAATCTCTCTCCTATTTAGTACATTTTCTGGGACAGTGTAATGATGCACCAAAGAAGAGCTACAAAGCCACTGAATGATTCCTATTATGTGCACCTAGCCTGCATAAAGCTCCCTTTCTCGAGAAGTTGGAGTGAGTGGAGTACATACAACTTAACTTTGATCTATCTCAAAGGCATAGCCAGCTCCCTGACAAGCCAGTCTCAGCAGAGCACGCAGGCATGGCCAGGCACCCAGTGGTTCTGACAGCCACAGTAGCTCCGTTGTGCTAATGGGCTTCTCTTAATGCTGAGAGATCAGCTCTGCAATTTGCTCAACAGCACTGGGTCAGCTTTGCAGAGGCCTTATTGCTCCCATTCAGGCCATGTGGTCTGTGAGTTGGAGCAAGAATATATAGTGAGTACTTCCGTGTGAATAACCCTGCGGGAGCTCCCTGCACTCCGGTTATTGACTGAGACAAGTCCCTGAGCCTGGATAATTACCTATAGGAAGCATCAACTCTGATCATTGGAACTGGCCAAAAGGCAAATGTGGCCTCTGAGAGTGACCATGTTGGCCTGGGTGCCTATTTAAGAAAAACTCAATGATGTCTTAATTTGTGCTGCACTGTTTTTCTGTTTGAACACGTAGAACTGCTTTCATGGTTCCTGTTTTCTCATCTACGACCCCATCAGTAGGCATCACTCTGAGAGCAGTACTGATTTTCTAACATACATTCTCTGAAGAAGGTTCTTTATTCTCACCTCTGCATTTCTTGGAAGAATGTGGTGTCATGACAGCAGGGAGGCAAGAGTGTAGGCTTTGGAGTCAGATAGAAATGGGTTTGGAGCCCAGTGCTACCATTTAAAAGTTTTGTGATGTAGAGAGAGTCACTTAATCTAACTGTGCCTCAGTTTTCACATCTGTATAATGGGATCAATATAGTCCTCCTAAATAATGGGGTATCATTAGGATTAGCTGAGTGAAAGCAACCATGTCTAGCACAAACAAGCCCTCTGCAAATATGAGGCAGGACCTCCTCCAGAGTTGGCCTTTACTTGCAGACTCAAGTTTGCTGCAGGCCTTATTTTGAAATGCAGTTTGTTTATTTTTGTTTTTTAAATTTCCAGGTATGCTGAGGCCAACAGATTAGATGATGTCATTGTAAAGATAGTTTATTATATTCATAGTTCCCAAGAGAAGATGACACGCCACACCACACAGGGTCACACAGGGTCACACAAGGTGTGGGTCAGAAGGCAGACGGGCAAGAAAAATGGGGAAGAGCCTTGATTGGTGTTTCTGTGGGAAGGAACAAGTGAGGCGGGTATATAGATTTCGAATTGGCAAGTTTGAATAACTTCCACAGCCTCTGGAGTATAGGACTTGTCTCTAGTTATCTGGTACCTGGTTCTGGGTGGTTACAGTAGATGAATAGTGGCCCAGAGCATAAGAGCCTGTAGAGGAGGTGGTTGGGGTTTGGGTCCTGGGTGGGTTCATTTGCATATGAAAGAGGTACTCTAGAATGAGTCTTTTACATCACTAGGAATGAACTAGGTCTGAGAAGAGCAGTGTCTCCAGGGTCAGCAAGACCCCAGATGCCAGCGCATAAAAAATACAGAAAATAAAATGCACAATTAATACAGGTCTTTTCCTAGTGTGTCCAGACAGAAAAAGGAAAATCAAGGAAACCAACTGTTATTGAGTACCTAGCCGACAGCACCTAAGAACATTAACACACGTACTTCACCTCTTGCAGCCTAAAGTTCTGCATTCCTCAGTTTGGGATAGCACCTTGAGCTCCATGCTTTCCATTTCTCATATCTGTGAAGTGTTACCCAACGTCCATGCTTTGATTCTCATTATAATGACAATAGAGCTAGTATTTCACCATTAAGTCTTGAGTAGACTACTCCTTTCAAATATGTCTTCTTTGTGACAGGAAACTATTCTTCCGTTTCTGGTCTCCTACCTTGTCTTCTTAAATTTATTTTTGCCCTTCTCCTATCTGTTTTTGCACTACATCAAGAACGAACTTTTAAGAATGCAAACTTAATCATGTATTTCTCTACTTAAAATAATTTTCCATTGCTCTAAGAAAAAGGTCACCATCCTTAGTCTGGTCTACAAAGCAGGTGGGACCACCCCCTGCTTTCTTCACCACCACCAGCTGATGTCACTGTTCTTGTCATTTTCTGCCCTGTAACCACATTGGTTTCCTTTTTCTTTCCAAGAGTCATGTTCCTCTCCACCTAAGGAATTTTGCATGTACTTGCATCACTTGGAGATATATTTTCACCACCCAGCCCTGAATATTCACTTGAATAATTTTCATACATCTTTCAAAACTCAGACATTTCTTGAAGAAAACATTTGTGATCATCCCAGTACAGGTCAGGACCCTAAAATCTATTGTCATGCACCCAATATTTCTGTTTTATTATAGTTAAAATTAAAAAGTTAAATTCAGACACTTAATTGAGGGTTTTAAAGATATCTTTCTGTTGACTTCTAACATATAAAATTAGGGTCTGTGCCTGTCTTGTTTTATTCACAATCTCTAGTACATAATCTCTGACATAATTTGGAAAATATTTTGGACATTAATCCCAAATTCTATTTAAAATTTGTACAGACATTATTGTTAACATTAATTTCCTCTTATTTTCTTACCCCATAACAATTTTCTTGCCCCATAACGATTTTCTTATATACATCCTAGGGACCCGAAGGTTATTTATTTGTATAATAGTATATTAAAAATTTGTACTACATCAGATTGTAAGAGTTTAATAAAATTATGCATGTGAAAACATGTACATGATAATGTGTTACACAAATGTAATGGGTATTATTGCAAAAAGTCAATGATCCTGTTTGAAATTGAGTCTTAATTCAAGTCATCAACTCTATGATTTTCATAAATTGTTCATTTCAATGTGATTTATTTCAACATAATTGACAGCTGATACATGAGCAACGGACTATGACCTTTGAACTTATATTTTAAACATCTGCTTATAGAGAAAGGATATGACATTCACGTTCTTCTATCACCTTCTAAATGAAATGAATTGACTAGAAGAATGTCCGATCAACAGTAGTCCACACCTGCAGCATTCTTCATAGATAGGTCTGGTACTAAGTACCTGTAAAAACTAGTATACAAGGTTAGTGCAAAATTAATTGTGGTTTTTGCCATTATAGAACGCCACGCACAGAAGAACAATCTGAATAAAAATATTAATAAAAAGACTAAGGTCTAACTATTCAAAAGATCACATGCATTAGCCAACACAGAGCAGTGAGAAAAGAATGTATTAGTCACCGTAGGCTAAGTTAATCTTCAGTAACAAATGAATCATGATCTTTATGACATTCCAGAACAAAGTTCATTTCTCATTCCTGTTCATGGGTGTTATGGATTGTCTGACTGTACTCCATATATGTATGGTGTGATATGTACAGTGCGTTCTGGAACATATGATGAAAGATAGCTCTTACTTAGGTTTTGCCATCTCTGCGGAAGAAGAGAAAAGAGAGATGATGGAACCACGTGGGAAATATGTGTTTTGTCTCGGCCAGTGATACATGAGTGAAGGTGACATGTGCCATTTTTAGGCAGAGATTTAAATAACCATCATTTGGGATGAATACAGACTTCCTGCAGAAGCCACAAATGGCTTGAACAAAATCAATCACAAATAGCAAACGAGAAAGTAGACTTCAATTGACACATGATTGAATTTGGAACAGGTAGGCTGGAGAGAATATAGAAAATTATTCTGGACATTTTCAGAATTTTTGTTGGTTTTTGTTTCGTTTTGTTTTTCCTAACAAAGCATAAAGCCAAGTGGTGCATAATGAAATAAACAAGCCTTAAAAGCCAAAAATTTGATGGCAGCCTCTTAGAGAACACATTTGCCATCATAGGACGTTTATCTTCAGGTCGATGATGTACCTTCCACTGGCCCTGGTCTTTGCTTTACCCCTTTTCAGTCATCACTCAAACTCACTCTAGGACTCCTTCCCGCCTACTGTAGAATCCTTTTGTGATGTCTCCAGTCTGGGATATATAACCCCTGGTTCATTGCTCCTGTAGCAGCTGCGTGGTCCTTCTCCAAAGCGTATGTCAGACAACTACTGAATATATACATATTCTTTTTTCTTTCTGTCATTAGCTTGTGTATTCTCAACAAGAGTGATGTCATCTAGGGGTGAAAATTAGTTCTTTGTGGCAAAAATTCTTAAAATCTTAGCTATGACAATGATCTGTGACCCTCTAAAGGGCCTTTCAAGGGCCCCAGTACATAAATATGGTAGGGTGATTAGAGAAAAAAATTACAAATATATATATAACTGCCTCTTAGGGAAGTATTACTATTTAAAAATGAGATGTTGAGAAACACTGCACTAAACTTGATCTGACAAGAAGCTTCCTTTCACAGAGTCTGGCATATACGAAGGACATCATAAGATTAAATAAGTAAATGAATAATGAATGAAGCCCATGTTGTAGATCATTAGATAAAGCAAGATGAACTGAACAAAATTTAAAGGGAATGACCCTGGAAATGACCCAAGTGATCAAACCTAACTCAGGTGAGGATTGGTTCCATAGAGCACATTAGACCAAGCCAGTAGGTGATGAGGCCATGTCTTCAGGTGTGTAAAGTTAATAATAACAGAAGCAAAGAACCAGTCAGGGGCTGATACAGTTTTGGGTCCTGTTTCTCATTTTAATTTTTAATTACTTTAGAAGGAAAGACAGAGCTGAATTGCCATTCATTCCTATAATCCCTTTCCATCTTGACCTTTCTGCATCCACAGTTATCCTGCCAACTCCCTTAGACATGGTGACAGAGTGAGGTAGAACTTTAAGAGTTGGTAATAAACTTTTATACATGTAAAATCAATTTTTGTTGGCATAATCTGAAAGAATGTCAATTTTTCAATGGCATTTTTTGTAATGAAAAAACAGTCATGAGGTTTGAAGCTATGAGTGTTCTCACTTGGGGAAGGGCTTTAAACTTTAATGAAGGTCTTTTTTTCTAAATGGCTGAAAGATTTCCTAATTATAATGTCACTACAGGAAAAAAATACCTTTGCAAAAAGTGAGAGTTTAGTGCAGTGAAAACATTGCTAGGGAAGGATATGGGAAATTGCATTTTCTTCCAGTGTGTCCACTGTGGCCCCCACTGTGGGACTGAGCAAGTCTCTTCACTTTCATGATTCAAGTCTCACATAATGAGGGCTTTAGGAGTATAGGTCAGTAACAAACATTTAGCAAATATTGAGCCCCCTCTCTGAGCCATGCGTGATGCTAAACTGCGGATGTGGAAGCTTCTTGTCAAGTACGAAGTTATGTCACTAATAGAGGTCTCAGGTTGATTGAAAACATAGTTTGTCCACTTTTTCTGCGTCACAGATTCTATTATTTTCTCTCAAACAGTCCCTGTATTTTGCAATCTTTTACTAAATAAAATCTATTTATAAATTAAATTTTGTTCCAATTTTTACTTTAGTATTTTACTTATAAAAACACTAACGTAAGGGGAACTGTGAACATTTTAAAAATCAAGAGAAATATATCCACTAGTGACAAACAACACACTAATAAAAAATCATAATGATATTCACATTAATCAAAAGAAACAATACTATTACTAATATCCAAACTAATAAAAAATCGTAACTTTCGGATCTGGATTTTTCCTTACAATTTATTCTATATTCATATGCATATTCTGTATACATATTTTAATATCTATGCTAATTTAAGAAAAAAGCTATCTATGTTTTGGTTTTCCTTCCAGTTCATTGTATAGCATATTTGACATAGTTATAATGCACATGCAATTTTATCTACATTTCAATTTTAAACATTATAATATAACTATTTTCTATATTCCTACATGCTGTTCCTAATTAACATTTGCAATTTCTGCCCAACCTTGCAGGATATGCTTGTGGCAGAATTTATTTTGCCAGTTCCTTCTTGGTCATATATTTTGCTCTTTCATTCTATTTGTTGTTTTTTTCTGAAATGGAGTCTTGCTGTGTCGCTCAGACTGGATTGCAGTGGCTCACTGCAACCTACACCTCTCAAGTTCACGTGATTCTCCTCCCTCAGCTTCCTGAGTAACTGGGATTACCTGCACCCACCACCACACCTGGGTAATTTTTGTAGTTTTAGCAGAGACGGGGTTTCACCATGTCCCAGGCTGGTCTCCAACTCCTGACCTCAAGTGATCCACCCGCCTCGGCCTCCCAAAGTGCTGGGATAACAGGCGTGAACCATCGTGCCCAGCCTTGCTCTTTCATTCTTGATATCAAGTATGGTGCTCAAGTGGAGTGAACATCCCTCTGTATGAGTTTGAATAAGGGAATGAATAAATAAATGAAGCCCATGTTGTAGATTGTTAAATAAAGCAAGACAGACTGAACAAAATTTAAAGGGAACTTGATCATGAAAGTGACCCAAATGTATATAGCCTTATCTTTTATATTATTTTCTTTACATAGAGTTTTAGAAATAGGATTACTGGAACAAATATTGAATTTTAAAATGTAAAACAGTTTTCAAAAATTTGGACAATAATAGTAGCTGACTCACCTTATATTTATTGTAATTGTGTTCTACATTTACTTAAAATAAATACAAAATAGAAAGTTAATAATGTTTTAATTTCATATTTTTATCAGACACATTTGTGATTTACAGATCTCTGGGCCAGCAGAAGATGACTGAGTTTACTACACCAAATCTTGGAAATTCTTGGCAAGACAAAATACTTCGCATTTTGTTTAGGGATTTTTTTTCAAGGTTAAATACATTATTCAATTTGGCTTTTTAAACAATTGAAACTAAGTCCAAGATTCCTCTTAATAATTTCATGACCACCCTATGGGCTCTTACTTGAGAACCACAGAAATGCATTTTCCCACATGATGTAAGGTCTACACACATAATACGTTTAAACTAGAAGAAACATCATATACCCATGTGTTTCATGACATATAGTTTGAAGATTAAAACTCCAAGGCTTAAAATGGTGGAATACCCACCCACGTAGGAATTTCCTACATGATCAAGCTTTACGATGCTCAAGGGCAGTCACTCCATTTCCAGGCTGTGTTGAATATGTCTGGGTATTTTATGGATAGTTGAGCCTAATGATATAGGATGCACTTACATCCGCACTTATGTGTTTAACCCACAAGCTTGCTATCATTGCCATCACCCACCACCCTTCGACTCATACGGAGGTGGAGTGAGATGTCTTACCAAGTGGCATATATCCCACGTCTGCCAACAGTGGTCGGCACACATCATCCGAGCATCATGAATGTGAAGGTCTCCTCAGATTCCTGTGGGTCTCTGAGATGCTGAGCTTCCCCCATCTCTGCTTTCTTTAAGACAGCTCTTCTGATAGTGTTTTCACCAGCTTTGCCAGCAACAGCTCAGCTACAGATAGAGTCTAATGCCTTGGGGCATCCCAGCCAGAAGGGAGACAAAGCACTTTTTCTTCTTATGAAGCCAGCCTGGTTTCTACCAGCCACTCACAGATGTGTCCAGCTGGTCCACTCTCCACTGAGATCTGACCAAGTAACCATTCACACGTTCCTACTATTTTGTCCTCATATATAAAGTTTGATTTTATAAATTTAGGTCTAGGTGATTTTTGTGATGATCCTAAGTGTCACATGTTCACACCAACTATTTTGTTATCGTATATAAAGTTTAGCTTTATAAATTTAGGTCTAGATGATTTTTGCAATAACCCTAAGTGTTCCTTTTTATAAGGAATTTCGACTCCAGGATAAGAGGGATTTTTCTCAGGTTTTCCTGAGTACTTCAATGTTCCCCAGATCGGAACCTTCTGTTCACATGTATTCCAGTTTCTTCTTCTCTACATGTAGCTGAAATGTGTGTAAGACAATGGATTTCAGAACAAGGAAGCAATAACACTTTTTCCAAAACTTGTCCATATGTCTTGTAAATGAAAATATTATGGTGAAATAAAATCCTATAATCTTCACTAAAATAAGTAACTCATCTTTTCTCATATTTCCGTGGGCCAGCAGGGAAAACTCTAGAGAATTTCTGTTGGTTAGGGTTGTGCCCACTGCACATAACTTACTAACGTGTGCTTTGAAAGGCTGTTCTTGAGTGTAAACCTAAACTTCTCCACTATATAAACGTGTGGAAGTTAATTAGCCTCTCTATCCTCTGCCTCCACATCTCTAAATTGGTATGGTTTATTCTTTAGTGGGTGTGAGAATTAAATAAGTTATTGAAAATAAAATGCTTAGCATGGGGACTGCCTTAAAGCATATTGGCCCACACTATGGATGATTTATCCCAAGTCATGCATGCTACTAGGTTGTGAATATATAAAAGTTGGTTTGGCCTTAGCACTTTTTTTTTGTTCTTTTCTTCTTCAAGAGTCTCAATCAATTTATCTGTTCAATGGAAATTTAAAACTTCAAATCCAATTACCTCAAAGTTTTGCTGTGAAGAAACGACGAGATAATGCATTTCAAAGTTTTTCACAAGCTATAAAGGTTCAGCCAAAAGTAGTTAATGGGAAAATAGATCATGGCGAAGAAAGAGGATGAGAACACAAAGGAAGAAGAGAAGGAAAAGGGTCAGAGCTTGAGAGTTTTTTTAATCCTTTCTTTCCGTGGTAAACATCTAAACCTTCTTATCTACTTCACCCTCTTGCCATAGTGAGTTGTGGGTGATTTCCTCACACTCGTCTTCTAATGCAGTGTTTCACATCTGCTCTTTAACCCATCTGTTGATTATGATTACTGTTGTTACGGTTGTTGTTATCTCAATGACTATAACTTTCCAATTCCAGCATTTTTATTTTTATTTTATTATTATTTTTTTTAATGGAGTTTTCTTTATTTCAGGATGTGCCTACCTGGTACTTGAAAAAAAGATCAACCAACTGATTATTTCTTTTTTTTTTTTTTTTTTTTTATACTTTGAGTTCTAGGGTACATGTGCATAACGTGCCAGCATTTTTATTTGAAGCGTTTTTGAAATATTTTTGTTCTTGTTAAAAAAATAATATCCTCTACTTACCTGTGGACTCATTTTTCTAAAATTTCTTTGAATATTTTAAAAACGATTATTTTGCCTTCCAGTTTTGACAATATCACCTGAATTTTATGGGGGTACAATTTCATTCATTTCTGAATCTGCTGATTTACTGTCCTTGAGTTTGGGGTTCATTGAAAGGAAAGAGGCATGTGATTTGGGAAGTCGGAAGGACTTTGGGTTGGGAAAGAGGGATGTGTGTATGTGTGTGCGTGTTTCTGTTTACATGTTTAATGAAAAGTTCTGAAAGACAATGACTGCTATTAGCTTCTCTTTCACGAGTTTTTAAATGTACTTTAAGGCAGGCCCCATGCTAAGCACTTTATTTGCAATAACTTATTTAATTCTCACACTCACTGAGGAATAAACCATCCCAATTTAGAGATGTGGAGGCAGAGAATAGAGAGGCTAATTAACTTCCGCACGTTTTTATAGTGGAGAATTTTAGGTTTATACTTAAGAACAGCCTTCCAAAGCGCAGATGAGTAAGTTATGTGCCAGTGGGCACAACCCTAACCAACAGAGATTCTCTAGAGGTTTCTCTGCTGGCCCACGGAAATATCAGAAAAGAAAAATTACCTTTAGTGAAGATTAAGTATGATGAAAATAAAACTACAGAGGTCTATGTAAATATTTGGATGAATCTGATGCTAATGGGACCTTGCATAAGTGATTATTGTACTGTGAGGTATCTTGATGGTAATAATGATGATAATCTGTGTTGGGTGTCATCTTTGCTTTACTCATATCTGGCTCATAATTTCAGATCCCCAAGTCGCTCACCTCTGTAACCTCTGCTAAGCCAACTACAGATGTATAATTTTTCTCAGTGACTTGTAGTAACCTAGTTAATACACAAATAAATATATTCATGCCACATAAAACTGAGACTTTTGATGTCGTCACATTATCTATTTTTTCTGTCTTAAACTTCTCACCATGACCTCTAAGAACTTTCTGGAATTTTTTGGTTTCTGGCTTTGTGACTCATTTTTCTGATCACCATCTGACCTCACTTCTCAGACTCTCAGTGCAACATTTTAGACCTAACCAAAGCTTTCTATCTTCAATCATGACTGCAGTTTATTATTTGGCTTTGCTCCCACTAATGATTGGGTATTAATATAGTTTGGATATGTGTCCCCACCCAAATCCCATGTCAAATTTTAATCCTTAGTGTTGAAGGTGGGACCTGGTGGGAGGTAATTGGATCATGGGGGTGGGTTTCTCATGAACAGTTTAGCACCACCCCCCTCGGTACTGTCCTCGTGACAGTGAGTGAGTTCTTGTGAGATCTGGTTGTTTAAAAGTGTGTAGCACCCTCCTCCTCACTCTCTCTCTCTCATTCCTGCTCCTGCCATGTGAGAAGCTTCACTCATCCTTTGCCTTCCTCCATATTAGAAACTTCCTGAGGCTTCCCCCAAAGCAGAAGCCGCTATACTTCCTGTACAGCCTGCAGAACCATAAGCCAATTAAAGCTCTTTCCTTTTAAATTATTAAGTCTCACGTGTGACCTTATAGCAATGTGAGAACAGGCTGACTCAGGGGTGTACTACAGGCCAATCTAACCAAGTCTGAAATCTCAGGATTTAAGATTTTTATGGACCCCCTATCTTTTTCAGCATGCTTGTTAGATTGACAGACTTTGTATAAATGTCTGTCAACACAAGGGACTTACTACTGCATGAGACGGCATTTTACATTATTGCACAGACCTAATTGATATAGTTATATGCATATAACTTATACTGTGGTGTTGCCATTGTTCTTCCTTGGTTCTATGCCTTTCCCAAACTCTTCAGACTTCAACTCTCAGATCCTGAAGCCCTCAAGTAGACTTAGGCATTCCTCCTGCTTGGATCTCTCTACACTTGTAAAAAAGCCCTTCATTAGTGCTCAGAATACATTGTGTTAGACTCTGTGATTCTTTTTACAGAAAAATCCAGGTAATTTCATTTTATTTGTATAAATAACACATAAAAACAGTGCTGGATGCCTAGTCTATATATCTCTGTTGAATTACTGAGGAATAAATGAATTACTAAATCTAATGCATAAGTGAATGAAAGTAAATGTTTGTCTCTGAATGTGGTTCTCTATGAAAATTAGTCTATGCATTTGGAAAATGTGGTATTCTCTCCAGAATAAATTAAGCAGAAAAAATATCCCAATGTACTGTAGAGAGTGTATCCTTTATCCATTAGATCATAATGGATAAGGTGACCTCTAATTTTAAAATGATACTTTAAAAAGTATAAAATGATATACTTAAGGTTTGCAACATAAAAAAATACCACCATAATCACTGTCTGAACTGTGAAACTACTGAGCTAAATTAAGTCTGACATTAACAAGAATTCTAGCAAGCATTACCTAGTGGAATCACGAATAAGACCCAGGAACTTCAGCTCCTTAACCGCCAACAGGATAACACAGGTACCCATAAGACAAGAGAAAGCTAGAAAAGTATTAATTCTGTTGAGCCAAATTGTTTTCAGAGAAATTTAAAGCATGAAGAGAAGGTGAAAGCAAGGGGACTGTTTTGATCTTGTGGGAGCTGGTGGACAATGTGGTCTAGTGCTCTTGTTCTCTGTTCACTATTGTCTTAGTCTGTGTTGCTATAAAGAAGTACCTGAGGATGGGTCGTTGATAAAGAAAAGAGGTGTATTTGCCTCATGCACAAGATGCAGCAGCACTGGTATCTACATCTGGCGAGGGCCTCAGTCCACTTCCATTCAAGGTGAAGGAGGAAAGGAACCCAGCACATTCGGAGATCATATGGTACAAGAGGAAACAAGGAGCAAGTGCCGGGCTCATTCAACAACCAGGTCTCACTCACAGGAACCAACAGAGGGATAATTCACTCATTACCTTGAGGATGGAACCAAGCCATTCCTGAGGCATCTGCCCCGAGGACCCAAGCACTTCCCATTAGGTCCCGCCTCCCACAATGGGGATTACATTTCAACATGAGGTTTGGGGCGACAAATATCTAAACTACAGCAATTGTAAAGAAAAGTAACTGGTCAGCTGCAGTGGCTCAGGCCTGTAATCACAGCACTTTGAGAGGCCAAAGTAGGCAGATCATGAGGTCAATAGATTGACACCATCCTCGCCAACATGGTGAAACCTCGTCTCTACTAAAAATACAAAAATTAGCTGGATGTGGTGGCATGTGCCTGTACTCCCAGCTATTAAGGAGGCTGAGGCAGGAGAATCACCTGAACCCGGGAGGCAGAGGTTGCAGTGAGCCGAGATCACACCACTGCACTCCAGCCTGGTGACAGAGCAGGACTCCATCTCAAAAAAAAAGAGAAAAAGAAAAAAAAAGAAAAATAACTTTGTAATAAATGTTGTGGTGTTGGTTTTGTTTCTGTTGTTGTTATTATTATTATTATATAAACTACCATTTATATGGCATTAACCTAAGGCTAATATTTTGGCACTTGTATAGTGTCTAATGGTCATAGTGAACAATATCATCTGTTATGCTCACTGTACGGATGAGGAATAAGAGGTTCAGAAAGGTTACATCACATGCTTAGGACTTCATAGTTACTAAAAGGAATCAGTGGTAACTAGAGAATGTGTTATTTTTCTGTCACGTTGCCTCCTGCTGTCTACTTCTGCAGGAAGAATCATATTGTTTTTCTCCGTGTGAGCCTGGGCAGCACAATTTGAGTTGGATTTTGCTGTGATTATTTGGTTACACTGATGAAAGGGAATCCCAGGATGTGTGTTATGGATTTGGCCATCTCCACCAGTCACACGGTTATGTTTCCTTCTGCCTTCTCACTTGGGACACCGTAGATATAGATTCCATGTATATCAATCAAGCAATTCATACATTTACCACGAGTTGTATTAATAAAGTATTTTAGTTCTAAGAAGTCAATAGAGTTATCTCATATTTTCTCACATAAAATCTCTGTGAAATAGAGATATTATCTATTTTTAAGAGTCAAGAATATGAGTATATGGGAGTTGAAGTGATTTGTCAGAAACGAATACTAAGTGGTGGCCCCCGACAAACTCCTTCCTTTGTAAATTTACTAAGCTTCTCTTCTGTTCTTTCTTTAAGGGCGTACAAAGTGCAAAACATAATGCCAAACATACAAGCATGAAGAGGAAATAATTTAGTATTTTGCTCTCAAGGAGGATCACATTGTCTTCTATCAGCATTTTAATGAAGCATTGAGGTAAGCTTGAATTTTATCAGCCCAAGCATGGGGAGTGTTTCAAATAAGAGGCAGCCCTAGGGCCATCTCTATCACTAGCGGTCTGTGCAGTCACCCAGGGTCCTCAGCTCAGAAGACCCCTTCACTTGGCTTAATGCTCTACTGTTGCTGTCTCAAAATTTGTAATACTTTTTGAAGGAGGGACCCTGACTTTTCATTTTGCACTGGGCCCTGCAAATTATGTAGCTGGTTCTGGATATGCTTCAGTCTGCTCCTTGAATCCATAGGGAGGATGAAAGTCAGACAGGCAAGAAGCCAGCAATGCAGGCTTTATAATATCAGAAAGGATTAGGTGGCTAATTGAGAGCCATTTTTGCTCCCTAGTCCTGAGTAGAGATGATCAGTTCTGAAGATCTTAATTTTATTTTGTGTAACTCACATGTTTCACATTTAAGTGCTCCAGAAAATTTAGCTCGATTAGGCAAAATCAATTCTCATGATTCTTGCCAACTATTGCAAAAATTATCAGCAAAAAATTGAAAGAACTACATGTTAGCTATAAATTGAATTACGATTCACATGGATACACACACACTCTCACACACATATTGTTGAACTATTAAAAATAAGTATCAAACAGTATGGAACTTTAGCCTAAAGTATTTAACCATACCTCTTCTAAAAGCATTTTTCTAAGTTATCTCATTTTTCTCGTAACCTCTAAGAAACATAATGAAATTCACTAATATTATTTAAAATCTAATTCATATTCAAATCTCCCAGTGTCTTAAAAAGTTCCTTTATTTTTAAATTAGGAATCATACAGTATCCACATACTGCATTTGGTTTAAAATTTTTTTTTTAATCCATGAAGGGTTGTAATACACCAATTACATTTTAAAAATTAATCTGTAGTAATATTAAAAAATTATCACAAATTGCCACTCTTGGAGGTGACAAATATACCACTTCTCAAACTGACAAATGTTAATTAAAGGGAAAGAAGTAATACATACTCTGACTTTTTCAGAAGGAACTGTGGTTCATACCCAGCTGATGAGACAAGGGTGATTTTTTTTTTTTTAACAGAAGAATGTCAGTCAATAACTATAGAAAGAACGTTATATTTAAAAATAATAATTTTACAATTATTATTGAAACCATTCAAGTAAAAATCATTAGTGGATGCTTAAAATGATTGCACATAAGAAAGTTTGGAAAAAATATTTACTCTGTTCAAGATTTTCCAGTCATCATCACTATTGTTGGGACTACTTGATGCTATGTCCTTCCTGCAGTGCTGCATCACCTGAAATATTTCTTTCCTTCAACAAAAAGCTCATTCTTAATCTAATGAGACATTAGTCCTGACCTCTAGCTTATGGGAAATACGGAGGATAGAGGACCAAGTTAAATGACACCATGAGTCAACAATTAGAGGTTGCGAGATTCCATAAATAACTTACCTAGTTACTTAAAACATATCAGTTGTGAAAGAAAAGATAAGCAGTTATGTCATAGTTTAAGCATAAACTCTTACATTGCATGGCTTTATCATTTATCATTAGTATACATTCATATTCATACACATATGAATATGTATGTCTGAATGTGTTTATTAACATGCTTTAATGACTAAATGAGTAAATAATGAAGGTTTAGTTTACAATAGTCTTTATTACTGAAGAGGGATTCATTTGGGAACCAAACTAGGATGTTTTCCACTATATAGACATTGTGATGAAAATATATATTCCTGAATTTGCTTGTTGCTTTTGTATTTGCAGCGTTCCTGTAGTAATTACTAACATTACTTTTATTTTATTATGTGGTGCTTTCACCTTTCCCTTTTTTAAGTTGTAGAAAATATCAATTTAAATGTTTTTAGCTTAATTTGTTAAAGCTGGGCTTCTGAAAGAACCCAAAAGTTCTTGGTGTCAAAGTGCTGGAAAATGTACATATTCAATAAAGGGTCCTGTTGGCCACATGATGGAAACACTAAGAAGGAAAAGAAAAAGATGCTTGGTTTCTGAGGCTGAACTGGGGATGAAGGTTGTTTTCGAGAGATTTATTCACTTCAATTTGCTCCTCCTCTTCATCTTTCCATTATTTTCATGTTGTTTAGGGAGTGGGAGTAGAGAGGAAATCATGCAATGAATTGTGAAATACTATCAAGGGCAAAGTTCTTGTCTTTTGAAGTTTTAGTGGAATCTAAATACTGAAACTAGGCTTAAGATACCTATTATTTCCTGAAGAAATTGATGAGTCATGGTAGCCACTTGCTCCTCTGAGATTTTACAAAGCGGATCAGATAAGGTTTTGCAGCTTTGCTTCAGGAACTGGCGAGCAACAGTAAGTAAGTAAAGTTGCTACTTACCATATTTAACAATACATTCAATGAAATATCCTCAAACTTTACTAGACCTGATTATCTGAAAATTGTGAGAAATCAATTTTGGTTCTCATTTCTGTATTTAAAAGACATGGAATCATTCACATTGCCACAGTAAAAGGTGGAAACGGTGAAATGAAATATTAATACTTTAAGTTAAATTCTTATTGTTTTATCTTTTCAGGCTCCATCCCACCATTGTTAGACAACTACATTAAAAAAATAATAATAAGGCACATTAAAGCAGGAAAATTCTGGTCCCCTTTGCATGTGGTTATGGTTCTCAGAGATAATTATGATTATTACAAACCATTAGACTAAGAACTTGTTGAAACTTGCTCACTTTTAATGAGATAGTTCAGGATAATACACACACACACACACACACACACACACACACACACACACATATTCCAAAAGAAATGACAGAAAAATATTTGGAATTATATCACCAAATTGACTGAGGTGGAAAGACCCCCATCTCCTTAGGTTTTGCAGCGGCACTTTCTTCCAGAGGGAGTGTGAGTCCTGTGCTGTCTCACTGGACTGCCTGTAGAAGAGACCCAACTTCAGTCCAGAGCCAATTATACAGACGAAAGAGGGAAACGATTGAGAAGATGCTTCACTCCGGTGCGGTTGGATTCTGAATCAAATACAGGCTTAGTTTCATTTTCAGTATCAAAGTCACTCTGATTTTTAAAGTCTATGTTTGCTTGTTTTCTTTTTGACAGCTTTCTTGAGGTGTCATTGATATACAAAGAACTGCACACAGTTAATGTGCTCAACTAAATGACTTCGGACATCCACAAACACTCATGTTACCATCACCACAATCAAGGTAATCGATATGCTGAACATCTCCCGAAGTTTCCTTCGGTCCTTTTGTTTTTGTTATTTTTTGTTTTGTCTTGTTTTCTTTTTGGTAAGAACATTTCTTGGTAAGAGCACTGAACATGAGATTTAGCCTCTTGACAGATTTTGAAGTGTGCAATACTGTATTGTTAACTGTAGGTACTGTGCTGTACAAAAGATCTCCAGGGCTTATTCATCTAGCATACCTGAAACTTTACACACATTGAACAGCTACCTATTTTCCCTACCTCCCAGCTCCTGGCAACCAGGAAAATTATTTTAGGTACCTCATATAAGGGGAATGATGCAGTGTTTGTGCCTGGCTTATTTCACTTAGTATAACGCCTTCCAGGTTCATCCATGTTGTTACAAATGGCAATATTTCCTTTTTAAGAAGGCTGAATAGTATTTCATGATACATATAAATATCCATCAAATGTGCATTGACAGATGAACCATGATATACCATGAAATACTATTTTTTATCCATTCATCTGCAGATGGACATTTAGGTGTCACCCATGTCTTTACAGTTGTGATTAGTGCTGCAATGATCACAAAAATACAGAAATCCCTTCAAATACCGATTTCAGTCTTTTAGATACCCAGAAGTGAGATTTCTGGATCACAAGGTGGTCCTACTTTTATTTTTTATTTGTAGTAATCTCCATACAGTTTTCCACAGCTGCTACACCATTCTGCACTCTTACCAAATGGGTACCAGGGTTCCAATTTTTCCATATCCTCACTAACACTTGATATTTTTTGTTTTGTTTTGTTTTGTAATAGCCATTCTAACAGACATAAAGTGATATCTCATTGCAGTTTTAATTTGCCTTTTCTTGATAATTAATGACATTGAACACTTTTATCTGTTGGGCTTTTCTATATCTTCTTTGGGGAAACATCACTTTAAGTCTTATTCCCATTTTTTAGTTAGATTATCTTATTTTGTTGTTATTTTATTTTATTGTTGCTATTAAGATGTAGGAGTTTCTTATATATTTTGGAAATGTACCAATTATTAAATATATGGTTTACAAATGTTGGTTTCTATGTCCTAGGTTGCCTTTTCATTCTGTTGCTTGCTATGCAGATAGTTTTTAGTTTGATGTATTTCAACTAGTGTGTGTGTGTGTGTGTGTGTGTGTGTATATATATATATATATATATATATATATATATATTTGGTTGCCTGTTCTTTTGGCATAATTTCAAGAAATCATTGTAAAGACCAATGCCACAAAGCTATTCCTTCTGTTTCTTCTAAGAGTTTTACATTTTTAGGTCTTATGTTTAAGTCTTTTTTTAAATTTTAATATAATTTTAGTTGATTTTTCTGTATGCTTTAAGGTAGAGGTCCAATTTCTTTCTTTTCTTTCTTTCTTTTTTCTTTTTTCTGTAAGTGAATATCCAGTTTTCCCAGCATCATTTGTGGAAGAGACTATCCTTTGTCCATTAGGTATTCTTGTCACCATGTCAAAGATCTTGTATGTGTGGAGCTGTTTTGGGGCTCTCCACTTTGTTCCTTTGGTCTATATGCCTGTCTTTATGCCAGTACCATAATATCTTAATCAATGTAGCTCTGTAATGTATTTTGAAGTAATAAGTGTGATTTTTCCAGATTTATTCTTCTTTCTCAAGATTGCTTAGGCTATCTGGGATCTTTGATATTTTCATATAAATTTTAGGATTGTTTTTTCTATTTTTATAAAACAAACATCATTGGGATTTTGATGGGGATAGTGTTGAATCTGACGATTACTTTGGAAAGTATGAACATTTTTACAATGTATCAGTCTTCCAATCTATGAACACAAAATTTATTTCTATTTATTTATGTCTCCTTTAATTTCCTTAATCAATGTTTTGTAGTGTTCAGTGTACAAGTCTTTCATGTCTTTAGTTAAGTTATTTCTAGGTATTCTTTTTTTGATTGTACTGTAAATGGGATTGCTTTCTTAATTTTCTTTTCTGGATGCTTTGTTGTTAGCGTATAGAAACACAATTGATTTTTATATATTGATTTTGTATTCTGTAACTTTACTGAATTCATGTCTTAATTCTAGTGAGTGGGATGTGTGTGTGTGTGTGTGTTTGAGACAGGGTTTCACTCTGTCACCCAGGGTGGAGTGCACTGGTGCTATCATGGCTCTCCGCAGCCTCCACCTCCTAGGCTCAAGCAATCTTCCCATCCCAGCCTCCTGAGTAACTACAGCTGAGACTATAGGGGCATGCCACCATACCCAGTTATTTTTTTTTTCTTTTTTGTAGAAAAGAGGTCTCACTATGTTGCCCAGGCTGGTTTGAACTCCTGGCCTAACATATCCTCCAACCTTGACCTCCCCAAATGCTGGGATTACAGGCATGAGCCACCACACCCAGCCAAGAAGGGTATTTTTAAGGAGTCCTTAGAGTTTTTTTATATGTAAGATCATGTTGTCTGCAAACAGAGACATTTTTATTTCCTCCTTTATGATTTGGATGCCTTACAATAATAACAGAAAAAGTAATGCTAGTATTTATATGGAATATCTTATTTTGTCCTTTTGCTTTTAAGCTATGTCTTTATATTTAAAACACACATTTTTAGACAGGTTCTAGTTTGGTTTTACTCTTTTATCCTGCCTGACATAATCTTTCTCTTAAATTTTTGTATTTAGATACTTAGACTACGTACATTTTATGTAATTATAGAGAAGTTCGTGTATAAATCTCTTATCTTAATTTTTTTTTCTTTATTTGGCCAATTTTGCCTTGATTCTCCTTTTTATCATTTCCGTAATTCTTTTGGGAAGATTTATTTCTTATTTGTTTTATTATTTTATATTACTGACTTTTCATGCTTAATAGCTCTGCATCTTTTTATTTTATGTTTCAATTGTTGTCTCAGATTTATAGTATGCTTTCTTAACTCTTCACAGGCTACCTTCAAAAAATAAAATTTTATTTTACATATAGGGTTAGACTATACAAAAGTATAATTTCATTTATTTTTCTCATCTTTTACAATATTATCATATTCATTTCTACGTATATAATAACCTGTCAATGCAACATTCATACTGTCAATTAAAAAGTTGAAGTGAGTAAAACATGTCTTCTATTGACATACATGTTTGCTACTTATGATTTCTGTGTTGGTATAGATAATAGTTCCATTTGGTATCATTTTTCTTCTGCCTTAGGAATCTATTTTAATATTTTTTCTAGTGCAAGCGGGTAGCCAATAAATGCTCTAAGCTTTTATCTGAAAATTATTTTGGCATAGTTTTTATAGTGTCTAAGTTTGCTATTATTCCTATTATTATTTTTACTATACTTATCACTAACTCATTTATTATTTTTAACATCTCCCTGGTTCACCAAATTGCATTGTTTTTTGAGTGAGAATGCAGCACTAATTTTGATTTTCTCCTTTCCACCTAATGTATTTTAATGTCTCTGTCTGCTTCAAAAAATTTTTATCTATTGTTTTCAGCAGCAATTTGATTGTAAGGTTCTTTGGTGTATTTTTCAATGTTTATTTTGTTCAGGTTACATTGAGATGATTGGATCTGTGGGTTTACGGTTTTTATGAAATTTGGAATGTTTTTGGTCATTGTTTATTCATGACTTTTTACCTCACTTCTTTATTCTCTCCATTTTGGGATCCCAAATACTGCTCAATGAGTTCCCTGACATCAGTAAAGATCCATTTTTTTTCAGATACTTTTCTTCTTTGTTCTTCAATTGGGTAATTTCTATTCCTGTGTCTTCAAGTTCCCTGATTTTCTGCTATTATCTAATCTACTATTACTATCGTCTGTAGAATGTTTTATATCTGATTTTTTAACTAATAAGTTGTTGGGATTATTTTTCAGATCCTCCACTTCTCTCCTCATTGTGTTAATATTTTTTTAAACCTTGCCAAACATTTTATAGCTCTTCTGTAGACCTTGTCTGCTAATTGTATTATCTCTATCATTATTGAATGTGTGTTTATTAAATGAGTTGTCTGTGTGAATCACGTTGCAGAAGCTTTTATGTCTAGCTCTTTTACACTGTGAGTTTTTAAATCTGAATGTCAGTGTTTTGTTGCCTTCACATAAAGAGTATTGAGTCCAGTTTTGGAGTTCAGTTAAGTTAGCCACAGAATGTTTTTTAAGTCTTTTGGCTTTTTTAAAGCTTTTTTTTCCCCCTAGCAGAACCTTACTCCAGGCCTACTTTATTCTTCTTTGAGGTATGCCCCTCTGGAGCTCTGCCTATAACTCTGCGGGGTGCCTTTTGCTCAGGTTTAAGGAAGTCTCACTCTGCAACTGGACAACTTAATGCCCTGCCAAAGACTCAGGTGACATTCATGTCTATTTCTGGAGCTCTTTATCTATATAGCTTCTTCTAAAATGCTATTATGTGCCGGGAATACTAGCATCCTTCTCCCCACACTCTGATCTGTTACTCATCTCGGTGAGACCCCCGTGCTCTGCTTTCCAAACATTTCTTCCTGGAAGGAAGGTGAGGCAACTATGGGGTTTGCGTTGTTTACTTCTCTTCTCTAGGGATAATGGTCCCGCACTTTCATCTAGTCTTCAACAACTTTCTTTTTCCATGTCTGACCACATTTCCCCTCACAATATTGTATCTAGCGTTCTTGAAACGCATGCCAAAAGAAAAGTTTTTGTCCTGTTTTTCTTACATGGCTAGACGTGGAAGTCCCTGAGATTTAACTGTAACCATGCAATTGACCCCATGTTAATATTAGAAATTTAATATTAGAAATGTTTATATTTTTGGGATTATATATTTTTTATCTTCAAAATGTGTTCAATAAAATTACTTCACATTCTTATTATAAGGAGTGTTGGACAATAGAGCTACTGATTCTCTATTATTATACTTTTGCCTTCTTCTATATTTTTAACTTTTATGTGTATCATTAGTGCTCTAAAATATCCACTGAGGGCTATGTTATTATTTTTCCTTTCACAAGTTAGTCACACAGCCTCAGAGAAGTTAAGTAAGGTTTCAAAAGTCTACAGCTGGTTAGAAGTGCAATTGAATTTCAAACTGAGATCATTTAGACATAAGATCCGGCTATTTCAACCATGTCACATTGCTTCTAGTCTATGTGAAATGTTCTTGCCTGTAGCTTGGCAAGGGCTTTGAACTCAATAAATATACATTTCTTCATTCCCTTTTCTAATATGTTAAGGAGGACTATATGCGTGCTTTTTAACTCTCTTCCATGAAAATAAAAACGGCATTACGATGGCCCCATGAGAGAGTAAAAGGCAAAAAATAAAAACAAAAACGACAAAAAAAAGAAAAAAAATTCAAAATTTTCTTTTTGAGTTAACAAAGGTTGACATCCTGAAGGATGAAAACTCTGAAATCATAAGATTCTGAGAAAAGTATTTCAAAACAAATGCTCTCCCTTAAGGGAATAAAGAGGCTGTTCCATCAGAGAATGCAGCAAACCTCTATGTCCCAGTAAAGCCTCAAAGGCAGATTGTAACATGTTAGAATGTGAAGCCTATCAAAGAATTTAGATCACTCAGCCCCATCCTTAGTCTCCATTCTTCTTGCAGAGAAAATAAGTTCTAGAAATGTAAATGATCTGTGCATGGTCAGACCAAGTACTACGGTCATCGGTAAAAGAATATACAAGTGTACCTACACATACGCAAATAGGAGTACAAATTTCATTCTTAGATAATGCTTACCCTGGCTTCTAAAAGACAGGCTGCCATCTCACATCCAGAAAGAAAAGAGCCTCCTAAAATGTGAATAGCCAAATGTTAGCTGACTTTCTTTATCTTAATATTTGTATAATGCATATTTCTCACTTGCTTTTTAAATAAACATCATTAGTAAGCTACAGATTAGTCAACTATTGTAATAATTGTCCAGCTAATACAATGACACTGCATTCTAAGCTACCCCAAAGCTCAATGGCTTAAAGCATCTCTCTGTGAACACTTGTGCATACGCAGCTCAGTGGGTTCCATTCGTTTGGGTTTGGCTATGCTGCTCTGCTTTTCACTGCAGTTCTGAGGTTGGCCGCAGGAGCTCTGGTCTAGGTAAATCTCATCCTTCATCTGTGACTAGTAGTCTGCCCCAGGAACGTTCTTATCATGGGGATGGCAGATGGCAAGAGAAAAAGCAGTAACATGTAAGGTTTCTTAAGGCCTAGCCTCACGTGTGGTGTAGTTATCTCCACCTTGTTTTATTAGCCAAAGCCAGCAGGGCTCAAACCAGAGTCAAGTGTCAAGAAAATGAACTCTGCCCATTAGTAAGAGTGGTTGAAACATCTTATGTTGTCCCAGGCCACAGGTATAGAGAAGGGTAAATAATCGGGGCCAATAATGCAATCAATCACAAATTAAAATGCCCTTTGAAAACTTCCTTTCTTTTCTGGGTTTTATATATACTCTTCTAGACCTTTAATTACATCTATTTTTTAGAAAAAATATAAAGTATGGGCCGGGTGTGGTGGCTCACGCATGTAATCCCAGCGGTTTAGGAGGCTGAGGCAGGCGGATCCCCTAGGTCAGGAGTTCAAGATCAGCCTGGCCAACATGGTGAAACCCTGTCTCTACTAAAAATACAAAAAGTTATCTGAGCGTGGTGGCGGGTGCCTGTAATCCCAGCTACTAGGGAGGCTGAGGCAGGTGAATCGCTTGAACCTGGGAGGCAGAGGTTGCAGTGAGTCAAGATCACGCCATTGCACTCCAGTCTGGGCAACAAGAAAGAAACAAACAAAAAAGGCCGGGCACGACGGTTCAAGCCCGTAATCTCAGCACTTTGGGAGGCCGAGGTGGGTAGATCACGAGGTCAGGAGATGGAGACCATCCTGGCTAACAGGGTGAAACCCCATCTCTACTAAAAATATAAAAAAATAGCTGGGCGTGGTAGCACGCACTTGTAGTCCCAGCTACTCGGGAGGCTGAGGCAGGAGAATTCCTTGAACTTGCAACAGAGAGAGACTCTGTCTCAAAACAAAAACAAAAACATATATATATGTATGTATGTGTGGGTATATATATAGTATTTAACATATGAATGTGTGTGTTTGGATATATATTTCACATTGTACTTATTGTTCCATTTGTATTTGTCACCCAGTAATATTCTTTGGTTGACTTTCTATATCCATACATGTAGCTGTAAGTCGTTATTTTTAACTGTTGAATGATATTACAAAGAATAAATATGTGTTTACTTAGCCATTCCTCTAGTGTTAGGCCTTTATATGAGTTCTTAATGCTTAGCATTATAAATAGTGCCTTAATGAGCATTCTTGTACACATCTCCTTCTTTTCCTGTAGAATAATAGCCTGCAGAAATGAATAGTTTAGAGCTTGTCATCTGTGAATTTCATATTGTAGTATATTTTGCAAAAGTACCTCTAGTGTAGCTATATAAATCTACATCTCCTCGGGCAGTGAATGAATACCTATTTGCCTACACTGTCATTAACACTTATTATCATGCAGTTTATGTATATTTTTAACTAGATGAGTAAAAAATTTGACTTTCTTAGACAGTGATTTCAGAACGTTTTTATTTAAACAACGGAATAATCATTCTTCACAGAACGCTTTATATAAAACAAATTAATGTAGTTCTGTCATGTAAACATGGTGCTTTGGAAAGTTCGTTGTGCACTTATCCCTTCTTGTCTTCTACTGATATCCCAGAGTACACTTTACATTCTCTTGCTTCAGGTCAAAACTTACTTAGTTTGCTATTATTTTCCAGTAACAGTGCCCTCCCTTCAGCCCCTACCTCCGTCATATCCAGAACGGTTGAGCCAATTGTTTTAATTTCCCAACTGTTATTGTCTCAAGGGAGTACTTTTCCCAGTACCAAAACCTCATTCTGCTCACATTCACAGTCACAGCATGGTCAGCTCACTGGTCTCTCTCTTTAACAGTGAGTGGAAAAATGTAGGCTCAAAGAAAAAAAAAGCGTATGTCTTATCTTTAATATAACAGGTACCAAAATTAAAGACATCCTAGATTCCAGGATCTATGATGAATTATGTGAGGATAGAAGATACGAATTTGATGAAAGAGCATATTTTAGTAGAGAGAGCACTTGACTCACTTCAGGGAAAAATTTCGCCCACCCTCCTCTCTCTCTCCACACACACACATGCTTTTGCACACATGCACACATATGCACACGCAGACACACACAACACACACACATGTAAATGTGCATGCACAGACATGCATCCAATACACATGCAAGCACCCACCAACACACACACACCTGAAGATGCTGTCACTAACTAGTCCAGTAACATTGGGAAAATCGTCTAATCATGCTTATTTTCTTTATATGAAGAATGAAAAAAGCTGCAAAAAATGTGTAATATTTGCGAGCAGATAAATGATGTGTGCCAGTGAATGGTTTGTATTGGGTACCAGCTTACTAGACACATGCACACATAGTGTGAAAAACCATTCAATATAATTATTTTCACCAATATTGGATAAATCAGCCCTTAGTGATTTCCAAAGGAGGATGCTTAGTGCTGGATTTAATATCTATGTGCCATAATTTTACTAATATTGGAATCATTCAGACTAATTAAAGTCCACAGGTGGGAGTCAGCCTAGGCAAACTTAAGACATTCCAGAGGGAATGAGGAATTGGATCACATTAGTCATTGAATCATGTAGCAGGGGCTGAGAGAAATGTGAATCTACTGATTACCTGAAGAGTCTTCCAGTCAGTCATTAATATGCCATCTCAGCTGCCAAGGGCAATAATGATCTATATTAAACAAGCATATATCTTTTGGAAATAAAACTCCAAGATGATTCTGGATAGGGTGAGAGCAATATGATTTCTCCTTATCCATCACTTACCCCGACCGAGCTCTGCTAGCGTACCCCTTTTCATTTCAATTGACCTCAAATCGGAAGTGATGAAAGAACGTCATGGGGCTTTGAGATCTTGCCTATCTCCCCCCGTGGGAATGGGTTGGGGTGGGAGATGGCTCTTTTTTTTTTTTTTTTTTTTTTTTTTGAGACGGAGTCTCGCTCTGTCGCCCAGACTGGAGTGCAGTGGCGCGATCTCGGCTCACTGCAAGCTCCGCCTCCCGGGTTCACGCCATTCTCCTTCCTCAGCCTCCGGAGTAGCTGGGACTACAGGCGCCCGCCACCACGCCCGGCTAATTTCTTTTTGTATTTTTAGTAGAGACGGGGTTTCACCGTGTTAGCCAGGATGGTCTCGATCTCCTGACCTCGTGATCCGCCCGCCTCGGCCTCCCAAAGTGCTGGGATTACAGGCTTGAGAGATGGCTCTTTAGATAAAACTGGGAAGCTAGGCTCCACAGGTCTGGCCACTGCTATGGTGAAAGGTCATCTGAGACCCATGGAATTGTACAGGCACAAAGTACCAAATCGTCCTTACTAGAAACATGCCACAAATGCACCCGGAATTGTCAAAATTCAGGAGGGTAGGGGAAACAGAGAGAAGCAATTCTGAAATCTGGGGAAAAACATGTGTCTGCAACCTAAGAAAGATAACAAGCCGTACCATTCGTGGGTGAGGGTGATATCCTGACCAAGTGTTGAGCACAGTGGTTGGAATTGCTTTTACGAGTCGGCAGCGCAGAGATCTGTAAGTGAATCAGTCTATTTTGAAAAAGTAAATAAATAAACAAAATATAGAAGCTAAATTAGAATCTTTATAATCTGGCCTTAATCATATTATTCATTTTCAGCTTTATTGCTGTCTACATTTATCCTTCCCCAGCCCCTCCGTGTATCTTAAGAGCCATGCTCTCCAGTCTCACTAAAATAATTGCACCTTCGCCTAATAAGGCATCTACTTCTGTGCTTTTGTTCCTTCACATGCTCTTTCCCCTCTTCACGGAATACCTTGTCCTCTTTTTCTGTTTTTGAAACTCCTATTCATCGACCAAGCTTTGGCTAAATATAACCTTCACTGTGAAGCTGTCCCTGCCTTTTTCAGGAAAAGCTGTTTCCGTTTGCTTCTGTGTTCCTGCTACAATCAGGTAGCCTGGTGTAGCGATGTCAGAAAACCCAAGCTTTTTTTTCTATAGACTCTCACCTAGAAAATGGAAACAGACTGTTAAACTTGCTTATGATCTCTCCATTTCCAGCCCCTGTCCCTACTCAAAGACAGACTCCTGCCAGAAGGATGTTTCTAAAATACATCCTTGATCAGGCTGCATTTCCATATGCATGATCTCAATATTTTTTTGTGAAAATAACACCCACAGGGTTTTATGGCACATCCAAGGCTTTTGATGAAGTTAGAGTTTAGAGAAGTTAAGCAATTTGACCAAGGTCAGAGAGCTCATAAATGGCAGAGAGAAGACAGGAGCTCAGACTTGTTTGAGTCTAAAGGTGATGACCCACCCTGCTCCTTCCAACCACATGGCAGGACCTACTTTCTTTGCTGTTTCCCTCTGAACTGGCAATGCAAGGGGTAATTTTGGAGAAAAAAGTTATATAAGCAACGTAACATATTTCAGATGCACAATATGTCTTTGCAGCCTGAGATTATTTTAAACCAACTACGGGAATGTGTATTGGTGAACACATATTTGAGCTGACAGATGGGCGTGGGCACCTTTGTCACTCATAAATAGAGCACTTTGACCAGTTGTGGAGGAAATGCAAGCGCTGGAAAGTACAACTCATACTTATCTCCTGCCTATACAACCTTTTCTGAGCCCCTAATTGTCTCTGTCTCTCACACACACACACACACCTCACACACACGTGCCTTTAGCAAGTTTGTTTATCTGTGTAAGAAGGATTAATATGAAATAATTTTTATAATTCAGGTACAAAGGGACTTCCTGGAGCTAATGTGGTGCTTTTTTTTTTTTTTTTTTTTTTTTTTTTTATTGCATTCTTTTTCACTTAACCTGAAGCTGAAAGTTCACATCTGTGTAGTGGGTCTTTCTTCAGGGTATTTCTGTCTAGATGTTTTGCAAAGCATCTAACACCTGGAAATGAGATGCACATTTCTCTTTGCTCCTATGGTACTTCATGCTTACATCTTCAGTAGTACAAACTATAACATGATTGAACCTGTTTCTCTCTTCCTGTATCTAGAATGTAAACTTCTCCAGATAAGACATTGTTTCAATTGTCACCTGTGTTCCTAGTCCGTATCACAGCATCTGGCACTTAAGCACATTTAAAATAAGTGAACAAAGGAAATTCCTGGTGTGGAGTGATTGGTGGATTCTTTGCCTGTTGTTGGATACGAAGGCTCCCTCCAAAGACCTGAAACAGCCATGTGCAAGATGAGTTAGAACTCCCTGGTAGAAGTAGAGCTGAGGCCAAAGGCAAGCGGTTCCATGCTAATATAAGGAAGGCATTTCTAGTTGAAAATATTTCAAAAGGAAGCAAACTGTTGCCTAAGGAAATGGACATCTCATTCCTGGAGATTTTAAGCAGGAGTTGAATGGCCTGATATCTTGTCTGGGGTGTGTCAAGCAGAATTAAGCATCCGAAGCAGTCCATTCAGATCATCTTTAAAGTTCTAGCTATCTTTGTGCATCGAAAATTATATATATAATTGATATATGTAGTACTTCTTCCTAGGTTATAAGCCTTGTTTTTCCTATTCCTCAACATTCCCTGTATTATCGTGTCTTAGCATCTGCATCCAGGCTTCATTGCCTAGCTATTCTTTGTTTCATAACTACCAATCGTAAGCTTCGGGACTCAAATTATATGTCATTTCTTTTAAATTCAAGTCCTGCTGTTTTATGAAATTGAAACATCCTGGTTTCATTTGTTTACTTGTAGAGTTCTAATCACAAATTTAATCAAGCAATTGCTTTTTGTTATTTAAAATATATCTGTTCCCACTTAACATACGTGCTGTGTCAGGACTGCCATTCCCGGGTCTCACTACAGTTTGTCTTGTATAGAGTAAATATTCAGTAAGTAGTTACCGAGCAAATGACTGGGTGAATAAATTGATGTTTAAAGACACTTCTCTTTCTATTACTAGATGTGATTTTCATTCACTTTTTTTTTGTTTGTCTTCAGAGGAATTGCAAATTCTTTACAGCAAAGAACTTCCAAGAAGCTTCTTGAAATTGCCAAATAATGAGTGTTCTTTGATAGCATCCAGGGATCATGATGGCTTCTTTGGGCAGACAAGGACTTTGGGATACAATGATTCCCTGACACTCGCTCTCTAGAGAAAGGAAAAGAAGGTCTGGGAAACAGGACATTAACAAAGGAGTGGGAACCAGTGGGACTGCAGCAAGGGTCCCTCACAAAGACTGGGAAGGGCTCCATCCCCTTCCTGGGGTTTGCCTATTGAGCATTTAGTAGGTCCAGATTTGGCCCCCAGCCAGAGGCAGCTCTGTGAGGTTTGGAGGGAAGAAGGAATGCCCCTTTGTTAAGTTTCTTTTGTGTTTTCCTTCCGTTCCACATTTTCTGCATATATCAGTCTTCATTTTGGCATGAGAGAAAAAAAACAACTTTCTTATCACCCTTTGTTTCTGACTCATGATTTTATTGGAATCAAAAATATAACCTGATTCAAAGATTATGCAGCCAAGCAAACTGGCCTCCTGGGTTCTAAGACAGTGCAACTGAAAACATTGGGAGGCCCTTGAGGCTCAGCTGAGACCATGCCTTAAAATGTCAAAGAAAGTCAAGTAATGTTGACTTGAAAGAAAGTTACGTTGGGTTTCACTGACGCAAGAATCGAGTGTTGAGCTCCCTGTCTACACAGGGTGATGCAGAGGAGGTTAGGGTCAGCACAGTGTAAACCAGGGTGCAGCAAACTCTTTCTTAAAGGGTTAGATAGATAACATTAAATAGTTTAGGCTTTAGTGGGGCCTAACTATTAAATAGTTTAGGCTTCAGTGTCACCATTATTCGTCTCTACTACTGTAGGGCAAACACAGCCACAGACTTTACCTAAACAAGTAAGAGTGGCTATGTTCCCATAGAGAATTATGTACAAAGATGGGATATGTCTCATGGGCAAAGCTTGCTCATTTCTGATTTGGAGGAAAGAATGGTAATGCACAGTATGACCTTGCAGAACCCTGAATTTTCTGTGCTGCAATTATCTTACTTATTTAATATAAAACTGAAATAATTCTCGATTACTTATACAAAACATACACCTGGGCATTTATTGTAAATGATATAATCTGCAGTGTACCCTTGAGGGATTGACATGATTTGTGTGTATGGATGTGGAAACTTACAGAAGGTAAGAAACTTACTACCCAATCATGTAGCAGGTGGGTGGCAGAGCTGGAACCCAAATTAGATTTCTAAATTAATGTGATGCCAAAATATATGAGTACCTCTGCTGCTGTAATCAAACAAGAAAGTTTATTTTCAGCATATCTTGTAAATTTCCTTGGAATTCTTTATGTCTTCTTTTATTTATACTTTCCACATATTTTATTTTTCTATTTGTGAAGTAGTTTATATTCATATATAGTCACTAATGTGTTTTTATATACATATATATTTGCTTATATGCATATATGTGTGTGTGTTTAGATGCATATATATGAAGTTTGTGTAGTGTTGAGCACTGTATATGCATGTGTTAGTGCATGCCATACTCACATTGTTACTAGAAAGTAGGCTCAGAAGCAGGATATGTACTGATCTAGCCTAGGAGACAAGAGACATGCATGACATGGGACCCCAAGAACTAACTCATTCCTCCAGAGGGATGCAGAAACAATAGGGTAAGAATACCAATACTAATATGTGCAAAACCAAATCTAGGATTTGCTGGGGATGAGGAAGAGGATGCTATGAATCTGAGAGACTATATTTGTAAGGATGCTAAGTCAACCAAGCTCAAATAATCACACTTGGCTATGGTGGCAGTACCACTATGGAGATGAGATATACAAGAAGGAAGGAGACCTATGGAAAAGCAGAAAATCAAAGCCAATAAAAATTGAGTGACAAATTCTGGTAGAATATGGGTCTATCTATATATATTAAATTAGGGTTAGATCACCCTTGGGGGTAAATGGGCAAGGGTTTGGATTTAAAAGCAGATACTGTGAAATTTTCATGTATAGTTAATCCGAAAATGTATAGCATGAATCGAAAACTCTAGTAGAGTATGAAGTAGTATAATATAATGGGCCGGGCGCGGTGGCTCAAGCCTGTAATCCCAGCACTTTGGGAGGCCGAGACCGGCGGATCACGAGGTCAGGAGGTTGAGACCATCCTGGCTAACCTAGTGAAACCCCGTCTCTACTAAAAAATACAAAAAACTAGCCGGGCGAGGCGGCGGGCGCCTGTAGTCCCAGCTACTCGGGAGGCTGAGGCAGGAGAATGGCGTGAACCCGGGAGGCGGAGCTTGCAGTGAGCTGAGATCCGGCCACTGCACTCCAGCCTGGGCGACAGACCGAGACTCCGTCTCAAAAAAAAAAAAAAAAAAAATATATATATATATATATATATATATATATATATATATATATATATATATATAATGAACCCGGTAATGTAGTATAATCACATTACCATAATGAGCAATGCAGCATAATTTTCTATGCATGTGACTTAAGTTCTCCAAGCCTCAGATTCCTCTTTTAATGCAGAGGGATAATAGTAGTTTTCTAATAATGGTTATTCATGGTTCAAGAAATATTGGCTGCTGTCAATTATTATTATCCAAAAGATCTGTGCATGTAGGTAACCAGAAAGTCCACTGGAAAATCTGGCTGTATGGCCGGCAAAGGTCTGATCACAGTAGGGGATTATCCGTCCCCTAAAGAAGGATGGAGACACTGGAGGTCCATTTAAAACTCTCCCTATTCATGGGACAGGAGCCTCTTTAAATGCACAATCACCCTGTTTAGGTTCAGAGTTAAAGACGAAGCAAACTGTCATGACTGACTGGTTGATTGGAATCGGATAGGGAATGGGGCTAGGCCTGACTGAGATCATTGATGCCTACAAGAAATGTTAGACTGCTTTTGTGTGGACAAAAGGCATGAGGTAAGAAATATGCACTTATTACATCATTAAGAGCATGGCACTATGCTCCATGTTTTCACTAAAACTGTCTCATCTAGGAGGCAATCCTGAGGGTAGGGAAGCAAACTGATTTGACTCAATTCCACAGAAGCTAGTGTTGGGCTGGGTGTGGTGGTTCATGCCTATAATCCCAGCACTTTGGAAGGCTAAAGCGGGTAGATTGCTGGAGTCCAGGAGCTCAAGACCAGCCTGGGCAACATGGCAAAACCCTATCTCTATTAAAAATACAAAAAGTTAGCTGGGTGAGATGGCAAGTATGTGTAGTCCCAGCCAGTAGGAGGCTGAGGTGGGAGAATCACCTGAGCCTAGGGGATTCAAGGCTGCAGTGAAAAAAAAAAAAAAAAAAGAAAGAATTATGCCATTGCACTTCAGCCTGGGCAATCAGAGTGAGACTCTGTCTGAAAAGCCGAAAGAAACACACAAAAAAGCCAGTGTTAATATTCGATCGTGTGCCTGACTATAAAACTCATACCTTTCCTCCAAATCATCCCATCGATTATATTTTACATTTTTGTGATTATATATGTGTGTGTATATGTGTACACACATACATATACACACATGTATAAGCATATATTTTCATATTTATGTACTTATACACAGATATTGTATATTGAAAGTTCACAATATTTGTCCATACATATATATACACATATTTAGCTCTCCTATAATTTTCAATTCTAGGATACAAGTTGCACAGAGGCTGTTCTCTTCCCTTCGAATCCCAAGCAGTGAGAAGAGGGCCTGACTCCCAGAGAGTCCTCCACAAGCATTTGCTAAATATGCAGATCACTGCATCAGAACTTCTTTGAAGAGGGCAGGAACTAATTGCACACTTTGTCTTATTTAGTTTCACACATCTCTGTTTTATAAGAAGTTCTTGGTTAAAAGAAGGGGAAAGTGAGGCTACAAGAAGCTAAGTGATTTTCCTAAGTACATATTGCCAATAAGCAGAGTTGTCAGGATTCAATATCTGCCTATCAACGTTTTAGCTTTCTTTATCTCATTGCCTTCTGGCATACAGGGCCTCAGCAGCTACAGCTGTCTTGTTGCTGCATCTAGGAGGGCATCCAGCACCTCGATACCCACTTCTTGAGCAGGAGAAGTTGAGGGACAAAAAGAAAGTGCATTTTCCATTGTTTGTAATGACACTTTATGCACCTGGATTTTATGTGCTGCTAGATCTTGTGGTTCATTTCCTCTTGGATATTACCAGGGATGTTTCTATTGACAGAAAGATTCTGGCACAAATACTGAGCGCTAATGGCTTCAGGTCATCTGCACCTGCAGGGCAGTGTCTATTGAGGACAATAGTGAATTTACACAACAGACTGGGACGACCTCCTTCTCAGGAAGGCCACTGCAGCTTCAGATACTGGGCCCTGGGAACAGATATTCCCAAAGCTATTCATTTATTCTGAAAATATTCAGAAGAATTTTTCTGTCTTGCGTGTCAGGAATAATATGACGTGTAAATATAGGCACAAGCATGCTGGGATCTCAGCAGTGAGAATCAGGTGAAGAGCTGGCGTTTATTTGAAGAATTCGGGAACTATTAACACAGTCTCTCTGTAGGAGAAGCTCTCTGTGTTCATCAAAGCATCATGGGCCCTGGGTTTGTTTATCTATCCATGCAGTATTGATGAAGAAACTGTGGTACCAAAAGGCAGGAGGAACTGATGGTTAAGAGTGAAGTCTCTGGAGTATGCTGCCTAGAATCTTGTTTATCTCTACCTCATCTTAGTAATAACACCTTGGGCATTTTCCTTAACTTCTCTGAGCTGTATTTTCCTCTTCTGTAAAATGATGATAAAGAAAATATTTATGTACATTGAATGTCAATATATACTACTTTTAAGCATTCAATGAAGGTTAATAATTACTGTTTACCAATCTGGAGCCAGTCACTGATGAGGGTACTGAAGAAAAAAAATCAAGTGTGTGAATATCGACAGTCAAACATAGTAAGGTAGCAGAAAACAACAGCCTCATTCATCCAAAACTCTTTCAATTTATCACTGGATTGCAGAGTGTCTGGTCCTCCCATTTGCTCTCCTCTTGCCCATCATTTACTACTATATGACCTTGGAGTCCTATTGCATATATGTTTTAATGTATTTTTCCCATTTAAAATTAGGAGATATATAGTTTTATGTCATTGACCTTTCCTTTCTTGTGGATTCAAGATCAACAGATGTACAGAAATTAATTAGTTATAAGTCTTGGTATATTACTCCCTCTTCATCATTCCATTCAAGGCTGTCTTTACTTCATTCTAAACACTATTAGACTTCATACCCTATGTAAAAACTTAAACCCCTTTCTGTGATCCTCTTTAATCTTCTTTTCCTCTTTTCCTGACCCAGAACAACTGCTATTCTGAATTGTGTGTTCATCATGCCTTTGCTTTGAAGTTTAAATTATTTTGTCACATCCATATGTACTGTATTCAAAAAAGTATATTTGAGTATTTGGTTTTCTTTCTTACATTATTTTTAAAAGATCTCATACTGTATGCAATATTTTAGGTACTCTCATCTTATTAAAATTATGCTTTTAGGTAGGCAGTCAGGCAGACACGAGTACGGTGGGAGAGGGCCGCCTCTCACCTCCTACCAGGAATGTCAGGAAGTCCTCAGGTGATGGTCAGGTGATTGTTAAATTGCCTCCCTAAAACAGTAATTGGTCGCAGCCAGCACAAGGGAAAAACAGTCTCCCAATAGATAAAAACATCTGAAGTTTGTGTTCAGCAGCTTCCCAGAAAGTTCTTAGGGGTTAGGTGAGTGTGCTCAAGCATGCACACTAAGAGGTAAAATGGCAGAGTTGAACTGGTATACGACCTTCTTCTAGAAACACTCAACGGGTAAGGGAAAAATGCCTCAAGTGAGCATGTGCACAATTTTGGTAAATACACTGTGCATGTGGACCCTCCGAAGTGCTGGTAGGCCACTGAGCATGTGGTCATCCCACCCCAAGGGAAGAATTATGGGAGAAGGGATGCAAGACCCGGGAAGTATGACAATGTATAAAACCCCAAGTCAAAGGTCAAACAGTGCACTTGCTCTCTCAAGTCATCTGCTTGGCCCTCTTCCAAGTGTACTTTACTTCTTTTTGTTCCTGCTTTAAAACTTTTTGACAAACATTCATTCCTATTCAAAAACTTGCCTTGGTCTCTCATTCTGCCTTACGCCCCTTGGTTGAATTCTTTCTTCTGAGGAGGCAAGAGTTGAGGTTGCTACAGACCTGTATGGTTTCACTGCCAGTAACCATGCAGCTAAGTCTTATCCATGCCGTTGAATGGAGCTGCAGTTATTCAATAGTTATAGCACTATATTCAATGTACATTAAGTCATTTACCCACTTTTATGTCAATGGGAATTTGAGTTATTTCCCAGTGTTTATGTTGTTTTGTTTTGCATTTTTGAAGTACTCTATTGATGCACAACCTTTCTTACCACTGGAATTTTTACCTCTAAACTTTTGACACTTGAATGGATGAGGAATGGTGTCTCATGATCTTTATTCATCTTTCCCTGAATAATATATAGAGAAAGACATTTTTATATGTTTATATGTATCTGCTGACCAGTAACCAGGTGTTGAGTAATTTTCTCCATATTACAAAGACATAGGGCTGGTATTAAAACCTAAATCAGTCAGATTTTAAAACCATGCCCTTTCCTTCAGTATGCTACAATGATGACAACATTGGAAACAGACATTATTAGTATTGATGTAGCTGTGGACTCAGAGTTTTTAAACTCTTGTAAATTTTTAAATGTCAACATTTGAAACTCGTTTTATTGACAGGAGATCTGTGCCATCACAATGAGATATCTATAAAGAGTACTTCAAATTTGGAAAGGGAGAAGAGATCTTTGAGTATATTTATGGAATGAAAAAGAAACTGACCAAATTTTCTTTGTCATAATTATAGAATTTCAGATTTGGAAGAAAACTAGAAATGTAGAAGTGCAGCCTCTCTCAGCTCCCTGCCTGCTATATTATTTTACAGTCAACAAGCAAACAAAAACTGAGAACTACAATGTAAAGTGGCTTCCCAAGGTCATGATTTGCTGGTAAAAGAGCTGTAACCAAAACTCGGTATGCAAATGTATCAGTTATCTATTGCTGCCTGAGAAATCACTGAAAAAATTAAGTGCCTTTACCCACCTTCATTTAATTTACTTATAATTTGGTAGGTTAACAGTTTAGGCTGGGTTCCGCAGGGTAGTTTTCCTGTTGGGTTCACCTAGAGTAACTTGTGGTCACAATCAGCTGGTGGGTGTGTTGGTCTAGGAGCCCTACACTCCAATGGCTTACCTCTGTTTTATGTGTTCTCATTTTTTTCTTTCTCTCTGTCTCTCTCTCTCTTTTTTTTTTTTTTTTTTTTTTTTTGAGACAGGGTCTTGCTCTGTTTCCTAGGCTGGAGTTCAGTGGCATGAACATGACTCACTGCAGCCACAACTTCCTTGGCTCAAGCGATCCTCCCACCTCAGCCTTCTGAGCAGCTGGGCCCACAAGCACATGCCACCACACCCAGCTAATTTTTGGAAATTTTTTCTTTTGCAGAGATGGGTTTAGCTATGTTGCCCAGGCTGGCCTCAAATTCCTAAGCTCAAGTAATCCTCCTACCTCAGCCTCCCAAAGTACTTACAGGCTTATAGGCATGAGCCACCATGCTTGACCTTATGTGTTCTCATTCTTCACAAACTACCTTGGTCTTCTCTTGGTGGCTAAGAGGTGCCTGTGGTAGAGAAGATAATCCCCAGTTCACAAGCACATTTCAATTAACACACGTTAAAATGCTATTGGCTGATTCATATCACATGATTAAGCACAGGTTTAATGGATAAAGAGGTAGACTTTAACTGTTGATGAAAGAAAAAGCAAAGTCAAATTTTCTTCAAAAGTAAACTTATCTTTAAATGAACTTTATTTCTTAAGCAGTTTCCATTTCATGATAAAATCAAACAGAAAGTAGAGTTTCCATACACTCACTCTCCCCCAAGCCTTGCTCATGGCTTCCTCTATAGTGATATATTGCATTAGTGTGGTATGTGTGTGGTTACAATTGATGAACCAATATTGATATCTCATGATCAAATACAGTGCATAGCTTTCATTAGAGTTAACTCTATTTGTTGTCTAGTTCTTTGGGTTTGGTCCGAATGCATAATGTCATGTATTCACTATTATAGTATTATAAAAAAATAATCTCAGTGTCCTAAAAGTCCTCTGTGCTCTGCCTAGATCACTGGAAACCACTGATATTTTCACTTTCTCCATAGTTTTACGGATCTTTTCTCTTCCAGATGTCGCATAGCTGGAATCATATAGTATGCAATTATTTTAGGCTGGCTTTTTTCATTTAACGATAAACTTTTAAGCTTCCTCCATGTCTTTTCATAAGTAGAAAACTCACTGTTTTTATCGTGGAATGATATTCCATTCAGTAGACGCATTATGGCTTATTTCTCCATTCACCTTTTAAAGGACTTCTTGGTTGTTTCCAATTTTTGACAAAGATGAATAAAGCTGCTATAAACGTTTATGTGCAGGTTTTTGTGTGAACACACCTTTTCAAATTATTTGGGTAAATACTTAGGAGCACAGTTGCAGGACTGTATAATAAGACTGTGTTTATCTTGTAAGAAACTGACAACCTGTATTCCAAAGTGACTATACCCTTTATACTCATATCAGGCATAAATGAGAGATCCCTGTTGCTCCACATCCTCATTCATATTTGGTGTTGTCAGTATTTTGCACTTTAAACATTCCAGCAGGTATGTAATGGTATCTCATTGCTTTAATTTGCAATTCCCTAATGACAAATGATGTTGAGGATCTTTTCACATGTTTAGTTGTCCTCTGTAAACTTCAGCTTTTTAATCATAATTATACTGAATTCCCATTCTAATAATTCCCAGATCTTTGTCATATTTGAATCTGATTCTGACTTTTTTTTTTTTTACTTGATACTGTAGTTTTGCTTGTAGCATGCCCTGTTTTGTTTTTTAAGTCAGACATGATGTATTGGGTAAAATGAATTGAGGTAGTCAAGGCTTTAGAGTGAAGTTTTGTGTTTATCCTGCTTAGATTTAGGCTGTGCCTAGTGTTTGGTAGAGCTGTGTTGTCAGAAGCTAAAATTACGTCTGTGTCCTTGTTTTTTTCTCCTTTGTTGTCTTTGGATTTTCCTAGAGCTCCCTTACATAAAGTCTGAGACTTGTAGTTCTATTATATGCAATCCTCTGCTCTACAGGATCCAAATTGACGTGGTGGCAAGGTGTATGTGAGGGGAGGGAGCCATTCTGTCATCACACAATGAGGTCTCAGTCTGTTAGTGAGTCTGAGTTGGATATTTTCCTTCCCCCATGTCAAAGGCTGAAGGGTGCTGGAGCCGGATATTTCTCTTTATTCAAGTTGAATGCCAGAATGGGCTGGAGTTGGGTATTTTTATTCTCCCAGGTTGGGTAGAGAGGGCTTTGAAAAAATCACAGACAGGCTTTAATAAAATAGTTTTTTTTTTCTTGAAAGCAGGTCTTGTTCAGGAAAATAGTAAGCTCTGGACATATTTCAGAATGGTTAATTTTCTTCACCCAGCGCTGGAAGCATAATAACATTTTTCTGTAATTTTTGTAATGAGTACCTGGTTAGATTCCTGGAGGTAAAACATGAAAGTGTGGGGTCCATCTGCATTGGGCCCCTTTAGGGTTTTTATTTCACAAACTGGTAAACTTTGTACCTCCAGCAATGATCCTAACAGTGGCTCCAGCTGTGGACTCTTGCTCCTGACAAGCTCTGATGCTCTGCATCCAGCTGTCCTTCCAGTTTTAGAGACAGCAGTTTGCCCATTGACCTCAATCCTTAAAGAATATAAGAGTAGTTGTTGATTTTCAGTTTGTTCAACTTTTTTCTGTGAGGATGGGAGTGACAAATTCCAAGCTCTGCATGTCATATCAGGAACTGAATGTCTCACAAACTCACATTTTGAAAGCATGTGCATAAAGGAATGGGAGGCATTTGTAGCCAATTTTTTTTTTGCAGTTTACCACAAAAATACATGTTTTAGTGCTTTCAGTGACATTAATATATCTCTTCTCATTGTAAAAATGGCTGCATGAATTTATATAAGTAACAATTACCTAACATTTTTAATTTCTTACTTATGGGCCAGGAAGTGGTATGTATTATTGTATTAATCTTCCCTCAAGCATCTAATGTTAGGAATTGAGATCATTATTTCAAAGCAAAATAGATCAAAGTTTAAATAGATATGCAGTCCCTATAGTACTGTCTGCTTTCATATATACTCCTGGTCCTTTTGTTCTTTTAATCAGTAACATCAGGCCATATTTCCCAAAAAGCAATGTCAGCTATCTCCCAGGAAGTTTGGCCAATGGAGGCGCTAGAAATCTGTCAAAAGTCAGGAGGAAGGAAAAGCAAAGACGCTTCTCCCTCTTCTTTTGTGCCCCGAGCACAAGGTATACTGTATATTTTGTATACCTAGCTGCTGCATTATGAGACAGCCTCAATGTCCATGGTGAGGCTTCATGTCTCAGCAGACACATCCACCTTGATTTGTGCTTTCAGGTTATTGCATAGACTCTAATAACAATAGCTCCTTCCTTTGCCCCACTAAGAGATAATAGAGGCATCTTTTCTTGCTAATATCTTAGTTGCCTCGTTTTACATTGCTCAACCTCTCAGCCTGCTTCATCACCTATGAATCTAATTCCATTTGTATAATCCATCTATTTTATTTATGGCTAATATTTTATTTCCTTTGGTTGAACTCATTTAAGCAGCAGCTTTCCAAAGTTTCATACCTTTTTAGAACTATAGATAAAATATAGACCCAAATCCAATTCCTAATCCTCCCAATCTCTGGTGCCTCTTATGTGAAATATTTAAGTTTCATATAAAATGAAACTTCTAGAAAAAGATTGATGTTCCCAGAAAGATTAGAGCAGATACTGCCTCTAAAAAATGAGAACAATGTCATTTGAAATAGAAATAAATATCAATGAAATACAACTGTTTGAAGACAAATGCAAAGAAAAGCCCCCATGAAGTAAAACAAAAAGTCAAAGACATGGATACTTGGAGATAAAACATTTATGGTTTAGCTGGAAAGAAGATTTTAAAAACAATGTAATATACTTACATCTTCTTGTAATGGTGGAGTGATTTGGGTAAATTTCCTTGCCCACAAGTAACATTTATAAAACATGGACAAAATGTTAATAATAACAAACTTTTTAGAAAGTGACTAAAAGTGGGAAGCAACTGGAGAAATATATCATTTGTACCAAAGAGATTTGATAGTTGTGGCTTCCTTTTTTGCATAAGATTATTACTTAATCGGAACATGCTGTTTGTATGGTAAAAAGTCATAGTCTTACTAGCTTGAGGTGTACAGAAAATAGGAGCTAGGAGAACAGATGAAAGCTGAAATGAGAAAAATCTGGAACAGAAGGAAATACATAGGAGATGTGCACAAATAACCTATACATAAACCCTGACCTCTATGCGTGAGAGTTCCTCGGAGATCCACAAGACCCAGTGAACAAACAGAAGCTGAAATCTGAAATAATTGAACAGATTTCAGCTGGTGTTCATTGATAGAGAGAGAGAGAGGGAGAATGAGAGAAAGGGAGAGGGCACTGTATTTGTAGGATCCACCCAAGTGAACTGCTTGCTGAATGGTGGGCATGAGTTTGGAAGATACTTCGGGGGAATATAGTAGAATCTAGGGGATTAATAACATATTATTCACAGTGTTGTACAAAAAACTAAAAGTCACTAACCAGAGAGAGAAAATGTAAAATATGACCCATGCCTAAGGAAAGAAAAAGAATTGACACAGTCATTGAGATGAGCTAGAAGATGCACTAACCTTAAGGCAGCTGCTGTAAATATTTTCAAGTATTAAACAAAAATATACTTTAACAAATAGATGAAAAATTAACTACCTCATGAATTATAGACACTAGAAGTTAAACCAAATACAAATTCTAGAGCTGAAAAGTACAATAAATAAGATAAAAAGCACACTAGATAGGCTTGTTGATGGGATATAATAGAATGTAAAACTGTTTTACAGGTGACTTAAAGGTAATCAATAGAAATTACACAGTTACAAGAACAAAGACAAATGGATGAGAAAAAAATAAGCAAAGCCTGAGAGGCTTATGTAACAATATCAATCAGTTCAACATAATAGTAATCTTATCATCAAAAGTAGTTGGCAGGGAGGAGTTGGAAAACAAAATAAAGAAAGGATGGCCAAGACATTCCAAATTTAGAAAGAAACATTTATCTTTCAGATCCAAGAAGCATAGCAAATGCCACTGATGATAAATACAAAGAGAACTACAGCTAGCCACATCATATTCAAACTGTGGAAAGATAATGTTAAGCAGAAACTGTGAAGGCTGACATTACAAAAAGGGGAATATAGATACAAGTAACAACTGATTTCTCGCTAGAAGCAATGGAAGACACAAGAAAATTGAATGGAATCTGGTAAGTGCTGAAAAAGACTGTTTACATCAAATACTGTATCTAGCAAAATTATTTTTGCTAGATGAAACAGTGATGAAATAAAGGCATTTTCAGGTAAAGAATAACTGAGAAAATGGGTTGCCCATAACCTTCACTAAAATAAATGCTTACAGGAAGTTCAAGCTGAAGGAAATGACACAGAGGCTAACTCAGATTTGCAGGAATTAATGACAAGAAACAGACATGGTAAATGTGGGAAAATGTACAAGATTATGTCTATATGTCATTTACTTTATGCCCTTATTTTTGTTATTGGAATGTTATAACATTGATTATAAAGAATATAATTCACTTAGGTATGCTATATGTGATAATAACATAAATGGCACAAAAGTGTTGAGGTGCAACTGCACTGTTTCAGGTTTCCAAATTCTACATGATATAGTCCAATATTCACTCAAAAGGGATTCTAATTAAATTTAAAAGAAAAACCTCTAAAATTAATGCAAAGGGTTATATTTAAAGGACAAAAAGGCCTTAAAATTTAATACTGAAAATATTTTAATTTAGCAGAGAGCATAGAAAAGATTTAAACAAATGGATGAGAAAGATAGAAAATAAATAGTAAAACAGTTGACATAAATTTATATAGACATATATGAGTACTCCAATGGAAAATAAGTTTGTTAGACTTAATAAAACCAAAATATCCAACAATATATCTATTGAGATGCACTTTAAAAAATCATAAGTAGACTGAGATTAAATTATCAGTGAGCAAAAAAAAAAAAAAAAAAAAAAAAAAGGCAGAGTGGCAATATTAATATCAGAAACCCTAGATTTCAAGAAAAGATATATTACTACATGTGAAGGACAGTTTGTAATAACAAAAGCTGCAGTACATGAGGAAGATATAAAAATTTAAATGTGTATCTTCCTGAAATCAAAATCATCTCAGTAAATGTGGCAAAAGCTTATTACAAATTTAGCATTCATTCAAGATGAAAATCTCTCAATATAAAAGGAATGAAACAAATTTCTTAACCTAATAAAGGTCATCTGGAAAGATATCACTAGCATCATATTTATTGATGAAAGAGTAGATTATTTCCACCAAGATTGAAAAATATTCAAGAACTCTTACTTCACCACTTCAATTCACCTTTGTACTAGAAATCCTATACAGTACTGAGAAAAATAAGTAAAAGGCATATAGATTTTAAAGGAAAAAGTAAAACTATTCACAGATGACATGCTCATGGATAGAGAAAATAATGAGGAATATGTCTTGGAGTAAAGTAGTAAAGTTAGCATGATTGCAAAGTATAAGGTCAATATACAGTAATCAATGATATATTTAGGTACTAAGAGTCGAAATTTGAAATTGAAATTGTTTAAGTTCCATTTATAATAGCATGATAAAATATAAAATATTTAGAGATAAATTTAACAAATGTGCAATGCATCTGCATGAGAGTTATAAAATATTGCTGAGAGAAATCCAACATACCTCAGTAAATATATTTAATGCAAACTCAGTCATAATCTCAGCAGGAATTTTTATAGAACTTGGCAACCTAATTCTAAACTCATATGTAAATTCAAAGAACCTTAAATAACCAAGGTATGATATGTAATGTTTATACATATTTTTGGAATACATATATTGATACAATGTGTGATGATTGAATTAGGGTAATTGGAGTATCTGTCACCTCAAACATTTAGTTTTATCTTTGTGTTGGGAACATTACATTTCTACTAGCTATTTTGAAATACACAATAAATTATTGTTAAGTGTAATTTTCCTACTGTACTATCAAATACTAGAACTTATTTTTTCTATCTAAGTGTAGTTTTGTACCCATTAACTAACTTCTCTTCATCCTCTCCCACCCACCAACTTCCTTTTCCAGCCTCTGGTAACCACCATTCTACTCTCTCTCTCCATGAGATCCACTTTTTTAGCTCCCACATATGAGTGAGAAATTATGATTTCTGTACCTGGTTTATTTTACTTAACATAATAACCTCCAGTTCCATCCATTTTGCTACAAGTGACAGGATGTTATTTTTTTATGTCTGAATAATATTCTATTGTGGATATGTGCCATATTATCTTTATCCGTTAATCCATTGCTTGACATTTGGTTTGATTTCAGATCTTGGCTATCCTGAGTAGTAGTGCTGCAATAGACATTGGAATGCAGACATCTCTTTGATATACTGACTTCCTTTCGTGTAACTATATACCAAGGAGTGGAACTACTGTATTATATCTTAGTTTGACTTTTAGTTTTTTGATGAACCCTCCTACTATTGAGAAGCACTTTAAAAACATCATATGAAGACTAAGAGTAAATTATCAGTGAGCAAAAAATAAAAAGTAGAGTGGCAATATTAACATCAGAAAGCCTAGTAAGTTCATTTGAAACAAGTTCAATGAAACAAGGGGTTCTTTCAACTGAAAATAAATAACCTAACCTTGGAGAAATGTGTAAACTCTTTGTGAGTACAGTCTTTTTCTCTCAGCTCAAAACATGTTATCTCAGTTCAAAACAGTTCAAAAAGTGTTTTAAAATACATAAGAATATGGTTATAATGTTACTGCAAGGAAGCTGAAGCAACTGTAAGGAACTTGAAGACAAGCAACCCAACACAAGAATGGCCAAAAAGCTTCACAGAGGAATAGGTTACCAATGTATACATAAAACGTTGCTAAATATCATTACTTGTGAGGAAAATGCGAATTAAAACCACAAGTTACTGATATAATCTCACTTAAATGCTAGAATTAAAAACAAGAGGCCCAGTGAGGTGGCTCATGCCTGCAATTGCAATACTTTCAGAGGATGAGGCAGGAAGATCACTTGAGCCCAGGAATTTGAGACCAGCCTAGGCAATATAGTGAGACCCTATCTCTACAAAAAATAAAATCAAGTAAAAATTAGCCAGGCATGCTAGCATGTGCATAGTTCCAAATACTTGGGAGTCTGAGGTGGCAGGATCACTTGAGCCTGGAAAGTTGAGGCTGCAGGGAGCCGCGATGGTGCTACTGCACTCCAGCCTCGGCAACAGAGCAAGACCCTGTCTCCAAACAAACAAACAAACAAACAAAAACATACAAACCTTAACAGCACCAAAAGTTGGGGAGGATGTGTGGGAACCACACACTTTTATATTACTGGTGGGAATACCGATGATCTAACTATTTTAGGGAAAGTTTGAAGTTTCTTGTGTTGTTACACAGTCACAGTAGTTTCACTCCAACTTTCCGAGGAGATATTTAAACATATATCCATAGAATGATACAACAAGAACATTCACAGCACCTTTATTTACAATAACACCAAACAAGAAATACTAATACCCATTAACAAAAGAATAGATGTACAGTTTGCATTGTTTTTATGTAAAGAAATAATACCTGTTAATAAAAAGTAACAAACTAGTAAATTCCCAACAATAAGGATTAAACTTACAGGCAAACCAAACACAAAAGCCTACACTATGTATGATTGCATTAATGGGAAGACTAAACAGTTAGTACCTACACATTTCATTGTATTGAAAGTTTACTTCAAAAACCCTATATGTGCACAATAGTGTAGAATTACATTTCAATAACCAATACAAACACCTTGCTAAGAAAATATCAACATTACCCAATTCCAATTGTAACACTTGAATATGATAAGAAAAACAAAGACTTTAAAATTTTGTCAATTATTAATCCCCAAAAGGTGCCAAGCCCAAACTGATTCATAAGCAATTTCTATCCGTTGTTAAAAATATTTTGTTATCCCATATTGCATAGACTTTACTAGAACAGGGAAAATGATTAAAAAGTTCGCATACACATTTTACAAGACCTATAAAACTTCGATGCCAAAACTGAAATGAAATAGAAGAAATATAAGCTAAAGTCACATACACTGAAATTCATAAATTTAAAAAAAAATCAGAGGCCTTCATGATCTGAGTCTAAATGAGGAAATGCTATTAATTTGCAATGCTTTTAAAACAAAATGGCCAACATTTTAGAGAAGATTGTAAAGAAAGGTTTATTTAGGTTTAAATTTGACAAAACACAATTAAACTTATGAACATAATTTAATGTCATAGTTAACAAAATTCAGTTTATGATTGCTCTGTTGCCATTGTTAAGCATATTAAACATTAGCACTCCAAGACATTCATTATTGCTGTTATTATTGTTGTTTTCCTGAAGCCATGACATGCCAGAATTCCACTGCTTTCTCTTTATTCAACATTTGCACGCTGCAAATTATCATGTGGGCAGAGCATTTTTACAAAACAGTTTTGAGAGTTTCATCACTTTCTTCAATAACCTTTTAATCTTTTCACATTTAAGTACACATCTTACCTTAGTTATTTTTTGTCTTCGATTTTCTTATCTGGTTGAAATATGAAACTGTTTTTTAAATTTTTTTGTGATATGCCTGAACATCCTGTCTAAATTCACTCCTCTTCCTACCTTCATGCTCTGTTCTCCTACTCTGCTTTGTATTTGGCCTTGTAGTTTCTTGTCATATTTGTCACTAACCGGCACTTTATTTTTGTATAATTTGTTTATCTGTGTCTTCTAATAGAACATAATATCTATAACATGTAGATTTATTCATTTGGTTTCACAGTTATATCCCCAACAAATAAAATCATTCCTGACACACAGTAGTTGATTCATTAATATTTATTGAATGAATTACTTGTACTTTCAACAGTGAATTTTACTAACTCCTAAATTTCTACATCTTCTGTGATATCTATGATTTTATTGTGCAATCTGTTTATATTATATTTGTCAAATAACTAGAATTTCTGACAATCAGAGATAGACTTAAGGTTTATAGCATGAGCTGTGATAGACACCCAGTGTTAAACAGGGAGGGACATTTGAGTGGAGATCAATATAATTTACCAGATAAATAAAATTGCATTTTGGTCCTTTCTAGGAAACTTGCAATGCCAACTCACATTATGAATACTTAGATACTGGGTATCCGTGCATTAATAATACAATCTAGCAATATATCAAAAATATTAAGCCCAAACTAAAAGACTTTAATTGTAAAAATTCAAAGATAATTCAATATTATAAAATGTATCAATGTGTTTTATCTTTTTAAATATTATAGAAGAAAAACAAAGTAAGCTTATCTAACGGGACATTCAAAAAAGTATGTCCAAGTAAATGAATAAATCTTCTTAGTTCAAGGACAACAAAAATCAATATTGTAAAGACCTACTTCCTCCCCAAGGGGTTGTATACATTCAAGGCAATGCTACTCAAATCCCTACAGGAGTTTTTATAGAGTTTGACCAAGTATTTCTAAAATTTGAGGAAGAGAAAATTAGTATTGAAAGGAAGATGATATTGATATAAATTACAAACTAGCCGTTAGAACAGAAGAGAGTCTATGTGCATTTGAAAATTTGGTTAATGATAAAGTTGACTTTTCAGAGGGAGACAATGGCTATACAGCCCTGAGCTGTGCAGTCCATATTAAGGTCCCTGTGAATAGTGACCCTTAGTGAGGTGGGCCATACATGACCTGCAAGGTCACGCAGGGAAGCTGGCTTTTATGTCCTTAGTAAAACAGTAAGCCAACCAATAAATAATTTGTGAACATTAAGCCATATCTTTGGAGAACAAATGAAATTGATTGAAACTTTATACGTTTGCCCAAATCAATAAAAGATGGATCAAAGCACTCAGTCTTAAATAAGGACTTCAAAAAATGTTTAAAAATACATAAGAATATGGTTATAATGTTACTGTAAGGAAGCTGTCTTCAAAAAGACACCAAAATCAAAATCAATAAAGAAAAGATTTGAAAAATTCAACTGAATCACCCTTACCTTCATTAATTGAGAAAATATTATAAACACATATTAGAAGACACACAAAATGCTGAGAAAAATATATGTTGGGATATATTAAATTGTCCAAAATATGTACAGAACGTCTTCAAATATGTTTGAAAAACATACAACTTTAAAAAGTCCCACAATTTAAACATGCTTTAAAGAAGGGAAAATATGACTTGTAAAGCAAAAAAAAAAAAAAAAAAAAGAAAAGAAAATTAAAAAAAGATACTTAACAAAACTACTAATCAAGAACCTTTAAATTATAAATTAATTTTTAAACATAAAATAGATTGGTATTTTTAAAAAAATTAATGATGTCAGTTATGGACAAGTTGATAAAACATCTACATATCTATACTTGCTTATAAAATAATAGTGGATTTGAAATCTGATAAAGCATCATTTTATATTTTTACTAAAAGTGCAAGATTTAAATTAGCTCTCATGAATCCATATTGAAAACAAAAACAAAACTGTAGAATGTGAATTATAGCTCTGAGTGCTACCCAGAAAAAAATTCAAATCTTAATGTACTTCAAAGCAAATATTATACAATTAAAATGAAATACATTGATCCATAATTATTTTATGTATATTCATTCTTTAGTTTGGTAGGTGAAGGTATACAAGATATACAAGAGAGGAACTTATATCTATACCATTAAAGTGCTTTATATGAAAATGTATTCTCAAGCAACTTATGTAATTTAAAATAGACAGTCCTCTGCTTAACAATGGTTCTGCTTACGATGTTTTTGTATTTTCAGATGGTGCAAAAGTGATATGCATTCAATAGAAACGGTACTTTGAATACCCATACAGCCATTGTTTTTCACTTTCAGTAAAGTATTCAATAAATTATTTAAAATATTCAACACTTTATTATAACATAGGCTTTCTGTTAGATGATTTTTCCCCAACTATAGGCTAATGTAAGTGTTCTGAACATGTTTATGGTACACTAGGCTAAGCTACGATGTTTGGTAGGTTAGATGTGTTACATGGATTTTCAAATTAGGATATTTTCAATTTTCAATGGTTTAATGGATCATAACCCCATCATAAGTCCAGGACCATCTACATATAAAACTGGAAAATTAAATTATGTAATTACTGTGTGGAATACCTTTTAAATCAATTTAATTTATTTAACTTAGAGTTTTATTTTATTTTTTGTTTTCTCCAATAAATTACCTTTTAAATACATTTAATTCTTCACTAATATTTTTTCTGCCTTTCAATAGGCAAAGTCTGTGCAGTCAGGCCACCAGCACTGCCTTGGAGCTGGTGTTTCCATTTAATCTGGAATGAAGAGGCCTGGGCTAGTCTCCTCTTCCTGCCAGTGTCCTAACAATGGTGCTCCCGCCCTCATGGCTTTGCACAGTGCACTGTGCCATCTAGTTCTAAGAAGAAGGCTTGTGAATTAACTATCTATTATAAGAACCGTACTTCGAATCATTTTGAAAAATTGCTTTTGTAAGATTGATTCGAGCGCTTCTAAATTGTGCATATTTTGTGTTTAAAAGAAACTGCACACTTGCCATTTTGCACTTTCTCACATGTTACCTTCGAGTACCTATGAAACTCATTTTAGAATCTGCCTTTTACATTGCCATGTGGTTCCTGACATGAAATAAAATATTAATGCCTTATATCTTATGCTGTAAATAATTGATGTTGTTGTCCCATGCGCTCTAAGTGATATAAGCCTTCAACTATGGCTGTTCTTTAATTCAAGCCATGTCTCTTCTCCTTGCATTTGAGAATACTTCAACAGACAGGAAAACAAAAGAGAAAGTGTGATAAAAGCTATGTGTTTATTTGAATATTCATATTCTGCTGCAGATGTTGTGTACCTGGCTGCTGAGTTGCTTGAAACTTAACCATAGTTAGTGTACCCTGTCTAAAACTTGCCACAATTTAATATCAATTTTTTTTTTCTCAAGTCTCTTGTCCTCAGTAGCATAACTTCAGACAAAATGTACCTGTTTTCCAGAATGAGGATCCTGGCTAAACCAATTCTTTTCTCTCTGGTTAAATATACGATCTCTCAACAGTGCCTTATTTTGCTTGTTTTCATACATTTAATGTCTGGCCTGCAGTATGAGAAATAGAAGAAGAGAAAAGAGGCCAGAGCAGCAAAGACCAGAGAGGGGAGAGAGAGAAACCACAAAACATATTTTTGCAACAAAATTCTAAATAAATGTTAACTGTCAAGAAAACTTAACTGTGAAGATTTTAGCCATTTTTTAAAGAATTTCAAAAGATCAGTGAAAAGCTAACACTATTGCATTGCTTGCTCCACAGCCATCTACTCACTGCATACATCCTCATGTCTCTACCCAGCACTGCACGCTCAGACACAGGTACCAGCTCCCACTGACACAATTACATCGCACACTTACATGCCACAAACACTCTCAGCACAGACACATTTCTCTTTACTCATCATCAACGCATATGTATGTATCTGCAGACTCACTGACCCTCATTTATATTCCCGCAAACACTCACATACACACACACCCCATACCGCCTATTGTTTTGAATCAACTGTGACTCCAATAGTCCTGCAGAATTTTATCAGGCAAAGGCCAAAGGAAAGACTGCAGTATGAACTTGACAAAGGATGACAGAATGAAGAGAATAAGTAGAAGCTTTTCTTGCTTTCAGTTTTTCTCATCTCCCGATCATTCCCCAGCCTGTTATCTAGATGTAATGGCAGTGCAGAGAGCGTTTCCATCAGGTTTAATTGTGTGGCCATGTATGTCTTCTCAACCCTTGTGAGAAAAGGAAGCATTCTTAGCTCTGAGCTGTTGCTGTTCACATTCTTGAGTCTGTAATGTCAGAGGCCAATTAAGAAGCTACAGGCTCTGGAAGCCAAGTTGGCACTCTTAATCACAGCACTGCACTGTTTTTCAAGCAAAACTACTTCTACCACATACTTCTTTCTCAAAGCTTACCTTGACTCACAATTTAGTTTCCTGGGACTCAATAACATTTATTGTTTCTGTGGCAGTCCTAAAATTTGCCACTGTTTTTCCCCCCTTTTGCAGAGGAATCTTCAGCTTTGATTTGAATTACCAGATAAAATATAACACACATCTAAATTTGAATTCTAAATAAATAATAATATTTATGTAGTATAAGTATAGCTCCCAAAATAAGTGGAACAAGCTTATTCTAAACATAGTTATTTATTTTAAATTCAAATTTAATTGAGCAGAGTGCATTTTTATTTGCTAAGTCTCACAACCTTAACTCTTAATAAGAAATGAGATAATTTAATAATAAAATAATAATTAAAATTGACACTAATTTGAAAAGGCAAAAAGGAGTCAAAAAGAAAAAGATTAATCTACAATTAGTATTAAAATGGGAAACATATCTAGCTCCCAGATCTTGGTTTCTAATACCATTCTCCAATCAAAGGAAACAGAGCTCCTTGGAGAAATGACTTACTCTATGACAGGGGCATAAAAAAATACAAGATAAGCCAGTAACATCTTGTAGTACTCAAGAGTAAAAAGTGTTAAAACAAAAAACAAATAGAAAACAAAACCCACGATGAAGAGAAATTTCAAAAGGACACAAAATGCAATTAAAGAGCTCCCAGTGGTCAAATCCGGAACAATTTGAGCTACAAGGTAAATGAATTAGTTTTATATTATAATGTGAGGTATAAAATAAATATCCATAAATACTGATATAAATATATGAATGAATGGATGAATGAATGAATACATAATAAAAGACAAATTGTACATGTGGAAGTCCAAATAATTTATATAGATGCTACACTCACAAAGGGATAGAAAATAACTCCACGTGCCTTAAGCATAGGTGGCACATAGTGACTTCCTTCCAAATAATATAGTATTATTACAAGGTAGAAAATAAACAGTAACTTTGCAGTGAAGGAGCCTGTAAACTTATTCAGCCAGGTGATCAAGGTCAACCATAGTGATAAACTATGTTCATAGCACGCACACTTGACATGATCTGAAGAGAATGGCATTATCTTAATAGAGGGTTATTCTACAAAATACTGACTGGTCCTCCTTAAAGCTCATAAGGTCATTTAAAACAAGAAAAATACGGGAAGCTGTAATAATAGCCCAGAGGAGCCTAAGGAGGTATGAAAACTAAATGTAATGTGACATCATGGTTGGGATCCTAAACAGGAAAAGAACATTAGAGGGGGAAAAAGCCAAGGAACTCTGAATATACTATGGACTTAATATAAAAATAAGATATCAATATTGGTGATTGTAACACTATCATTGATTATAGCTAGCATACCAAATATAGTAAATATGTCATACATAGAGGAAACTGGGTGTAGGGTTTATGGGTACTCTCTGTATAATCTTCATAATTTTTGTGTAAACTACTTTAAAAATTAAAGTTTACTAAAACGTTAAATTGCTACTAGGCAGTCAAGAAAGACCTAACAACAAATCTCTTCCACCCAAAAAAGGCTTTTTAGAATAACTGAAAAAGTCACCCTAACAACACTCAATCTGTTTGAGAGGGAGCTTTGCATGGGATTCTGTCAATGACAAGGAAGGAAGGAAATCGCTGATCTGCACTTACTAACACTAGGGCTTTGACCTGTCCAAATGGGAAGAGGAATGAGCGATATCCTCCATGCTCTGCCTCTGCCCTATGTCTTGAACAAATATGGTATGGATGAGTTTCAGTAATTGTGATATAATTACGGCCAGGGAACAGGAAATGCCAAAACAATAGCCTCCTTTTAATGGAGTTTCAGTAAAGGTTAAACATAGAAAGACCAACAAAGAAGACTCAAAGTGCTTCTTTCTTGAAAGATGCACAAATCCTCAAATCATGATGTAGAGCTTTCATAAAGCCTGATTTGTGTGATACATTGTATGCTTCTGATCTGACCACCCGTTTCTCCTATCAGTCTAAGGCATGTGAATTTTCTCATCCTCTTGGTCATCAGATGAAGAAAGGAAGTAGAGAAGGAAATGAACGCAAAATCATTATGCTTCAGAGACACTGAAGTCTTAGCTCAACCAGCTATGTGGCTGCTGAGAACTAGGAAGGTCCTGAGAAGTGGTGGAGACAGAGGCAGAGTGTCTACACTTGCTCTTTAAGACCCAGTAGCCCAACCTACCACTAAATACAATCCAGTGAGTGTTTCAGACTTAGACTAATCCAATCAGAAACTTCTCCCCTGGAAGTGACCTATGAAGAAGTGGGCAGAAGTTGGCCTAAGATGGAGAGAGCTTAGAAATTCTCTTCCTATCATTAATGGAGGGAAAAAGACTGTACTCACAAAGAGTTTACACATTTCTCCGAGGCTAGATCATTTATCTTTAGTTGAAAGAACCCCTTGTTTCTATATTAGATAACTCTAGGGTCTCAGAAATAGAAAGAATTCTGAGTACCTCCACTGAGTGAGGCAATGAACTATATCTGGGTCATAGATTTTTGAAATGGGAAGAGTCACAAGTCAGTACATGGAGAGAGGTGGAGTCAATCAAAACAGACATTGCACTTTCAATGACGTATCTGTTTCATAGTGCAAACGTATCTGATAGATTCAATCAAAACAAACATTTTGGCAATGCGTCCACTTATGAGAAGGCACAGAGTAAATAACAATAATGCTGTGTTACAACAAGTCTTATTATTTATGGAACATTGGGTGAATATGTTCTAACCTTGTTGTTCCCATATATGGGGCATACAATCATTTTACTCTTTTGATCCTTATTTACATAAGGAGCAGGCCATATTTGTTGACACTTTTTAGCTCTAAATAAAGTATTCCATGAGACACTTAAACTTTACAATTGTATGGATCAAAGTACCAAATGTTTTTTAGAGTGAGTATTAGATCCAATATAAATGGAAACAGAAAGGATTGCTGGATCACTTAATGTAACTCAAGTACAAAATAGAGTACACTGTGGAACATCACATAATACTCATTGAGGGATGGATATTAGTGTACCAGCTCACCAGAGGTCCATAAGAATATAACCAGCCTGCCTCTGAGATCGTGTTACTCAGCATGCTTCTGGCTGCAAGTAATATAATAACTGAATAAATGTGGCTTAAGCAACACAGGTTAACATTATTATTTTTTTTGTCAGACAGAGAGATGTCCAGTTGAGATACTTGGCTCACAACTCAAAAGTGTCACGAAGTTCCCAGTCATTCCAATTCTTTTTTTTTTTTTTTTAATTACCTCCTTTGTCTCTCAGCAATGTCTCACCACATGATTGTAAGATGGCTGTGGCAGTTCCACAAATTAGATCCTCATACAATAATGCCTGTAAGAGGAAGATAGGAACACACTCTCCTCTGGCATCTCTTTTAATTGGGAAGAAACATATTGCCCAGAAGCCCCCACCCTGTTCTAGGAGACTTCTCATGTGTCTCTAATTGGTCAGTAGCTAGTACCCAATAAACAAAGAGGGAATAAGAAAATTAGACTATGACTACTTTGAAAATGAATTAATGGACCTAGCTAATAATCATTAATATCTGTGTGAACATCACTGAAAGACAAGCAGTTAGATATCCTACACCTCCTGCCAGATGAAGGGGTCTTGCTAAAGAGATTACAATTGATCATGCGTCTAGATTTAATTACCAATTTTTATAGAATGCATAGAACAGTGAAACATGATAAACTGCACAACAAGAATGCAATCAGTAAAGTCTGTATTCTGGAAAAGCTTATCACAGAAATAACCAAATGTCTTTGGCAAAAAAACATACAAAAATCAAAATTAAAGAGACAGGAGAAGAAATCTATAGACTAAAATATACCTATGTGATACAACAACAACAACAACAACAACAAAAATGTGTGAAATTTATTTGAATTCTGATTAAAACAATCAACCCTTGAGATTTTTTTAGAAAGCATTTTTGTCAAATTTAGACTTTCTTTTAGGGATCATTTCTGCAAGCAAGAAAAGTGGGGCAAGAATAAAGTTTGCCCGGAGTCTAATGATCCATCTTACTGAAATGGCCTAGAAAATGTCTATGTTGCCATACAATAAGAAAAGTTATTTCCAAACAGACATATTTTAAGGTTAAATGATATTTTCACAGACGCTGTTTATTTGCTTCCTGTGTTCCATTTCCCACTGGGATTCATTTCAGCAAAGACAACTGTTATAGAAGTATTTTTGGTCCAGAGCTATTCAAGGAAGTGTTCAGCATCTCTTGAGAGAGTTCGTTCTCAAGAGGCAGGCAGCACAAACTTTATGAGTCTCACAGGCACAAAATGGAATAATGCACCTTCATCTTTGGAATTTACTCAGACCCTTCTATGTTGGCTGAGTTGAGCTGTTTCACTAATTAATAACGGATGATCTAGATAGCATTTCATATGTTATAAAGCCTTTCACAAACTTTTTTTTTTCCAATATGAACTCCTCAAACACTTTATAAAGGAGGTGATTGAGAAGACTAGAGCATTATAACCAACTGAACACTTTCTAGATTCTAGGCAATTTGTTAATATTTATTTTCTCAATTTGTAAACAACCCTTGCTAATAGCTTTCCCTTCATTTTACCGATTGGGCAAATTGAAATTCTAAGCGATAATGAGAATAGACCAAAGCCTTGCGATAATTAAGCGGTCAGTCTCAAAGGATAAAATGTGATGCGCAGATGCTGAGTTAGGTGCCTAAAATGTGATGTGCAGATGCTGAGTTAGGCGCCTTATACATTATGTGAATATGAATCAAGTGATATAGGGCTCAGTACTGTATCAAGATAACAATACGTGAAATTGTAGGAGTGAACTTCATTTATAGTGAAACAAAGGAGCAAAATAAAGTACATGATCTTTTTAATAATCAGAAGTGAATTCACCTTCCACTGCCAGGTAGCTGTGCACAGTGAGCAAGTCATCTTTGTTAAGACCTAATTTCCCTATTGTAAAATGTGCGTATTTATATCTTCCAAGTGTGGCTAGATATACACTCTGCCCTTTGGCCTCTATACTTTGTGCTGCCTAACATCTACCTTACTGACTTATTTCTTTTTGTAAACTGGGAGCTGCATGACGGCAAGTGCTACATCATAACAAGTATTGGATTCTTGCTCCTTGTGCAACTCAGACACATGCTTAACAACTGTCCAAAAATATTTAGGTAATGTAAGACAGAATTTCTATCTAATTTTTCACAAATCAAAATCTCTCTTACCTTTAGATTTTTTGTATAGAGATAACAGTAATAAAATGTATACAAAAATATGTTAGCAACAAATAATAGCAATATTAGGTAATAATTACAAAATAATTTTTGTACATAAAGCTAGTCCTTGAAAGTGCAACTAGAAGACTCCAATAGCAGCAGGCCTTTTCTAGAATATTCCCTTAACATACCCATTACATCCACTAGATTCTATTCAATTCAACCCTGACTTACATGTTTAGTCTCTCAACATTATGCATGATGTTAGCTGTGTGTTTACTGTAGGTACTCGTTTTCGGATTGAAGAAGAACTCTTTTATTTTTACTTTCAAGAGTTTTTACTGGGAATTGACATTAGATTGTATCCAATGTGTTTTCTACTTTCCTGAAATGATTACATGCTTTTTTTTTTTCTTAGTTTGCTAAGTGTCATATGTTCAATTATAATAATTAGATTTGGAATGTTTAATGTACCTAGCACACATGTTTGGGATCAAATGCACTTGGGGTTATGAGGCATTATATTGTCTATATATTGGTGAATTCTATTTCCTAAAATTTAGTTTTAAAATTTCATCAATATTCATGAAAAATATTTGCATATTCTCTTTTTATTCACAGTGTCTTTTTCTGCTTTTGTTTTAGAATAATTCTGATTTCATAGAGTGAGTTTGGAAATATTCCCTCCTCTTCAATTTTCTGAAAGAGTTTGTGTAGAATTAGTATTTTTTTTAATGTTTAGTAGGACACAATGAAATCCTGTGAGCGAGGAATTTTTTCTGTGGGAAGGATTGTGACTTTAGGGTCAGTCATATTATCATTTGTTCTTTAATGAGTTTTTATAGTTTGTGTCTCTCAAAAATATGTCTATATCCTCTAATCATTTACTGACAGAAAATTGTTTGTAATATTACCATACCAGTCTTATGATATATGTAGACTGTGTAGTTACGTTGCCTCTCTGGTCTCTAACATTGGTCATTTACGGTCTTTCTTTATTTTTTCCTGATCATTGTGGTTAAAGTTATATCATTTATATTTATTTACTTATATACAAAAATACTTTTTGACTTGCTTTTATTTATTCACTTTGTATTTTATGTTTTATTGATTTCTGATATGCTATTTAGTATTCCTTCACTTCTTTTAACTTTCATATTCATTTATGCTTATTTTATTAGTTTATGAGGAAGCTGAGATCATTGATTAGGAATTTCTTCCTTTCTAGCATAGTTATAATTCTTTCTCTATATACTCTTTCAGCCGCATCTCACAAATTTTATTTTTTTTTAATTTTTGATTCAGTTCAAAATACTATTTTTTCTTTTAACTTTCCATTGACCCATGGATATTTTTAAAAATTTATTTAAATTTCAAATGTTTAGAATATTTACAGGAATATTTTCAGCTTATTGATTTCCAGTTTAGTTCTGTTGTGGCCAGAAAACATATTTCATTTAATTTGAATCATTTTACATTTATAAATACATTTTGTAACTGATAAAACAGCAATTCTTGGTGTATACATATATACATAAACACATAGTTATTTTTATTTTTATTTTAGGTTCAAGGGTACATATGCAGGTTTATTATATCAGTCAATTGCATGTCAAAGGGGATTGGTGTACAGATTATTTCATCACCCAGGTAATAAGCCTAATATTTGATAGGCAGCTTTTTAATCCTCACCCTCCTCCCACCTCCCACCCTCAAGTAGGCCCTTACGTGTGTTCCCTTCTTTGTGTCCATATGTATTCAGTGTTTAGTTCCTATTTATAGATAAGAACATGTGGTATTTAGTTTTCTGTTCCTGAGTTAGTTGGCTTAGGATAATGGCCTCGAGCTCCATCCATGTTGCTGCAAATGACATGCTTTCATGATTTTTATGGCTGCATAGTATTCCATAGGTGTATATCACATTTTCTTTACCTAGTCTGCCTTTGATGGGCATTTACATTGATTCCATGTCTTTTCTTTTTTGAATAGTGCTGTGACAAACATAGATGTGCATGTGTCTTTATGGTAGAATGATTTATATTCCTTTGGGTATATATCCAGTGATGGGATTGCTGTGTCAAATGGTAGTTCTCTTTAAGTTATTTGAGAAATCACCAAATTCCTTTCCACAAGACTGAAAGAATTTACATTTCTACCAGCAGTGCACAAGCATTCCCTTTTCTCCACAATCTCACCAGCATCTGTGTTTTTGTTTTTGTTTTTGACTTTTGAATCAGTCATTCTGACTGGTGTGAGATGGTATCTCATTGTGGTTTTGGTTTGCACTTCTCTAATGATTAGTGGCATTGAGCATTTTTTCATATGTTGGTTGGCCACATGTATATCTTCTTTTGAAAAATATCTGTTCATGTCCTTTGCTTACTTTTTGATGGAGTTGTTTGTTTTTTGCTTTCAAACTTGTTTAAGCTCGTTATAGATTCTGGGTATTAGACCTTTGTCAGCTGAAGAGTTTGCAAGTATTTTCTCCCATTCTGTAGTTTGCCTGTTTACTCTGTTGATAGCTTCTTTTGCTGTTCAGAAGCTCTTTGGTTTAATTAGGTTCCATTTGTCAATTTTTGTTTTTATTGAAATCACTTTTCGCATCTTTGTCATAAAGTTTTTCCCATGTGTCATGTCCAGAATGATACTTCCTAGGTTACATTTCAGGGTTTTTATGGCTGTTGGTTTTAGATTTAAGTCATTAAACTATCTTGAATTGATTTTTTTATATGGTGTAAGGAAGGGGTCCAGTTTTAGTCTTCTGCATATGGCTAGACAACTATCCCAACACCATTTATTGATAGGGAGTCTTTTCCCTATCACTTGTTGCTGTTGATTTTGTCAAAGATCAGATGGTTGTAGGTAGGCAACATTATCCCTGGGATCTATGTTCTGTTCCATTCTATCTGTGTCTGTTTTTATACCAATACCACTCTGTTTTGGTTACTGTAGACTTGCAGTATGATTTAAACTCAGGTAATGTGATGCCTCTAGGTTTGTTCTTTTTGCTTAGGAATACCTTGGTTATTCAGGCTTCCTTTGTGGGGGAGGGGTTCATATGAATTTTAAAATAGTTTTTCTTCTAATTCTGTGAAGAATGTCATTGGTAGTTTGATAGGAATAGCATGAAACCTGTAAATTTCTTTGGGCAGTACAACTATTTTGGCAATACTGATTCTTCCCAAACATGAACATGAAATGCTTGTCCATTTGTTTGTGTCGTCTCTGTTCTCATTGAGCAGCTTTTTGTAATTTTCATAGAGGTCTTTCACCCCTGTGATTAGCTGTATTGCTAGGTATTTTTTGGTGTTGCTATTGTGAATGAGATTGTGTTCTTGATTTGGTTCTCAGCTTGAATATTGTTGGTGTATATAAACGCTACTGAGTTTTGTAGATTGATTTTCTATCCTGAAACTTTGCTGAAGTGGTGTACAAGGAGCTTTTGGACAGAGACTATGTGGTTTTGTAGTTACAGAATTATATTATCTGTAAATAGACATAGTGTACTTTCTTTCTTCCTATTTGGATGCCTTTTATTTATTTATCTTGCCTGATTGCTGTGGCTAGGACCTCCAGTACTGTTTAATAGGAGTGTGAAAGAGGGCATCCTTATCTTGTTCTGGTTTTATACTTGCAAAGCATTTTTACTCTACTATCTTTCTTTGGAGTGTCTTATAAATTAAATCATATTGATATACATAGTATTGTTCTAGTCTTCTATATCATTAATGAGTTTCTCACACTTGCTATATCAATTATTGAGAAAGGACCATGAAAATTTCTAACTGTAATTGTGGCTTGGTTATATTTTCTTGCAGTTCTAACAGTTTTTGCTTTATGTATTTTGTTTTGAGTAATACAACCATTTAAATTTGTTGCAGTCACTGGATGTATTGACCCTTTTAATACCATAAAATTATTGCCTTTTTCTTTGGTAGGATTTACTTCTCTGCAAACTAGTTTTTATGATATTAATATCACCTCAACAATTTTCTTTTGATCGTCTTATCATTTTTATTTTTGTATTTTTAACAGATTTATATATTTACACTGAAAATGTGTTTCTCATAGGTGGTGAATAGCTTGGCCTTGCTTTTTAAAAATTCAATCTGACAATCTCTGCCTTTTCACTAAGTGTCTAGATAATTTACATTTTCTGTGATTATCGGTATGGACAAGTTTAAGTCAGTATTCTTGTTATTTATTTTCCATCTTGTCCCATATATCCTTTGTTAATCAAATGAAAAAACTGGGGTCTTTTTAAATATATTTTCTGCCCCTCAATTTCTTCAGTAAATCCAGTTTCATGTCTGTTAAGTTTTCTTGAAGTTTTACTATAACTCACTGCTCTTATTGTCAGTTTTAAAATTGATTATTCCTTCTAGCCTGCCTTTTAGATAGTCTGAATTTCTGTGCCTTCAAGTTCACTAATATTTTCTCCTACAATGTCTAGTCTGCTGTTAATCCTATGCAGTGTGTATTTCATCTCAGACATTGTAGTCACCTTATATAGAAGTTTGATAATTGATTTAAAAATTAAAAAAAAAAAGTTTGATTTGGATCATATATATGTGTACACACACAGACACACACACACATACAGACACACACAACACTCCTTAATTCTACTTAACTGTTTGAACATAAGGAATATAGATCTAATTATTTTAATGTCTTTATCTGATAATTCTAACATTCGTGTCATGATTAAGTATGTTTTAACTGAGTTTATCTTCTTCTTATAGGTTGAACTTTCTAACTTGATTTTGAGGGAAGCCTGGTAATATTTTATTAGGTTCCAGATATTCTGGGCATTATCTTGACAGGTGATAGATACTTTTGTATGTCTACAGATATTCTTGATCTTGGATCTTGGACGTAGTCAGTTACCAGAAAGTAGTTTGATTCTGTTTGATCTTAATCACAATATTTCTTATACAATACTACAGCTGTGTTTACTCTAAAGTTAATATCCCACTTTGGTAAGACTCTACTGAGTATTCTGCCCAATATCCATAAATTATGAGATTTTCCTTTCTGTCCTACGGGATCAAGTACTATTCCCAGTCTGGAATTCCCATAGCACCACTCCCATGAATTCTTTCTGTGGTGTTTCCGACAGCATTAGGCTGTGGGATGTTCTGATCAGTGTTGAGCTGAATACATTGAGGAGGATGTTCTTCATATTTCTCAGCTATCCTTCCTTCCAGTACACTGTCCTGTAAATGTCAGTCACCTTGATCTCCAACACAAGTCATTGTACTTTCATAGCCCTGCTTGTTTGTAGGTGGCTAGAGACAGAGACAGGGGTCTGGCAAGTTCCAGTTTGTCTTCAAATGCTTCTACTCTAAGTCCAGGGTTCCTTCTCAAATACCAGGCCTACTGACTGAGAGGAAACAACCAAATGTGTTTTTCTAAGCTCAGAGAAGCAATAGCAATGTAAATTTCTACCTTAACCCATGGAAGTTCCACTCCAGAAACTGGATATGTGTAGCTTCCTGCAGTCTTCAATTTGTTCATCCATTCCTGGGCTGCTCAGTAATATTTGAAACTATTTTATGACCTTTAATTTCCCAAGTATTTCCAACAATTGTATATTTAATTTGTATATTAACAATTTGTTTTATGTAACAAAACAGTTTATTATTCAGCTGCTCTGAGTGGGCCCTAAATGATTGTTATTATTAATAGCTCAGAACTGTTTCCAGTGCAACATAATTTAAATATGAGAATCTGGAATTAGCTCTCCAATTTTATTATCTTTAGAGGCCCTGATGTCCATGTTGCCAGTGATAAAGGGACATTGATAGTTCATAGCATAAAAAATTCAGTAGAGACTTTGGAATTATGGTCAGAATATTATGCTTCACTGTTTAGATATGTGAAGTATAAGAGAATGGTTACATAAATTATCTCCTCTGAAATGACCAAGTGCTTGTAGAAGGCAAGCTTTTGGTTGGCCAAGGATTTGCCACCATAGAATATTTTAGGCAGAATAAGTTAACAATAATGGAGTTATTAATGGCTTCTTGGTTGCAGAATACCTTGGAGTAAGTAAGTGTTTAGCTCAGCTATTTAAATTTCAACTTCAGCACCTCATTTAGAGACCAAAGAGTTTCTTGGGCTTCCCTGAAGGAAACTTTGTCTCTTATAACCACAGGAATCAGATTTTCTGAACCCCAAACCCAAAGTCCTATCTTTTGGATGAGTGGCAGCTGAATTACAACAGATTGAATTCACAACATCATATATCAAAGTGAGGGAATCGTTTGCAAAAAAGAAAGTACAAAACCCTGTAAGTCAACATGGACAGATTCTGAAGACATTTTAACCCTAAATTTTACTGAACCTCTTTACCAATGGAAATAAGCACTTTTTCTTGTTTTATGAGTTTAATCTCTTCTTGCCTAAAAAAACCTGTAATAGCTTCTTCCGAGATAGAATTCTGGCAGGGTATTGCTAATTCTCCACAGCACCTGCTCCTGTCACTCCTCACTTCTCATTTCTCAATTCTAGATCTACCCCAGAGGATGAGGTACAAAATCTGAGAGATACTCACACCAAAAGCAGTACATGATCTTATTAGTATATATTGAAAGACAAGAAGGATCATATAGGAGAATGAATTCTAAATGTGTTGTGTCAGGAGCAAGGAGTAGAATATTGATCTGGCTAACTGATTGATACAGGCGCACTGAGCAGGATTACTGGATCCCAGGTGTTCATTTGAGTACTGGGGGTGACTCTTAGAGTTGGCTTATTTCCTTTCTGGACTGAAACCTAAACCCTAAGTTGGTCCACACAAAATAAAATTCAAATGTCAGCACTTTCTTGATCGCTGTATAGAAAGGTATGTAAAGGTTTGGGAAATTAGAAGCAAGAATAGATTTATTATAATTGGGCTGTTTACCCCTACTTTGGCTATAAAGCCTAGAAGGACACAGCCAGCTTACTTCATTAGTATGCCTTTCAAACTCTTCACAAGCATTGTAGAGAGACATCATTATAAGATTTTAAAAATGTATCTCCATTAATTTATAAACAGGAAGTTTCTAAACCAGATTCAGTCCATTATTTAATTATGGAATGTTTACCTTGTGTTGGTTTTCCATGCCCAAGTTCTTTCTTGAGGTAATGCTAGGAAGGGGGATATCACATTGCATGTATAGATTGGTTCTATAGGAAAGAAACCTTGAAATTATGAAACTTGGAGTTTACATAGGAACTGCTGCACATCTACCCCACCTCACCTCCAGAGAGAGGAAGAAAGACCTTTGTTCTTTAATGTACTCAAGTCCTTTCTGGAGAGTAGAAGACGGTCCATACCTCAGAATGTAAGTGTTTAGCTCTGGAGATTATAAGAAAGTCTTTATTACTTTTGAATGAGAGCATATGGCTATACCAAAAAGGAGACAGATGTCTTCATATCTATTACCCTTACAATCAGAAGAGCAAATGGTTCTGGGGAAATAAGGAAGAATTCTCTATCTTCATAGCATCCCAACTTTTTTTGTTCAGAAAAACATGACATGCAAAAATATAAAAATATTCGTATTGTTTTTGACACATTGATGAGGGAAGCACACATTTTTGAACAGCTTTGTAGTTATTCTCAGCAGGCTAGTTATAACAGCAGGGAATGTTTTCTTTAACCCAGGCACTCTAGATTCAATGGAAATGGTAAGATTCAACAAGGGTCAAATGGTGCTCTTAATAGCCAGAGAAGCATGGACATGGTTACTGCAATAGGCAGAAGAGATGATATGATAAGGTAAATAGAACGGCTTGACTAGTAGAGCTCTTTAATATTGACTAGTTGATCATTGCATCCTTAGGTAAAATTTAGTAGGCAGCCAATTAAAGTTTCCTTTAATTTGGGTAAGTGGAACAGCTCTAGGTCCAGTGAACAAGTTGCTCATTTTTGCCTCAGGAGAAATGGTTAGAGGTGTGGATCTACACTGATTTGTAATCAGTAGCTAATAGTTGGGCTGAATCTCACGGACTTAGAAAGAATATAATTGGAAAACTGATTATATGAAGCTATGAGAAAGAAATATTTATGTAAACTTTTCTGAATATGAACAAAATGTAAAGATATTTGTGTGCCAGTGAATGACCTCAGAATTTTAGTCATCAGTGGACAAGTTGACCCATCTGTGGATATCAGTCAACTTTTCTCCAGCTACACCTGTCCTTACACTTGTCTACAATGGGTTTATGGACAAAATGAAAATGGCAACAGGAGTGGAGGTTATGCATGAGCTCAGCAGCATAGTTTTCTACTCATCAAGGCTGATCTGGCTACAGCCACTAGTGAGTCGCCAACCTGCTAATAACATAGACCAATACTATTCCCCAAAGGGATCAGTCAGTGTGAGGGTAGGTTGTTTATATTCTACCATGTCCATCCTGGATGAAGCAGTAGATTATTCTCACTGGAATGGGCACTTACTCTGCTCAAAATGCTTTGCCCAAACCATGATCTTTTGACTTAGAGAATGTCCTATTTATTATCATGGTGTTCCACTTAGAATTCTTTATGGCCAAGAAATTCATTTTACAGAATATGAAGTGCAATGATGGACTTTTGCTCATAAAATTCACATGTTTTTTAATGTCACCCATCACATGAAAGCTGAGAGAAAAATTGAATGTTCTTTCTGGAGTTTCAATTGCAGTGCCAGCTGAGTGACCATGATTTAGGGGCAATGCAATATTCTATAGGATGCATATGTGCTCCAAACTAGCTAGAATAATATGGAATTATAGCTCCTCTAGCCAGAACCTATGGGTCTAAAATCAAGGAGAGAAATGGGAGTGACTTCTTTCACTATTAACTCTAATGATGAATTAGTAAAATTTTTGCCTCTTATCCCCACAACTTTGGTTTCTGGTTTGAAGATCTTTGTTTCTTGAAAGGAAAGTTCTTAGCAGGAAACATGTTAATAGTATGTTAAACTGGAAAGTAAAGGTGTCATTTGACCACTTTCTACTTCTCAGGTCCATGAATCAAACAGGAAAGAATGACAGTATTACCTTGGCTGGGGTAATTGATTTTGAGTTTTGTTGTTATGCTCAAGAAGAATAAGGAAGATTATGTCTTGAATGCAGGAAATCTCCTTGGATGTATCTTAATATTTTCAAATCCAGAGATAAAAGTGAATGAAAACTCACAGCACAATACACATAGGACTGCTAATAGTCTAGACTCTTCAGAAACAAAGGTTTCAATAACCCCACTAGTTGAGAAACTAAAAACAACTAAGGTGTTTGCTAAGAGAAAAGGAAATATGTAATAGTGGAGGTAGAGAGAAGTTTTAACTATTAATACTGCAAACATATGACCAGATGCAGAAAGAAACACTATATTGAGTATTTATTTTTAATTTTAATATGAATATAGTTGTTAATATTTTGACAATTTTTCATTTTTCCATCTGCTAATTGTATATATATTCATAGGAATTAATGTTATATCTCAGTGCTTATGTTACTAGACATAAAATGGTGTGTGATCAAGTACAAAAAGCAATAAGTACATCACTGAAAGATGAATAAGATGACACATGAGACTTGATATTCTCTTTGGGGAAATGGTTAGCACAGTTTTGTTTACAGGAGGAATATTTGCATCTCATTGGGTAGAAGCAAAATTTTATTAGTATTTTCATTTGAAAGTTACATCAGTTAACAGAGATATTTAAGGACGGAAAGTGGACAAGAGTGGGTTGTGGTGTTGTGTGTTGTGTTAACTTGTCTAAGTTATAATTAACTTCCTTAGGATTTCTCTGGCCAGAAGAAAAAAAAAAATCTGTGGGATTTGGGTGGCAGAAATGAAACGCTCAGCCTTTGAAATCTGGAGGTTGTCTTTATAGTTGTTGAAACCCGGAAGCAACAAAGATGCGCTTTCGTAGTTGAATGAATAAACAAACTATGGTACATCCACACAATGTGATATTATCCAGCAAGAAAAGAAAATGAGATATTATATCATAAAAAGATATGAAGGAAACTTAAGTTCATTCTGTTAAGTGAAAGAAACCAGTTTGGAAGACTTTGTAATTCCAACTACAAGACATTCTGGAAAAGGTAAATCTATAGAGATGGATGAAAATAAAAAAAGGCTAGTGGTTGCCAGGAAGTTGGGAGAGGGAGGGAAGAGTAGGTGGAACATGGAAGCGTTTGAGGGCAGTGAAGCTGTTCTGCATGACATTGTGATATTGGATACAGTGCATTATGCCTTCATCAAATCCACACAGCTCTACAGCATAAGGAGTGATTCCCATTGTAAACTAGGGAATTTAGTTAATAAAATAATCAATACTGGTTCATTAATTACAGCACTTCTGCCACACTAAACAAGATGTTAGTAAAAACTGGGGGCAGGAAATGAATATATGGAAAATGTACTTTCTGCTCAATTTTTCTCTAAACCTAAAACTGTTGTAAAAATAATCTATTAATTAAAAATAAATCTGAAGGTTGTAGTTATTTAGAAAAGGTGAGGGGCAGAATGGTCTCCTTCCTTACTTTAGCTCTGCTGGTCAAAGCCTCTCCAGGACCGCCGCTGTGTGCTTTACTCTGCACTCACTGAGGTCAGAACCATGAAGACCAGGACCCGCACATCCACTTCTATACCTGCCCATCATGGTTACAATCCAGCAGCTGCATTCAGAAATGCATGACTTGCTCATCCATGCCAGGGCTGGCTGGGACTCTTTTCTGATCCTTTCTATAATTTTACCTCCCCAACTTCACCATCAATTGTATGAGATTTAATTCCTGATATAAAGTCTGTATCTCATAATACTTACACTGCCTCTGCTTCCCTAATTGAACCTTAACTGAATCACAAATTTTAGAATATCCTCTCTATTCTATTCTAAAGATTATTTAGTGAAAGCAGGGCTATCGTGTTTGTGATCATAAAGTGAAATTAAAAGACCATTAGGAAAAAAAAGGAGGACATTTCTATTGCTTCATTCTCTGGTCATAGGCCTTCAATATTTGTTTCTCATTTGTGGGTCTATGAATATAGACTTTATCTGAAATTGCAATGTATATTTAAAGTGACTTGCTATTAACTTCTTGCAGAATTGGTAACATGCTCCTCTACAAGCTACTTAATTTGTGTACCTTATCCAAGCACATGTTTTGCATAATAAATAAACAGTAACTCACTGTCCTGCTTGATAAGTGACTACACATTGTATATTTTAAGCAAGTAGACCACATCTAATTCAAACTGCTTTTAATGGCTTATATTTTTCTCCCAACAGCTGCTCCATGCAGTAGAGATAACTCTGAACTAAACCACAAGTGTTTATGTAAAAACTCTAGCACAGGGTATATTATCTGACATAATTACACCTTTGAAAGATGCAAATGTGCAACCTGAAACCCTGAACAATCCGTGAGATGTATTCTAATGTACTAATTCTCTGTGTTTCTTGGCCATTGTTACAGATACCATTTCATGCTTAATCAGCCTGTAGGAAGTGTGTGTGTGTGTGTGTGTGTGTGTGTGTGTGTGTGTGTGTGCGCGCGTGTGTTCACGTTGTGATGTTTTGGCTATGGCACTATTTCTGTTAGCTGCTCTTATGAGTATCTCCTAGGAGACAGGCAAAAATACAATTTTATGTCTTCCACTCTTCCTGTCCATTCCATTTGAATGAGAAGCTTGTAGTCACTCTAAGAAAAAACTAACAATAGAATTCTCAAGGGGATGTTTTTGTACTGTTTGACCTAATAGGATTCTCAGCATAACGCACAAGAATCCTCATTATTTAACTCCAGTCAGCCTCACTAGCCTCATCTTTGTCTATTCTCTTTCTTTGTACCACAACCTCAGGGCATTCCACACTACTTTTGGTTCTCTGAAACTATCATGTTTTGCTCACCTTCTGGGCTTTGGTTTGTGCAGTTGTATATCTCTAAAATGGTTTCTCAAATGCCTAATTTTTTTTATCCATTTAATTTCTATTTATTCCCAATGATGTGCACCCAGCTTCTTTTGGGGCTTTTCACATTGAGGTGGCACATGGTAAATATTGGTTACTGATGGACATCTTGGGGTTCCGTTTAGAGATATTTGAATTTTTAATTTGTGTTCTGTTAACACTTCTATTTTCATGTAGTACCATGCCTTGATTAGTGATCCTCCAGCAATGTGTGTGTGATTTTTCAAGCCTACTGAGGGCAGACTCTTCTGGCTTATTCTACTCTTATTTCCTGAACACAGTCTATTGTTATTCTGTGGTTATCAGTTGTTACCAGTTCTATCAGTGCATTCTGGTTCAGTGAAAATGACTGACCAGGCTTCTCTTCAAACCTTCCCAACTCATGGTTTGAGCCTTTGGGATAGAGAAGTCAGGCAACACCATCGGAAAAGAAATGGCCCAATGGGGCATCACAAGCATAAGTTAACTCACTGATGTCTTGTTACTCATCTGGGAGAGATACTATGTCCTTATTTAGAATATACATTTGATTAATGTACAAAGATGGTAGGAATTTGTATTTACTAATTAAATAGCAATATCAAGAACTTCTAGAATGTATTGAACACTTAAAGTAATGTTGACACAGTCTTAAGCACTTGATGTGTAGTAACTCATAATCCTCATTAAAAATCTAAGAATTAGTTACTATGACTAATCCCACTTCATGGGGTAGGAAATCAAGGCATAGAATCAGAGTGTGTTTTATTTTAGCAATCAAGAGCATAAAACTAAGGCTTTACTTAAGTAAAAATTAAAAAAAGTGATAGAATTGAATTTATATATTTTATGAGCTCCAAGATAAGACCTTTATGTGAGTGACCTCACAATGCAGTTCATTAAGTAAATAGCTAATTCTTACTGATCTTTCTACCAAGTGTAGTTTATATGAGACTTCCTGAGAGATTCTTCTCTAGTCATTCTCCATTCTTTGTATATCATACCTTTTTATATATGCCTCTTATTTTTCTTGACAACACTTACCAAAATCTGTTCTAAGGTACTTACTTCCATGATTTATTCCATGATTTAGCCAGTAAACAGGAATGGAAGCTCTCTCTTTGGGCCATGGTTTCAGATTTTTCTAGTTGAAGGTGAGGTTTCACTGGGGACCTGCACCATCTGCCTCCTGCCTCTATCACTTGTATTCCCCATAACCTAACAGATCACCATGGATCAGATTGGAGAAATCAGTTGGTTTGCTAAGAGGAAGATGCAGAAATAATAAGAGAGATTGAGATGTTGGCAATATCAAATCCTGAGATTTCCATAAATTCTGTGAGACTTTTGTACTTTCACAAAGGAACTTCTCAGAGAAGAAATAGATGCAGACATTAAGGCTACAACTCAACAAGCAGATGTATCCTCATGATACATTCTACACAAGAAGAGACATAACTTCCTTAGAGAACATCATCCTTTTACAAAATCTCAAAAGATGATCTTCTGTGGCACAGAAGCAATCTCATAGAAAATACATATTCAGGACTTCTCATTTATTAAGCCATTTAAAGGCCTGAAAATTTCCCTCATTTTAACTCAAAATTCAACAATTCAGGCATTTTCTGTCAGAGCCCTCACTTAATCTGTTTACTTATTCTTCTATCCATCCATTATCTTTTGTTCATTTAAGATTATTTATTAAGTATTTTCTCTGTGTTAGACACTGGTTAAGGTACTGGGAATACAGAAGTGAATAAAACAGACAACAAACAAAATAAAATGAAAATACCTTGCTTCATGGAGCTTACATTCCAGTGGAAATACTTGAGTCCCAGAGTACTAATGACAGAGTTATCTGTAATATACAAGTGAGACATTTGTACCAAGCACCTCATTGACTTTTGAAAGGCTGAAACAGGAGCATCCAAATGAAAATATCTATATAAAATAGTATTTCCTATGCAGCTGAGCTATTAGCAGTAGTCTTATATAAAATTAAATCATGCCCTTTCACATTTCATGGGAATCTCCACTACCATTCCAATATCTAACTTTTTTGATTTATTGTAAAATGAAGGAATCTTTACTCCTGGATTTATTCAGCACTGATTTTCAGCTTCTACTGAATTCTGTCACACAGCTCACTTCAGGCGACTGCTCCTCTTTCTTGGTCACTGTGTGTTGACCTAAATGTGGAACATAACCCCTTTACCTTCAATTCTACAAAGCACTACTCATTACAACCCACTATGTATAGTGGATTTTTACAAAAATTCAGGGTAATGACCGGTGATTATGGTGCACAAACCCAACAAAGCACGAGAAGGGGAAAATTTTACAATTAAATTTTAGCTAGACCGAATAGTTTTTGTTTGTTTTGTTTGGAGACAAGGTCCTGCTTTGTCCTCCAGCCTCCACAGGCTAGAGTGCAGAAGCATAATCACAGCTCACTGCACCTCAACTTCCCAGGCTCAAGTCATCCTCCCACCTCAGCCTCCTGAGTAGGTGGGACCACAGGTGCCCACCACCACACCCGTGGTTAGTTCTATTCTTAAAGCTTCCAATAACCTTGCTATCCTACCAGTATCTCCCCTAGAAATGAGTAGACCCACGCAGACACGTGCTAATACACTCCCTGAGGCATCTGCACACTCACCATTTTCTTCTTAAGTTCTAACTTGTTTCTATTTTGCTGAACGTTTTCTTTCATGTTGGACTTTTTTCTTTTCAACCTCACTTACTCTCAGTAGAATGTAAGCTCCAAATGTTCCAGGGGTTTTCAGTCTGATGCATTCTCTGTTAAAGCTCTAAGATTTAGATCAGAGGTCAGCAAAGTGCAGCCTACAGGTAGTATTTGGCCTGTTACCTGTTTTTGCATGAGCTTTCAGCTAAGAGGAGTTTTTATATTTCACATGGCTAAAAACTTATTTCAAAAGAATAACGTTGTAAGGCACGTGGAAAGTACACAAAGGTAAAAATGTTAACCTTCATGAGTACAGCATGTTTGTTCGTGTTACATTCCATTTGTATGGAATTCCGTGGCTGCTTTTGTGCTATAATGGCAGAATAATAGCAACAGAGAGCTTGTATTTACTGTTTATCCCTTTACAGAAAACATTGCCAACTCCCAAATTAGAGGGTTTCCTGTTATATAGGCATTAAAACAACATTTTTAACATTATATCCAAAAAGGACTTACCACTACTAAATTGAAGATTTCATCCTATGTCCATGAATAATCATTTAATACTCACTGAATGTCAGTATCACTGAATGTCAGCATCTTCAGCTAAAACCTAGAGGAAGAGTTCTATCTGTCTTGTCAAAATAAAAAAGCCGTGAGACTCAAATGAGATGTAAATAAAGTTCTTTGAAATCTGACAAACTTGTAAATTTACATGTTAACTGAGAGTGGCAGGAAAAGGGGTAAATTGAGATGTTAGACAACATCTGAAGTGTTACATAGTTGCAGATCCCTTTATAACTCATTGAAAATGGCAAGGAATGAATCCCCACAAGTCAACTCCTCTCTGACCTCCAACTTTACAAGCATCATATGATTATATTGATATAATAATATAAATAGGCCGGGCATGGTGGCTCATGCCTGTAATCCCAGCACTTTGGGAGGCCGAGGCAGGCAGATCATGAGGTCAGGAGATCAAGACCATCCTGGCTAACAGGGTGAAACTCCGTCTCTACTAAATAATACAAAAAATTAGCTGGGCATGGTGGTGGGCTCCTGTAGTCCCAGCCACCTGGGAGGCTAAGGCAGGAGAATAGTGTGAACCCGGGGGTTCATGCCAATGGTGGAACTTGCAGTGAGCCGAGATTGTGGCACTGCACTCCAGCCTGGGCAACAGAGCGAGACTCCATCTCAAAAATAAATAATATAATATAATATAATATAATATAATATAATATAATATAATTAATATAAATAAAAGCAAAGAACAAAGACCAAGTTTTTATGGAAAAGTGATCCCTAGTCATCCAACGGACTGTCTAAGTATCAAGACAGTGAAGAAGAAAGAAAGAAGACTCATGTGCAATGCACTTGAGCTCACCAATAAATCTTAAACCTCAGTTTTCTCATCTGCTAAATGATACGTTTTTCCTTTCCCTCATCATATTGTTTTGAAACTTTGGAGAGAGATTGCAAGCAGTCACGTTCTACATATTTTCCCCATTAACCAGCACAGAGTAGGTGCATGCTGATTAAATAAAGTTTTATGGTTCTGAAAGGAGTTTTGGAATGGAAACTTTTATCTGCCAAAATATGTATGCCAAAGACATGTGTTGTTTGAAGCCAGTCCCAAATGTCCTAGACTCTTCTAAAAGGTAAAGTTCAAAAAGAATATTATTAAATTCTACAAAAACAATTCAAAACCCCCAAAACAGATGAAAGTGTCATTGTGATTAACCAACAGTACACATTTTAATGCTTTTATAATAAACCAGGGTGAGTACCTTGCATTCCCATCAGCAGAGTGAGTGGTCGGGAATATTGCACATTAATGTGAGTGACAGTGTCTGGGAGTCGTTCTTTCCAAAGATGTATTAACAATTCTCACTCCATCTCCAGGGAGATTGCCATGGAACTCTTTCAGGGTGCTTATTTCAGAAACCTGAAGCCTAGATCAGGTCCATATGATTAAAGTAAAGTGGACGAGGAAGGCAAGATTTCAAATCATAAACCCAGCCACCTCCTAAAATGTCGCAAAGATGATCTAAGTTAGTCATGTCCTCTCAGACTTTGGAATGTTTCCGAACAAGCTGGGAGAAGTTGTCAACAATAAGGATGAATACAGCTCATTAGGGACACAGACTATCTACTGCTGCCTTTCCAAAAATCTTCCTACCTCTCTGATTCTCTTTGTATTTTTCTTTGACTTCATTTGTTAATTCATTCATTTATTTATGCAAAAACGTCATTTTCTATGACTTATATTCGATTCTGAATATTTATGTATAAACAAAATAAACATGGTCATTGTCTTCGAGTTGTACATAGCACATAGGGCCTACCTCTTTGATTTTGAGTTTCTACTAATGACTACCCTTTATTCTGATGTCCACTCTTAGCTTTCTGAGGCCTATGTCCGCAAGAGGCCAGATGAATTCAAAGAAGGATTCATAGTTCCCTTGGGACTTTTTGAACATTTTTCCATTTGTTTCACTGCAAATTATTTTATTTTTTACTGGTTTAGTCCAGAACTATTCATGACAAACTCTTCTGTGTACTTGCACCATTTTAGGTACTGAAGATAACATATCCTGAAAGAATTACAAAAATGATGAGGGAGACTGAAAATAAATAATACTGATATATAATACAGTCTAAAATGATTCACACAAAATACAATTATCTAGATGTAATTAAATGTTTATTTTATGAATAGGGTGATTCATCGACTGTCATGTACTGAAGATGAAGTCACAGAAAATCTCTTTAAAAAAGAGAAATAATAGAAATACTACATCTTCTTCCACATAGAAAAAGAGGGTCATTGCTGCACTGGGTTCCTTCAAAATTCATATATTAATCTTTTTTTCAATTTTTGTTTAATTGTTATTAAAAGTAAGTATTTCTTTTCTGTTTGAAAAGGGGCTTTTTGCATATTTATTTATTTATTTATTTAATCTTTTATTTCCATAGGTTTTTGGGGAACGGGTGGTGTTTGGTTACATGATTAAGTTGTTTAGTGGTGATTTGTGAGATTTTGGTGCACCCATCACCAGAGTAATATATACTGTACCCAATCTGTAGTCTTTTATCCCTCACCTCCCTCCAGCTATGAAGATGCAAAGCCATATATTAAATTTTTAACCTCTAGCACCTCAAAATGCAACTGTATTTGGAAATATGTTCCTTAAAGATGTACTTATGTTAACAAGAAGTCGCTATGAGGTGGATTAGATAGGATGGGCATAACCTCCCTTAAAGGGGAACAAACTTGCCAAATAGATGCAGAGGAAAAACTGCCCAACAGTGCACAAACCACATCGTGGGCTTATGGTTAGAGTATCCTGCAGCAAGGAGGTAGAAGAAGAGAAGGGGAAATCTCCAAATTCATGAAAGTACAGAAACCCATGATTAATGTCCTTGGGTTGACCTGTTGCTCATTATAATAGTAAAACACACACCCCTGGGTGGAGACTTAAGATGCCAATGTGACATGCGATGTATGTACTGGCATGTACATCAATAGCACATGTGCATCCGGAGGACCACCCAGAACATGCTTAATAGCAACAACCCTTCCCACCCACTTTATAAATAATCTCGTAAGCGTCCCATAAAGGGACACTCCCCAGTGTCAGTCAGTGCCATCTTACCTTTCAGCAGCCCGCTCTGACCAGCTCTCAGAGTACACTTTCCCTTTGCAGTAAATTCTCTTGTTTACTTTTATTTTGGATTCACTCTCAAATTCTTTTGTGCAGTGAAGTCAAGAACCTGAACCAGCCCACTGGCTACAACTAGGGTTGTCCCTAATCCAATATGCCTCAGAAGAAGAGAAAATTTAAACTGATACACAGGAAAGCAATCCCACGTGGAGCCACAGGCAGCAGACAGCCAGCTGTAAGCCAAGGAGAGAGGCCTCGGAAGAAACTGAATCCCAAAAATTTGAGACAGGTCTCAGTTAATTTAGAAAGTTTATTTTGCTGAGATTGAGGACATGTGCTCGTGACACAGCCTCAGGAGGTACTGATGATATGTGACCAAGGTGGCCAGAGCACAGCTTGGTTTTATACATTTTAGGGAGACATGAGACATCAATCAAGACATGTAAAATGAACATCAGTTTGGTCAAAAAATGTGGGACCACCCAAAGCAAAAGCGGGATAACTGAAGCAGGAGGAGGCTTCCAGATCACAGGTAGGTGAGAGACACATGGTTGTATTCTTATTTATTTATTTATTTATTTATTTATTATTATACTTTAAGTTCTAGGGTACATGTGCACAACTTGCAGGTTTCTTACATACGTATACATGTGCCATGTTGGTGTGCTGCACCCATTAACTCGTCCTTTACATTAGGTATATCTCCTAATGCTATCCCTCCTCACTCCTCCCATCCCATGACAGGTCCTGGTATGTGATGTTCCCCTTCCTGTGTCCAAGTGTTCTCATTGTTCAATTCCCACCTATGAGTAAGAACATGCGATGTTTGGTTGTCTACTCTTGGCAATAGTTTGCTGAGAATGATGGTTTCCAGCTGCATCCATGTCCCTACAAATGACATGAACTCATCCTTTTTTATGGCTGCTTAGTATTCCATGGTGTATATGTGCCACATTTTCTTAATCCAATCTGTCATTGATGGACATTTGAGTTGGTTCCAAGTCTTTGTTATTGTGAATAGTGCCGCAGTAAACATACGTGTGCATGTGTCTTTATAGCAGCATGATTTATAATCCTTTGGGTATATACCTAGTAATGAGACAGCTGGGTCAAATTGTATTTCTAGTTCTAGATCCTTGAGGAATCGCCACACTGTCTTCCACAATGGTTGAACTAGTTTACAATGCCACCAACAGTGTAAAAGTTTTCCTGTTTCTCCACATTCTCTCCAGCACCTGTTGTTTCTTGACTTTTTAATGATCACCATTGTAACTGGTGTGAGATGGTATCTCATTGTGGTTTTGATTTGCATTTCTTTGATGACTAGTGATGATGAGCATTTTTTCACGTGTCTGTTGGCTGCATAAATGTCTTCTTTTGAGAAGTGTCTGTTCATATCTTTTGCCGAAGTTTTGATGGGGTTGTTTGTTTTTTTCTTGTAAATTTGTTTGAGCTCTTTGTAGGTTCTGGTTGTATTCTTTTGAGTTTCTGATTAACCTTTCCAAAGAAGGCAATAAGATGCATTTATCTCAGTGTGCAGAGGGATATCTTTGAATAGAATGGGAGGCAGGTTTGCCCTAAACAGTTCCCAACTTGAATTTTCCTGTTAGCTCAGTGATTTTCAGAGCCCAAGATATTTTCCTTTCACAAAACCAACCCTCATGACAGCTTGATCTTGGACGCCTAAACTTCGGAATTGTGAGACAATAAACTTATATTGTGAAAGCCACCCAGTCTGTGATAATTTGTTACAGTGACTCTAGCAAAATACAGAGAAGAATGGAACAGGGTCTCATCCCCTCCTCTGTGAAGCCTTGTCCTGTGAGGCCCATCTTCATTGCTTTTGCTGTAAGACTCCTGAGCTGCTGCTGTTTTTCCCTTATTTTTATTCTATTAGTGCTGACACTTTTTTTTCCTGCCATATAAGCCTTACGTTTACCATGTTGACACTGAACTCTATTCTGAAATTATTTGTGGAGCAGGGAAAAGAAACAGTGTCTCAAGACCCCCCAGAATTCTGATTTTGCCACTTACTCAGTGACAGTAATTGAATCTCTTCACAATTTTGAGCTTCCCTGGCTGTACTAGCCCACAGAGATACTGCCCAACTTACTAGATGGTTGTCAGGAATAAATACAAGACTACAAGCCCAAGTGTCCAATAGAGTAAGCACTTAACATATTTATACTCTCGAATATGTTGATTCTAAATATCCTGGGGCAGCTTGTTCCAATTTAATGAAACTGAGTTGTGGAAAAAATATCTATATTGAGTCCCAAGATTACACAGGTACCTTTTACTCTTGAATGTAAGTTCTGCTGAACGAGCCAAGGCACAATATTTCTCTGTGGAGTCAGAAAGTAAATTAAGTAACTGTTTTCTCCTTGGTGCTTTGTTTTCATGTTTTTCTTCCAGTTGTTGAGTGTGATGCTCCACTGATTTTAGAGCGACCAAGGCAATTTAGGGGATCAACACTGAGAAATATGGGAGAGCAGAGACAGCCTAGATTGTTCACAGGGTCGATGCTGAGTCTATGTTTTTGAAAATCTGGAAGGATCTGGGTAGAAGATCCAAGGCCTTGTACAGAACCAGATGAAAAGTGGAAGGTCAGACAGAGGAAGGTGAGAGATGGCCAGTGAGACCACAGTGAAGCAAAACCAGACACAGTTCTAGAGATGTTTGTATATTAGTCTGTTTTCACGCTGCTGATAAAGACATATCCAAGACTGGGTAATTTATAAAGAAAAGGAGGTTTAATGAACTCACAGTTCCACCTGGCTGGGAGGCTTCACAATCATGGTGGAAGGCAAAAGTCACATCTTACATGGGGCAGGCAAAAAGGAAAATGAGAGTCAAACAAAAGGGGTTTTCCCTTGTGTAACCATCAGATCTCCTGAGACTTATTCACTAGCATGAGAACAGTATGGGGGAAACCACCTCCATGATTCAATTATCTCCTACTGGGTTTCTCCCACAACCTATAGAAACTATGGGAGCTACAGTTCAAGATGAGATTTGGGTGGGGACATAGAGTCAAACCATATCAGTTTGTCAACATTAACACTGGCTTTTTCTTCACATCCTCTAATAAAAAAGCATAACTTTTCATATTCTCAAGGTAATATTTACCCATTTAAAATATTAGATTCAATTAAATAGAATAAATTTTAAAATACCTATAATTTCATCATAGAGAAAGTAGCACTATCAGCTCTTTGCAGTCTCTTTAGCCTACATATATAAATTATTGGTTTAATTCCTGAAATGTTATCGTGTTGTGTACAGTCATTTGTAGTATACTATTTGGTACTTGAAAATTGAAAAAAATATTAAACATCTCCACATGTCCATACATACTTAACCTTATGTGGGAAACTGAAATTTATTTATATTTTTGGTTGCTCTGCAAATTGGTAGAATCTTTGTACCAGGTTACTTGTTAATGCAGGAAAAGCTTAAAGTGACTTGGCCCTTTGACACAGTATGGTCTTACTGATGCTTTAATTTGGACTTCTTTGATAAGAATTTAAAAGGATATATTTTATATATTTCATGGCTATTTCCATTTATTATTAATCAAGTGAAATATTAATATACATTTTCTCATTTTTTCTATTATGTATTTAAAATTCCTCACTGATTTTTTTTACATATTAAAAATATTGATCCATTATCTGTAATATATTTTGACAATTTATTCTTTACCTTTTTATATTGTAATGTTGGATGATAACACATTCAAGTCCTTTCATAGATTGATGAAAGAATCTAGACCCTTCTTATTAGGAAAAAAATGTGGGTTTGCAGGATATTGAAAACTAAACAAGAGGGAAAAATTGAAAGAAAAAAATAAAGGAAGGAACGAAATACAAGAAGGAATAAATCCCAGTATAGATCAGGACCAACCTTATTTTATGCTAATTTTTCTTGAAGTTTGGACATAAATGTAGACAGTATTTATCAAAAGACAAGAAAAAGATAAATTTCAAGTCAATTTCTTCTTGAAGCTCAATATGCATTTAAATGGTTTGACTAACCTTTGAATTCACTAAATGAGTTAATTGAATTATGTGGTTTCAACCAATGGAGCTTCTAGTCATTTGTCTCCAGAAGAGTTTGAAAGTATTGAGCCCTTTTACCAGAGGTCAAATGGTGATAGCCTCTGGGATCAATTAGTAGGCCAGCTAATTAGGTGTGATTAATCAGCTCTGAACCATGAATTGTTCTTGTGTAAGTGTTGTCTCTTTACCATATGAGCTTTGCTGACTAGCTGGGCTACTTCTGATGGACTGGATACAAAGATAGGCTTTGCCCATATATAGAAATTATGTCCCATGAAGGAGATGGAAGAAAATAGCTAGTCTGGAAGCAGCATGTCATATCTGTCATTTTCACTTTTTTTGCAACATGCCTAACTCCTAGAAATATATTTGGGCCGTCTTGTGTTGAGCATGATAATAATGTTAGTGCTAAAAATAGGAACTTAGTCTATGATTCTGTTTTCACTTAAGAGAAAGTAAGTGTAGATGAAAGATAATGAGCATGGAATCTGAACAGTCTCGGTCCAACTCCTGACTCTATCATTTACCCTGACTCTTAGCTAATAATTTTTATAATACTTTTTCTGAGGCTTATCACTTGTACACAAGTTCTAGATATTCCACTAAGCCTTCTTCTAACTCCATTTCCCTAAATAGGGCTAATTTTCAGGTAGTCAAAAATAACCAACTAAAAAATAATTGCCATGGTTTAGGAGTGACTTTGTTTCCCCTGGGGCTTACTAAGGTATTTTTGCCCTTGGTGATTTAAAATGATGTCGAGGAGACACCACTCAGTCTCAGGAAGAACAATAGAAAATCACCAATCACTGACACTTGATCTTTGAGATGTCAGTTCAAAGTCATCTCCAGTAAGTTCCATCTATTTATCTTTGTTTTGTTGCATTTGTTTTGGGTTTTTGGTCATGAACTCTTTACCTATGCCAATGCCTAGAAGAGTGATTTTTTGATATTATCTTCTAAATTTGTTATGGTTTCAGGTCTTAAATTTAAGGCTTTGATAAATCTTGAGTTGATTTTTATATAAGATGAGAGATGGGGATCCAGTTTCATTCTTCTACATGTGGAGTGTCAATTATCCTATGCATCCAACAAAGGACTAATATTCAGAATCTATGAGAAACTCAAACAAATCAGCAAGACACAAACAAATAATCCCATCAAAAAGTAGGCTAAGGACATGAATAGAAAATTCTCAAGATACGCAACAACAAACGTTTAAAAATAACATCACTAATTATCAGGGAAATGCAAATCGAAAGGACAGTGCAATACCACCTTACTCCTGCAAGAATGGCCATACTTTAAAAATACAACAATAATATATGTTGGCATCGATGTGGTGAAAAGGGGAACACTTTTACACTGCTGGTGGGAATGTAAACTAGTACAACTACTATGGAAAACACTGTGGAGATTCCTTAAAGAACTAAAAGTAGAACTACCATTTGATCCAGAAATCCCACTACTGAGCATCTACCCAGAGGAAAAGAGGTCATTATATTAAAAAGACACTTGCATGCACATGTTTATAGCAGCACAATTTGCAATTACAAAAATATGGACCCAGGCTAAATTCTCATCAACCAAAAAGTGGACAACAAAAATGTGGTAGGTCCAGGTCCGGTGGCTCATGCCTGTAATCCCAGCACTTTGGGAGGCCGAGGCCAGGAGTTTGAGACCAGTCTGGACAACATGGCAAAACCTTTTCTTTACTAAAAACACAAAAATTAGCCAGGCGTGGTGGTGCATGCCTGTAGTCCCTGCTACTCAGGGGGCTGAGGCAGGAGAATTGTTTGAACTTGGGAGATGGAAGTTGCAGTGTGCCAAGATCATGCCACTGTACTCCAGCCTGGGAGCTTGGGTGACAGAGTGAGACTCCACCTCAAAAAGAAAAAAAAATAAAAATCATGTGGTACATATATACCATGGAATACTACTCAGCCATAAAAAGAAATAAGGATGAAGTTGGGGACAACTATTCTAACTGAAGTAACTCAGGTATTAAAAAGCAAACGTTGTATGCTCTCATTTACCAGTGAGACCTAAGCTATGAAGACACAAAGGCATAAGAATGATACAATGGACTTTGGGGACTCAGGAGGGAGGGCAGGAGGGGGTTAAGGGATAAAGGACTACACGTTGGGTGCAGTATACACTGCTCGGGTTATGTGGGTGGACCAAAATCTCAGAAATCACTACTAAAGAACTTATCCATGTGACCAAATACCACCTGTTCCCCAAAAGCTATTGAAATAAAAATAAAAAATAAATGAAAAACAAACTCATCACCAATGCAGGAGCTTTTCTGATGATCCCCATTACCTTGCTTCTTCCAAGCAGTAAATTTACAGACCTGCCTTTATCTGGTATTTGTCCCTGGCTGTGACACTCTTTCATCACGCCCTATATGTACAATCAGTTGCCAAGTTCTGTTGACTCAACCTTCTAAAATCTCTGGAATCCACTTGTCTCATGTTTCTCAGGACCCCACCACCACCACCCCTGTACCTTACAGGTAATATTACACTCATTATACTCACTTACATTATTGCAACAGCCTGTTTTCTCTGCCCCGATATTTGTGCCCTCACATCTATTTTCACCATTTCCCAACTAGGGAGATTTCTACTAAAATAAATACCAGATGATGTCACTTTTTCCTAAAATCTTTTAGAAGTTACCCATTACACAAAGAGTAAAATCCCATCACCCCAGCAAATCTTCAGTCCTGTAGTGTGATTCAACCAACTTACATTTTCTGCAAATTGACCTTCATAATACATCATATGTGAAATCACGTGTCTTGCAGTTCTCCAGTCCATCAGTTCTATGTCCTTATAAAGAATGGCTGCCAGCTTGTGTACTGGTCTTTTAGGACCTTCTTCTATGAAGTTTCCACCAGTCACATTAGGTGTTATTTCTCCCAGCTCCAATGACGTTCAATCATACCTCTATTTTTAGGGCTTATGCTGGAATGTGGTTGTCAAATGATTTAAAAAAAATCTTCAGAAAAGGGATCACGTTTTTATTCCTGTGTCTCCAACTGAGCACACTGTCTGCTTATATTAAGTTTTCAGAACAGGTGTATTGAACATGTGAATCAATCCACGAATGAATTTTTTTTTCCTCCTTTGATTCTCAATTGCCTTTGACTTACTCTTGTCTCACCATGGGATGTTGCTTAGGATGCTGATCTCTACATATGCCTATCTCTCTGGTAGCATGGCAAAAGTCTAAGGACTTTTGTTTCAATTATTTTTGTATTCTTTATAATACATTCACAATATATGACACATAGTAGGAACTCTAAAAATTTGTTGAGTAATCCATAGATCCATTGATTTATTTATTTACTTGTTTACTAATGGAATATTTTGAATACCCATGGCCCACTGTATTAACCCTTGTTTCCTAGAAATGGAGCCCATGGCAAAAACTTGCATGTTCACTCTTTTTTGTGAATACAACCCCAGGAAAGTGAGCGAGTCAGGGAGGAATGGAGAATAAATAAAATCATGTACATTTCTGAGATGCTCACAGATTCCACACAAGCACAACTGATGGCAAAGCCTCACAGAACATCTTCAGAGATTATTATATATGTATGTATATAATGTTTGTATTATATATTTGTGTATGTGTGTTTGTGTGTGTGTATTTACCCCAATGTAAAGGTAGAAATTAGGTGTGATTATAGATTACAAGTGTGTTACACCAAAGAGAATGGGGCACAATATTAGTCCGGGACACATCCATTGATATGGAGTCACTTAGTAGAGATTCTGGATTTCATATGTTAATTTATGTGGCAGTAAGTGGCTTGAAAATTCACTTGTTCAAAGAAGCAAAAGCTTCCTTGGCATGATGTGAAAGAAGGAATCTGTTATCTGCAAAAGATAAAAATGTTCTAGTTGATTTACCATATGTAATCTGAACCCTCACCTCTTCACTATATTCTTCCAGACAACCCAGGAGACATTCTTTTTACTGAGACGTAGAAAAACACATTAGAGTGTAGAGCACCTTCATTTTTGAAATGTTCTGCTATGATTTGAATGTTTTTGTCTCCTCCAAAATTCATGTTGAAACTTAATCCTCAATCGAACAATCCTCCGGTATTGGGAGGTGCGGACTTTGGAATGTGATTGAGCCATGAGCGCTCCACCCTCATGAATGGTATTAGGTGTCCTTACAGGTGAGCTTGACAGAGGGAATTCATCTTTTTTTTTTTTTCTCTGCCCATTCAGCCTCTTTTGAGGTGTAAGAACACAACATTCTTCCCTTCTGACATGCCATCTTGGACACAGACCCAGCTCTCACCCAATACCAAACCTGCTTGTGCCTTGATCTTGGACTTACAACCTCCAGAACTGTGAGAAATACATTTCTGTTTGCTATAAATTACCCCGTCTTAGGCATTCTGTTATTGCTCCACAAATGGACTAAGGTGCTTCCCTTTATTGGGTCACATTTACCAGACGAGATGGTTCCATTAAGATAGATTCATCTAATTTCAATGGGGATGATGGGATACCAGGCTGGGAAAGATGAGGTGGCAGCACTAAACCCCTAAAACCAAGGTAGGCACAGTTAATGTAAAACCAGCAGGAAAACACTGGTGAATCACTGTGTCTTTGATCAGTTTCCCTATAAATGAAATAGGTAGCCTACTGGAGTATCAATTTATAGTTATAGCACAAGGCTTTCTAGGTCTGGAAGCCAAAAACCTGACTCAAAGTTGCAACAGTGTAGACTCATAGTCCTTTGGGAGTTTTTAATCTAAGCTGGTTCAAAGACTTGATCATATTAAGAAAATATCCCCTAGCAGTTTCACATTGTGTGTTGTTAACTAATCTTGCAAGCCTTTCCTGCAGGGACCTGAAGCCATTTTCTAGAGTGGCTACAATGGGGAAACAACTAAACATGGGTTGAAAATTGACCCTAATTCCTGGGAACCCAAAATGCTAATTTAACTGATCAAAGAGGATACTTATTGCAATCATATGATAAATGAAATATTAGCTTAAGTTAAAATTGCAGGATGTTAGTGACTTTATTATATCAATATATAGTTATATTCCTAATTCCTAAATTAATAATTGGCACAGAAATACCTGGAAATCTGTAGAATCCCCATTTTGGCTTTCTCACCTATTGGGTAGTGGCCATTACTGTAGGAAGGGGTAAGAAAAAGATTCTGTAGCTTTCTCTTTATAGTAATGTTAATTATGGTAATGCATGTTAATCTAGGAGCAATATTTTATTTTCATGGAAATTGCAGAGGATCAAATACTTGAAATATGCAAGGTTATAAAAACATATGATATTCACACTTAATTTGCATCTTTTGCCTGTGCAAAAGTTGAATGTGTCTTGAAAGAGACTTAGCACCAATATACCCAAGTTATGAATCCAATCGCTGCTGATATTACATATGTATTATAATTGGGAAGCAAATCAAAACAGTCTCTTTCAAAATGCAGCTGTTGGCCGAATGGTTTTTCTCCCTTTGCAATTTTCAAGGAGCATCAGAAGCAGTCTCATAGTATATACCAGATCTAACAGTATACATTTTAGAATCTTGTTACAGAACTGGACCAACTCTTCTTTTCTCTGCCTAACATAGTCTGCGGAGTTATTGATCATTCTGACATTCCAAGATCATCATACCCATCCTCCACATCTATGCTACTATGGATCCGATGAGCAGAATTATACTAAATGCCTAGGAAGTACTTACAAGAACCAGAGAAACAGAGAATTTGAACAAAATTTCAAGGGTCCACTACTTCAGTGAAATTCCTAGAAGTCGAATAGTCAAGAGCATGTAAAGATAGCTCTTCAAAGGTAATAGGCAAGTTGCTGCCTTTTGTACCATCTACCTCAAAAATGAAAACCAAAAGGATGCACAAGTCTTATTACGCCTTTTTTTCTGGATTTTAGAGGCAGCACATAACATATTTAAGTATGTTTCTGTGGCCAATCTTTAGAGTCACCCATAAACTTACCAGACATCAGTTATAAACAGAATAAGAGAAGGCTCTGTACCAAGTCCAAGCTTCAATGCAAGCTTTTCTCCTAACTGGTCCTTAAGATCCAGCAAAGCGAATGTGTTTGTGGTTTGGTAGAGGTGGTATGTTTAATCTCTCAAAAGAACCAATAGGAAAATCACACAGCAAGCCTCCCTCTAATAAATCCATGCCATCTTCTATGGATAACTATTTACATTTTATACACAGCCCTTGGCTTGCTACTGGGTCATAGTAGAGGCTGAATACTTAATATGGGACATCAGATAGCCATATAAGCAGAGTTTCCTATCATGCTGTGGTTGTTATTTGACTCACCAAACCATAAAGTTGAGTGTATGAAAAAAAAAAAACTGTCAAGGGGAAAATAGTGCACAGGAAATTAGACTTGAGCTGGTCTAAAGGGCACAAGAAAATTATTTGCACAGATAAAGTCAGCTCCTTCAAAACAGATTACCACAACATTACGTGTTCTCATTTAATTTATGCTTATGTGACCTGGTGTGGACAAACTCAGGCTTGTTTTACTGATGGTTCAGCCCAATATTCTAGCACAAACATGAATAACTGCAGACCAACAACCCTACTTCAGAGTTTCCCAGTTTTGACAACCTCCCCAGGAGACAGAATTTCAAGTGATACATTAGATTATCTATTTTGTCTAGACAGAGATATAACCATAAATATAAATTTGCATGGATTCTTAAGCAGTCGATAACTTGAAATTGCTTGAACACATTGGATCCTATTCATTACAGAGGAACAGAGACAAATCCTATTTCCTACAGAAGTCTTTGGGTAAGCTGTGTTACTCAGGCCTAGTATTGATGGGAATAATTAGAATCCTAGTTGTTATCTCAGAGCTGTGCCTTTGTATCGGCTGGGATAAGTCACGTTTACATTGGGTTGCCTCAATGTTGACTAATCTAGTCCCTGCAGAATTGGTCACCATGGTAGTGGTGGGGGCTTAACAAGAGTCCAAAGAGGACCTTGGGCAGGAGAAGCCAAGGAGATAAACTCTGATTTGGATGAAGGGAATAAAGTTATGTGATATAGTGTATCTGAAACTTTCAGGAAAAAGTGAAAATATTAATAGGTTTTTCTTCTTATGGTTAACTCTCTCTTGCAAACTTTGATCAGCTATCCCTGTTGGTATGCTTTTTCTCTTTCTTCCTTCCTTCCATTGTAGCTAGTACTGTGATACCAGATTTTTTTTTCTTTTCTTTTCTTTTTCCTAGTGAGGTAATCTCAATCTGCTTGAAAGACTATCTAAAATTAGGATGGGAAACCAACATATATAAACTGAGAAGTAGTATCCATAGACCAGATTTGTTCTAGGATTTAACATTTTGTCTTCTTTTATTTACTAGCACCCTAAGAAAATAAAATTCTGAACTTGTCTGTTCAAGATTGAGATGTGAGTCTCAATCTTGAGAATATGTAGAATAACCCCAACAATCAGGCAGCCTGACTTGATTCTCATCAGGGCCAAGGTGGCTTCTGTTTCATCCAACTCTCCAGGATTACAGATCAAATAAAAATATAGGGGTGAATCCAGAGGTAATAAAAATTACAAAAAAAGAGAATCATGTGTATGTCTCTTCTGAGTTTAACAACCAAGGAATTGGATATTAAAACTCCTAACAAGATAGCTTTAAAAAATAGATGTAACAAAGACATACTTACGTGTCATGCACAGTGATAGGGACACCAACATGATGAGATATAGTTCATTTTCTTTGTGCTCAAGAAAGTGATAAACACTGTATACATGAGAATAAAATACATGATTACAAAAGCATAAAAAGGGGTATAATATCATTTTGTGGAAATGCAGATGGAGAATATATCATCTGTTGTAGACAATTGCTATTTTTTTTGCCTACCCAGTCTCTGTTTTCTTTTCTGGTGATATCACTCCGATTTCCTTTTAAAAACACATACTCCCTCCATTCTCAATCCACATGTGTTCATTGCCCTTATCCAAGCTCCTGGGTGGTTATGTGATCCAAATTGAGCCCATGAGAGTTCATAATAAGATTTGTCTGAGCTTCAGAAAAGAGAAACACTCTCTCTTTCTCCTCTTTCTTTTTTTTTTTTTTTTTTAATTTTTCTTCTTATAGTGAAGAAAGTTCTAAGGACTATTGAAACTGCTGCCAACCAGTTTTTTCACCATATAGAAAGATCTTACCTATACAATATGGCTTCTACACTGGCAAGGCAAGGACCTAGTTGGAGAAAGAGAAACAGAGACCATGTCTTTGCAGCCCTTAGATCTAGCCATGACTGAAGTTATATTTAACTTGGAAATTTTCAGTTGTGTGAGCTAACAATAACACTGTTTTGTTTATTCCACTTTCTGTTTGGTGTATTTGTAACATTTCAAAAAACGAATCAATACATAATTCAAACAATAAAACCATTATCTTTAATTCTACCTGTGTATCAGAGTTAACTGGAAAAGAAAATAGTAATGATAATTATTATAATGAAATACACAAATCTGGATCTTATTCGTGCAGACTGACTCTGCAGTTCCAATGTGCAACACACTTTCTCTCAGTCTCATGCCTAAGCTTCAACAGGCCTTGTGTATTTCTTTTATCTCTGTTGTTCTTCTGCCTTCAGTATAATAACAGGTACATGATACCCTTTGGGAGAGGTTAGACATCTGGAACAAAGCTGAGTCAGCCTGGTTATCTCAGTTGAGACTTTAGACATTTGAGAAAGACCAACCAAAATAAGAAAAGCTGCCTGCTTAACCTGCAGCTAACCAAAGATGGATGAGTAAATTCTGCCAACCCCAACTTAGATCTATCAAACCACCATGCTAACCCATATATTTTTAAGAAAAAATAAGTAACATTATTTTAAGTCACTAGGTTCTGAGGTATTTTGTTATGCAGCAATAGCTAACTGATACACTCAGACACATTTCCACAACTTGCATAAGTTATATATCTCAGACTCATGCCTTAGTTCTATGGTACCAGAGCCCATGGGCTTTTCCAACTTACTATTACCTTGGTTCTTCTCTGCTGAGCCTTTTATTCATGAATTTTTAAGGACATAATCTTTCTGTGAAGTATATAACCCTGAGGTTTATTTTCCTTTTCAATGGAGATTATCTAATTTCCTTTCAAAGTCTTTCCTTAACCTCATCAGCACTTGTCATCTGTGCTTACCATATCAAGTGGTTCTGTGTTACTTGTGCAATTCCACTATGCAGGCCAGAGATGAGCATCCCTGAAATAAATATGCTGCCAAGAGAGTTTATCTGTCAAGAGAGGTTTGCTCCAAGTTTCTGAAATACAAGGAGACATCCCGATTTAAAAACAACAGATATGCTATGTGGGTATGCTCAGGAAACTCTTGGTTGACTCAGAGAGCTATTTATGTAGTATACTATTTTTTGTAACTATTTATAATTTAGTGGGAAAAATGGGAGGAAGGGAAAGGATTTAAAAGTTTTTGAGCTCTTCTATTGTACCAAAAATATGTACATGTACTATTTTATTGTCACAAAAACCTTATGAAGTATTTATTATTCACATGTCCTAAAGTTAAAAAAATTTAGTTTAGTAAAAGGTAAATATTGTATTAGAGTTCTCCAGACAAGCATGACCAACAGGAGATAGATAGACAGATCAATAGATCGATAGATTGATAGATCAATAGATAAGTAGATAGATAGATAGATAGATAGATAGATAGATAGATAGATAGATAGAGATAATTTATAATGACTCACAAAATTATGTAGGCTGGGAAGTTCCACAGTGTGCCTCCTATAAGGTGGAGATCCAGGGAAGCCAGTAGCATGGCTTAGTCTAAGTCTGAAGGCCTGAGAACCAGGTAATGTAACTCTCAGTCAGAAGCTAAAGGCCTGCAAACCTGGAGGGCCATTGGTGCACATCCCAGAGTCCAAAGGCTGGAGAACTTGGAGTACATCTGCTGTCTAAGGGCAGGAGAAGATAGATTTCCCAGCTTCAGAAAAGAGAGCAAATTTGCCTTCCTGCCCTTTTGTTCTACCCGGGCCTCCTGTGGATTGGTTTATGCCTGCCCACATTAGATACGGGTGGATCTCCCTTAGTCCACTGATTCAAATACCAGTCTTTTCCAGCAACTTCTTTCCAGATAAACCCTGAAATAATGTTTGCCCAGCTGTCTGAGTATCTCTTAGTCTAGTCAAATTGACAACTATAATTAATCATTGCAAATATCATATAAAATATTCAGCTTGTACATAAATAAAGCTGGGGTTTGAAGCCTAGTTCTTTACATTGCATGGCAGTATAAAATCCAAATTTTGGTATGATTAAGACTAACAGAACAAGTAAGTCACACTTCTAACTAGTTTTATGACCTTGGAACAACCTGATGTCGTCATTTTTTTATTTTTTATTTTACTTTAAGTTCTGGGATACATGTGCTGAACATGCAGGTTTGTTACATAGGATATAACCATTTTTCTCATCTGTTAAGTGAAGAAGGAAGTGGCCCAATTTATTTTAGGCTTAAAACTGCTTTATCCAATAATATCACCAATAACATTGAAAGAGATACATTCACAGTCCCCAGGGACGCAAATTCATATTTCAAATAATTTATTTTCTTTTTTAAAAACTATAAAATTTAATCTTCTTTACTTGTTCCTATGGTATTTCAACACCCACCATTGTTTGCAACAAAATGGAATAGTTGTTTAGCATTTCCAGAACAAATATAATCAGAAGGAAAAAGGCTAGCACTGAGGCACAACATCTCTCTTCAAACACATTTTTTATCTGGAATGTGATCTATGTGTACCTGAAGTGCAGGGAATACCTGATATCTACTAAAAGGCAAGCAACTAATCTTAAAGGTGATTTTCAAAAATCTTTGTTCTGGTATAGTGAAATATTTTCTCAGGCTTCATCATTACTTAATATTGCAAAATACCATGTGTGAGAAGAAATTACAAAATCCCTTATATTCATTCTTGGCTAGATGCCCATAGATTATTTTTCATTATTTAATCAGTGACTTTCCTGCTGGACTTTATATATGCTTTGCATTGCATTTGGAGAATGGAATTCAACATTTAGATTTAGAGCCAAGTCTCACCTTACCCAAGCCTGTGACCTTGGGCAAATTATTTCCTATCCAGTGGTATAGTGCTAGTAGTAAGACCTACTGAAAGGTGTTGCAGCCACAGAGGTAAATAAATATAAAAGGGTTGGCATAGAGGAGATCGTACATGCTCAACTGAGTCTGCTTAGTTTCTCATCTTTGGGAGAGAGAGTCAAGTGGAAGTGAGTTTAAATCCAAGTTATATCTTCTACTTACTATGGCAAACTCAGCAGCTCATTTCTCTGTTTTGATATAATGTCTTCATTTGCAAGATGGGTTGTTAAATTCTCTACAGTTATGCTGAGAATTAGAAACCATACATATACATACTGAGTTTTAGAACTTGAATGGCCCAAAGGATGTGATGGAATAGTAATAATAAAAAGGTACCTCTTATAATTAGATCCTCCAGTGTAGCAATTCCTTCATTTCTGAGTCTTGAGGCTACAAACCTAGAAGATTTTCCTACAGAGAAACTTCGCTGGAATCAGTGCAGCACTCACTTTTAAATATTACAACAAAGCAGCGCATAGGGCTGACTTCATTGCACTAGCCTTCAAAACAATTAGGCATAATGCTAAATCAGGGTAAACTACATTTCTGAATTTATCTACAGAGTAATGAATAACATCTGCATCTGCAGGGGAACAATTTACACTGTTCTGTAAAACACAACACGGTAGTGATTAGATTCTCTTCCATCCCTTATATAATATTTCTTTATTATTTGGTAAATCTTTCTTTTCAAGAGTCATGCTGGCACTAGTAGGAGCCTTTGCTGTTCTACCAAGTACTTCATTTCATAAAGAAAGACTCTGAGGAGTAGAGCATTATGTTACCGCACCAAGGTTTCCCAGGTAGAATGGAGCAAAATTGAGCCCAGAATGTGGGAAGTATGGCTGATTAACATCCCTCTCATTGTATCACACACTTCGGTGAAAACTGGACTCTCAAGTTTGGAGGGGATCTAAAAACATACCTCATGCTTTCTTATTTTCAGTTCATGAATCTCCTCTGGATTACCGACAAAAGTGGCCATGAAGCTTTTTCTTTTCTTTTTTTTTATTGTTATACTTTAAGTTCTAGGGTACATGTGCACAGCGTGCAAGTTTGTTACATATGTATGTATCTGCCATGTTGGTGTCCTGCACCCATTAACTCGTCATTTACCTTAGGTATATCTCCTAATGCTATCCCTCCCTTCTCCCCCCATTCCACGACAGGCCCTGGTGTGTGATGTTCCCCATTCTGTGTCCAAGTGTTCTCATTGTTCAATTCCCACCTATGAGTGAGAATATGCGGTGTTTGGTTTTCTGTTCTTGCGATAGTTTGCTGAGAATGATGGTTTCCAGCTTCGTCCATGTCCTTACAAAGGACATGAACTCATCCTTTTCTTATGGCTGCATAGTATTCCATGGTGTATATGTGCCACATTTTCTTAATCCAGTCTATCATTGATGGACATTTGGGTTGGTTCCAAGTCTTTGCTATTGTGAATAGTGCCACCATAAACATATGCATGCATGTGTCTTTATAGCAGCATGATTTATAATCCTTTGGGTATATACCCAGTAACACATGAAAAAATGCTCATCATCACTGGCCATCAGAGAAATGCAAATCAAAACCACAATGAGATACCATCTCACACCAGTTACAATGGAGATCATTAAAAAGTCAGGAAACAACAGGTGCTGGAGGGGATGTGAAGTCTTTTCTTAACTGTCTTCAGGGAGCCAAAATGTACTACCTCTGGAGCTAGGCTTCCAGCATTAACAGAAAACGAACGTGTGTTAGTAACAGAACTTCATCAGAAGCAGAAACAAATAAAACCGGGCTCCTCAGAATCCTAGAATCCACTTCAGATGTTCAGACTCCTAACTGTTGTTATATAAAGGTTTGATAAGGAAGCCGAAAGACAAATAGACTTAGTAAAGCAACCCTTCTACATTAGTGAAAGCCATGAAAAGTTTTATTAAAAAATTGAAAATCCAAACACTTAAATGTATATTAAATTTAAACTAAATATTTTTTTAATTTTAGTTTAAGTATATTAAAATGCCTTTGGTAGAGTTTAGTTTACTATTTGAATTATTAGGTTCATCATATTTCAATTAGGGTAATTTAGAATCTAAAATATACCTGGCAGTCTGCTATGGGCTTTATAAATGGCATCTCATTTACAATATTTATCTCATCCAAACCTGGAAAAGAAAAGTCACTTTTTAATTGTCCTCATATCTGGGATGATGTAATAAATGTACCAGTAGTCTTAAGCTTGAGCATGCGTCAGAATCACTTGGAGAGTTGCTAAAACAGATTGCTGGGCACCACTCCCAGAGTTTCTGATTCAGTGGGATGTGGGTGGGGTCAGGGAATTTGCATTTCTAGTAAGTTCCTAGGCGATACTGATGCTTTTGGTCCAGAGTCCAGGGTTTCAAAACTGCCACTGTAAGTCATAAGCTTTCAATACAAAAAAGAGGAATAAAAGTTCATCTAATTCAGTTTACCAGCTAGGTAATGTTGAGCAAATTAATTTTGCAGAAGCTCACTTTTATTATTTGCAAAATAAAAATAATATTTCAGTTTGAATTTGTTTTAGATGATTGCCATAGAGAAATGTCACTTTCAAGACAATTATTATTTTTTGCTTTCCTTCTCCTCTTCTGAAATCAGAAATTACATATGTATGCCATTGAACACAGATAATGCAAAGTCTTTGTTGTTAATATTTTAGTAGTGTGAAGTACAGGGAAAAACAGGTGCTTAGAATCAGATTTAGGTTCAAATGCTGTTTCTACCTTCATTACCTTGGCTGCATTAAATACCGTCTATTAGCTGCAATAATCCTCATCCCCCACCCACAACTTAGGGATAATGTGGCACTTCTGCTAGCTTCAGCCAAAAGAGCCTTTCCACCTGAATGCCTGAGAGGCATCTCAAGCTCAGTGGAAACTAACCTCATTACCTTTCTCCTAAAGTCTTGATTTTAGTAGGTTACAACAAAATTTCTGATATGTAATCTAGAAATTTTGAGGTGACAATTGGTTCTTCTGCCTCAGCCATATTTATCCAGTTGAACTTTTGAAATTTCCTTCTAAATCTTTCTCAAACAACTGACATCCTTTTCAAGTCTTTGTTCAAATATTCACAGGTCTCTCACTGAATCCATTGCAAGAGCCACTGAAGTTGAGAGTTGTCATTGTTTGAGACAATCCAATATGTAAATCCCTCTTATGCGTTTAGAGAATCCTCCTATTCTTAACCAGTAAGCTCCAGGTAAACTCTTTCCCATCTTGCCTTACTGATGGGTCCCAGGATCTACTAATTAGGTGCTTCCAACTTGATCAGAAACTAGGAACACCAAGAAGCAAAAGCCCTGCCAGACTAATTCTAGTAATGAAAGTAGTAGCAATGGCCTCAACTACTTCCTAGAGGAATGGTTATCTGTGGTTGTAGTGGAAGATTCTATGCTCAGTATCTAAGATGGTACAGAACCCAGTTCTGCCATGATAGTGACCAAATCTCTGTGTTTTCCTGGAATTGATGGGGCTGCAAGGACATGGGATTCTCAGTTTTAAATCTAGAGACAGTCATGGCAAACTAGGATGAGAGTCTGGAGGTATATGGGTATCCTTTGTTCTTGACTGCTGACACTCAAGCCTAAGTCTCTGAATCTTCCAGAAATGTGTTAGATACTTTAGGATCCTTTAGTAAGTACATTTTCTGCTTACATTTACCAAATATTTTGTTGTTTGCAATTAAGAATGTGGACCAGTGTCACTTCCTACTTTGCCCCCGATTCAGATAAGTTCTTTCTGTATGCTTCTGTCAGAACAGTCTCTGTAGCACCCACACTTGTCCAGGTGGACCCTAAATCCAAGAGATAACCACCCCTCACTTACTGACTCGCACCCACATTTCACAGTGTTGCCAGGTGGAGATGTGCAGATGCAGCTTGCCTTTCCAGCCTCATCTCTCATGAGCAGGGACTATCCTTCCATTGTGTGAGTCTTGTCTTGTTGATTGAGTCTTTGTAGGATTTTCTATTAAAGGGTGGAAGTTGTTGTAAGCAGATGTTTTTTGCATGAGTTGATTTATAGATTTTTTTCCTTGAATTGTACTAGTTATGCTTGGATGCGTATTAAATTTTGAAAAATTCATAGCACAGCAAATTTAAAAGCAGGATTTCTTGTGTTTACACCTGGACTCCCACTTCTTGTAGCATAGCAAGCATTTGCAGTATCATGGCAACAAATAAATAAATAATTATCTAAAACAATGCCCGTTCATATTTAGGATTTTTAAAAGTAGGTCCATTTAGCAGCTCATTCCTTAGGGGTATATTCCTCTACTGAAGACACACAATGGAAGGGAAAAAAAAGGAAAGAATAAAGCCTATTTGAAAATAGGACAACATGAGATTTTTAAATAAGTAAAGACAAAGGAAGCATGCTCCCTGGGTTCCAAATGACTCTTCAATTATAAAACATGCCACTGGCTTTGAAAACCACAGCTAAGGGATATTGTGCCACAGTTGCACCTCAGGGTTTTGAGTAGTTTGATATCATTATCATTTGAAACATGGTGACTTTGTATTCACACGTACGGTGCATAAATTTCTAAGTTCAGGCTACACAAATTAACAAATAGAAACATTTTTGGAAACAACAGGTTTTCCTTTGTGATTTGATCCCCAAGTTAATGGGTTTGCTTTGTGGTTTCTTGGTTATCAATTGGCTAATCAATACATTACTTGTTAACTAGATGATCAGGTTATATCTCTGTTGTACGTGCTTAGAGGGTTTGTGACAAGTTGGAAAATCATTGATCAGAATCACTTTTCTTTAGAGAAGCCTATGGTTATTCTTATATAAAGTGCAGTATTATGGAAGAAAACTATATTTTAAAGTCAAATAGACCCTGATTCAATTGTAGATTAGTGACCCAGAGGGTATATGTCTTTAGATAACTTCTTTAGTTTCTGTGAGTTTATTTTTTCCATCTGTAACTTATTGATTATGAAGAAGATTCATAAAGCTATCCATTTTAGGTTAAGTTTGCACAGTGGTATAGAACCTAGTATATGTGTAATAACTATTTTTTTTCACACCCTAAGAAATAAGGAATAAGTCAATGATTAAGAGATTTTATTGAACAGCTACTATTTCATCTGATTTCTTTGTTCATCTCTTTATTCAATCATCTGATGTAATCAATTGGTTACAGAGTCCAAAGATGAGTAAATGTCAAAAGGAGAACACAGTCCAATGGACGAATCAGACAATTACAATGTTTTGGGATAAGGTGTGTTATGTGCTAGTAGAGCATGATATGAGACTGCTTAGGCCCCTCAGGAAGCCAAATAACTCAATGGTTAAGGGCCAGTTAAATGTGGTTTTTGAAAAAGAAGAGAGAAGAGAAGTAAGAGAATGGAAGTTTGTGAAAGAAGAGAACCTTGTACCCAGCCAGGACAAGTGGCATGAATGTGTAAGAAGGCCAAAAGAAAGAGTAAATGAGAGAGAATTGAGAAGAAACGAGATGAAAGAGATAGTTTAGAGAAGTTTAATATACATTAAATATATAACGTATATTATAATGTGAGACTCTTATAACTATGCTTTCTGGTTTTGGCCCAGGACCTTTATTTTCTTTCAGGAACAATTATCCATTTCTGTAGAAAATATTTTCTCATAGATGTTCCATATGTGGTCTAAATGAGAGCTGATATTTTGTTAATAATATTACAGTTACTATACTTGTGATTGGTTTAGGTTGCAAGATTGCATGTTTCCTAAATCTGGCAAATTAATACCCTTAAGAAATAGTATAGTGAGGTGGTTAGGAACAAGTAATGTGGTTAGTAATACAAGTGCCCAGTTGTCAGAAATGCAAGCAAATTGTTTAACCTTATGTCTTGATTTCTTTATTGGTCAAATGGGGAAAATAGTATCTATCTTCTAAATTTACAGTAAACATTAAATTAATAAACATAGACAAGGACTGACCCTAACAGTGCCTATCACTGCCACCACCATCACTCACCCTCCAGAAGCCTGAGGACCAGACCATCTGTTGTTCCATTCCTAGTAAAGCCCCCCCCCAGCAATCCCACCAACATAAGCCACTGAAGAACTCTGAAAATGATTAAAGCTGAAGAAATAATATAAAGACTAAACTACTGCATCACCCCAAAGCCAAAGACAAAGCACTCAACTCAACTGACATTATAAATGCATCTATATGGGAACACATAGACACATAGAGGGAAACAACAGACATTAAGACATACTGTAGGGTGGAGTATGGAAGGAGGGAGAGGACTAGGAAAACTAACTAATAAGTACTAGGCTTAATAACTGGGAGATGAAATAATCTGTACAATAAACCCCTATGACACAAATTTACCTGTATAAACCTACACAGGTATCCCTGAACTGAAATTAAAGTTAAATAAAAATAAATAGACATACTCAAGGAAAGAAGCACATGCCCATAGAAATAAGTCTTTCCCTATGAAAGCTACCCCATAAAATTGGAAGAAGTGACTGTTACACAAGATCACAGATATCAACATGGGGACACAAGAAATGTGAAAAAGCAAGAAAACATGATACTGCCAAAAGAACACAATAATTCTCTAGCAATAGACCTTGGAGAAGACAAAATCTATAAAATGCCAGAAAACAAATTCAAAATAATGATTTTAAGGAAACTCAATGAGATAGTAGAGAACATAGATTTACAGTATTTAAAAGTTCAGAAAAATAAATCGTAATCTGAATGAAAAATTTAAGAAAGAGATAGATACTATAAAAAAAGAACAAAAGAGATATCTTACAACTGAATAATTCAATAAAAGAAATGCACAATATACTTGTGATCATTAATATTAGGTGTCAACTTGATTGGATTAGAAGATGCCTAAGTAGCTGGTAAAGTATCGGTTCTGGGTGTGTCTGTGAGGGTGTTGCCAGAGGGATTGACATTTGAGTCAGTGAATTAGTAGAGAAAAACCCACCCTCAATGTGGGTGGGCACCATCCAATAGGCTGCCAGCATGGCTAGAAGAAAGCAGAAAGAAGGTGGCATAAGCTGGCTTGCTGAGTCTTTTGGCTTTCGTGTTTCTCCCATGCTGGATGCTTCCTTCCATTCCTCCTGTCCATTCTTCCTACATCAGACTCCAGGTTCTTTGGCCTTTGGACTCTTAAACTTAAACCAGTGGTTTGCTGGGAGGCTCTCAGGCCTCCAGCCACAAATTGAAGGCTACACTGTTGGCATCCCTGCCTTTGAGGCTTTTGGACTTGGACTGAGCCACTACTGCCTTCTTTCTTCTTCAGTTTGTAGACAGCTTATTGCAGGACTTTGTCTTGTAATCGTATGGGCTAAATCTCTCTTTTAAACTCTCTTTCATATATACATATATTCTATAAAGTCTGTCCCTCTAGAGAAGCCTGACTAATGCAATGATCATCAAGAACTTCAACAACAGACTACATGAAACAGAAGAAAGAATTTCTGAACTTTAAACTAGGCCTTTAAAAATAACCCAGTCAGGGGGGAAAAAAAAAAGGAAACAAAGTGTTTATGATCTACGGGATATCCTTAAGCAAATAATATTTACATTCGAGTCTTCCAGAAGAAAAATAAATAGAAAGGGGTACAGAAAGAGTATTTAATAAAATGATAGCTGAAAACGTCCCAAGTCCTGGGAGAGATATAAACATTCTGATACAGGAAGCTAAAAACAAGCCTCAAATAGATTCAATCTAAAAAGATCTCTCTCCAAGGGACAATATAATTAATCTGTCCAAAGTCAAATACAAAAAGAGAATTCTAAAAACAGCAAGAAAAAAGTGTCAAGTAACATATAAGGGATTTCCCATCATAATAACAGCAAATTTCTCAGCGTAAACCTTACAGGCTAGGAGGGACTAGAATAATATATTTGAAATGCTATAAAAAAATAAAAAGCTACAATCCATGAATACAGTATTCAGCAAAGCTATCCTTCATAAATGAAGGAGAGATATTTTTCCAGAGAATCAAACACTAAGAGAATTCATTACCACTGGATTAGCCCCACAAGAAATGCTTAAGGAAGTCTTATATCTGGAAGCAAGGGATGACATTCACAATCATAAAAACATACAAAAACATAAAACTCATTGGTAGAACAGATACACAAGAAAGAATGAAAAAGAAACAAAAGGTTACCTCCATAGGAAAACACCAATCTGCAAACATAAACAATAAAGAGAAGAAAGGAACAAAGGATATACAAAACAATCAGAAAAGGATTAGCAAAAGAACAAGAGTAACTCTTTACCTATCAATAACAATCTTGAGTTTAAATAGTCTAAATTCTCCAATTAAAAGATGTAGACTGGCTGAATGGATTTTAAAGAAAGAAAACAAGACCTAGCTATGTGCTGCCTATAGAAACTCATGTCACCTGTAAAGATAACATAGACCGAAAATGAATAGATATAAAAAGATATTCCACACAAATGGAAATGAAAAGCATGCAGGAGGAGCTATATAAGACAAAATAAACTTTAAGTGAAAAAATAAAAAATAGACCAAAAAGGTCATTATATAATTATAAAGGAATAAATTCAGCAGGGGTATATAACAATTGTAATTATAGATAGGTAGATAGATAAGTAGGTAGATGGATAGATAGATAGATTGGTCTAACACTGGAACACCCAGATTTATAAAGCAAATATTGTTTGAACTAAAGTGAAAAAACAGACCCCAATAAAACAACAGTTTGGGGCTTAAGTACCCCACTCACAGCACTGGACAAAACATCTAGAAAGAAAAATCAACAAAAAAACATTGGGCTTAGACTGTTCTGTAGACAAAATGGACCTAACTTATATTTACAGAATATTTCATCCAAAATGCATATACATATTCTGCAAAATACACATTCTTCTCATCAGCACATGGAACATTATCTAGGACAGACTATATGTTAGGCCACAAAACAAGTCTCAACAAATTTAAAAATCTCAAAATCATATCAAGTGTCTTCTCAGACCACAAGAGAATAAAATTAAAAATCAATAACATGAGGAATTTTGAAACCTGTACTAATACATCAAAATTAAACAATGTGTTCCAGAAAAACCAATAGGTCTATAAATAAATTCAGAATAAAATTTAAAAAAAAACTAGAAAAAATTAAAAATAGAAACACAACATACCAAAACTTATGAGATACAGCAAAAGCAGTAATGAAAGTTTTAACAATACATGCCTATATCCAAAAAGGAGAAAGATTTCAAATAAACAACCTAACATTGTACCTAAAGGAATTAGGAAAGCAGTAACAAACCAAAATTAAGATAATAGAAGGAAAGAATAATAAAGATCAGAACAAAACTAAACCAGAAAGGGACAAAATCAGCAATATATAAAGGTCAACAAAACAAAAAGTTATTTTTTGAAAAGATAAACAAAATCAACAAACTTTTAGCTAGACTAAGAAAAAAAATAAAGTCCTAAATAAATAAAACAAAAAAGTACACATTAGAACTTATAATACAGAAATACAAAGGATCATTAGAGAATATTGTGAATGTTGGTGTATTAATTATACAGGAACAAATTGGAAAACCCAGAAGAAATAGATAAATTCCTGGGCACATATAACCTACCAAGACTGAGCCAGCAAGAAATAGAAAAGCTAAATAGACCAATGATGTATAACAAGATTGAATCAATAATAAAGTCCTCCATCAAAGAAAAGCTCAGAATCCGATGGCTTTACTGGTGGATTCTATCAAACTTTTATAGAGGAACTAATGCCAATTTTTCTCAAATGATAATAAAAAATTGAAGACAAAGAAATTCTTTCTTTGAGGCCATTCAATGAACACATTCTGTGAGGCCAGCATTACTATGAAACCAAAACCAGACAAGGACGCAACAAGAAGTAAAACTACAGGCCAACGTCTCTAATAAGCTTAGATGCAAAATTGTTAAAATACCAGCAAAGCAAATCCACCAATACATAAAAATATAATGAACCAGGATCAAGTGAGATTTATTCCAGGGATATGAGAATGGCTCAACATATGCAAGTCAATAAATGCAATATACCACATGAACAGAATGAAAGACTATATATATAGTCATCTCAATAGACACAGAAAAAGCATTTAGTAAAATTCAACATCCCTTCATGATAAAATCTCTCAACAAATTAATACTAGAAAGAATATATGTAAACAATAAATGCAATATATGACAAATCCACAGTTCACATATTGAATGGGGAAAAGCAGAAAGATTTTTCTCTAAGATCTGAAACAAGACAAGAATGTCCATTTCACCACTTTTATTCAACACAGTAATGGAAGTCCTAGCCAGAGCAAGGAGGGAAGAGAAAGAAAAAAGGGGAAACAAATTGGGAAACCAAAAAAAAAAAAAAGTCAAATTGTTTTTCTTTGTAGATGACATGATCTTATGAAAAGAAAAATCTAAAAATCTCCAAAAAATGTCTTAGAACTGGTAAGCAAATTTAGTCAAGTTACAGGATATAAAATCAACATACAAAAATCAGTAGCATTTCTGTATGCAAATAATAAACTAGTTGAAAAAGAAATTTTAAATATATTATAAGCCCATTTATGCCAGCTACAAAAATATATCTAGGAAAAAATTTAAACAAGGAGATGAAATATCTCTATAATAGAACTACAAAATGCTGATGAAATAAATCGAAAAGAATACACACAACAAAAATAGAAAGCCATCCCATGAATTGGAAGAATTTCTATTGTGAAAACTTGCCATATTACCCAAAGCAATGTACAGATTTATTTCTATCTTTAACAAATTACCAATGCCATTCTTCACAGAAATAGACAAAAAAATCTCAAAATGCATACATAACTAAAAGACCTGAATAGTTAACGTAATCCAGAGCAGAAAGATAAAAGCTGAAGGCATCATACCATCTGACTTCAAAAGATACTACCAAGATATAGTAACCAAAGCAGCATGATATTGGGGTACAAACAGAAACATAGAGCAATGGAGCAAAACAGAGAACACAGAAATAAACCTGTGTATGCACAGTCTACCGATTTTTCACAAACGAGCCAGTAAATACATACTGGGGAAAGGATAACCTCTTCAATGGTCCTGGGATTAGTGGATATCCATATGCAGAAAAATGAAACTACATCCCTTTTCCTGCCATATACAGAAACCAACTTATGACGACTTAAAGACTTAAATGAAAGACCTAAAATTACAAAACTACTGAAGGAAGAATCCAAAAAATCCTTCAAAATGTTGGTCTAGACAAATATATTATTGGGTAAGATTTAAAAGCACAGGCAACAAAAATAGAAATAGACAAGTGGAAGTGTATCAAACTAAAATGATTCTGTATAGCAAAAGAAACAATAAATAGAGTGAAGAGACAACCTGGAGAATGGAAGAGAATATCTGAAATTATTCATTCAACAGGGAACTAATATCCGTAATATACAATGAACTCAAACAACTCAACAGTAACAAAACAAATAATTCAATTAAAAAATAGTCTGGGTGTGGTGGCTCACGCCTGTAATCCCAGCACTTTGGAATGCCGAGTTGGGCAGATCACTTGAGGTCAGGAATTTGAGACCAGCTTGTCCAGCATGATGAAATCCTGTCTATACTAAAAATATAAAAATTAGCCGGGTGTGGTGGCAGACACTTGTAATCCCAGCTTCTCAGGAGGCTGAGACAGGAGAATCGCTTGAACTCAGTGGGTAGAGGTTGCAGTGAGCTGAGATTGCACCACTGCACTCCAGCCTGGGAGACAGAGCAAGACTCCGTCTAAAAAAATAAAAAATTAAAAAAATTAAAAAAATAAAACAAACGATTTCAATAGACATTTCTTCAAAGTAAAGATACAAATGTCCAACAGGTATATGAACAAATACTCATTATGTCTAATCGTCAGGAAAACGAAAATCAAAACCACAGTGAGATGTTATCTCACAGCTGAGTGAGGTGGTTCACACCTATAATCCCAGGAATTTGGGAGGCTGAGGCAGAAGGATTGCTTAAGGCCAGGATTTGAGATCAACTTTGGTAACATAGTGAGACCTTTATCTCTGCAAAATAAAACATTAAATAATTAGCCAGTTGTAGTGATGCTCACTTGTAGTCCCAGCTACTCAGGAGGCTGGAGTGAAAGGATTGTTGAGCCCAAGAGTTTGAAGTTACAGTAAACTATGGTCATACCATTGCACTCCATCTTGGGAAACAGAGCAAGACCTTGTCGCAAAAAAATAAAAATAAAAAGACAGAAAGAAAATTAAAAGATATCTCACCCCAGTTAGAATGGCTACTATCATAAAACAGAAAAGAACAAATTCTGCAGAGGATGCAGAGATAAAAAATTTCATACATTGATACACTGATAGTGGGATTATACATTAGTACAGCATTTATGGAAAACACTTTAAAGCTTTCTCAAAAATTAAAAATAGAACTACCATATAATCCAGCAATCCCACAATCCCACTACCGGGTCTTTATCCAAAGGAAACAAAATAGTATATTCAACAGATATATGTACCCCCATGTTTATTGCACCACTATTCACAAGAGTAAAGACATGAAATCAACCTAAATGTCCATCAACAGGTGAATGGATAAAGAAATGTGATATGTACACACACTGAATACTATTCAGCCATTAAAAAAATGAAACACTGTTATTCATGGCAACATGGATAAACCTAGAGGACACTGCGTTAAGTGAAATAAGTCAGGCACAGAAAGATAAACAGCACATGTTTTCACTTATATGTGGAAGTCAAAAATAGCTGAGATCATAGAAGTATAGAGCAGAATTGTGGTCATTAGAGGGGAGGAGAGGGAGACGTTGGTTAATGAACAATTACAGATAGATAGAAGAAATAATTTCTGGTGTTCAATAGCACTGTAGCATGGATATCGTTAACAATGATTTATTGTACATTTAAAAAATATTAGAATAGAAGATTTTGAATGTTCCCAATACAAATACAAGATAAACATTTGAGGTAATGGATATGCTATTTACCCTGATTTGATCATTACACATTGAACACATGCATCAGAACTTCACTCTGAATCCCATAAATATGTGCAAGTATTATGTATCAGCTAAAAAGAAAAAGAAAAAATAAGTAAACATAGGTTAAAAAATGTAAAACAGTGCCAAGCACTTCCATAATGCTATATAAGTTTGATATTATTTCCTGGAATGTTTGTTATTATAAAAAAGGGAACAAGGTAAACAAATACTTCTCTCTCTTCCTGGAGATACAGTCCAGGTGTTGCTAGAGATCTGGTCTGCTTTTCATGAGAAGGAAGCAAGTCTTTACTAAGACAGACCACAGTAGAGTCAAAAGTTATCTAGCCTCCTTTTCTCGCCCCTAAGATTCCTGGACCACACTATTTTCCATTATTTGATGTCTAATTATTCAAAAATTATTTTTGTTTTGTGAGCTACTCAATAGTCCTTACAATAAACACCCTTAATTTTTTTGACTAAGGGAGATTTACTTAAAGAAATAAAATGTGATACCCAATGTGGTGCTAATACAGATGGTGTTACACAGATAATGAAGAGGAGATGGAGTTACATCACTGATCATAGGCCATCATCACAATCATGAGTTAGAAAATTTACTCTGGAAGCAGGGAGGCAGAAAGGCAAGACAAAAAGCTACTGCAGGTGTCAGTGAGATGTGGGGCGAGGGTCTGACCTGCAATCATGAGAGGAGACCAGAAAGGCAGAAACATGTTGGAGGTAGAGCTGACGAAATGTGACAAATATTTGGAAGATGTTTGGGAGAATTTAGTAGAAATCCATCATTTATGAATGTTCTAAATTGTATGAACCCCTTTCCATGTTTTGGTAGGACGCTATGTTAATGGAAACTCATGCATATCCAAGCTACGTTCTTGATTTTCAGGTTTTCTTGCAGTGATCAGGGAACTGTGAAACACAAAGACAGAGTTCTAATATGTACAAGTTTCAGGTAATACAATGTTATGGAAAGTAAGAACTGCCTGTGTGCATGTGCATACTCTGCATTCCTACATTTCATGCTACTAGTGTGCAGGTTTGAGATGTTGGTTGTTCCAGCTTGATCTTCTCTAGGAGTCTTTGATTTGGAAATGAACTTTTTGAAAATATAGATTAAGCATAGGGCATTGATTCCTTCGACATAGTAGCATATCTAATATACTGCAGAAGGTCTCTAGAATTAGAGGTAATGCATAGCATTGCTCAGTTTTCTACTAGAGCAGAGGAATTCTCTATTGGGGGTTTAGCAAAAATAGTACCCTTAACAATACCAGACGGTGGGGGGGGGGCATTGTTTCCCAAAGCCCTGGATATATGTATATGTGTGTGTGTTTATATATGTGTGTGTGTGTGTGTGTGTGTGTGTGTGTGTATTCATAAGTCCACCCCAAATATTCTGTGAACTACCAAATATCACTTAACAGCAGAATATCATAGGTGCAGGGACGGGAAGAACAGTCTTCCCCAGATTCAGGAAATAAGCAGGTACAATATTTGCAGAGAATTTAAAATCAATAATGAAATTAACCAAAAGTTAGTCTGCTTTTTATTATCATCACATATCCGCAATTCCAAACAATCTCAGTGTTAAAATACTCCTCCTCCCTGGAAAAGGTATTCCCTACAGACATCCCCCGACCCTGTTATGTCAGTGTCCCTTCATAAGTTTCTTCCACATAAAATTGCTAAAGTGCATTCTGTTACCTGTAGCTTAGAACTTTGGCCAATGGAGAGGAAGAGGTGTTAACAAGTCTTAGTTGTCAAGTCTAAGCAGCAGGAAAAGAGATTATGACATTAGCTAGTTGGGTGAAACTAGTTTGGAAGAATGATTATGAGTAGTTTTAGTTAACTACATTTGAGGTAATTGTGACCTATGCAGAGAAATATTCACATGGAAATTAGGAGAAAGAATAATGCTGAACCATTGCTATGAAAATGCAATAGTAGATTAATCATTTTAGCAGTGTTACAGTTGTAATGCAAATGTGCTTAATACATGCTGGACATTGTAGTACTGGTATCTTTATACTTTTACATATTTATATTAAGCATATTTAATTAAATATCAATATTTATTACATGATATAGGTGCATTTTTAGTTCTCTGTTTTAATGTTTTCTTGTGTTTCTCACTTTTTCTCTATTTAGGAAAACTGAAGGAATAGAAAGAGATTGAGAATCCTTGTAAAAGGCTACTTAGCAAGAACAGGCTAATGTCAGATTTTCAGCAAGGTATGACTAACTCTAAAACCTATACCTGTAGGGAGACAGACTGTGGACAAGATTTCCAAGCAAAGGTTGGGTTTTGAAATAAGGTGGGAAAATGGGAAATATAATAGCAAACTAGGCTATAAGAATTGACTTGAGAAGATATAGATGAAGAAGGTAAGTTTGGAAGAGTGAAGGTCACCCTTCTTCGAAGTAAGATTCATTCCTTTATTCAACATTTACTGAAAAATACGCCAGTCTGGTGCCAGTCCCTGGAGTTGTGGAGGTGACAAACTATAGTTCTGCTCTTGGGAAGACTATGGTCTATGGGTGGACACAGACTCTCAGAGAGAACCCATTACAATGCTTTAGTGAGTGTTATGAAAGTACAAGTTCCCAAGGGCTACAAGAACCCCAGAGGAGGGCTAGCTCCAGGCTTTCTGCAGGATACTCTCAAGGAGTCTTAATGGCCAGGAAGAATTAACCCTCCCAGAAGCTTGAGAAGCACTGATGCTCAAGGATCATGACCAAAGGCATGAAAAAAGGAGGCAGCAGAGGGTGTACAATGGGAACAGAAAGCTTCTTGGTGTCCCCGGACCATTAAACGTAAAACCACAGATACCCATGAAAATTAATGCTTGAAACCAAGGAAACTTTGGTTCTATTCTATACTGGCTATTTTGGAGCTAAGTGATGAGAACACATGGACACAGAAGGGAACAACACACATTGGGGTTTATTGGAGGGTGGAGGGTGAGAAGAAGGAGAGGATCAGGAAAAATAACTAATGGGTACTAGGTAGCATACCTTGGTGTTGAAATAGACTGTACAACAAACCCCCATGACACAAGTTTACCTGTATAACAAACCTGCCCATGTACCCCCGAACTTAAATAAAAGTTAAAAAAAAAAAAAGAGCAAGAAAGGGAAACTACTATTTATGGAACACCTATTGTATATCTGCCAGAGACAACTTCCCCAATCTGATTTAAGTAATAAGAATAGTTAACACTTTCTGAGCACTTACTATTTGCAATTTTGTATTGAGACTTTCCTGTGTTGCATTAGCATTTATATCAGTGTATTGTTTTAACCTGGAATATTTCTGAGGTATAATCTGCAGTGGCTGAATTTTATTCCATTGAATGAATGGATGTTTGCTAGTATGACAACTATTTATTAAGTGCTTATCACATGCCACGTACCATTCTAAGTAATTCATGTAAATTTGTTTCTTTAATATTCATAAAAATGCATATGAGGTAGGCTTGCTATCATTCTCCTTTTACAGATGAGGAGGCTTTGACACAGAAGTTAAGTCACTTGCCCGTGTCACTCGGCTAAAAAGTGTCTGAGCCATCTTTCAGGGCTAGGAATGTGGCTGAGCGTCTGATTTCTTTACCTCAGCTCTCAGGCTTAAGTGACCTCCTTCTACTCCCCTGGAACAAGTGGCCTGCACCTACCTGTATCCATGACTTCCATGGTATCTTAGGCTGATTTAGTGCTGCTAGAAAGATGTGCCTGGGACTGACTAATTATAAAGAAGAGAGGTTTATTTTGCTCACGGTGCTGCAGGTTGTACAAGAAGCATGGCACGGTCATCTGCTTCTGGTGAGGGCCTCAGGTTTCTTCTACTTATTGCCAGAGAGCAAATAGGAGCAGCTGTGTGAACAGATTATATGGCAAGGGAGAGGAAGCGAGAGAGGAGGAGGAGTTACCTTTTGAACAACCAGTTATCACAAGAACTAAGAGTGCAAACTCACTCCTGTGAGAATAGCACCAAGCCATTCTTGAGGGATCCACTCCCATAATCCAAACACCTCCCACCAGGCCCTACCTCCAACACTGGGGGGCAAGGGGCCGATTTCAACATGATCAAATTTGATAGGGCCAAACAAACCATATTCAAACGACAGCACACACCGTGAGCTCATGAGTGCAGGGGCTCCACTGTTTCTATGGAACTCCTGGTACCCAGCTCTAGGCCTAACACAAAGTAGGTGTTCGATAGGTGTTTGCATAAAGACTGCCATGATAAAAAGTCAACATACCAAAAATGTGTATCTGAAAGTGACTCCACGAGATGCTGAGCCCCACATTATGCTGAAAGAGTCCTTCCTGCACCCTTTGGTAATGCATGCCTGCACTTTTGTGGCTCAGAATAATGGAAAGTCCCATGGGAAACTTCATGAACTTAACTCGTATAATCATTCTCAATTTGGAATTCACTCCCTTCTATGCTTCTATATTTAGTTCTCTGCTTTTGGCTGCAGAGACTTGATAAAACTCATTTCTCGAGTGACCCTCAAACTCTGGATTGAAAAATAAATCAATTCGGCTTTGTTTTTAGCTCTTTATTCTCCTTTTTAACAATGTAAAAGCGAATGTTTTCTCTTTTAATCCTAACCGCAACCATTTGGGACTATTTTTATACTTGAGGATACTGAAGCACAAAATGTATAATTAATTTGTTCAAAGCCTCACAGCTACTGGTATGTGGTAATGAAAAGTATAGAATTCCACTCATAAGATCAGCATTTGTCCAGAATTAAAACATGTATTAATGACCTCAGAAACACCTAGGCGTTTGTTGAAATGCACCGGTCCCGGGTCCACTCCAGATGTGCTAACTTTGGGTTTCAGTATCTTTGGGTTTGAGGTCTGGGAATTACATTTTTAGCAAGCTCTTTCAATGGTTCTCATGTGTCCTAAAATTGGTAAGGATTTATTTCATCAAGTCGCTGAAATGAATTCTAGGAACTCTGACTCTTACTGATTGGCCATAGCATGTAATCTTCCTCCTTGTATTCCTTAGATCAAATTATGTGCCTCTCAAATCCTAAAGTGCAAAATAATGTGTCTGGATATCTGTTAAACTACAGATCCTGATGCAGGAGTTCTCCAGTGGGATACGAGCTCCCAGGTGATGGTGAGGCCAGTGGTTCACTCTGGCAGACACAGGTGCTACTCAGATCCCCCTTCAAGAAAATACTCATTACCCCTTGCTGAAGAATGTGGCCAGCTGGTAGCCACCAGCATTAGCTTCATCAAAGTCCAACTCAACTGTCCAAATGAAGCTGTAGCACTCCCAGTCAATGAGGGAGCACGGTATTGGGACAACGGTCTGGCTATTTCTAATCACAGTAAGACTCCAGGCTGCTGAGTCCTTCTTCCATGGACTCCCACTGGGTTGGCAGAGACTTTGCTGTATGTACTGTGAAGGTCTCGCTGACCTTCTCAGCCCCTCTCTTTTCCTTGCATAGGTATTACTCTTTTTTTCACTCTGAAATTTATGTTTGCACTTGCCTTCTGGAGAACCTAGAAGGCACATCTATCGCCCAAACTTTGAGTAACAAGGAGCTTACATCTTGGTTTCCAAACTTTGAAGCAGCCAAAGGCAGTTGTTCCATCCCTATTGGACTGATCTTATCTCTGAAATCAGGGAACAGACTAAGATGAGCTTAAAACAGAGAAAAGCTGTAATCCCAGCACTTTGGGAGGCCGAGACGGGCGGATCATGAGGTCAGGAGATTGAGACCATCCTGGCTAACCTGGTGGAACCCCGTCTCTACTAAAAAAATACAAAAAAACTAGCCGGGCGAGGTGGCGGGCACCTGTAGTCCCAGCTACTTGGGAGGCTGAGGCAGGAGAATGGCGGGAACCCGGGAGGTGGAGCTTGCAGTGAGCTGAGATCCGGCCACTGCACTCCAGCCTGGGTGTTAGAGCAAGACTCCGTCTCAAAACAAAACAAAACAAAACAAAACAACAACAACAACAACAACAACAACAAAAAACAGAGAAAAGGAGGAGACCTGATTCATCACTCTTCTTAACTGTCAAGGTTTATTTGGACCCAGCGCTGACTTAGGTTTCTTCCTGATTCCTGAAAGCCAACCTCCTCTTTCATGCCCTTTACAGGGGATTCATATAAGCAATGACAGTTTTTTACAAAGAAAATCTCATGACAAAATAAATAAACATAATAGATTTATATAAAGCAGTTTGGGCTAAAGTTGGGGATGGGCACAGATCCCAGCCTGCTATCCACCTCCAATCGTGAAGTTTGTCTTCAGGGCCTTAGGCTCAGTGTGTACCATTTGAAAAACAATTCTTTTCCCATGTTAGCTCTCAGTATAATAGGCTGGAATAATTTTTCACAGCTTCCTAATAGATACCTTGCTTGAAACTGCTATTTAAGTCAAAACCTCCAGTTTTCTCTCAGTGAATTAAAAGGTAATGCAGTTTTAATTTTAAGTCCAATTATATCTTGAGAGATGAATGGTACAGGGCTAATCCTTGCTTAGGGCCAAAAGGGAGTGATAAATCATTTGCTTACATGATCAGATTGCTTCCATGCTCCTCTGGGCCACTAAGAAAACAGAAATGAGTTGTTAACACCAGCCTCTTCGGTGAAAAATGAAATGGAAGGGAAAGTCACAGTAGATGTTTCCTGTATCAGTCAGGATATTTAAGTTACACTGTGGTTAAATAAAATGTCAGTAGCTTATCCCAACACCAGCATTATTCTTATTCATGCCTCATGTCAATCCAGCTCATTGAGGGATCCTGCCTCCTGCAGTTGTGCAAGTACCCACTGATACTCCAATTTGATACACACTTGGAGATTATGGCCATGAAGAGAGGTAGATGTGGTGAATATGGTGGAAAGCTTCCATTGATAATTTATCTATCAGTCACATGGATAATTTATCTATCAGTCACATGGATAAGACAAACTTTCAGAGGTAGGGAAGAGCAATCTAATACTGTCTTCCCAGAAAGAGAACTGGAAAAATACATCAAATAAAAATCACCAGTGGTTCCAATGGCTATTGCACTGTCTTTCAGTCTCTGAACATGATCTTCAAGTAAGGATGAGGCTGAGAGCAGAAGTAACATGTATTACTAAGCATCAAGTTTGGGTAGGCACTTTGAGATATAAAACTCTCAACAACGTTTTGGGATAGGTAAAATTTCCTATTTTACATTTTCTATGGCCCAGAGAAGTCCAAGGCTTTTCCTGAGATGAAAGAGCTAGTGCATGAAATCAGGATACTCATCCAGAAATGTCTGACCCTGAAGCCCACATTTGTTTCACTACTCAGTGCCGCATACTACATATGGAGATGTTCACCCTTTGAATAAATCACAGTCCTTGAGGCTGGAGTGCCATGAAATTGAACCTAGAGAGAAAGGGAAAAAGGGGATAATCAGGCAGAATGAATTTAGAAATTTTTCCAAAGAATAGATCAATCTAAAGTAGCTTAAGTGTGCATATCTGCAACAATAATGAACAATTACTGCATTTGTTCTAAGTGTCTAAGCTAACAAAATGTATTTTGTAGCTACCCCAAGAAATAGTACATGAAAAACACATTTTGTTGGCTTAGACACATAGTAATTACCTTTTGGGAACAAAGAGGTAATTATCTTTGTAACCCCATGAGATAAATTCAAATTTTAGTTCTGCTGCCTACTAGTGCTATGATCTGGACATATTCATTAAAGTCTTTGAACTTTAATTTCCCTAGTTATTCAATGGACATATTCATACTTTCTACATATTTACTTGGAAATGAAAATGTAAATGGGACGTTATAGCCATTAAATGGCATTAAACATACTAGATGCTAAGTAAAGATAGGCAGGGATCATGTGAGCAAGTAAACAACACAGGCTTTGGAGTAAGACACGACTTACATTCAAATCTCAGCCCTTTGTATTTGGCTGCATGGGTAAATGGCTTAACTCCTGTGGCTTTCCTGAGTTAGTGAAATCTGTTGAAAAATGGGGCTAGTAATTTCAGTCTGAAGGGATGCTGTGGGGAATACATAAGATACCGTAAGTGAAATTTTCTAGGGAATAATGATACTCAGCAAATGGTGCTGACCTGTAATTCCCTTGCCGATCACAGACTCATAATGTGAATGTGTCCACCAAAGTTCATGTATTGGAAACTTAATCCACAATTGAACAGTGTCAGGAGGTAGGGACCCTGATGAAATGTTTATTTAAGTCATGAGAGCGTCACCCTCCCAGATGCATTAGTGCCGCTATTAAAAGGGCTTATGGGGATTGGGTTCTCTCCCTTCTGCCAAGTGGGAACATGGCTTTTTGTTTCTGTCTTGCCCTTCCACCTCCCCTACACACCTTCCAGTATGTGAGGACACAGTAAGAAGGCACTCGTCAGAAGACAGCACCTCGATCTTGGACTTCTCATTCTTCAGAACTATAATAAATAAATTTCTCTTTATAAATTACCCAGTCTGTGGTGTTCTGTTACAGCAGCACAAGACTGACTAAGACATAATGATTTTGAGAGAATATTCTCCCAAGTCCTCTGGAAGTCTTTTTTTTCTTTTCTTTTCTTTTTCCTTCCTGAAGGGGTGGCCTGCCCCTCCACACCTGTGGGCGTTTCTCGTTAGGTAGAACCAGAGACTTGAGAAAAGAAATGAGACACAGAGACAAAGTATAGAGAAAGAAAAAGTGGGCCCAGGGGACCGGCGCTCAGCACACAGAGGACCCATGCAGGCACCGGTCTCTGAGTTCCCTAGTATTTATTGATAATTATCTTTACCATCTTAAAGATAAGGGAGTGGCAGGATAATAGGATCATTGTAGGGAGAAAATCAGCAGTAAGACATGTGAACAAAGATCTCTGTGACATGAATAAGTTTAAAGGAAAATGCTGTGCCTTGATATGCATATGCAAACCTCTCCATAAACATTTTAGCAGCATTGCGCCAGCATGTCCCACCTTTTGCCGTAAGGCGGTTTTCTCCTATCTCAGTAAACAGAGCATACAATCAGGTTTTACACCGAGATGTTCCATTGCACAGGGACGGGCAGGAGACAGATGCTTTTCTCTATCTCAACTGCCAACAACCGCCAAAAGGCCTTCTTTCCTCTTGTACTAGTCCCCTCAGCACAGACCCTTCATGGGTGTCAGGCTGGGGAACGATCAGGTCTTTCCCTTCCCACAAGGCCATATTTCAGACTATCACATGGGGAGAAACCTTGGACAATACCTAGCTTTCCTAGGCAGAGGTCCCTGTGACCTTTGGCAGTGTACTTGTCCCTGGGTACTTGAGATTAAGAGACTGGTGATGACTTTTAACCAGCAAGCTGCCTTCAGGCACTTGTTTAACAAAGGCACATCCTGCACAGCCCCAAATCCATTAAACCTTGAGTCACCACAGCGTATGTCTCTTGCAAGGACAAGGTTGGGGGTAGGGTCACAGATTAACAGCATCTCAAATACAGAACAAAATGGAGTCTCTTATGTCTACTTCTTTCTATACAGACACAGTAACAGTCTGATCTTTCTTTCTTTTCCCCACACCTACCTACCTACCTTCCTTCCTTCCTTCCTTCCTTCCTTCCTTCCTTCCTTCCTTCCTTCCTTCCCTAATGCCTCTCTCTCTCTCTCTCTCTCTCTCTTTCTTGACCAAATTTTGCTCTTGTCAACCAGGCTGGAGTGCAATGATGCAATCTCCACTCAGTGCGAACTCCGCCTCCCGGGTAGCAATTCTCCTGCCTCAGCTTCCCGAATACCTGGAATTGCAGGCACCCACAACTATGCCAGGCTAATTTTTGTATGTTTAGTAGAGATGGGGATTCACCATGCTGGTCAGGCTTGTCTCAAATGCCTGACCTCAGGTGATCCACCCGCCTCAGCCTCCCAAAGTGCTGGGATTACAAGCGTGAGACACCATGCCCAGCCCTCTGAAATTTTTTATGAGTATTCTTGCCTTACAATGGAAAATTCCTTTGTGTTGACCAAGTTGCTTATGGCCTTCATGCTCAACTTCTTCTTGCCTGGGTAAAGACTAATCCTGCTTGGCAAAGTGTATTTCTCTAAATTTTGTTTTCTAAGTCCCACAACCACTTACTTGAGAAAATCCACTCCTGAGGTGCTTCAGTATTTTGGCTCATCTCTTTTTATTGTGAGACATTCCACTAAATCACTTCTGGGTGCTGGGGGAGAGACTCCTAGTAGTTGTTTATCATCCCATCCTCTTTGTGGGGAGAACAATGAGGGACAGAGTGCACCTCTACTTCAGGGTCCTTTGAAACTTCAGCTTTCTAAAAACAGGCTTCCCTGATGAGTAGAAAGATGAAGAGGAGCAGGAAAAGCCACAGTCTAGGGCAGTGGAGGAAGTGGAGGAGAGCAGTGGGAAAGTTCTTGGTCAATTCCAGTGCCCACGATGCAAGCTGATTGCTCCAGAAGAGATAGCAAAAGTGTAGGTAGGCATCAGGGAACACCACAGTAAAGGGAGAAACTGGCAGGAAGTGGAAGTAGGGCTATGAGGACAGAGGAGAGACTCATTCTAATTAAAATAACTTCTAGAGATCAAAGGGATCATGAAGTGTGAGTGACTATTGTCTTGAAAAAATTTACCACGGAAAAACATGCTCCTATACTACCCAAGGCAGTGACGCCAATAGAACAGAATATTCAGAAAAGAAGGGAGAACATAACTTCCAGGGGCCGTTCCAGTTTGGGAGGTCAATGCTTACTTGATTTCTATTATGATTTACTTGACCTTACCCACAACAGCAGCTTTTCTTTCTGGTGGATCAATGGTGGTATCTGTGATTTGTGCCAGTTCAGTATTCAGACACTGATAAACATCTGCACCGATACACTGACCTTCTTGTTTTGATGGACAGTTTTGGTGGAAATAACAAATCCATATGTCAATATGTGACCTCACTCAGGTTAGATTTCTACTATACCCCACAAATAATAATTTATCATGTTTTTGAACTTAAGACCTTTGAAAGTTTTTACCATATTCGCCTTACCTATGACTTCTATATAACATGCACATGCTGAATTTATGTATGTCAATACTTTTTCCTACATGCATTTTTCATTGAAATATAGGCATGTTTCATTGAAACATAAGGGCATGAACCCTGTCCATTTTATTCACCATCACGTCCCGGCACCTACATTCCACTGGCACATGGTTGATGCTCCATTGTTTTGTTGTGGTCATTAACTGATTAAATAAATGAATAACTATTGAATGAATGAGCAAAGTAGCATAAGAAGACGATAGGCTTGGGAGATAAACACACTAGCATTTTTTTAATTTGTAAAACTTTGAAGACTAGCAGCCCATTGTGTATCATCAAAGCCCTTCAAGATAAAATCTGGTTTAGGGCATGATACTAGGGAGTGATATCCAGGGCGGCCTTCAACTCTCAGCTTCTGAAATCCATAGTGGCACCTCCTTTGAGTCACTGTGTTTGACTCCCTCACTCACAACGATAATGCTCCATCACCCCAGCTCTGTGATTGCCCAGCTCCTCTTTCCTGAGGGTGTGAAGATCACCCACACGGAAGGCCAAGGCAGCCTCTGAGTACTGTCAGCAGCAGGATCAAGATGGTGTTTAAGTAGGAGGATGAGTCATTAGCACTTAAGTAATTGAGGCTCTGTGGTAATAAAATTGCCAGTAATTTTTTTTTCTTTTCCTCCAGATTCTGTTTTTGTTTTTCTCCCATGAAATGAAACAAGACAATTGCCATCATCCCCGGGTGATTTGAAACCCCGCTGAAAAGGATAGCGGTGCCTTTTCAGCGTGATACACAATTCTATATCAAATTACCAGGAGCTGCAGAGAATTGCAGCTAAGTCAGAATCTAATGGACACGGGGTAGGATTTATGTAGAGATGGAGTAATAGACAGGGATTTTAAAATTTGATGGAGAGCTGAAGAAATTCAATAAAAACTGGGTCTACAGAGGCATCTTTTACTGTGTGTGAATGTTTTCATAAACACCTCTGAAGAGATAATACTATACAGGTGAGCTTAATAAAAAAGGACTTTCCTTTTCATTCCTGCCAATCTGGCCCTTTCACAAACTCTCCAATGAGAGAGAAATATGGGCTTGTTGGGACTTTTCTTCCTTAGTTATCTAGTTTCCTTTTTCAGCCTTCTAATCTTGCTCCTCACCTTTCAGCTTTTATTGAATTTTTGCAACAGGAAAGAATTTTGCTAGAAAGGATTTTACTAGAAAGAGCAAGTTAACCTGAATTGCTGACAAATGCAAGGCACTCAAATGCCTAACGAGTCACCTGCAGCTAAAGGTGCAGCATCCTAATGAACCCAGGTATCACTGGGGAGACAAGAAAAAGAGGTAGAGGGAAAAAAAATGCATATATTAGAAAAGACAATTACACTGGAAAAAGTCTTACATACGGGTTCTTGGAAAATGTACTGGCACTGGAGCCTAGAGTTCCTGGTTTTAAATCCTGACTCAGCTTCTTACAATCTCCATGACCTCTAAAATATTGCTTAATTCCTATGAGTTTTAATTTCTTCCTTTTGAAACAGGAGATGATTTTTCTCCCCAGGATAAATGGACAAATAAATATGATGTATGCGGACTACTATATCCACAGCCTTGGCACCATAGTTCTTCATAAACTCAAATTCCCACTCTGCCTTCTAGCGCCATAAAGAAGGCAAGGAGGAAGTGGGAGAGGCAGATTTTTTGCTATCGGACGAGAAGTAAACCATTAATGTGTAAGCGAACTGAACACCTACCGGAATTACACATTCAAACGACTCCCTTTTCATCCATGCGTCTTTTAGTCCAGAAAGCAAAACACAGGAGAAGGGTTCTGATTATCTTCGCTTTGGCATCACCCTGAGGCTATGCTGGGGAATGAGAGGAAGCCCTAGGTCGGGGAAAAGAAAGAGGAAAAGCTCAGGATGCCTGGAGGTTCCACTTGAGAAGCTGCACCGATGGAGAGACGCCTTTAAATGACTGCAGACCCAAGGGGAGGAGGAGAGTTTGCTGGAAAGATGATGGGCCTCAGGTTAATCTGCTTGAACACCCACACTGCTCAATTTACCTTGTTGGTGCGTCAACTTTATCTGGTATATTTTCTCCACCGTCAAAGCGAATCCTTACTGCAGCAAAAGAACAGAGGTACCTTGTTAATAAAAGCAGTTTCTCAGCTGGCATGTGGTTGGCCCATGCTTCAATATCAATCTGTGTGTCCCTCTATCGTTTTTTTGAGAGGGAGTCCCCCTCTGTCTCCAGGCTGGAATGCAGTGGCATGATCTCGGCTCACTGTAAGCTCCGCCTCCTGGGTTTAAGCGATTCTCCTGCCTCAGCCTCCCGAGTAGCTGGGACTACAGGCGCCCGCCACCATGCCCGGCTAATTCTTGCGTTTTTAGTAGAGACGGGATTTCACCATGTTGGCCAGGATGGTTTCGATCTCCTGACCTCGTGACCCGCCCACCTTGGCCTCCCAAAGTGCTGGGATTACAGGCGTGAGCCACCGTGCCCGGCCTGCGTGTCCCTCATTCACATTCTCTTATTCATTCGGTTGATCATCTATTTGTCCTCCAAGTTGGAACGGGAAGATCATCTGTCTCACTCGAGTTTACTTCCTTTATTTCCCTCCAGAATTAGTCTATTGCCGTTTGGTGTGAACCAGTGGAACGGTACCAGAGGAAGTGAGGAAGGAGGCCGGTCTGTGTGATTAGGCTATCTGTGTTTGCTAACTGGCACTCATTAAAGTTAGGCTCCTGCCCTCCTGCAGATACCAGAAGACAGGATGTGCTCTCTCCTCGCACAATTACATTTCAAAGAAATGGCTTCCACTCCTTAAGAAAGATGTTACTGGAGTGTCCAACTGGTTGGAAGATTTACATCCCAAAAGGAGTGGATAACAAATTTATAATTGAAAATTTTCTGAAGTAAATGCTTTAAGAAAGAGGAGATCAGGAGCCTAAGGCCAGGAAAAAATTAATTAATTAATTAAAGGCTGTCTAAAATATAGTCAAGTTGTGTTGAACTTCAAGTCCATCTTAATTACTCCCTCACCAACTGAGGACTGCACGCAGGTTATACGTGGGAGTCCTGCATCTTCCCCTCTCACTGACTCAGAACACGGGTCTGGAGCACTAATGAATAGAAATGAAAATTCAAGTACACATGCCTAAATCAAATGGCTAAAATTACTCTATTTTTCCCTTAGTGGAATATTATCACTCCTGAAGACATATAATGTTTTGTCATCTTTTCTGTTCACTTAGATATCTATTAGTTCCTAACCCAACCTCCCCCTGCTTCACTCAATAAAGGCTTCTGATTTCCACTTTCATGTATAGCCTGGGCTCCACTTGAAGAATACAACAAGGAAATATCCTCCATATTGTATTCTAGTAGTGGAACCCAGGCTATACCTGAAAGTGGGAATCAGAAGGATAAATCAGTGAGAATAAAAGGATACACACAGACACAGATGTCCTTTTATTTGGGAGACTAATTTAGAAGATAGCGTTCTACCATGATTAAGAATGCAGAGAGTAAGTGAAGCAAGTTTTAAGTGGAAAATTTAGAAGGAGGTTCAATTTTAATAAAATGGAATTGCAGTTTATATAGTAAATTTTTGCTTCGTCTCTCCGCCCAGAATCACCTATATCCATAATTTAATATAGGTAATAAAATCTAGGTAAGGTCCTGTTCCTTCCACCATGCTCTTAACGTTATTTCTTCCACATTGCTGTTCTTAATGATACAATATCACACTTTCTATTCTCTGATTAATCCTGGATACAACCTACTTACCCACCCAGTCTTTTTCTTAAGAAAGGGTCTTCATCTTCCGTGGATGTTCAAACAATGATCGGTAAAGGAAAAGTGCGCTATGAATGAGGTGGACCCTTGGATTTCTGAAGACATTAATGTTCTTAATAGTTTCCAGGTTCCTTGCCAACAAATCAGCAGAGGTTTAATTTGTCTTTATGAAGTTTTCATTCATCATTGTACAATCTGTATTTGATGTTTCTAATTATCCAACTGATGTATTATTTGGAGACCTTCTAAGACTAGTCAGATTCACTGGAAGTTTCTCTTTATTTTATTACCAATAAGAACGTGTATCAGCCAGAAAAAATTTATATTGTTCCATGTTACCCAAGAATATTGTTCATTATTTACTTTAAAAGAAAAGCTGCTCAGGGAAAAAGAGAAAAGCGCTTTAGTAAATTAGTTTTTAGTTTATTTTCTCAGCAAAAATATATAATAAGTATATTATAAATAATTATATATTATATATAATAGTTATATACTTTATATAATATATTAGTTATATATAATATGATGTATTATATAATATATAACTAATATAGTATTTAATAGTCTTATGTAATCACTTAAATACTAAAATATATAATATATAGTATATGTGTAATATATAATATATGCAATATATAAATATAATTATATAATATATTATAATATATTAAATATAATAAAATGTATTCTATGTAGTAGTTACAAATAATACATAATTATTATATATAATATGTTTTATTATATTTAATATATTATAATATATAATAATTATATATAATAAAATGTATTATATATAATGGCTATATATGTAACTGTTATATGTTATACATTATATATAATATATATAATATATATATAGTCCAAGGAGAATATATATTATATATAATGTATAACATGTAACAGTTACATATAATCATTTACCATCTTATATATAATACAATATATTATATATTAAATATTTCTCATATGTAATTATATATTAATATATTATATATTATATTTTAATCATTATATCACATATCACCTATAATAGTTATATATAATAGTTATATATAATAGTTACATATAGTTACATATATAACATATATAACTCTTATAGGTGATTATATATATAATAGTTATATATGTAACTATTATGTATTAGTTATATGTAATATATAACAATATTATACATCATAATAATATATAATTATTATATATAGTTATATATTATATATAGTTATATATAATTATTATATATAGTTATATATTATATATAGTTGTATATAATACATTTCATTATATAATTATATATTATTATGATATATAATATTGTTATATATTATGATATATAGCTATGTAGTAATTATATATTATTATATGTCATATAGTTATATATAATAGTTGCATATGATACATTTTATTATATATAATAATTATATATTATGATATCTAATATTGTTATATATTATATATAACTATATATAATAGTTACATGTAATAATTTACCGTCTTATATATAATACAATATATTATATATAAAATTAAATATTTATCATATGTATTTAATTATATATTAATATATATTATATTTTAATCATTATATCACATATACAATTATATATAATAATAAAATATGTGTTTTATGTATTATATATACTATATATTATATAGTACATGTTTTTATATATGAATATAAAATATATATTTAAAATATTTGGGTTACAATAGTAAGGCTCAGTTTTTAATCCTCCATGAAATTATTATTAATAAGTAATGACAGTTTTACTCTGATTTATTAACCTACCCACTTTTCTATCAGTTTAAAAATGACGGTGATTTATATGGTGTCTAATTTTGGCTATGGGCCAAGGTTTAGTGCTATTTAATAGAGTAATTATTGGCAACTAGTAATGCCTGATCTCACCTATGGTGGGTTGCTTTATTGTTCTCAGTTCTTTTTCCCTCCTAGTGTCCTGGCTTCTAGCCATATGACTTTGCAGTTACTCTTACTAAAGTCGATCTCATTTACGCTGTGCTTGCATGGGAGTTTGGTCAAAGGTTCCAAGACTAAGTCTAGTGTTTCTACTTACTCCTCCTGCACTTCTGCCATCACCATAACAACAGGCACCCCAGGGAGCCATTGGCTCTAGGAAGACCAAGTAGATCTGGGCTGAATACTGCAGTTGGACAGTAAACTGACCAGCAAATACATGAACAAGAATAAATGATTTATGTCTTATGCTACTGAGTTTGTGTTGTCTATTATAGAATATTATTATGGTAACAACTGACTGATATATCTGTCTTCTTTCAGGATTTATAAGGGAGTTATGGACATACAAGACGATAGTGATAGCAGACTAGAAATCAAAAAGTTGATCTAACGTAAAAGAGTACAAACTCACTGCCTGCATGCAGAGTCTTAGAAAGCCTGGGCTGGTGCTTGTGGTTTAGCCCTGAAGTCCAAGGAGAATTTTTTGCTTTCCCTGAGTCTTGTGGCCTCATCAATTCAGCTTGGTCTAGACTGAACAATAAACAAAAGAGAGTAAGAGGGGCATTGATAGGCCTGGTTCTGGAGATGAATGTGGCCAGCATCTGTGAAAACTGCATGTAGGCATGAACTGACACAACTACTTCAAAGCATACTGGAAGCTGATGGCAACTGAAAACCCTTCCTTCTTCTTCCTTTCCTTCCTTTCCCTTTCCCTTCCTTCCCCTTCCCTTCCCTTCCCATCCCTTTCCCTTCCTCTTTCCCTTCCTTCCCCTTTCCTTCCCTTTCTGTCCCTTTTCCTTCCCCTTCCTTCCCCTTCCCTTCTCCTCCCTTTTTCCTTTCCCTTTCCCTTCCCTTTCCCTCTCCTCCCCTCCCCTCCTCTCCCCGCTCTTCCCCTTCCTTTCTTTTCCCTTCCCTTCTCTCTGTTCCGTTCCCCTTTCTCTCCTGTTCCCTTCCCTTCCTCTCCCTTCCTATTCCCTTCCCTCCCCTCCCCTTCCCTTCCCCTGCCCTCCCATTCCTTTCCATGCCCTCCTCTTCCCTCCCCTCTCCTCCCCTTCTTTTCCCTTCCCTTCCCTTCCCATCCATTTCCCTTCCCCTTCCTTCCCCTTCTCCTTCCCCTTCTCCTTCCCCTTCCTTCCCCTTCTCCTTCCCCTTCTCCTTCCCCTTCCTTCCCTTTTTCCTTCCCCTTCCCCTTCCTTCCCCTTCTCCTTCCCCTTCTTCTTCCCCTTCCCTTCCTTTTCCTTCCCCTCCTCTCTCCTTCTTTTCCTTTCCCTTCCATTCCATTCTGTTCCCTTTTCCCTTCCCTTCCCTTCCCTTCCCTTCCCTTCCCTTCCTTTCCTTTCCCTTCCCGTCCCATCCCTTTTCCTTCTTGTCCCTTTCCCTTCCCCTTCCTTCCCCTTCTCCTTCCCCTTCCCTTCCCTTTCCTTCCCCTTCCCCTTCCTTTCCCCTTCTGCTTCCCTTACCCTTCCCTTTTCCCTTTCCCTACTTCTTCCCTTCCCTTCTCTTCCCTTCCCTTTCCTTCCCCTTCCCATTCCTTTCCCCTTCCTTTCCCTTCCCTTCCCCTCCTCTGCCCTCCTTCCCTTCCCTTGCCTTCCCTTCCCCTTCCCCTTCCTTCCCCTTCCCTTCACTTTCTCCTTCCCTTCCTCTTCCCCTTCCTTTTCTTTCTCTTCCCCTTTCCTTTCCCTTCCCTTCCCTTCCCTCCCCTCCCCTTCCTTTCCCTTCCCCTCTCCTTCCCTCCTCTCTCCTTCCCATCCCTTTTCTTCCATTCCCTTCCGTTCCCCTTTTTCTTCCCTTCCCTTTGCTTCCTTTACCTTCCCTTATCTTCCCCTTTCCCTTCCCCTTCCTTCCCCTTTCCCTTCCCTTCTCCTTCCTTCCCCTTTCTTTTCCCTTTCATTTTCCTTTCCCTTTCCTTTTCCCCTTCTCCTTCTCTTCCTTTCCCTTTCCTTTTCTTCCTTTTTTTCCTTCCTCCACATCTTCTTGCTCTTTTTCTTATCTTCATATTTATCTTTGTCTTCCTCCACCCCTTTTACTGGCAGCTTCCATGATAAAATTAACATGAGCAAAACAGAAAACATCCAGTTTCTAGACATGTTCACATCTTAGATAGCAAAGCTGTCTGGGAGTCCTGTGACCCAAGGAGCTAGATGAGTAACCATCACTTTGGTTGGAGTAAGGGCAGTGGCCACAATCACCAGTGGAGACAGATGTGCTTACTGGGGCAGCCAGCCCATGATGGCCCTCAGCCGCAGCAGCAACAGCGAACAGCAATATACAAAGACACATGCACCTGGGAGATTGCTTTTCCTCACCAAAGACAAGATGCCATGTCCTGAGAAACTCAGAAAATGTTACAAAACATTCCTATGCACTGAATGACAGTTAATTTTTATCAAGTATTCTAAAGAAAGCGTGTACCCTAATAATATGCAAACAATAGGAAATGAATATTTATTGTGTAAGCATAGAAGAGCAAAATTTTTGTCTCAGTCTGTTAGTGCTTCTAGGACAAAATACCATTGACTGAGTAGTTTACAAAAACCAGAAACTTATTTTTTTACAGTCTGGAGGCTGGGGAATCCAGGTCCAGACATGGGTGTTCAGTGTCTGGCGAGGGGCCCAGTCTCTCCCTCCAAGAGGGAGCCTGTTGCTGTATTTTCTGGAGAAGAGGAACATTGTGTCCTCACATGGCAGAAGGCAAAGGGGAAATGAGCTGATGACTGTGTAAAGCCTGTTTAATCAAGATCTTAACCCCATTCACAAGGGAGGAGGCCTCATGGCCTAATCACCTCCTGAAGGCCCCACCTCTTCATAACTTCACATTGGCCACCCTTGAGGAGCTAGAGGGGATCCTTTTAAACTACAGCACACAAGATGGTAAAATTACACAGTGATGTGAAATCCGCATCCCTTATAACCTCCAAGATGTTGCCAGAAATCTATCAGAACTGGCCATAAGACAAAACTATGGTATTATCTACAAGGAGTCCAAAAAATATATAAAGAAATCCTGCCTATGATGCTTTACTTTATTGAAAGTAAAAATTCTATTTTTTAAATAAGTGTTCCACAAATGTTCATCCTTCTAACTCTTTAAAGATGATCAATACTAACTCTAAACAGCGAGGGAGAATGGTGTTCGTGCTTCATGTGGTATTATTGAAGATGATTGAGTGGAGGTGGCTTGGACAAAGGAGAGCTTTCTGTTCAGAGTCTGCTTTCTTCTGATGTTTTTGATGTGTTTATTTATCCACATAAATGTCATATACTGTACTTATAAATACACAAATCTTGGGTTGCAAGATTTTCTGCCTGCAGTGAGATGTACATTATCTTCAGGAGCTAAATATTTCTTAAGTTTCTCATTTCGGTCTAAAAGCAAACAACAGTTAAAAACAATGCAAATGGCTCTCAAGTGTGACTTTCTGAGTTATTCTAAGACACAGACATGAATGTCCTCCGCGTCTCGTTTCAGGCTGCTGGCTTTTTGAAACAATCCTAAGTAAGGAAAACAGTCCAAGTCAAGTGCAGGCTCTAGTTTGAGTCTAATGGTCTCAATACTGGCATTCAGTTACCCAGCATGACTGTAGGCCACCCGTGTGTCCACTCACTGGGCCTACTCCACTCCTGCAAAAGCTTCTACCTGTGCGTCTCAGTTGGCACTTGAGAGTGGATACTTAACCACCTTTGAAATAGGCAAAGCCTGGGGCAGAAAGTGAGGCTTCAGGAAAAGCAACTTGAGAGTTGAAAGAGTTTACTTTCAGGGCTCCGTTTGGAGGGGACAAGTGGGATTCAGGTATCAGCAGGAGAGATGTTCAAGGGACGACTGTGGAAGGAAAGTGAAGTGAACCTCAGCCAGTAATGAGATAGAGAAATGTGTTCTTGGCTATTCTCTGAGCATGGTCTTCTGTCTGCAACTTTGTGTGCTGAGTGAAGCCCTATCCACTACAGTTGTCAGGCAGTATATGCCATAGTATTCCGAACAGTTTGGAGCCACACAGCCTGAGTTCAAGCCCTCTTTCATGGTCTGCAACTACTTGGTGTATCAATTTGTCTAAACCTGGAGTTCAGTGGCAGAAAGTCTACCTTCCTGCATAAATAAGGACATTTTTCATCATCAGATTTACTAGCAAGAGAGGCATATTTGAGCCTTCACAATCTTACCGTTTTTTTTTTTTTTCTGTTTGTTTGTTTGTTTTTTTGTTTTGTTTTTGATAATAGGGTTTCATTCTGTCATCAAGGCTGGAGTACAGTGGCACAATCATAGCTCAGCCTTCTGAGTGTCTGGAACTATAGGTACATGCCATCATGCCCAGCTAATTTATTTATTTATTTTATATTATTTTTTGTAGAGATGGGGTCTCACTTAGTTGCCCAGGATAGTCTCGAACTCCTGGCATCAATAAATTTCTCCCACCGAGGCCTCCCAAATTGCTGGGATTACAGGTGTGCCTTTTTTGATATAAGTCAATTAGCCAGCCTGTTTTCATTTTATAAAAAAATAAAGAAGAGTTCTACTTATTAATACACTTGTATCTTTCAAGAAAAAATTGCCTTTCTCATAGTGTTATTGTAAGTCTTAATTGTATATCTCTTTAATATATCCTGACACATAGAAACAATAAATAAATGGAAGATGTTACTCTTGATGTTTTGCTATCAATTTTGATATTTTATCAAATTCTTTCTGCTCTTGTCATTTCTATGGATACATCAGGGGAAACAGAAGCATGAGTCATTCCCGTAAACTTAACTCCAGGTAGGCAAGGGATCTACTCAGGAAAGTGTTTTCTTGAATGTAAGACTTGTGAATTCTTAGAAAAGTATCATGAAAAAAGATCAGCCTTTGGGGTTGGGAAGAGTCATATCTGACGTCAGTTCTGACATTTTTCAGCTCAAAGGACTTCCCCGAACTATCCAGTAAGAATGGTAGTTCATACTTCCTAAGAAGCTGTAATTGCCAGACACTGATCTAACTGGTTTACATATATAAGTAATTAACTTTCATAAGGCCTCTTTCAGATTAATGCTATTTTTATTTCCATTTCTTAGACAATGAAAACAATCCAGAAAAAAAATGATGGTAACTCACTGTGCTCTGAAGTAGCTCAGCTCCAAGGACTGTGACTTTAACTTCTAAGCAACACCCCCACTCCACTTCGGTTTTCTTGCTGTGCGATGGGAGTGATTCCCACTATTCAAGCTTCATTTATGAGGATTAAATTCGCAAACTTTAGTAAAAGCCCTAGCACACTGATTGCCACACTCTAATTACATGTAAATAATGACTTTTATCATTAAGTTTCTTGGTTGCAAGCAATAGAAAGCAACTCTTGCTAACTAAAGTAAAAAAAAAAAAGGAATTTAGTAAAAGGACTTTTGGTAGCTGAAATAGTTATAAGAAGGCTGAAAACCAGGCTACTCAAACAAGCAGGACCCAGAAGAAATTTTTTATCATATGTAACAGCCAAAGAATGCATGCCTCCGCACCTGTTTATTTAGGAAGTTGATGTACCTACCATCATCACCTTTTCTCTGACATATAGCCACTGTTAGACAGTGTTTCTTCAAAGTGTAAGTAACAAGACTGAATCAGTAATACAGTCTCCTGAAAAAGAAAAGTCTAGAACTGCATAACTTCACTGCTGATTTCTATGCAAGTTTTAAAGAAGAAATAATACCAATTCATCTCAAACTACACCAAACACTTAACATGGAAGGAATACTTCCTAACTCATTTTACAAGGCCAACATTACCCTGAGAGTACCAAAACCAGGGAAGGAAAAAAGAGAAAAGGAAACTACAGGTCAATATCCTTGATGAAAATAGATGCAAAATTCCTCAACAAAATATTAGTGAACTGTCTAACAACACATCAAAAAATAAAGAACAACACCATGATCAAGTGGGATTGATTCCAGGAACACAAGAATAGTTCATCATACACCAATAAATGCGATATATCACCTCAACAGAATAAAGGACATAAATCATGTGATCAGTTCAGTAGATACAGAAAAAGTATTTGACAAAATACTTTTAAAAACTCTCAATATCATGAAAGGATGTTGAATTTTGTCAAATGCTTTTCTGAATCTGTGGAAATGATCATATGATTTTTGGAAAGTACCACAATATTTGCAAGCTATACAAAATTTTGGAAAGTACCACAATATTTGCAAGCTATACAAAATTTTGGAAAGTACCACAATATTTGCAAGCTATATATAACTTTTGGAAAGTACCACAATATTTGCAAGCTGTATATAATTTTTGGAAAGTACCACAATATTTGCAAGATATACATAATTTTACAAGGAAAGTACCATGACACAATAAAGGCCATATATGACAAACCCAAAACTAAAATACTGCATGGGGAAAAACTGAAAGCTCTTTCTCTAAAAACTGGAACGAAACAAAGATGCTCACTTTCACTACTTCTATTCAGCATAGCTCTGGAAGTCCTAGCCAGAGCAATTAGTCTAAAGAAAGGGCATACAAATTGGATGGAAGGAAGTAAAATTGTCCTTATTTGAAAACAGCATCATCTTATATATGGAAAAACCTAAAGACTCCATCAAAAACCTCTTAGAACTGAAAAACTAATTCAGGAAAGTTGCAGGATACAAAATCAGCATACAGTATCTTATTATTTTTGTAGCTATTAAAATAAAAGTGTTTTTGTAATTTTGTTTCAGATAGTTCACAATTAACATGTAGAAACACTAATTCTTTCTGTATATTAATTTTTTTGTACTGTAACTTTACTGAGTTAGTTTGTTAGTTCTGAGATATTTTGGTATTTAGGTTTTTCTAAATATAAGATCATGTTGTCTGCAAACAGTGACTTACTTCCTCGTTTCCAATTTATATTCCCTTTATTTTTGTCTATCTTGTCTAATTGATCTGGCTAGGACTTCCAGTACGATGTTGTGTAGAAATAGTGAAAGTGGACATCCTTGTCTTGTTATAGATCTAAGAGGAAAAGCTTTCAGCTTACCCTCATTCAGTATAATAGCTGTGGGTTTGTCATATATGGACTTTATTGTATTGAGGCACTTTCCTTTTACACCTAATTTGTTGAGTGGTTTATTGTGAAAGAATGCTTAATTTTGTCAGATGCTTTTTATATACTTACTGAAATGATCATTTAATATTTGTAATTTATTCAGTTGAGGTGATAAATCATTTATTGATTTGTTTATGTTGAACCATTCTTGCATCCCTGAGATGAATCCCACTTGATCACAATGAATAATCTTTTAAATGTGTTGTTGAATTTGATTTGTTAGTATTTTGTTGAGAATTTTTGTATCTATACTCACCAAATTTATTTGACCTTTCTTTTTCTTTCTTTCTTTCTTTCTTTTTTTTTTTTTTTTTGCTTGTTTTATCCTTGTTTGGTTTTTATATAATGGTAATGGTAACCTCAGAAAATGAATTTTGAAGTATTGCCTTTCTTTAAATTTTCTGGTATAATTTGAGAAAAATTGGTATTAATCCTTCCTCAAATATTTCATTGAATTCCTCAGTAAAGACATCAGGTCCTGGACTTTTTTTTTTGTTAGAAAACTATTTACTATCAATTCAATTTTCTCACTTGTTAATGGTCTGCTCAAATTTTCTATTTCTTCAGAATTTAATTTTGGAAGGTTGTATGTATTCGAGAATTTCTTCTACATTAGAAAATTTGTTGATGTACAGTTGTTCATAATTGTTCTAGATCTATGTGCTTTTGTGGTATCAGCTGTAATGTCTCTTTTTTCACCTCTGATTTTATTAATTTGTGTCTTTCCTCTTTTTTCTAAATACATCTGGCTATGATTTATCTTTTTATCTTTTCAAAACAACAATTATTCATTTTGTTGATGTTTTAAATTGATGTTCTAGTTTCTATATTATTTATTTCTGCTCTGAGCTTTAATATTTTCTTCATTGTGCAAAGTTGGGGCTTATTTATTTCTTATGTTTGCAGATTTTGTGTGGTGCATCATTAGGTTGTTTTTTAGAAAGTTTTCTTTTCTTAAATGTATTTGTTTCTCCACGTCTTCTCTCTGCACACTCCTATAATGTAAATACTTGTTTGTTTAATTAATAGTGTTCCATAAGTCCCATAGGCTTTTAAAATTCTTTTTAAATTTAATTTGTTTCTCTGACTGAATTATTTTTAAAGACCTGTCTTCAACTTCAGATTTTTTTTTTCATCTGCTCAATCTAGTATGTTGCTAAAGTTCTCTGTTGTACTTTTTATTTTGTTCATTGAATTCTTCACCTCCAAGGTTTGTTTGGTTCTTTTATATGATATCTACCTTTCTCGAATTTCTTATTCAGATTATGAATTGTTTTCCTGATTTCATTAAATTGCCTGTGTTGTCTTATATCTCATTGAGGTTCCTTGAGATCACCATTTTGAATTCCTCTTCAGGTGTTTTAGAAATTTCCTTTTACTTGGGGTCTGTTACTGGAGAATTATTATATTTCTTTGGGAGTGTCATGCTTCCTTGTTTTTTCATGTTTCTTGTGTCCCTACTTTGACATCTGCACATAGAGTGGAACAGCCACCTTTTTTGATTTTATGAAGATATTTTTAATGTAGATGGGTCCTAGGGTGTTGGATGGGTGTAGTGCATTGGTTTGATTCCGGCTAGACTCAGTAGTGTGGTATCTGTGATGTTTCCTCAGCTATAATCCACATCAGTGATATTTGTGATGGTGTCAGTAGCTTAGGTGACAGGAGTGAGAGCAGTAGTTAGTTTTTGCTGATGGAAGTGGTGCCACACTGGCTGTCACGCCAAATATGTGCATGCTTCATGGATCAGCTTGGTATGCTATGGGCTTTCCAGGGGATGGAGTCATCTTTGCTCTGGCTGTTAAGCATGGTGACCCATGGACTGGCCTACTGTGTTGTTAACTCTCCAGGGACCTGAGCTACCACTCTACTGGTGGTCAGATGGGACATATTGTACGTGGATATACACAGGTGTGTATAGGCATGGTGGACCAGCCAGCTGTGTGTCACCTTTCTCACTCTACAAGTGTCTCTTTTCCTTGGGATTTGGGGTTCTACGTAGGTTCACACATGGGGTCTAAGCCATGTCATTAAACCTAGTTTTCGTGTCACCATGGCCAGTTGCTGCAGTGATCTGCCTGAGCATGGTAAAATGATGATGGAGATTCAGGGACACAAAGAAGCAGTGGCCATTGGCCCCAAGGGCAGGGACATACTCTAGCTGTGGGTTCAGCTTTGAGATGGAGCCATCTTGGGTTGCAAGGATGGGGTGTCCTCAACCTAAGCTCCTATTCTGGGGCAATGCAATCGAATGATCTACAAGTAACTCTCAAAACTGGATTTGGAGTCTGTGAGGACTGTGAGACTCTCCTGTAGCAAGGACTACAGGCATCTGCAGTTGAAATGGGTACTTCTGGAAGTCTCCAGCCTAACAATGATCCCAGCTTGGGAGATGGTATGGTAGAGGTAGAGTGCTTCACTCACCATTCTATGTTGCTGTCCTAGGTGACCATCTTCTACAGGAATTTAGTCACTCCTCTGGTTCTCTCCAGCATATTTTCTTAATCATTCTAACAGAAATATGGTTGTTTGTTCATTGTCTTGGTTTATTTCTGTTGGCTGACTAGCACCAGGAAACTTTAGTAGGGTATCTTACTAATGTCACTTATAACTCTTAGTTTATGCCATTGAACTGTAAAATTCCTTGGAAATAAAAATCATGTCTATTGTTTGTTCATTTTGTAGTAAATACTCAGTGCCCTATATTCTATTGGGTATTGAATTTTTATAAAAATAGGATCACATTAAGAAGCTTGGGAAGCAGAACAAGATGGCAGAATAGAAGCCTACACAATTTGTTCCCAGTCCCACAGGAACACCAAATTTTAACAACTATCTGCACATAGAAAAGAGAAAAGCACTATCATAAGAACCAAAAATCAGGTGAACAATCACAGTACCTGGTTTTAACTTCACATCACTGAGAGAGGCATTTAAAAGAATAGGAGGTACAGTCTTGACTAATCAATGCCACCCCTCCACTGGCAGTGACCATTCAGCACAGAGAGTCTATGCACTTGTGGGAGTGAGGGTGAAGTGACTACTGGACTACATTGAATTCAATGTTACCAGGTCACAGTGAAGAGAAAGACCATGCTGGGCTCAGCCAACATCCACACAAGGAGGGAGCATTTGGACTAGCCAGAAGGGAACTGCCCATCTCAGCAGGCAGAACTTTGGTTTCTTAGAAAGCCTGGCCACCATGGGCCAAAGTGCTCTGGGGTCCTAGGTAAACTTGAAAGACAGTCTAGAACACAAAGACTGCAATTTCTAGGAAAGTGTTAGTACTGGGCTGGGCTTAGAGCCAATGGACTAGGGAGGCACATGACCTAGGGAGACACAAGCCATGACAACTAAGGAAGTACTTGTGTCACTCCTCCCCCAACCCTAGGCAACACAGCTCACAGCAATGAAAGTGACTCTTTCCTTTTGCCTGAAGAGAGGAGAACAAAGAGTAAAGAGGACTTTGTCTTGCCTCTCAGCCACAGTAATATAGAACTCCAGGATGAGTCATGAGGTCTCTGTTTCAGATCCTAGCTCATGGATGGTATTTCTAAACACACTCTGGGCCAAAAGGGAACTTCCTGCCTTGAAGGGAAAAAACAAGTCCTGGTGGGATTCATTATCTGCTGACAAAAGAGCCTTTGAGCCCTGAATAACCAGCAGTGATACCTAGGTTGTATGCTGTGGGTCTTGAGCTCTGAGACATGCTGGCTTCAGGTGTGACCCAACACATTTCCAGCTATAGTGGCTACAGTGAAAGATTCCTCCTGTTTGGGAAAAACAAAAACAAAAACAAAACAACAACAACAACAACAACAAACACAGGGAAAAGTTAAGGGGACTTGGTCTTGTACCATACATACCAGCTTAACCACAGTAGGATAGAGCAATAAAGAGGATCTTGGGGTCCTCACGTCCTAGCCTAGGCTCTTGAACATTATTTCTGGACCTGCCCTGAGGCAGAGGAGAGCCCAATGCAGAGTAAGCCCCAGGCTTGGCAGCATTCGTCACAAACTGATGAAAGAGCCCTTGCACCTTAAGAGAACACTGGCAGTGACCTAACAGAATATCCCCATTGACTGGTGGTGGTGGTGACCATAAGGAGAAGCTCCTCTGTCTGTGGAAAGGGGAGGGAAAAGTGAGAAAGACTTTGTCTGGTGATTTGAGTGCCAGCTTAGCCACAGTAAATAGTACATCAGGTAAATTTCTATGTTTTTTTACTCCAATCTTTTGCTCCAAGATAGCCTCTTTGGACTTGTCTGGGGCCAGAGGGAGCTTGCTGCCCTGAAGGGAAGTCTATAAACTGGACTGGCTTTGCTATCTGCTGATTATAGAGCCCTAGAGCCTTGCATAAACACAGATGGTAGCCAGATAGTGGTTATAGTGGGCCTTGGGCAAGACCTAGTGCTTTGTTAGCTTCAGGTCTGACCCAGCACAGTTACAGTGATGGTAGCCACAGGGTTGCTTGCATCATCAAACTCCCAGTTCCAGGTGGCTCAGCACAGAGAGAAACTCCATTTGTTTGGGAGAAAGTAAAGGAAAAGAACAAAAGTCTGTGCCTGGTAATCCAGTGAATTCTTCTAGATCTAATTTAAGACCACAAAGGCAGTACTTGTATGAGTCTGAAAAAAAAAATCACAGCATTATTAGGCTTAGGGCTCATGTCCTTTCAAATAGCTAGAAAGCTTTCCCAAGAAGGATGGGAACAAACAAGCTCAGACTATGAAGGCAACAATAAATACCTAACTGTTCAATGCCCAGACACCAATGAACATCTATAAGCATCAAGACTATCCTGGAAAACACGACCTCACCAAAGAAACTTATTAAGGCACAAGGGGACCAATCCTGGAGAAACAGAGATATGTAACCTTTCAGAAAAACAATTCAAAATACCTGTTTTGAGAAAACTCAGATAAATTCAAGATAACATAGAGAAGGAATTCGGCATTCTATCATGTAAATTTAAAGCCAGTTCTCAAGGGAAGATAAACAAATGGCCCATGAATAAAAGAAAAGGAAATGTTCGATATCACTAATTATCAGGGAAATGCATATTAAAACCAGAATGTGATACTACTTTACTCCTGAAAGAATGACTGTAATTTAAAAATGAAAAAATAATAGATGTTGGTTTGGATGTGGTGGAAAGGGAAAACTTTTACACTCCTGGTGATAATGTAAGTTAGCATAACTACTATGAAAACAGCATTGAGATTCCTTAAAGAACTAAAAGTAGAACTACCATTTGATCCAGCAATCCCACTACTGGTTATCGACTGAGAAAAGCTAATCACTATATGAAAAAGACACTTGTACATGCATGTTTATAACAGCAGAATTTGTAATTGCAAAAGTATGGAACCAGCCAGATGCCCAATCAATAAGTGGATAAAAAAAATGTCATATGTGTACACCATGGAATACTACTCAGCCATAAAAAGGAATGAAATAACGGCATTGGTGGAAACCTGAATGCAGTTGCATATAATTATTCTAAGTGAAGTAACTCAAGAATGGAAAAGTAAATATTGTATGTTCTTGCTTATAAGTGGGACCTTATAAGCTTTGAGGACACAAATGCATATGAATGATATAATTGACTTTGGGGACTTGAGGGGAAGCAGGGAGGGGGTGAGAGATAAAAAACTACACATTGGCTACAGTGTACACTGCTTGGGGGTTGGGTGCTCCAAAATTTCAGAAATTGCCACTGAAGAATTTTTCCACTTAACAAAAAAACACATATTCCTCAAAACTATTGAAATAATTTAAAAAGATATTGAAATAAGAAGAAACAAGAAGAAATTCTAGATCTGAAGAATGCAATTGACATATTCAAGAATGTCTCAGAGTCTCTTAATAGAGAATTGATCAAGCAGAAGAAAGAATTACTGAGCTCGAAGACAAGCTATTTAAAAATACACAGTCAGAGGAGACAAAAGAAATAAAGAATTAAAAACAATGAGAGCACATCTGCAAAATCTAGAAAATAGCCCCTGGAGAGCAAATCTAAGAGTTATTGGCCTTGAAGAGGAAGTAGATAAAGAGATAGGAGTAGCAAGTTTATCCAAAGGGATAATATCAAAGAACTTTCCAAACCTACAGAAAGGTGTCAGCACTGAAGTACAAAAAAGTTATAGAACATCAAGCAGATTTTAACCCAAAGAAGATGACCTCAAGATATTTAATAGCCAAATTTCCAAAGGCCAAGGATAAGAAAGGATCCTAAAAGAAACAATATAACAGAAACAGATAACATATAATAGAGCTCAAATATGTCTGGTAGTACACTTTTCAGTGGAAACCTCAGGCCAAGAGAGAGTGGCAAGACATATTTAACTGCTGAAGAAAAAAAGAAAAACAAAAACTTGTACCCTAGAATAGAATATCCAGTGAGAATATCCTTCCCGCATGAAGGAGAAATAAGAACCTTCCCAGCAAAACAAAAGCTGAGGGATTTCATCAACACCAGACCTGTCCTACAAGAAAGAAAGTTCTTCAATTTGAGAAAAAGGGCATTAATGTGCAATTAGAAATCAACTGAAGGTACAAAACTCACTGGCTATAGCACAGAGAATAAACAGTATATTTTAACACTGTAATTGTGGTGTGTCAAGTACTCATATAAGTAGAAAGACTAAATGAGAAACCAATAAAAAATAATAACTACAACAACTTTTCAAGAAATAGTATAATAGGACATAAAGAGAAACAACAAAGAGTTAAAAAGTGTGTGTGGTAGGTGTGAAGTTAAAGTGTAGCCTTTATTAGTTTTTCTTTTGGTTTGTTTGTTAATTTATGCAATCAGTGTTAAGTTGACATAAGTTTAAAATAATAGGTTATAACGTAGTATTTTCAAGCCTTATGGTAACCTCAAATCAAAAAACATACAACAGATACCAACAAATAAGAAGCAGTAAATTAAATTATAACACTGAAGAAAAATCACCTTCACTAAAATGATAACAGGAAGAAAGGAAAAAATGAAGAGAATACAATTAAACAACAGGAAAACAAATGACAAAATGCCAGGAGTAATTCCCTACTTATTAATAATAACATTGAATGTAAATGGACTTAACCCTCCAATCAAAGGACATAAAGTGCCTGAATGGGTGAAAATACAAGACCCAATGATCTGTTGCCTACAAAAAAACACACTTCACCTAGAAAGATACACACAGACTGAAAATAAAGGGATGGAAAAAGATATTCCCTGCCAATGAAAACCAAAAAAAAAACAAAAAACAAAAAAACAAAAAAAAAAAAACAGGAGTAGCTATACTTACATCAGACAAAATAGATTTCAAGGCAAAACTTGTAAGAAGACACCAAAAGGTCATATATAATGATAAAGGAGTGATTCAGCAAGACAGTATAACAATCATAAATATATATGCACCCAACACTGGAGCATCTAGATATATAAAGCAAATGTTATTAGAGCTAAAGAGAAAGATAAACCTCAATACAATGAGAACTGGAGACTTCAACACTCCACTTTCAGCATTAGACAGATCTCCCAGACAGAAAATCAACAAAGAAGCAGAACAAATGGACCTAATAGATATTTACAGAATCTTTCTCTGAACAGTACAGAATACACATTCTTCTCCTTTGCACATGGATCATTCTCAAGGATAGACCATATGCTAGATCACAAAGCAAGTCTTAAAATATTCAAAAAATTGAAATAGTATCAAGCATATTCTCTGACCACAATGGAATAAAATTTGAAAGCAATAACAAGAGGAATTTAGAAAACTATACAAATACATGAAAATTAAACAATATGTTCCTGAACAACCTGTGGGTGAAGGAAGAAATTAAGAAGGTATTTGAAAAATTTATTGTAAAAATGATAATGGAAACACAGTATACCAAATCCTATGGAATGTGCAAAAGCAGTACTAAGAGGGAAGTTTACAAGTGCCTGCATCAAGAAAGAAGAAAAACTTCAAATAAGTAACCTAACAATTCATCTTAAAGAATTAGCAAAGCGAGAGCAAACTAAATCTCAAATTAGTAATGAAAAAGAAATAATAAAGATTAGAGGAGAAATAAATGAATTTGAAATAAATGAAACAATACAAAAAACAAAAGTTGGCATTTTGAAAAGATAAGCAATATTGACAAACCTTAGTCAGACTAAAGAATAATATAAAAGGGAAAAGTATCAAATAAATAAATCAGAGATGAGAAAGGAGACATTATAACTGATACAGCAGAAATTCAAAGGAACATTAGTGGTTATTAGAAGCAATTGTATGGGCCGAGCACAGTGGCTCATGCCTGTAATCCCAGCACTTTGGGAGGCCTAGGCGGGTGGATCATGAGGTGGGGAGATCAAGACCATCCTGGCTAACACCGTGAAACCCTGTCTCTACTAAAAATACCAAAAAAAAAAAAAAAAAAGAAAAGAAAAGAAAAGAAAAAAAATTCCAGGCATGGTGGCAGATGCCTGTAGTCCCAGCTACTCGGGAGGCTGAGGCAGGAGAATGGTGTGAACCTGGGAGGTGGAGGAGGTTGCAGTGAGCCGAGATCACGTCACTGCACTCCAGCCTGGGTGACAGAGCAATACTCTGTCTCAAAAAAAAAAAAAAAAAAAAAAAGCAATTATATGGCAATAAATTAGAAAATCTAGGGGACATGGATAAATTCGTAGACACATACAACCTACCAAGATTTAACTCTTGAAGAAATCCAAAACCTAACCAGACCAATAACAAGTAATGAAATCAAAGCCATAATAAAAATTCTCCCAGCAAAGAAAAGCCTGGCACCTGCTGCCTTCACTCCCTGAATCCTATCAAACTTTTGAAAAAGAACTAAAACCAATCATACTCAAACTATTCTGAAAAATAGAGCAAGAGCAAATACTTCCAAACTCATTCTACAAAGTATTAGCTTGATATTAAAATCAGACAAAGACATATCAAAAAAGGAAACTACAGGCTGGTATCTCTGATGAATATTGATACAACAATCCACAACAAAATACTAGTAAAGTAGTATTCAACAATACATTTCAAAAGATCAATTATCATGACCAAGTGGGATTTATCCAATGGATGCAAAGGTGGTCCAATATATGTAAATCAATTACTGTAATACATCATATTAACAGAATAAAAGACAAAAACCACATGATCATTTTAATTGATGCTGAAAAAGCCTTTGATAAAATTTAACATCCTTTCATGATAAAAATCCTCAAGAAAATGGTCACCTACAGAAGGAACATACATCAACATAATAAAAGCCATAGATGGTAGGACCACAGCTAATATATTGAATGGGGCCTTTCCTCTAAGATCTGGAACACATCTGGGGTTCCCACTTTCATCACTATTATTCAATTAATACTGGAAGTCCTAGCTACAGTAATCAGACAAGAGAAAGAAGTAAAGGCCATTCACATTGGAAAGATAAAAGTCAAATTATCCTTGTTTACAGATGATATGATCTTATATTTGGAAAAACCTAAAGACTCCATCACAAAAACTATTAGAATTGATTAACAAATTTAATAAAGTTAAAGGATAAAAAAATCAACATATGAAAATTAGTACCGTTTCTATATGCCAACAGTAAATAATCTGAAAAAGAAATTTAAAAGGTATTACTATTTACCATAGCCACAAATAAAATTAAATACATAGGAATTAACCAAAGAAGTGAAAGATCTCTATAATGAAAACTATAACACACTGATAAAAGAAATTGAAGAGGACACAACAAGATAGATATTTTGTGTTCATAGGTTGAAAGAATTATTATTGTTAAGATATCCATATTATCCAAGAACTCTACTGAGTCAATGAAAATTTCAATCAAAATATTAATGACATTCTCTATAAAAACATAAAACACAATCCTTAAATTTATACAGAAGCACAAAAGACCCAGAATAGTCAAAACTCTCCTGAGCAAAAAGAACCAAACATGAGGAATCATATTACCTGACTTCAAATTATATTGTAGTGCTATAATAATAAAAACAGCATGGCACTGGCATAAAAACAGACACATAGACCAGTGGAACAGAATAGAGAACCCAGAAACAAATCTACACATCTACATTGAACTCATTTTCAACAGAGGTGTCAGGAACATATATTAGGGAAAAGACAGTTTTTTCAGTAAATGGTGCTGGGAAAGCTGTGTATCTATATGAAGAATAATAAAACTAACAAATCTCTCACCTTACACAAAAATTAAATCAAAATGTATTAAAGACTTAATTCTAAGACCTCAAACTATGAAAATACTAAAAGGAAGCATTGAGTAAACTCTATAGGACATTGGTCTAGGAAAAAATTTCTCCACAAACACAGGCAACTAAAGCAAATATGGACAAAATGAGACCACATCAAGTAAAAAAGCTGCTGCACAGCAAAGGAAACGATCAATGAAGTGAAGAGACAACCCAGAGAATGGGAGAAAATATTTACAAACTATCCATCTGACAAAGGATTAATAACCAGAATATACAGGGAGCTCAAACAACTCTATAGGCAAAAATTGTCTAATAATATGATCGAAAAATGGGCAAAATGTTTGAAGAGACATTTCTCAGAAGAAGATATACAAATGGCTGGCAAACAGGCATACAAAAAGATGCTAAACATCACTGATCATCAGAGAAATGCAAATCAAAACTACAATGAGATGATATCTATATATCACTAATAATTTAATTGTACATTTTAAAATAACTAAAAGAGTACAATGGGATTGTTTGAACACAAAGGATAAATGCTTGAGGGGATGGATACTCCGTTTTCTATGATGTGATTATTACCCATTGTATGCCTGTATAAAAATATTTCATGTACCTCACAAATATATACACCTACTATGTAGCCACAAAAAATTAAAGAATAAAAAAAGAAACTGTATGTAGGTGAGAGAAAGGTCATTATTTTTTTGAGTTTTGACATAATTGTCAGAATCCACCTCAGAGATGGTAGTAAGTTAAGCCACACGATATTGCCAATATTTGCTTGTTTTAACCAATACAAAGAGCAATTTTATATGATTAATCTATGCTTTTAATATTCACAGCATAGGTCTCCCTGAGAATCTGACCTTAAAGCTTTGTTGCAATTATAAGGATGCCTATAAATAGGTAATTGTTTAGTTTGACTTATTGGGTTGTGACAATGGAATTCAGGTTAAGTCTATTGCTAGGTTTGCATAAATTGGCATACTGTGGTTTAATTAAGATGGATATTTTCAATCTTAGTGATTCTCTAAAAAATGTTCTGTTCTGTGTGTGGCCTGTGCAACGCTCTGATATTTTTGTTCTCTAATCACATAGGATGAGATTATTGATATAATATCAGTAAAATTTAAAGAGGGGAGTGCAAAGGAAGCATGGTGTGGAAGGCACATCCTTTGTGTTGGATATTGTGATAGCTATGACATACATCAGTCCATTTAATTCTTATTGCACTGTATAGGGAACGTCAGAGGATAAGAATCTTTTCTGATCCTTCAGAAAAGTGAAGAAAATTCACTCAACATCATAAAGCTAATAAATGCCAGAGCAAGAGATGGGACTGCTCCATTAGAGTCTAGAGTCCAGTGTTATACTAGGTGCTATTCCAAGTGGGTAAGTCACAGCAGAAGCCACCAACACCATGCTTTAGAACACACTTGGCATCGTTTGATGGCTGTGGTTCTCGTGTGCCATAGAGGAGAGAATCTTCTGAAAAAGTTTCTGAGTACCCATAGACTTTGGAAATTGCACTATGCCAGCATCTGCATAATATGTAAGTAGAGGGTCTGTTACCATCTTAGTTAAAGCAGCTGCAAAGTTTATAAAACACAGGTAACAACCAGTCACAATATGCTTCCTCATTACATAAGATTTCCAGTGACCCCTTGACCTCTTCACCTCAGGCTTGCCCTAGATTCCAACCCCTCTTTTACCTGGTTCATTGTAATAGCATGATAAATATTCTCTAGCCACAAGATGTACTTTGTGGCCAGTATGACCTCACAAAATACAAAAGGAGTCTAACCTGGAAGCCCTACCCGTCCCTCACATGCATTCAAAATTAAAATTCCTAACCTGGAGTCCGGATATCTTTATGGTCTGGCCTCATTCTCTCTCCACAGGCTTCTCCATAACCACTCTATCTTCTTGCTTGCACAGCAATATTCTTCCAACCCTTCAGTTTCTGCAGGCCCCTTGTGGCACAGCACCACAAGTCAGGGCTCTATAAATTGTGCAGGGAGCAAATAAGAAGGCTTTGATGTATATGATTTTCTCAATCTAAAATTAAGGAAAGAACATATTAAGAATTCTACAAGAATTGACAAGGAGCAATAAACCCTACTGAAAGAAGGATGGAAATTTCACAATCTTGTCTAACTACTGGGGGCCATTCATGTATCCATTTTTGAGCTATTATGACATACAGTCATTTAAGTATCACAGTATGTCATTGATATGGTGACATTAATTAAACAAAGACAATAAACAGTAGACTCTTTAAAGGACTTTTAATGAGATAGTAGGCAATGATGTCAAACTTTAAACTGTGTGACATTGTTTGGTAATCTCATGACAGATTATTTGGAAGTCTTTGGAGTGTCCGTGACTGCAAAGCTGAGGCCCGGGCTCAGAGGTGGCAGCTGTGCAAACTATGATGTCTAGTGCATACAAGAGGCAGCAGTGGGACCATCATCAGACGAACTCTGTGTTTACTGGACATCATTCACAGAAGCTGAGGTGCAAACTCTGCTCTCAAACCCTCCCTAAAATACTGCAATCCAGTCAAGGCTGTGTTGATAAATTTTATGTATTTAACATACCAGAGCAGATTTGATTGTCAACTAGAAGCCCTGGTTCTATACAAATGTCCCACACTGGTTGGCATTTTCTGTGTTGAGATGTAGTTATTACTAGTATGCTACTTAAGATTTGATTATCTGGCTGAGAGCAGTGGTTCACCCCTGTAATCCCAGCACCTTGGGAGGCCAAGGCGGGTGGATCACCTGTGGTCAGGACTTTGAGACCAGCCTGGCCAACATGGTGAAACCTTGTCTCTACTAATAATACAAAAATTAGCTGGGCATGTTGGCGCATGCCTATAATCCCAGCTACTCAAGAGGCTGAGGCAGGAGGATCGCTTGAACCCAGGAGGTGGAGGTTGCAGTGAGCTGAGATCGTACCACTGCACATGAGCCTGGGCAACAGAGCCAGACGTCATCTCAAAAAAAAAATTCAGATGATCTGTCTTTGCATCTATGTATCCATCTATTTCTATATTGATATGGACAGATAGTTTGATAGATGTAGATATGTATATCTTGATAGATAAAGATATCCATGCATGCCTGCATGTCTATGTCTCTAAATACAGACAAAGATGGATAGATCTAAGTATCCATCTCAGAGGTATATAAATATAAATATATAGATATTTACATTACTCTAAAAATTGATTAAAACAGGTAAATATGTGTCTCTCTCTATCTTATATTTAGCAATATATGTGATGGTCAAATTTGTGTCAACTTGGCTAGGTTATAGTGTGCAGTTTGATCAAATGCAAGTTCAGATATTGCTGTAAGGGTATATTGTAGATGTGATTTACATTTATAATCAATTATGTTTAAGTAAAGGAGATTATTCTCCGTCATACAGGTGGGTATCATCCATTCATTTAGAGGTCTTTAGAGCAAAAAACGTAGCTTTCCTAGAAAAGAAGGAATTCTGCTTCAAGATTTTAATTCTGCCTCAAGAAAAACTGCATGAGTTTCTAATCTGCTGACTTGCTATGTAGATTTTATATTTACCAGTCTTAACAATCGCAATAATAAATTCCTTAAGAAAAATCTCATTCTTTTCTATCTTTTTTCTCTCTCTTCTCTCTATATTTATGAAAAGCTTGACTGGTACAGTATATATCTATATCTGTGTAATGATAAATGTATATCAATTTTTTCTGTTTATATTTATCTGTCTTTACATACGTATGTTTATATGAAGTTAAATACAAATAATTATTTATTTACACATCTATTTAAATCTTTATGTTTTAATCTATATTAGATTCCATATCTATATACACGTGTTTATCTATATCTCTGTATCTCTGTCTATCTCTGTATCCATAGCCACATCTTTAGGGAAAAGATGGCATTTTAGTGATGAATAGCTCTTTTACCATAAGAACTCATTAAACACACAGCATATTGTATATGATTCTTTGAAATGTTTCCAACATGGTGTGATTTTGTTGCTGAAAATAATGAAAACTGTATAATCTTTAAAAAGTTTTATATCTTCATATTGTAATTCTTTAATATATACAGTCTATAAAATGAAATTTCATTTATTAGAAGTATCCATGTCCTCAACTTCCCCTTTGGAGTTAGTCTGGTCTCCCTGACCCCTTCATGCCCCGACACTCTCTCTAGAGCAGAGCAAGTTTCTTTCTGTAAGCATGTAAGGCCTCTACCTGTGGCCCCGGCTCTTCCAGAATTTTCTGCCCAATTACCAACAACTCCCCACCCCAAATGTGTGCTGCTACTCCATGCAACTGTCTGTGACCTCCCGCCTCCATCAACTATGTTATTGCATGCTCTAAATCATCCCTTTTTATTTGATTTGGTCTTAGATTCAACTTAGTGTTAAGCTAGTATCTTTTCTCAAAAAAAATTTTTTTTGCTTCGCTCAGGCAAACTGAAGGGCTCTTTCTCTGAGCTCATAGAGCACTATTTTTGTATTGCAAAGACCGTATTATATTGCAAATGTTTATGTTTCGCCCTACCCATTATTGTATTGTAATATTCTTAAAGGTGGGGTCTTAGCATTTTTTGTATTTTCATCTGTACTCTCTGAAAGAGCTTGATACAAAGTTGATGTTGGGCTTTGTAAAAATGATTGGAAAACATATTTTCTAGTTTTGAACCTGTACCCGTTTTCCTCTCAAGCTACAGCGTCTTCACATAGTGCTTCTTCAGCAACCTCATTTTTAGCATTCTTTTTAGTCATTCATTACAGACCATTGCACATGTCCACATATTTTTTTATTGTGCCCACTTAGACTCATCCTTTCCTGGAGGCATGGCCTCTCCACCTGCTCAGCCCACACCGGGCTCTGACAAATATCTGTTACAATATAGCAGGGTTCCTCTGGAGTAGCCAAGAGCTATGGCCAGAAGGAACAGGTTAAGTATTATTAACACTGATTGTTTATCTTTTTTTTTTTTTTTTTTAGACTGAGTCTTGCTCTGTCACCAGGCTGGAGTGCAGTGGTACGATCCTGGCTCACTGCAACCTCTGCATCCCAGGTTAAAGTGATTGTCCTGCCTTAGCCTCCCCAGTAGGTGAGGCTAGAGGCATGCGCCACCACGCCCAACTAATTTTTGTATTTTAGTAAAGAAAGGGTTTCACCATGTTGGCCAGGATGGTCTCAATCTCTTGATCTCGTGATCCACCCGCCTCAGCCTCCCAAAGTGCTGGGATTACAGGCGTGAGCCACTGCACCCAGTCTTATCTTCTTACATAAGATTTCTCACACTAGGAATGGTAGGGGGCATTCTAGACCCCCTGCTTCCTCAAATCTCTTGGTAGTTTTAAGGCTTAACATTTATCTTAATGCGCTATTTGATTTTCTGCATTTGCAGTAATTCCTTTGCCAGACTTTCATAATTGTGTATATGTGTGTTTCTACACAGTGTTTCCATTAAGCAGGGCAGCAGTGTCAAAAAGCTGTGGTACATTATTCAATTGTTATTGAATAGCCAGCATCAGTTCTGTGGCAGAGATTATTATAACTGTCAGTATTATCATAATAATCAAATAAAAGAAAGTCTCTGTTTCAACTAAGCAACTTGACCTTTTGCACATGTCTATCTCTTTAACGTCACTTTAGAGAGGATGACTCAGCTTGTTCTAATACCAAACTAATGGTTTCAGATCTACCTGGCTCTTTCAGGGAGGGGTAGAGGTTAAGGCAGTAAAGTCAGAAGAACTGGCTTCCCAGGCAGGGGAAATCTCATTGTCTGTGACACACAACGAGTTTCTGGCTTTCTCTAGGCCTCCACGCTTTCATTTTTAACACATAGTCTCATTTAGCTCAGCAAGTCTCATTTCTATTGGGAGTTCCTGGGGGGCAAATCTCACTGGCTTTTTGCTCTTACACAAACTTGCATAGAGCTCAGTGTATTTGCTTCTCATAGACATATTGATAAAATTTCAGTGTAACTACTTTTGAAAATTCTAGAATCTACAATTCTCAGACAAAAACAACAAAGTTAAGCCAGGGCAGGGAAGTTTATTTGACAGAAATAACAAGGGCTTTTGTACCCTATCATTCCTGATAAAGTTCACATCTGGAAAACAGGAACAGCATTACCTTCTACTATATGTGTAATAAGGAGGCAGTTGTTCCATTGTGTTTAACTGCATAGGCTCCTATGACAGACAACCTCGGTTCAAATGCCCTTCCCACTGCTTCCCACATAGGCATTCTTAGGCAAATGTCTACCTCCTTCACTTCAGGTTCCTCATTTCTAAAACAAGGTTACAGTCATAGTACCTACTGCAGAGAACCCTCGGGTGAATCAATGGTGGCTTAAGTAATACTTAATGGAGAGTGACCAAAGTCCTGAGTTCATGGAAGAACAACATGAATGTCCAACATTAATATAATAGACTCTTTCTAATTTTAAACATTTCAATTTGATATTATATAATATATATTTTAATTTATAATTATAATTATATATAATATAGTATATGTACTATATATAAGTTATAATTATAGATATATATAATATACTATAGACTATATTATATGTAGTATGACTATATGTATATACGTGTATATGTACATATGTGTTGTACTATATATAAGTATACTATATACACTATACATTATACACATTATATATAATGTATTTTTCTGTGTACTTTTCTATGTCCATTGAGTTAGTAAAATTTGAAGTATGAACTAAACCACAGATTCTGCACCTTAGAAACTTAATTCTAGTGAAGAAACAAATGCATCAGTAATTACATGCTTCATCAAAGATAAATAATGGCTCAGACATATCAGAGATATTTTTCAGTAGGGAGATCAAGAGTTTGGTGGTAGACTGTGAGGGTCATGTATATAGGAAGGGCTTGAACTTTTGGTCTGTAGACAGTAAAGAACTGATATGGTTTGGCTGTGTCCCCACCCGAATCTCATCCTAAATTCCCATGTGTTGTGAGAGGGATCCAGTGTGAGATAAGGGAATTATGGGGGGGAAGTCTTTCCCATGCTGTTCTTGTGACAGTGAATAAGTCTCATGAGATCTGATCATTTCATAAAGAGGAGTTCCCCTGCACAAGTTCTCTCTCTCTTTGCCTGCTGCCATCCATGTAAGATGTGACTTGCTCCTCCTTGCCTTCCTCCATGATTGTGAGGCCTCCCCAGCCATGTGGAACTTTAAGTCCATTAAACCCATTTTCCTGTATAAATTACCCAGTCTCGAGTATGTCTTTATCAGCAGCATGAAAACTGATTAATACAAGAGGCATTTTTGTTTTAATTGTAAAAATAATGAAACTGACTTTCCATTTATTCTTGTGATATTTTTTTAAGTATTCATTATTTTCCATTTTCATAAATATTTATTTAACACCCACAAAATACCAAGCATTGTGCTAGGTTTGCAACATTCACAAATCAATTATAGTAATTTAGCTTATATGTGAGGTAGCAGATAGAATATCAGTAAGTAAACAAATAAATAGATACAGATTGTGATAAGAACTATGAAAAAAAAGGGGGGGTGGTTGTTACATGCCCAGCATAGGGGAGAACTTGCAGCAGTAACCAGGGTTTTCTGGATTGACCCTACTGAGGAGGCTCAGTTTAAGCTCAGCTCTAAAAGATAAGGAGACCCCAGAAGAAGCTGGGAGGTGGGATTGCAGATGTCTGAGGAAACACATGGAAAATTGACAAGGGTAAGAAGCAGTGTTGTGTGGTGCAGCTTTAGTAGATTTGGATTTTACTTATGTCATTCCTTGGGCATCACTCCTTGGGCATCTAATCTCTTAAAACCTTTGTTTGCTTATCTGTAAGAGGAGATACTACTACTGTCTGACAGGATTGTCGATAATTGAAAATCAATAACTTCATTTAAGGGTCATGTCTTAGTCAGTTCAGGCTGCTACAATAAAAATTGAAACAATAGATGGGGTAACATAAACAACAGAAATATATTTATTGCAGTTCTAGAGACCAGAAACGCAAGATCAAGGTGCCAGCCAATCCAGTTCCTGGTGAGCACCCTCTTCCTGGTTTGCAGACAGCTGCCTTCTTGCTATGTCCTCACATGGAGAAAGAGCTAAGCTCAAGTTCTGTCCTCTTCATCTTATTAAAAGGACACTAATCTCATCATGAGGGCCCCACCCTCGTTAACCCATCTAGCCTTATTATCTCCTGAAGGCCCCACCTTCAAACACCATCACATGGGGTTAGGGTTTTAACTTATGAATTTGGAATAGACACAAACATTCAGTCCAAAGCAGCATGGCACCAATGAGCTCCAATGATAAAATATTAGTCAGCTCACATTAGTTCTCTACTCAAAACTCTTTAATGAGCCCCCATTTTACTCAAAGTAAATACCATATTGCTCAACATGCCTTACCCAGCATGGCCTCAAATTCTGGAACATTCTATGCCTTTGCCCTTGGTCTTCCCTCTGTCAGGCATGCTCTTTCCCAACTCTCTACTGGCTGTACTTCCTCTCTATCCCCATCAAGTCTTTGTTCAAGCCCAAGCTTTCCATTAGACTCATGTGACCCATTCTAGTTACTGCTGTAAGGTTCTCTACAGTCTGTCTTTTGATGCCTCTTACTCCATCCACATAGTTACCAAAGCACTTATTTATTCTTACATGGTTTTTAATCTACACATGTATCATGCTTATTAATAATTATTTGTCCCTTTCCTCTAGTAGAATATAAGTTCTGAAAGAAAAGGATCTGTTTCTGTTTGGCTCACTGATATTTCCCTAGCAAGTAGAACAGTGCCTGGCACAACAGTTATTCAGGATTTATTTACTCAGATGACCACCTGAATAAATGGATGGCAAGTTGCTGTTAAAGTAGCCTTTGTAGAAGGATGATTGCATGGGACTGTAGATCAGAAAATATTTGGGGGAGAATGGGTATTATCCAGGGACCTGAACCAGATGTTCCAAAGAAGCAATTTGATATTACTTTGGAAAGTAAGGATTTTCTCCCTGTTCATTTGTCTTGAGCCTCTCTATCCACAGCAACTATTGCAATTCCAAATATGAACTACATATTAAAAATAATCAATTCAATTTAATATATTGAACTGGGCTTATGGGAATATGAAGTATAGTTGTCTGATTAGAGAATTAATGTAGGAGGTAAATCTTGCAGAAAATATCCTGATTCATCCATGACTGCCTATGGCATTTCCTTAAGCTTTCATACCCCAGGTGATTTGTGGTAGAGGCAGATCCCACGTCTCATGGGAGAGTTTCCATTATTATGAGCACTTTTGTGCAGGCAGGAGACAAGACTTGAACAAAGAGAATGTTTTCTACAACTGAAATGTCATGAGAACCCAACTCCAGAGGAAGGGATACACATTGTAGGAAAAAATAAATCTTCTATTAGGTAGCCACAATGCCATGCCAATACAAATCAAAAAAAGTACCCGGGCCAAAATTGGAAGAAAACCAAATGCAGGAGAATGTGCTTTGGGGATAAAGAAAGGCAACAGTGATGCATTAGGGTCACCCATGGGTCTTCTAGGGAGAGGGACGGGCTTTGAATACTGACTTGGTTACAAGTGAGGACAGGGGCATGTGACTTAATCTCCTAGAGTCACAATTTTCCAGTCTATATAAGGATACATGTCAGACAGTGCTATGAAGCTCAAATGACATAGCATGTGCAGTGTGCATTTGTCAGAACAAATGTCAAGATTTACTCTCGTTTATCAGCAAAATGAGAGAATCCAGCAATCTTTCCTTTTAACAAGTATTTATCATGTTGCTATTCTTTGTAAAACATCCTCATTGTCGTGCCACTGCACTCTAGCTGGGGTGACAGAGTGAGACTCTGTCTCCAAAAAAAAAAACAACAAAATCTCATTGTCATTATCTTGTAAAGTCTCCATAACTCATGAGAAAGAAATCTAGTATTGCCTCCCATTTTCCAGAGTATAAAATTGTGATACAGAGAGGTATAGAAACTTGTTCAAGCGTATTAAGCCACAGCTAGGTTGGTAAAACCAGCTTCACAACCTACACATAAAAGCACTCAGTGCAAATTGGCTATTATTTGTATTAATATTAGCAGGAAAAATAATATTTATCAATGCAAATAATTCCAGAAATCATCAATTACCACTTGTCCAACAGTAAATACAGCAAGCAATATACAAATGCACACACACACGTGCTCACACACAAATGTGCATACACACACACACACAAACACACACACACACTCTCACAAAGGAGAAAAACGAAGAAAAACTTTCCAAAATTAGAAGACTGATCATGCAAACTCTGATGGCTTAAGGTAGGGCCAAGAGCTGCTACTGCTTCTTTTACAGTTAATGTAGGAAGACTTTGATGAAACGTGGTGAACTGGGGAGTTCCCTTATCCCCCTCGCAGGAAGAGCATGTGACAGGGGTGTGGCTCACTTCCTAGGGTGCCCCACTGCTCAAACCCCTAGTGGGAGCTTGCAGATGGGCAGGTGCAGAGACCGTGGGGAGTGCTTTTGGGCTCTAGCCTCATGGCAGTGTCTAGGACTCCAAAAGCCCAAGTGGCCATGGGTTACACTGTGCTCTTTCAGCTGTGCCGTCTGCAGATGATTTGTGTTAGTCAGCTCAATAGACCCTCTGACTTACAACAAGCACAGGAGGCCAGTGTGACAGCCTGAGTTCTTCCCCAGTGTACTGGAAAAATTAGATCACGAGTGGGCTGGAAGGTTGAGTGTAAGGTTTATTGAGTGTTGGAGGTGGCTCTTAGGGAAGTGGATGGGGAGTTGGAAGGGGGATGGTGTGGAAAGGTGGTCTTCCCATGCAGTCAGGCCATGCAGTGGCTGAACTCTTCTCTGACCACCTCTGGCTGAACTCCCCTTGGCATCCATGTCATTCTGGTCTGCTAGTGTCTGCCGGTGTGTTCCTCTGCTCCTCTCAATGGCTAGCTACTTGTGTCTGTGTCTGCTTAAGGTCTCAGGTTTATATGGGCACAGGATGGGGGGTATGGCAGTCCAGAGTGGTCTTGGAAAATGTAACATTTGGGCACAAAAATAGGTGTGCCTATTCTCACTTAGGTGGGCACAGGACTGGGGGTGGAGCCCTTGCCAGGGACCCTGCCCTTCTCTACCCATCACTTCCCTGCCCCCCTCCCATATCAATGGAATTTGAAGAGAACTAGGACTGAAATAGAAAACCTAACGACTCCTGGATTGAAAGGGAGACGTTTTCCAAACCTGAGTATGCCTTTGCTAGTTAGTGATTCACCTTTGAGATGAATTTATACAAGACTTGGGTTGAGGAAACATCATGTAATTTCATAAAGTTCAAATCCTGAGCCAGAAAGACTTCAAATATGAAATTAGGTCTTGCTTACTGAGGTATGGTGAAGGTACAGAACAGATACAAAGGTTTTGAAAAGCAATTTGGGAAAACTGATATAATCCAATAAAGTTATTTATCAGATAATTACTTACAATCATAAGCAAATGAAACTCCTCATAGCAAATCTCAAAAAGTATGTTTGGTTAGTCGATTTTTTTCTTTTATTCAACTTAAAAACAGACTTACAAAACTCAAATGTCAAAATAGTACACTCAGGACATATTAAAATTAAGTGTATAAAGTGTTTCTAATGGCATTACTAAATGTATTTTAATACCAAGTAGGAACAAAATCAGATTATGGCATGGGTTATGTAAATCCTAACTATTTAAAACGATTTATAAAGGGGAAAAATACTTTGGCAGAAGTTCATCATGACAGCTGATTGTGGAAGATATTTTATTTTATTATTTTATTGTAAACTTCTATAAGGAGCATGAATGCGGTTAACAATTAGACAATAAAATACCATTTTAAAGTAAGTCATATTGAGAGACTGGAAAATAGGAGGGTATACATTTGTCTCAAGGAGTTAAAGGTAATCTCAGTTTCACTGGTTTAGTGCTTTGTAATCTAATGTCACCCACCCCAAGCCCTGTCACTGAGGTTTTAACACTTACTTCCATTACAGCAGCAGTTTCCCCTATCTCCCATGGACTCCTACATGAAAAAAGAAACAAGCTGTTCACATCTGTCTTATCTTTTAATAATTCTATTTTAAATTATAGTTATTTGTCAAAAAACTCTTAAACTTGCAGCTGTGGATCTATAAGTTCCATGACCTGTTTCCTCTGGAAAGGGCTGATGTAATTAGAATGGTTCCATTATCAATCACTCAGCCAAAGGCCTCTCACTCTTGCTCTCTCTGTCTCACTCTTGCTCTCTCTGTCTCACTCTTGCTCAGGCTCCGGCTCTCTAGCTTTCTCATCAATTACTCTGAATATTTTAAACAAAAGATAAGACCAGCTCCACCTCCTCTTGGCTACAATATTGTCATTGCTGCTAATGGAATTTTAAATCTTCCCTTAGAAGGAAATTTCCTGGGGAGACTTCTTTGGAACTGCCAATTAAGGGGAGGCTAATTCATGCACTGTCCATAGAATTAGTAATAGATTGTAACAAATGTGGCTAAAGATAGCCCATTTGGAACAAAGCAATTTTCTCTGACATTTGATGGAGTCTATAGTTGGTTTTTATTCCTCAAATCAAAAGGTTCCGAAGTGTTACTTACATGTTAAAGTGGTCTGTAAGGGAGCTGCTACCTTCTCTCCTTCTGTAGGAAATAGAAAAATTAGCAAGAGATGATTTTTTTTTCTATTTACTGTATTTCTCTTTATTTTCAAATAGACAAAATGGTTTCTGCAGCATTTTCTTCACCTCTCCTTTCCTGCCTCCTTGCCTGAAATCAGAGGAGTTACCTGTCCCAGGGATTATCATCGGGAATTTATTTCAGGGTCACTTTGTCCATCTTCCTATCTGGCAATTCACAACGAAATAGTTTCTCGCTCAACTCTCCCCATGCTCCCTACCCATTGACAAATCTTATTTCATTTCCTAAGGTGATAATTGGCTGTACACATGCTTTGCTCTTACCTTATTTAAGAACATTCGTGATCCAGAAGAATGTCTTAGTTTTCCTTGAAGAGATCCTAATAATTTGTCTTATAGTATTTAGATCCATGGAAACATAGTTTCTCTGTTTGTTTTAAATCAAATTAAACCTGAGCCCCCACTGACCAAGTCAGTGGCTAATTCAGTCTGTCCTATGGGGGCTACCTGTCATTCTTGAGCGCTAAGGCCATTCCTCCAAAATTAAAAAAGGGTGTGGTCTTTAATCACCGCTGGGCACCACCCTTGCCTTTGCTCCTTCCACCACGGTGCGCTAGAATGAAGTCCTCGGGTCTCAGTGCTGGCAGAGTTTCTTAGCAAAGCTCTCAGAGGCCTCTGGTCTTTTTATTAACTCTTCACCGATATAATAGAACTTTCCCAGTACAGGGGTGCAACAGGCAAATGGGGCACAGATCTCCATAGTTCCTAAACCTCTAGCCTTCCATTACCTTCCAGGTTCTACAGACCTCTCTTTGTCTTCCTCCTAGGACAGAATTCCTCAATGGGGTGTTTGTTTGTTTGTGTTTTATTTTCTTTCTTTCTTTCTTTTCCTTTTTTTTTTTTTTCTTTTTTTTTTTTTGAGACAAAGTACTAGCTCTGTTGCCCAGGCTGGAGCTCAGTGGCACAATCTCCGCTCACTACAACCTCTACTTCCCGGGTTCAAGGGATCCTTATAGGCGCCCGCCACCATTCCCAGCTAATTTTTGTATTTTTAGTAGAGACGGGGTTTCACCATGTTGGCCAGGCTGACCTCGAACTCCTTACCTCAGGTGATCCACTCGCCTCAGCCTCCCAAAGTGCTGGGAGATTACAGGTGTGGGCCACTGCATGGGGCCTCACTGAAGTTTTGAGGTAGCCAGGTGGGAAGCGGCTCCCTTTCAAAACTCCAACCAGCCTATGCACTGGGAGGAATGCGCACTGGGGTGGAGCCACAGAAGTTCATGCTCTTGGCAGCGAGTAGGAACCTGGCCCTTCCTCTTCCTGGTTGGAACCTGAAATTCAGTCTATGATGTGGGAAGCCCACACTAGCAGGAACCCTGACCTTGCGGAGAGTTCCTGTTCCCCCTTTTTCCCATTTTGCCCAATAAATCCTATTATTCTCACCCATCAAGTCATCTGCGAACCTAATTTTTCATGGCCATGTGATAAGGACCCGGCTCTTAGCTGAACTAAGAAAAAAGTCCTGCAACAGCTTTATCCTTTCTTTATAAGCTGTGTAAACTGTCGCCACCCAACTACACCCTGATGTGATGGTGTGTGTGTTGAGATCTCCTGGATGAAAGTTTTTTTCAGAGAGATGATCTTGTATTTAACAGTCACACCACCGGAATTGGGTTAAGGGATGCACAATTGACAGAGGAGAAAAATGAGAGCCAGGAATGGATTGGGGTGGCTCCATAAATATCACGGAAGTCTTCAACTGGAACTGGTAATACGGCCCACGCATCCTAGAAGGTCAATGTGCATCTTCACTTTTAATTCATCTACCTGCCTCTCATTCCAGAACTGTGGTCACCTCATGTGGTTGAGTCACACTGACCTTCTCTTGCTAAGTTTTCCCTCTGCTCATGGCCTTTTCAGTTAGTATTCCCTCTACTTAGGATTCTCTCTTCCTACTTCTTTCCATGATTAACCTCTTCTCACCTTTAATTTTCAGGCTAAAATATTGTGAGCTAACAGAATACTTCTCAGATTGTTACAGAAATTTTGTGATTTTACTACCCCCCATTTCCTGCATTACACCAGTCATATAATGGAATTTATTAATTTTATAATATAGTATCCATTTGCTTGATTATCTGTTTTCTTTCAACCCTTTTTATAAATTTATGAAAATAAGACTCTTTTCTGTTTCCTTATTTTTTCTTCCTAGCACTTAGGTCTATTTCTGGCATATAGTAGGTGCTCAAACAAGGATTCCTACTGCCCCCTCCTGGGTTTGATTAATTTACTAGAACGGCTCCCAGAAATCAAACACTTATGTTTTCCAGTTTCTTAGTTTTTAAAACAATTATAAAGGATACAAATGAACAATCAGATAAAGAGGTACATAAGGTAAGGTCTAGAAGGACCTCTGGCCCTGAGAAGGTGACTGTGCATGCAGTTGCATTCAGCAATTCAGAAGCTCATCTCATTGTCCAAGAGGCTTTATAGAACTTGATTTCCAGCCCCCAACCCCTACCTTTCCTGAAGATTGCCAAAGGGAGAGTCAATTCTCTTAGACTCTGATCACTTGGTCTTTCTGGTAACCAGCACCACCTGAAGGCCGTTTGGGATCTCACTCTAAGTCACCCCATTAACATAAATGCAGGTATGACCAAAAAGGCTTGTTATGAATAACAGTTTAGAAATCTTCAAGGGTTTTAGAAGCTTTGTAAAAAAACAAATATCATAATAAAGATGTTTCTATTACAATAATCACTTACGAAAATTGGGTTTAAGAACTCTGTGTCAGAAACCAGGGACAAAGACCAATATATGTGCATACGTGTGTGTGTGTGTGTGTGTGTGTATTTATATGTAATCTTGTTAAATAGTAGATAGCCCTCAAATTCCAAACATACAGTGAAAATGCGTTTTAAAACAGCACAACCTCCAAAAGGGAAGACATATACTTCTTGGTGTTCTTTTCAGTTATGAAAATCCTCCCCAATAGGCCTCTCAAATAATGCTGTTCAGGAAAATGACTAAAGAGATTGTCCTGGAGAGCAGAACTGGGAGGCATTGTTGATGGTCTGATCCAAGCAGTCATTCCATCAGCACCACCTGGACCACAGGCTGGGCAATGCTACATAGGACCCTTTTCTCCCCTTGTCAAACAGGAAGTTTTTTCTGATTTTCTTCTGCCACTCTCTGTGGGATGTTGTAAAGTCATTCAACATACATGTGCCAGAAAGCCTGAGCCTTGATCTCTATGCTGATTTTAGCTTGTTTGCCGTGAGGATAGATGAACTATGTTTCAGTTTTAACATGCAATGGTTGTATTCTATCAGGTAGGTAGTTAAAAAATTATATAACTGGAAAGAATGGTATGTGTTTATGCTAGAGGACTTGTAGGTGGACTATAGTGGATGTTTCTAATTGATTCCTAACCAACATCCCTTTCTTCAATTTCTTAATATGCTAATCCTTCTCCTTTATTGCCTGCAACTTTTTTGGAATTGTCTGACTTCACCAAGCAAAGTTATCAACCACAGTACCCCCAACTTTCCCTCCATTGGAGTGGATACAATCATAATTCAGACTTTGCAGAGAGAGAACCCTGTTGCTCTACCCTGTTGTCCAAGGCCCAGGGATGCATTCAAATATATTACACTCTTTTTGCAGGGATTAGCATGTTTAATGAGACTGCATTTTCCCTCTTATGAGGGCACATGATAAAAAATCCTTGCGATTGCATGAGTCATCTTTGACTCCACATGAAAAAACAATGAAGAGGTGCTGTACAAGACAAATTGTCTAAGTATCTAAATGCAAGCCTGCTGCAAGCTACCCTTGTCACTTGACTTTACCATTAGCTGAACCAATAACTTTCTCCTTTGAACTACACATGCCAGGATGGTTTTTAGTTTTAGGTTTCTAAAAGACTCTATATTAAAGCAAGATGGTCATGGAAAAAACATCTTACATTTATTGATTATTGGTCATGTATCAATATCCTTACATGAATCCAATGCTCAGAACAATCATATGAGATAGAGACCATTATTGTTAAGTTACTACAAATAAAGAAATGGAGTCTCAGGGAGAAATAGCTTGGCTTAGTCTCAAAGATAGGACATAGTGAAATAGAGATTTAAACTCTGGCTATCTATCTCAAAAATTTCTGTGCACTGTGAATACAGTGTCATAAGAATGCAACATACTTCATAACTATGCGGTGTCACTGTGATGATGCCTTGTCTGACTGCTTATACTCTTCTAGTATTTGAACTCCTGCATAAGAATGATGGTGGCATTCTGGGGCAAAGCAGGAGAAAAGGCATAGTTCTTTCTTTTCCTGACCAGTGTAGACTCTGAGTATCATGGAAGGTGAATGTGGGGTATGACATGCTCTGATGTCTGATGAGACTCCCTAACTTTCAGAATCAATCTCTACGTATCCAAAATTCGAACATTTGGAATTAATTTTAATGTCTATTGTAATTTTAGCAACATTTTAACTTCTCTCTGGCTATTTCTAGTTGGTAAGTCTTCTGGGAAGGTTTTTTGGCAGGTGCTGTATTATTACTGATTGAACTTTTGAAAAACACATGATGGTGTGAAGATGAGAGTTATTTGGAGGTTATTAATTAAACAAATATTTCCTAAGCATCTACTATGTACATAGTAAATTTAAAAGGAGAGAACAGGCAAAGATAAATATAGAATTAACATGATATCCAGGCTTTTCTTTAGAAAAGTTATAAAGCCATTAGAGAAATCAAACAAATGTATGAAAAATTGTTGAAGGTTATGAAACCAGCCTGGTCTTGATGGGAACTCATTTTAATGATTTATTTTTTCCTTGTGCTGAGCTTATTTGCAGATAAGGTGAGCCCTTATCCATAAATTGCAGGAATCAAATAATTCTTTAAAGCATTTGGAATCAAAGATTAGTGATCAAATTTAGATGTGACTAGATATCTTGATGGAGACTGTTTAAACTGCAGATTCATGAACTCTGATTTAGAGCTACTGAGTCAAGTTTAGGCATAGAGACTGGGAATCTGTATTTCTAAAGTACATACACAGAGAGACCTCCACTTCCAAAAAGATGAAATACATGTACTTTTCTCTTATTTCTTCCATCAAGAAATACATGTGTATGTGTGTGTGTGTGTGTGTGTGTGTGTGTGTGTGTGTGTGTGTGTGTGTACATATGACATAAGAACATTCTGGAAGGTGGAGAGATAAATGCAGATGAGATGGAAAACTCAGGAGCTAAGAAACAACAGTGACAAGGTCTCTGAATTTCCTTTTTGCTTCACGTATCCCTGACACAACGCTGAAGAAGATGGCGACCTAGAAATTCCCATGGGCGCAGGCAAAGCCACAAAAGCAGCCTGATCTCTCTAGCCAAAGGACTGGGAAACATGCAGCACTGCAGAGAGAAGACTTGAGGCAATAATTGCTATAATTCTGCCAAACACACAGAATCACTGGTGACCCCACACACTCATATCAGCAAAGGCCAAGCAGGAGCCTAGATTTCTACTATCACCAGACTATAGGGAGATGCCTCCAAATTCCCACTAGAGTAGTTCCAGAGAAAGCCAAATCAATAGCAATAGCTAAAATCTTTATCTCCAGTGGAGGTAATTAGCCCCCTTTTGTGCTATCAGTGGAAACTATGTGGAGAGCCTGAACTTCTTCTACCCTTACTGGGCAGTGACGGGGCTAAATTTCACTTCCTTTACTGAGAATTTCAACATCAGTCAGATAACACAAAATTATTACAAAATACCCATAGTTTCATAACTAACATAATATCTACAATGTCCAGGTTATAATTGAAAATCACTAGTCATAACAAAAACCAGAAGAATCTCAAACTAAATAACAAATACAATCCATAAATTTTATAGTGGGTTTAATAGTAGCCCCCTACATTTATGTTCACATAAAACCTTAGAATGTGAACTTATTTGGAATTAATGAGTCTTTGCAGATTAAGGTAAAGATCTCAAAGTAAGGTCATCTTGGATGAGGGTGGGCCCTAAATCCAATGATAATGTCCTTACCAGACACAGAAACACTAAGAGAAGAGGTCATGTGAGGATAGAGGCAGACATTGAAGTTATACCACCACAAGGTCATGAGAAGGTGGAAGACACATGAAAAGATTCTTCCCTAGATCTTTCAGAGGAAGCATGCCCCTGCTGAACCTTTGATTTCAGACTTCTAATCTCTAGAATTATAAAAGAATAAATTTATTTGGTTTAAGCCACCAAGTGTGTGCCAATTTACCATGACAATCCTAGGAAACTAATACTCATGTCAACATCAAGATGACAGCGATGTTAAAATTATCTGCAAAGATGTTAAAGTAGCCATCCTAAAAACATTGTAATGGGAAATGGCAAACATAATTGAAAAAAAATAGAAATTTTTAGAACGGGATTAGAAACTTCCAGGAAATAAATAAATATAAAGAAGAATCCAACAAATAAAAAACTCAGTGGATGGGCACAGCATCAGAATGAACAGAATAGAAGAGTGAGTGAGTGACTGGGTAAGAAAACAATGCCAATTACCTAATCTAATCAATAGGCAGAAAATAAAAAATAAAATCAACAAAGTCTCCAGGACCTCTGGGACTATTAAAAAAAAAAAATCTAAAATTTGTGTCACAAGAGTTTCAGAAGGGAAGGAGAAAGGACAGGTCTAAAAAAGCACTCAAAACTATGAATGAAACCTTTGCAAACTTGGCAAAAGACATACATTTTCAGATGTAGAAGAAACTGAGTGAACCCTAACCAGCACAATGTACTTCCACCTCCTCGATGAAAACCAAGGAACATAAGCAAATTTATAAAAACTGAAGATAAAGAAAAATATCGAAACCAGTCAAAAAGAAACACCACTTTACTTAGAGGAAATCAGCAATTCAAGTGAGAGCTGATTTCTCATCAGGAGTAATGGAAGCCAAAACGAAGGGGGTATAATATTTTTCAAGTCTTTAGAGGAAACAAAGAAGTCAACTAGGAATCATGTGTTGAGTAAAATTATCTTCAGCAATGAAAGGTGGGGTGGGGTGGAGGAAATCAGTCCTAAGATGAAGAAAAGCTAAGAGAATCTGTCACCAGTAGATTCACCCTAAAAATAATGACTAAAGAAACTTTTCTAAACAGAAAGAAAATAATACAAGTAAGAACCTTGGAAGAGTAGGATGGAAGGAAAAAAAATGATAAGCAAAATCAGGTGTAATTACACTAGATTTCTCTTCATCTCCTTAGGGTTTTATTTTTTTTCTTTTTTGAGACAGAGTCTCACTCCATCATCCAGTTTGGAGTGCAGTGGCTTGATCTCAACTCACTGCAACTTCTGCCTCCCAGGTGCAAATGATTCTCCTGCCTCAGCCTCCTGAGTAGCTGGGATTACAGTTATGCACCACCATGCATGCCTAAATTTTGTATTTTCAGTAGACATGGGGTTTCACCATGTTGGCCAGGCTAGTCTAGAACTCCTGGCCTCAAGTGATCCACCCACCTTGGCCTCCAAAAGTGCTGGGATTACAGGGATGAGTCATCATGTCTGGCCTTCTCCTTAGGTTTTCTAAGTATTATTTACTATTGAAGCAAAAATCATAACAGCATCTTAGAGGTGTTAAGTGTAGAGAAAACACTTAAGAACATTATTATAAATGCAAGAGGACAAAGGGGTATAAAGTAGGTAAATCCTGTGTATTTCACTTGAACTGGTAAAATAACAGCACCATAGACTATGCAATACCTAGATTCACCGTTTAAGATACTATAAACAACATACACCCAAAAACACTATGAATAAATAAAAGTAGAACTCTAAGAAAATGTTAAAGTAGTCCACAGGAAGGAACAAATAACAGAGAATGGAAAAACAGAGAGAACAAGCAGAAAAAAAGGCAGTTGCAAGTCTTAACATATAAATGACATTAAATGTAAATGGTCTAAATATATCAAAGACAGAGAATGTCAGAGTATATTAAAACATGTGATCTAACAATATGTTGTCCACAAGAAATTCAATTCAAATATAACAATATAGGCAGGCTGAAAATGATAAGATAGGGAAAGCTATGTTATGAAGATATTACATGAAGGAAAGCAGAAATTGCCATATCAATATAAAATAAACTTGATATCAGAGCAAAAGAAATATCATAGACCAAGAGATATATTATATAATAAGAAAAGGGTAAAAAAAAAAAAAAACAAGCATAGCAATCCTAATCGTGCACCAAATCACACACCTGCAAAAATATATGAAGCAACGTAGATAAAACTGAAAGAAGAAATAGATAAATCAATATTAATAATTGGAGATTTTGACACCTCTTTCTGAACAACTGATAGAAGCACTAGACAAAAAAGTTGATAAGAATCTAGAAAAGCTCATAAACACTCTCAAAAAGCAAGATCTACCTGAACAATTTTCATGATTGACTAACGGGGTAAATAAAGTGATATGGGTTCAACAGTTTGTATCTTTAGAGTCAGAATTGTTCCATCACACAAAGAGTTGGAATCTGATTCAAAGCTAAAAAAAAGTGATCAAAAACCTTTTTACGGTTTGAAAACCAAATGAGAAATTTCTTTTTTCCTGGTAGAAAAGTGACTTTTAAAGAGTATGGGATGTAACACTCGCACTGCTTGTCAAGTCCAAATAAACTTATCCCAGATTCTTAGGAAGTTTTAGTCTCTCATACTGAGTTCTATGATTCACAGGTGATCACAGGCAATCAACACATAGCCTATATGTTGATTTATTGTGTGCTAGTTTACATCTCTTGTCCTAATGTAATCATTAATAATAGTCCTTGTCTTTTGTAAAGGTCCCGTCTGGATGATAAATGCTGTGGTTATTTCATTGAGTAAAATCCCACAAAGCATATTTTAAGAAATTGGCAGCTGTCACTTCCTTTTGTTTCTCAAAGGGAGTGCAAGACTCTTAAGGACAGAGGCCATACCTATTCCTTCCGGCTTTTCTCAAATATCCCTACTCTTTTGACATTAAGTATTATATTATTTAATAAGTTTAAGGAAAATGTTGAGTCCCCTTGTCCATAAGTATCTTGAAGCTAGGGGTTGTATCTTAGCAATTTCTGTACACACAGCACCTGTCATCGTGCTCGTTTGAGTCAAAAACTAATAAATGGTTGTTCAGTGAATGAATTTCCCTCCTTACTCTTTCAAGAGTACAATTAAGTCTCAAGAAATAAACTACTGTGCTACGTGCAGCCATTGGATCAGGTACTGAATGTGCCTCTTTGGACCAGAACATTCACAGCCAGCCATAACAAGTTCTTTTTAAGGAAGAGACATAATCTCCCAGAGCAATTTGAATCCAGCTTTTTATCACTTACAGCAGTGCAGCATTTGCCTGAGATTTCCTTTTTAACGATTTATTAATGCAATTGGCATCTGACAGTTTGAATATTTTAATTTTGCTTGATCTTCATGCTACTTTTGACACTGTTGATTATAATATCCTCCTGGATCACTTTGAATATTATGTCAGCTTAACTGAATAGATGGTAAGTGGGTTTCACTCGTGTTTGCTCAACAGCAATCACCCTTCCTGATGAGAGTGATTTCCTTCTTTCCTTCCTTCCAATGTACTGTGTGGACCCTCATTTGAGAGACCTGCATTCATGCATCTCTCCACGCAGCCTCTCCAGACAAGGCTGTGGTCCTCTGAAGTAGAAGAAAAGTGGAAGGTAAGAATCTTTGACATCAGCCTTCAGGTATTCAAATCTGCCTCCACGTGACAAGTTAGTTTATTGCTCAGCTTTTTGGGTTCCAGCTCTCTAAGTGGAGATAATTATACCTACCTCACACTGTTTTTGCAAAGATTTTCAGGATGTCTAGGACATCATGCTAGGCCTTACTTGAGGCCATCCTTCTGGAATGACATTTAATGAGAAGTCCTTGTAAAAACATGCCATCTGCTAGTTCAGCATCAAGGTAGCAGTGCCCGTGCAGCTGGGATAAAAATTAACAGTTACTCCAGACTTTAGAATCTTCACACATTTGATTTTATTCTAGTAACAATTTTTAGAAAATATTTTATTCGAAGATGTCTACCTCTTACGCTGTATTATAAATTCCTAAGAGGTAGAGACCTCTCAACTTTTTAGCTTTGTATTTCCTTATAACTTAAGTCACCATATAACTTAAGTCACCAAAGCAGAAAACATTTGTAAAGAAAAGGGGGTGATAGTAATAATTATTCCAGTATGGTAAGTCAAAAACAAAGACTGTCCTAACCAAACTGACATAATTACCCGACGTAAAAGCCCTTGCATAAACATATTCACGTAGGAAACCATTAATAAATTGCTAACAAATTAAAAATTTATAGGTCAATTCATCACAAATCAAAAGTAACACTTTCAAATTCAGAATATTATACCACTGGACTATTACTAACCTTGTAGTCCCTATATACAGGTCTGGCATAAGAAAGTGTATCTTCCAAAATAGACATACCAGTATCTCTTTGGATTTTTTCCTCCCTCAATATTCACATCCCTAGTGCTGCCAAATTTGTTTGACCTTCTGTCCTAAATCCCTTAAAATCTGCTTCCTTACTATCTTCCTCATAGATGCTGCCTTCCAGCAATTCTAATTATGAATATTATAAAAGTTTCCAAAATGAAATTCTTTTCTTTGCCCTTGTCCAAAGCAAATGCATATTATTTTTTAATTAATTAAAAATAATTAAAATTATTAATTTAATTTAAAATATTTAAATTATTCCAGATATTTTTTAGAATTCTATATTTTAAAAATTTTAATATTGCCCCATTGATATTTACTATAACACTTCATCCCAAAACCATGACAGTTGCTAGTCTGGCCTTCATATGCAATTGAATCCCCATACCCTGTTTTCTACTCCTTAGGCAGTGTTACAAATCCTCCTAGATCTCATGTTTTTTTTTATGCCATCACGCTCCCTTTTTGCTTTCTTCCTGGAATCACCTTTCTATTTTCTTCACTATAAGAATTTCTAATTTTTATTTCAACTACAATTCATTGGGTGCCTACTCTATGAAAACATTCCACCCGCCTTAGGAAGAAGCGGGAATCACTTTCTTTAAGATTTCAAAACCCTTCCTATCTCTCTAAGAACAGGGTGATTACCTTACATGCTCATATCTGCACTGGAGTGTTATCCATGTGGACAAGTCTATTTTCTTAACCTCTTTATTTTCTGATTCTTGAAAACATCTTGCAGGTATTGAATATGTGGACATTATGAAGAAAAAAATAAGAAAAACAAAAGAAAAGATAGTACAGTTTCATAGTTTCTGTGCACCTTTTCAACATTCTCATACTCAGCACACTTAATGCTGTTTCTGCTGATAGCGATAGAAAGGCCCTATTACGTTATTATTATCGTTGTTGTTTGCATCAACAGCAACATGAGCAAACTCCATTTTGGGATCACTAATTGTGGTCCAAACACCATGCTAATAGATATTTGTTGAGTACCTCTCTTTACCTATATCTCTTATAGGTGGGATGATGTTAGTAACAATTATAATAATACAATTTAAAAATAATTTACTATGTGCTAAGCACTGTTGTCAGTTAAGCACTTTATAATAAGTTGATTTTTTTTTTATAGAGAAGAGAAAGAGTGTAAATAAATTACCCAGAGCCACACAATGATTAAGAGGTAAAATTAGGAATTAATCCTGGGAAGTCTGACTCCAGCGTCTACATTTTTAAAAGCTCTGTTATCCTGGAACAGGCCAGACAAAGCCCATTTTCACATAAAGCTGACATTCACATAAAAGAAAAATAAATAGATCATGAACAAATAAGTACGCAATAAAGCATACTTTCCAGAAAAATCAATAATTCAGAACAGGAAGTTATTTGCAGAGAATAATGCAAGGAGATAGAAGAGAGGGTGATGAGCAGCAAAGGCTGAGTACTTGGGCCATAGAGGAGGTGAGACCTGAGAGAGCCAGGTGGACTGCCTTCCTGCTGGAGGAACTGCAGGAAGCCGTATGTCTGGGCGTTAATATGAGATGCTCAAGGCCCAGGAGTAAAACCTGTGTGCCTCAGACACATTGAGCAGGGTGGGGAGTAATAGAAACAGGCTGGGGCAGGGGCAAGAGGAAAGAGCCTTGGCCTGGTGTGTGTTTGTTTTTCATTGCCAATGCAATGGAAAGAAAGGCATCCCAGCACTTTGGGGGGCCAAGACGGGCAGATCACGAGGTCAGGAAATCGAGACCATCCTGGCTAAGACGGTGAAATCCCGTCTCTACTAAAAAAAAAAAAATACAAAAAACTAGCCTGGCGTGGTGGCGGGCGCCTGTAGCCCCAGCTACTCGGGAGGCTGAGGCAGGAGAATGACGTAAACCCGGGAGGCGGAGCTTGCAGTGAGCTGAGATCCGGCCACTGCACTCCAGCCTGGGCGACAGAGCGACACTTCGTCTCAAAAAAAAAAAAAAAAAAAAAAAAAAAAAAAAAAAAAAAGGGCAGGGCTTAAAGACAGATATAAACTAACATCATTAATATTTTTTAAACACTGTTGTGTGGAGAATGGATTTCTAGGTGAAGACTGGAACCCAAAAAGCCAGCTGGGACTCCACTGTGAAGCCCAGCATTATGAAGACAATGATTTGAACAACTTGTAGCAGTGTTGCTGAATGTAAGTATATGGACAATACTTACAGCTTCACATCCTGTGCTCATCAGAACTTTGTGAGGCAGTTTCATTTTGCCCATTTTAAATATGAGCAAACTAGGACTCCAAGTGATTTAGTATTTTAACTAAAAGAAATTGCCACTCAGCTATTGCACAAGCTGAGTAGGCACTTTAACCCAGATCTGTCTGGTTCCAAAGCCCATGCCTTTGACTTTCTAACATTTCTGGGAGAAGACGAGAATCTCCCAGGGCTCAGAGAATGCTGAGGCTGCTATGGCTCATGATAGCACTGGCAATGGAAACCAGGGGTGCAAAGTAGTGTCCAAAGAATATTTTTAAAAACTATGTACAGCTCAAGAAATCCCTCGTGAAGGAAGCACTGTTCATGTGGGCAGCCATCATAGGTTGGCTTTGGTTGTCATGACGATAATCTGACCATGCTTGATGTGGTGGCTTCCTGCACCTGGACTCACTGGGAACTGCAATGACCTTAATGATGGCAGATACAGGTGGTGTTTCATGACCTGGACAAGCAGGTAAAGATCCAGCCTTCAGACCAGGAAGAAACTAGAAAGTGGAATATTAAAGAGGAAGATGATCTCATAGACTATAATCAGGGAAAAAGAGGGACTTGGAATAATTTTTGTAACGCAGATTAATGGGTTCAGTGGATGATCAGGAAACTCAGTGTTGAAGTTCAGCTCCTAATTTCTGAAACCACCACCGAATATCTGCAATGATGTCTTCTTATAGGTACCATGGTAGGAATATGTGCAGGGTAATGTGAAAGCACACAGAAAGAGAGATTAAACTTGAGGGTTTAACAACAACAAAAATATTATGCCAAGTTATAGTATTAGTTAATGGGCAGGTGTTAAAGTGAGGGAATGGGCAGTTTCCCTTTTCCAAAGCTCATGCCATGTCATATGTATGATCTCAGCCGCGTTTCTTGAGCGGCATGCACCTTGATTATTCTTGTTCTATGGAAAAGGAAACTGAAGTGTAGATAAGTATTTCACCCAACATCATCCCTGGGGAGTTAAACTCCCACCTGCGGAAACTTGCAGCCTGTATCTTTTACCCTTTGCAAGCAACTCCAATGGGGCTGAAATCAAGAGAAGAAAAGAATCATTCCTAAAGAAGCAACACTGCAGGTCGCGGCAGAAGACAAACTCTATTAGGTGTTTTCAGGCTCACGTAGAAATTCTGCCTTCTGTCCACTGACAAATGTTGAACTAAGTCCCATAATGTTTTGTTTGGGACTGTGTTTTGTTTGGGACTGTGTTTTGTTTGTCTGTTTTCCCAGCTTTCTTCAGGATTGGCTCAGAAACTGAAATAACACCTAGACAAGACTGCACGAGTAGTTTTATGTTCAGAGTGCTAGAAAAGGGGCAAGAATCAGGACGAGTCTGTAGAGTTCCCTGATCTTTAATTGACACTGTATTAGTAGATAATTTGGTCAGTATTTAATGTGGTGGCAGCCTTTATTCTTATTCTCAGGAGTTATGGAAACTGAACATATTTTTTTTCTCTTTGAACCTTATTTGGTTATCTGTAAAATAAGGCTGAAGAAATACATGATGGCTTATTTCACTTTAAATTACTAATTCTTTTATACAACAAAAGCAAAGCATCACTAATGTGAGACCCAATGATTTCATAAGAAGATAAGGAAAGTATACTATGATTTAATTTTGAAAAACCATATGCAACTATAATTAATAGCATAAAACATGTCTTCAGATATAATATTTAATCTCCTCATCTCAGTGATCCAAATCTACTCATCCTGTCATATTTCATAATTGTAGCACTACCCATCAAGTCGTGCAATTTCAAGTCTTACCAAATACCACCACACCTGTTCAATGTTTCTACATAGTCTATTTCTTTAATGCATTGATCCCTCTATTGAGTGACTTGTCATTTCCCACTTGAGTTACTATAATATCATCTTCCATTGGGCTTCTGCCTGACACCTGGGTTTCCTTAATTCTCCTTGCAGACGTTTGTCAAACTAATAATTTAAAACAAAGATCCAATGCCATCTCATTTCTGCTGAAAATCCTTATGACTCCTCATAACTTTCAGGGGAAAGTTTTGACTCCCTGTCTTAATTTGGAAAGCCCTTTATAATTTACATGATTTAGTCTGTATCACATCAAGTAATACCTTCTGCCAGTCTCTACTTCACATGTACCACCGCAGCCAGAAGTGATTTAAAATTCCCTCAGTATAGGAAATTGATAAAACTATGCCTTCTCAATTATTCTTCTTAGGAATATTCTTCTTAGGCAGGACGCTGTGGCTCACGCATGTAATCCTAGCACTGTGGGAGACCGAGGCGGGTGGATCACGAGGTCAGGGGTTTGAGACCAGTCTGGCCAACATGGTGAAAACCCATCTCTACTAAAGATACAAAAAATTAACTGGGCATGGTGGCATGTGCCTGTAATCCAACCCCAGCTACTCAGGAGGCTGAGGCAGGAGAATTGCTTGAACCCAGGAGCAGAGGTTGCAGTGAGCTGAGATCATGCCATTGCACTCCAGCCTGGGTAACAGGGCGAGACTCTGTCTCAAAAAAAAAAAAAAAAAAAAAAATATTCTTCTTAAGTAGGGAAACTTAAAATGTGCTTCCCCTCTTACATTCTCATGACCAGCCCTGGTATTGCTATTTGTTTATTGAGATTCAGCCCAAATAATATATTTTTTTCTAGAGCTTCCCCTACTTTAATCTCCTACTCCCAGATTTCTGTGCCCCTTTTGCATTTTGATGACACTGTAGTGTTTCCACATTTTATATCTTTGACAAAAATTACCACATATTTCTACTATTATCAATTTGCTTGTTAGCCCAAGAGTAAACTTCATAATTGTTAGTGTTTTTTCTAAAAAATTACTTATTCATCTGTGTATTCTCAGCCACTAGAACTATGTTTTGGGAGGCACTAGGTCCATGTAAATTTTTGAATAGTTACTAAATTTGTGCTCTTTTATCAATAAAGAAGTTCCATAAAATGTATTGAAGACATATAATTTGTTAGTTCAAGTTGCAATATGCACATGAATACTGTTGTGACAAATAATGTATCACCAATTATTTCATTCAAAACTTCTACAATCCTAACAGATGTTCTCTCCAGTTGCATGTTAATGGATGAGATAATGCTGTGCTTTGTGTAGTTGCTTCATAGGAAGCCATTGTATTGATAAAGTCAATTATGTCACAATGAATAATGGATACCAACATTATTGCCTGCAGAAAGAAAGAATTTTGGTTTTGGTTAGTATTGACATTTTTTTAATGCCATAATATTTATGATGGCTAAATAATTTAACAAACATAATACAAGTTTTCCAACTATCGTTATCACTCTCTTACTGATTTTACTGTGTACAAAGTGGTCATCTAAACTCCTGAAATTTGAAAAGTCCTGGTTATAAAAACTACTGCCTGGAATTTATTTCAGTTCTCTCGTATTTTCATTTTATCCTTTATATTATTTTAAGACATCAAGCCAATCAATGTCAACAGATTGAAAAAGATGCTGCTTAATTTCATGAGCAATCACAACATTTTTATCTATGCAAAGTGAGATAGTAACAATAATTAGGTCTTATGCCTGAGGCTCAAAGCAATTCTCTGTGAGTGGCAGGAAGGACATTGTCCCATCCTTTATCTGCACCCGGATATATGGATGCAATACAGATGGTTCACAGCACTTCAAGGAAGATGGGAACTCCAACCTCATTCTATTATAAAACAGGCATATGGATATCAGTGGTCAATTTAAAATGGTTTTTGACATATTTTATAACTTTCTGTAAGATGTCCTCTTTTCACTTTAATACAAGAAGGATGAACAAAATTAATGTACAGTTCTCTTTTAAATACTTTATGAATGTTTTAGTCCACACAACTTTATGTACTTACCACTGTCATCTCTATTACTCAGATGAAGAAATGATGCTCTGAGAAGGGACATAAGCCCCACCCTCCCTTTTTTCAAAAGTTGCAAGTAGGGTGTATACTGACCTTCCCGTACAGAAGTCTTTTCTCAATGTTCAAATGTATATTTGATCAGCTGCAAGGACTGGCTCAAACAGAACCGAATGTCTCTCACAGGTGTTTGGGGACATAAAATTGGGATATATCAAGCTTGTGGTTTTATTCTTTTAACACATATCGATTTAGAAACCACGTGGCAGGCACTGTGCAGAGTGAACAAGATAGATCAGTTCTTTATCCTCAAAAGGAAGACAGTATAGTGGACAATATATGTGTGGTCTGATGTCTGCTGGCATGGAGGGAAGCTGCTAGGAAAGCACACACAGCACACCTAACAGTGTCCGAAGGGGACGCCGACAGGGCTGGAAATGTGGGTTACTTAACAAAAGGTGAAAGACATAATCTGAAAGAAACATCTTAGAGGAAAGTCAAAACTGACGTGGCGAACTTCACACGTCACTGATTAAGGAGCTTTAAGCAGAGGAGGGTCAAGGTATGAATACGACGTGTTTGGAACCAAGGAAACTGGGGAATGAGAGGCGGGATAGGAACAGAAAGCAAGGAGACGGTAGCAAAAGGATTATTTGGAGAGCTATAAATCTAGGATCCTGAATAAGTTTTCGATAACATGGTGGTGCAGGCTTCTCACATGTAGCCTTGTATCCTTAATGGACTGAGGTGAGGGGCACAACAAATGGTGCCGGGGGGAAATATAAGAGTAAAATTCTCTGAAACTAGTGATGTAAAGTGAACTCACCATTTTTGTTTTTTTTATGGTACAAATCCATAATAGTAAAACGGTGGTTATACCATTTATTGAACACTTACTATTTGCTAGTTTCTGCTACCCATATTTTTATGATTTAATTGCTCACAAGGAATCTCTTCTGAAAATATTATTATCCCAGTCTATGGATAAGTAGACTTAAAAAATCTAGGAGATTTGACTAAAGTCATGGAGATAGTAAGTGAAAGAGCCAGCATTAAAATATTTGTCTAACATTAATGTATGCAATGGCATTCTTGTGAAACCAACTGACTGAGCTTTACAAGCATATTCTTTAATACTCCCAGCAAAATTTTGAGGAGTAATTATCTCATCTTGTATATAAGGAAATTGAGGCTTAGACTTTTTAGGATATTTTTCTAAACTGCAAACATAGGAAGTGACAGAATCAACATTCAATCTGAATTAATTCAGAGAGTATTTGAGTGACTACTACAGACAGTTACCTATTGCATGTTCTCACTCATGTGGAAGCTAACAAAGGTTGATCTCATAGAAGAAAACAGTAGAACAGAGGATACTAGAGGCTGGGAAGGGTAGGGGGAAGAAAGGGATAGGGAGAGATTTAAGGATCAGAATTGCAGCTAGATAGGAAAAATAAGTTCTAGTCTTCTATAGCACTGTAAAATGACTATAATAAACAATAATGTATTACATAGTTTCAAATAGCTACAAGAAAGACATTAAATGTTTCCAGTACAAAGAAATAATAAACATTTGAGATGATGTGTATGCTAATTACCCTGATTTGATCACTATACATTGTATGTATGACAGCATCACTATGCAACCCACAAACATGCATTATTTTTATGTGCCCATTTCAAAAAATAAAAATTAAAAAATAATTCAGAATCAAAGCCAGGAATCTTGTCTTGAACAAAGTAAGACCCCAATCCATATCTGTTGAATTGCAGTTGAATACATATATCTGTTGTTTTAAAGGTATTATACTTTCCACAGATAAAATTACTTTTAGGTAAAATTTACAAAAAGGAATGATTGACAGGAACAAAGCAGACACGTTTGATCTTTTACATCCAACAGACCAGTTTGTGGAAAGAAATAGTGAAAAGATCAAAATAGTCCAAGAGATGAGATCACAGATATCCTTGAGCCCATTTTTAAAGATTTTGGGTTTTATTCTTAAATGCAATGAAAAAAAAAAAGTTTCTCATTTCCATCAGAGGAATAACATGGCATGACTCATATTTTCAGAAGACCCTAAATTTGTGCTCTTTTATCAATAAAGACTGGCTGTGAAGGAAGACTGGACAATAAAAGACCATATAGAAGGTTTTGAATGGAAAGCAGGCATAGGATATTATTAGGCTGAACGTGAAGAGTAGCAGTGAAGACTGAAATGGCACAGTAATATTGGCAGTAGAATTTCTAGGACTCAGTGGGTTTCAAATATATAGAATGCAGGGGAGTAAGGTCTCTGTGATGATTCCAAACCTTCCATTGTTGTAATTTTAAATAGCAACCCAATTAGCACTCAAATCACATACGCCAAGTGATTATTTCTTGATGAGACGATCAGTGACTAATAATATCTGTTGCATTCCGTAGCCGTAGCTCAGCTGAGTACAATAGGGAAAGGCTTCTATTCCTTGCTGACCATGATCAAAAGCTACTGTGATCTCAGTAAAATGAACAAACTGAAAATTCATTCACTTGAGAACTCCACAGCTCCATCAGAAGAATGCTGATCTGATTTTCTGAGCTGTCAATATGTTCCACTATCAAACAGTTGAGTTTTCAAGACGTCTTCATTAAGGTAAGTCAAGGTGCTAATATACCAGAACACAGATTGTAAGGATTTCTTGCAAGTCCCTGGGAGATAAGACAGGATTTGCATGGGGCGGTAATTTGGCGTAGTGCCAAGCCATACTACAGCAAAGGCTCTGTTAGCATTTCTTCTTGAAACCATATTTTCTGCGTTGACTATCTGGCAGTTTTGGATTGCCTCAGGCTGATAATTGGCAACTGTGCTGCTGGACCAGATGGCATTTATTTATTTATTTTATAAAAGAAAGGGAGGAAAAAAGCATGATGCAAATTGGAAAGTCCATTTTCAGTTACAGAACAGAAAAATAAAGGAGAAAAGAAATTGATGTTAAGCAGTTCCAGATGTTATGTGCTTTCTATTTGTAAAGCCACATCTAAAAAGAGGTGGCATTCGAAACAGAAAAAAAAAGAGAAGAAAATAAAAAAAAGAAGCCACAGACTAATGTTCAGTTGGATTTACTTGTTGGAGTTTGCATTTACAGTGAATAAGCATTTTTTAAAGAAGACAGAAAAGAAATCACACAATTTACATATGAATAATTACTTTCATACTGTGTATACATGAGGAGAACAGAACAGCTTCAGCTGCTAAAAGTTCCATAATGTTGTATCTTAATCACACAGCCTCTCCGGCCCACCTTGCTTATTCCAGGAGCCATCTGTGAGGTTCTATTGTGTTAATCCTCCTTCAGCTGTTTGCTTTTGCCCAAAGCAGGACTTTAATTAGCACCCATTAACAGAGTGCCAAGAGCATCTTCCATCAGCTTTTTATCTCACTTTAGATGGAGAAGAAATTATGATTCCTGTAATAAAGTGTGCGTTGTCTTGAAACTGTATGCCAGGATTCTCCCTGCCTTAAATTGGAATGTGTTGGGTCTCAGAAGATTAGATGTGTAATGTCCTGAGGAATCAGCACAACTTACTGTAGTGAATGGGTTTGGGGCAGATGTGTTACCTTGGGATTCTTGTGGTATACGGTCCTACTTACCTGCCATCCTGATTTGTATCCTTACCATGCAGATACCTCATTTGGTTCTTGAGAGACACATCACTAGGAAGGCTCCCAGTCTCGCAGGGTGGGGCTTCAGACGTGGTGTTTCCAGGAAGCTACCATATGATGCTAATACAGATGAGATGCTACACTTTGAGGGACAAGACTCAAGGTTGCCATTAAAGGTCTTCATTGGGGCCAAGTTCAAATACTTACCAGCTATGTCATGCTGGACAGGTTATTTATTCTCCCCTGGTCAAAGTCTCTGTCAGAAAACTGATACATGTTGTTGTCGAACTGTTATGGTAATCACATTGGAAACATCAGAATGAAAAACCTTTACACATCAGGAAAAATGATTTGGTATTCTGACTCTATTCTGCCATTTACAATCTATGAGAATACCTAATACATCTAAGCTAATGTTTCCTTATTTCTAAGTGTTATAACTTTATTGGACAGTTATTAGAATTAAATTATACATTATATATAGCTATAATATGCCTAACACAGTGCTTGAAGTTTACGTGGCATAGAATAAATAATCGGTCATTCTGCTACCTTGGTTTCCTTCTCTGGGCAAATTAAATTTCACCATGCTCATAGTTAGGAAACAGCATACATGTAATTGTTTTATATAAATTGAGTTGAAAAATAAACTTATTTATTATTAAATGATTTCTATGTGCTGGGCACTATTCTAGGCATGGGGAATAGAACAACCAACAAAACAGAAGTGTCTCTATGCTCATAGGAATAAAAGACAAAACACATGAATGTACAAATAATAACATAATTAAAACTGGATATCTGATTTTGCCACTTCTCTGCCATAAACCAAATTCTGCATCATAAAAAATTCTGGAAATCATAGAGCATAGAAACAGACTCGTAATATAAAAGAAATTGGAGAAAAACAAGCCAATCATAGAAAGGTTATCTTTGCTAAACTGGAAAATGGTAGAATCCACAAATACTAGCACATGAGTATTTTAAATTTCATCACTGATTTAAGACTAGATTTATGTTTGAAATGATAAACTGGCATTGACAATCTGACAATGGTGAGAAAAACGCAGAAACTATCAAACTCTCAAAATGAAATACATTATCTCAAGACAGAAGAATCTATGTATATTTAGTACAAAGCTGTTTTTCTTATTAGATAAAAATGTCATTAGAATTATAAAATATGGAGGCCCTAAAAATTAGAGTAACTTTAACTGCAATAGAGAGAAGAAATATATATAGATATATATATATGAACTAAGAACACAGAAATATAATTTGTATGTGTATATACATATACATTTAAAACAGGACAAACTGAGTAAAGCTACTCTGTATGTGTGAGTGCATGTTTGTCTGTGTGTGTGTGTGTGTGTGTGTGTGTGTGTGTGCGCGTGTGTTTAGTGTTGGGAGTTCAGTGCATAAGGATCGAGACTGAGTCATGTTCAAAGTGTCTGAGTTAATGCCAACACAGAGATAAATTGGCAGAAGGGACAATCACATGTAATGATAAGGGTAAGCAGGACTTCAGGATTAAATTGCCTGGGTTTGGGCCCTGGATACATACATTTTCTTGAGGAAGTTACTTAAAACGCTTGGACTTCTGTTTCTTATCTGCAAACTGGGAGAAATAGCATTTACCTTATAGTATTGCTGTGATGATTGAGTATAAGTAAAGCAGTTGAGGTAGATCCTATCTGTTGATTACTTATTCATTCTTCCCTTCATTCACTCAGTCATTAGTCCCTTGTGGATATCAGGCAGTTCTGAAGTCAGGAATCCAAAAAAAAATGGATCAGGCATCTACCTTCATGGGGCTTATAGATAGAAGAGAAAGAATTTTCTCCAACTTTAGTAAGTACTAATGTGGTGGAAATGATTTAGTTACCTTCATCCCTCTGCTACTCAAAAACAAATGCAAATTCACTCTACTAACTTGATTATGCCAAGAACCCAGCTCTCCTAAACTCCTGCACTGAAACTCAATGTAGTCCCCTCCCCTCTTTGTTTGAAATGCTTGGGAGGAAGAATGAGCAGGATTACAGCAGAGAGAAGATAATCACATGGGAAGACAACCCAGCTGAGGGCAGACACTGATGCTCTGGGTCTGCATACATTTTGGTTGGAACATTGCTATACATTGTTTATGTTTCCCCAAATTCATATATTGAAATCCTAACCCTTAAGGGGATGGTATTTGGAGGGAGAACTTTAAGAGGTGATTTGGATAGGATGGTAGATCCCTCATGGATGGGATTAGTGCTTTTGAAAAAGAGACCTCAGGACCTCCCTCATAACTTCCACCATATGAGGACATTGAAAGAAGGCACCATCTGTAAGCCAGAAAGCAGATCTTCACGGGACACCAAGGCTGGTGCCTTGATCTTGGAATCCCCAGATTCCAGATCTGTGAGAAGTAAATGTTTGTTTTTTAAGCTACCCAGTGTATGGTATTTTTACTATAGCAGCCAGGAATGATTAAGACAAACATTAAACCTCACACAAGGTATAGAATGTAGGTTCAAGCAGATCTACCAGCTTCAGTGAAAAGAAGTCACAGATGATATATGGGTTAGACAGAATAACTTGGTAATTACAATGTGTGATTGTGATCTTGAGGCATCATGGAAAGCTTACAGCATGTGCAGTTTATTAAAAAAATACACAGAAATGATTGATATATTTCTGGAATACATACATTACAAATGTTTAAAATGAGAAAAAATCTATTTTATTAAGTAATGAACTTTTCAGTAGTTAGATAATATCAACTGAAAATATTGCTTTCTCTGTTGATTCTTGATTTCTGATGTTGTTGTTGTTAGTGTAATGACAGTCTTCCAAACACACTTGAGACAGATTTGACCACCAGTCCACATACAGGACCATGAAAAAGGGAATGCTTTGGGGGAAGTGGAAATGAGAAGTCTAGCTAGTCCTCAGTACTGCCATATAGTGGGCGGTGCTTGAACTTCCTGGTTATATTAATGATGTTTCTTTTATTAGATTATCATAAGATGAAACATATAGTCCCTTGTGGGTATCAGGCAGTTCTGAAGTCAGGAATCAAAAAACATGGATCAGTCCTCTACCTTCATGGGACTTATAGATAGAAGATAAACAATTTTCCCCTACTTTAGTAAGTGCTACTGTGGTAGAAATGATTCAGATATCACCTAAAATGAAATGAAACAGTATCTTTGAAAAAATGTTAGATTTGTAGATTGTAAATATTCCACTTGCCAATATGATACCTCCATGAAAAAATTTTGATGTAGAAATTAGACCACAAGGTACCTATATAGTGCTACATTATTTTATTTTTTTAATCTTTTGAATACCTACATTCATCTGTAGGTCTGAAAACTTCATACTAACAATAAAAGAGAGGGAATGTAAAGGAAACAAAATATATGCCCATAAAGACACAGAGTGCATCATTAAAAGAAATAGTTTTTAAGCTCTTTACTTAATACAAGAGAAACTGGAGTGAACATAGTACAGCCAACCAATAAGAAGGCAGATTGACTTAATGGAGAAATGCACTAAACTGCATACAGAATGCTTTTTAAAATTAGGACTTAACAAAAAAAATGAAAAGAAAGCAATCTGGTTAATTAGAGAACACTAAAGATGTAGTAAAAATAGCCAAGTCTAAAATTGGCTAAAGGGCATATGGTCCTTGAAAGAAAAAACATCCAGATGATCACAAACAAGGAAAAATAAAGCATTTTATGAAGTACAGAAAATGGTAAATGTCATTTTAAGTTACTTATAAAGAATCATATTACAATCAGATTGTGGTTAAAAAAAGAATAGAAAGTTAAATCTTAACCCAAAATGTGATTGAATAAATGTCAATCCTGGATATTTTTGTTGTATTTAATTTTAATTCAAGTTTTTACATTAACATGCTATGTAATCTTGAAAACACCACCTAACCTTCTTAGACCTGTTTGCACTGTAAGAAAATATATTTGAAGCATCCTTTTAGAGACAATAATATATTATTCTATAGCAAACCTTTGGTTATTTGGAATTCTCAGAAAATATTTTCCACATCATTGAAAATGCACTTATTGCAGTGCTAAAATTGATCATTCAGCCATGTTTACTAGATTTGTTTTTAGCATATATATATTATAAACCTGTTTCTGCTTCCTTACGTAAATGATACTAAATGCCTTTGGCTCTTCTTAATAAATTTGTATTTACTTGAGAAATTTATGATATTTTATTGTGATTCTAGATGGCTAAATCTGTGTGTAAATTTCACACTTTCTGCCTCCGTTCACATTTGACCGCCAGCTTCCAATAGCTCTTCCGGTAACAGCTGATCTCTTTCTTCTCATAAACAAGCATTGGTTAAACTTGTGTAAAGACCATCTTATAGTGGTTTGGGAAGGTGGGGAATTATTTCAAGTAAAGCACACACCTTTGCCATATGGATTTACATAAAGCTAACTGGACTCTCTAGAAAGAGTTTTTTTGTTTTTGTTTTTGTTTTCCTTTTCAAGAATGTTGATCACAGTGGAGGCTTTTGGGTAACTGAGCTCTAAGAGAAGATATATGTCCCTACTATGTCATAGCCTGAAAAAGTTTACTTTCCTGATCCGGCTAACAGCACCACAATTAATCAGGCAAAGTTGTTCTTTGGACACCCTAATTCTTCACATGGAACACTTCTGTTCACTTTTTGAAAAGCCAAAAGGATTTCTTGCCACCTTAACTCTCAGATTGAGAAAAAGTAAAGTATGACTGATCTTAATGTATTTCTCCTTCCCACAACATTTGTATCTTCAAACAGGAGCCTGGAGAGGACAGAGCTTACCTCCAAAACCATAACAAAACAAAAGAAAAAGAAATGCTGATGAAAAGTTGTACTGGACATTCAGAAGTAGGAACTTAATTTCAAAAAGAGCAAGAAGTGAATATATAACCCAATCAAATAAATATCAGTGAGAATCATAGCCTTGTCAGACAGGAAGAATGTAAAACAGATTATAGGATCAGACAATAAATGGACAAGTTGCATCCTATTAAATTGTTAAAGACAATAACAATAACAACAACAACAACAACAACAATCACTGGCTTAATAACTAGATTAGCTAAATCTAGCTGAATCCCAGGGATGTGAACTGTTAGACATCATTTCAGATCATGGCCTTAGAGATCTTTTCCATATTTCTCCATATAAAGATTGTAAGAAAAAAAAAATCACTCCTACTACTTACAGCTCTAATTCTTACGTCCCTGTGGAAATTGCTGGTTAATATGAAACCCCAATTTGCTTGGTAAATAGGTAATACCAAGTTTGCTGAATATGGAACATTTTTGTTTTGCTTTTGTCCGGGCTCACAAATCTAACCCCGACACTGTGTCTCCACATGATATTTAATTTAGTTCCTAAACTTATGGCCCAAACTAAATTCCTTCCTTTCCCTTAAACTGGCTTCTGCTACAGTCTTCTTTATTTCATTCTGCCAGTGGCTCAGACCAAACGTCTTTCACTAACGGATTAGAATTTGCAGTCAATTCTTTGGGTCTCCTTTCTAATATATCCCACTGCTAATCACCTCTACTGCTTCTACCCCGGTCAAAACGCCCATCGCCATTCATCTGGGATGTTGCAGGATCCTCTGACGGTCCTCCTGGCTTCTGCCCTTGGGTTCCCCATCTATCTACACACAGTCTCACCTAACACAGCAGCTAGAGTCATTCTGCCAACCTCATATCAAATCATGACACCTCATGTCTTTCCTATGCTCAGTACACTGCACTGAGTTTCCTTCTCATTGAGAATAAATGCTCAGGAAAACTCCAGCCAGCCTAGATCTCCTTCTCTCTCTGACCTCATCCCCTACTGTTTTCTGTTGGTTCTCTGTGCTTGGACCACACTGGCCTTGGGGCTACTCCTCCACCATGCCAGCTGCATTCCTTTCTCAGGGCGTCTGTGTTTGCTCATCCCTCTGCCTGGAGTGCTTCCGACCCACATATCCATGGGCTGACTTCTTTACCTCCTCCAGGTGTTTCCTCAATTGTCACCATTTACGGGAGCTCTTTCCTGACTGTGCTATGTAAAAGTGCCACCAAAATAACTCAGGAACTCCCTAGCCAGTGTTCTTTTTTTCATGGTAATCTCCATCTGACGTACCACATGATTTAATCTGTAGTTCTTTGTTGGTCTTTCTGCTTTGCATCCCCCTTGCATTTAAGTTTCACAAGGTTGGGGATACTGGTCTTTTTTTCCCTACTGTTTTAGATCGAGCGTCTCAGATGGTGCCTGGCACATGGAAGGCTCTGAAGGTTGTATGAATAAATTGATGCCTGAGTGAGTAGTTTAAACACAGGAAATTCTAGATTTAATTCTGAACATGATGAAGCAAATTATAACTCACAGTGTTAATATTTTTGTGTTAAGTTTGGAAATAACCTGAGCTTATTTGACATTTTAATCACTCATAACTTAGAAGACTTTGGCATATTAAAGTATAATTTGACATCCTAAAGTATCTAACAGATTAATTTGATTCCAATTTAAAATGTGGATTAGAAAATTTGATTTTGCTTGTCATTCTAATTTGAATAGTCTAAGACAATTTTACTATATCTGTGAAAAGTATCACAAGATACTTATAATTTTGATCTATTGAATTTATAAAAATTGGTTAAGTATCTGGGAAACTTAGGTTATTAGAAAATTGAAGTACTTAAAAGTAAAAATAAACACATTAAATTTACAAATAAAGTTTAAAGCAGGTCATGAACCTTAAGTTGGAAAGGTTACTTATGAGCTTTTAAATATTTTTCTGGATGTACTAATAAAAAATAAGATGATTTGTAAATTAAATGTAAAAGCACCAGAAGAACAAAACTTTGATTTTGTAACATTAAACGCATTAAATATTAATTGCTAAAACAGAAGTAAATTATCAATTTTCTTACTGCCATAAAATATACTTTTAAATATATAAAAAACATGTACTGATGGTGAACATTCATGTGTTGGTATAATTATATATATATATATATTTTTTTTTTTTTTGGTGAATGTTGTTGCTGGGAGAGAAAATTTAGTTTGCTCTTATGTCAAAAACCAATTGTGCAGAAGACTAATAATTTGATGGCTAGCTATATGTATGCATGTCTATCTATCTATCTGTCTATCTATCTATCTATCATCTACCTAGCATTTATCATCATCTATCTATCATCTGTCTAGCATCTATCATCATCTATCTATGCTAACCAGCTGTTAGACTGAATTGTGTTACCCCAACTTTCACATTACAGTTCTGAACTCTAATATTAATTGTATTTCGGGATAGGGCCTTTAAGGGGGTAATTAAGATTTAATAAGGTCATATTAGTGGGGCCGTAAGCTGATAGGCCTTGTGTCATCATAGGAAGAGGAGGAGACACCAGAGATCCCCCTCTGTCTTCCTCCATTCCCTCTCTCTGTGAATGCCCAAAGGAAAGACCATGTGAGAACATGGCAGGAAGCTGCCAAATGCAAGCCAGAAAGAAAGCTCTTGGCAAACATCTTGGTCAGACATCCAGACTCTAGAACTGTGAGAAAATAAATTTCCATTGTTTAAGCCACTGAGTCTGTGGGATTTTGTTAAGGCAGCCCTCAGAGACTAACACACCTTTTCTTTCTCATATCTCATATCTACTTTTCATTCTCAACTTAGAAAACAGATTTTCTCAACATTGAGATATTTTGGGGCTCCATGGAAACTACTTCCTTGAAGTTCTCATCTTTCAGAAGTCTAATCAGAATTACTTTATGAATGCCTTCTTCCTTTCTGTTTGTTGGCCACACAGAGGAGAAGAACCCAAAAAGACATTTAGGTCAGTCCTTGCTCATTGTTTTAGGGACAGGTATCCAAAGAGGGAACCTTAAAGATTTTGTTCAGTGTTATGCTGACCAGCTCACGAGGGCAATGGAGGAGAAACACACACATACACACACACACACACACACACACACACACACGACAGTGGCTAACATCAATGTACTTGGTACTCTTCTAAAAGCTTTGTAGCTATTATTTCATTCAAGAACTAAGGCAGAAGTTTGGGTTGAATCAGAGAATGTGCATGATCCTTACAATAGGTTTCAAGGACTTCAAGTGGTGATGGAAGCAGAGTAGCTGGTGGGTCATTCAACTGGGAAGGAATGGAACTGGTACAGGAGCTATGTCTGGCTGATTTCTTACCTTTTAAAAGATGCCTTATGATTTCAGACATGGTGTGCTTCCAAATATGGTATTTTATGTAACCATGACAAAACTCTACCCACCACATATGACATATGAGGTTCAGCAGAATTACATTTAAACCATGTAATACATTGGCCCTTAAAAACACATGAGTTAGGGGCACTAAACCCCTGTGTAGTCAAGAATCCACATATAGCTTGACTTCCCAAAAACTCAGCTACTAATAGCCTACCATTGACTGGAAGCCTTACTGATAACAGAAATAGTTAAGATATAGTTTTTATGTTATATGTATTACATGCTGTATTCTTACAATAATGTAAGCTAGAGAAAAGCAAACGTTATTAAGAATATCATAAGGCTTTGGGAGACCGAGGCGAGCGGATCTCCTGAGGTCAGGAGCTCAAGACCAGCTTGGCCAACATGGTGAAACCCCATCTCTACTAAAAATACAAAAAATTAGCCAGGTGTGATGGTGGGCACCTGTAATCCCAGCTACCTCGGAGGCTGAGGCAGGAGAATCGCTTCAACCCAGGAGGCTAAGGTTGCAGTGAAGTGAGGTCACACCACTGCACTCCAGCCTGGGCAACAGAGCAAGGCTTCTTCTCAAAAAGAAAATCATAAGGAAGAGAAAATAGATTTACTATTTATTAAGTGGAAATGAATCATCATAAAGGTCTTCATCCTCATTGTCTTTCCACTAAATAGGCTGAGGAGGAGGGAGAAGAAGGGTTGGTATTGCTGTCCCAGGTGTTGCAGAGATGGAAGAGGGGAAGGAGGTGGAAGGGAAGGCAGGAGAGCCAAGCATACTTGGTATAAATTTCATTGCAAAAAATCCACATATAACTGGACCCACGCCCTTCAAATTCAGGTTGTTTCAAGGTCAATTGTAAACTATCTGTCCGAAGCCAACAAACTTGAAACTGATTACCTTCACGTTCTTCTTTCCCAGCCCCATTCCCTCACTCATTCTGCTCCAGCCACACCAGATTTTTTGCCTTTTTACATAAACATTATTTCCTTTCAGGGCTCTTGCAGTAACTGCTTTCCTTGCTTAAGATGCTTGCACCTCAGATCTGGCATGGCTCTATCTCACACATCGTTTATGCCATTTTCCTCATTGCATTCTCAGGCTTCATTTTCCTCCGTGGTATTCTAAATATTTATTTGATTAGTTTGCATTGCCTCAGGAGGACAAGGGCCTTTTCTATTTTGAATATTGTATTTCCAGGACCTGAAAAATTCATAATATTAAAAGAAGTGATTGTATGATGCATTGATAAGGGGTGAAACCCCAGCCTCAGTCATGCATCTACTGACATGGGCTTTGGAGCTCTCTTCAGGGCCTGGACTCCTGCTTACCTCTCCCCTTCTTCCCAATACAGCATTGTTCCTGGGCTTCCGCATACAAACAAATGAATTCTTTGAATTTTTGTTTCTTTTTTCCTCACAATGGTCTCGGAAGATAAGAGCTCCTATTAATTCAATTTAGCAAGTTTTACCACCAAAGTTCAGAGAGGCTAAGTGATTTGGCCAAGATCACACAGGGTTATCAGTGCAGGGCTGCTTCTGACCCAGGTCTACTGATAGTCTCCACTGATGCATGGCCTTTGTGGAATCTCTAGTGTGTTTCTACTTTCCAGAGAATGCTAATTCACTTTAAACAACAAAACTTGGCAAGAATGCTTTTCACTGTTGTTCCTGCAGCTCCTTAATCTATGATGTGATCACTGATCATGTTACCCTAATGTCACCAGCACTCCTTAGCAAAATGTGACTGTGGATCAAGAAGATGGTCAAGGCTGGGAAGAAGGAAATTCCATAGATGAAGTATTATTCCATTCTCACATTGCTATAATGAACTACCTGAGCCTGGGTAATTTATAAAGAAAAGAGTTTTAATTGGCTCACGGATCTGCAGGCTGTATGGGAAGCACGGCTTGGGATGCCTCAGGAAACTTTCAAACATAGTGAAGGCAAAGGGAAAGCAGGCACATCCCACATGGCTGAGGCAGGAGGATGAGATGGAAGGGACAGTGCTATACACTTTTAGACAACCGGATCATGTGAGAATTCTATCCTGAGACAGCACTAAGGGGATGGTGCTAAATCATTAGAAACTGCCCTTCTGATTCAATCATCTTCCAATAAACCCCACCTCCAACCTTAAAGATTATAATTCAACAAGAGATTTGGGTGGGAACACAGAACCAAACTATATCAAATGAAAAACAAGAGGCCAGGCGTGGTGGCTCATGCCTGTAATCCTACCACTTTGGGAGGTCGAGGCAGGTGGATCACTTGAGGTCGGGAGTTCGAGGCCAGCCTGACCAACGTGGTGAAACCCCATCTTTACTACATACAAAAAATTAGCCGGGAGTGGTGGCAGGTGCCTGTCATCCCAGCTATTCAGGAAGCTGAGGTGGGAGAATCGCTTGAACATGGAAGGTGGAGGTTACAGTGAGCTGAGGTTGCACTACTGCATTCCAACCTGGGCGACAAGAGCGAAATTCCATGTCAAAAAGCAAAGAAGAAAGAAAAAGAAAGAAAAACAAGAGACTCTGAAACACAATGACAGGCAGGGTCTCTACTCGCGTAACTTTTACATAGGTCACAAAGCAATTTTTTTTGACATGTTTTCATTTGTTACTCAGTTCCTCCCTAAAACACTTTGAGGGAGGTGGGTGGAAAGGACGATGTTCTTGTCACAAATGACGGAGCTGAGAATCAGAGAAGGGCAGAGGTGTATATAAGGTGTATTAGTCATGGTAAAAGAAACATTTCAGCTGAATTAAATTAAAGGAGTTTAATTGAGCAATGAATGATTCACAAATCTGGGCAGCCCCCAGAATCACAGCAGATTCAGACAGACTCCAGGGATGCCTCGTGGTCAGAACAAATTTACAGACAAAAAAAAGATAAACGATGTACAGAAATAGGAAGTGAGGTACAGAAACAGCTGGATTGGTTACAGTTCAGCGTTTGCCTTATTTCAACACAGTTTGAACAATTAGCAGTCTATGAGTGGTTGAAGTATGGCTTCTGGGAGTGCCCAACACTCAGCTGTTGTTACAGGCACATACTCTTAAGTTAGGTTTTTGATCTTGTCTGCGTATTAAACTAGGTTACGGTTCGTCCACAAGTACTCAAATATAGAGGTACAGAGTCCTTCTCAGGCCTCTGAGTTTGCTTTAACAGTTATCTCAGGCTGCCATAACAAAATACCATAAACGCGGTGGTTTTTCAAACAACAAGAAAATTTCCTGACAGTTTCTGAGGGTTGAACATCTAAGTTCAAGGTGCCCACAGATTCAGTTTCCTAGTAAGAGCTCTTTTCCTTGCTTGCAGACAGTCATCTTCTCCGTCCCCATGGGAATGGAGTACCTGCGGTCTCTTCCTCTTCTTATCAGGACACTAACCCAATCATGAGGGCCCTGTCCTCATGACTTCAACTAAACATAACAATCTCCCAGCAATCCCATCTCTAAATACCATCACCTTGTGGATTAGGGCTTCAATTATGAACTTTTGTGGGAGGCATAATTCAGTCTGTAATATAAGGCTTCGCCACCAGTGAACGAGAATCAAAGATAGGCAGGTAAATTTATCCTGAAAGACCAAAACTTGTTACATTAGCCATCACCCTATTATCTCAAATGAAACTTGAGAGTGGGAAGCTATCGGTTAAATAACTGACTCCTTGATATGTCTGACAGAAAGAGGACTTGGTGTGGACCCAATCTCACTCTTTACTCCTGCCTCATACTATTTCCCTTAACCATTAAGCAGAGGCGTAACAGGTGTTGGAATATGATTTTCCCCTTCGCCACCTATGATTGTCATTAAGTCTGTGCACCAAATGTGTCCGGGTTTCTGCTCCTTCTGGGCATATGATATAATGAACTTCTCCTCCCTTTAATGTCGGGTATAGCCATGTGACTTGCTTTGATTGATGAGATTTGAGCAGAAGTGGGGCTTGTCTCTTGCATGCAGAAGTCTTAAAAGTGAGTGTGTGATTGAACGGAATTGTTTCTCCTGATGCAGGGATACTAAAGGCCTTCAGGCCCAGCCTTGTACCAACCTCACCCCCACCATTTCATTCCAAATGTGGAGCTTGATGAGAAATACACAAGTCATGTAAGACCACTGAGATGTGGGCTGGTTCCATAACCACTGAGAGAACCACTGAGCTAGGTGAATCAGAAAGAGGCAGAGAGAACAGCTTGAGCATCCGTAGAAGGAAAGGTGTTGGGGTGGCTGGTAGCTGCCTAAAATTGCCAGAACATGAAGTGGGAGGTGGGGAACTCTGGCAGTTATTGATGTTGCAGGAAAAATTTATACTGCACTTCTCACATTTCCCTCAAGAGCAAAAAAGTTCTACTTCTTGGGAAGAAAAACAGAATTTATCTGCCAAGTAACACTGGGACAAAGAACTGTACCACTGCAGCTCAGTCCCTGCTGGGTTCTCTCTCTTTCTACCATGCAGGGGGCAGGGCAGGCTTGCTCTTCCTGTCATATGGCAAGCAGTCTGACTTCACTGACTGACACCAGTGTCAACTCTGTCTGAGACTGGGTGGAGAGGGTCGAGGAATTGGTCAAATATTTAAGAAAAAAAAACTGATATTAGAGAATAATAAAGCTGATAATAGATACCCATCTCTCTGACTTGTTGTTTTCAAAACTTGGGATAAAAAGGAAAGATATTATATGTCTACACACCGAAATCTCATCACTTAGCAAGAGGAGAGACTACCTGATGGGCCAAGCATGGAGTGAAAGATTCCAGGCTGTATTTGGAAAATCAGCAAGAGAACAGGAAAATGATTCCTACAACAATGTATAGTTTGTGCAAAAGACATTTCTTCCAAATTATGTCAGCATCATTGAGTTATACCAATTATTATTATACCTAATAATAATAACTGTTATAATAGTAATGATGAAAATAATAATAATACCATACTTTATTTAACAGTTTAATACTAGTATACAAAACCTAGTCAGAGGCACAGACCAACAGATGGTATCGGGAAGATTATCAGAATATCACTAGATATTATGCATTATCACAGTATTACAGACTTAGAGGAAACTATAGCTGGCTTTAAAGTGTCAGTGGAATCTATGTGTAAATTCCAACACCAGAGGGTAGAGACACAAAAGGGAGGTTAAAGGAAGGAGGAGCTAATAATAATGCATGATCTTTATTTTCTTAGTTTTTGTATCAACTGGTCATCAGTTTCCTTTATACTTGTGGCTATCAGAATAGGATCCAGACAGTCATGCTAGATAGATTGGTGACTTCTAAACCCAGACTTTCATTAACATTTGACCAGGCTGTACTCTCTCAGTGTTCATACATGAACTTGAAAATATACTTTCCATAATGCTCACCTTATTATCATTATTAAAGTGTGAAAAAGATTTAATTCTTAACATGAGATCAAAGTGGGAATAGGCCATGGTTGTGCTTACTGCTTTGGAAAAATAATGCTAAATTAGTGTTTTACATTAGAACTGTTCTATTCTTCTATAGTGAACAGACTATAAAGTTCTAGAGTTGTACTCTTTAATCTGGTTGACACATATGGACATTGACAATTTCAATTGTCACTAGTCCGAGGGAGATGTATTAAGTATAAAATACACACTGAATTTCAAAAACTTACTATGGTAAGAAGAATATAACTTATTCCACTAATAATTTTGTATTGTATTGATTACATGCTTAAATGGTAATGAGGGAAAAGAAAAGGAAAAATAAATTAGGTAGACAGTTAAGGCTGGTCCTCGGAGAAGCAGCCTGCCTGAAAAATCACAGCTACAGGCAAAAATAGAGCAGCCTGAGGAAAAACTCAGGCTGCACTTGCACAGATAAACAGGCAAGGTCCAGCACAGAAGCCGTTTGTTCCTTGTGTGATTAACAGGCTCCCAGTAAAAAGTTTCCTTCCCTTTCCAAACATGTACACAGTGGACTCCATGGGAACTTGCCCGTGAGGAGGGGGCTTACCTAAAACAAACACACAGTTATACAAACAAGAGAAGCGGCACTCCATGCTTGCCTAGAGACATACTACCACATAGATAAGGGGGAGTTGTGCAGACAGCTTTTCAGGTAAGAGAAGTTACTCTAACAGCTACAGAGATAAAAGAAGTTTCTTATAAAGCTTTTTAATTCCACTGTAAAAACGGCACCCAGTCAGGCTCCCCTCTCCACTGTGAAGAGCTTTTTTCTTTCACTTATTAAACTTCTGCTCCAACCTCACCCTTTGTGTCCACCTTCCTTAATTCTCTTGGTCATGAGATGACGAGCTTGGATAACATCTTAGACAGTGAGACCGGTGACCCTGACCTGTTTCAGTAACATTTAATATTTGGATATTTTGAGTTAAATACAATATGCTAGTGAAAATTAACTTTTTTTTTTACTTTTAAAAAATATGCTTTACTTCCAATTACGTGGTCAATTTTGGAGTAAGTACGATATGGTGCTGAGAAGAATGTATATTCTGATGATTTGGGGTGGAGAGTTCTATAGATGTCTATTAGGTCTGCTTGCTGCAGAGATGAGTTCAATTCCTGGATATCCTTGTTAACTTTCTGTCTCGTTGATCTGTCTAATGTTGACAGTGGAGTGTTGAAGTCTCCCATTATTATTGTATGGGAGTCTAAGTCTCTTTGTAAGTCTCTAAGGACTTGCTTTATGAATCTGGGTGCTCCTGTATTGGGTGCATATATATTTAGGATAGTTAGCTCTTCCTGTTGAATTGATCCCTTTACCATTATGTAATGGCCTTCTTTGTCTCTTTTGATCTTTGATGGTTTAAAGTCTGTTTTATCAGAGACTAGTATTGCAACCCCCGCTTTTTTTTGTTCTCTATTTGCTTGGTAAATCTTCCTCCATCCCTTTATTTTGAGCCTATGTATGTCTCTGCGTGTGAGATGGGTCTCCTGAATACAGCAGACTGATGGGTCTTGACTCTATCCAGTTTGCCAGTCTGTGTCTTTTAATTGGAGCATTTAGTCCATTGGATTAAGAAAATGTGGCACATATACACCATGGAATACTATGCAGCCATAAAAAAGGATGAGTTTGTGTCCTTCGTAGGGACATGGATGCAGCTGGAAACCATCATTCTCAGCAAACTATCACAAGAACAGAAAACCAAACACCACATGTTCTCACTCATAGGTGGGAACTGAACAATGAGATCACTTGGACTCAGGAAGGGGAACATCACACACCGGGGCCTATCATGGGGAGGGGGGAGGGGGGAGGGATTGCATTGGGAGTTATACCTGATGTAAATGATGGGTGCAGCACACCAACATGGCACAAGTATACATATGTAACAAACCTGCACGTTATGCACATGTACCCTACAACTTAAAGTATAATAATAATAAATAAATTAAAAAAAATATGGCTGTTAGAAAACTTAAAATTATTTATGCAGCTATAGGAGAGAAAAATAATAACATTTTTTCACTCATCTCAAGGTACATGGCTGACACCCCTAAAACCAAGGATGACTGACACCCCTAAAACCAAAGATGAATTAACAGGAGAAAACCATAACACATTTATTTAACCAAAGTTTTAGGTGACATAGAAACCTTCAGAAATGAAGACCTAATGACCCCTGAAAAACTTATTTTTATTCTTAGGTTTGATGAAGAATGGACAGCTATTTATAAGCATGATTGAATAAAATGGTGTGGTCTAACAATAATAAACTGAGGGAAGTTAGCAAGGCTTGTTGTTTTCAGGTTTTTATTGGCCTGTGTCTTTATCCCTCCCTCTGGGTATTGGGGGGAATATTTCATGTGAAAGTCTTACGACCAGCTTTCAGGAGAGGAAGGTCAGGTAATTCCTTCATGGTGAGCTCTCAAAAAGAAGGGTGGGAGAAGGTCAAAGAATGATGTCTACTGTGCCATATTTTGAGGTAGTGTCTCTTAGTCCCAATATGGCTCACAGAAATATTTATATATTCTCTTAAAAAGCACTATTCTAAAGTGGAAATGTTTTATTCTGAAAAGATTTTAAATATCATGTATGTCTCCTGAGACATTGCCAGTTTGCCGGAATTCTAAAAGCACTGTTTGTCGGTAAGATACCAATAGGATGAGTCCGTGGTGATGACATTCTTCCCCTGATGACCAGGATGAAGGAAAACTAGGAGCTTTGCCCATTTTTAACCAGGTCCTCACCTGTCCTTCCGTAGGAAAACTGGCACCACACAGCAATCCACCTTGGAGAACATCAGAACTCACACCTGGGTGACCCTTAGTAATAAGAATCTGAGATCTTAGGGTCATCACCTCCTCACTGCTCTGAAAATCCCTAATTTAATACCACTTCCTTTCATCATCTTCCCGAATGCTTGCACTTTGCTATCTGAAAAGCTTAATCTATCACTAGCAATGCTCTTTGCTCTAAGGTAAACTGCTTTTTTTTTTGGAGGGCACTGTTTCCCCTGCAACTTTCTCAACAATACCTATTTTCTCTTCCATGCCCCTAGTACCACTGAATGAGAAGTTGAAGGAAGTGAATTCCTTATTCTGCATGTTACACTCCAAGGCTAACTCCTCCTACAAGTACCACTTCTCTCAAAAGCCACCCAGATTTGTATCTCTTGTCATCACATTGTACTGTTCACTCTTTTTCCTTGATGTGGTCACCACTCTATCAACCAGGTCACTCCTTTCATTCTCTGAAGATTTCAGCACAACGTTCTCTGCCCCTCTTTTCCACCTTGCTCTTACTTTAATTTTTGGTGATTCCAGTATCCACATAAGTAGTATATACCTGCCTTTACATGAACTTCATCCCTTCATTTGCAACAAGGCAATGTCATGGCCATATGCAAGCCCTATCACTATTTAAGTTGACAATTTTCATAATCTCAATATCAAGTATCCCACTTTCTGACCATAGCCTCTATCCTTCCGACTCTGTTATGGTAATAACTAGTTGTAAAAGTGTTTGATCTCACCAGATCTCAAAATTATTTACATAATCACCTTTACTCTTTTCTTCACTCCTTTTATATCCTTGCTTTCCTCTCATCCGACATGAAGTAAGCAGAATAGTTTGCATATTCCACGTTTCCTCACTTCTTGTTTTATTCATTGTATTGACTCAAAAATGCAATTAATTTTATGCTTTAACAACCATATTTTGAGAACCCAATGACATAATATCATGGGTTATGCATCTCCTGATATCATTAGGCTAGTTAATTTTAATGGCAACCTGAGGGCAGTTGGAAGTAGGTGTTGACGTTTCCTTGAGCTCTCAAGACAACCTGAAATTGCATTTGCTTCCTTACTTACTGTTTCTTCCTCTCCCCATTACAGCTTTCACCAACCTAAGATAAATGAGCTCTTGAAAAGTAGTGACAACTCCTTTTATGTTTACATCCCAGCAACTAACAGTTAGCCTGCAACACATATAGTGTTTAAGTTTTCTTGAATATGTGTTGGGTTCCAAAAAAGCAGGATTAATTTCTGTAGCTCTACTAAATACACAAAATTATTCCCCATTTTTTTTTTACAAATTTCCAGAGTCATCTGTCATAAAATTCTAGTACTTAAAGGGACTTTAAAAATAATCTAGCATAACCATTTTATTTCACAAATCAGAACATGAGATACCACAGAAGAAACAGGAGAAAGTAAAATATTTTACACATTACATCATTTGTTATTCTGATTAATTATATAATTATATGTCTGTACTGTCAGAAAGATAATGTTCATACTAAAACAGGAGCTTATTTAATTTTGTTAAAATCATGCTGATCAGGTGAATTCCAAGTAGCATATCTGATTTCAAATTTTGACTATCACTCATTCTGTATGATAATGAATTTACACCTTTGGAATCATTTTACTCATCTGTGAAATGAGAATGATGTTATTTGTATCGTTAGTACTTTATTGAGCTATGCTACACATAAAAAAGGTAAATAATTAAGAACAATTGGCTTGATTCATGTGGTCAACACGTAACAGATCCTGTCTTCTCTTCCATTATGTCACCCTCATCACTTTCTCCTTTCTCCTCTGTTTCTCATTCCCTCCCTTTATCAGACTTGCCAGCTTTCCCCAGGCTAACAAAAAGTCATTGTATGTGATGTATTGAGATTATACAAGGAAAACAAAACCTCTAATAATCATGTCACATTCCAGCAAGTGACTTATTAAACAGATGCTGAGATTCGAGCTCAGAAAAATATTCAGCTGGCAAATGCAAAGAAAGAACATGTAATACTGAGGTCAATAAATTCTGCTTTACAAATGAAAATATGCCTTTAAAACTCATTTAATATTTGCAAAATTTGTTTTTATAGAACTCAAATTCTGCCACACAATAATGAAGAATTCATTGATTTCCAATTTTGATTAAAAAAACCAAAATATAAGAATATGTGTTCAATAAAGAATATCGGGGGAACCAGCCGCCAATATTTCAACATAGGTTCTTTTCTATTTTCCCGAAGTGTCAGCCAGTCTGAGAAATAAAGGGAAAGAGCACAAAAGATAAATTTTGAAGCTGGGTGTACAGGGGAGACATCACATGTCGGCAGGTTCCGTGTTGCCAACTGAGCCGCAAAACCAGCAAGTTTTTATTAGTGATTTTCAAAGGGGAGGCAGTGCACGAATAGGGTGTAGGTCACAGAGATCACATGCTTCAAAGGCAATAAAATATCACAGGGCAAATGGGCAGGGCAAGGTCACAAGGCCAGGTCAAAACTAGAATTGCTGATGAAGTTTCATGTCCCACTGTGCATGCATTGTCATTGATAAACATATGAACAGGAAACAGGATTCAAGAACAGAGAACTGGTCTGACTAGAATTTTCCAGGCTGGAATTTCCTAATCCTAGCAAGCCTGGGAGCACTGCAGGAGACCAGGGTGTGTTTCATCCCTATCTACAACTGCATAAGACAGACAATCCCAGAGCAGCCATTTTAGAGGCCTCCCCCTGGGAATGCATTCTTTTCCCAGGGCTGTTAATTATTAATGTTCCTTACTGGGGAAAGAATTCAGTGATATTTCTCTTATCCATTTTCAGCAGTAAGAGAAATATGATTCTGTCCTGCCCGGCTCCCAAGCAGTCAGACCTAATGGTTATCTCCCTTGGTCCCTGAACATCACTGTTATCCTGTTCTTTTTTCGAGGTGCCCAGATTTAATATTGTTCAAACACATATGCTTTATGAACAATTTGTGCAGTTAACGTAATCATCACAGGGTCCTGAGGTGACATACATCCTCACCTTACAAAGATGACGGGATTAAGAGATTAAACACAGACATAGGTAATCACAAGAGTATTGATTGCGGAAGGGATAAATGTCCATGAAATCTTCATAATTTATGTTCAGAGATTGCAGTAAAGACAGGTGTAAGAAATTATAAAAGTATTAATTTGGGGAACTAATAAATGTTCATGAAATCTTCACAATTTATGTTCTTCTGCCACAGCTTCAGCAGGTCCCTCCGTTTGGGGTCCCTGACTTCCCATGACAAAAGAAAAATGGCTATTGCTGTTCCTGAACTTGATCTTCAACGAATGACAGTAACCCAGGGACTATACTAAGAATAGAAATAAATTGATGGCTCCCACTATCCTGTAAAGAACTAAAGAAGTTGTGTATCTGTATGTGCCTGTTTGCACACATGAAGGTGCAGGTATTTAGTGTACTCATTCTTGCTCTTTTTTCTACACTATACATTTTCCAATGATACGTTGCTTACCCCAAATTTTGACACAGCTAATTTTGCAAGATTCTCATCAGTCCCTACTTAACAATATTTTTTTCTCTTTGCTTTTTCTTCCCAACGTCTATTGTTCTTAAAGTTTCCATTAAGCAAAAAAGAAAATAATTTTGAATTTGCTGCCAGGTGTTGGTTCTCCAAAGCAATGTCCTCCTGGAAATTCTTAGTCCTCTTCTTTCTTTTTATTTATGGTCACGTCCTTCAAGGCCACCTTGCAAATGTCTTTTTTAGGAAGCTTGTTTCATAATCTTCCCATTGCTGTCATCTTTATTTGATCTACTGAGGTGGTTATTTCCTTAAATGTTTTGATTTGGATTGCAGAACTTAAGTTCCTATGTAAATTGTCCTTGAATCATGAAGCTTTAGACATATGTCTGACATGCATACTTTTCCTTGAAGTCTTCCACTAATATTAAATTTGACTTTATCTCCTCCTGTGTAAGAAATTTCTTTAAAAAGAGCACTTTATCTTCTCCTTCTGTGTAAGAAATAATAACTCAGTTATTTCTAACTTACAGTGTCTTTCTCATCCTAGCTTGTAGTAAACGTCTGCCTGTCTATTTTGCATGTTTATGTTTGCATGTCTAATTTGCACTAAACTTTAAGTTGTCTGAGAGGCGAATCAAGCCTTACAGACAGTAGCTTAGAGTGAAAAATGCAGCAAAACTAAAACCAGCAAACTCAATTTTGAATTTTGATTCAGCCACTCATCATGATTCTAGACACTCACACTTTATTAGGCCTTCATTTCCCTTTTTAGAAAACGAAGGTATTTCTATTAGTCTTGCTAAACCATGTCCCTTCACTAACACATTCTGCCCTAGTGGAGAACAGTAATGCTCTTAAGCTGGGCAAATTTCCTTCTGACCCAGGAGATTTGTACATAATGAATTCTTCTTTCTGGAACATCATTTCCAGAGCATTCTGTCCAGAATATTTCAAGAACATTATTACCCCTTGGCCTAGTTATCAGTCTTATTCACCATTAAAAATCTCAATTCATGAAAACCCTTTCCTAACTTCCTTCACTGGATTAACAGGCCCTTTTATACAGGAATTTTAGCAGGTAGAATTCTATTTTATGGAACTTTTCCAGTTTATGCGAACATTTGATTTACGTTTTCTTTTAAACGAATACTACATGTGTGTTCAATATCATATCCTCAGAACCTAGCCTAATTCCAGGCACATAGTGTTCACTCGATAAGTATTTATTAAGTGATTAGTTAAGAGTGACATAGGACAGTTCATAAAACAACATATTATAAACTAGGAAAGTCTCTAAAAAGTAAAATTTATTATGATTCATTTTTGAATCCTTCATGTTAAAAAGAATTACATTTATCCAAGAATTCATACAAAATAAAATACATATTTTCCATCCCTAAATTTTCTAATCTATAAGCTGTCTGGTAGCTAGAAGTTGGTCTTTTAGTTCATCTAAGTAACAGTTTGAGAACAGTCACTATGTTAGAAACAATATTAAATTCTAGAGTCACAAAGATTCTCACAGAAACAAGTCTCTCTTCAAGATTTTCACAGTCTGGTGAGGGTAGTGTATTAGTTTGTTCTCACACTGCTAATAAAGAAATACCCAGGACTGGGTAATTTGTAAAGGAAAGAGATTTAATTGACTCACAGTTCCACATGGCTGGGAGTCCTCACAATCATGGTGGAAAGTGAAGGGGAAGCAAGACATGTCTTACACGGCAGCAGGCAAGAGAGAGCTTGTGCAAGGGAACTCCCATTTATAAAACCACCAAATCTCATGAGACTTATTCACTACCACAAGAACAATATAGGGGAAACTGCCCCATGATTCATTTATCTCTACCTGCCCCAACCCTTGATATGTGGGGATTATTATAATTCAAGGTGAGATTTTTGTGGGGACACAGCCAAATCATATCAGGTAGCAAATATATAAAGAAGTTAGGGTTTTTATAGGGGCTTAGGTGAAGTTGGGATGTGTAAGCAAATCTGGACTTGAAGAAAGAGGAGTGTCTCTGTCTGTGTTAGATATAACTTTAGAGAAAATGTGGTTTGAAGTCTAGTTTATGATAAAAATTATTTTGGCTTAACCAACATATAATACATTTGGTGTAGAATAGCAGAGAGAGGTTGAACATACAGTCGTGGAGGTAAGGAAGTGCCATACCCTGAGAGATAATATGCTATTAATATGTTGTGGCTGGGCACGGTGGCTCACGCCTGTAATCCCAGCACTTTGGGAGGCTGAGGCAGGCGTATCACCTGAGGTTGGGAGTTCAAGACCAGCCTGACCAACATGGAGAAACCCCGTCTCTACTGAAAATGCAAAGTTAGTCGGGCATGGTGGTGCATGCCTGTAATCTCAGCTACTCAGGAGGCTGAGGCAGAAGAATCACTTGAACCCAGGAAGTGGAGGTTGCAGTGAGTCAAGATCACGCCATTGCACCCCAGCCTGGGCAACAACAGTGAAACTCCATCTCAAAAAAAAAAAAAAAAATGTTAAGCACCATGAAGAGTTATTGAAAGAGACTGCAGTGGGCTCTCTGTATCTTCAGGTTCTGCATCCACAGATTTAACTTATCATAGATCAAAAATATCTGGAGCAAACAGGTATATGAAAAGGCGCTCAACATCATTGATCATCAGAGGAATGCAATTAAAAACTACAATGAAATAGCATCTCACCTCAGTTAAAGTGGCTTTTATCCAAAATATAGGCAATAATGAGTGATGATGAGGATGTGGAGAAAGACAAAACCTCACATACTGCTGGTGAGAAGGTAAATTAGTACAGCCACTATGGAGAAGAGTTTGAAGGTTCCTCAAAATGCTAAAAATAGAGCTACTGTATGATCCTGTAATCCCACTGATAGGTATATACCCAAAAGAATGGAAATCAGTGTACTTAAAAGATACCTGCACTTCTGTGTTTATTGGTTTATTGCAGTACTATTCCTAATAGCCACAATTTGGAAGCAACTTAAGTGTCCATCAACAGACAAATGGATAAAGAAAATATGGTACATATACACAATGGAGCACTATTCAGCCTTTAAAAAAATAATGAGATCCTGTCATTTGCAACAACATGGATGAAAATGGAGGACGTGTTAAGTGAGATAAGCTAGGCACAGAAAGATAAACTTCACTTGGTCTCACTCAGTCGTGGTAGCTAAAAATTGGAACAATTGTATTCATGGAGGTGGAGAGTAGATTGATGATGGTTACCAGCGACCGGGAAGAGTAGTGGGGTTGGTGGGGGAAAAAACGAAGATGATTAATAGGCACCAAAATATGATCAGATAGAATGAATAATATCTAGTATTTGGTAGCACAATAGGGTTACTACAGTCATCAACAATTTGTTGTACATTTTAGAACAACTGAGAGGGTACAATTGGAATGTTTATAACACAAAGAAGTGATAAACGCCTGAGGTGATGCATACCATATTTACCTTGGTGTGATTATTACACAATGTATGCTCATATTAAAATATCTCGGCCGGGCGCGGTGGCTCAAGCCTGTAATCCCAGCACTTTGGGAGGCCGAGACGGGTGGATCACGAGGTCAGGAGATCGAGACCATCCTGGTGAACACAGTGAAACCCCGTCTCTACTAAAACTACAAAAAACTAGCCAGGCGAGGTGGCAGGCGCCTGTAGTCCCAGCTACTCAGGAGGCTGAGGCAGGAGAATGGCGTGAACCCGGGAGGTGGAGCTTGCAGTGAGCTGAGATCCGGCCACTGCACTCCAGCCTGGGCGACAGAGCGAGACTCCGTCTCAAAAAAAAAAAAAAAAAAAAAAAAATCTCATGTACCCAATAAATATATACACATACTATGTACCCAAAGATATTAAAAATAAAATATTAAATGAAAAAATCAAAAGAAACACAATTAAATTTTAAAAATATGAAAAAAATAACAATACAACAATAAAAATAATACAAAGTTTAAAAATCAAATGGTATAACAACTATTTACATAAAATTAACATTTTATTAGGTATTATAAGTGACCTAGAGATGATTTAAACTATGTATGAGGATGTGCATAGTTATATGCAAATGCTAACTGATTTTATATTAGGGACCTGAGCATTGTGGATTTTTGTATCTGTAGGGGGTCCTGAAACTAATGTTTCTCAAATATTAAAGGATGATTGTACATATGATCAGAATGCTTTTGGCTGCAAGTAACTGAAAGTTTAACTGTGAATGGCTTTAATGAAAGAGAGATACATATTGTTTATTATAATAGGGAGTCCAAAGTTATTAAAGGCTCAAGAAACAATATCATCAGATCTCTGCCTCTCTTCTCTGTGATTACCTTAGACCTGTGTCCTCTTTAGCATGTTCATTTACTGAGGATGTCGTCTTTTATAATCCCAATATGGCTACCAGCAGCATTTAAAGCAAAATTCTTCTTACTTACGTCAAAACACACACACAGACACACACACAAAATATCTGGTTATCTGATTGATCTACCTTTACTTTCGTTGTTCCATCCTTGATCATACGTATGTTTACTCCTGAGTCCATACTCAGGACTAAAGGATAAGAACAGATATATGTGTGTAGATCTTATTTCCTAAATGCAGATATAATTACCTTCTTGTGGGCATTGTTGATGAGATTAAGCCAGTGTGCCTGCTCACATTATAGGCCATAGCAATGGATTTGTGCTGTTTAGAATGATCTGAAATTGGGGAAGAGGTCTGCCTTCCCTGAGACATGTGGGACACAGAGGGTAAACACAGATATTTTATAAATCATGATACTCTTAGGAAGATGACGAGAGATGGAAGTGGTAGGTGGGCAGACATCCTACTCAGCAAATTAGTGGCAAATGCACCTCAACTACTCACAGCTCCTAATTGCTTGGTGGGAAGTTGAATAAAAAATCTGATTGTGCTAATGACTCAAACAACAAAATAAGTCCTATTTAAACTTAACGAAGAACAATCTTCTACCTCCTAACAAAATCCTGGATGCCTCATTCTCATTTGAGTATCAAAGAATGAAGAAATAAAACTGTTGTTGGGATGTAAATAATACATTGTATTTTAAAGATGTTGAGGCCGGGCATGGTGGCTCACGCCTGTAATCCCAGCATTTTGGGAGGCCAAGGTGAGCAGATCACCTGAGGTTAGGGTTTCAATACTAGCCTGGCCAACATGGTGAAACCCTAAAAAATTAGCCGGGTATGGTGGTGCACACCTGTGAGCCAAGCTACTCAGGAGGCTGAGGCAGGAGAATCACTTGAACCCAGGAGGTGGAGGTTGCGGTGAGCCAAAATCAGGCCACTGCACTCCAGCCTAGGTGACAGAGCAAGACTCCATCTCAAAAAATAAAAAAAAATAAATAAAAACATGTTGAGTTGCAAATTATAAGCAACTGAGAAGGTAAGACTAGATGGCTTGTGCTGACATATAGATGTAGGTCTTATCTCCAAAATGTAGGCTATCATTAAGAGGTTCTTGAGTGGAGGCAAAATATTATTAAATATTTAGAAGATAATATTAATAAAATGTATATAACAATTACATGTTGAAATGGGATACATGTTGTGGGATAATCTAGTAAAAAATAAAAATATAGTAAAATATAAGCAATGAAAACAGAAAGAAGGGAAAATGCAAAACACTTTTGGCACACATATAATATCTAGATATAGACAAGATTATGAAAAAGAATATTAAATTTAATAGAATTTGAAGAAGACAAAGGTGAGGATGAAGAAATGGAAGGTGAAAAAGAGGAAGGTGAAGGTGAAGACAAAGAAGAAGAAAGAGAAAAGGAATTATCTCAGCAGAAAATACAAGTTTCTCTTAGAAAAGAAAAACTCAGGACAAATTTTTAACATCTTGTTCCATAATAAAATCAGGAGACTGAGACGTACATAGCACTTTCAGTGGCATGAGGCCCGTTTGAATTCATTTTCTCAAGCTTGCTAGAAAATTTGCCTTGTTCACTGACTGTTTTTTCTATTTGCTCATGTTAATTTGTCCATTAGCAACTGTGTTTTCTTTTTAGGACATGCAGCAAAAAAGGAGCAAAGAAAGCAAGTGAAAATAATCTTTTTGACACTACCCTTATATTACCTGAAGTTCCAGGGAGTCAAGGAGATGTGAGTGATCTTCAGCACGGTTCTATAGAAGCATTCAATAACACAGAGGAATTGGAATCGCAGGGTCATATGCTCAGTGTACGCTTAACTTTATAATAAATTGCCATTAGTTTGGTGCAAAAGTAATTGCGGTTTTCAACATTGCTTTTAATGGCAAAAACTGCAATTACTTTACACCAACCTAATCGTTTCTCCGGGTGGCTGTATTACTTATGTTAACAAAAAGCAATGTGTGAACATTGAAATTCTTCTACATGTTCATCAGCACTTGTATTGTTGGCCTTAATGTTTTAGCCATTCTGGTAGATATACTGTGGTTTTTCACTGTAGTTTCAAGTTGCATTTCCCTGATGACCAATAATGCTATTTTTAAATATGATTATTGAACATTAGTATAGGTTTCGGTGCAGTGTATGTTTCTGCCTACTTTTTAATTGGATTATTTGTCTTCTAATAATTGATTTGAAAGAGTTCTTTATTGATGGTTATGACTTTTTTGTTAGATATATGGATTGCATATGATTTTCTGTATTCTGCAGATTGCCTTCTAACCATGACTTTAGGTCTAAATTTTTAAATTTTGATGAAATACAATTCACCAATTTTTATATGTGTTATGATTTTACTTTTTCATTTACAGAATTGTTTCTCTCCACAAGATTTCTCCTATGTTTGCATCTGAAAGTTTTCTAATTGTATCTTTTATCTTGGGTCTATAATCCATTTCAAGGTTTTTTTGTTTTTTGTTTTTTTTTTTTGCCTGCAATTCTAGCACTTTGGGAGGCCAAAGTGGGAGGCTCACTTGAGCCTAGGACTTTGAGATAAGCCTGCGCAACACAGTGAGACTCTGTCTCTACAAAAAAAATCAAAAAATTATCCAGCAGTGATGACATGTGTCTATGGCCCCACACTACTTGGGAGTCTGAGGTAGGAAGGTCCCTTGAACCCAGAAGGTCAAGGGTGCAGTGAGTTGTGATCCACTGCACTCCAGCCTGGGTGACAGAGCTAGACACTATCTTAATTATTTTTTAAATTGTTATTCTGTATGTTGTGAAGTTAAAAGCTTACAATTTTCTTTCTCTGTACAAATATTTAGTTTCTAAACACTTATTTAAAAAACCTGTTATTTCTGCTATTACCATAGCAATTTTGTCAAAATCAATTCACCATGAATGTGTCTATTTCTGAAATTTCTATGCTGTTCTCTTGATCTATGTGCCTAGCTTAACACCACTACAACATTATTATTATTATTTAGCTGTGTATATAGTAAGTCTTGAAACCAGAGTCTTCTAATTTTACTCTTCTTTTTCAAAATTTTATATTAGTCTGTGTTCTTTGCATTTCTACATACATTTTAAAATCAGCTTGTCCAATTTTACAGAACACTTTGAAAAACTCAACTAGTTTTGCGTTGGAGCTATATAAAAAAGTGAGGAGAACTGACATTTTAATAACTTTGAGTCTTCTAGTTCAAAACATGATCTATTTTCCATGTGCTTGGGTTTTATGTACCTTCAGCACAGTTTTATAGTTTTGAGTTTCATGTCTTATGTATATTTTGTTAAATTTATCCCAAGTTTTCAAGAATAGAAATGATATTGTAAAGCGTTGTATTTTCCTTTTAATTCAGTTTTGCATTTTTTATTGCTAGTGTATAGGAATGTAATATTTTTAGTTTGACTTTGTATTCTGCAATCTTGCCACATTTACTTATTAGTGCTCACAACATTTTGTGTATATGCCTCAGGGGTTACTACATTCATAGTCATTTTTCCCACCAAGAAAATAAAACTGTTTTGTTATCTATCTATCTATCTATCTATCTATCTATCTATCTATCTATATTGTGATAAGAACACTTAACATAGATCTACTATCTTAAAATTTATAATATATAATACATTGTTTTTCACCATATGCATAATATTATACAGGAGGCCTCTAGAACTAAATTGTCTTGTATAATTTAACATTTACACCCATTGAATGGCTATTTGACTCTTCGGTGTTTGCATTTTGTCTTTTTTCTTGCTTTGTTTCATTTGCTAGAACTATCAGTATAATATTAAATAAAAATAGTAAAAGATGATTTTTTTCATCTAGCTTATATTGTTACCAGGGAGAAGTTTAATATCTTTCATCACAGGTTATGTTATCTGTAGTTTTTTGTATAAATATCCCTATCTGGTTTAGGAAATTTCATTTTATTTCTAGTTTACTGAGGGCTTTTATAATGGATGGGTGTTAAATTTTGCCAATACTTTTTCTGCATCTTTTGAAAATGCCATCTTATTTCGCTCGTTTGTTCTGTTAAAAGAGCAAGTCACATTGATTGATTTTCAAGTCAAATAAACCTTGCATTCCTATGAAAAACCCTTGCTATAGTTTGAATGTTCATCCGCTTCAAATCCCATGTTGAAATGTTATCCCTAGTGTTGAAGGTGAAGCCTAATGGGAAATGTTTTGTTCATGAGGGCAGATTTTTCGTAAATAGATTACTTTCTCCCCTTGACGGTGGTACGTGAGTGAGTTGTCACTCTATTAGTTCCCAAGAAAGCTTGTTGTTAAAAATCACCCCAGCACCTTCCCTACTCCCCCTGCTTCCTCTTCTGCTACATGAGGTCTGCATACCCTGGGTCCCCTTTGCCTTCCACCATGGGAGCACGTAGCCTGGAGCCCTAACTAGATACTCAATCTTTCAGGTAGTGGAACTCTGAGCCAAACAAACCATTAAAAAAAAAAATTACACAGCCTCAGGTTTTTCTTTATAGTAACATAAAACAGACTAAGACACCCTATTGACCATGTAGAAGAAGTTAAATTTGTTGCTATGCTCAATGTGATAATGTTTGGTTAGGAATTTTTAGATATATGTTTATGACACATATTTGTTGATTTCTTTCTTGTAGTTAAAATTTTTTTTTCATACTACACAGATGTATCTTGTAGTTTCTTTTTTGATTTTGTTAACAGCATAATAATGGGCTCACTAGATGATTTGGGATATGTCTCTCTCCATCTGCTGCATCTCTATTTTCTGAAAATGATGCATAAGGATATATTATCTCTTTCCTAAATGTTTCATAGAATTATCCCGTGAAGGATTCCATATTCAAAATTTGAATTTATGAAAATGTTTTTAGTTACAAATTAATGCTACTAATCATAGAATTGTATATATTTTTCTATTTCTTCTTGAGTCTGTTTGGTAATTTATGTTTTATTATCCTTTTTATGCCTGTAGTCCCTTTAGTGATTTCCTATTGATGCATCCTAGGATACTTGGAATATATTAATTGGGTAGATTCAGATGACATACATACATGAATGGCAAGTTAGAAACATAAGCATTTTGGAACAAATAGAAATACATATGTGGATTCTGAGCCAGAGGTTGGAAAATGATTAAAGTAGGTTAAACTCTAAAGGTTGGACAGATGAGAGAAAATATATTCTGAGACGGGTCCACATATTTTTAGGGAGCTTTATCATACTCACAGTCATAGGAGAGTGTATCAGCTATCTATTGCCATGATAATGTTAGGTAACAAGCATCCAGGGAATCTCAGAAGGTCAAAAAACATTTTTTATGGCTCTGCATGTTGGCTGGAGTTCACTGATTCAGGTTGTGCTCTGCTGAGCTAAATGGAAAAAACTTGGTCTGGTCAGCGTTTCTCATTTGCTGCCTTGTACCAGGAAGCGTGGATGTGTTCTTACAGTTATTGTAGAAATAGTAGTGGCCTTATTTGGGTACATGTCTATTTAAATACCACTGGCAAAGTAAGTCGCATGCTCAAACTCATCATCAATGGATAGACAAATATGCTATGTTCCTTTTGTGGGAAAAGATGAAAAATTAGTATTAAAAGCTATATAAAGGAAGAATTAGGGACAGTAATGCCATGCACCACACAGAGTATGGTGTCACAGGAGGGAGGAATCACGATTTTGCTCTCACAAGTCCTTTGCTTCCAACATTGCATGAATGGGCTTGAAAACATCCCTATATTCTCAATGGATGTAAGAAAGAAGCTTTATCTATCAAGGAAATTTGCTACAAAAATGGTGATGTGGGTCACTGTAAAGAGGTGATTTGCTGTGGAGAGGTAGCTTGTAGGAACAAATTGAACCAAGGACAAAAGATGAAAGACATCCTGATTTCACAAAATGCTTAAGGGTAGTTACTCATTTTGCAACATCTACAGTACCAAAAAGAGCTAAGGTGGTCTATAAATAGTATTCCAAAGATTTATACCACATTGCCATCCTGTTGGATACTATTTTCCCACTTCCTGAGAATGTGATACTTACTGTATTGTGGGAGGGAAAACTATCTTACTAATAATGTAACATAAATTAAGAGGTATTAAATCAGTAAATGACAGGGTTGGAATTTGAACCCAGATTTTCTTGATACCATTGGTATTTTCATATCTTTGCATCATGATATTTTTGGTATTCATCTGTAAAGTGGAATATTTTGCTACATATACTATTTCCTGTGCAACCTAATGAAAAGCCTGACATTTCTTTGGGAAGTCTTACTTGACCCATCCAAATAGTACAGACAAGAAATCACTTCTTTGCGGTATAAAAGGGCATATGCTCCTCTTTTTGCATAAATGACTCGGGTATGTCATTATTTATACAACTACTACTTTCAATAGAGTTCAATTTCTTTGCAAACAGTGATGGCTGCAAATTTATTTTTATATGATGAAGACATAAAATGGTGACTTGAATATGGTAGAAATTAAAGGATAAATATATAAGTAAGTAGGTAGATAGATAAGTAGGCAGGTAGGTAGAGAAAGAGAGAAAGTGATTAAATGATTTATAATGGTCATTCCATTTATAATTAAAATATTTATTCCATTAGATTCAACTAGAATTGTTGCAAGTAGACAAGCTGTCCCCAGAAGTCATTGCATCTGACCTAAAATTAAAAAAAAAATTCTTTTTTAAAATAATATTTTAAAAATAATATTTAAATAATATTTTTTAAAATAATAATAAAATTCTGGGCCGGGCGCGGTGGCTCAAGCCTGTAATCCCAGCACTTTGGGAGGCCGAGACGGGCGGATCACGAGGTCGGGAGATCGAGACCATCCTGGCTAACCCGGTGAAACCCCGTCTCTACTAAAAAATACAAAAAAAAAAACTAGCCGGGCGAGGTGGCGGGCGCCTGTAGTCCCAGCTACTCGGGAGGCTGAGGCAGGAGAATGGCGTGAACCCGGGAGGCGGAGCTTGCAGTGAGCTGAGATCCGGCCACTGCACTCCAGCCTGGGCGACAGAGCGAGACTCCGTCTCAAAAAAAAAAAAAAAATAATAATAATAATAATAATAATAATAATAATAATAATAATAATAAAATTCTTAGATGGCAGTCCTCACGAGATTGGAATCCAATTTCATAGTCATAGTCTTAGGAGGCTAAAATAACCTGTGGATGAAATTCTAGAGGCAAACTAGAAGGTATATAGTTTCCGAAGCAGGCTCAACCAAAATAAAAAGGATATATACACACACACAGACACACACACCTGTGGAATGTATTCTAACCAACAAATCTCTGATATAATTGACAGAATAACACTCTGAGGCAGGCATCATTCAAAGAAATGGTGTATAGTTGAAAAGAATAGATTGTTTTCTCATAGAACTGTAGTAATCCCAGTGACTGAGGTCATGGTTGCTACAAAGTAGAGATAGATTATTTTCCTGCAGTCCAGTGGAACAACCAAGAACTACTGTTCTGGGAGATGGTTGCTGCAGAAATGCAATCTGGGGAACCAGGCAGTAGGTGATGGTTATCTTCTTCAAGGGAATTAACAAAATTATCCTTTTCCCTTTGTGAGTGGCTCAATATTTGATTAATGATGCAGGAGTGCTGAGTGCTGAGTAAAGATAGGGAATTTGACAGCTGCTTTTCCCTATGATGAAGAATGGGGGTTTTTTTTTTGTTTGTTTGTTTCATATTACTTCCCAGTATGTGCTCATACATATATTTCTCGATTTGGTTATTATCTGTAAACCCCATGGGAGCCCCATACCTTTTGCCTGCACTCAGCATTACTCATAGCTGTTTCCTTGTTTAAGATCATGGAAATAGAAACTTAAATATGACAAAGCCGAATGCACTCTTAAGAGACCTGTGGTGCCAGCCTCATCAAATCACACCATTCCATTTATAGAGAAGAAAAATGAGGACTAGAGATTATAATGAACAGTCTCAGGTTGCACAGCAGGTGAGTAAAAAGAAAGGATAAGAACTCATTTTACTGTCTTTAGATATTTCTGCTAGCACTCCCTAAACTCCTACCTTTAGCCCACCTAAAATCCCACACACCTCTGCCATTGTTGAGGAGAGCTGTACTGCCATTAATGTGATAACTCACGTTGAGCAGAACAGGTGGCCCGTAATGAGCTCTCAATAAATGTGAAAAAAAAAGTTTTTAAAGCTATACATATTATTTATTAACATGTAAGCCATTTTCATCGCTTTTGAAGGTTTTTAATTTTTAGTTTCTTTGGCAGTGATGTGCTGATCAGTCTTTGACAACTTACTCTCTGTATAAGTTTGCTATGGATGCCACAACAAACTAGTGTAGACGTGATGTGTTAAACAACAGATGGTTATTTTCTTACATTTCTGAAGGTGAGAAGTCTAAGGACCAAGGTGCCATCAAGATTAATTTCTTTGAGGGCTTTCTCCTTAGATGGTAGAGGGCAGTCTTCTCAATGCATCTTCACATGGTCTCTCTTCTATATATCTGTGTCCCTCCCCTTCTTAAACGAACATAGGTTACATTGAATTAGGGCTCACCCTAGTGACTTCATTTTAAATTAATTGCCTTTTGAAAGAGACTGCTTTCAAATACTGTAATATTCTGAGGCACTGAGGGTTAAGACTTCAATATATGAACTTTATGGGGACAAAAGTCAGCCTGTGTCACTCCTAAAAAATCAGAAAAGAAAGAAAAGAAAAAGAAAGCTAAGATTCATGGCACTCATTGATTTCTATGGTGGCAAATACTACTTAAAGACAGTTTCAAGTCACCAACATGACATATCCAAACACAGCATCGGCAAGAGATGTGCACATTTGGCTTTTCTGAGCCAGTAAAAGCTTGTTCCAGCACCACTGTGTTCAATCATTTTGCCCTCTGACTGATATTTCACTGTTATAAAAGCATCCTTTTTTACCTGAATCCCATTTTCAAGTTCTGTATGAGCTTAGAAAGGCATCACTCAAAGGGGTCCCTGTGAAGGTTAGGCATCCTGGAAACTGTACGGAATTGAAAAGTGAAGCTAATATAGGGGGCCTCAGGCAATAGTTCCATAATCATAACGAATATGGTGGTTATTTTGAGGAATTTATGTTGAACCAAGAAGACAGAGTAAGCGGGGGAGAGAGTTCCTGGTCCGAATAGCCAGGTCATGTGTCAAATGTGAATATCTCCCTCATTTATGGAACATTCTCTCTTTTTCTGTTAGCTTTTATTTGCTTGTTTATTTATTTATTTGGTAGTTTCTATGCCACCATTCTCTGCTGCTTACTGTTTTTCCTCTTAAAATTCTGATTGGAACTTCATATAACTTTAAATGTTTCAATATAAATGCCTAATACTTAGGCAGGACCACAGTTCTTATATGCCGTGCTCTCCCCTTAGAATTTCATCCAATTTGTCACGTAGAATGTCATTCATGCTCCAATAGCTTTATCTGTAGTCCTAAGCTCTTTTCTATACTTAAAACAATGTCTATATTTAGATGTCTCATTGTTATTTCCAGCTACGTACCTGATATGGTTTGACTGTGTCCCCACCAAAATCTCAACTTGAATTGTATCCGCCAGAATTCCCACATGTTTTGGGAGGGACTCAGCTGGAGGTAATTCAATCATGGGGACAAGTGTTTCCCTTGTTATTCTCATGATAGTGAATAAGTCTCACGAGATTTAATGGGTTTATCAGGGGCTTCTGCTTTTGCTACTTCCTCATTTTCTGTTGCTGTCACCAGGTAAGAAGTGCCTTTTGCCTTCGGCCATGATTCTGAGGCCTCCCCAGCCATGTGAAACTGTAAGTCCAATTAAACCTCTTTTTCTTCCCAGTCTCAGGTGTGTCTTTATCAGCAGCATGAAAACAGACTAATACAACATTGCTAAAATTATGCACATGATTTGTATATAACTCCTCTGCAAGTACAATTTGTCTCAGAAAATGATTTCATAATATCCCTAATTACCCACTGAAGGTAGAACAATTTAAACTACCTGATTGGAAGAAAGAGAGAGAACAATAGTTTGAGAAAAATAAGCAGAACCTGAGTCATGTGTGATAATACCAAAAGTCTAAACTTTGTCCAGAAGAAGATAATATTTTCTGATGGGGTTTTCAGTGCATGCAGGTGAAATACATGTGACAACCATAACATAAGAAGAGAAGATAAAGGTGATACATGGTGATAAGTTTTCTCTCTGGAATAGTGAAGTAGTGATTATAAGTAAACTGTGAAAAATTAAATATATAATGTAAACACGAGAAAACCCACTGAAAATTTTATTCAAAGATATCATAGAAAATTAATAGATGGATTAAAACATAATAGTAATAATTATTTAAAGCATTTAAAAGAAGGCAGTAAAGGAGAAACAGGAATTAAAATCAGAGGGAATCAACAGAAACCAAATATTAAAATGACAGGCATGAATGCAAACATGTAATTTACATTAAATGTAAGCAAAACTTTTATTAAAATTTATACATTTTCAGGAAAAAAACTTAAAAACAAACAAGCAAGATGTAAGACTAGAGGATATGCTGTCTAAAAGAAACCCACTTCATATATGATTGTATGTGCTGGTTAAAAGTGAAAGATCAAAAACAATATACTATGTAAACACTAGTCAAAAGAAACCTGGAAAGTTTAAATTAAGTCTATATTAAATCTACATCAGACAATGTAGACTTCAGAGAAAGAAAAAAATTACTAGACGCAAAGATAAATGTTATATAATGTTTAAACAGTAAATTCACTGAGAACGTATAACGATTCTAAATGTAAAGACACCTAAAAATAAAGCCTCAAAATATATAAGAATCAACTCATTTTACTGAAAGAAAAAAATGGAATTTCTAGTTAGAGATTTCAGCATATTTATCTCAATAATTAATAAAAAGATTCACACAGATGTAAAATCAGCAAGCATATAGAAAATGGAACAAAACCATCAACAAATTGAATTTAGGGAACATTTATAAGTCATCCCACTAAACAATAGCAAAATACATATTAATAAATGCACATGAAATATTTACAAAAATAGACCATAATTCAAAGTCATAAAACAAAACTAATTAAAACAATAAATGTATGTATTCTCATCATAGCAAACTTTAATACAAATCAATAACAGAAAGTTAATTATAAAACCTCTAAAATATGGTTTGGCTCAGTGTCCCCAAATTATAATCCCCAATGTTGAGAGAGGGACTTGGTAGATTGGATCATTGGATCATGGTAAATTTCTCCATTGCTGTTCTCATGATAGTGAGTGAACTGGTTGTTTGACAGTGTGTAGTGCTTTCCTCTTATCTCCTTCTCTCTCCCCTGCTGCCATGTGAAGATGTGCTTGCTTCCTTTTTCCCCTTCTGCCAATATTGTAAGTTTCCTGAGGCCTCCCCAGCCATGCCTCCTGTACAGCCTGTGGAACTGTGAATCAATTAAACCTCTTTTGTCTATAAATTACCCCATCTCACATAATTCTTTATAGCAGTGTGAGGATGGACTAATACACTCTAGAAACTTGGAAATTAAATAATACATTCTAAGTAATTTACAATTAAAAAATAAAATATTAATAACTTCATTAAAATAAAAAATATTTGCTCTGTGAAAAACACTGTTAAAAGAATGAAAATACAAGATACAGACTGAGAGAGAATATTTGCAAACCAAATATTCAACAATTGATTCATGTCCAAAGTTTGTAAAAAAAAAAAAAATGCTCAAAACTCAACAATAAACAAACCACTCAATGAAAATAAAAATTACGAAATATGTAAACAAACATATCACCTAGGAAGATACAGAAATGACAAATAGGCACAGGAAAATATGCTTATCTTCAGTATACATTAGGGAAATGCAATGAAAAAATAAATAAAATACCACTGCATACCTATAAGAATCACAAACAAAAGTACAACTAAAATTTAAAAATCACAGTATCAATTGCTGGCAAAGATGTGAAGCAGCTAGAGCTCTTATTCAAACGCTTCTAATAAAATTCAGACATTTTCAGGAAAAAAAAAAAACTAATATGCAAAGAAAAAGTACAAGAAGTACAAGATCAGAGGATATGTTGTCTGAAAGAAACCCACTTTGTACACTATTGTGTGTGCAGGTATGTCACTGGTAGGAATGTAAAATGGCAGAGTCACTTTGGAAAGTAGTTTGACAGTTTCTCATAAGTGTCAGCAAAGAGTTTTTGTATTATCAACAATTTCACTTCTAGGTATTTACCTAAAATAAATAAAAGCTTATGTTTACACAAAATCTTCTACGAAATGTTATAGCAGCTCTATTCTGAAGTGCCCAAACTGTAAACAACCCAAATGTCTTTTAATGAGTGAATGAGTAAATAAATTATGGTAGGCCTATGCAATTGAATACTAAATAATGATAAAAAGGAACAAGCTATGGATATATAGATGAATCTCAAAGATATATTGCAAAGGGAAATAAATCAGACTCAGTGACTACATACATACGTTACATACTGTCATTACATTTAAATGACAGTGTTTTGCAGGGTTGGGGTTCAAAGGGGTATGGTGTGAGAGGATTTGCAGTACTAGATACAGCATGATATAATTTCTTGGGATGATCAAACGGTTCTGTATCCTCATTGGAGTTGTGTTTACACAAATTTATAAATATTATATAATTCATGCAACTTGACCACAAAATGTCAATTATACCATGTGTAAATGTGGTAATGATAAATCCAATTTAAATGGGTGTAAAGGAAAACAGAAAATGGAGAGTTGGGGAGTTGAGTTGTACAGGTGGAGGAGAGAGAGTGGATTTGTATACTTTCTGGGGATATGCATAAGACATACCCATAGAGATCTATAGCAATATATTAAATAAATAAATCTGCAGCTTTTGGGATGATCCTGATCTATCTATACAGATTCGTGAGTAATGGAATACAAGTGGTCAGAGTAAGAATGGTGTCTGCCTGGAAGAGTGTGTAGAGTTAGAAGAAAATGCTGTCAAACAGAAATACCAATATTTAAGAATTGTGCAGGGGTTGTGTACGTCAGAAACATACAATCAAGCAAGCAAGATCATAAGGCAGAACGCAGTATAAAAGGCAGTAGAATGTTTCAAGATGATAAGTCTGCATCAAATGCAGCAAGTTGAAGAACAATCTGCCCACTGATATTTGTGATTAGTCCTGAAATTTCAATATCATGACAATTCACAGAAATTTCTATCGAGGGGTAGAATGATGGTTTGATCATTCTATAAAGTCTCAGAGTGTCTCAAATCTAGCCAGTGTGCCAAAGCAGCATATTGGAATATTAGGGAGAATGGAAGAGCACAAAGCATGCATTTTTTGTATCCTCTCACATTTTTCTGTTATACTTTACCTTTCAGCCAATAAAGATACAATTTTGCAGTACTACAGAAACACATTTCAGTTAGCTTCCCAAAGAGGTTTTATGTTTAAGCCAAGATAGAGAAATTTCATAAATTTTTAAGTGGTACATAGAATCTTTACTTAGTGAAAATTCCTTGATTTACAAAATGTTCTTCCAGTAGAATGAAGTTAATATTTTACTGAACTTTTACTGTGTGACTGCCCCTTATTTATAGACATCATTCATTTACTCATCCAGTAATTTATTCAATAATCATTCAATAATCATGCACTGAGCTCCTAATAGGAGCTGAAGAAGCAATGAGGAATGAGAACATAATAGATTTTAAAGAAAGGTTATTTTGTTTTGCAGTCAAAATGGGCTATTTATGACCCATAAGGTAGTCAGTAGTAGCCTAGTCACTTCTGTACGTTCGACTCCTCAGGAAACCAATGCTGTCATTCTCATGCTTAAAGTGTAAGAAGAAATATTGTAGAAAAACATGGTATAGCAGAGGGAGAATTTGGTCTAAAAAAGTCGTAACAATGACCTCAGCTAATTCTACAGGAAGCTTTGAACCTGGATGTCCCTTAAGAACTGCTCTGTGTTGAGGCAAAGAAACCTGGCTTGGGTACCCCTGCATGACCCAGTCATTTAAGGTGGGTAGCAGCTTTGCCCCTAGAAGGTGCCATGACTTGGGCAAGGCAACTGTCTTTGGCTCCAGGCAATTTTTCAGGAGGTGTTTAACTAAGATTCAGTGTCTTTCAACGCTCTGAGCAGGTGAGATAAGGAGTATTTCAATTCTGAATCAAGAAGACAAGTGTTATAGTATCCACTCTTACCACCAGTGTTGTCTTCAGTGTTTCTGAGTGCCTGTACACATAGGTACTTAAATATTGGTAAGTACATAATATCTGCAACAAAATCTCACTGTTGAGAAAGAGAGAGAAAGAGAAACAGAGAAAGAGAGAGAGAAAGAAGTTGTGTGCAGAATGTTGTAGTGAATGTATGAGCAAATCACTATCTTATGTAATCCTCATGTATCCTTAAGGGATAGAGTTGTGACACTTAGTAAATTAAAATTCAAGACACCCAGTTAAAATTTGAATTTCAGATAAGCAATGAATGCTTTTTAGTGTAAATGTTTAATGCAGTATTTGGACTGTATGTGTATGTATGTACTTACTATGTATATATTATATATGTATAATACACAGACATATGTCATATTTTATGGATACTACTTATACTCAAACGTTATTCATTGTTTACCTGAATTTGAAATTTAATTTAGTATTCTATATTTTTCTGGCAAATCTGGGATAGATGACTGAGGTTCTCAATATTGAACAAAAGTTTTTAAAAAGTAGTGATACCAAAAGTTACCAATGGTGCAAGGAATTCAACTAGCCCTGTGTAACCATTGTGATTATTATTAGTCTGTGATCTTTAGTTTCATTTGCATATTTTTGTGTTTTCTGAATTTCAGCGAGCTAGAAGCCTTTTAATATTTTCCCCAGGTTCTGTCAATGGGGCAAATTGATGGGAAGATAGAAGGCAGAGAGAGGAGGTTGTTTCTCCCAGCTTCTGGTTGTGCCTTTGCCATCAGTAGCAACAGCCGGAGGCAGTTCCAGGCTCTTTGCAGCAACTTTGGCATCAGCCGCAGCATCACTGTTAGTGATTTCAGCAGCAATAGCATCCCTGTGGGTTCCTGGGACTCTGCTCAGCAGGAGTGTTTTGGTACCAGCAGCAGGAGCGGCAGCAGAAGTACCACTGGCAGATTGGCTGTAAGTGTGGGTTCATAGACTCCAGCAATAGATATTCAGGGATGGGACTTCGGGATTGGTTATTTGACCAGATTGGGGAGCCTAGAGTTACTTTGAAATGCAGTAAGCAACAAGAATGGAGGTAAAAGATGACGCTTGCTTTAAATTAGAAGAAAATGAGTCACTACCAAAGCTCTGTGACAGCCTCTGGCGGAGAAGGTGTTTATACAAGGCACGCCATTACTGATGTCTCCTGGGAAGGCACCAGGGAACAGCAAACAACAGCACTAGCAGTCACTTCTGCATTTCTCAGGTTCTAGCGCAGGTCTGTTTTTACAACAAGTTTGAGTTATATCCCAGGACTTGTTTCATCTCTCACACTTTATTCATCCTTGAACTGTATTTACTCCAACAGCAATCACTCCCAGGACAGCACCTGTCTCTGTGGTTCTAAAATCTGTGAGTGCTGGCTGCACAGGCCCACTCGATTACTTGGGCACCAGTTCTACTCCTCATATATTGGTACCTTTCAAATTTTCTCGAATCTCTTTGAAATCGTGTATCTCTGGAGTTGAGAAGTCTCAGATGAGAAATAATAACTGTACCTAACCTTAGGTCAGGAATTCTGAGTTTGCAAATGTTGACTACGCTATAAGCTGTTTTGAGTAGAATATGAGAACCTTGACATTCCCACTTATAGACAAATCATGAAAAACCAAATATCATTTCATTAATTCTCCATGAGTGTTCAGTGAAATAGAATAAGTAATAGTTGTGTAACTTAATTCTTGGAAAATAATATAGTCTCAATAAATATAATTTGAGTAATTTTTAAGTAAAAGTCCTGTCTTAGATGACCTGATGCTAAAAGACAATATTAACAACATCATCGGTGAGTATGAGAATTTAATAAGACAATAAATATAAAATGCTGTTGAAATTATTTAACTGTAATGATTATTAGTCTTTATTATTGATTTGTTCACATGACAACTTTTTTTAGATGATTTTGTCACTTTCTATTAAAGTAACATTAAGATGTATCCACTTAATTCTTTTAAATATATGATTTTTCCAGTTCCATTTCTCCATTAAGAAAGAGGAATAGAGAATCAGAGGGAATAAGGAAATCGTAAAGACATTTGAGGATTTCAGTCTTTTATTTATTGAGTACCTACTATGTGCCAGACACCCTGCTATATTCCAGGGATACAAAAATCTATACCATGGTGTAAATATCTTATTCCCCAACACTAATAGCAATAGGTACGACTAATGTTTAAAGAGCACTTGTTCTGTGCCAACCTGATTCTAAATGTTTCACATGATTTATATGATTTAATCCTCACATAATCACTCTACAATGTAGCTACCATGTTTTTTTCTGTACATAAAGACATGGAAACTTTTTGGATTTAAGTAAAAGTCTAAGACTATATGATATAGCAGAGTCAGAATCTAGCAGAATGAGGAGAGCAGTAATATGGCCAAATTATAAAGGCCAACATGCTGTGGAGGTAGCACTAATGACCGTGTAGACCAATCTAATTTTCTATTCCAAGTGCTTTTCCTTCCTGACCAATCAGCAGCATTTGACAGTACTGTCTCATCCCTTGACAAAGTCACTCCTGCAGGCTTCCAGGATAAGGAATTGTCCTAATTTACCTCCTGTGCCACTGGCTGTTCCTTCTAATTCCCCTCTGCTGCTTGGACCTCATCTCCCTGATCTGTTAACGCTGGAGTGCCCAAACACTCAGTTTTTGATCTCTTTCTCTCTTCAGATTCCTTCGTTCAATTTTATAGTTTGTATTCATAACTTAAAATGCCATTATTGTGGACTCGAATTCTTATCTCCATACCAGACTCTTATTCCAAAATGCGTGTTTATATAGCCTACTGAATATCTCCAGTTGTATATTAATCTGTCAACTCTTAGTATGTCCATAAACAAGTCCTGGATATTTTGGTTCCAGCCTGCCCTTCCTTCCTGCACTCTGCTTTTTTTATCTAATATAAACTGTATCCTGCTGCATGCTCAGGATAAACCCTTGGAGCCTTCCTTGATTCCACTTGCTCTCATCACGTTTACCTAGTCTGTTAGCAAACTGGATTGAGTATATTTCAAAAATATTTACAATTTGACCAATCCTCTCATTGCAAACACCCTGATCTAAACCATCATCATCTCCCAAATAATCTGATTGGAGATTGCTCATGTTTGGAATATTAATTCAGCAGCAATCTGCCAGTTATTCCTGATGCGGCCCTGTATCCGCTTTGGACTGTACTCAACACTTCAGCCAGATTAATGAAGCCTGATCCTGTAAGCTCCTTCTTATAAATAGAAAACTACATACCTAAATACACAAATACTTTTTACTCAGTAAGAATCAAAATTCTATTGATAATGAAGGAGGCTATGTATGTGTGGAGACAGGGTGTATATCAAACATTTCTGTACCTTTCTCTCAATTGTACTATGAACTTAAAACTACTTTATGAATATAGTCTATCCAAGAAAAAAATAAAAGGACACAAATCCTTGCAAAGGTCTATCATGCCTCTCATGATCTCTCACCACTCACTCTTTCCCTCACTCCAATTCAGCAGTGCTGCCTTCTTGCTCTTCTGCAAAGAAATTCACTGTGATTCCACACCTGGGTTTTAGGCATGGTTTCCCACTTCCTGGAAACTTTTTACTCCATATACTCTCATGGTTCAATCAATCCTAGGTCTTTGTTCAAATTATTATTTTAACTGTCATTCTTACTCACTTCTATATTTTAAACTGCAACCCAGACCCAACACTTCTCATTACCCTTCCTTATTTTATTTTTTATATATTTATTTTTTGTAAAGATGGGGTCCCACTATATTGCCCAGGCTGGCCTCAAACTCCTAGCCTCAAGCAATCCTCCTCTCTTGACCTCCTAAAGTACTGGGATTATAGGCGTAAACCACAATACTAGGCCCTGTTTTGTTTTTTCTGCATGCACTTTTAACCATCTAATATACTACATATGCTATTTATTATTGTTTTCATTTTCTCTTTTTCTTCAGAAAATTATAAACACGTTTACAGTTGTTATTTTTCTGTATTTTTTCATTGCCTCACTCTCAGTGACTGGAAAAATGTTAGGGAAATAGAACATATTAGATAAATATTTATTAATGTAGTCATAAAGAGATGGACAATTTATTAATGACAAGTACATCTTGTGGTTTGGGAAAATCAGGGTAAAATTTTACAGAAGAAATGTAGGGTAAAAAGTGAAAAGGCATTTCTCTCTCTCTCTCTCTCTCTCTGCTTTCTTTTTTCTTTTTTTTCTTTTTCTTTTTTTTTTTTTTGCGATACATTCTTGCTCTGTTGCCCAGACTGGAGTACAAGGGCGTGATCTCAGCTCACTGTAACCTTCGCCTCCCGAGTTCAAGTGATTCTCCTACCCCAACCTGCTGAGTAACTGGGATTACAGGTGCCCACCACCATACCCAGCTAAATTTTGCTGGTTTTTTTTTTTTTTTTTTTTTTTTAGTGGAGACTCACCAGTTTGGCCAGGCTGGTCTCGAATTCCTGACCTCAGGTGATCTACCCTCCTCAGCCTCCCAAAGTTCTGGGATTACAGGTGTGAACCACCATGCCTGGCCTCACAAAAACTAGGGTAGGAGCAAAGGTATGAGCCCATGCATGGATTTGTGTACAGACGAAATACAGTTTTTCATCAGAAAAAATTAAAAAGAATGAAAATTAGCAAACAAAAGAGGACGCGTCAAATGTTGACTTTTAAAATGTACATTTCCTGCAAGTAATCACCCTCCAACACCTGACAGATCTGAAACTAAGAAATTTCCAAATATTGCTTCTCCAATGGTGAACATACAATGTGTTTCATTCCACTTCCTTACAGGGTTAAGCAATTGACTATCAATCAATAATCTTTTATGAAAGAAGAGATGGTGCAGCACACGCATGCCCAGTATTAAGAGAGAGAAGACATTTATTGAGGCAAGCAGCTAGAGTGGACCTGCCCCCATCACCAGGCCAGCTTCCCACCTGCACCTGCAGCTCTTTCTTCTTTTGCAGGAGCCTTGCTCTGCTCATTAGACATGCAACAAAGAGCTGGCCTGTGGAGCACACATCCATATTCATAACTCAAGTCAGCTGGAAAGTTGTACATTTTTCTTTCTGGGAAATCATGGCAACAAAGACTGAAGACTCAGGCAGCACAAATGGGAATGATGGGTGAGTCCTTAATTCAACCTTCTCCCACCCTGACTACAATCTCTGGTGGACTTTCTAGCAAGGAAATGGGACTGGATCACTGCCCTGCTTAAAAACCTTTCAAAGGCCTCATCTTCTATAAAGTATACATTTCTTTTATTTTATTATGTAAGGAACTGAGTTATCTTGCTCCTGTTTAATCCTGATTTTTTTCTTTATATTTTCATAGGTGTATTTTTAACAAATGTGATATAATTTACGTACAACAAATTGCACATGTATAAATTGTACATTTTCACCTATGTATATACTCACGAGAGCACCAGTACAACCAAAATAATAAATATTCCTCTATCACTCCTAAAATTGTACACCTGCCCCTTTGTTACTACTTCTCACCTGTCCATGTGAAGCCAAAGGTCAGCCTTCTTTTGCCGTGGATTAGTTTATATTCTCTATAGATTTATAAAGATAAAATAATACAGTGTGTAATGAGAAGGTATGGTCTGGTCTCTTTAACTCAGCATATTTCATTTGAGATTTTGTTGTTTGTATCAAGAGATCATTATTTTTTTTATATTACTGACCTATATTCCACTGTATGAGTATATGGCAGTTTAATTTAATGGCAGACATAGCAAATTTTATCTTATTAGGGGCTGGATATTTACACATTTATATAAATATCATGGAACTCTGTTTGGCATGTCATTAATTTATTTGTAAACAGTGTAATCTTTTTCAGCCATAATTCTAATATGCGGAAGATGGTAACAAAGGTATCTTTAGTCTAGGACTAATTATATCTCACTATGGAGCCAAGAATTCCTTGAATATTCCCTGCAATATCCCACAAGTTATGAGGATTTCTGGTGCGGCTTGTGAAAACAAACACTATTTCTGGCTGTGTGAGAGTTCCAAGCCTTTTTCTGACTCATTAATTTAGATGATACTTTCCCCAGACTCATGCTGTTTCCTCAGACCCATGCCCTAATCAATAGTCTGCTGATTCCACAAGGGAGCCTCTCTGCAGTCTCTAGAAGATTTCTGTCTCTGCAGCTCTTTTCTCTCTCATGCGCTGTCCTGTGAACTCTAACTGCCTTGATCTTCTCTGAGTTTCAGGTCTGTCTCAGCTCTGGGAGTCTGTCGTGCTCTGCCTGAAATTCCCCTTCTCTGTGCTACACCCTTGAAACTACGTGTAGTAAACTGGGTCAATAATCTGCTCACCTTGTTTGTTCTTCATTTCCATGATCACTCTCCTTTTATTGCCTGATATACAGTGTCTCAAAAACTGCATTACATAAACTTTATTTGCTTTTTAATTGTTTTAGATGAGAAAGTATTATCTGTTCCTTGTTATTTTATGTTGTCAGGAAGTAAAGTCTCTTTTTTATTATTAAAAAATATTTTCACTAGGAATAAAATTCTGGTTTTGCAGTACACTGTGTCCCCAACACCCCCATACACACAGTTTGCTTTTCCTCTTACACATTTTAAAGATGTTATTCCACTCTCCTCGGGTTTGTGTAATATCTGAAGAGAAGTCGGCTGTAATTCCATTATTTATTCTTTTGGATATAATGTGTCTTTTTGTTTCCCTGATTGATTTCAATTTTTTTTTTTGTCTTTTGTTTCCAGTAATGTAAATGTAACACTCTAAGTGTTATGCAGCAGGGGTCCTCAACCGCTGGGCTGTGGACCAGTATCAGTCTGGGCCACACAGTAGGAGGCACCTGCTGTCAGATCAGCAGCGGCAATAGATTCTCATAAGAGTGTGACCCTTCTGTGAACTGCACACTTGAGAGATCTGGGTTGCACACTTCTTATGAGAATCTAACCAATACCTGGTGATCTGAGATGGAACCGATTCATCCTGAAACCATCCCCGCTTTCTCCCACCAAGTCTGTGGAAAAATTGCCTTCAACAAAACCAATCCCTGTGCCAAAAATGTTGGGGACCTGTTATACATTATATTTCTCAATTTTTTTTTTCAAATATTTCTTCTGACTTTCCTCTCTTTTCTCCTTTTGAAATTCCAACTATATCTTTAATACACTGACAGAGATTGAGGAGGTCCTCATCTCTTGGATTATATAATATGTTTTGTGTTTTCTAGTATCCCAGCTACCCATCTTTTCATGCCTTGGGTTTCGTTTAGGACAAGGTCTTTTCATCTATTTTCAATTTTGCTGATTCTTTCTGTAGCTGATTGAATTCTCCATATTACTAAGGCCAGAAAGGATACATAAGACAAATAACAACTATGAGAGACACCGCCATAAAAGACACAGGGCATAACGCTCCTGTTTGTTC